>NC_092339.1:357061071-358380357 GCF_046630445.1 Rutidosis leptorrhynchoides
ACAGTTAGATGTACAGAAATAAATCGATAAATATTATCTTGAATCAATCCACGACCCAGTGTATACATATCTCAGTATTGATCACAACTCAAACTATATATATTTTGGAATCAACCTCAACCCTGTATAGCTAACTCCAACATTCACATATAGAGTGTCTATGGTTGTTCCGAAATATATATAGATGTGTCGACATGATAGGTCGAAACATTGTATACGTGTCTATGGTATCTCAAGATTACATAATATACAATACAAGTTGATTAAGTTATGGTTGGAATAGATTTGTTACCAATTTTCACGTAGCTAAAATGAGAAAAATTATCCAATCTTGTTTTACCCATAACTTCTTCATTTTAAATCCGTTTTGAGTGAATCAAATTGCTATGGTTTCATATTGAACTCTATTATATGAATCTAAACAGAAAAAGTATAGTTTTATAGTCGGAAAAATAAGTTACAAGTCGTTTTTGTAAAGGTAGTCATTTCAGTCGAAAGAACGACGTCTAGATGACCATTTTAGAAAACATACTTCCACTTTGAGTTTAACCATAATTTTTGGATATAGTTTCATGTTCATAATAAAAATCATTTTCCCAGAATAACAACTTTTAAATCAAAGTTTATCATAGTTTTTAATTAACTAACCCAAAACAGCCCGCGGTGTTACTACGACGGCGTAAATCTGGTTTTACGGTGTTTTTCGTGTTTCCAGGTTTTAAATCATTAAGTTAGCATATCATATAGATATAGAACATGTGTTTAGTTGATTTTAAAAGTCAAGTTAGAAGGATTAACTTTTGTTTGCGAACAAGTTTAGAATTAACTAAACTATGTTCTAGTGATTACAAGTTTAAACCTTCGAATAAGATAGCTTTATATGTATGAATCGAATGATGTTATGAACATCATTACTACCTTAAGTTCCTTGGATAAACCTACTGGAAAAGAGAAAAATGGATTTAGCTTCAACGGATCCTTGGATGGCTCGAAGTTCTTGAAGCAGAATCATGACACGAAAACAAGTTCAAGTAAGATCATCACTTGAAATAAGATTGTTATAGTTATAGAAATTGAACCAAAGTTTGAATATGATTATTACCTTGTATTAGAATTATAACCTACTTTAAGAAACAAATATTTCTTGAGGTTGGATGATCACCTTACAAGATTGGAAGTGAGCTAGCAAACTTGAAAGTATTCTTGATTTTATGAAACTAGAACTTTTGGAATTTATGAAGAACACTTAGAACTTGAAGATAGAACTTGAGAGAGATCAATTAGATGAAGAAAATTGAAGAATGAAAGTGTTTGTAGGTGTTTTTGGTCGTTGGTGTATGGATTAGATTTAAAGGATATGTAATTTTGTTTTCATGTAAATAAGTCATGAATGATTACTCATATTTTTGTAATTTTATGAGATATTTCATGCTAGTTGCCAAATGATGGTTCCCACATGTGTTAGGTGACTCACATGGGCTGCTAAGAGCTGATCATTGGAGTGTATATACCAATAGTACATACATCTAAAAGCTGTGTATTGTACGAGTACGAATACGGGTGCATACGAGTAGAATTGTTGATGAAACTGAACGAGGATGTAATTGTAAGCATTTTTGTTAAGTAGAAGTATTTTGATAAGTGTATTGAAGTCTTTCAAAAGTGTATAAATACATATTAAAACACTACATGTATATACATTTTAACTGAGTCGTTAAGTCATCGTTAGTCGTTACATGTAAGTGTTGTTTTGAAACTTTTAGGTTAACGATCTTGTTAAATGTTGTTAACCCAATGTTTATAATATCAAATGAGATTTTAAATTATTATATTATCATGGTATTATCATGTATGAATATCTCTTAATATGATATATATATATACATTAAATGTCTTTACAACGATAATCGTTACATATATGTCTCGTTTAAAAATCATTAAGTTAGTAGTCTTGTTTTTACATATGTAGTTCATTGTTAATATACTTAATGATATGTTTACTTATCATAGTATCATGTTAACTATATATATATCCATATATATGTCATCATATAGTTTTTACAAGTTTTAACGTTCGTGAATCACCGGTCAACTTGGGTGGTCAATTGTCTATATGAAACATATTTCAATTAATCAAGTCTTAACAAGTTTGATTGCTTAACATGTTGGAAACATTTAATTATGTAAATATCAATCTCAATTAATATATATAAATATGGAAAAGTTCAGGTCACTACTGGATCAACTTTGATACCCTGGTCGCTCACAACATGACCCAGAAACTGGACTTCCTTCAACCAAAATTCACACTTGGAGAATTTGGCATAAAGTTGCTCTTGTCTTAAGAGTTCAAGCACTAATCGGAGGTGTTGCTCATGTTCTTCTTCGCTCTTTGAGTAGATGAGGATATCATCTATGAAGACGATAACAAACTTGTCCAAGTAAGGCTTGCAGACACGATTCATGAGGTCCATGAACACGACAGGTGCATTTGTCAAACCGAATGGCATCACGAGAAACTCATAATGACCATAACGGGTCCTGAATGCAGTCTTCATCACGTCACTTTCCTTCACCCTCAACTGGTGATAGCCGGATCGCAAATCGATCTTTGAGTAGACACTCGATCCTTGTAGTTGATCAAAAAGATCGTCAATTCGTGGAAGAGGATACCGATTCTTGATAGTCAGTTTGTTGAGTTCACGGTAGTCGATACACATACGAAAGGATCCATCCTTCTTCTTCACAAACAACACAGGTGCACCCCAAGGCGAGAAGCTTGGTTGGATAAACCCTCGATCTAATAGCTCTTGTAGTTGACTCTGTAATTCTTGCATCTCGGAAGGTGCGAGTCTATAAGGTGCGCGAGCTACAGGTGCAGCTCCTGGCACTAAATCAATCTGAAACTCTACAGCTCTCTGCGGCGGCAATCCAGGCAATTCCTCTGGGAAGACATCGAAAAATTCGTTCACAATTCGAACGTCATTCACGCTCTTCACATCAGTTTCTACCGCTTTCACATGTTCTAGGACAGCAAAACGTCCCTTCTTCATAATCTTTTGCGCTTTCATGCAACTAATGAGGTTCATCTTCGAGGTACATCTCTCTCCATAGATAACCAGTGGTTCACCATCTCCTTGTGGTATGCGAAGTGCTTTATCTCCACAGATAATATCGGCCTTTATCTTGCTCAACCAATCCATACCAACGATCACGTCAAAACTTCCCAGTTTGATAGGTATCAAATCAATTTCGAAATCTGCACCAGCTATGTTGATAATAGCTCCACGACTAATATGGTCAACCTTTTCAAGTTTTCCATTGGCGACCTCGACAAGCATACTCTCTTTTAACGGGACTAATTACCAATTAATCTTATCGCAAAAATGTCTACATACATAACTTCTATCCGCACCAGTATCAAACAAGACAGAAGCTAAAAGATTGTTGATTGTGAATATACCTGTCACCAAGTCAGGGTTATCGCGTGCATCCCTTGCATTAACATTGAAGGCTCTACCTCGGGGTGGTCCTCCGTCCTTTCGCTTGTTTGGGCACGCGGTTCTGAAATGGCCCGTCTGTCCACATTCGTAGCACTTCTTAGGTCCATTGGTGTTCGGCTTCCCATTCAAAGTGGTGACCTTGCAGTCTTTCCCGATGTGCCCAGCCCGTTGGCACTTCTCACAAACAACATTGCAATACCCAGTGTGGTGTTTGTAACACCTCTTGCATTGTGGTAAGGTTCCTTTGTAGTTCGGGTTGGTGTTGGTGTTGTTGTTGGGATTAGGGTTGTTGTTGTTTTGCCTGAACCCTTCATGTCGCTTCGCCGGGTTTTGATCATAGTTTCTACCCCTGTTGTTGTTATTGTTGTGGTTGTTGTCCCATTTCCTCTTTTCACTACTACCGGCTTCAAACTTAGCCTTCTCCGGCTCATCAAGAATGATTTGATTCAGGAGGGTATGCGCCATGCGCATTGCTTCGGGGACATTCGGTGGCTTGGATGAGGTAACATTACCCTTGATGGACTTAGGAAGTCCCGAGAAGTATTTCTCCAAGCACTTAAATTCGGGGGTGACCATGGTCGGACACATTAATGCTAACTCCAGAAACCTATGATTGTAACTGTTAAGATCGTTTCCCACGGCTTTTACCTGCATAAATTCGATCTCCATCTTTTGTATTTCGGTCCTTGGACAGTATTCCTCAATCATAGCACACTTAAACTCTTCCCAAGGCGTAGCATACGCCTCATCAATCCCTTTCGCTTGAGCTAACGTGTTCCACCACGTTAGCGCGCCGTCAGATAGCGTGCAAGATGCAAACTTGGTCTTATTGTCCTCCGAACAGTTGCTAACTCGGAATACTGATTCAAGTTTATCGAACCATCTGGTGAGACCAACTGGTCCCTCGGTGCCGCTGAAGTTATGCGGTTTGCAGCTCTGGAATTCCTTGTATGTACACCCATTTCGAACGGGTGGAATAACCGGTGGTGGTGGCGGTGGAGCTTCGAGATTTCTTTCTGCTAGGGCTGCAGCGACCCGTTCGTTGATCATGTCCTCAATCTGGGCGGCGGTAGGTGTGGATCTTCCGTTAGCCATGGTATTCTAAACAAAAATTTTGACTCAAGTCAAAATCCAGTATGCAAGTAGTAGTAATACAGTATATAGTGACCAACATGGAATCAAAACATCACATGCTATTAAATAATGCATCTAGGTACAAATACCACGGAATCATCGTACAACAATGTAAATAGAACATCGTGCAAGAATTAAATAACGCAAAGTTCCATTCATTAATAATAATAAGTTTCATACATCTGAATAAGTTCGTACAATACATATGAAATACATAAAACTATATCTAGATTACATCTTGAAATCTAAATACAAAGTGCTACGGTGAAGGCGGATGAACTGCTCCTCAAGCCAACTGCTCCTCGAGCTCAGTGACTCGAGCTCGGAGAGTCTCAATCTCCCTCATCAGTTCCTCGTTAGAGGGAACTGGTAGGGCAGGCGGTGCAGGTGGGGCGGGTGGTGCGGGTGGTGCCGGTGGTGCTGATGTAGATGGTCCGGCTCCGGATGTAGACGGTACGTCCCTAGATGTAAGTGGTCCATATCTAAATCTAGGTGGTACGGTTCCAGGAATAGTCAATACGTAACGGGGAACCTTACGTATCTGTGGGTCGGCAGGGTATGGCACAACTCGTTTACGAGCAGTAACCCTACGACGATGGCCAAAAGCGTCAGTAAAAGCACGACCTCCATTCACCCCTGGAATGACGGTGCCGTCGAAACGGTACCGCTTCTTCAGCGGGGTGGAGGGTGCCTGAATAGGTCTATCAGCAGGATCCTCATCATCGCTGGAGTCGTCTGATGATGAAGGATCGGCGGATGATGAGTCATCCGAATCGTGTGGTGGTGACACTGGTGGCTGAGCTGGTAATCCGAAGCATCCGAAGGCGGCCAACATCTGTCTGTGTCTGCCTGGCGGAATCACGACTAAACATCCGTCGGGAGTGCGTCGGCAAGGCGTGCGCATGTGGTTACGAAACGGCCCTTCCCCGAACTCCGCGGGGATCTCAATACCACTAATGCGGGGCTGTGACCTCGAGGGTCCGGGAGCAGACACTGAGGCAGGTGCACTAGTACCAGCTCCGAAAGTAGAAGCGCCGGGATCACTAGTGGGTGTCGGGGCCGGTGTATCGGCAGTAGCAGCAGCAGGTGTAGCAGTAGGTAGGGCGACGGGGTCTGAGTCTGTACTGCCCGAAATGCCAGCAGGTGGAACATCCGACATCTGAACAAGGAAAAATAAATTTTCCATGTCAGTATGTCAAAAAGCAAGCAAATAATAGGCCAACAGTTTAAATCATGTATAACGGTAACTAGCATGGCAATAACAGTAATTCGTATGAAGGTAGCATGCAATCGAAAGCAAGTAGCATCATGCAGTAGTGGAATCATGTAGTAGCATACGGCATATAGCGGAAAAAGTAAGCAGTAGCATGCAGTAAATTCAGCGGAAACAAGTAAACTAGCAAGTTGTAGATTAGTCCTATTAGTGAATCCTACTCGGGTCGGTCTTAGACTCACTAATGCATCCTAATTCCCTACAACCAATGCTCTGATACCAAATGTGATGCCCCGTACTAAATCATCATGTACGGACCATCAACAACAGGATCATTACAAGGTTAAGTACTATATGCTGTAATTAAAGAAGTTGCATTCACGATAAAAAGGTGATGTCATAACCGACATCAAATGTTTTACATTTCAAAAGCATGCTTCACTAAGTAGAAGCAAATAATAAGTGTATGTGACCACAATGGTCGTTACAATTCATAGTTCAAAAGTACGAATGTTTGAATGCAAAGTAAAGTAGTTCATGCGTGGACAACTCTAAGCAGCGGGTGTCTACAGCACAACAAGTAAGACAGCGGAAGCTAACCTCAAGCACCTGAGGAAAACATGCTTAAAAACGTCAACACAAAGGTTGGTGAGCTATAGTTTAAGTATAACAGTATGTATGGTAGGCCACGAGATTTCAGTGCTACAAAGAGCGTTTCAAAACAGTATGATAAAGTATATGTTAACCGTGGGCACTTGGTAACTAACTTAATGTTTATACCCCCTGAAAGTACACTTGGCAAGTGCGTATGTCTACGAAGTATTAAACACTCGTTAAATGCTAGCGCGACTAGCCCGAGTGGGGATGTCAAACCCTATGGATCCATATCTAAGATTCGCGTTCATGGTTCAAAAACCAATGATTAAACGTTACCGAGCTAAAGGGAATGTTTATGCCGTTGTATAACCCACACATATATAAGTTTAAGTACTCGTGCCTAGTATGTAAAACATAAAATCCGCATGTATTCTCAGTTCCCAAAATAAGTTAAAGTAAAAAGGGAATGCTGTAACTCACAATGATAATGTAGTCGTAAAGTCGGTCCGGTAAAGGTATGCAAGTAAACGGTCCGAAGGTCCTCAACCTAAGGCAAATAGTACTAAGTCAGTAAATCGTCTTAATAGGTTTAAAAGTATGTAATTAAGGTCTTAAGGGTCATCATCAATCATCATTAAACAAAAGGCGTAAAGTAGGTTTCGTTTATGAAAGTACTTTAAAATAAAGGCTGACTTCGATCAGTCACCACAGACTCTACCCTTACTGAATTAAGGTGAGACCAGTGGCCATGGCTCCGTCTATGAGTCCCTTAAGTGTGGTAAAAATTCCAGAAGCAAACTCGTCTTCGTTTGACCGTGGCGACGGTCTAAGTGCGAGTAGGTCAGAAATTTCTGCACACCGTTAAAGGACATAGTGACGATCGGAGGGCCATAAATCCTAAACCGTAACTCGGATTAAGACGAGTCCTATATGAAAAGTTATCTACTCGAAAAGTTCTATCTAAAAATCAAGGTTAGAACAGCCCAGGTCTACTGGTCTGTTACAGAAACATCAGGTCAGTAGGTTTTGGACAGAACAGTGAGTTTAAAAGGGTTCTGGTGGTCTTGGTGCTTGATGTTCATCATGGTTCTCATCCTTGATGCATATAGCTTCAAGTGTACAACTCATTGATGTATCTACATCATCTTAACCAAGTCTTGACCATCATAACCCTAGTGCAAGTCTAAGACATGAAGCACAACTCACTTAAGAGTTGCATGTAGTTTGATGAACTAAAGTTACATCAAAGTCTTAGGTTTGACACTTACATGGACTTTAAAAGAAATATTGAACTATAAACTTGAAAGTTAACTAACTAATCAAGATCATAAGTAGTAGAACATAGTTCTTAGTTTGATCTTGAAGATCCAAGACTCAAAAGTCTAGATCCAAAGTTATATTTAAAGAAAACTTATTTGTGTGTTCTTGAACTTCCAAGGTTAACTTAATTTGTTCAAGAGATATGAGATCAAGACTAACTTGTAGTACTTGACCATATAAGCTAACTACATGAAATTAAAGTGCATAAAATGAAAAAGTAACTAAGTAAACATGTAATTTGTTCATGGTTGTTCATACTTTAAAGATTCAAACCAAAGTTTGATCTTTAGAAAGTAAACTTTAAAATTTACTTCATGAACTTCAAGTAATGATTTTATATAACCATGAACTTAAATCTTTTGAAACAAGTAAGGTAGAACATAACTAGATAGATTATGTCTTGTTGTTCTTGTTATAACAAGATAAAAATGAAGAATCAAACTAGTGAGTTTATTCTTGTAACATGAAGATAAGTAACAACAACATGACTTAAATAACTAGTAATCAAAGACAAGTAACATTTAAATAAAAGAATGATGATGATGAAGATGAATGGAGTCGGTTTTGTTGTCAAGAAAAAGAAGATAATTATTTGTTTCAAGTCACTTACAAGATGAGAGAAAAGAGAGAAAGTTGTAGGTGTTTTGTGTGTATGTTTGAATGAGAGAAAACTAGCAAGTGTAGTAATGAAAAAGTGAAGCAAAAACCTCTCCCTAGTCCCCATATGGCCGACGGTTTTGGCCTTCAAGGAGGGGGGATGGATTAGTTTTGTGGTCACTAGAATGTAAAGCTTCATAAAGGTGGTTAATGGGTGTGTTTACATGGGAAAGGCAAGTAACTAGATTCCAATCTTCCTTAAACAAACTAGTTACACATAAATGGACAAATTACAACAATTAGTGGGCTAGTTAGTCTACTTAAGAAGTAGGGTGGGCTTGGAAGTCCAATAATATGAGTCCATTACACTAACAAAGCCCAAGTTCAAATAAATCACAAGTTAAACCAATTAAAGCCCAAGTAACTAACTAATAGCCTTAGTTAATTAAAATGATTAATAAATTTAATCATGAATGTAAATAATATCTAAAAATATTATTCGTGAAAGTTTCGGGTGTCACAAAGACGTTTCGGGCACTTAAAAGTCAAGTACGGGCAATCATAGCAACATGTAAATGTAATAACATACATTCGTTTAATCACACGTATTAATAATAGTAATTATTAATAAATAAATGTTGGAAATTCCAGGGTCGTTATAGCAACAATCATGGAGCCGGTAATTCAAACGAGGGATGCTCCTACAAAGCTTTCATGGGGTGCAAACCTCACACTTTCGATGGGACCGGGGGATCGGTTATGCTCACCCGATGGTTTGAGCAAACAGAAGCCGTTTTTAGCATAAGTGGTTGTCGGGACCAAGACAAAGTCAAATATTCCACCCACACTTTCGCCGGTATCGCCCTCACATGGTGGAATACATATGTGCTATCGGTGGGTATCGATGAAGCCCACACTCTCTCATGGGCCGACTTAAAGAAAAAGATGATCACCGAATACTTTCCGCGCGAAGAGACCCGTAAGCTTGAACATGAGCTAAGAACTTTAAAAGCAGTCGGGAATGATCTAAAGGCCTATAATCAACGATTTTCTGAGCTAGCCTTGATGTGCCCAAACCTCGTGACCACCGAGTCTCTAAGGGTTGAACTTTACATGGATGGTCTCCCCAAGAGCATCAAACAAGGAGTAATGTCATCCAAACCCGCTAATCACCAAGAGGCCTTGAATATGGCCCACCAATTGGTCGAAACGGTGGACGAAATTGAAGTGTCGACATCTAAAGTTGAGGATGAGTTGGGTGACAACAAAAGAAAATGGGAAGCCCCCCAATCGAGCAACGACAACAACAACAACTTTGCCAAGGAACCTTTCACCTCCGTCGGCAAGAAAAGTTATGCCGGGATGATGTTATGCGAGGTGTATATAAAATAGTTAATATTTTACTAGAAAAATACTATTAAATACGATACAATTTTACACAAGATATTTATTTATTTATAGAATGGATATACTTAAACCTTGCTACAACACTTATAGGCAGTGTACCTAATCGTACAGTAGTGTAGTTTTTAGTAAGTCCGGTTCGTTCCACAGGGAAATCTTTAAACAAAGCTCAACGCTATATTAGTTTACTTTTATAAAAATACAAATATATATATAAGTAATATTATTATTATAAAGGGGGGGTTTTTACCGTTTAATGACCGGTTTGTCGATTTTAAGACTTTAGTCGCAGTTAAAACCTAATGTAAAATATTAAATAAATAAAAGACTTAATTTAAAGCGTAAAGTAAATAACGATAATGAAATTGCAAATAATAAAAGTGCGATAAAATAAACTTACGATAATTAAAAAGTACGATAATTAAAAGTGCGATTAAATAACAATAAATAAAAGTGCGATAATTAGAAGTGCAATTAAATATAAAATAAAGGAAATTAAATATGAAATAAAAGAATTATGCTTATTTAAACTTCCGTAATCATGATGTTTGACGTGTTGATTTTAGTTTTATGCCCATGGGTTAATTGTCCTTTGTCCTGGATTATTCAATATGTCCATCTGGTTTTTGTCCATAACAGTCCATCAGTCATAAATATAAAGTGCGAGTGTCCTCGTCAAATTATTATTATACCCGAAGTTAAATATTCCAACTAATTGGGGATTCGAATTGTAACAAGGTTTTAATACTTTGTTTAATGAATACACCAGGTTATCGACTGCGTGTAAACCAAGGTTTTACTACTTTGTTAACAATTACACCAATTACCCTTGAATGTAATTTCACCCCTGTTTTAATTATTCTAGTGGCTATTAATCCATTCCCGTGTCCGGTTAAATGAACGATTATTCGTACATATAAATACCCCGCCCATCGTGTCCGATTGAGTGTATATGGTAATTTATAGGGACGCCCAATTGTAAATCTTTATATTAACATTAACAAACTTTCATTTAGTTAAACAAATATAAAGCCCATTAATAGCCCATAGTCTAGTTTCCACAAGTGTCGTTCTTTTGTCCAAACCCCAATTATGGTACAAAGCCCAATTACCCAATTTTAGTAATTAGCCCAACATCATGATTACTTCGTTTTAAATAAGCATAATAATAACTTAGCTACGAGACATTAATATAAAAAGGTTGAACATAACTTACAATGATTAAAAATAGCGTAGCGTTACACGGACAGAATTTTGACTTACACCCTTACAACATTCGCTAACATACCCTTATTATTAGAATTATAATTAAAATTAAAATTAAAATATAAATTATATATATATATATATATATATATATATATCGTATAGATAGAGAGATAGAGAAAATAGAATATGAAATTTGATCAGAATTCGGTTTGCTTTATAGCCAGAGTTGAATTTTGGGGCTCCGCGACTCGCGGCAAAAACCCCTTTAAACTCCGCGAGTCGCGGAGATAGTATTTACAGCTCAGTCCTTGGAGTTTTCTCTGCCGACGGTTTTTAATATATATATATAATAAATATATAATTAATATAATTAATTATATATTATATTATATTTATATATATAGTTAACTTGTAATTTTTAGTCCGTTGCGTCGAGCGTTAAGAGTTGACTCTGGTCCCGGTTCCGGATTTTCGAACGTCCTTGCGTACAATTTAATATCTTGTACTTTGCGTTTTGAATCTTGTACTCTTGTAATTTCGAGACGTTTCTTATCAATAATTGGAACCTTTTTGATTGTCTTTTGTACTTTTGAGATTTTTGGTCGTTTGCGTCTTCAATTCGTCGAATCTGTCTTTTGTCTTCACCTTTTATTATTTAAACGAATATCTCTTGTAAATAGAACAATTGCAACTAAAAGCTTGTCTTTCTTGAGGAATAATGCTATGAAATATATGTTCGTTTTTAGCATTATCAAATATTCCCACACTTGAGCGTTGCTTGTCCTCAAGCAATATCGTCTTGAAATACTAGAATCACTTCTTTATTCTTCACACTTTGTACATCAGTGATTTCTATACGGCGGTATAAACAATGGTAGTAACGATATGGTTTACAGTCCCACATGACTATAAAAATTTAGATCCATTAAGGAAATTGGATCTTTATGAAAACATTTGATCTTTTGAAATCTAGTTTTTACCCTAGATAAGTTTTCCGGAATAACCCTTTACCGGTGTTTGCAAAATATTTTTGTGGGTTTGGTGGGTTTTAGATTTGAAAATTTTAGCTCAAAACTTGCTGTTTTGTGTCACCCACTTGCTAACCTTGTATTTGGAAAGCAACACGTCCAGTTTACTTGTTCCGTATATTACCTTTCGGCAAACTACCGTCCGGTTGTAAAGGAAAGCGTTGAACAAGCAACTGTTAAGGCAATGTCCCGTGACATGCTTTTGATTATGGTCTATAACGTGTCGGACGCAATTACTATCCTTGGTAGGAGCAATAGTAAAGCTCACCCTTATAATTTTTCGGTCTGGCACAAGGTCCTGTCTTTGACCATGCTATGCAACCACCGTTCTTACGGTTGACACCCGATTTAGTTCAGGTGACCTAATGAATTCCAGGTGAATTCCTAGGATTTTACGTTCAATGGTAATGAACGCATTGAAAATAGGGTTTTCAGAAAACAAATCGGTTTGTAATTTTTATCAAAATATTTTCTCGTTTAAGCTCGAGTTTAGATATCATTGAATTCCATGAGTTTGAATTCTCAATCTTTAAGGTCAATCTCTAGGATTGAGTAATATCAGTCTTAAAAGCTGATTTTTAATCTTTAAGGAGATTATCCTTTCTGGGGATCTGATTCATTAGTCTTATCCAGCTAATTTGCATGGTGCCCCCCCATTGTACGAGATAAATCCTTCTCATGGTTAGGATAAATCTGACCACATGGCGACCCTGTTTAATGCTGAGGTCCGTGGATTTCCTGCTGATTTTAGTGATGACTTTTCTAGATTTTTCGTCAACCTACAGCTGGTCTGGACGACAACTTCATGACCTAAATCAAGAAGCGCATTTCTTTTTCGGAAGACTTTACTTCCTTTTAATGATGGAATTGATTCATCGTGTAGATCCATCTCTTCTTTTCTTTCATCGGGTAAAACAGTTAATTTAGTCCAAAGCAAAAGTATTTTCAGTTATTTGTTACAGATATATGTGACATGTTTAAAATAACTTGGTAAATTTTCCCACACTTGGCTTTTATTTTCCTTTTTATCGTCCTCTATTCCATTTTAAATGAATTTTGACATTTTAGTTTGTTTCTTAATTTATGTTCTTTCCGAGGTAACAATAATTTCGGTGTTAAAACCTAGTTTTATCGTTCATAAATATGTATAAACATGATTTGAATTCATTTAATTGAAAAATTTTAAAAATTTTTACTAGAATTGGGTAGTCAGTATATAAGACTAGGGCTGTTCTTTTTTTATCAGAGAGCACTAGATTCTAATACAACTACTGCTTTACTAGTATTTTTAATGGTAACCAAGTGTATAAAGTAAAAAATTTTAAAATCCGAAAGAATTTAACCCCTTCCCACACTTAAGATCTTGCAATGCCCTCATTTGCAAGAAATCAGTAACAATTTAAATTATTGAGGGTGATTTGTGTGAAAATGATTAAATTTTTACCAAAGTTTCCAAATATATTGGCGTTTGTTTGCTGAATGATAAATGGTGCACATCATTTGTTCATTCCGTCTTGTTGTTATTTCACATATATTTTGCATCTTGTCGTCAAAATTAGTTGCTTTTGCTGAACTTAATGCCAGTCTTTGAAAATGCGTTGTTTTACCCTGTTGTGTACATAAGATAAACTGCAAACATATATACATATTTTTGAAGTTTGGTATATTACCCCACATTCAAAAATTATTAAAATCTAGGAATAAAAGTTAGATAATTATAAAAATGATTACAATATTAACAAAAGTATTAAACATATCAATAATTACAAATTACAAAATAATAAAAAAAAATAAGTAAACTAAGGATGATATTGGTACCAATAGGGGTTCCAGGCATAACCATAAGTGCTATAGAATGCTTCGGCAGGGTCATACGTAGGATATGGTGGCTGCATCTCTATCGACCAAGGAGGGAAGACGGGTTTCGGTGTAGGAATATAGTTTCTACCTATATGTTGGCAATGCGCTATGATCTGGTTCTGATGAACTTGCCAATCTTCAAATGCTCTCTGTCTAGCATTTTCGTATTCCTGAGAAGCTATAAACCTATGCATTTCTTGCATCTCATTCCCCCCTCCTACATTACCTTGTTGCTGGTTTCTCTCCACCTGTGGATGTCTACCATGGTATCGTACTGCGGCGTTATTTCGCCTCTTCAAAACTTTCGCACCATGGTATACATTTAAACCTATAGTGTCGCGGGGTTCCGGCTCTTCTAGTAATAATCCCCCCCGACTTATATCCACACCGAGATATTCACCAATCAAAGTAATAAAAATACCACCTCCTATTATACTATGTGGACGCATCCCCCGAACCATAGCTGATAAATAATAACCCACACAATATGGTATACTTACAGCGCTTTGTGGGTCTCGAATACACATATGGTAAAACAAATCTTGTTCATTTACTTTTTCTTTGTTCTTACCCCTTTGTGTAATCGAATTAGCTAAAAACCTATATATTACTCTTAATTCGGCTCTATCTATATCCAAATAAGAGTAGTTTCCCCCTTTGAAACGGTGATGGCTTGTCATTTGACTCCACACACCGTGTGTATCAAAATTCTCATCTATCTTTCTACCGTTTAGTATCAATCCTCTACAATCGGCAGACGCTAACTCCTCAGGCGTATATATACGTAAAGCCTGAGCCATGTCCAGTAAAGACATGTGGCGCATCGAACCGCCTAACAAAAATCTAATAAAAGAACGATCGGTTAAACTAGCTACCCGATCATTCAACTCTATACTACATAACAACTCTTCACACCATACTTTATATACAGGTCTGCGTATGGTGAATAAACATATCCAGTCATTAAAAGAAGAATTACCATACCTCTGTACAAGTAATTCCCTAATTGGCCCGGCCAATTCTACAGCTTCTAAGGGTCCCCATTCTATGACCCTCGGTACCTCAACAACCTTAGAGTGAAGAGTATGCAAACCCCGTTGATATTTTGGATAATCTATCCAAAGTCTGTCAAATCTCAGGTTCGGGTGCAACTCTTCCAAATGCATATCGGAAAAGGTCATGACTGCATGAGGTACATCCTGCTTGTAGTAGTTATCTACCTCCTGTTTTTCCAAATTCTCAGCAGGAGCATTGCGGGCTTGGGATGAAGATTCACCCCTTTCATTCTGCAAAACACATCAAACACAAATTTTGTGCATCCAAATATGCATTAGTGTCAGCAAAATCATCAATCAAAATAATTACAATGACATTATCAATTTATATCAAACTTAAGCTTATTTTCACATTTTTATCAAATCTACACTTTTTCAAATAAGCATATACGAAAATTTTCGCCAAGTTCATAAGCATTCAACTCAAATAACATGTCAAAATAATCATTACTAGCAATTAAACAAGTCTCAAATGGCATTATCTTTCAAAAATCAAGTTCATGAATTTTAGACTTGAAAAAGTCCACTTTAATTCTCAAAATCATGTTTAGGCTCAAAGTTTGGATCATTTAACTACCTAGACATGTTACACTACTCAATTTAGCAACAATTCATGACAAAAATTGGCCATAACCTGTTTATATCAAAAAGCCCCAAATTTGCTCAAGAACACAAACCCTAGATTATTCAAAATTTGAAGTTTAAGGCTTCTAATCATGTTAAACAGCATCAATCTAGGTTATACAAGCATAATACATAAACAATTTAAGCATAATTACACTAAAAAGCATCAAAATCAAATTGGGGAAAAAATAGCTCAAGAACACCTAATTTCGAATTAATGGTGTTTAGGTGTAGAAATTTACCGTTTTTCTTGAGTAATTCTTAGATAGCATCCTTCTCAACATGATTTTAGCAAAAAATTTGGTGATTAACGGTTAAAAATTGGGATTTTTGGGGGTGTTTTTCGGGTTTTTTCGGGTTCTTTTTTCGCAGTATTTTTCTGTTTTGTGTGTGGGGGAGTGAACTGATCGTGCAGCTCTTTTATTTTTTTTTCTGGGTTTTGGTCCCTCCGCGAGTCGCGGAGAATTCCCTTTCAAACTCCGCGAGTGGCGGAGTTTGCTCTTTTTTTTTTTTTTTTTTTATATAATCAATAACTTATTAAAACAATTAAGTAATTAATTTTAAAATTTTGTTTCCTTTGTTATTTAGGACGAGGTCGTTTCGGATCGATGTCCTAGTCCGTCCTTCGACAAAATTTTAAAATTTGTCTTTTTGTAGCGATTGTTTTAAAAGCTAAGATTTTTGGGTTTTTTTCAATGTTTTTGGCATACTATAAATCAATAAGATTAAAAATAATGATAATAAAAGTTCTCGTCCCTCCCTCGGGTAAAGCAATTTCGGTTCAAAGACCTAGTCTTCAACTTACGACGAATTTTAAAAATCATATTCTTAACTTAATGAGATAAAGTAAATTTTTGTTTTTAAATTCACACAATTCAAAATTAAAAATTAATAATTAAAAATTCACACCAAACTTAAAATTTGAAATGCATAAAATTAAAATTTCATATTTTAAAAATTAAAAATTCACACCAAACTTATATTAATTTTTCAAATATTTACAATTTTAAATATATTGTTTTTACAAAGTTTACAATATTAATTTAAGATTTAAATATTAATTTTAAAAACATGGTAAAAATAAATTTAAAAATCTTTTTGTCTTTTTATCCCACTTTAATCAATCAAATATTATCAAAAATATGCGCCCCTCTTTTCGGTAAAGTAATTTCGGTTTCAAGACCTAATTTAACTCATGACGAATTTTTGAAATATTTTGGGTTGATTGATTAAAGATATTTATACCTTAAGAATAAACGTTAAATTTCGCAGTGATGTAATAAATTTTTGAATGATATCAATAATTTCGGTCGCCAAACCTAATTTTATTTAATACCAATTTAATACTTTTTAGCGAACAAATTAGCGTTTATTATCAAAAGGTTAAAAATAAAAATAAAAATAAAAACTGTACAGACATACCTGTGAAATAGATTTCTTAGTTATATGATCTATTATATTCATAAGATAGTCGGTTTAATTGGTTTTCCATGGCTCCAAAGGCGTAACCTCGAGCATTCAGTGTCTTTTCTTCTAAACATATGAACGGTCCGTCTCTGCATAAAGTAACAAATTCGGTATTTGAATAGGTTTGATTATTTGAACATTTACCTCCATGTGACCATTTTCTGCATTTGTGACATCGTTCTAGGTGTCGTGCTCTTCTTTTCGCTGCGGATTTTGATTTTCCTTTACCAAATTGTAACTTATTATCTTCGCATCTGGATTCTTTTCTAACTCCGTCCATTCTTTCTCTGATTACTGATACTAATTCACTCGGTAGTATGTCATTATTTCTTTTAGTGATCAAAGCGTGTAGCATTAGACCATGGTTTAGTTCACAGGCAGTCTTCATTTTGTAAAAACCTAAAAAAAATAAAAATTCAGAATGGGGGGAGAAGACTAGTTCTTTAGGGTCTGCTAGGGAAAGACCATTCGGGTTCCATTTTCGAGAACTACACGAAAACAGATAATCTAACTCTAACAGAAATACATATTATCCTTTAAAGACTTGATTCTCCCCACACTTAGTTAGCTGTGGTGTCGAAATTGTGATTAACTTCGTTGTCGACTTCCATCGGACCATGTATGTAATGTTTAACTCTGTGACCATTAACTTTAAATTCCATCCCATTTGAATTTATCAATTCTATCGTTCCGTATGGGAAAACTCTTTTGACTATGAATGGTCCAGACCATCTTGATTTCAATTTTCCAGAAAATAGCTTGAATCGTGAATTGAAAAGAAGAACTTTGTCTCCTTCTTTAAATTCTTTTGAACTTCTGATTCTTTTATCATGCCATTTCTTCGTTCTTTCTTTATAGATTAACGAATTTTCGTATGCTTCATGTCTTAATTCTTCTAATTCGTTTAGTTGACTTAATCGTAGACGTCCGGCTTCATGTAAATCAAGATTACATGTCTTCAAAGCCCAAAATGCTTTGTGTTCAATTTCTACTGGAAGATGACATGCTTTTCCATAAACAAGTCTAAAAGGTGTGGTTCCAATTGGAGTTTTGTAGGCTGTTCTAAAAGCCCAGAGTGCATCCTCCAATTTAATGGACCATTCCTTCGGATTTGATCCTACGGTTTTCTCTAGAATACGTTTTAAAGCTCGGTTGGTATTTTCAACTTGTCCACTTGTTTGTGAATGATATGCGGTGGAGATTTTATGAGTTACTCCATATCTTTTAAGAACTTTCTCAAGTTGATTATTACAGAAATGAGTACCCCGATCACTTATTAAAGCTTTCGGTGTTCCAAACCTTGCAAAAAGACGTTTTAAAAAGTTGACTACAACTCGTGCATCGTTAGTTGGGAGAGCTTGTGCTTCCGCCCATTTAGATACATAATCAATGGCTACGAGTATATATAGATTATTATGAGATTTTGGAAATGGACCCATAAAGTCAATACCCCAAATGTCAAATACTTCACATACTTGGATGACATTTTGTGGCATTTCATCACGTTGACTTATTTTTCCGGCCCTTTGACATGCATCACAGGATTTGCAAAGAAGGTGTGCGTCTTTGTAAATTGTAGGCCAATAGAATCCAGCTTCATAAACTTTTCTTGCTGTTAGTTGGGGCCCATAATGCCCTCCTGTTGGTCCTGTGTGACAATGGTTTAAAATTTTACTAGCTTCATCTCCAAATACACATCGGCGTATTATTCCATCGGGACAACTTTTAAACAGATGTGGATCTTCCCAGAAATAGTGTTTTATATCACTGAAGAATTTCTTTCCTCTTTGGTACGATAATCTTTTTTCAAGGAATCCACAAACTAAGTAGTTTGCATAGTCTGCAAACCATGGGATTTCTTTATAATCTATCTTCAATAGATATTCATCAGGAAAGTTGTCTTGTATGGCCGATTCATTCAGAACTTCTAATTCGGGATTTTCAAGACGAGAAAGATGATCAGCGGCGAGATTTTCTGCTCCTCTTTTATCTCGGATTTCAATATCAAACTCTTGTAAGAGTAAGATCCAACGGATTAATCTTGATTTAGCATCTTGTTTTGAAAATAAGTATCTAAGAGCAGAATGGTCGGTATAGACCACCGTTTTTGTTAGAACGAGATATGATCGAAATTTGTCAAAAGCAAAGACAATAGCAAGGAGTTCTTTTTCAGTAGTTGTATAGTTTGTTTGTGCTCCTTGTAATGTCTTACTAGCATAATATATAGGTTGAAATCGTTTTTCAATCCTTTGTCCTAAAACGGCTCCCATTGCAAAATCACTTGCATCGCACATTAGTTCAAATGGTAGATTCCAATTTGGTGTTATCATGATCGGCGCATTAGTGAGTTTTTCTTTAAGAATATTAAAAGATTTGATACACTCATCTGAAAAGATGAATGGCGCATCCTTTTCTAGGAGTTTATTCATAGGAGTGGCAATTTTAGAAAAATCTTTTATGAAACGTCGGTAAAAACCGGCATGCCCTAGAAAACTCCTAACTCCTCTAACATTGGTGGGATGTGGAAGTTTAGCAATTACATCTACTTTAGCTCTATCCACTTCAATTCCTTCTTTTGAAATTTTATGTCCAAGAACGATGCCTTCTTTAACCATGAAATGGCATTTCTCCCAATTAAGTACTAGATTTGATTTTTCGCATCTAATTAGCATTCGTTCCAGATTAACTAGACATGATTTAAATGTATCACCGAAGACTGAAAAGTCATCCATGAATACTTCCATGCATTCTTCTATCATGTCGTGAAAAATCGCCATCATACACCTTTGAAAGGTTGCAGGGGCGTTACAAAGTCCAAATGGCATGCGTTTGTAAGCAAACGTACCATAAGGGCACGTGAATGTGGTTTTCTCTTGGTCCTCGGGTGCTATTGGAATTTGAAAATATCCGGAAAATCCATCTAGAAAACAATAGTAACTATTTTCGGCTAATCTTTCCAACATTTGATCTATGAAAGGTAAGGGAAAGTGATCTTTTCTGGTGGCGTCATTTAATTTTCTATAATCAATACATACACGCCATCCTGTTACAGTCCTAGTAGGAATAAGCTCATTTTTCTCATTTGTGATGACAGTCATGCCACCCTTCTTAGGTACGCATTGAACTGGGCTTACCCATGGACTATCAGAGATTGGATATATCAAACCTGCATCTAGCAGTTTAATAATCTCTTTCTTAACTACATCTTGCATATTAGGATTTAGTCTTCGTTGACGTTGCACATACGTTTTATGACCTTCTTCCATAAGGATTTTATGTGTGCAATACGAAGGACTTATTCCTTTAATATCATGAATCTTCCATGCAATGGCTGGTTTATGAGCTTTCAACACAGAAATGAGTTGTGATTTCTCATTTTCAGTAAGAGAAGACGATATTATTACAGGTAATTCAGATTCACCATGTAAATAAGCATATTCCAAATGGTTTGGAAGTGGCTTTAACTCTAATTTCGGAGGTTCTTCTATCGATGATTTATATCGATATCTGTCTTCTTCTTTTAGCATTTGAATTTCTTCTGTTGTTGGTTCATATCCATTAGCTATAAGTGTAGCTAACATTTCAGCTTCATCAATTGGTTCATTACCTTCTCCTAAAGAACATTCTCCTGTTCCTTGTAATTCTGGAAATTCTTCTAATAATTCTGCATGTGCATCTATAGTTTGAATATAATAACATGTATCATCTGCAGATTGTGGTTGTTGCATTGCTCTATCAACCGAAAAGGTAACACTCTCATCCTCTATACTTAGGGTCAGTTTCTTACCTAACACGTCTATCATTGCTTTAGCCGTGTTTAAGAATGGTCTTCCTAATATGAGAGGAACTTGAGAATCTTCTTCCATGTCTAAAACAACAAAATCTACTGGAAATACTAAAGTACCAACTTTAACTAGCATGTTCTCCATTATCCCTCTAGGATATTTTATTGATCTATCGGCTAGTTGTATGCTTATTCTGGTTGGTTTTAATTCTCCAAGGTCTAGTTTAGCGTATAGTGAATACGGCATTAGATTTATACTAGCACCTAAGTCTGCCAATGCTTCTATTGAACTAAGACTACCCAGAAAACATGGAATTGTGAAACTTCCTGGATCAGATAGTTTTTCTGGTATCTTATTCAACAGCACTGCTGAACAATTAGCATTCATAGTAACAGCCGAGAGTTCTTCCATTTTCTTTCTATTTGAGATTAGATCTTTCAAGAATTTAGCATATCTAGGCATTCCTGAAATCACATCAATGAAAGGAAGATTTACATTTATCTGTTTAAACATATCCAAGAATTTGGATTGCTCGGCTTCAAGTTTTTCTTTCTTCATTTTACTCGGGTAAGGAAGTGGTGGTTGGTATGGTTTAACATAAGGTTTATCCTTAACTGTGTTATCTTCATTAACCTTTTCAACTACCGGTTCTTTTTCCTTATCTTGATCAGGTTGTGGTTCTTGTGGAGTAGGAATGGTTTCATCAGAAGTTACAGGTATTTCAGGTGGTTTAAGTGTTGTACCACTTCTTGTGGTAATAGCTTTAGCTGTTTCATTCCGGGGGTTAGCATTTGTATCACTAGGTAGACTTCCCGGTTTTCTTTCACCTATTAACCTTGCTAGGTTACTTACTTCTTGTTCCAGATTTTGAATAGAAGCTTGTTGATTTATAAATGCTTGAGCATTTTGTTCATTGGTTTGTTTCTGAGATGTGAAAAACTGCGTTTGAGTTTCAACTAGCTTTGTCATCATATCTTCTAAATTTGGCTTTTTATCATCGGTTTGTTGTGGTGGTTTGTTTTGAAAATTAGGTCTTTGCTGATTATAAGTATTATTGGATACTTGTTGATTGCTAGGACCTTGTTGGTTGTTGTATGGAATATTTCGGTTATACTTCTGGTTTTGATTGTAAATCGGTCTTGGCGGTTGATAATTATTCTGATAATTATTTCCAGGCCTTTGGTTTATGTATGAAATATTCTCTCTTTGTTCCATTGTTAATTCAATACTGAGACAATCTTTTGTCAAATGTGGTCCTCCACACTGCTCACAACTAATTCGTATAGCATGAATATCTTTAGTCATCTTTTCCATTCGTCTCTCGAAAGCATCTATCTTTGCCGAAATGGAATCTAAGTCATGGCTAGAGTCGGCTCTAGCTGCTTTAGATGATCTAATGATATCTTTTTCTTGGTGCCACTCATGTGAGTGGGAAGCAGTGTTATCAATAATTTTGTAAGCATCAGTTTCGGTTTTCTTCATAATAGAACCACCAGCTGCTATATCTATGTCTTTTCTTGTAGTGATGTCGCATCCTCGGTAGAATATTTGTACTATTTGACAGGTGTCTAAACCATGTTGCGGACATCCTCTTAACAACTTTCCATATCTTGTCCACGCCTCATATAGAGTTTCATTTGGTTTCTGTGTGAACGTAACAATTTCTGCTTGAAGTCTTACGGCTTTAGATGCAGGAAAGAATTGTTTAAGAAATTTGTCAATTAAAACATCCCATGTATCGATCGCCCCTTCAGGTAACGATTCCAACCAATCTTTGGCTTCTCCCTTTAAAGTCCAGGGAAATAACATGAGATATATCTGTTCATCCTCCACTTCTCGGATTTTAAATAGTGTGCAGATCCTATTAAAGGTACGTAGATGTTCATTTGGATCTTCCTTCGGTGCACCACTAAATTGGCATTGATTAGTCACCATGTGTAGAATTTGTCCTTTGATTTCATAATCTGGCGCATTAATGTCTGGATGAGTAATTGCGTGACCTTGGCCAGTGCGTTTAGCTCTCATTCGGTCTTCCATACTTAAAGGTTCCAGATTCTCCATAATTGAATTTGTTGAATCGGTATCACTAGATGCTTCAGATTTAATGGTTCGTTCCTCAACAATCTCTGTTTGAATGATTGGTGGTTCCGGAGGAAAGTTTAGTGGTTCAGGATCTACGAACCGTTCCTGAATATTCTCTGGATTCTCAATTGTGAGGTTGGGTTCAAAAAATGGATTATCGGAAATTTGAACTGAAGTACTTGGTTGACTGGATGACGATTCTAAAGAAAAATCAACGGCGGTTATATTTGCTAAATGTCTTGATCTAGTTACAGGTGGTGAACGTACAAAAGGTGATGAACGTCTTGCTCGGTGCATTCACTGAATATCCTATTAGTTTTTAAAAGGAAAGAAAAATTATAATAAGTTATCCAATCAATAGACTTTTCTGATTTTGCCCACGTTTCGAATAGCCAAAAGATGCAGCAGAGGGGCAGGATTCGTTTGGTCTCAATATAATTGAGGACTGTTTGGCTCCAATAACCCGGTCCACGTACAAATCCAACTATTACTACGAACCAGAAAATTTTGATGTCTATTAATTTAACCACTTAAAATAAATTTTCGTAATTTTAAGAAATTTAGATAAGAAGTAGAAAAAATTCTAAGTCCTAAAACTAGAATAGCGAGAAATAAGAAAGAAAAAGAGTTCGTCGAAAAAGGTAGAAAAAGAAAAATGGTTGAAAAAAATAAAAGGTGACGGAAAAATAAAAGAAACTTATCAAAACTTAAAAATACTTGACTAACCTAACCTTATTACTACAACTAACTTAAAATTATAATCGTAAATTGAGATTACTAATTGGAATGATAATTGGTACATAGTAAAAGGTCTAAAAATATTAAAGCTTACAAGAAAAACTAAATCCCAAATAGAAATAATTTAAAAAGAAACTAAAACTTAAAAAGGCGTCGCAAAATTCTAAAGCACCTAAATCTTAGTCTAAAGAAAAAGCACTTAAGGAATTCTACGGCAAAACCTAAAAATCTAGGAGTAAAAATAACTATAGCAAAAACTAAGTTTAAAATTAAATATGAGCTAAAAAATACAAATATTACGCTACAACGATTAAAAAGGGACAAAATATAAAAATATACAAAAAGTTGTAAAAAGTACAATTTTTATAAAAATATTATTTTTATATTATTTATTTTATAAAACTATTAATTTTACAATTTAATAAAACTAATTTATACTAAATACATAAATAAATAAAAAGTAAAAATAAAACTAAAACTAATAATAATAATAATAATAATAATTAGGTTTAAATAATAATAATAATTAATATTAACCGTAATTAATGCAGGTTTAGGGCTTCCTGTCGCCTGTCAGAAACCCTCCGCGAGTCGCGGCAATTAAAGCGTAAAACCCCGCGAGTCGCGGGGTTCAGAAATTCTGTTGACAGCTTTAATTAAAAACGCGTTTTCCTTTATTTATTTTTTTTATTTTATGTTTTCTGTTTTTTAAATAAATAAAAGATTTTAAAATAAAACTTATATTTTTATAAACTAAAATAGAAATAAAGAAACTTATAAAACTTAAATATTTAACAAAATCTTAAAAATACTTATATTTTTGTTTTTTCTTTTTATATTTTTCGAATATTTAAAACATATTTTTACAAAAACGAATTTTAATAAAAGTAACTAAAAAAATCTTTTTTTTTTTTTTTTTATTAGCGTTGCGCTTCCGGCTTTTAAGATGAAGTCCCCGGCAGCGGCGCCAAAAATACTTGATGTTATGCGAGGTGTATATAAAATAGTTAATATTTTACTAGAAAAATACTATTAAATACGATACAATTTTACACAAGATATTTATTTATTTATAGAATGGATATACTTAAACCTTGCTACAACACTTATAGGCAGTGTACCTAATCGTACAGTAGTGTAGTTTTTAGTAAGTCCGGTTCGTTCCACAGGGAAATCTTTAAACAAAGCTCAACGCTATATTAGTTTACTTTTATAAAAATACAAATATATATATAAGTAATATTATTATTATAAAGGGGGGTTTTTACCGTTTAATGACCGGTTTGTCGATTTTAAGACTTTAGTCGCAGTTAAAACCTAATGTAAAATATTAAATAAATAAAAGACTTAATTTAAAGCGTAAAGTAAATAACGATAATGAAATTGCAAATAATAAAAGTGCGATAAAATAAACTTACGATAATTAAAAAGTACGATAATTAAAAGTGCGATTAAATAACAATAAATAAAAGTGCGATAATTAGAAGTGCAATTAAATATAAAATAAAGGAAATTAAATATGAAATAAAAGAATTATGCTTATTTAAACTTCCGTAATCATGATGTTTGACGTGTTGATTTTAGTTTTATGCCCATGGGTTAATTGTCCTTTGTCCTGGATTATTCAATATGTCCATCTGGTTTTTGTCCATAACAGTCCATCAGTCATAAATATAAAGTGCGAGTGTCCTCGTCAAATTATTATTATACCCGAAGTTAAATATTCCAACTAATTGGGGATTCGAATTGTAACAAGGTTTTAATACTTTGTTTAATGAATACACCAGGTTATCGACTGCGTGTAAACCAAGGTTTTACTACTTTGTTAACAATTACACCAATTACCCTTGAATGTAATTTCACCCCTGTTTTAATTATTCTAGTGGCTATTAATCCATTCCCGTGTCCGGTTAAATGAACGATTATTCGTACATATAAATACCCCGCCCATCGTGTCCGATTGAGTGTATATGGTAATTTATAGGGACGCCTAATTGTAAATCTTTATATTAACATTAACAAACTTTCATTTAGTTAAACAAATATAAAGCCCATTAATAGCCCATAGTCTAGTTTCCACAAGTGTCGTTCTTTTGTCCAAACCCCAATTATGGTACAAAGCCCAATTACCCAATTTTAGTAATTAGCCCAACATCATGATTACTTCGTTTTAAATAAGCATAATAATAACTTAGCTACGAGACATTAATATAAAAAGGTTGAACATAACTTACAATGATTAAAAATAGCGTAGCGTTACACGGACAGAATTTCGACTTACACCCTTACAACATTCGCTAACATACCCTTATTATTAGAATTATAATTAAAATTAAAATTAAAATATAAATTATATATATATATATATATCGTATAGATAGAGAGATAGAGAAAATAGAATATGAAATTTGATCAGAATTCGGTTTGCTTTATAGCCAGAGTTGAATTTTGGGGCTCCGCGACTCGCGGCAAAAACCCCTTTAAACTCCGCGAGTCGCGGAGATAGTATTTACAGCTCAGTCCTTGGAGTTTTCTCTGCCGACGGTTTTTAATATATATATATAATATATATATAATTAATATAATTAATTATATATTATATTATATTTATATATATAGTTAACTTGTAATTTTTAGTCTGTTGCGTCGAGCGTTAAGAGTTGACTCTGGTCCCGGTTCCGGATTTTCGAACGTCCTTGCGTACAATTTAATATCTTGTACTTTGCATTTTGAATCTTGTACTCTTGTAATTTCGAGACGTTTCTTATCAATAATTGGAACCTTTTTGATTGTCTTTTGTACTTTTGAGCTTTTTGGTCGTTTGCGTCTTCAATTCATCGAATCTGTCTTTTGTCTTCACCTTTTATTATTTAAACGAATATCTCTTGTAAATAGAACAATTGCAACTAAAAGCTTGTCTTTCTTGAGGAATAATGCTATGAAATATATGTTCGTTTTTAGCATTATCACGGGACTCGACCTTTTTGCAACAAATGCCACAAGCATCACTTTGGTGAATGTGGCAAACTAATTTGCCATCGGTGCCAAGGAAGTGATCATATTGCCAAGTATTGTGGAAGTACCGCCTCCGTCACTCAAAAGGTACCCAACACACAAAAGCCGGGTATTTGCTACAAATGTAGCCAATCGGGTCATTTTAGGAATGCATGCCCAAAGAATAAAGCTAAAACCAACGCACGCGGTTGAACTTTCAACATTTGCACCCAGGATGCCCGAGATGACAATGAACTAGTCACGGGTACGTTTCTTCTCAATAACTCATGTTTCCTAATTATTCGATTCGTGTGTCGATAAATGTTTTGTATCCGAGGCTAGGAGCCTACTCTTTGCACTTCACCATTTTCCCTATACACTACTTACGCCATTCAAGTGACCAACGGGAAAACTATTACCTACCGATAATTTATCGGGGAGTGTACGTTAAACTTATTTAGTGGATAATTTGAATTTTGACTTGATACCTATAGTACTAAAGAGCTCAAAATCTATTCGTTAAGAAGAAACATTTCCCTGCGATTAGGTATAGATTATTGTGAACTAAATAATTTCCGGTTGAGAACCAATATCCTTTTCCTCGTATCAATGACCTCATGATAAATTACATGGACCCCGTGTGTATTCCAAATCGACCTCCATTCCGGTTATCATCACTTGAGGGTTAAGGGAGATGACGTCTCCTAAACCGCTTTCCGGACTCGCTACGATAGTTATAAATTTCTTTTAGTACCGTTCAGTTTATCCAAGGCACCGTCCGTACTCATAGACCTCCTGAACCGAGTACGCAAACTTATCTAGACAAATCCATTACCGTATTTAAATGATGTCCAAATCTATTCAAGTAAACGAACAACGTCTCCGCCTTACGCCCGAACTCTTGAGAAAAGAGCAACTCTATGCCAAATTCTCCAAGTGTGGATTTTGGTAAAATGAAGTTCAAATTTCTAGGCCATGTTGTTAGTGGTCAAGGTATTATGATAAATCTCACAATCGGAGCCACACGTAATCGGGAAACCCTCACGACTCTATCATGTATTCGTAAAATTTTGTATCTCGCCAGTTATTACCGAAAAGTCGTTCCCCACTTTCCCCATGTTATGCATCCTTTAACCTCGTTAACTCACTAAGAGAAAACTTAAATCTCTCCGTGTCTGAACCTTAAACGTAACTATTCACACAAACCTTACCAGCTAAATTCGTTTAGCACAATGGAATTCAAACATGGAAATATTTCTACTTGAACGCTCGAAAGGCATACTCTCTCGACTCGAAATCAACGAAACTAAAATTCGCTATTTTTTTTTTGCACGAAAAAAAAATTTTGAATACTTAATTATGGACCCGATCAACCCTCTCGTCATCACGTGCCACGTTACATAGCTCTGTTATTTCACCATTTCCATCTGATATTACTGGAACTTAAGATAACATCCAATCCCAGGATACCACCTTCTTCTTTGACTTAACGTCCTTGTGTTTCTGATAATCGGCTAACTACTACTCAACCCCGAACTATACAACTACGCGTACTATCTAGTTCCCCTTCCAAGCCTCAACTCATGGCCACCTCAAGGTGTAAACTCATCCTATCCTAAGTTCTCGCTTCACTCGCATCTTTTTCGCTCATACTTTCGTATGAGGAAACCTTTTTATCTAAATCCTCAACGGAGAGAGAGACTCTATATGTATTACTAGTATTCACCACGAGGGCGACTAGCCCTTACGAACATTTTTTTTTCAGTAGCCGATAAGAAACTTGTTCCAGCAAACGCTCTCGAGCCCTAACTAACTTGTTCAAGCATATTTTAGAGGATTCTTTTGCAACACGGTGTACCATTGTCATTTATCTCGGATCGAAATACTCATTTCATTTCTAGTTTTACAAGAAGCTTTAGGAACACGTTTAAACATGAGTACCGTGTATCATCGACAAACCAACGGACCAAGCAAACGTACAATTCAAATCTTGGAAAGACATGTTACAAACTTGTATTGTCGCCTTTAGTTGATCCCTCTTACAACGATAGTTACCACTCGTATATTAACGCCGCACCTTTCGAAACCTTACAGCACCACAACTGTTGTTCTCTTATTCGTTGGACCGAAGTAGGTGACAAGCAAATCATCAGATCCGAAATTCATCCAAGAAATAACCGTTGAGATAGTTCAAGTCCGAGAAGGGCTCAAGACGGCCCGTAGTCACCAAAAGGACTATGCCTATGTTAGACGTAAACCTTCCAGATCCCAAGTCAGTAACCGTGTAATATTGAAAAACCGCACCTTGGAAAGGTGTAATCCATTTCGGGAAATCGAGGAGAGTCATATCCGCAATATTGATTCTTTTGAAATCTTGGGGCGTATTGGACCGCTTCCTACCGTTTAGAACTTCTGACTCAATTAAGTTTCTGTTTACCCTACGTTCCATGTAACAAACTTAGAGACGTGTCCTGCAGAACAGGAACGTGCTACTCTTCTAGATAAACTTACTATCGATGACAAACTCCTCTTCGTAAAAAGACCGATTGAAATTGTGGATCGTAAAACCAAGCCTTAATACGATGTAAACCCCGACTATCCAGAATCGTGGAAACGCCCAAGGAAGTACCTTCACTCATTCGTAGGATTGACAACGCTAGGTCTCGAGTAAGAGACATCGACTATTACTTTCAACTAAATTTCGGGACGAAATTTCTTTTAAGGTGTGGGTAATGTAACATCCCGCATTTTTTCGTTAAATTATTTTAAAGCCCGTCTTTTTATTTTAAATAATATCCTTCGTGACTAGATTCGTATCCTCCGTTAGCTAACATTCTTAATAATTTTCGTTATTGGATTATAACATCTCCCGTTAATGTGCGTATCTAAAATATCTCGTTTAGGTAATTCACGCACCCGCTTATAAACTAGAGGGACTAGACTTGCCAAAAGACCAAACCTTTGACTAGGTCAAAGTGGTCAACACCCACCTCCTTCTTTCATTTTCCATTTCATTTCCCTTTTCTTAAATACTTTCACCATTTTTCTCTCAATCTTCAAAACAAGAATTCATCATCTAAATTCGGATTAGGAGGCTAGCAACAAAACAAATTACATATTTGGAATCCTCTCTTCATCCTCTACAACTCGATACCAATTTCATCTCATTTGGGTAACTTTCTAAAATTACTAGATTTTGTGTTCTTGATGTTTTTGAACTATAAAGTTGTTAATTAGTGTCTATGGCTCAAGTCTAACATGAATATATGATTTGTATGCTCGATTTGTTGTTTTGGAGTAACTAGCATGAACTTGAAAATGGGTTTGCTTAGTCTTTGATTTTGGATGAGTTAATGCTGTTAAATTGTTTAAGTTCATGTTTTAATTGTGTTACTAGTATCACTAACTTCGTTTTGATGCGTAGGTTGATTAAGAAAACTTCAATTACATGATTAGTGATTTTTGTGAATTTTGGTTAGGGTTTGATAAGCCTAAAACGAACTTTTGATGTTTTGAATGCCATGAAATGTTATTAGTAAGTGTTTAGTTGTAATGTATGTTTCATTACCTTCAAAACGGCATACCATATGTGTGAATTGGATTCCCGAATCTTAAAATGAGTTTTGAGAACTTGAAACTTTGAAAATAGACTTTTAATGACCACTTGACGAGAAATCGGTTATTGAAAATGATGTTTTTGTTTGATGAGACGTGTTTAGTTGTATCCCTTGTCAAAAGAGCTTTCCAACGATATAAGATACGCGTTCTAAGTGTTTACGGTTTGTGTTTTGTGTTTGTTTGAGTTTTGATTTGGGACTTGGCCATTTGAGACTGACCAGGTACCAGCACACGTTAAATGCCGCGGCGCGGCCAGCCTATGTCGCGGCGCGACATTAGGCGTCTCCAGATTTCTGTTTCCATTGTACATTATACGAAAAATGTGTGGCATACTAGGGACCTCCGATTCACATGTAACTTGTTCTAACATGCTTATATATGAATAACTAGCACAGAAAATAGTTCGGGACCCGACCCGAATGTGTTGACTTTTTCGTTGACTTTGACCCGACTCAAGTTTGACTTTTTGTCAAACTTAACCAAATGATTATGCAATCTTTCTAACATGATTCTTTACTTGTATCTTGCATGAAACTTGACAATTTGATTTGCATGCTATATAATCGAGTCTTAACGAGCCATAGGACTAATTGAACATCTTTGACCGATCGTGTTTACCGTTATTGATACAACCCTAATTGTTTAGGTCAAGACTAAACAACTTTCATGTTCACATTTACTTCGTGAAGTACCTTTATTACTCGTGCCCTCGAGGTGAGATCATAGTCCCATCTTTCAACAACTTTTATACTTTTAAATCATGGGATGAGAAACATATACAGTTTTATACTACATACTTTTATGCTTTGAACACAAGTACAAAAACAAACATTTCACGTGCGAGTTTAGAACGAAATGCCTCAATTCGATTATCATTAGTTACACTTGCCGGGTGTAAGCGAGAACTTATGTTGTATGGATCCATATGGGTTTGACAAACCCTCATTCGGACGGTTCGCTACCGTTATGCGGATGAAATATATTTTCGTGTTTTAGTGTAGGTTCTAACACATTGTGATGGGGTAACGTTGGTTAAGTCTTGATAATTGAGTGCTCGCGTATAACAACACTTTTGGAATGCAAATGTTTTGGATAATCTACGTTATGGGAATGCAAAATCTTGTGGTTCAAAAACAACATTTATTACTACACCTATGATTTCACCAATGTTTTTCGTTGACAGTTTTCTATATGTTTTTCTCAGGTTCTTGAATGATATATGATACATGCTTCCGCTCACTTTTGATACTTGCGTGGATGTCGAGTATACATGCATACATGGAGCATCTTTTGACCTTACTTTTACTTGTGTCGCATGGGTTTCATTTGTACTTATAAACTTTGTAACGTAACTCGTTGTAGAACTACTTTTGTAAACTTGAACTATCCTTACATTTGAAATGAATGCGACATGTTTTGGTCAAACGTCATTTTAAAGACTTATGACCACGTAACGGGACCTAAGTAGACGGTGCCGTCAATGACGTTTTGGTCGGGTCGCTACAAAATTCATATCTTAGCGTATCTGATAATTCATATCTTAGCGTATCTGTTACTGTAAACTTTGCTTGACATATTCCGTAAACTCCTCCGTAATCTACGAAATCTTTTACTCTATATATATATAGATATTCTATGTAATTAGAATACCACTCGATAGCCGGAAAAATCATTTCATATCGAAAAATCCTTTATTCAATCGTACGAAATAGAACTCATCACTAGTTCAAGTTCTTCGAAACCCGACAGCTATTCCGACATGGATGTTCACCTAAGCTCCGGAAGCAGCGTCACCAGAATGAATCAACTAATCAGCCATCCCCAATTCATCTGATAGGTTCGTAGTCGACTTAATCAATGGAGACGCTAAGAAGGCGATCCCTTCCATCCATCACATTTCCCTTTTGGCGAAGAACCTGAAGCATTTACCGGCGAACCTGTCCGAAACATCATATTCACCCTCATTGCCAGGATATCTCACAACAATTATATGATATCCCAAATTCTAAACCTTATTCATCAGCTCGTTCCGACCGACAATTATCCCGGAATAATGGAAGAAGTCAACGAGCTTCGCGTTCGAGTAATCAATTTGGAGAATATGGTGCAAAACCTACCAGCTATAGCAACATCCGCATCCCACAGCTCGTCATCACAATCTGTACCTCGAGCATCAACGTCGTACGCACCATAGTTACCAAGGAGTACTAATAAGAATCAACGATGAAGTATTGATTCATAACTTCATTGGAGAACTATTAGGCGGCGATTATGTAATCTCTAAAGACTTAGAGATTATTTATTTTAGCTCAAACCAAAAAGCAAATGAGATTAATATCATATTAACTCATAAATCTATGATTACATCTGAAGAAAATATATATGGAAGTATATTTTCATAAAGATTGTAACTAAAAATTCTTTTGTACAAACCGTTAATGGTGAAAATATTTTAACGGGTAGGTAATACCCGAGGAATATTTAGATTTCACATTAATAAGTTAAACTGTACATTCTTCGAATCTAATTCAACAGTCATTTACTATCCTACTTACATCCACATATATACGTATCCGTTCACCGCAGAATAACCATTTTCATTCAATTTTATTTTTGAATTTTGATCTATCAGCATCCAACAAGTGGCATAATGAAGAAAACATTGGACAAAATAAAATTTGTTAGAAACAAACAAATTAATTATAAGAAATTTTGTTAAGAATCCACGCTAACTAATCCTAGCTAACTGTTCCTAGCTAACTGTTAATTCATTATTACATTTTAATTATCGCAATTTATTTATCGCAATTTTATTTATCGTCATTTAATTTCTGTTATTTATTTTACGCACTTTATTTATCGTCATTTAAATACTGTTATTTACGCGTTTTAAATATCGGGACACGTATACAAGGTTTTGACATATCATATCGACACATCTATATATATTATTTGGAATAACCATAGACACTCTATATGCGGTAATGATCGAGTTAGCTATACAGGGTTGAGGTTAATTCTCAAATAATATATATACTTTGAGTTGTGATCGAGTCTGAGACATGTATATAACGGGTCACGACACGTGTTAATTAATTCGAATATTATATATTAAAATACATACGCATTATTGAATTACAAATTGTGGACTGCTAGCTGTGGACTAATAACATTGGACAATTAAAATGAATTAAAATATAGATTATAACATATGAAACTAAACATTTCTTCAAGTTTGCCACTTGATTTCATCTTAAACATCCTTTGTATCTTGACGATTACAAATCTGCGTTCAAACCTTTCATGATTCTTGAAAACACCTCAATCGAGAGAATGAACCAACCGCACTTCATCTACGGAAGAAAAGATTGATGCATATAGTTATGCACTTGAAAACACTCGGAACCTGAGTAAAAGTTTAACACGTATATGTGATAGCTCCTTTGGCGTTGTTATTACCGAAAATAATTTTACAATCCCTCTCCAAATTAGCCAATTTTGTCACAGCTCCAGCAAATCAACTGCGACTTTTCGTTTGAAACAACCTTATTATAACCTTGATATATATGCATGCTCTTTTATTGTTACCGGGGAACCTTTTATATTTCACCGTATTACAATCAGCGTTTAATCATCTAAAAACACGATTCTCTTGAAACCACCTCGGATTGATAACCGATGATTCAGATATGGTAGCATTAAATGCAGAGGAAACAACAAAATTGTAGATAGTCTAAACGGCCAAAAGTTTGATAATAAAGAATGGAAGGTTGGGAACGCTCGATGGAAAATTTAGTACTGAAAAACGGATTGAGCTAACCCTGAAGGAGACTGAGGACAAATACAAGGACCAATCTCTATATTCAAAGAATCCAGGTAATTCTGGATCCAATGAAATCTTCAGCAAATATCTTGCTCTGAAGTCATGTTAAATCTTGTGGAAAAATCTTCTTTCATCAACCTTCGATCTTAGAAATTCCAAAATATCATCATAAATATCTTCGATATTTCTGAAAATATCTTCATAAATATTCTTGTCCGATATTATTTATCTCTTCGCGTTATCTGTGTTACATCATAAAAGAAACTATTTTAGTTTCTAAATTCTGAAACCTTAGAGTTTAAATTATGAATGTTTTTGAAATAGTGTTGGGAATTGATGCATGAGTTAGTATAATATAATGACACTTGATCAACGTGATTATATTACAGTAAGTCATGCTGAGTTTCTAATAGAACGTGATGATTTACAGATTATAACGTCATCATGTGCCATGTTACATAACTCTTTTATTCTACTTAACCTCTGAAAACATCAAGAAAATATTTCTCTTGATGATTCGGTTTTTCTCGTGATTCTGGTAAATCAACAAATCAAATCATTCTATTACCTTTCCTTTTTGCAAAGTATATTACGATTATTTGAAACTTCATACCTACGAATTCTGGACCGTTACTCGCTTGACTTAAAGTCGGGAAGAAGAAACAAAAGCATGGAACTTCGAAATATAAGAGACAATATAAAGCCCAATAACAACACTGAGGTTACAAACCGTGGATATTAATACGAATAGCAATATAAAGACACGGTAGAATTAAGAATAGTATTACCCCAAGGTAATAGTAGAAGTAAACAGATTCTTCTGGTGGAAGATTGAAAAGAAGGATGATAGAAATGATAATTAGGAAAATATCAAGGATTAGAACTGGATTAAGCATTATCACAATTTTTTGGATGTATGAACTAAGAAAGAAAGTATTGAGGTGGTGAAAATTAATGGAGCAGAAAAAGTGAATTTATAATGGAAATATCTGACAAAGCAATCGAGACAGATCACCGTATTTGTTAAAAGAGATCTTAATTACCTTATTCGCCGAAGAACCAAATCTTATTTCGAAGATTTTCTTTAAATCCCTTGAATTCCGGAATTCAACAAAGATAACGTCAAAAGTTAAGACGAATCTTTATTTTCCTCATTCCACTCTTTTGTGATAGCTTCACTCGTACGCTTCAAGTAATCAAATTGTGTTATCCATATTACTCAATGATGATAAAACTCTAATTTCTAACTCGTATGCGTCATGAAAAACATACTTACTGTTAGCCATGACGATCCCAATCAAATTTCGGGACAAAATTTCTTTAACGGGTAGGTACTGTGACGACCCGGAAATTTCTGACCAGATTTAAACTTAATCTTTATATGATTTCGACACGATAAGCAAATTCCGTAATGTTGAGTCTCAAAAATTTTGAACTGTTTATATATTCAATTGACCATCGACTGCTCTTGACGATTCACGAACAATTAATTGTAAATAGATATGTGTGTGTGTGTGTGTATATATATATATATATATATATATATAATAATTGAAAATATTATATGTTGTTATTTTTAAAATTTATTATGTAAAATAAAATAAAAATATGATATTATGATAATTATTATTTAAAACATATCTATGTATATAAAGAAAGTATATTAAATGTATATTATGTGATTTCGAATCTATTTAGTAAACGAAGGTAACGCTCAATTTCCATTCGATCGATAATTAAAACAAGTTAAATTCAAACTTATGTGATCTTAAAATAAACGATGATACGAAAATGAGTTCTATAAATTTTAGGCTTATTAAAAATGTATTAAGGAACTATTTGTTAAGTTTTAACACTTTTTATATTTTACCCAGAATTGAGAGGGACAGTTGATGTAATTTTTATTTAACAAATTAAGAATCGAATTCTATACCATAATGACCAAAATAAATAAATATAGTTAATTTAAAAATATGGGATTTTTCTGAAAACTTTTTATCCGCCACTCATTTAACAACGGAGTACGATTTAGCAGTCCGTGAAAATCATCGGTAGATAAAAGCCAAAGGAAAGGCTGCTTGAATGTTGATAGTGCACATGCGTGATTCTTTTAAAATATATTAGCATTATTATTAACTTTCACTGTATATGATTTTGTTTTCTTTTCCTTTAATCACCATCTATCAATCTATCTAATGTCTATATGTATAATATATATACATGCCTCCAGAGAGTTAGAAATATCATCACCACCACTACATCACTCGTTTACTACTTCTACAATTTCCTTTCTTTAGTCAACCCACATATTCATGTAACTAAGCTCCATGGTATTTTTCTCCTATCTCCAGATATATATATATTTTCATATAGTACTGCACGCTTCCATATATTTAAATTTCTAATCTTTTAACCAAGTACGTAAAGACACACACCATCTTTATGTGATACTCTATTTCTTTTATGGTTGATGTTACACAATGAAGACACCACAGACTCAAACCAAACTCAAACGTATGTTTTATTGCTTCTTGTTTCGTTTCCTGCTTTCTTCGATCATAAAGACATCATCATCTTCATCAACCTCACGAACACCCTAACCTGCAACTCATATGTTACTTAATGTTTTATGTCCATACACCTTTCGTTTGGTTACAAACTCGTTACCCACATAAACACCACCACCCACCACAAACAACCCACTTCACCACCTATTACTATCGTTACCACGATGAATCACCAAGAATCAATAATCATCGAAACCATAAAATTTCCATCTCTGCAGCTGTAGATTTTTCTGTCCTTACTTCTGATCGAGAGATTATTGATATATAAAGACAATGAATATTGATATCTAGCAATGAAGAAGGTAATAAAGGCTTTATTTTTTTTTGTTATGGCCGACATATAATAAACCCCATGGACCCAAATCTATCATTATATTATAGAAATATTAGTGGTAGTGATCATCGAATGGAGTCTGTAGATGAAAACCAATTTCAAATTGTCGGGTTGGATTTTATTACTAAGGTTGGGCCGTAAAATATTTATGAATCTTTTGTTGGGCTATGTTACGTTTCCTGCTAATGTGGCCTGCCTTTTTATTGAGGGGTAATATGCTAAACGACTTCTGTGAGATGTATTCGATTCCTGTGATGCAGTTCCCATTTTTACATCTGTTTGGCTAAACGAATGAAAACAAGAAAATCGATTGATGATGGAATGATAGGAATGATTTTAGATGATGGATTAGCTGCTACATCATTAGGTATTAACAAGGAAATCATCGAATATCTTTATTTGCTGTCGTGGCCAGAAATCTCAAATCTCAAACCACAATCCAACAACTCTTCTAACGGGCCATTTAAAATTAACCTACTTTAAATATGCTTGTGAAAAACTGGGCTGTATAACTCTTGTGTTGTTGGGCCAAGAACCAATTTATGGCTTCTGTGAAACGAAAAATGGTGATAGTACTTAGATATAACGAAAATGGTGATGAAAATATGATGATAATTATGATGTAATTAGGGCAAAAGATGATGATATTATGGGGTTAAACGATGATGATGTATGATGAAGAAAATACATGAAATCATAAGAGAAGATGTATTAGGTCTTAAGGCAGTCGCTTAAATAGATTAAAAGAAATTAAGATCGATACAATAGCAGAAAAACAAAACAGCTTGGATGGTCTGGGTGTGTGTCGAGTTAGCGAGAGGTCATGGGTTCGAGTCTGGGCAGTGGCGTTTTTTTTGAAAAGGTTGTTTCTTCAAAGGTTGTATCACTAACTTCGTTTTGATGCGTAGGTTGATTAAGAAAACTTCAATTACATGATTAGTGATTTTTGTGAATTTTGGTTAGGGTTTGATAAGCATAAAACGAACTTTTGATGTTTTGAATGCCATGAAATGTTATTAGTAAGTGTTTAGTTGTAATGTATGTTTCATTACCTTCAAAACAGCATACCATATGTGTGAATTGGATTCCCGAATCTTAAAATGAGTTTTGAGAACTTGAAACTTTGAAAATAGACTTTTAATGACCACTTGACGAGAAATCGGTTATTGAAAATGATGTTTTTGTTTGATGAGACGTGTTTAGTTGTATCCCTTGTCAAAAGAGCTTTCCAACGATATAAGATACGCGTTCTAAGTGTTTACGGTTTGTGTTTTGTGTTTGTTTGAGTTTTGATTTGGGACTTGGCCATTTGAGACTGACCAGGTACCAGCACACGTTAAGTGCCACGGCGCGGCCAGCCTATGTCGCGGCGCGACATTAGGCTTCTCCAGATTTCTGTTTCCATTGTACATTATACGAAAAATGTGTGGCATGCTAGGGACCTCCGATTCACATGTAACTTGTTCTAACATGCTTATATATGAATAACTAGCACAGAAAAATAGTTCGGGACCCGACCCGAACGTGTTGACTTTTTCGTTGACTTTGACCCGACTCAAGTTTGACTTTTTGTCAAACTTAACCAAATGATTATGCAATCTTTCTAACATGATTCTTTACTTGTATCTTGCATGAAACTTGACAATTTGATTCGCATGCTATATAATCGAGTTGTAACGAGCCATAGGACTAATTGAACATCTTTGACCGATCGTGTTTACTGTTATTGATACAACCCTAATTGTTTAGGTCAAGACTAAACAACTTTCATGTACACGTTCACTTCGTGAAGTACCTTTATTACTCGTGCACTCGAGGTGAGATCATAGTCCCATCTTTCAACAACTTTTATACTTTTAAATCATGGGATGAGAAACATATACAGTTTTATACTACATACTTTTATGCTTTGAACACAAGTACGAAAACAAACATTTCACGTGCGAGTTTAGAACGAAATGCCTCAATTCGATTATCATTAGTTACACTTGCCGGGTGTAAGCGAGAACTTATGTTGTATGGATCCATATGGGTTTGACAAACCCTCATTCGGACGGTTCGCTACCGTTATGCGGATGAAATATATTTTCGTGTTTTAGTGTAGGTTCTAACACATTGTGATGGGGTAACGTTGGTTAAGTCTTGATAATTGAGTGCTCGCGTATAACAACACTTTTGGAATGCAAATGTTTTGGATAATCTACGTTATGGGAATGCAAAATCTTGTGGTTCAAAAACAACGTTTATTACTACATCTATGATTTCACCAATGTTTTTCGTTGACAGTTTTCTATATGTTTTTCTCAGGTTCTTGAATGATATATGATACATGCTTCCGCTCACTTTTGATACTTGCGTGGATGTCGAGTATACATGCATACATGGAGCATCTTTTGACCTTACTTTTACTTGTGTCGCATGGGTTTCATTTGTACTTATAAACTTTGTAACGTAACTCATTGTAGAACTACTTTTGTAAACTTGAACTATCCTTACATTTGAAATGAATGCGACATGTTTTGGTCAAACGTCATTTTAAAGACTTATGACCACGTAACGGGACCTAACGTTTTGGTCGGGTCGCTACAAAATTCATATCTTAGCGTATCTGATAATTCATATCTTAGCGTATCTGTTACTGTAAACTTTGCTTGACATATTCCGTAAACTCCTCCGTAATCTACGAAATCTTTTACTCTATATATATATAGATATTCTATGTAATTAGAATACCACTCGATAGCCGGAAAAATCATTTCATATCGAAAAATCCTTTATTCAATCGTACGAAATAGAACTCGTCACTAGTTCAAGTTCTTCGAAACCCGACAGCTATTCCGACATGGATGTTCACCTAAGCTCCGGAAGCAGCGTCACCAGAATGAATCAACTAATCAGCCATCCCCAATTCATCTGATAGGTTCGTAGTCGACTTAATCAATGGAGATGCTAAGAAGGCGATCCCTTCCATCCATCACATTTCCCTTTTGGCGAAGAACCTGAAGCATTTACCGTCGAACCTGTCCGAAACATCATATTCACCCTCATTGCCAGGATATCTCACAACGATTATATGATATCCCAAATTCTAAACCTTATTCATCCGCTCCTTCCGACCGACAATTATCCCGGAATAATGGAAGAAGTCAACGAGCTTCGCGTTCGAGTAATCAATTTGGAGAATATGGCGCAAAACCTACCAGCTATAGCAACATCTGCATCCCACACCTCGTCATCACAATCTGTACCTCGAGCATCAATGTCGTACGCACCATAGATACCAAGGATTACTAATAGGAATCAACGATGAAGTATTGATTCATAACTTCATTGGAGAACTATTAGGCGGCGATTATGTAATCTCTAAAGTCTTAGAGATTTATTTTAGCTCAAACCAAAAAGCAAATGAGATTAATATCATATTAACTCATAAATCCATGATTACATCAGAAGAAAATATATATGGAAGTATATTTTCATAAAGATTGTAACTAAAAATTCTTTTGTACAAACCGTTAATGGTGAAAATATTTTAACGGGTAGGTAATACCCGAGGAATATTTAGATTTCACATTAATAAGTTAAACTGTACATTCTTCGAATCTAATTCAACAGTCATTTACTATCCTACTTACATCCACAGAAATACGTATCCGTTCACCGCAGAATAACCATTTTCATTCAATTTTATTTTTGAATTTTGATCTATCAGCATCCAACAAGTGGAATAATGAAGAAAACATTGGACAAAATAAAATTTGTTAGAAACAAACAAATTAATTATAAGAAATTTTGTTAAGAATCCACGCTAACTAATCCTAGCTAACTGTTCCTAGCTAACTGTTAATTCATTATTACATTTTAATTATCGCAATTTTAATTCTCGCAATTTTATTTATCGTCATTTAATTTCTGTTATTTATTTTACGCACTTTATTTATCGTCATTTAAATACTGTTATTTACGCGTTTTAAATATCGGGACACGTATACAAGGTTTTGACATATCATATCAACACATCTATATATATTATTTGGAATAACCATAGACACTCTATATGCGGTAATGATCGAGTTAGCTATACAGGGTTGAGGTTAATTCTCAAATAATATATATACTTTGAGTTGTGATCGAGTCTGAGACATGTATATAACGGGTCACGACACGTGTTAATTAATTCAAATATTATATATTAAAATACATACGCATTATTGAATTACAAATTGTGGACTGCTAGCTGTGGACTAATAACATTGGACAATTAAAATGAATTAAAATATAGATTATAACATATGAAACTAAACATTTCTTCAAGTTTGCCACTTGATTTTATCTTAAACATCCTTTGTATCTTGACGATTACAAATCTGCGTTCAAACCTTTCATGATTCTTGAAAACACCTCAATCGAGAGAATGAACCAACCGCACTTCATCTACAGAAGAAAAGATTGATGCATATAGTTATGCACTTGAAAACACTCGGAACCTGAGTAAAAGTTTAACACGTATATGTGATAGCTCCTTTGGCGTTGTTATTACCGAAAATAATTTTACAATCCCTCTCCAAATTAGCCAATTTTGTCACAGCTCCAGCAAATCAACTGCGACTTTTCGTTTGAAACAACATTATTATAACCTTGATATATATGCGTGCTCTTTTATTGTTACCGGGGAACCTTTTATATTTCACCGTATTACAATCAGCGTTTAATCATCTAAAAACACGATTCTCTTGAAACCACCTCGGATTGATAACCGATGATTCAGATATGGTAGCATTAAATGCATAGGAAACAACAAAATTGTAGATGGTCTAAACGGCCAAAAGTTTGATAATAAAGAATGGAAGGTTGGGAACGCTCGATGGAAAATTTAGTACTGAAAAATGGATTGAGCTAACCCTGAAGGAGACCGAGGACAAATATAAGGACCAAACTCTATATTCAAAGAATCCAGGTAATTCTGGATCCAATGAAATCTTCAGCAAATATCTTGCTCTGAAGTCATGTTAAATCTTGTGGAAAAATCTTCTTTCATCAACCTTCGATCTTAGAAATTCCAAAATATCATCATAAATATCTTCGATATTTCTGAAAATATCTTCATAAATATTCTTGTTCGATATTATTTATCTCTTCGCGTTATCTGTGTTACATCATAAAAGAAACTATTTTAGTTTCTAAATTCTGAAACCTTAGAGTTTAAATTATGAATGTTTTTGAAGTAGTGTTGGGAATTGATGCATGAGTTAGTATAATATAATGACACTTGATCAACGTGATTATATTACAGTAAGTCATGCTGAGTTTCTAATAGAACGTGATGATTCACAGATTATAACGTCATCATGTGCCATGTTACATAACTCTTTTATTCTACTTAACCTCTGAAAACATCAAGAAAATATTTCTCTTGATGATTCAGTTTTTCTCGTGATTCTGGTAAATCAACAAATCAAATCATGCTATTACCTTTCCTTTTTGCAAAGTATATTACGATTATTTGAAACTTCATACCTACGAATTCTGGACCGTTACTCGCTTGACTTAAAGTCGGGAAGAAGAAACAAAAGCATGGAACTTCGAAATATAAGAGACAATATAAAGCCCAATAACAACACTGAGGTTACAAACCGTGGATATTAATACGAATAGCAATATAAAGACACGGTAGAATTAAGAATAGTATTACCCCAAGGTAATAGTAGAAGTAAACAGATTCTTCTGGTGGAAGATTGAAAAGAAGGATGATAGAAATGATAATTAGGAAAATATCAAGGATTAGAACTGGATTAAGTATTATCACAATCTTTTGGATGTATGAACTAAGAAAGAAAGTATTGAGGTGGTGAAAATTAATGGAGCAGAAAAAGTGAATTTATAATGGAAATATCTGACAAAGCAATCGAGACAGATCACCGTATTTGTTAAAAGAGATCTTAATTCCCTTATTCGCCGAAGAACCAAATCTTATTTCGAAGATTTTCTTTAAATCCCTTGAATTCCGGAATTCAACAAAGACAACGTCAAAAGTTAAGACGAATCTTTATTTTCCTCATTCCACTCTTTTGTGATAGCTTCACTCGTACGCTTCAAGTAATCGAATTGTGTTATCCATATTACTCAATGATGATAAAACTCTAATTTCTAACTCGTATGCGTCATGAAAAACATACTTACCGTTAGCCATGACGATCCCAATCAAATTTCGGGACAAAATTTATTTAACGGGTAGGTACTGTGACGACCCGGAAATTTCTGACCAGATTTAAACTTAATCTTTATATGATTTCGACACGATAAGCAAATTCCGTAATGTTGAGTCTCAAAAATTTTGAACTGTTTATATATTCAATTGACCATCGACTGCTCTTGACGATTCACGAACAATTAATTGTAAATAGATATGTGTGTGTGTGTGTATATATATATATATATATATATATATATATATATATATATATATATATATATAATAATTGAAAATATTATATGTTGTTATTTTTAAAATTTATTATGTAAAATAAAATAAAAATATGATATTATGATAATTATTATTTAAAACATATCTATGTATATAAAGAAAGTATATTAAATGTATATTATGTGATTTCGAATCTATTTAGTAAACGAAGGTAACGCTCAATTTCCATTCGATCGATAATTAAAACAAGTTAAATTCAAACTTATGTGATCTTAAAATAAACGATGATACGAAAATGAGTTCTATAAATTTTAGGCTTATTAAAAATGTATTAAGGAACTATTTGTTAAGTTTTAACACTTTTTATATTTTACCCAGAATTGAGAGGGACAGTTGATGTAATTTTTATTTAACAAATTAAGAATCGAATTCTATACCATAATGACCAAAATAAATAAATATAGTTAATTTAAAAATATGGAATTTTTCTGAAACCTTTTTATCCTCTACTCATTTAACAACGGAGTACGATTTAGCAGTCCGTGAAAATCGTCGGTAGATAAAAGCCAAAGGAAAGGCTGCTTGAATGTTGATAGTGCACATGCGTGATTCTTTTAAAATATATTAGCATTATTATTAACTTTCACTGTATATGATTTTGTTTTCTTTTCCTTTAATCACCATCTATCAATCTATCTAATGTCTATATGTATAATATATATACATGCCTCCAGAGAGTTAGACATATCATCACCACCACTACCTCACTCGTTTTCTACTTCTACAATTTCCTTTCTTTAGTCAACCCACGTATTCATGTAACTAAGCTCCATGGTATTTTTCTCCTATCTCCAGATATATATATTTTCATATAGTACTGCACGCTTCCATATATTTAAATTTCTAATCTTTTAACCAAGTATGTAAAGACACACACCATCTTTATGTGATACTCTATTTCTTTTATGGTTGATGTTACACAATGAAGACACCACAGACTCAAACCAAACTCAAACGTAAGTTTTATTGCTTCTTGTTTCGTTTCCTGCTTTCTTCGATCATAAAGACATCATCATCTTCATCAACCTCACGAACACCCTAACCTGCAACTCATATGTTACTTAATGTTTTATGTCCATACACCTTTCGTTTGGTTACAAACTCGTTACCCACATAAACACCACCACCCACCACAAACAACCCACTTCACCACCTATTACTATCATTACCACGATGAATCACCAAGAATCAATAATCATCGAAACCATAAAATTTCCATCTCTGCAGCTGTAGATTTTTCTGTCCTTACTTATGTATCGAGAGATTATTGATATATAAAGACAATGAATATTGATATCTAGCAATGAAGAAGGTAATAAAGGCTTTATTTTTTTTTGTTATGGCCGATATATAATAAACCCCTTGGACCCAAATCTATCATTATATTATAGAAATATTAGTGGTAGTGATCATCGAATGGAGTCTGTAGATGAAAACCAATTTCAAATTGTCGGGTTGGATTTTATTACTAAGGTTGGGCCGTAAAATATTTATGAATCTTTTGTTGGGCTATGTTACGTTTCCTGCTAATGTGGCCTGCCTTTTTATTGAGCGGTAATATGCTAAACGACTTCTGTGAGATGTATTCGATTCCTGTGATGCAGTTCCCATTTTTACATCTGTTTGGCTAAACGAATGAAAACAAGAAAATCGATTGATGATGGAATGATAGGAATGATTTTAGATGATGGATTAGCTGCTACATCATTAGGTATTAACAAGGAAATCATCGAATATCTTTGTTTGCTGTCGTGGCCAGAAATCTCAAATCTCAAACCACAATCCAACAACTCTTTTAACGGGCCATTTAAAATTAACCTACTTTAAATAGGCTTGTGAAAAACTGGGCTGTATAACTCTTGTGTTGTTGGGCCAAGAACCAATTTATGGCTTCTGTGAAACGAAAAATGGTGATAATACTTAGATGTAACGAAAATGGTGATGAAAATATGATGATAATTATGATGTAATTAGGACACAAGATGATGATATTATGGGGTTAAACGATGATGATGTATGATGAAGAAAATACATGAAATCATAAGAGAAGATGTATTAGGTCTTAAGGCAGTCGCTTAAATAGATTAAAAGAAATTAAGATCGATACAATAGCAGAAAAACAAAACAGCTTGGATGGTCTGGGTGTGTGTCGAGTTAGCGAGAGGTCATGGGTTCGAGTCTGGGCAGTGGCGTTTTTTTTTTTGAAAAGGTTGTTTCTTCAAAGGTTGTATTCTAAAATTACTTTTATTTTTATTATTATTATTATTATTATTATTATTATTATTATTATTATTATTATTATTATTATTATTATTATTATTATTATTATTATTATTATTATTATTATTATTATTATTATTATTGTTATTGTTATGATTGTTAGTGTTATTATTATTGTTATCATTAATATTATAAACATTATTATTATTATCATATATATAAATATTATAATTATTATCATTATCATTATTATAAGTATTAATCATATTATTATTAGTAGTAACCTTATCATTTTAGTATTATTACCATTATTATGATTATAATTATTGTTATTATTAGTATTATGAAAGTATTAAAAAATTTATTATTATCATGAATATTAGAATTTGTATTATTTATAATTATTAGTATTATTATTATTATTAACATAACTACTATTATTATTATTACCATTATCATTTTCGTTATTAGTGTTAACATTATTATTAAAGTTATTATTATTATTAAAAGAGTCAGTATTATCAAAACTAGCATTTTTTTATATAAATAAATATTTTGTATATAAAAATATACTTATTACCTATACTTTAATTATATTAAAATTTCATATAAATATATATCAAACATTTTAACATTTTTTTTTTATAAATACTTACACATAACAAACTTTTGATTTTTAAATATAATACGGAAAATATATAGACATGATAATATAACTAAAAGTATATATATTAATCATTTAAAAAATATATACAAACTAAATATATAGATAACATATAATCTAAGATATAATATAAGTAAACGTTTTTAAATGGAATTTAGTATAAATTCTATATAACTACAAATATATATATATATATATATATATATATATATATATATATATATATATATATTAATAAATGGATTAATGTGATTTCCATTATATTTATTAATAGATATACAAATGATATATGTTCGTGAATTCGAGGTCAACCCTGCATTGTTCAGTTTCGTCGTATGAATATTTTTACTACAAAATATCGTATTGTGAGTTTCATTTGCTCCCTTTTTAAATGCTTTTGCAATATATATTTTTGGGACTGAGAATACATGCGCTGCTTTTATAAATGTTTTACGAAATAGACACAAGTACTTAAAATTACATTCTATGGTTGGATTATTAAAACGAATATCGCTCTTCAAGTCTGGTAACCTAAGAATTAGGGAAATGGCCCCCAATTGACGCGGATCCTAAAGATAGATCTATGGGCCTAACAAACCCCATTCTGGAATTTGGAATACTTTAGTACTTCGATTTATATGGTGATTGCGATTGCCAATATTATATGGCATACTTGCGAGTATGCGGGGAATATTCTATATGCATTATGTTAATGTCGGTTACCAGGTGTTCATCATATGAAGATTTTTTTATACACTTGCGAGTGTAAGGTTATTATTGACTAAATGAAATCTTGTGGTCTATTAAAATTATGGAAATGATCGATTATGATAAACTAATGAACTCACCAACCTTTTGGTTGACACTTTAAAGCATGTTTATTATCAGGTATGAAAGAAATCTTCCACTGTGCATTAGCTCATTCTAGAGATATTACTTGAAGTCATTCATGACATATTTCAAAAGACGTTGCATTAGAGTCGTTGAGTTCATCAAGACTATTACTAGGTCAATTATAGTTGGATATATTATGAAATGGTATGCATGCCGTCAACTTTCGATGAAATGAAAGTTTGTCTTTTAAAAATGAATGCAATGTTTGTAAAATGTATCATATAGAGATCAAGTACCTCGCGATGCAACCAAATGCAATGTATTCGTCCAGATGGATTAGGACGGGTCGCTTCATATCTAAACCCTAATATCTAAAACCTCAACATACGCTCGAAAAACACGATAATTGTTATATATTACTTCTTCGGGCGTTTTCCCGCCAAAATAAAAATATTTATCACAAAGTGTCTTTATTAAATGTTCATATTTTCATCCAATCTATAATGTTCGTGAACAAAGTTTTTTTAAAAAACGAAAAAAAAATTGCTTCCCCCCGCTTCCCCCGATTGATTACTTCCCTCTTGATCCTACCATTATATACACACACACACACACACATACACACACACACACACACACATATATATATATATATATATATATATATATATATATATATATATATATATATATATATATATATATATATATATATATATATATACATATATACACATATATATATACATATATATGGTAATAACTAGCTCATTTCCGTATCATTTAAGTTGATTTCATGAAGTTTCGATATTTTAAGCAATATTGTGAAAGAATGGTGAGGTCATGTGATAAGTTAATGATTTTGTAAAGTTTGTGCGCTTCTACTATATCAAGCATATCTCGTTTGTACGAGCTCTGATTGAGGAAATCCAAAAGCACAAAAGTTCACGACTCTGAGTGCTACATTTTTCTTTTTGACAGTTTTATGCAATTCTGAGCGACTTTATGGCTAAAGAGAATAAAAGCCAGCTGATCAATAAAATTATATAAATAACAAATAGCGGGTGTAGGGATGAGCAAAAATCCCGAAATACCGAAACCGTACCGGTACCGGTACCGAAATACCGTACCGATGGTATTCGGTATCGGTTCTTAATTTGAGACGATTTTGGTATCGGTACCATTCGGTATCGGTACCAATACGGTATCCGTACCATTCGGTATCCGTACCCATGCAAATCAATTCGTACAACTTTCACACTACCTTCAATTTTTTAAAATGCCATGAAAACCTTGTCAAAAGATATATTCGTGAATATAATTCAAAGAGTGTACCAATATTAGTTGTGCGAATTGAAAAAGAAAAGTTGTAAAAATAAAAAAAAATATTAAATTCGGGACAAACGGGTATAATACCGAAAATACCAGTACCGAACCGGCACCGATTTCGGTATTCGTACGGTATTCCGTTCTCGATTTTTCTTATTTTCGGTATCGGGATTTTTGGTATCGGTATGGTACAGTACGGTACCTGTACCGATCTCATCCCTAAGCAGGCGAGCATATTGGTTGGACCGTTAACAATTATTAAATCTCTGGGCTGAAAAGGAATTGGGCCATCCATTTAAAAAGGAGACGTTTAATCAACTGTTAATCCATGGGCCATTTATTATGTGATGATGATAGGGTAAGTATTAATTGGGCTGGATATAGTAATTTTTTACAAGGCTAATGGTTAGTAAAGGAGTTGGGCTAGATTTAATTGAAGGGAGTTGGTCATTAAAAAAAAAAGGACGAATTGAGGGTGGTCACATGTGATTGGAGGAATGGATAATTGTAAAGGGAGTTCGACGTCAGATGAGAAGCAACAAGGGGTATTTTGACTTTTATTTTCAAGATCACCATTCTGTTTCAATATTTTATCTCATATTTTGAATTATTATTCACAACAAAGATAGGTAATTTTGATTTAGTTATTTCTCAAAACAAATGATGATATCTTTGAGCCATATCAGTGTGTCTCTGTTTGTGTCTCAAAACAAATAACGATTGATTACATATCCTTTTGAATTTTTTGAATCTATCTATTTTGGATATTATTAGTCATTGGAATATGCTTACTTTTTATCAGAAAACAAATGAAATGAAATGATGTGGTCATAAAGTGGAGCAGATGGTTTCTATTTTATGTGGTACAAAGTCGAATAAAAGATAATGCTGCATAAAACCTTAAATTATAATCATTCAACACTTTAATATTTTACAAAGAATGCAATTTTTTTTTTTTTTTTTGTTTTTTGAAAAACAAGCGAGATAATTATTAATACCAACTAAACAATATACATGTGATACAATAAACATCTCACACTAATCTAACAATATACATCTCACACTAATTTAACAACATACACGAAAATAAGAGTAGGATGTAAAACTGCAGTCGGATTTTTCAAACGACGATATTTAGAATTGTCGTTAAAATGTATATAAAATCATAAATTTAAAGTCAACATGTCAAAGTTAATATTAATCGCTTTGTACAACACACCATCTTAACGGCAACCTAAGTGTTAAACTCTTTATATTATCGTAAATGTTAAAATAAGTTATAAATTATAGTATTCATCACAAATTAGCTTAGTGATGAGAGTACAGAAAGATAAGCCTGATGAGAGTACTGATATTCTAATAAAATATCTCAAGTACAAACTTCAATAGCATCATTTGATTATCATTATAAATGTCACAAACTATTATGATATAAGTTGATTAGACCAAGTACATAAATATAAATATAGGCTTAATATAAGTATATGCTTACATAATTACTATAACAAATACACTTACCGTTAAATTTACATTTTGTTTTAAACCTTATAATAATGAAATAATTGTAACATATCACAATAAAACATGTATATCTTAAAAAATAACCATATAAATTACATATTTAATTTTTCATAATCTCTGTTTAATAGTAAATTCAACATGTGTGCTATCTTCGGCAAATATTACACATTCTTGTGGATATATTTTAATTATATCATATTGAGTTGTAATCACTTGCATCCATAAATTTGCTTGAAAACAAAGGGACCAATGAGAACGTGACATGTGGCGCGAAAATCACATGTGATTGGGAAAAAAAAATTCGAAAATTTTTTTTTTTAAATTTTTTTTTCGAAAATTTTTTTTTTCAAATTTTTTTTCCGAAAAATTTTTTTCGAAATTTTTTTTTTTAAAAAATCATATGTGATTATGCATGTCAATCACATGTGATTGTAAACCCAATCACATGTGATTATGCATGGCAAATTCAATCACATGTGATTGTACAATTCAATCACATGTGATTGTGCAGGTAAATCACATGTGATTGTAAAAAAAAAAAAAAAAAAATTTTTTTTTAAATTTCGAAAAAAAATATTTAAAAATTTAATTTAAAAAAAAAATTTGAATTTTTTTTCAATCACATATGATTTTCGCGACACGTGTCGCGCTCTCATTGGTCCCTTGAATCTCAACTTAATTTATGAACTCAAATGAATATTCCTCATATCATATTATATTTATTATTGATATACCACGTTTCGTTTTCATCGTATATTAGGAAATAGTATAGCATTTTTTTAATACTTAATTGATATCTATTAACCCGCTTAGTCTAGTGAATATGAATATGAATGGATGATGTTAAATTAAATGGATATGAATAAATAAAAATTAAATGGATATGCATATGAATGCAATATCACCGGATCCATTGACATCTCTATTTCTGGATGGTAGTAAAAATCTTAAACATTTTCAAACGGTACTTATATTACTTTATTAATGTATCGTATCTATTTCAAATTTTTGATATCAACGTTTAAAATTGAATAGTTTATACTAGATTTTAAACTAGGTAAAAACTAGCCGCGCACGAGTCTCTTCTTTGTCTGCAATAACATATTTTGATGAAATGTTTCTTATAAGCATTTGGGTAAACGACAATGGTGTGTTTTAAAGTTTACATGACGGTGATACTTTGAATCGGATGTTATTAATTTATCTTTTATATCCGATTATTCACATTATAAATTTTAAAAAATGATTTGATAAAATTAATTGTAATAAAAGGAGAAAAATTTAATATTTGTTAACTTTTAGACATATAAATATAAATAGCTATGAAAAAATTAATGAAAACCATTTGAAAAAATTGTTCCCAATCTTTTAGATATTTAATAAAAATTTTGTATTATCATTATTATTATTATTATTATTATTATTATTATTATTATTATTATTATTATTATTATTATTATTATTATTATTATTATTTATGTTATTTAAAAGAAAAAGGATATGTAATGAAAATTAATGCTGTGAGAGAAATGTAAAAAAAAAAAAAAAAAAGTTGAGATGAAATTGAACAAATAAAAATTGAAGGGGCGAGAATAGAAAATTAAAATTTAAAGGGAAGAAAGTAAAATATTACAAAATTGATGGTTAATGTAAAAAGTTCAAACATAAGGTAAAACAAAAAAAGAGTTGAGAATTGAACACGCAACTACTCTATTAAATTTCAACACATTAAGTACTCATCTAACAAGTTATTTGATACTCCGTATATTACTATGAAATAATTGGTGAAATTACGAATTTATTTAAATTTCAACACATTAAGTACTCATCTAGCAAGTTATTTGATACTCCGTATATTACTATGAAATAACTCGTGAAATTACGAATTTATTTAAACGAAACAGTTTAATAATATTTTTTAAATATTAAGTGAATGTAAATATTAAAGTCATTTAATTTAATAAACAGTGGAACCAAGAATTCCGATTAAGAAACTTGTCAGTTGTTTTTAAAACATACTGATATACTTAATTTGGTCAGAATAAATGAACCACATTTATTCTCCCACCACCCTCTTTTAATTTTCTTAGAATTACTATTTTTCTTGTTATAAAAGCCTACATTACAACCTTTTATTGAGACATGTATTTCACATATATATGTAACGTAATTAATCCCGTAAAGAGAACCCACATTTAAATAATAATATAATTATGATTATAATTATAATAATTATAATTATAATTATAATTATAATAATAAAGTTTGCTTTAAAATGACTATTTATATTTTTAATAATAATTATTATTAATAACAAATGCCTCTTAAAATTTGTTCAAAAATTAAAATACAATTATTATAAGAAGGTCGTACAATATGCTTCAAAGTTTGTACATGTGTTCATGTGGTGTTTTGTAAAAGATTATACAATTTGTTTTAAGGTTTGTACATACGGTCATATGAGTGTTTTATTATAAGGTTGTACATAATGCTTCAAATATTGTACATATGATCATGGAGTGTTTTATTATAAGGTTGTACATTATGCTTCATATATTATACAATTAACATTTTAATATTTTTATTAAATACAATTAATTATTTTAAAAATATTATCATGGAGACTCAGTTTTTTTCTGTTTATTTTTAAATTTTTTTAACTTACATAATGCTTATTTATGACATCATTATTATTGAAATTGATATTGATATGATACTATAGATTGTACTGAAAACTATTAGAGAGTAAGAAATATCTAATGTTTTTATTTTATAGAAAATAACAAAATTGTGAAATGATAACTGAGTACAAGTTGAAAAGTACTTTCATTATGGATTTTTGATTCGTGTATAATATAAGCGAGAGTTCGGTTTTCAATGTATTTTATTGCGTTTAGTAAAATTATTTTGTGACTAACGATGATGTCATTGAAGCGCAACTCGAGTCAAACTAAAAGGTATAACCCGTGAGAGATTTAAATGTTATTTTAAATTAACAATATATGTGCATCTCCGCGTTTCGCTATGAAATTGTCGACTTTTAAAATTTAACACAAAATCAACGTGTATGAAAAGTACTCCAAATATTTAGCGTTTTTTAAAAAGCGTCCGTTTTGCGTATAGCTAGTGACATTGTGTTCCTAAAATTATTTCGAGTTTAACGATGGTGTCGGAAAAATTTAACTCGTTGCGAGCGAGAAGATATGACCCGTTGAATATTTGGGTGGAGTTTATTTAAGATTTTTTATGAGAATGGTTATTTGACACTTTACCCCCTGTTTGAGGGGTCGATTTGAATTTTTCAAAAAAGTGTTGAGGACTTTGTTGTTAAAATGAAATTTAGTTAAAATTAAAAAAAAAGGTGAAAAGTAGAAAATGCCTCTAATTATTATTCATAATTTTGTGCATTAGTTAATATGTAAATGTAAATAAATATCATACTTATGCTATTAATATGTTTAATTTAAATTGATTTAGTATTATCAATTTTTGCAATACAAAACTACAAATTGGAGGTGGCTAAATGGAAACCCAAAAAGCATGGTGGCAAAATGTGCTCACTGTTTACTTTTGACTTTTCAATATCTACAAAAATAAAGTATTACTGGAATCTTTGAGAATGGAAAAGATGTAGTAGCAGTCTATATATGAATTGCTGTCTTTGAAAATCACGTTTTATAAGTAATTATTTTGCACTAAACATTCTTCAATTATTGGTCATATGTCTTAGTCCGTGAACTAAAAAAACTATGCAAAATTGAGTTTATCATACAATTACGAAATATTTTTTAAAGCTAATATTTACAATAAAATAATAATAATAATAAAATTACTAAATTGTTAACACTTTATAAAATACTTAGTGTATGAAGTTCGTGCATTACACGGTACTTAATTAAATAGTTAAAAATCATTTGCAATTTTGACTTTTTAAACATTTTTTATTGTGAGCAATCACCTGGCTTTATACCTTTATATAACATAAATTATTTTGAGTTTAAGAAATAATGGTATTGACAAAATTTAAAAATGATTTTGATTTTTTTAAACAATTATTCTTTTAGGTTTAAAAGTCCGTGGTATTGACAAATTTTAAAAGTAGTTTTGAGTGGTGTCAGTAACTTAACGACTACCATTTTTTTTCTCTCTATTATGATCTTTGTAATTAATTATATATAAATATAAATTATAAACTACGTAATATTATTTATGAAATTTTATTTTTTAATAATTAAAAGCTACTATGTATATATTGTTAATTGTTCAACCTCAAAAAATAATACGGAGTATGTGATATTTTTTTCACTATATACCTTGTGTACGTTGATACAGTAATAAATATATAAATAAATGACATAAAATTCAAATTAATTAAAATTCCAAATGTAAAAATCATAAGAGAAGACAAATAGATGCTAAGTTATATTATGAGGGGTTGATCCGTACACCACTTCAAATTTGCCATACACCACCAAATTAATTATTTAGACATTTTTACCCTTTCTTTTACACTATCAAATTTGTCATACACCACCAAATGAAGGGTATAAATGTCTAAATAATTTATTTGGTGGTGTATGGCAAATTTAAGGTGGTGTACGAATCAATTCCCTATATTATGTACATAGTAGAAATTAATAACAACAATAACAAAATCCAATACCAACATAAGTGGCGTATGAGGGAGATAAGATGTAGACAATCATTCCCCTATCCAAAAATAAAGACAAGTCATTTCTTCCCTCAGAGTGAAAACACTCTCAAAAGTAGTAAAAGTCATCCATCTCTCTATTCGATGGATAGAGAGATTGATTCCGAGTGGACCTCCGGCCAATAAGTAGTAAAAAATTTTTAAAAAATAAAATAAAATTGAGACGCCATGAAAATGATAAAATCAAATTTTCATGAGTTTTAAATCATATCTGAAATTTAATTTAGACTCTAAAAGTCAGTCAAGTCGCCAATAAATCAACGTTTGCTGTCGACTCAATAACTATTCTAGATAATTACACATTTATGGTTAACCTATTATAGATAATTACACATTTATAAAATACCGTCTCAAATCATATTCAGAATGTGATATAATTCCGGAGGATTAACCACATATATATAGATATATAGATAGTTTCAACAAGATCTGATTCTTGATATTATTGTGTTTTAAATAATATCGAAATCTAATTAAATAAAGATTGCATATACTACCTGTTTTTCAAAGGAGAAAACAGAATCTAAATGCAATAACAAAAACAATATGCGGATCTCTCCTGGATATTTCCTAAAAACTGCACAAGATTCATATATATATATATATATATATATATATATATATATATATATATATATATATATATATATATATAAATACTAGTATCAAACTTAAAGTACTAGTTTTGTATTTTCTCAAAGTTTGTGTCCTTTTCCGTAAAGCTTTTGTCACTTTTTTAAAATAAAAAACGTGTCATAACATTCTTGAAAAAAGCCATTTAAAAGGTCACCAATTGCCTTGGTCTCCTCTCCATTACACACAACTCTAATCTCTCTCTCAATCACACACACACTAAAGTGTGTTTGTGTGTTACAGAAATTAAATAAATAAATAAATGGGAAGAGCACCTTGTTGCTCAAAAGTTGGTTTACACAGAGGAGCATGGTCTGATGAAGAAGATAAACTCCTCACTAACTACATTCAAACCCATGGTGAAGGTCAATGGCGTTCTTTGCCTATTAAAGCTGGTATGTAGATATTAATTACCTAATATCAAAATGATTTAATTTAAATCTGAATGATTTAAAGGTTCTGCCAACTTAATTTTTTAAATGTTCAACATCATCTCATACAATTTATTTTGATGTTAATGATGTATAGGATTATTGAGATGCGGAAAGAGTTGTAGGTTGAGATGGATGAATTACCTCAGGCCAGGTATTAAGAGAGGAAGCTTCACCGCCGATGAGAATGACGTCATCATCCGGCTACATTCAGTCCATGGTAACCGGTGGTCATTTATAGCCACTGAACTTCCAGGTCGAACCGACAATGAGATTAAAAACCACTGGAATTCGCATCTTAAACGGAAAGCGATCAACGGTGGTGATGATGAGAACCATTTAGAAGACGGTTCGAAAAATAATACAAAAATAAAAAAGAAACGAAAAACAAATAAAAAGTCAACGAAAGTCAACAACAAAGTCGCCCAAGAAGAAGCATTCGTTGTTCCTGAATTGGCGGCTCCTTCGTCTTCTTCATCGTCGTTAACTTTAAGAAAGAATGATAGTTTTGATAATGGCGCATCTTCATCAAGCTGCACAATTGATCATGGTGAAACCGATTTGCTAGCTGATGACTTTTGTTGGTCAAACTTTACACCATTGTTTGAGATTGAAGATATAGGAAGCATGGACGGTCAGGATTACAATGAGTTAGCGTTTGACGCTTGTGATTTATTCATGTCGAAAGATGATGAAAGCGAAATGCTTGAAAAGTTGTATTCTGAGTACTTGAACTTGCTTGAAGATGGAGAAGAAATGTAATAATAATAAGAAAATAACTTTTACTTGAGGAAGGAATTAAGGAATAATATAATAATATTAATATTAATATTAATTGTAACGTCGTTGTATATACTTTTAATTGCTTGTATTACTCGGTATCTTAGTTTTCATGAGTGAAAAGTCTCAATAAACTGTTTGTTTTGTATCCAAAATCCAAATAACTAGGACATGTGAATTATTATATGTGATGGCAAATACTGATTCTTTATTTAAAAGAAATAATGTCAATGTTTTCATCAATGAATTTGATAAGTATCAGTACAATACTTATACTTATCTAATTAAATAATGTAAATATCAATCTTATTAGATCACTCCCATTAGTTATAGCCTAAAGCCGCTTCATCGTGTTTTTATGAGGGCGTCAATGGTAGTGACATGCCTTAACAATGCCCTCATGCTGCCTCACACTCTAGCCCTTACATTTTTCTTTCCATAGCATATAATAATATTGATGACGAAGGGATTATAATTAATATAGCTTTAATGGATTGTACATATGTTTTAATACTTATAAATTAGTTTATTTAATTAATATATTTAGTTTATGTGATGGTGAAAAAGCAAGGTTGTAAGTCGCGAGTCGGACGCATCGGTCGAGATCTAAAAAGGACGCGTTGGCCGGGTCGGGGGACGCGTCGTGGACGCATCAGTCGTTGACCAACGTTGACTTTATTTATAATTTCTTAAATATATATTTATATATATATAAAAAGTTGATTATGTACCATAAATTTTTTTAAATAAGAACTTGAATTTAATAACAATCAAACTTCAAACTCAACTAATGTTACCGAGTATATAATCAGTAAGGACACAGAGAAAAGAGCAGTTAAAAAATGAAAACATACCCTAATTTTGAAATATATCAGATTTTGACGAAAATTTGATTGACTTTGACCAAAGCATGGACACTAATGATTTTGGAAACAACATCGGTATCCAATGGAACTCTCGGTAATCTCACTCCTTTTCTTTCGTTTTTTTATTATCATATTATAATGTGTACGATATCTCTTAACATTCGGGGACTTGGGCAAATGGGTAAAATTACATGGCTTAAACGAATTTGCAACAAAGAAAACCGACAATACTTGGACTTCAAAAAACTAAAAGTGAACAAACGCAAGACAACATCATCGAATCATTCTGGGGAAACCCCGACTTCAAATTTGTCCAAAAAGACTCGGTTGGTGCATCGGGCGGAATCATCACAATATGGGACTGTAATACTTTCACCTTCGATCACGCTATTGAAGGTGAATTTTTCCTTGCAATTTGCGGTTCTTGGGTGGGTTATGATGCTAAGATTGCTTTCATAAATGTCTACGGCCCACATTCCTCGTCCAAAAAGCTAAGACTTTGGTCTGAGTTATCCTCTCTCGTAAACTCTCTCACGATCCCTTTCATCATTTTCGGTGACTTCAACGAAGTCAGAAAAGCTTCCGAACACATGAACTGTGAGTTTAATCAACAATGGGCCACTAACTTTAATAACTTCATTAACAACTTTGGACTAATAGACATCCCACTTGGCGGAAAAAAATTCACCAGAATCTGCATTAAAAGAATGAAATTCAGTAAACTAGATAGATTCCTCGTATCTGATGACATTTTAAATATATGGCCAAACATTTCATCTAAAACCCTCGATCGTGATCTCTCCGACCACTGCCCCATACTCCTTAGGAACACATACTTCAACTCCGGTCCCAAACCTATCCGTGTCTTTAACACTTGGCTTGATCTTAAAGACGCTGACTCGATCATCACTCGAGCCTGGTCATTACCTATAAATGGAACCCGTCCTGACTGTATCTTCCTTAATAAGCTTAAAAACGTCAAATCTGAACTTAAGAAACATAGTGCTCAACTCGATAACCTTGATTCTCAAATTCTAGATCATTTAAATAATATTAACAAATGGGAAACCCTAGCTGAATCTAGACCTCTATCCGAATCCGAGAAAAACAAATGGCTTGAAGATAAATTCTCACATATCGAAAAATAAAAAAAGAAAACAAACATGTTAAAACAAAAGTCAAGAATTAAATGGGCCCTCGAAGGAGACGAAAACTCGAAATATTTTCATAACTTTATTAAAAAACGCAACAGCAAAAACAATCTTCATGGTTTATCGATTAACGGAACTTGGATTGAAGATCCAAACATCATTAAACACGAAACCTATCTTCATTACAAAAATCTCTTTAAATCCAGTAATCTTAACAACCACTGTCCTCTTGATAATGCACCTCACCTAGATTATATCTCCTCGCAAGACAACCTCTTTTTAGAATCCGAATTCCTTGAAAACGAAATCAGGGATGCTATTCACGACTGCGATTGCTCGAAAGCACCTGGTCCCGACGGTTTCAACATGAAATTCTTCAAAAAATATTGGGATCTTATAAAACACGACCTTATCACAGCACTACATTGGTTCTGGTCCAATTCCGAAATTTCCAAAGGTTGTAATGCATCCTTCTTCACCTTAATACCCAAAAAATCTAACCCAATCGGCCTAAATGAATATCGCCCTATTTGCCTAATAGGGAGTTATTATAAAATTCTAACCAAAATCCTGTCCAACTGCCTCGCCAAAGTCATCCACAAGGTCATTGGGGCGGAGCAAACCGCTTTCCTCAAAGGTCGTAACATCTTAGATAGCGTGTTAATTGCAAACAAAATTATAGATGAACTTAAACGTAAAAAACGCAAAGGTTTGATCTTCAAAGTCGATTTCGAAAAAGCTTTTGACTGCATCGAATGGGATTTCCTATTTAACACCATGCATTACATGGGATTTGGTCCTAAATGGATCAGTTTCATTCGTGCATGTCTTTCCTCCTCATCTATCTCCATTTTAATCAATGGTTCTCCTACCGTCGAATTCTTCCCCGAAAGAGGTATTCGCCAAGGGGACCCAATCTCGCCTTTCCTGTTCATTATTGTTGCTGAAGGCCTTAACATACTCACTAAACGGGCCTTATCTAGTGGTCATCTTCGTGGAATCAATGTTGGCAATGACAACATTTGCGTCACCCACATTCAATACGCCGATGACACAATCTTTTTCGGGGAATGGAGTAAAAGAAATGCCAAACACATTTCCAAACTCCTCAAATGCTTTGAGAAAATTTCTGGACTCAAAGTCAATTTTCAAAAAAGCAAACTCTATGGTATCGGAATTCCTCCCCAAGAAATAGAAGAAATGGCCAATTATATTAATTGTTCCTCCGGTACTTTCCCCTTCACATACCTTGGTCTTCCCATTGGTGTGCCTTCATCCCACCCTTCCTCTTGGCAACCAATTGTGGAAAAGTTTGATAAACGACTTTCCGACTGGGCGGCCAAAGCAATCTCGTTCGGAGGACGACTTACCCTCATTAAATCTATTCTAAGTAGCATACCACTATATTATTTCTCCCTCTTCCATGCACCTTCTTCCATCCTTAAACTCCTTGAATCTAAAAGACGCAAATTTTTCTGGGGTGGGTCTTCAACAGAAAATAAAATTAATTGGATAAAATGGGATCAAATTTTACTACCTTATGATAAAGGAGGGTTAAATGTGGGTTCACTCTTCAGCAAAAACATCTCACTACTATGTAAATGGTGGCGGCGCTTCAAAAACGAGAAAAACGCACTTTGGGTTAAAATTATTACTAGTATTTATGGGGGGAGGGGGGTTGGAATCTAACGTTTCTTGCAGGAATATTTCAGGTCGCACGGTTTGGAAAGAAATCATTAAAGCTGGAAAAATATCGGATAGCACGGGCGCCTCATTCTCTTCCTCCATCACAAAATGTCTCGGGAATGGTGTTTCTATCAAATTTTGGAATGACATTTGGTTCGGCTCTGAACGATTTAGCACACTTTTCCACAGAATATACATGCTTGAAACAAACAAAGATGCCTCGATCGCTGAAAGAATTACACACCGCAATGGACTTTCTTACGGTAACTGGAGCTGGACAAGGGACCCAACTAGTCGGGCCACAAACGAAATCACAGAATTAAATAGCATAGTATCTTCTGTTTCGTTATCCGATAAACAAGATTCCTGGAAATACAATTTAGACTCCACAGGGATATTCACTACCAAGTCCTTGGCATCTCTGATCAACTCCCTTCGGTTTGGTAATAATGCGTTAAGCTTGTCAACGCCCCGTAACAAACTCCTACCGCAAAAGTATATATCTTTATATGGAGAGCCATACAAAACAAGATCCCGGTCAGATTTGAAATAGACAAAAGGGGCATTGATCTCGATTCCACTTTATGCCCTTTGTGCGAATTGGAAGTTGAAACCACCGAACATATCCTGTGTTCGTGCCCCAATTCGGCACTCTTATGGAAACTTGTTCTTGATTGGTGGGCCCAAGATGTTTCTCTAATATCCAATCTTAACAAAGCCATCATCAACAATCAGCCATTCGCTCACAACATCCCCGGATCCTCAATTTGGCAAGCAACCAAATGGATTACATGCTACATAATCTGGAAACATAGGAATTTGAAAGTTTTCTCCAAAAAAACGTGGTCCCCGGCCTCGATCTTATCTGAAATACAAACACAAAGTTTTAGCTGGATTTCCAAAAGATCTTACAAAAAGAAAACAATCGAGTGGCACCAATGGCTCATCAACCCATCCTTCTTTGTCGTGGATACCACACACCGTGTTGGGATTGGCTAATCTTCTGACTACTACCATATGCAGCCACGGATTCCATTTCTTCTATTGAGGGTTTGATTAATCGGGATAGTTTGTGTAACTTTGTTGGCGCTAGATCGTCACTGTTATCCTCTCTATTCCGGCTTGTTTCTTCAAGTTCTTATTCCCTCTTTAGTTTTTATGGTCTTCGTTTGGTCTACTTGTAATATAATAGCCTCCTATAATTGTATTTCTGTTTCAATATTGTATAGATATATTTAGGGCCCTGTAACTCCTTTATTAATAATAATTAATTTTGCTTTTCAAAAAAAAAAAAAAAAATTTGACCAACTTTGACCATCTTTGACATACTTTGACCGAACTTTTAGCTTTGACCGTTTTTTGAGTCGTTTTCAGAAAAAACGAAACGGAGAAGTAAAAAACGACGCATCGACCGTCGCATCGGCCAAGTCGGCCGACTTTTACAATACTGTGAAAAAGTATGAATAATAGTGAATCTGTTTGAAAAAATGAAAGAATACGATGATGTGGTGCAGCTTATGTGATATAACTGTTCTAGTGAGAAATAAGTTGGATGGGATCATACGGGGTATTTTTTAAAATAAATAAGTAACGTTGATGTATCCATAGCCACTGCCCGGCCAAATTAGTATGTTCCCATTGAATACGACACATTAATTTGGAAATTTGGTCCACTCGTTTGATAATCATATCAGAACTATGTAAGAGAATTTAAGTAAAATAATTAATAATATATGGTTAAAAAACAATATATGTACAGTGTAGTTTTATGACTTTTGCCTCAAGTTTGAAACTCTCTATACTCCGTAATATATAAGTAAAAAAAGTAATAATTTATCATTTTAGTTATATATTTTGTTACCATCATAACTAATCGTATTAGTATTATTATTATTATTATTATTATTATTATTATTATTATTATTATTATTATTATTATTATTATTATTATTATTATTATTATTATTATTATTATTATTATTATAGCAAAAAAATGATAATGATAACATTAACAGATCCAAAGATTAACAAATACAACCGATGCATTGGAAATTCAAACCAAGATAAACGAAGTGGCCTAACACATTCAAGAATCTAATAAACGGCCACACCAACATGGAGTGAGAAAACCGTTTACTAAGAAACTAACCAAAACAAATTTAAGACAACTTAATAAACATATTGCACTAAACAAGAATATAATAAAACAATGAAAAAAGGGTAATGTAGTGTTATCCGTCATAAAAGAAGCCCCAAAACTAAAGTACGGAGTAATTATTATTGACACTGCAAAATCAAAAAAATATGGAAGTGATCTCATATGTCATATAGTTATATACGGAGTAAATAATGATGTTTATTTAACGACCCGTCCTAATACATCCGGACGAATACATTATATTTGGTTACATCGCGAGGTACTTGACCTCTATATGATACATTTTACAAACATTTCATTCGTTTTTAAAAGACAAACTTTCATTTCATCGAAAGTTGACGGCATTTATACCATTTCCTAATATATCCAACTATAATTGACTTAGTAATAATCTTGATGAACTCGACGACTCGAATGCAACGTCTTCTGAAATATGTCATGAATGACTCCAAGTAATATCTCTAATATGAGCAAATGCACAGCCGAAGATTTCTTTCATACCTGAGAATAAACATGCTTTCAAGTGTCAACCAAAAGGTTGGTGAGTTCATTAGTTTATCATAATCATTCATTTTCATCATTTTAATAGACCACAAGATTTCATATATTGTCACGCGTAACTCGCGAATTAAAATTCATTCATATGGTGAACACCTGGTGTAACGACCCGTCAAAATCGCTATTGACGCAGCACGTTAGTCATTGATTCCACAGTGAGGTTTTGACCTCTATATGATACGTTTTGATAAAATAGTGCATTCATTAAAATAAGTGACTTTCTAAACATAGAAAGTTATAAACATGTGGGCGAGTGCTTAGGTATAAGCAAAACCCCAAAATACATAAGTCTTTAATTTACAGGTTGACTTCACAGTCCAATTATTTATTACACAACGCAGTTTTATTTTGAATGCAATAAACTTTGTACAAAGCATGAGAGACTCCATGCAGGCAACAAGCACATCACAGCGGAAGCATTCTAAGGACCTGAGAATAAAACATGCTAAAAAGTCAACACGAATGTTGGTGAGTTATAGGTTTAATTGCTCGAGTCATAAACATGTATAAAGATAGACCACAAGATTTCATCAAAAGTTTATCAATAGATTCTACGTAACAGAGCACCCTGGTAACTAAACTTAACGCTATAGTGATAATTACCCCATTCGTTTTAATACACGCAAACCAACGTGTCTTAAACTCAAATAACATACGTCCGTTAAAAGGCTAGCGCTCTAGCTCGGACGGGGATGTCAAGCCCTATGGATCCATATACAATTATTCGCGCCCACCAGTCCATATCCTATGTACTGCAGCTACTAGTTACCAAAGCTAAGGGATTTTCGGTTTAACTCAGTGTAGAATTTAGTATGTACTTGTGTCTTATCGCGTTTAAAATAAATTGCATGTATTCTCAGCCCAAAAATATTTAAAGTATTTAAAAAGGGATCTATAACTCACAGTTCAATATTGAGACTCAATATTGTAGGTAAATTGCGTAGACGTAATGATGGTAGATGACTGTATGGTTGGCCTTGGATTCAAGAACAATACCCCGAACAATACCCAATATTTCCTTAGCTTAAAGCGATTTGAAACCCGAATTAAAAATACCCTCGTATATACCTTATTATTATTTAAATTATAAATTATAAATTATAATTATCATTTACTCTTACAGAAGAATAAAAGAAGTGAATGTGTGATGAATCGTGCAGAAAACTGGCGTATTTATATTACTTTTCGATTTACTGTAGCTCATGCGATCGCATGAGTTTTCAGTGTTTTTGCCATGCGATCGCATGGCCGCCTTATCCGTTTTTGTTTGCTAGTTCGTCGACATCAAATAGTGTTTTACTGTAGCAAATAGTGTTTACTGTAGCAAATAGTGTGCACTGTAGCAAATACGGTTTCATTGTAGCAAATAGTATTTTTACTGTAGCAAATTGTGTTTTACTGTAGCAAAGTAATTTTTACTGTAGCAAATAGGGTTTTACTGTAGGAAAGTCATTTTTACTTGTACATATATATATATACATACATATAATTGTTCATGAATCGTCGAGAGTAATCAAAGGTAATTGTATATATGAAACAGTTCTAAAATTTTGAGACTCAATCTAACAGACTTTGTTTAGCGTGTTAAAATAATAAATCGTATAGAGAATTGGTTTAAATAAGTCAAAAATTTTCGGGTCATCACAGTACCTCCCCCTTAAAGAAAATTTCGTCCCGAAATTTTGAGTAGTACCTGTTTCATGAGCGATATCAGTGAACAAATGTGGATACTTTTGCTTCATTTGATCTTCACGTTCCCAAGTAAACTCGGGTCCTCGTCTTGCTTTCCAACGAACTCTAACTATCGGTATTTTGCTTTGTTTTAATTGTTTGACCTCACGGTCTATGATTTCAACAGGTTCTTCGATAAAATGGAGTTTATCATTGATTCGTATTTCGTCAAGAGGAATTACGACATCCTCTTCAGCTAAACATTTCTTCAAATTTGACACGTGAAATGTGTTATGAACACTACTAAGTTCTTGCGGTAGCTTTAATCGATAAGCAACTGTTCCAATTCTTTCGGTGATTTCAAAGGGTCCTACATACCTAGGACTTAGCTTTCCTCGTTTACCGAATCGTACAACGCCTTTCCAGGGTGACACTTTCAACATGACTTTGTCGCCTACTTGAAATTCTAGCGGTTTTCTTCTTACATCAGCATAACTCTTTTGGTGACTCATGGCCGTTTTCAATCGCTGTTGTATTTGAATGATCTTTTCGGTGGTTTCGTGAATAATTTCTGGTCCAGTAAGTTGTCTTTCTCCTATTTCACTCCAACATATAGGAGATCTGCACTTTCTACCGTAAAGTGCTTCAAATGGCGCTGCGTTGATGCTCGTATGATAGCTGTTATTGTATGAAAATTCTGCCAACGGTAAGTGTCGATCCCAACTGGTTCCAAAGTCAATCACGCATGCCTGTAACATGTCTTCCAATGTTTGTATTGTTCTTTCACTTTGACCATCTGTCTGTGGGTGATAAGCGGTGCTCATATCTAATCGAGTTCCCAATGCTTTTTGTAATGACTGCCAGAAACGTGATGTGAATCGGGTGTCGCGATCAGATATGATAGAGATGGGTACACCATGCCTGGAAACTACTTCCTTCAAATATAGGCGTGCTAATTTCTCCATACTGTCTGTCTCCTTTATTGGTAGAAAGTGAGCGGATTTAGTTAGACGATCAACTATCACCCAAATAGTATCATGACTACTTGCAGTCCTTGGCAATTTCGTAATGAAATCCATGGTTATTCTTTTCCATTTCCACTGCGGAATTTCTGGTTGTTGCAGTAATCCTGACGGCTTTTGGTGTTCAGCTTTGACCTTTGCACACGTCAAATATTTGCTTACATAAGTAGCAATTTTTGTCTTCATATTAGGCCACCAATAAAACTTCTTGAGATCGTGGTACATTTTCCCGTTTCCTGGGTGAATTGAGTACCTCGTTTTTTGTGCTTCATCTAGTACTAGTTGCCTTAGATTACCATGTTTTGGTACCCATATCCTATCAGCAAAATACAGGGTTCCATCGGCTTTTACTTCAAGCTGTTTTTCTAACCCTCTGCTCATTTCGCCTTTTTCATTTTCTTCTTTTAAAGCCTCTAACTGTGCTGCTTGAATTTGCTTTGTGAGATCAGTACGAATTGTAATATTCAAAGCTCGGACCCTAAGAGGTTTTACTCTTTCTTTTCGACTTAGGGCATCAGCTACAACATTAGCCTTTCCGGGGTGGTAACGGATTTCACAATCGTAATCGTTTAACAACTCTACCCAGCGACGTTGCCTCATATTGAGTTGTTTTTGATCAAAAATATGCTGAAGACTCTTATGGTCAGTGTACACTGTACACTTGGTGCCATATAGATAGTGTCTCCATATTTTGAGTGCAAAAACTACAGCTCCAAGTTCCAAATCGTGTGTTGTATAGTTCTTTTCATGAATTTTTAGTTGTCGTGAGGCATATGCGATAACTTTTGTGCGTTGCATTAATACATATCCTAAACCTTGGCGCGAAGCGTCACAATAGATCACGAAATCATCATTTCCTTCTGGTAATGACAAAATGGGTGCAGACGTTAACTTCTTCTTTAACAACTGGAATGAGGATTCCTGTTCCGTGGACCAATCATACTTCTTTCCCTTTTGAGTCAATGAAGTTAAGGGTTTGGCGATTCTAGAGAAATCTTGAATGAATCTTCGGTAGTAACCAGCAAGACCTAAGAATTGGCGGATTTGTGTTGGAGTCTTCGGTGTTTCCCATTTACTAATGGCTTCGATCTTGGTAGGGTCAACTTTAATTCCATGTTTACTGACAACATGGCCCAAAAATTGTACTTCTTGTAACCAGAAATCACACTTCGAAAATTTTGCGTACAATTCTTCTTTCTTGAGTATCTCCAGTACCAGTCTTAAGTGTTGCTCATGTTCTTCCTTGTTCTTCGAGTAAATCAATATGTCGTCGATAAAAACAATGACAAATTTGTCTAAATACGGTCTACAGATGCGATTCATTAGATCCATGAATACTGCTGGAGCATTAGTTAATCCAAAAGGCATGACTAGAAACTCATAGTGACCGTAACGGGTTCTGAACGCGGTTTTAGGAACATCTTCTTCCTTCACTCTCAGCTGATGATATCCGGAGCGTAGATCAATCTTGGAATAAACACTTGATCCTTGTAATTGATCAAACAAATCATCAATCCTCGGTAATGGGTACCTATTCTTGATCGTTAATTTGTTTAATTCTCGGTAATCTATGCACATTCTCATAGATCCATCCTTCTTCTTGACGAACAGAATAGGAGCACCCCAAGGTGAAAAACTAGGACGAATAAATCCACGGTCCGATAATTCTTGCAACTGGTCTTGTAATTCTTGCATTTCTGAAGGTGCAAGTCTATATGGAGATCGGGCTACAGGTGCAGCTCCTGGTATGAGATCAATCTGGAATTCTACACATCTGTGTGGAGGTAGCCCCGGTAATTCTTCTGGAAATACTCCGGGATATTCTCTTACAACCGGCATGTCATTAATGCTTCTTTCTTCAGTATCGATCTTCTTTACATGTGCCAGAATAGCATAACAACCTTTTCTTATAAGTTTCTGGGCCTTCATACAGCTGATAAAGTTCAGCTTTGAGTTGCTCTTCTCCCCATACATCATTAATGACGTTTCATCCTTACGAGGGATGCGAATTGCTTTCTCAGCGCAAACAACTTCCGCTCTTGTTTTGGACATCCAGTCCATGCCAACGATTACGTCAAAACTTCCTAATTCTACGGGTATCAAATCGATTTTGAAGGTTTCACCAGCGAGATTCATTTCGCAACCATGGCAAATTTTATCGGCTTTTATCAGTTTACCATTAGCTAATTCAATAGTATATTTATCGTCTAGAGGTAATGATGCACATTTTAGTTTAAAACTAAAGTCTTTACACATATAACTTCTATCAGCACCCGTATCAAACATAATAGAAGCTAGTTGATTATTAACGGTAAACGTACCCGTGACAAGATTAGGATCCTCACGTGCTTTACTGGTACTAACATTAAATGCCCTTCCACGTGCGGGTTCTTTGTTCTTCTCCTTATCAGGGCATTGATTTATAAAGTGACCAGACTTCCCGCATCCAAAACATTTCTTGACATCGGTCAGTTTTGTCTTTACTTCAGAAACGGTGGCATAACAATCTTTCGCCACATGTCCTTTCTTGTTGCACTTATCACAGACCACTTGGCAATAACCTGCATGATGTGTGTAACATCTTTTGCAGAACGGATGGGGTCCCTTATAGTTTGGACTTGCAGTTTCCCCATCTTGTTTACCTTTAAAAGTTTCTTGTTTCTTCAGGTGAGTACTTTTGCCCTTATAGTCTTCCCGTTTCCTCTTTCCTTCAGTTGTCTTGACTTTGGTAATTGGTGCCTTAATCGAACTCTCCGTGATCTGGTCCATGAGTTGGTGTGCCATTGTCATGGCTTCCTGCATCGTATTTGGTTTGGACGATGTAACATTTCCTTTGATATTGATCGATAAACCGTCAATATACATTTCTATCTTTCATTTCTCGTTTGGCTCCAATTCGGGACACAACAAGGCTAGTTCCATGAAACGCTTTTCATAGTTATTGAGATTCGCGCCGATAACCTTCAGATTACGTAACTCAGATTCCATTTTTCTGATCTCGTTTCGAGGACAGTACTCCTCGATTAGCATCTTTTTCAGTTCTTCCCAAGAGATATCATATGCCGTATATATTCCTTCTGCTTTAGCATAATTGTTCCACCAAGTAAGTGCACCATCTTGCAACGTGCACGAAGCATACTTTGACTTGTCTCCGTTCGCACAATTACTGATTTTGAAAACGGACTCCATCTTTTCAAACCATCGGGTTAGACCGACTGGTCCCTCGGTTCCACTAAACGTCTGTGGTTTGCATCCTTGAAAAGTTTTGTATGAGCATCCGTTTCGTGAGTTTGTGTTTACGGCTGCTGCTTTGGCTGCTGCTTCGGTTGTTGCTTTTGCTGCCTCGGCTGCAGTAATTCTTTCATTCACACGTTTCTCGACTAGTTGTTCAAACTCAGCATCCGACATTTGAGACATGTTTCTTCAATAAACACAACAGATATAATTTAATCATATAGAATATTATAGGTAAAATGAGTTGTCAATAGTTAATCGTAGCATATTAATAATATGAACCGATTATTATAAAAGCCTTTTCTTCTTATTAGCATTTTATAATTATTTCTAGGGTATTACCTACCCGTTAAGTTCATACATAATAGCTAGTACAAGGAATTAACTACTAAAATCCTAATAATATTCCACTATGAAAAATTATAGCGAGTTACTACATTATTATGTAATAATAATAATAAGAAGTAGTAATAATACAAATAATCATTCCATGCATTTATTATTAATAAACCAAAATAATACAATACCATACAATACTGATATTTTACATATGCTTATTTTACATAACAAGATAGAGTAGCACACATAAGCAATAGGATAGCGCATGGAAGATTTATGGTTGCGAGGTCGTTTATTCAGAACTATCAGAAACTTCTTCCCATTTGGTTCTCTCTGCCAATTGTTTGTGTGCACATGGTCCGACAGACATTCTGGCAGTGTATTTTATTTTTGGTTGGGGTTTTGAGGTGCCCGTTGCCTCAGTGGGTTTAATACAATAAGGGTGGTTACGGATCGAATGGTCCTGTTCTTTTTTAATAATTAAGGACATTTTATTATTGTGGTTGTTTTTATTATCTATAGCAAGTTGGAATTTCTCCTTAGTGATCTTTTTTATTTCATTAGCGAAATCCTCCTCCTTACTGATCTCGTCTGATGACGAACTGTCTGAGTCATGTGTAGGAGAATATGATGACGAACTGCAAGAATATGTACCGGTGGTCATGAACCGAAATCTGCCAGGCGTAATCGGCACAACTCGCCCGTCGGTGGTATATCTGGACCAATGTCCATATTTGTTTAGAAATGGACGATCCTCGTTTACTCCAGGGATCATGGGTCCATGCCAACGATACTGTAGCTCCGGAAAACTAGAGTTGGGTGGAGCTGGAACCTCCTCTGGGTTTACTGGGAGTTGAGATTCCCCGGCTAACACAATTTCTTCTTTAATAGGTATTGGAACGCCCTTTTCAGTTGTGGATAGAATAGATTCAGTGTCCGATTCCGAGTCGTACAAAATGATAGGATTAGAAGAAGTCATCTATCACATAATTGAAATAACAATTACGTTAGCATATAAATATATCACATATAATGTTTTTGACCAAATAATAAGCAAAAATCAGTAAAAACAGATATGGTCATAGTCCAGACTCACTAATGCATCATAACAATTACCAGTTAAACACACTAATGTAATTTCTGGTTCCCTATGACCTCAAGCTCGGATACCAACAGTAACGACCCATCAAAATCGCTATTGACGCAGCACGTTAGTTATTGATTCCACAGTGAGGTTTTGACCTCTATATGATACGTTTTGATAAAATAGTGCATTCATTAAAATAAGTGACTTTCTAAACATAGAAAGTTATAAACATGTGGGCGAGTGCTTAGGTATAAGCAAAACCCCAAAATACATAAGTCTTTAATTTACAGGTTGACTTCACAGTCCAATTATTTATTACACAACGCAGTTTTATTTTGAATGCAATAAACTTTGTACAAAGCATGAGAGACTCCATGCAGGCAACAAGCACATCACAGCGGAAGCATTCTAAGGACCTGAGAATAAAACATGCTAAAAAGTCAACACGAATGTTGGTGAGTTATAGGTTTAATTGCTCGAGTCATAAACATGTATAAAGATAGACCACAAGATTTCATCAAAAGTTTATCAATAGATTCTACGTAACAGAGCACCCTGGTAACTAAACTTAACGCTATAGTGATAATTACCCCATTCGTTTTAATACACGCAAACCAACGTGTCTTAAACTCAAATAACATACGTCCGTTAAAAGGCTAGCGCTCTAGCTCGGACGGGGATGTCAAGCCCTATGGATCCATATACAATTATTCGCGCCCACCAGTCCATATCCTATGTACTGGCAGCTACTAGTTACCAAAGCTAAGGGATTTTCGGTTTAACTCAGTGTAGAATTTAGTATGTACTTGTGTCTTATCGCGTTTAAAATAAATTGCATGTATTCTCAGCCTAAAAATATTTAAAGTATTTAAAAAGGGATCTATAACTCACAGTTCAATATTGAGACTCAATATTGTAGGCAAATTGCGTAGACGTAATGATGGTAGATGACTGTATGGTTGGCCTTGGATTCAAGAACAATACCCCGAATAATACCCCGAACAATACCCAATATTTCCTTAGCTTAAAGCGATTTGAAACCCGAATTAAAAATACCCTCGTATATACCTTATTATTATTTAAATTATAAATTATAAATTATAAATTATAATTATCATTTACTCTTACAGAAGAATAAAAGAAGATGTGTGATGAATCGTGCAGAAAACTGGCGTATTTATATTACTTTTCGATTTACTGTAGCTCATGCGATCGCATGAGTTTTCAGTGTTTTTGCCATGCGATCGCATGGCCGCCTTATCCGTTTTTGTTTGCTAGTTCGCCGACATCAAATAGTGTTTGCTGTAGCAAATAGTGTTACTGTAGCAAATAGTGTGCACTGTAGCAAAATACGGTTTCACTGTAGCAAATAGTGTTTTACTGTAGCAAATTGTGTTTTACTGTAGCAAAGTAATTTTTACTGTAGCAAATAGGGTTTTACTGTAGGAAAGTCGTTTTTACTTGTACATATATATATACATACATATAATTGTTCATGAATCGTCGAGAGTAATCAAAGGTAATTGTATATATGAAACAGTTCTAAAATTTTGAGACTCAATCTAACAGACTTTGTTTAGCGTCTTAAAATAATAAATCGTATAGAGAATTGGTTTAAATAAGTCAAAAATTTTCGGGTCATCACACCTGGTAACCGACCTTAACAGGATGCATATAGAATATCCCCATCATTCCTGGACTCACATCGGACATGATAAATCGAAGTACTAAAGCAGTTCAAATTCTCTGACTGGGGCTTGTTAGTGCCCATAGATCTATCTTTAGGATTCGCGTCAATTGGTGGCAATTATAATAAACACCAATTCTTAGGCTACCAAGCTAAAAAGGGGCATATTCGGTTTGATAATCCAACTATAGAATGTAGTTTCGATCACTTGTGTCTATTTCGTAAAGCATTTATAAAAGCGCATGTATTCTCAGTCCCAAAAATATATATTGCAAAAACATTTAAAAGGGGAGCAAATGAAACTCATTCTACAATATTTTGTAGTAAAAATATTCATTGGATGAAACTGAATAATGCAGGGTTGGCCTTGAATTCACGAACCTATATCAATTGTATATTTATTAATACATGTAATCGTAATCGAATAAATTTATATGTTCTTATTAGTGATGTAGTTGTTATATTTAATAATTTATAAGTTTTTTTTATTTATTTATATATTTTCATTTTATATATATAGAATTATTAATATAGTTAAGTTATGTGTATTGAATATATTTTTATATAAATAATCTTTATTTTTATACTTATAACCTTAACAACGTCATTAAAACTTTTGTTTTTTTTATAATTATGATTATTAATAATAATGATATAGATAATGCTGATAACAATAATAATGATAGTTTTAGTGATATCAAAATATCAATTTTGTAAAAATGATAATAATAATAATGGTAATTTTTAATAATAACAATACTAATAATTGTAATCATATTAATAATAATGATAATATTCATAATAATACATATGTTAATAATTATAATAACTCTAATATTTATATAATGATACTAATACTAATGTTTATGAAAATAATAATAATAACAACCATAATCGTAATAATGATAATAATAATGCTAAAATGATAAATTAATAATAATAATAATAACATTAATTATAGTTATAATAATATTAATAATTGTTAGAATACTTATAACTATGATAATGATAATTACAAATGTGATGATACCACTAATGTTAATAATAAATATATTAAATTTCATTATGATAGTAATATTAAAACTAGTAATATAAGACTTAATATTAATACTTAGGGATAATATCAATAATAATAATAATACTAATTATACTATTAACCATATTCTAATATTAGTAATAATAATAATAATGATAATAATACTATAACAATAACAATCATAATAATGACATTAATAATAATAATAATAATAATAATAATAATAATAATAATAATAATAATAATAATAATAATAATAATAAAAATGAAAGAAAAATATACCCTTTTAAAGGTTTTTGTAAAAAGAATTGCCCCTGATCGGGCTCGAACCCGAAAATCCCGCTCACTCACCAAACACCCAACCATCGTTCCAATTCTGTTTTCCTGGTTATAATCCCTTCTGAAAATAAATAACTCCTTTTTGTTTTTCTGTTTCGTTTTCTTCTTTTTCAACAAAATAATCAGAGATAATTATCTCAATGAATAAAACATTGAATCGAGTTTTGGACTTTTAATTTGAAATATAAATGACTACGTTGGGTTCTTTTGTTCAATCAGACAACGAAAAATTAAAAAAATTAACAGAAAACCTGCTGTATACAGTTCGCAAGAATAAGAACATACTCAAACTCGAATTTTGATTTTAAGAACGTTTTATAACATGATTCCTAAATGAAATATGTCCTAATTCATTCATAGAAACTTCTGACATCATTAATTTAACTTGATTTACAACAGAAAGTTCGAATTTGTTCGAAGAACACACAGTTGACTTTTAGAATCGAAACTTTGACTCTCAAATTCAAAGTGGATAACAAAAATTAGATCGTGAAACTTTGTAGGAAGTTTAAGTAGAAGATTTCAAACAAAACTGCATTATTACATTTTTAAAAATATTTCAAATTCGTGTTTTCACCAAAAAGTTACATATACAGAGTATTTTCTGTGTTCTTCGTGTATTTGATAAAATTTACAGAATTTAAAAGCTGTAATCATGTATTTGAAATTTAGTTGATAGTGTAAAATCGACTCGTATCACTTATTACTGAATTTGATCGCCTTTATAAAGATTTGCTGGTCGACATGAATTTATTCCCAAAGACAGAAAAAAAATAAAAAAAAATACAAAAGGTTGAATATGATTGCTAACAGATTTTGGCAAGTTATGTATGTTGAAATCGACAGGTAACAAAATCAAAGACAGAAACAAAATCCAGTAAAGTTGATTGGTAATTGTAATAACAGATTAATATATAGAATTCGTTGATTTATATAATTTAATTTTATATATAATATTAATTACTATTAAATAATAATTACCTAATAATGCAGAATTATTATTGATAATTTAAAAAAAAATAATGCTGTTATTTATAAAAATAGTTAGAATAATGATACTTAATAGTTATATTAATGTTTATGATGCTAATATTAATAAGTTGTATTATTTTCACAATAATAATAATAATAATAATAATTGCCTTTAATAACAATTGTGATGATAATATCTAAAAATAATACTAATATTAATCATAATAACAAACATTATAATTTTATTATTAGTTATAATGAAATTAACATTGATAATTATAATATTAATAATAACAATAACATAACAAATCAACTGTATAAATTTTATATTATAATCTGTAGTAATATTAATAGTACTGATATTAATTAATAATGTATATAATAATAATATAACAACTAGAATTAACTTACAGTTATATTTTATATATTTATATTATACTTTATTAATTATGTAAGATTTATTAATTGTATAATATAAAATTTAACATTTATACACAATATATATATATATATATATATACATACATATATATATATATTACAATATACATTTATACATAGAATCATATTCGAAATCATTTATAGTCAATATACTCTACATATTCAAATAACAAGTTTCGGTTATTTAAGTCATCTTATAATAATTCAGTATCATATTTAATTAATTATATATAACTATTTACAAATATAATCGTTTATATATACATTAAAGGTTCGTGAATCGTCGAGAACAGTCAAAGGTTAACTGAATCATGTAAAGGGTTCTAAATTTTCGAGACTCAATTTTACAGACTTTGCTTATCGTGTCGATTTCAAATTAAGATTAAGTTTAAATTTGTTCGGAAATTTCTAGGTCATCACAGTACCTATCCGTTAAAGAAATTTCGTCCCGAAATTTGATTGGGATCGTCATGACTAACAATAAGTATGTTTTCTTGACGTATATGAGCTAGAAATTAGAGTTTTATCATCAGTGAGTGATATGGATAAAACAAATCGTTTATGTGAAGAGTACGAGTGAAGCTATCACAAAATAGTGAAATGAGAAAGACAAGTTTCATCATAACTTTTGACTAGTCATGGTTGAATTCCAGAATTCAGGGGATTCAATAGAAAATCTTGGAAATCTATAAGATCTGATTCTTCGAGATTTAAGGAAATTAGGATCTCTTTAATTAATTGTGATGATCTGTCCCGATTACTACGTCTGATATTTTCATTATAAATTTACCTTTTCCGTCCCATTAATTTTCACCACTTCTATACTCAATTCCCAAATTCAAAAGATTGTGAAAATTCTTAATCCAGTTCTGATCCTTGTCCTCATCCTGGCTATCGCAACAATCATTCTCCTTTTCCAACTTCCACCGGAGGAATCTGTTTACTTCTACTTCGCCCTTGGGGTTATAGTATTTTTAATTCTCCCGTGTCTTTATGTTGCGATAAACATTGATATATATGATTTGTAATTTATGTATTGTTATCGGGCTTTATATTCTCCCTTATATTTCGGAGTCCCTGCTTCCGTCTTCTATAATCATTGTCATTCATAGTTAATGCTCTCTCTTATTTGCTGCGATTTATACCCCCTTTTTATTTCGGAGCTTTATGCTTTTGTTTTCTTTTCGCAAGTAATGGTCCAGAATTCGTAGGTATGGAGTTTCGAATTATCATAATATACAAGGTAAAAAGGAAAGGTAGTGGCACGATTTGATTTATCAAATTATCATAATATCCGAAAAAGACATAATCATCAAGAAAATATTTTCTTGATGTTTTTGAGGTTTAATAGAATACAAGAGTCGTGTAACATGGCACATGATGATGTTATGTTCTGTGAATCATCAAGTTCCATTAGAAACTCAGCATAACTTACTGTAATATAATCACGTTGATCAAGTGTCATTATATTATACTATTTCATGCTTCAGTTCCTAGCACTACTTCAAAAACATTCATATTTTGATTCGAAATTTTCAGAATTTAGAAACAAAAACAGTTTCCTTTCTGATGTAACACTGATAACGCGAGAAGATAAATGATTTCGGATAAGAATAGTTATGAAATTATCTTCAGAAATATCGAGGATATTTATAATAGAGGATACGATAATATCTTAGAATTTTTTAATCAAATTGTGATGAAGAAATTCATTCACGATGATTTAGAGAGATTAAGGAGCAAGGTATTCGCTAAAGATTTCATCAGAATCGGAATCATCAGGATTCTTTATGTACAAGTTTAGTCCTTGTGATTTGTCCACAGCCTCCTTCATAATTTCGCATAATCCGCTTTTCAGTATCAAATTTTCTCCTTTGAGCTTCTTCAGCTCTATTCTTTATCATCAAACTTTCGACTATTATGGTCGTTTACAGTTTTTGCTGCTTCATTCAACTTTTTCAACATTTAGAGTATTGATTCGTAGACTGGGTGCTTTTCAGAAAGTTCAGAATTGAAGATCATAATTCTAAAAGGTAAATGTTATACATATTCACATAACTGTAGATATAGCAATGTTGTGAGATTCGAAATACTGATTGCTGATTCTTGAGAACTGGTATGGCAATACTCGTTACAAGATGCGGATGTGTATATGATAGGGTTTTAATGAATGTAATGATTGTTTCGGAAAGTCCAAGGTCAATAAAGTTGTTGGTAAGTTTACTGCTAATGTGATGGGATATAAACGGTTCTTCGGTAACGATGATGAAAGGTAAACTTATATATCAAGGTTATAATAAGACTTATCCGAATGAAAGTTGAAGTTGATTTGTTAGAGCTGTGACAAAATTGGCTAATTTGGAAAGGAATTGCAATGTTATTTTTGGTAATAACAATACTAAGGGATCTAGTACAGGTACGTGTTAAACGTTTACTCAGGTTCCGAGTGTTTTCAGGTGCATAACTATATACATTAATCCTTCCTTCCGTAGATGAAGTGTGGTTATTTCATCCTCTCGATTGAGGTGTTTTCAAGAATCATGAAAGGTTTGAATCGCAGATTGTAATCGTCAAGATACAAATGAGGTTTAAGATGAAATCAAGTGGCAAACTTGAAGAATTGTTTAGTTTCATATGTTATAATCAATATTTTAATTCATTTTAATTGTCCAATGCTGGCAGTCCACAGTTAGCAGTCCACAATTAGTAATCCAATAATTCATATATAGTTTAATATATAATATTTGAATTAATTAATACGTATTCGTGACCCATTGTATACATGTCTCAGACTCGATCACAACTCAAAGTATATATATTATTGTAGAATCAACCTCAACCCTGTATAGCTAAATCGAACATTACTGCATATAGAGTGTCTATGGTTATTCCAAATAATATATATAGATGCGTCGATATGATATGTCAAAACCTTGTATACGTGTCAAGATATTTAAAGTGCGTAAAGTAAATAACAGAAATTAAATGACAATAAATAAAATTGCGAGAATTTAAATTGCGATAAATAAATGTAATAAGGAATTAACAGTTAGCTAGGAACAGTTAGCTAGGACTTTGTTAGCGTGGATTCTTAATAGAATTTCTCATAGTTAATTCGTTTGTTTCTAACAAATTTTATTTTGTCCAATGTTTTCTTCATTATGCCACTTGTTGAATTCTGATAGATCAAAATCCAAATATGAAATTGAATGAAAATGGTTATTTTGCGGTGAACGGATACGTATATCGGTGATTGTAAATAGGATAGTAAATGACTGTTGAATCAGATTTGAAAAAAAAAATACAGTGTAACTTATTAATGTAAAATCTAAATATTCCTCGGGTATTACCTACCCGTTAAAATATTTTTACCATTAACAGTTTGTACAAAAGAATTTTTAATTACAATCTTTATGAAAACATATATACATATATATTTTCTTCAGATGCAATCATGGAATTAATGAGTTAATATGATATTAAACTCATTTGATTTTCCGTTAGAACAAGAATGTATAATCTCTAAAACATTAGAGATTACATAATCATCATGTCGAACGAAGATAAATGATGTAGAACGTCATGTAGAACGAAGATAATCGATGTAGGTCATCATGTAGTATGATGATTATACTGGAGGTACAAACTGTGAGTTTGAGGCGTGTAGTGTTGATGCTTGTGCTGCGGATGTTGTTGTTGGTGGTACTGGTGTTGTCGGTGTTGTTGCTGAAGCTGGTAGGTTTTGCACCATGTTTTTCCAAATTGATTACTCGAGCGCGAAGCTCGTTGACTTCTTCCATTACTCCAGGATGATTGTCGATCGGAACGAGCGGATGAATAAGGTTTAGAATTTTAGATAGAATATAATCGTGGTGAGATATTCGGAAAATGAGGGTGAAAATGGTGTTTCGAACTGGTTCGCCGGTAAGTGATTCAGGTTCTTTGTAGCGACCCCGACAAATCGTCAAGTGACGGCGTCGGCTACTTGGGTCCCATTACCTGATTATAAGTCTTTAAGATAACGTTTGACCAAAATATGTCGCCTTCATTTCAAAATAAAGATTTTTTTCAAAGTTTACAAGAATTGTTCAACCAAAAGTTAAGTTACAACGTTATAAGTACGATTGAAATCTAGGCGACACGGTTTAAAGTGAAGTCAAAGACGCTCCATGAAAAGCATGTATACTCGACATCCAATGCAAGTATCAAATAATGAGCGGAAGCATGTATCACATATCGTGCAAGACCTGAGAAAAACATAGAAATCTGTCAACGAAAACGTTGGTGAAATCATAGGTTTAGTAAGTAAATTGTATTGAACCACAAGGTTCTTTAAGAATTGCTCAACCAGAATCGTTCACATTCCAAAATAGTATTTGTATCACGAGCACCCAATTATCAAGGCTTAACCGAATCTTCCCTCTGAATTTTGAATTTAGTGTTAGAACTTACACTATACATTGTTGAAATTATATTTCATTCACTAACGGTAGCGAACCGTCTGAATGAGGGTTTGTTAAACCCGTATGGCCACACAACATAATTACACGCTTACACTTACACCCTGCAAGTGGAACTAATGATAATTGGATTGAGGACTTTTGTTCAAACTCGTATGCATCCTTGTATTCGTATTTGTTCACAATGTAAAAGCATGAAAAGTAAATAAGTGTGAAATGTATGTGTTTCTCAGCCCACGATGTAAAGAATAAAAGTGATTAAAAAGTGGGACTATGATCTCACCTTGAGCGCAAGAGTTAATTAAGTACTTCAACGAGTAAACGTGCAAAGAACAATGCTAGTCTCGACCTAAACAATTAGGTTGTATCAATAACGATAGTCACGAAAGGTCAAAGTTGTTCAATTAGTCCTATGGCTCGTTACGACTCGATTATGTAGCATGTGAAGAAAATTGTCAAGTTTCATGCAAGATACAAGTATAGTATCATGTTAGAAAGATTGCATAATTAATTGGTTAAGTTTGACAAAAAGTCAAACTTGGTCGGGTCAAAGTCAACAAAAGTCAACACGTTCGGGTCGGGTCCCTGACAAATTTTCTATGCTAATTATTCATATACAAGTATATTAAAACAAGTTTCATGTGAATCGGAGGTCCGTAGGTCATCAAACATTTCACGTGAAATGGGACGAGGAGGTCAGAATCTGACCAGGCACATCTGCGCGCCGCGCGGGGATGGGGCGCGCCGCGCCACCATCTGTGCAGGTCTGTTTCTGTTTTTCCAAAGTATGCACGAGCTAAAAACCAAATAACCACATTTTATGATCCGTAAACAATTAGAACATGTATCTTATATCATCGGAAAGGTAATTTGACGAGGAAAACACCTAGACACATTTCATCAAGCAATTCAACACTTACAACAACCCAAAACCGCATTAAACGTTCATAATCAAAGTTTCAAGTTCTAAAAACGCATTTCATGATTCGGGCAACCAATTTACATGTATGATATGCCGTTTCGTAGGTAATCAAACACACATTGCAACTAAACACTTATCAACAACAATTCATAGCATTTGATGCACCAAAAGTTCATATAAAGCTTATCAAACCCTAATCCAAAATCACCAAAATCACTAATCAAGTTTATGAAGTTTTACAAATCAACCTACACATCAAATTGAAGCTAGTGACACTAGGAACACATCTAATACTTGCACTTTAACATGTTAACAACATTTAAGCATCCAAATCATAAATCAAACACACCAAACTTTCAAGTTCATGCTAGTTATCAAAAATAACGAAATCGAACATATAAATCATATATTCATGTTAGACTTGAGCCATAGACACTAATTAACAACTTTATAAGTTAAAAACATCAAGAACACAAAAATCTAGTGATTTTAGAAAGTTACCCAAATGAGATGAAGTTGGTACCAAAATGAAGAGGATGAAGAGAGGATCACGAATATGTAGTTTATTTTGTTGTAAGCCTCCTAGATCGAATTTAGATGATGATTGAATGAATTTGGAAATTGGGTGTGTTCTTGCTAGAGAGAAAGAGAGAGAGAGGGAGATGGTTGAATGGTGGTGATTGGGGTGGACTAGGTGACCTAGTCAACTAGTTTGCCCCGTGTCAATTTTAGTCCCTCGAGTTTGTAGTCGGGTGCGGAAAATACCTAAACGGAATATTTTAAAACGCGTATTAACGGAAGATATTAAAATCCGATAACGAGAATATTTAGAATGTTAGCTAACGGAGGTTACGAATCTAGATACGAGGAATATTATCTAAAAAGAAAAAGACGGCGTTAAAAATAATTTAACGGAAAAATGCGGGATGTTACATTATCCACACCTCAAAAGAAATTTCGTCCCGAAATTTAGTTGGAAGTAGTAGTCGATATCTCTTACTCGAGACTTAGAGTAGTAACTCTACGATCCATTCCACGAATCCAGTTTTCCCATGAAGAGGAGTTTGTCATCAATAGTTGGTGCATCTAAAAGGATTGCACATTCCTGTTCCGCATGACACGTTTCTGAGTTTGTTACACGAAATGTAGGATAAACGGAAACTAAATTGAGTCGGAAGTTCTAAACGGTAGGAAGCGGTTCCAATACGCCCCAAGGTTTCAAAAGGTTCGATATTGCGGATATAGCCTTTCTCGATTTCCCCAAAATGGATTACACCTTTCCAAGGTGCGGTTTCTCAATATTACGCGGTTACACACTGGGATTTGTGAGGTTTTCATCTAAGTTTGGTATAACTCTTTTGGGCGACTACGGGTCGTCTCGAGCCCTTCTCGGACTTGGATTATCTCAATTGTTGTTTCTTGGATGAGTTAAGATTCGGTGTTTTGTTTGCCACATGCTTTGGTCCAACGAATAGGGGTATGACATTAGCGGTCATATAGGGTTTCGGAAAGTCCGTGTGAACACACGAGTGGTAACTACTGTTGTAAGAGGGATCTACTAAAAGCGACCATGCAAGTTTGAAACATGTCTTTCGAAGACGTAAATCGTTCGTTTGTTCGGTTCGTCTGTTTGTGGGTGGTACGCGGTACTCATGTCTAAGCGGGTCTCCAAGGTTTCTTGTAAAACTAGAGGTGAAACGAGTATTTCGATACAGGATAAATGACGAAGATACACCGTGTTGGAATAGAATTTCTTAAGATATGTTTGAACAAGTCAGTTAGGGTTCGAAAAAATGTTCGTTAGGACTATTCACCCTCGTGGCGAATACTAATGTAATATGAGGAGTTTCTCTATCCATGGAGAAATGTTACAAGGAGTTTCCTTAACGGAAAAGCGAGCGATGAGGATAGGAGTGAAATGAGGACTTAGAATAGGATGAGCTTGCATCTCGAGGTTGCCATAACGTGCCTCTAGTTGTCAAAAGTTGAAGTCTGAAAGAGAAACGAGATAGTACACGTGGTTGTATAGTTCGGGGTTGAATAATAGTTGGCCGATTATCAGAAATACAAGGGCGTTAAGTCAAAGAAGAGTGAAGTATCGTTGGATTGTGTGTTATCTTAATTTCCAGTAATATCAGACGGTAACGGTGAAATAACTGAGGTATGTAGTGTGGTACGTGATGACGAGAAAATTGATCGGATCCACAATTTAGTATTCGACTTCTCCGTGCAAAATAACGAATTTAACTAGAAATGTTGGTGTGAAGAATCACGCTCAAGGTTCGATCGCGGAGAGATTAAAGTCGTGTAACACGAGAAAAGTCAGAAATGAATTTTTGGTAATAACAGACGAGATCTAAGATTTTTACGAATACAAGTCCGAGTTGGTAGAGTTTCCTGATTACATGTGGCTTGATTTCGAGATTGATTGTAATGCCTTGACCATTAACATCATGGTCTAGAAAATTGGACTTCGTTCAACAGAAATTCTCACTCGGAGAATTTGGTATAGAGTTGCTCTTTTCTCAAAGTTCGAGCGTAAGATGGTGATGTTGTTCGTTTTCCTTCTTTACTTAAATAAGTTAAGATGTCATCCATAAATACGATAACAGATTTGTCTAGATAAGTTGCATACGTGGTTTAGGAGGTTCATGAATACGGACGGAGTCCTAAATAAATCAAACGGTACTAAGAGAGATTTACAACTAACGTTGCGAGTTCGGAAAAATGGCTTAGGAGACATCGTCTCCCTTAACCCCCAATTGACGATAACCGGAACGGAGGTCGTTTTGGAATACACACGGGATTCATGCAAGAAATCATGAGGTCATGGATGCGAGGGAGAGGGTATCGGTTTCCAACCGAAAATTACTCAGTTCACAATAATCTATACAAGACGATGGGGAAACATTTTTTTTTTTTATTTTTTTTTTTTTTTTTTTAACGAATAGGTTCCGAGCTCCCTAGTTCTATAGGTGTCAAGTCAAAAGTCTTAATGTATATCCTCCAATAAAATTTATAGGCACACAATATTTTCCGTTGGTCACTTAAATTGCCTAAGTAGTGTCTAGGGGAAAAAGGTGGAGTGCAAAGGGTACGAGTCAAAGTCTTGTTTATAAAACGTCTAACGGTAACCGAATCGGATAAACATGAAACGTGAGAATTTCGAGAAGAAACATACCCGTGACTAGTCCATCGTCGTCTCGGGCATCCTAGGCGTTGATGTTAAAAGTTTAACGGCGTGCGTTGGGGTTGATTTTCTTATTTGGGCACGCACTCCTAAAATGACCCGGTTGGCCACATTCAAAACAAACACCCGTCTTGGGTGCATTGGGCTCCTTTTGAGCGACGGGGGCGGTATTCCTACAATCGTGGGCTACATAGCCACTTCTTTGACACTTCAAGCAAAATGGTTTGCCACATTCACCTAAATGATGTTTGTAGCACTCGTTACAATACGGTAGGTGTCCGGTATAACCTTTCTTGCCGTTGGGGATGAAGGGCTTCTTGGCGAGGTTGTTGTAATTGCTTGATTGGGGGGCTTCCCATTTTCTTTTGTTGTCACCCGACTTATCCTCGGCTTTAGGTGCCGGCACTTCAATCTCGTCCACTGTTTCAATCAATTGGCGGGCCATATTCAAAGCCTCTTGGTGGTTAGCGGGTTTGGATGACATTACTCCTTGTTTGATGCTCTTGGGGAGACCATCCATGTAAAGTTCAACCCTTAAAGATTCGGGGTTCACAAGATTTGGGCACATCAAAGCAAGTTCGGAGAATCGTTGATTATAGGCCTTAAGGTCGTTCCCGACCGCTTTCAGAGCTCTTAGCTCTTGTTCGAGCCTTCGGGTTTCTTCGCGAGGAAAATATTCGGTGATCATCTTTCCTCTTAAGTCGGCCCAAGAGAGAGCGTGGGCTTCGTGGATACCCACCGATTGTACATACGAATTCCACCATGTGAGAGCGATACCGGCGAAGGTGTGAGTGGAATATCTAACCTTGTCTTGGTCTCGACAACCGCTTATGCTAAAGACGGCTTCCGTTTGCTCAAACCATCGGGTGAGCACAACCGGTCCCCCGGTTCCATCAAAAGTGTGAGGTTTGCACCCCATGAAATTCTTATAGGAGCATCCTTCGTTGGAATTTCTGGCTCCATTGCTGTTGTTGTGATGATTGTTGTTATTGTTGTTGTTGGAGGAGTGACCGGCCATGGCCGCATCCACGGCAGTTGAAAGGACCCGTTCATATACATTATAAACGATTCACAATAGTTGATTACATCGCGAGGTATTTGACCTCTATATGATACATATTACAAACATTGCATTCGTTTTTAAAACACAAACTTTCTTTACATCGAAAATTGACAGGCATGCATACCATTTCATAATATCCACTATCCAATTATAAATTAACTTAATAGTAATCTTTGATGAACTCAATGACTCGAATGCAACGTTCTTCGAAATATGCCATGAAATACTCCAAGTAATATCTTTAAAACAAGCAAATGCACAGCGGAAGATTTCTTTTATACCTGAGAATAAACATGCTTTAAAGTGTCAACCAAAAGGTTGGTGAGTTCATTAGTTTATCATAATCATTCATTTCCATCATTTTAATAGACCACAAGAATTTCATTTTCAGTTCTCATAAATATACGTCCCATGCATAGAGACAAAAATAATCATTCATATGGATTGAACACCTGGTAACCGACATTAACAATATGCATATAAGAATATCCCCATCATTCCGGGATCCTCCTTCGGACATGATATAAATTTCGAAGTACTCAAGCATCCGGTACTTTGGATGGGGTTTGTTAGGCCCAATAGATCTATCTTTAGGATTCGCGTCAATTAGGGTGTCTGTTCCCTAATTCTTAGATTACCAGACTTAATAAAAAGGGGCATATTCGATTTCGATAATTCAACCATAGAATGTAGTTTCACGTACTTGTGTCTATTTTGTAAATCATTTATAAAAATTGCGCATGTATTCTCAGCCCAAAAATATAAAGGGTAAAAAAGCAAATGAAACTCACCATACTGTATTTCGTAGTAAAAATACATATAACGTCATTGAACAAGTGCAAGGTTGGCCTCGGATTCACGAACCTAAATTAATTATGTATATATATGTGCTGGTCAATATTTGTCTAACAAATTAGGTCAAGTCATAGTGTACCACAATCCTAATGCTCGAGACTAATATGCAAAGATCAACAAAAGTTAATTTGGCTCAAAATGATTTCCAAAATTCTATACATGATTAATATATAGTTTAAATATCGTCGTTTTATATTTTTAAATATTTTTAAAAGATTTATTAGAGTAAATAATATAATTTATTTATTAATAAATAAAATTTTATATTAAATTTATATAATAAAATATACTTTTATATATATTTAAATAATAAAATTTATAGGGTTCATTTAATATCATAAAGATAATATGATAGGTATTATTAAAGTAAGTTATTACACGTAGTAAAATATGTTTGTATCACATATTTATTTGATAAAATAATATCTATAATGATAGTAAGTAAAAGTTGTATTATTTTGTAATAATAATTATTATTATAAAAATATCAATATTTATAATTACTAAGATGATATTATGATAAAACGATAATTCTAATTATGATAACTTTAATATTTACGATAATTTTTAATATTATCTTTAAAATAATAATTCTATTTAAAATAATAATAATAATGATATTTTATAGTAACAATGACATTTCTATTAAAATGATAATTTTTGTTAAAATGATAGTTTTAATACTAACGATACTTTTAATAATAATAGTAATGATAAAAATAATAAGAACGATAATTTTATCTAAATCAATATCTTATAATATTTTAATTTCATCATGAAACTCTTACCTATTATTTCCTAATCGTTTCATTTAATAGCTTTTAATCGTCTTTTATATCGTGTTCATATTAATGATAATAATAGTAATCAAAATAATTAGGTGTTACAAATATTTGTTTTAATTACACTAATATTAATAATGATAGTTACTATAACATTATTAACGATAATACTAATAATTATCTTAATGATAATATAGTAATAATAATAATAACAATAACAATAACTATTTTTAAATAATGATATATATATATATTAATAATGATAATAATAATAATAATAATACCAATAATAATAATAATAATAATAATAATAATAATTGGATAATAATAATAATAATACTAATTATAACTTTAACGATAATAACGATAGTAATAAAAAAAAATAACAATTTTTAATGATAAATCCCTTTTATTGATAAAGATAATAATAATGATAATAATAAGATAAAACTAGAACGACGATAAAAACGACGATAATAATAATCATTTTTAATAAAAATATCGAAAATTCAATTGATTATAACTTCTGATCCGTTCATCGAAACCATTCGATATCTAAAGGAAAAGTTCTTAATTTTTCGCTAGCTTTCTAAGGACATGCATATCTTATACCTTATCTCAACCGCAAGTGTAACTAATTCAAGATTCAACCTAACCTGTCTAAGGGAAATATCAAAAGTACAAGCATGCATAATCCTAAATACTCGAGCACTAGTCAGGGATACACTATTAGTATGTAAAAGTTAAATTATGAGTACTCACGTATCAATATTGAGATTCAATATTGCAGGAAAGGTACGTAGACGCAACGGAAATGATAAACACTATATTGACCTCACGAGCATACCCATGAACCATACTCAATCACCTCCATAGCTATAACCCATAATTTCCTTAATCCTATCCCACTCGAAAAATAATTTCGAAATCACTCGGACAGCACTCCGTCGTAATATTTTATGTATACTAATAATATCTTGAAATAATACGGAGTAAATATATATATGTAAATCGATTGAGAGAGTTTAGAGAAAAATATTTTCAAGTTTCTATGAAATAATGAAACCTATTGAATTCTATTTATAATAGATTTTTGAATTATTAAAGTGAATTATTAAAGTATGAATTATTAAAGTGAATTATTAAAGTATGAATTATTAAAGTGAATTATTAAAGTATGAATTATTAAAGTGAATTATTAAAGTATGAATTATTAAAGTGAATTATTAAAGTATGAATTATTAAAGTGAATTATTAAAGTTAAAGTAAAGGTAAAGTTTAAGTATAGTAAAAGTATAAAACTACATAATACGTATAATACGCGTATAAATATATATAATATTAATTTAAATCATTATATATATTTAATAAAATAAAATATAAATATCGTTATCTTTATCATACTAGTTAAGTAATGAGTTGTCAAAAGTGGTTCTAGATATTTATAAAAGTTATATACGTTTTAATAATAAAGTTCTTTTTAAACTGAAAACGTTTTTGTACGTTTGAAACTAAATAGATCAATCGAGTCTTTATGAGATTCAATCTTCCACTATCCTTTGTCTAGTTCTGAATGATTAACAATTTGTTCTTATTTATAAATCACTTTACCATTTTCCGAATATTGTTAAAATAGAAAGATTTCTCAAATCAACGTGGGCCTTTCAACAGAGACTTGTAATCATAATTCAATATATCTGATAATTCAATCATTTGATCTTATCTTCTAATTCCATTGATAAATATTTTGAAACAGATACAATCATATAAAGTATTTAATCTAATATTTTGTTTACGTTTCAAGTTATAATATATATACACATATACATATATGATCATATTCGTTTAATGGTTCGTGAATCGTTGGAACTTGGTCGAGGTTGAATGAATGTATGAACATAGTTTAAAATTCTTGAAATTTAACTTAACAAATATTGTTTATCGTGTCGAAAACATATAAAGATTAAAGTTTAAATTTGGTTGGAAATTTCCGGGTTGTCACAGTACCTACCCGTTAAAGAAATTTCATCCCGAAATTTGAGTGGAAAGGTCGTGAATGATAATAAGTATGTTTTCATGATGCATACGGGCTGAAAATTAGAGTTTTATTATCAGCGAATAATTTGGATAAACAATCCATTTATATGAAGAGTACGAATGAAGCTAACATAGAAGAGTGAAATGAGTAAGTGTAGATTCATCTTATCATTTGACGTAGATATGATTGATTCCCAGATTTCAAGGGATTTGAAGAAAATCTTCTTAATAAGATTTGACTCTCCGGTAATCAAGGGAATTAGGATCCGCTTTAAATGCGATCGTCCATTTTAATTGTTCTGTCAGAGATTTTCTTATAAATTCACCTCCTTCGTTTCCTTACAACTCACACCTTCTGTTGATGCATTTTATGCAAGTCCCTAGACATCTACCCACATCCATTGCAGGTACAACAGTTTACAGGCCACCATGATTGTTCGTTATTATACTATCCGTGTTTATATGTAGTTACAGGAACTGCAGGAACGAGATTTAGATGTTTGACTATGTTAGACTTAGTCAGACATACGAGTGAAGCCTCACTAGTACAGCTGACAGACTCATACGCATGGTTGATGCTGAGCTAAGTCACAATTACGACCTAAATAAGAAGACACGAGTGAGTGATCACCCGTACGGCTGATGAAGCCAACTCGTACGTGTGATGAATGAATTGTATGGGTGAGTCAACATCAGGGGTATATAAAGTCTTATGTTCTTCATTTTAGGTTAAGCCTCTCATTTGTTACACACACTCAGATCTAGTGAGCTCCTCCGATTCTCTCTCAGTCCAAATCACCCAGGTGATGAATAATAGCTCTAGGTGTTGATCTAATCACACTTGATTTAGCTGTGATTTGACTAAATTAATCAAAAAAAACTTAACCTATTCACTAAAGGATTTGATTCACTTATTCCGCCATTGTGTGAGTTAAATCTGTTGATTTCTAAGTTCCTAGTCATGTTTCATCACCTTCTATTCTTTCCCCCTCAACTCATATTTTAAAGTATTCATCAATATGCTCCATCCAGTTCTGATTCTCGATATACTTCTAACTTTCATATCGGTCATTCTTCTTTTTCATCTACCGCCGGAAGAATCTATTTACTTCTACTATACTCTTGGGTTTATAGTGTTTCTAGTTCTCCCGTGTCTTTATATTGCTATATGCATCGATATATATGATTTATAATTTATGGTTTATCGTTTGGCTTTATATGTTCCCTTATATTTCAAAGTCTCTGCTTCTGTCTTCTATAATCATTATCATTCACAATTAATGCTCTCTTTTATTTGCTGCAATTTATACCCCAATTTCTATTTCGGAGTTTTGTCCTTTCGTTTCTTCTTCTTGCGATTAAGCACCGCTTGTAATGGTCCAGAATTCACAGATATGAATTTCGAAATGAACATTGTTAATGTTCTAGGAAGGAAATTGTGATGGCACGATCTTGACTTGTCAAATTACTAGAATACCTTGGAAAAGGCCGAATCATCAAGAAATATTTTTTTGATATTTTAGAGGTTAAATAGAATACAAGAGTCGTATAACATGGCACATGATGATGTTATGATCTGTGAATCATCACGTTCCATTTAGAAACTCAGCATGACTTACTGTAATATAATCACGTTGATCAAGTGTCATTATATTATACTAATTCATGCTTCAGTTCCCAACACTACTTCAAAATATTTCTATTTTAAACTTGAATGTTTCAGAATTTAGAAACTAAAATAGTTTCTTTTATGATGTAATACAGATAGCGCGAAGAGGTAAATGATTTCAAATAAGAAAAAATTAAGAAAATATCTTCAGAAATATGGAGGATATTTATAATGAAAGATATGATGATATTTTAGAATATCTAAGATCAGAGGATGATGAAGAATATTATTCACAAGGGTTTAGAGTCAGGAGTAAGGTATTTGATAATAATTTCAGCAGACACTGAATCATTTGGATTCTTTGAAGGCAGGTTTAGTCTTTGTGATTTGTCCATAGCCTCCTTCATGGTTTGCTTAATCTGTTTTCCAGTTCCAAACCTTCTCTTTTTCTAAGCTTTTCCAACACACTATCCTTTATTATCAAACTTTTGACTGTTAAGGTCGTTTACAGTTTTTGCTGCTTCATCAGCATTTTCCAAACTTCGGAGAACTAGTTCGCAGTTTAGGGTGTTTTTCAGAAACTTCACATTCAAAGTATATAAGTCTAGGAGATAGACATTATATATACACCTATAACTGTTGGCAGAGACATGCTGCAAGATTTTAAAATACTAATTGCTGATTCCCAGTAATTGGCATGACAATTCTTGTTACAAGATGCGGATGAGTAAATGATGGGGTTTCGATAAATATAATGACTTTTCGGAAAGTCAAAGATCAGTGAAGTTGTTGGTAAGTTTATTTTTAATGTGGTGAGACATAAAAGGTTCTCCGGTAACGATGACGAAAGGGCAACGTCTATATCAAGGTTATAATAAGACTGTTTCAACTGAAAAGTCGAAGTTGACTTGCTAAAGCTGTGACAAAACTGACTAATTTGAAAAGGAATCGCAAAGTTATTTTTGCTAATAAATGCCAAAGGGTCTGACACGGATACGTGTTAAATTATGACTCTGGTTTCGAGAGCTTTTCAGATGCAAGACTGTGGTTAATATGTGGTTGGATCATCATCTCGATTGCTCATTATTTGAAGTGTCTTCAGATATTTTCGAAGGGTTTGAACACAGATTGTAATCGTTAATATACATTTGATGTTCTAACACAGTTTTGAAGTCAAAGTATAGCTTTGAAAGATGTAGGAATCTAAAAGTGATGATACCGGTTATATCTCGAATTGAATTCTGAGGTTTCAAAATCAAAATTTGTAATTGGGTTTGAATGATTATGGTTGTTTTGATCTCTATGAAAGAATGTATATTATTGTGAAAGTAGGAAGTATAGTTGATAATTTGCTTCATCAGATTCGAAGAATGTAACATATTAATTGTGAATATATATATATATATATATATATATATATATATATATATATATATATATATATATATATATATATATATATATATATATATATATATATATATATATATATCTCGGGTATTACCTACCCGTTAAAAAATTTCACAATTAATATTTTGTACATAAGAATTTTATTACAGTCTTTGTGAAAATATATATGTATATATTCTCCTCAGATATAACATAAATTTTAATGAGTTAATACTAAATTAAACTCATTCGATTTATGGTTGAAACTAGAATTGAATAATCCCTTGAAGGCTTTAGAGATTACATAAGTATTTCTTCAATAATATTGAAATTATGAATCAATACTTCGTTATTTGTTAAGGCGTGATGTTGATTTTTGTTAAGTTCTTGTGAACTTCGCAAAGTACGAGTGATGGTATCTGAGAAGTTTCGGTTACATCGATGATGAAAGTGTAAAATCAAATATATACTTGATTTATTATGAATTGGAATTTGTTGAATTGAGACAGAGATTGTAGTTAACGATGGTTAAGTTGCGGGTGAAGGACGTACATTATTGCATATTTGTAAGATGAATTAACCGAGTAGTTAAGATTCACACACAATAGCTTAGCACGGAAAGATTTATTTTTATTTCAAAATATGTATATATAAAATATACATATAATTTCTTCAGAGGGAATGAGTTAACTCTTCATAACTCCTTGATACAATATACGCGTTATTGATTCGTAATGATGTCCACAGTGATTCTTGAACTGACGGAGTTTGTGATGTTATAGGTGTTGTTGATTCTGATGTTGACTGTACTGACGATGCTGGTGACGCTGACGGTACTGTTGATGCTGTTGGTAAAACAAGTTTAGCTTGTTAATCACACACCATTTTTGTCAGGGTTTCTACTCTTCCTTCTATCATTTTGGTTCGCTTAACTGATTTATGGTTAGGGCTAGATTAGATAATCTCTAAGACTTTAGAGATTACATAATCTCCGTGGAATGTTTCTCCAATGAAGTTATGAATTAATACATCGTCAGTTATTGTTGCTGGTATTCCTTGATATCTATGGTGCGTATGACGTTGATGCTCGTGGGACAGATTGTGAAGTTGAGGTTTACGACGCGGTTGTGGTTGGAGGTGGTAATGGTACTGTTGGCGTTGATGATGGTGGTACTGGTTATGCTGCTGGTGTTGCTGCTGGTGCTGCTACTGGTGTTTGTAATTTTTGCACCATATTCTCCAAAGCCACTACCCGAGCGCGAAGCTCGTTGACTTCTTCTATTACACCGGGGTGATTGTCGGGTCAGACAAGCGGATAAATAAAATCTAGAATTTGATGGAGTATATAATCGTGACGAGATACTCTGGAAATGAGAGAGAAAATGGTGTTTCGGACAGGTTCGCCGGTAAGTGCTTCAGGTTCTTCGTCAAGAGGGCAATGTGGTGGATGGAAAGGATCGCCTTCTTCTTGTCTCCAATGATTGAGGAGACTACGAACCCATCCCCAATTCATCCAGAATAGATGATGACTGATTGGTTGATCCATTCCGGTCACACTGCTTTCGGAGCTTGAGTGAGATTCCATTTCAGAATCCGAGTGACTTGAACTGATGACAACTTCCATTTCGTACGATTGGATAAAGGATTTTTCGATATAAAATGATTTTCCGGCTATTGGGTGGTATTCTATTTACATAGGATATCCATATATGTATATAGATCAAAAGATTTCGTAGATTACGGAGGAATTTACGGAATATGTCAGGCAAAGTTTACAGTAATAGATACGATAAGATATGATTTAGCAGATACGCTAAGATATGAATTTTGTCTATACACTACTCATGCAATTAATGTAGCAAGACGTGTCTAGACTAATAATGATAAATAGGTAATTTCCTAAGGATGATAAGTAGATGATTTCCGACTAGAAATGATAAGCAAAACTTTTGACATGCAGACACGGTCGAAGTCCAGACTCACTAATGCATCCTAACGACTTATCAGTTAGACACACTAATGCAGACCTGGTTCGCTAAGACCACCGCTCTGATACCAACTGAAATACAGTTGGGGACAACCACCGTCCCACCCAGTGCCTTCCCAGCTAACCGCCTGGTGACCACTGAGTGTACCTCAGACACTGATTTTAGGGCCTGCCTCTCGGCTACTGCCAACCCTCGTAAAGGATCGCAAGGAGTAAGAGCCAATGCTTCGTCACAGGTAACACTGTGAGAACCTCCTTTACGACTAACCCGCCACACATGGACGGCGTTATACCAGCTCTGATACCAACTGAAAGGACCCGTTCATATACATTATAAACGATTCACAATAGTTGATTACATCGCGAGGTATTTGACCTCTATATGATACATATTACAAACATTGCATTCGTTTTTAAAACACAAACTTTCTTTACATCGAAAATTGACAGGCATGCATACCATTTCATAATATCCACTATCCAATTATAAATTAACTTAATAGTAATCTTTGATGAACTCAATGACTCGAATGCAACGTTCTTCGAAATATGCCATGAAATACTCCAAGTAATATCTTTAAAACAAGCAAATGCACAGCGGAAGATTTCTTTTATACCTGAGAATAAACATGCTTTAAAGTGTCAACCAAAAGGTTGGTGAGTTCATTAGTTTATCATAATCATTCATTTCCATCATTTTAATAGACCACAAGAATTTCATTTTCAGTTCTCATAAATATACGTCCCATGCATAGAGACAAAAATAATCATTCATATGGATTGAACACCTGGTAACCGACATTAACAATATGCATATAAGAATATCCCCATCATTCCGGGATCCTCCTTCGGACATGATATAAATTTCGAAGTACTAAAGCATCCGGTACTTTGGATGGGGTTTGTTAGGCCCAATAGATCTATCTTTAGGATTCGCGTCAATTAGGGTGTCTGTTCCCTAATTCTTAGATTACCAGACTTAATAAAAAGGGGCATATTCGATTTCGATAATTCAACCATAGAATGTAGTTTCACGTACTTGTGTCTATTTTGTAAATCATTTATAAAAATTGCGCATGTATTCTCAGCCCAAAAATATAAAGGGTAAAAAAGCAAATGAAACTCACCATACTGTATTTCGTAGTAAAAATACATATAACGTCATTGAACAAGTGCAAGGTTGGCCTCGGATTCACGAACCTAAATTAATTATGTATATATATGTGCTGGTCAATATTTGTCTAACAAATTAGGTCAAGTCATAGTGTACCACAATCCTAATGCTCGAGACTAATATGCAAAGATCAACAAAAGTTAATTTGGCTCAAAATGATTTCCAAAATTCTATACATGATTAATATATAGTTTAAATATCGTCGTTTTATATTTTTAAATATTTTTAAAAGATTTATTAGAGTAAATAATATAATTTATTTATTAATAAATAAAATTTTATATTAAATTTATATAATAAAATATACTTTTATATATATTTAAATAATAAAATTTATAGGGTTCATTTAATATCATAAAGATAATATGATAGGTATTATTAAAGTAAGTTATTACACGTAGTAAAATATGTTTGTATCACATATTTATTTGATAAAATAATATCTATAATGATAGTAAGTAAAAGTTGTATTATTTTGTAATAATAATTATTATTATAAAAATATCAATATTTATAATTACTAAGATGATATTATGATAAAACGATAATTCTAATTATGATAACTTTAATATTTACGATAATTTTTAATATTATCTTTAAAATAATAATTCTATTTAAAATAATAATAATAATGATATTTTATAGTAACAATGACATTTCTATTAAAATGATAATTTTTGTTAAAATGATAGTTTTAATACTAACGATACTTTTAATAATAATAGTAATGATAAAAATAATAAGAACGATAATTTTATCTAAATCAATATCTTATAATATTTTAATTTCATCATGAAACTCTTACCCATTATTTCCTAATCGTTTCATTTAATAGCTTTTAATCGTCTTTTATATCGTGTTCATATTAATGATAATAATAGTAATCAAAATAATTAGGTGTTACAAATATTTGTTTTAATTACACTAATATTAATAATGATAGTTACTATAACATTATTAACGATAATACTAATAATTATCTTAATGATAATATAGTAATAATAATAATAACAATAACAATAACTATTTTTAAATAATGATATATATATATATTAATAATGATAATAATAATAATAATAATACCAATAATAATAATAATAATAATAATAATAATAATTGGATAATAATAATAATAATACTAATTATAACTTTAACGATAATAACGATAGTAATAAAAAAAAAATAACAATTTTTAATGATAAATCCCTTTTATTGATAAAGATAATAATAATGATAATAATAAGATAAAACTAGAACGACGATAATAATAATCATTTTTAATAAAAATATCGAAAATTCAATTGATTATAACTTCTGATCCGTTCATCGAAACCATTCGATATCTAAAGGAAAAGTTCTTAATTTTTCGCTAGCTTTCTAAGGACATGCATATCTTATACCTTATCTCAACCGCAAGTGTAACTAATTCAAGATTCAACCTAACCTGTCTAAGGGAAATATCAAAAGTACAAGCATGCATAATCCTAAATACTCGAGCACTAGTCAGGGATACACTATTAGTATGTAAAAGTTAAATTATGAGTACTCACGTATCAATATTGAGATTCAATATTGCAGGAAAGGTACGTAGACGCAACGGAAATGATAAACACTATATTGACCTCACGAGCATACCCATGAACCATACTCAATCACCTCCATAGCTATAACCCATAATTTCCTTAATCCTATCCCACTCGAAAAATAATTTCGAAATCACTCGGACAGCACTCCGTCGTAATATTTTATGTATACTAATAATATCTTGAAATAATACGGAGTAAATATATATATGTAAATCGATTGAGAGAGTTTAGAGAAAAATATTTTCAAGTTTCTATGAAATAATGAAACCTATTGAATTCTATTTATAATAGATTTTTGAATTATTAAAGTGAATTATTAAAGTATGAATTATTAAAGTGAATTATTAAAGTATGAATTATTAAAGTGAATTATTAAAGTATGAATTATTAAAGTGAATTATTAAAGTATGAATTATTAAAGTGAATTATTAAAGTATGAATTATTAAAGTGAATTATTAAAGTTAAAGTAAAGGTAAAGTTTAAGTATAGTAAAAGTATAAAACTACATAATACGTATAATACGCGTATAAATATATATAATATTAATTTAAATCATTATATATATTTAATAAAATAAAATATAAATATCGTTATCTTTATCATACTAGTTAAGTAATGAGTTGTCAAAAGTGGTTCTAGATATTTATAAAAGTTATATACGTTTTAATAATAAAGTTCTTTTTAAACTGAAAACGTTTTTGTACGTTTGAAACTAAATAGATCAATCGAGTCTTTATGAGATTCAATCTTCCACTATCCTTTGTCTAGTTCTCAATGATTAACAATTTGTTCTTATTTATAAATCACTTTACCATTTTCCGAATATTGTTAAAATAGAAAGATTTCTCAAATCAACGTGGGCCTTTCAACAGAGACTTGTAATCATAATTCAATATATCTGATAATTCAATCATTTGATCTTATCTTCTAATTCCATTGATAAATATTTTGAAACAGATACAATCATATAAAGTATTTAATCTAATATTTTGTTTACGTTTCAAGTTATAATATATATACACATATACATATATGATCATATTCGTTTAATGGTTCGTGAATCGTTGGAACTTGGTCGAGGTTGAATGAATGTATGAACATAGTTTAAAATTCTTGAAATTTAACTTAACAAATATTGTTTATCGTGTCGAAAACATATAAAGATTAAAGTTTAAATTTGGTTGGAAATTTCCGGGTTGTCACAGCAGTGGCTATCATACGTTGGAGGGCTTGTTCGGGAGTTTCGGGAGGAGCGCGTCGACGAGCCATTGTTCCATCATGACACAAGAATATCGTTGGTTAGTATTTTCAACAATACTAACCTGAGTATGGAATAAGGATAGAGAGAAAATTTTTCCTTGACTCGCCCTAAATTCTTTATGTCATAATGTCGGAACGTCCATGTGAATCACCGTAATATAATCCCGAAAATTATATTACCCTGATTCTCACGTGCATTTAACATTACTTCATAAAGTCAAGGTGGCGCATCAACAAAATTTATCAACGTAAGATCAAGATCGAATACGAGTTAGATATGATAGAAGAGTTCGAGTATAAATGCACAAATAGTCAAGTAATTCCTACTTCAGTCTATATGCCGGTTGTAGTCTAGATTCACCTATGTACCTTATGACTCGGGGTGGACACAAATGAACTCTAAATCCCTACAACCAGAGCTCTGATACCACTTGTAGCGACCCCGACAAATCGTCAAGTGACGGCGTCGGCTACGTGGGTCCCATTACCTGATTATAAGTCTTTAAGATAACGTTTGACCAAAATATGTCGCCTTCATTTCAAAATAAAGATTTTTTTCAAAGTTTACAAGAATTGTTCAACCAAAAGTTAAGTTACAACGTTATAAGTACGATTGAAATCTAGGCGACACGGTTTAAAGTGAAGTCAAAGACGCTCCATGAAAAGCATGTATACTCGACATCCAATGCAAGTATCAAATAATGAGCGGAAGCATGTATCACATATCGTGCAAGACCTGAGAAAAACATAGAAATCTGTCAACGAAAACGTTGGTGAAATCATAGGTTTAGTAAGTAAATTGTATTGAACCACAAGGTTCTTTAAGAATTGCTCAACCAGAATCGTTCACATTCCAAAATAGTATTTGTATCACGAGCACCCAATTATCAAGGCTTAACCGAATCTTCCCTCTGAATTTTGAATTTAGTGTTAGAACTTACACTATACATTGTTGAAATTATATTTCATTCACTAACGGTAGCGAACCGTCTGAATGAGGGTTTGTTAAACCCGTATGGCCACACAACATAATTACACGCTTACACTTACACCCTGCAAGTGGAACTAATGATAATTGGATTGAGGACTTTTGTTCAAACTCGTATGCATCCTTGTATTCGTATTTGTTCACAATGTAAAAGCATGAAAAGTAAATAAGTGTGAAATGTATGTGTTTCTCAGCCCACGATGTAAAGAATAAAAGTGATTAAAAAGTGGGACTATGATCTCACCTTGAGCGCAAGAGTTAATTAAGTACTTCAACGAGTAAACGTGCAAAGAACAATGCTAGTCTCGACCTAAACAATTAGGTTGTATCAATAACGATAGTCACGAAAGGTCAAAGTTGTTCAATTAGTCCTATGGCTCGTTACGACTCGATTATGTAGCATGTGAAGAAAATTGTCAAGTTTCATGCAAGATACAAGTATAGTATCATGTTAGAAAGATTGCATAATTAATTGGTTAAGTTTGACAAAAAGTCAAACTTGGTCGGGTCAAAGTCAACAAAAGTCAACACGTTCGGGTCGGGTCCCTGACAAATTTTCTATGCTAATTATTCATATACAAGTATATTAAAACAAGTTTCATGTGAATCGGAGGTCCGTAGGTCATCAAACATTTCACGTGAAATGGGACGAGGAGGTCAGAATCTGACCAGGCACATCTGCGCGCCGCGCGGGGATGGGGCGCGCCGCGCCACCATCTGTGCAGGTCTGTTTCTGTTTTTCCCAAGTATGCACGAGCTAAAAACCAAATAACCACATTTTATGATCCGTAAACAATTAGAACATGTATCTTATATCATCGGAAAGGTAATTTGACGAGGAAAACACCTAGACACATTTCATCAAGCAATTCAACACTTACAACAACCCAAAACCGCATTAAACGTTCATAATCAAAGTTTCAAGTTCTAAAAACGCATTTCATGATTCGGGCAACCAATTTACATGTATGATATGCCGTTTCGTAGGTAATCAAACACACATTGCAACTAAACACTTATCAACAACAATTCATAGCATTTGATGCACCAAAAGTTCATATAAAGCTTATCAAACCCTAATCCAAAATCACCAAAATCACTAATCAAGTTTATGAAGTTTTACAAATCAACCTACACATCAAATTGAAGCTAGTGACACTAGGAACACATCTAATACTTGCACTTTAACATGTTAACAACATTTAAGCATCCAAATCATAAATCAAACACACCAAACTTTCAAGTTCATGCTAGTTATCAAAAATAACGAAATCGAACATATAAATCATATATTCATGTTAGACTTGAGCCATAGACACTAATTAACAACTTTATAAGTTAAAAACATCAAGAACACAAAAATCTAGTGATTTTAGAAAGTTACCCAAATGAGATGAAGTTGGTACCAAAATGAAGAGGATGAAGAGAGGATCACGAATATGTAGTTTATTTTGTTGTAAGCCTCCTAGATCGAATTTAGATGATGATTGAATGAATTTGGAAATTGGGTGTGTTCTTGCTAGAGAGAAAGAGAGAGAGAGGGAGATGGTTGAATGGTGGTGATTGGGGTGGACTAGGTGACCTAGTCAACTAGTTTGCCCCGTGTCAATTTTAGTCCCTCGAGTTTGTAGTCGGGTGCGGAAAATACCTAAACGGAATATTTTAAAACGCGTATTAACGGAAGATATTAAAATCCGATAACGAGAATATTTAGAATGTTAGCTAACGGAGGTTACGAATCTAGATACGAGGAATATTATCTAAAAAGAAAAAGACGGCGTTAAAAATAATTTAACGGAAAAATGCGGGATGTTACATTCTTCGCCAAGAGGTGAATTCGGTTGGTGGAAAGGATCGCCTTCTCCATTGATTAAGTCGATTACGAACCCATCAGATGAATTGGGGATGGATGATTGATTGATTCATTCTAGTGACGCTGTTTCCGGAGCTCAGGTGAACATCCATGTCGGAATAGCTGTCGGGTTCCGAAGAACTTGAACTAGTGACGAGTTCCATTTCGTACGATTTAGCAAAGGATTTTTCGATATGAAAAGATTTTCGAATATTGGATGATATTCTAACTACATAGAATATCTATATATATATATATATATATATATATATATATATATATATATATATATATATATATATATATATATATATAGTACTAAAGATTTCGTAGACTACGGAGGAATTTACAGCATATGTCAGGCAAGTCTACAGTAACAGATGCGCTAAGATATGAATTATCAGATACGCTAAGATATGAATTTTGTCTATACACTATTCATGCAGTCAATGCAGTAAAACGTGTCTAGACTAAGAATGATAAACAGGTAATTCCTAAGGATGATAAGCAGGTAATTTTCGACATGAAATGATAAGCAAAACTTTTGACATGCAGACACGGTCGAAGTCCAGACTCACTAATGCATCTAAGCAACTATCAGTTAGACACACTAATGTAAAACCTGGTTCGCTAAGACCACCGCTCTGATATCAACTTTAACGACCCGTCCTAATCCATCCGGACGAATACATTACATTTGGTTACATCGCGAGATACTTGACCTCTATATGATACATTTTACAAATATTTCATTCGTTTTTAAAAAGACAAACTTTCATTTCATCGAAAATTGACGGCATGCATACCATTTCCTAATATATCCAACTATAATTGACTTAGTAATAATCTTGATGAACTCGACGACTCGAATGCAACGTCTTCTGAAATATGTCATGAATGACTCCAAGTAATATCTCTAATATGATCAAATGCACAGCGAAAGATTTCTTTCATATCTGAGAATAAACATGCTTTCAAGTGTAAACCAAAAGGTTGGTGAGTTCATTAGTTTATCATAATCATTCATTTTCATCATTTTAATAGACCACAAGATTTCATATATTGTCACGCGTAACTCACGAATTAAAATTCATTCATATGGTGAACACCTGGTAACCGACCTTAACAGGATGCATATAGAATATCCCCATCATTCCGGGACTCACATCGGACATGATAAATCGAAGTACTAAAGCAGTTCAAATTATCTGACTGGGGCTTGTTAGTGCCCATAGATCTATCTTTAGGATTCGCGTTAATTGGTGGCAATTATAATAAACACCAATTCTTAGGCTACCAAGCTAAAAAGGGGCATATTCGGTTTGATAATCCAATCATAGAATGTAGTTTCGATCACTTGTGTCTATTTCGTAAAGCATTTATAAAAGCGCATGTATTCTCAGTCCCAAAAATATATATTGCAAAAGCATTTAAAAAGAGAGCAAATGAAACTCACTCTACAATATTTTGTAGTAAAAATATTCATGCGACGTAACTGAACAATGCAGGGTTGGCCTTGGATTCACGAACCTATATCAATTGTATATTTATTAATACATGTAATCGTAATCGAATAAATTTATATGTTCTTATTAGTGATGTAGTTGTTATATTTAATAATTTATAAGTTTTATTATTTATTTATATATTTTCATTTTATATATATAGAATTATTAATATAGTTAAGTTATGTGTATTGAATATATTTTTATATAAATAATCTTTATTTTTATACTTATAACCTTAACAACGTCATTAAAACTTTTATTTTTTTTATAATTATGATTATTAATAATAATGATATAGATAATGCTGATAACAATTATAATGATAGTTTTAGTGATATCAAAATATTAATTTTGTAAAAATGGTAATAATAATAATGGTAATTTTTAATAATAACAATACTAATAATTGTAATCATATTAATAATAATGATAATATTCATAATAATACATATATTAATAATTATAATAACTCTAATATTTATATAATGATACTAATACTAATGTTTATGAAAATAATAATAAAAATAACCATAATCGTAATAATGATAATAATACTAAAATGATAAATTAATAATAATAATAATATTAATTATACTTATAATAATATTAATAATTGTTAGAATACTTATAACTATGATAATGATAATTAAAAATGTGATGATACCACTAATGTTAATGATAAATATATTAAATTTCATTATGATAGTAATATTAAAACTAGTAATATAAGACTTAATATTAATACTTAGGGATAATATCAATAATAATAATACTAATTATACTATTAACCATATTCTAATATTAGTAACAATAATAATAATGATAATAATACTAATAATTATATTACTAATAATAATAACAATAACAATCATAATAATGACATTAATAATAATAATAATAATAATAATAATAATAATAATAATAATAATAATAATAATAATAATAATAATAATAATAATAATAATAATAATAATAATAATAATAATAATAATAATAATAAGAATAATAATAAAAATGAAAGAAAAATATACCCTTTTAAAGGTTTTTATAAAAAGAATTGCCCCTGATCGGGCTCAAACCCGAGAACTCCCGCTCACTCACCAAACACCCAACCATCGATCCAATTCTGTTTTCCTGGTTATAATCCCTTCTGAAAATAAATAACTCCTTTTTGTTTTTCTGTTTCGTTTTCTTCTTTTTCAACAAAATAATCAGAGATAATTATCTCAATTAATAAAACATTGAATCGAGTTTTGGACTTTTAATTTGAAATATAAATGACTACGTTGGGTTCTTTTGTTCAATCAGACAACGAAAAATTAAAAAAATTAACAGAAAACCTGCTGTATACAGTTCGCAAGAATAAGAACATACTCAAACTCGAATTTTGATTTTAAGAACGTTTTAGAACATGATTCCTAAATGAAATATGTCCTAATTCATTCACATAAACTTCTGACATCATTAATTTAACTTGAATTACAACAGAAAGTTCGAATTTGTTTGAAGAACACAGTTGACTTTTAGAATCAAAACTTTGACTCTCAAATTCAAAGTGGATAACAAAAATTGGATCGTGAAACTTTGTAGGAAGTTTAAGTAGAAGATTTCAAACAAAACTGCGTTATTACATTTTTAAAAATATTTAGAATTCATGTTTTCACCAAAAAGTTACATATACAGAGTGTTTTCTGTGTTCTTCGTGTATTTGATAAAATTTACAGAATTTAAAAGCTGTAATCATGTATTTGTAATTTAGTTGATAGTGTAAAATCGACTCGTATCACTTATTACTGAATTTGATCGCTTTTACAAAGATTTGCTGGTCTACATGAATTTATTCCGAAAGACAGAAAAAATAAAACAATACAAAAGGTTGAATATGATTGCTAACAGATTTTGGCAAGTTATGTAGGTTGAAATCGACAGGTAACAAAATCAAAGACAGAAGCAAAATCCAGTAAAGTTGATTGGTACTTGTAATAACAGATTAATATATAGAATTCGTTGATTTATATAATTTAATTTTATATATAATATTAATTACTATTAAATAATAATTACCTAATAATGCAGAATTATTATTGATAATTAAAAAAAATGCTGTTATTTATAAAAATAGTTAGAATAATGATACTTAATAGTTATATTAATGTTTATGATGCTAATATTAATAAGTTGTATTATTTTTATAATAATAATAATAATAATAATAATAATAATAATAATAATAATAATAATAATAATAATAATAATAGCCTTTAATAACAATTGTGATGATAATATCTAAAAATAATACTAATATTAATCATAATAAGAAACATTATAATTTTATTATTAGTTATAATGAAATTAACATTGATAATTATAATATTTTATAATAACAATAACATAACAAATCAACTGTATAAATTTTATATTATAATCTGTAGTAATATTAATAGTACTGATATTAATTAATAATGTATATAATAATAATATAACAACTAGAATTAACTTGCAATTATATTTTATATATTTATATTATACATTATTAATTATGTAAGATTTATTAATTGTATAATATAAAATTTAACATTTATACACTATATGTATATATATATATATATATGTGTATATATATATGTATATATAAATATTTATATATATATATATATATATATATAAATATATATATATATATATATATATATATATATATATATATATATATATATATATATATATATATATATATATATATATACATATATATATATATATTACAATATACATTTATACATAGAATCATATTCGAAATTATTTATAGTCAATATACTCTACATATTCAAATAACAAGTTTCGATTATTTAAGTCATCTTAATAATTCAGTATCATATTTAATTTATTATATATAACTATTTACAGATATAATCGTTTATATATACATTAAAGGTTCGTGAATCGTCGAGAACAGTCAAAGGTTAACTGAATCATGTAAAGGGTTCTAAATTTTTGAGACTCAATTTTACAGACTTTGTTTATCGTGTCGATTTCAAATTAAGATTAAGTTTAAATTTGTTCGGAAATTTTCGGGTCGTCACAGTTTAATAGGATAATTAATTAATTAGAATAAAAAAATAGAATGAAAATTTATTTTTCAGTAAATATTACTCGTATTTGTTTGACACTGCAATTTTTATTTTAATAAAGATGTTTGGCCTCTTCAACAAGTCTGTATCAAGAAAACCTTATTCATATACCGGTATTAATTTTAGCGTTCATTTTAAAAGATTAGACGATTTAAAACTATGCGGAAGTAGTGATAAATTGAATTTTCATGCAATATATAAAGGGTGACAAATGTAGTACCCAAAGAGAGGTGGCAAAGTACAAAGTCATCTATTTGCAGCCACAATGGCACAATCAAAGGACATTAAAGTAGAAGAGATTAAACACGCAATTACTTGTAAAAGTCATTCTTTATCAATCAAGTCGTACGTCTGATGTAATTGAAGTTTTCAATGAACAAGTATGCAAAAGGGTATATTCACAAGAGATTGCAAAAGCACCTAAAGAAAAGTTTTAGATCTTTTTGTGGATAATGGGAAATGGCCGAATATCTTGAACTTTTTTGTTCACTTATATTTTGTATATACTCCGTAATAAAATAGATATGTACAACGACAACGATATAATGTACTTGCAAATTTTGTAACGTTTACTACATTTAACATCTAAAACAATATATGTAAATTCAATGTAAAAAATTATTATTAAAATTATTCGCAAAGAAGTTTAACCCTCGTGGCTACATAGATTCACCACACACGACTTTTGATAACTCACAGTGTGTACTGTCGTTTTGAAATTAGTCTGCTCGCATAGTGAATTGGATAACTTGGGCGCCAAAGGGAATCAAAATGATTGTTATTAATTGTCCTTTATTTGGTTAAACTATTGCTTTTTAATTTGTTATTTAAGCTTTAAGAGGATATTTAACAATAAAAAAAAAAAATACATGCAGCCTGTTATAAAGTAGAATAAAGGTTACAAAGTTGAATAAAAGTTAAACTAGATGACATGAAAGGAAGTGGTAAGAATTAATAATGTCGGATTTTGGTCACTTCTCACGTGGTAGATCTTGTGTTGCTACTAACTCTATTTTTAAACTGTTCCGAGCCTTAATTAGCCATCATCAACTTGTCTTCTTTTTCATGTTATTTTATAACCTTGTTACATACTCCGTAGATCTGATACTTTGTGATAAACAATTCAGGTTTACTTGATTACTTTTTCCCACTTGTGTCAAACTACATAAAAATACCTCTCCCATTGTCAAAATATATAAAAATAATTCTCCCATTGTTTATAAGATTAAGAAGTTGTAATGTGGTCCAACGGTTGGTGGTCTGCATCCTTTAGGGGAGGTCAGGAGTTCGACCCTCATTGACTACATATTAATCCACAATTTCATAACTTGCCATGAAATTTCACCTATGACACCTTTCCCACATCGCTTTGAGGGGTAAAGTGGATGGGGTTTTACCGTCCATGCCCATGTATGGGATTAGGGGGTAAAGTGGATGGGGTTTTACCGTCCATGCCCCATGTATGAGATTAGTGCGGGTTTCCTCCTGGACACGCAGTTGGGGACGGATATAACTGTGTATGAGATGAACACGTAGGTGGTTAAATTACAGGTGTCCAAAAAAACAAAAGATTAAAATAATTATCTTTTAAATATAGAAGATAATTTTAAGACAAATGTAATTAAAAGATTACATTTTTATCTTAATTTTCTATAAAGTATAACCTATTTTCATTTGGATTATTTACAGGATTGTTTCAGACCTTTGATTGGCGTGTTGTGGTCGATCAAATTACTCGTACGGCTTCCCGTCGATTGGCTCTTGTAGTGGTTTCTAAGTTATGCTTAGCAGCTACGGTTTATGGTTTGTGGCAGGAAAGGAACCTAAGAATTTTCAAGAAAATCAGTCGGACGGAGAAGTAAGTGTTTGATGCTATTGTGTCTAATGTCCGGTTGAAGTTGTCCACAATTAAATTCAAGAGTTCTCCTCATGTAGATCGTATTAGAAGGATGTGTCAATCAGATGATGTATAAGGCTAGCTTTCTAGATTGTTAGTCTTATTTTGGCCTTAGGGCCATGGTCGTGATTTGAGGGCTTCAGGACACACCTATGAACGTCTTTTGTAACTATTATATTATTATTTTTAATAATATTAACCGGAGTTATCCTTTACTAAAAAAAAAAAAAATTGAGTATCGGTACTTTTAAGTTAGAACTTCATTAAAATTTAACGATACTCAAATTTTTAGTTCAATTTGACAAAATCAATGATACATTACCATTTAGTTAATTACTCAAATCGAATAAGCTCGTAAAGTATATACCTGCATATTTTCGATTATCGGCGCGAATAGAACCAATCCCACAATCACCACTATAATCGCAAACTTGATTTTACTAACGTATCGTCGCTAGGTTTTTGTAACATCCCGCGTTTTTCCGTTAAATTATTTTAACACCGTCTTTTTTTTTTAAATAACATCCCTCGTCACCTATACTCGTGCACTTCGTTAACTAGTGTTCATGATAATCCCGTTACTCGATTATAACATCTCTCGTTAACTTGCGTTTTAAAAATATTCGTTTGGTTATTTCCCGCACCCGACAACAAACTTGAGGGACTAATCTCGCCACTCGGGTAAACTTGGCTAACTAGTGACTCCTCACCACCACACACTTCATTTCACCATCTTCTTCCTCTTTTTCTTTCTTCCTTTTCTCTCAAGAACACAAACACAAAATTCATCATCTAATTTTGATCTTGGAAGCTCACAACAAATCCGACTACATATTCTTAATCCTCTCGTCATCCTCTACGATTTGATACTAACTACACCGATTTTGGGTAACATTTCTAAAACTCTAGATTTCTCAAATTCATGTTTTTGACTTGATATGTTGTTAGTTAGTGTCTATGGCTCGTGTATAACATGAATATATGATTTGTATGCTCGATCTTGATGTTTTGGTGTAACTAGCTTGAAAATGAAAAGTGTATGCTTAATCTTTGATTTTGGATGATGAAATGTGTTTAGATGTTAATGTTTGTGTGTTCAAAGTGTTAGTTACTTCAATAGCTTCGTTTTGGTGTGTTGATTGACATGAAAACCTTACATTAACATGATTAGTGATTTTGAGGTTTTGGTTAGGGTTTGACAACTCTTAAAACGAACTTTTGATGCGTTGAATGCTTGTTAATGTTATTGATAAGTGTTTAGTTGTATTATATGTTTCATTACCTTCAAAACGGCATATCATATGTATAAATTGGATTCCCGAAACTTAAATTGCAATTGATGAACTTGAAACTTGAAAATAAACCTCTATTGATCACTTGACGGGATTTCGGTTATTGTATATGATGTTTTTGCTTGATGAAAAGTGCTTAGTTGCGTTCCTTGTCGAAAGAGCTTTCCGGTGATATAAAATACATGTTCTAATTGTTTGCGGATCATAAATTGTGATTGTTTGAAGTTTGGGTCGTGCACTTGTGTTTTTCTGCAAACAGGACCTGAATGCCCATTGGGACGCCGTCCTGATTTTTGGGACGCCGTCCCACTCTTCAATTTGGGACGCTGTCCTGATTTTGGGACGCCGTCCCACTCTTCATATTGGGACACCGTCCTGATTTTGGGACACCGTCCTGATACACTAAAATGGGCTGTTTTGCTTGGTCATTTGACGTAAAATGTTTGCTATGCTACGGACCTCCGATTAACATGAAACTTGGCCAACATGCTCATATATGATTATATAACTTAGAAAAATTGTCGGATACCCGACCCGACCCCGTTGACTTTGACTTTGACCAAGTTTGACTTTTAGTCAAACTTAACCAAACGTTTATGCAATCGTTCTAACATGTTTTTATACTTGTACCTTGCATGAAACATGACAATTTGATTCACATGCTATTATGATCGAGTCTTAACGAGCCATAGGACTAATTGAACATCTTTGACCTATCGTGTTTACCGTTATTGATACAACCTATTGTTTAGGTCAAGACTAGCATTGTTCTTTGCACACGTTTACTTGTTGAAGTACTTTACTACTCGTGCACTCAAGGTGAGATCATAGTCCCACTTTTACTCTTTTTGAACTTACATTTGGGATGAGAAAACATAAACATTTCTTTACTAAGTGAACACAAGTACAGGAAAACAAACATTCTACATACGAGTTTAGAACAAAATCCTCAATTCGATTATCATTAGTTACACTTGCCGGGTGTAAGCGAGAACTTATGTTGTATGGATCCATATGGGTTTGACAAACCCTCATTCAAACGGTTCGCTACCGTTTGCGAATGAAATATATTTTCGAGAAACAGTGTATGTTCTAGCACTAAGTGATGGGGTTCAATGGGAGAAATGTTAAGCATTGATAATTGGGTGCTCGTGAAACAACTTTTGGAATGGTTAACTATTAATTCGATGTTGCAAATCTTGTGGTTCAATCTACTTATTTACTCACTTACTTACTTAAACCTATGATTTCACCAACGTTTTCGTTGACAGATTTCTATGTTTTTTCTCAGGTCTTTGAACGATATGTGTTACATGCTTCCGCTCATTATTTTGATACTTGCTTTGGATGTCGAGTATTTATGCATACATGGAGCATCTTTTGGCTACTTTTAAATTGTGTCGCATAGGTTTCATTTGTATTTATAACTTTGTAACGTAACTTTTGGATGAACAATTCTTGTAAACTAGGGAACACTCTTTACTTTTGCAATGAATGCGACATATTTTGGTCAAACGTTATTTTAAAGACTTATGACCACGTAACGGGACCTAAGTAGTCGGCGCCGTCAAATGACAATTTTGTCGGGTCGCTACAGATGGTATCAGAGCGTTGGTTGTAGGGATTTAGAGTTCATTGGTGTCAACCCCGAGTCATAGGGTACATTAGTGAGTCTAGACTACAACCGGCATATAGACTTGGAGTAGGAATTACTTGACTACTTGTGCATTTATACTCGATCTCTTCTATTCACATCTAACTCTTATTCTACCTTAATCTCACGTGGTTGATTTGATTGACACGCCACCTTGACTATCTGAAATGATGTCGAATGCACATATGAATCAGGGTAATATAATTTCCGGGATTATATTACGGTGACTCACATGAACATTCCGACATTATGACATAAAGAATTTAAGGCGAGTCAAGGAAAAATTTCCTCTTTATCTTGATTTCCATATCACGATTAGTATTATTGATAATACTAAACAACGGTATTCTTGTGTCATGAAGGAACAATGGCTCACCAAGGTCAACCCAATACTCCTTCCGAAACTCTCGAACAAGCTCTTCATCGAATGATAACCACCGCCGTGGGTGCGGCCGTGGCCGATCACTTTTCCAACAACAATAATCATGGAGCTGGTAATTCAAACGAGGGGTGCTCCTACAAGAACTTCATGGGGTGCAAACCTCCCACTTTCGATGGAACCGAGGGACCGGTTGCTCTCACCAGATGGTTTGAACAAACGGAAGCCGTTTTTAACATAAGCGGTTGTCGGGACCAAGATAAGGTCAAGTTTTCCACCCTCACTCTCACCGGTATTGCTTTCTCATGGTGGAACACGTATGTACAATCGGTGGGTATCGATGAAGCCCACGCACTCTCTTGGACCGAATTAAGAGAAAGAATGATCACCGAATACTTTCCGCGCGACGAAACTCGAAGGCTCGAACAGGGGCTAAGAAATTTACAAACGGTCCGGAATGACCTCGAAGCTTATAATCAACGGTTTGCTGAACTAGTCTTAATGTGTCCAAACCTCATGACTCTCGAGTCCCTAAGAGTTGAACTTTACATGGATGGCTGTGACGATCGCTCCAAATCCATATGGACGAACACGTCATTCATTGATTTCATTGCGAGGTATTTGACCTCTATGTGATACATTTTGTAACATTGTATTCGTTTGAAAAGGTATTTCATAAATGAATATATAAATTCCAGGTTTTTAACATCTGATGATTTCTACGTATAGACAATCACCATTTAAATGGTTTACAATAATACATCTGTTGACAATACAGTCAAAATAAGATACATGGTAATGGTTTGGTGAATGCAAGTTTCTTGTATATAGCATGTATGACTCCAAGCACATATCTTGTATCACGTATAAGCAAACAGCGGAAGACTTCTAGAATCCTGAGAATAAACATGCTTCAAGTGTCAACACAAAGGTTGGTGAGTTCATAGTTTTAATATTACACATAATCCGTATATCAATGTGGATTACAAAAGTTCAGTTGTTTTATTTAAAACGTTTATCAATAGGTTTTACATAAAAAGTGGATCACAAGATTTCAGTTGTTTCATCCGAAACGTTTATCAAAATATTCTACGAAATTGAGCACCCTGGTAACTAAACTTAACGTATATATAATTTATACCCTTTGTATAATCATCTTAATAATACACGCAAACAAACGTGTACGCTTCTCAAATAGCATACGTCCGTTAAAAGGCTAGTGCTCTAGCTCGGACGGGGATATCAAACCCTATGGATCCATATACTACTACTTGCGCCCACCAGTTCTTATAACTGGCAGTTACTAGTTACCAAAGCTAAGGGATTTTCGGTTCAAACTCAGTGTAGAATTAAGTATGTACTTGTATCCATTGCATTTAAAATAAATTGCATGTATTCTCAGCCCAAAAATGTAGAGAGTAAAAGGGATCTTATGAAACTCACAGTTAAATATTGATATACAATATTGTAGGAAAGCACGTAGACGCATCGGAGATGATAAACACGAGGTTTGCTTCACAAAAATACCCCCGAACATTACCCATAACCTCCTTGGTAATAACCCATATTTTCCTTAACTCTATCCCGCTTGAAAACATATTTTGAAAGTGACACGCTCATGACCTCGTCGTAGTATTTTAGGTATAATACTAATAATAATAGATTAATATTAATCTTAATAATAATAATAATAATAATAATAATAATAATAATAATAATAATAATAATAATAATAATAATAAATAATATTACGGAGTATATATATATTTGTGTATGTGTGTGATTTAAATCGAGCGAAAACACTGGAATTTATAGATGTGGCCTGAAATCTGGAGTCATGCGACTCGCATGGAAATGGCCTTCTGGCCATGCGACTCGCATGAGGACCAGGGACAGCTCACATTGTTTTGGCTCCTAGCTTGTCGACATAATATAAAATAAATATAAATATATAAATAATTAATATAATTATTTATATATTATATTTTATTCTTGTGCATAGTAGACTAGATATTTTTGGTCCGTTGCGTCGGGCGTTTCTTCTTGACTCGGGTCCCGGTTCCGGATTTTCAGACGTCCTTGCGTACTATTTTATATCGTGTACTTTGCGTTCCGCAACTTGTACTCTTGTCATTTTTAGACGTTCTTCATCAATAATTTGAACCTTTTTAATTGTATCTTGTACATTTGAGCATTTTGGACCTTTCCGTCTTCAATTCTTCGTTTTCGCCTTTTGTCTTCGCACTTATTAAATATAAACGAATATTACTTGAATATGGAACAATTACAACTAAAATCATGTCTTTCTTGGGGGATAATGCTATGAAATATATGTTCCTTTTTAGCCTTATCAATAGCCTTAAATTATCCCTTAATTATATCACTCAAAGTGTATCTTAAACTTTCGAGTGTTTTGGTCATTTACTTCTATAAATCATCGTCTCGCTATTTGTTAAAATACATTTTTATAATAGCGTTTTACTGTAGCAAAGTTACTGTAGCAAAGTCAATTTCACTGTAGCAAATAGTGATTTTCGAAAACACTGTAGCATTTTGAGTAATGTGGCAATTTGAAAACACTGTAACAAATTAGTGTTTAACTGGTTCATCTTAAACGCTTTAGTTAACTTATCTAAATATCAATCGAATCAATAAACGAATGTTACTATCGTTTACTAAATAACTTGAAATCATATATATTCAAATAGATATATAAACCAATAAGTTTAATGTATGGTATCATGCAATTAAAACTTTGTTACGTTTTCAAGTTATAGTATATATATGTATCTATTTACATATAATGGTTCGCGAATCGTTGAGAACAACCGAAGGGTAATTGAATAGTTCAAAATTTTGAGATTCAACTTCATAGGCTTTGCTTATCGTGTCGAAATCATTAATCATTTAAGATTAAGTTTAAATTTAGTCGAAATTTCCGGGTCATCACAATGGCCTTCCGAAGAGCATTCAACACAGGGTAATGTCATCCAAACCTGCCAACCTACAAGAGGCTTTAACGATGGCTCGCCAATCTATAGAAACGGTGGATGAAATTGAAGCACCGGCACCAACGGCCGAGGACCAACCGGGTAACAACAAAAGAAAATGGGAAGCCTCTCAATCTAGCAACTACAACAGCAACAACTTTGCCAAGGAACTTTTCACCTCCGTCGGCAAGAAAAGTTATGCTGGAACTCAACCTTTTTGCAACAAATGCCACAAGCATCACTTTGGTGAATGTGGCAAGCTAATTTGCCACCGGTGCCAGGGAAGTGGTCATATTGCCAAATATTGTGGAAGTACCGCCCCCGTCAGTCAAAAGGGACCCAACACACAAAAGCCGGGTGTTTGTTTCGAATGTGGCCAACCGGGTCATTTTAGGAATGCATGTCCAACGAAGAAAGCCAACCCCAACACACGCGGCCGAACTTCCAACATTAGCACCGAGGATGCTCGAGACGACATGAACTAGTCACGGGTACGTTTCTTCTTAACAACTCCTATACTTCATGTTTATTCGATTCGGATATCGATAAATGTTTTGTATCCAAGGCTTTGGAGCCTACTATTTGCACTCCACCACCCCCTAGATATTACTTAGGCCATTCAAGTGACCAACGGAAAACTATTGCGTACCGACAAATTTATTAGAGAGTGTACGTCAAACTTATTGGGTAGATAATTTGAACTTTGATTTGACATCTATAGAACTAGGGAGCCCAAAACCTATACGTTAGGAAGGGAATGTTTTCCCCACATATATGTGATTTTAGTGAACTAAATAATTTCCGTTTAAGAACCGATATCCTCTTCCCCGTATCAACAACCTCTTGAACCGTTACACGGATCTCGTGTATATTCTAAAATCGGCCTTCATTCTGGTTATCATCAATTGAGGGTTAAGGGAGAAGATGTCTCCTAAACCGCTTTCCGAACTCGCTACGATAGTTATAAATTTCTTTTAGTGCCGTTCAGTTTATCTAAGGCTCCGCCCGTATTCATAGACCTCCGGAACCGCGTATGCAAACTTATCTAGACAAATCCGTTATCGTACATATAATTTTAAGCTATTCAAGCGGAAAGGAAAAACGAACAACGTCTCCGTCTTACGCTCGAACTCTTGAGAAAAGAGCAACTCTATGCCGAATTCTTCAAGTGAGAATTTTGGTTAAACGAAGTCCAAATTCTAAACCATATAGTTAGTGGTCAAGGTATTACAGTAGATCTCGCAAAAAAAAAAAAAAAATTAAACATTTTCCGTGTCCGGACTTTGAACGTGATTTTTTTCACACCAACCTTACTAGATAAATTCGTGTGGCACAAAATGGAACTCAAATATAGAAATACTTCTACGTGAACGCCTGAAAGGCAACCCCTCGAAATCAAGGAAGCTGAAATTCGTTATTTTACACGGAGAATTTGAATACTTATTTATGGATCCGATCAATCTTCTCGTCATCGCGTACCACGATACATAACTCTGCTATTTCACTATTACCGTCTGATATTACTGAGACCAAAGATAACACACAATCCAAGGATACCCCTTTCTTCTTTGACTTAACGTCCTTGTGCTTCTGTTATACGGCCAACTACTACTCAATCCCGAGCTATACAACTACGTGTACTATCTCGTTTCCCACCAAGTCTCAACATTTGGCCACTAGATGCGCGATATGGCTACCTCAAAATGTAAACTCATCCTATTCTAAGTTCTCATTTCACTCCTATCTTTTCGCTCGTACTTCCGTATATGGAAACCTTTTTATATAATTTCTCAATGGAGAGAGAGACTCTTCACGTGTTACTAGTATTCGCCACGAGGGTGACTAGCCTTTACGAACATTTTTCAGTAGCCGACAAGAAACCTGTTCCAACAAATGCTTTCGAACCCTAACTAACTTGTCCAAGCATATCTTAAGAAATTATATTCCAACACGGTGTATCATTGTCAATTATCCCGGATCGAAAATACTCGTTACACATCTTGTTTACAAGAAGCCATCGGAACACGTTTAGACGTGAGTACTGCGTATCTTCCACAAACAGACGAGCTAAGCAAACGAACAATTTACATCTTGGAAAGACATGTTACAAACTTGTATTGTCGCCTTTAGTTGATCCCTCTTACAACAGTAGTTACCGCTCGCGTGTTAACGCACACTTTTCGAAACTTTATATAACCACAAATGTTGTTCTCCTATTCGGGTCGCTACAGTTTTGCTCCAAATAACTACATTATTCAACTATATAATGTGAATAAAAAAATATAGTATCGTTAAATTTTTAACGGAATTCTAACTTCAAAGTAATAATACTTCTCTTTTTAATTAACATTTGATAAAACAATTCTTTAAATAGTCTATATAAAAAAAAGGTTACCTTCTACATAAAATTTAGATAATAATGTTACATTTTAACATAATATATGGCCATTTGTCCTTTTTATTCTTTAATAAGTTATGTCAAAAAAAATGATAACAACGAGTTGGGGTGTCCTTGTGTTGCGGCGAGAGAACATTAGCTAAATTTGATTGAGAAAATGAAAAAAAAATTGAAATAAATGAATAAATTGAAATAGGCAAAAAAATCTCAAAATTTTTAAAAATAAAAAATGAAATAATAACAATTATATTATACTAATAATAAAAATAATAATTATATTTAATTTGTAGTATGTGAAAAGTTTTATGGTTGATTTGTAAAAAGTGTGAAAATTTTTGTGGTTAATTTGTATAAAGTGAAAAGTAATTATAAAATTGAAAAGTTATGTGGTTGATTTGAAAAATTGAAAAGTATACTATGTATCAATTATCATTTTGTGTTTTAGATAAGTGTAACTGAAAAGTTTTGTGATTGATTTGTATAAAACTAGTTGTGGAGCCCTGGCTTCGCGTCCGGGACTCCGTTTTGAATGCGAGTTAAAAAAAAAAGGTCTTTCCTTTTGTGAATCTATTTTGTAAAAAAGAATTTTTTTCGACATCTAACATTGAAGGGTTGTTCCTTTTGTGAAAGTTGCTTCTTTTAGCGTTAAAGTTAGTTGATCAATTTTGTAAAAAAAAAATGTTTTTCGACATCTTTTGGTAGCATTGAAGGGTTGTTCCTTTTAAGAAAGTTGCTTCTTTTATCGTTGGAGACAAAAAAAATAATAAAAATTGTAGCACAGTAGTGGCTTATGTGAGTCCTACTGTTTGAGCGCGGTGTAGAAACCGGTAAAGCGTGGTGGGTGTTTTTGGTGTTAGTGATGGGATAAGTAATAATTTATAATATAGGTATAAAGTAGGGGGTTCGATTTGTATTTTAATTGAAATTAGGGGGTTAGGTTTGTAAAAAGTGAAAAATTGAATAGTACTATTCATAACGAATAAGACAATAATAATTAGGTATAAAGTAGGGGGTTCGATTTGTATTTTAATAGAAGTTAGGGGGCTAGATTTGTAAAAAGTGAAAAATTAAATAGTACTATTCATAATAAATAAGACAAATTTTGTCTATTAGTTATATTGGTAATAAAAATTTTGTGTTGATTTGAGAAAAAAAATAAAAATCATATTATTCTTCATTTTGTATCTTAGATAAGTGTTTAATAATAATTTATTTATTTATTTATTTATTTATCCTTACACACTACAATTGATGGGCAATTATGTCGTTCCAACAAGGTCAAAATGACAACACACATTTATAAAATATCCCCTAAACTATGTTGAATTTGTAAATTTTCCAAGGATAAACAGTGTAAAATATTTATTTTATTAAAAAAAACTTCAACAAACTCCACTCAAATTTTTTACGTCCCGTATCTTCCCTCTCGCTAATGGTATAATTTCTCCGAAACCACCGACTAACTATAAATAATTTTACGAACGCAACGAAACTAACTATACCAGAAACGGACGCTTTTTAAAAAAACGCTAAATATTTCGGGCTATTTTCCGTACCTATCTATACATGTATGATAAACAACTCAAACTAACTACATCATATCGATGGCCCCCCCCCCACTTTTAACACGATTTTTTCGGCGTCAAAAACTCGCGCAGACCATTAATTGTATTAGGTACTACCCACGCGTATTCAAACACACCCGCAACAACGCGCTTTTAATTTTTTTTATTTTTTTTGAAAGATCAAAGATATTTATTAATATACTGAAATATTACAAAAGGATGATTACAACGAAACTCGAGACCTACTGAATGAAGTAAGTATAAACCTAGTATGAACAAGTATAACGATAACACGAGAGAAAAAATACAGTACTCGAAAAGAAATGAAGATCGACAGGAAAAGTCTCATATACACAAACTAACATCTCGATAGAGTCACACTTGATAATTCAAGCTGAGAATGAAACGAAGATACAGTGCCGCCAAAAAGCGGCTACAAAGTACCTCATTCCACCTCACTTAGACTCTTAGCAAAATTCAAGAATGAGATAATTAGCAAAAAACCTGCTTATTAACCTCACTTAGACTCTTACCAAAACGCGCTTTTAATTATGTAAATACATATATGAAAGTTCTCGTCGCATCGCGCGAGCCGACTCTTACTAGTATATAATATTATAATACTCGTAGTAATATAAACACTTCAAAAGTTTAATTATTCCCAATTTTTGTAGGTAAAATAAATAAATAAATGTTTATTTTTGCTAATCACTATCTTTTATGCCAAAGTAAGATAAGAATAAAACAAGTTTTATCGGATTCGTCTGATAATAAGTTAAACATCTATTCTAGTTTTTTTTCTTCCAAAATAAGTATTTACTTTCAAATTATAATTACCTTAACTTACATAGTTTTTAACCAGTTATTAAAAAAGGTATTTTTGGTGATCATGTTATTACATAGTCAATAAGATACTAATCTAAAGTTATGAATGCTTTTTTTTTTTTTTTTCTTCCTAATTAACTAGCATACACAATAATACGGAGTACATATTTAAAAAGAATGAAAAAAATTACGCCATTAGTACCTGTAGTTTGTAACCATATTCATCACCACACCTAAAGTTTAAATTTTGCATCACTGGTGCCTAAGTTTTGTGTGATTTTCATGAATAGTACCCTCACCAAACGTCCGTCTACATTTAACAGTTACCACCTCACATGTGCCACACATGTGAGAATATATTCGTCCGTTTAGCTTTAATATCAGTTGCAAACGTCCGTTTATTTCTTTTTGTACGGTGTCCATTTATCATCATCAAGTAACTTCCATCTGTCCGAAATTGTTCTTGAACATCATCTTCATAACGTGGACACCAATAATCTATCTCTTGATCAAATTAAGTCTGCATATCACTGGAAACAATCATGTTCATCATCAACTGACATTTATCTTGAATTAACATGAGCAGTTGCACTTATCGAACAAGAATAGTGGCAACTTCATCTTCATCGTAGCATGAATAAAAAATTTATCAATCACAAATTTGAACGATTGAAATAACTTCATGATTAAGCGATTAACAACTTCCTTGAAGAATCATATGCCAAATCAGCAACAAACACTAATTTAATTTGAAGAACAGATACGTTTTTTTCATATGAACACCATAAATCCAAATTTGAGATTCATGGAGTGTTTGATGATGCATCCTTTACGAAAAGTGCTGCAAATCCAATATCAAATGTTCGATAATCATCACTTCATCTTGAAATTTTCTGAATCGCTCAAATTGAAACGTTGACCATAAGAACACAAAGTTTGACTACCATTATGTAGAATCTGAGATGTTTCTCCAGCTGATTTGAATCATCACGAAGCTGAGACAAATGATAATCAATCTGAATCTATGCTTAGCTCGAATAAAAAACTCATGAATCTGAATCTATTTTGTTGAATTGATCAAACACGAATGTTAGGATTTGTGTTAGAATCAAACTTTTGAGATCAACTGGTGTTGAGTGATTGAAGATGGTGAATGAGGAAGACGAGATTGGATTGAGTGTTGAGGTCTGCACATTATGATTCATGGTACCGTGATGTTTATGCTATCACGTTGCGAAAGTCGAGACGTTGACCCTGTTGGAACACTTGATTCATTATTATTAATAATGAAACGGACGAATATACCCTCACTTGTGTGACACGTGTGAGTTGGTAACTATTAAATGTAGACGGACATTTGGTGTGGGTACTAACCACGAAAGTCACAGAAAACTTAAGTACCAACTACGCAAAATTTAAACTTTAGGTGTTGTAATGAAAATAGTTACAAATCACAGGTACCAACGGTGTAATTTTTTAAAAAGAATTGACACATGATGAAAGTGCCTAATACCACTTGTAGGACGGACCATTTGTCACTATAATTTCTCATATTTCTCATACTTTAATATTTTGGCATCATTTATAATATCGCTGACAGCAGATGTGAAATCCTACATTACGATGTTAACGTGCAAACGTAATCAAATTGTGAACAGTTTTATTTTAAAAAACTGCAAACAGTTGAGAAAAAAAAAATAAATAAATAAATAGGACACCGAATCACCGGAAAAAATGGAGTCCGATTACTTTAAACCCCATGACATTCATGCCGTTCATTCTTTTTGTCGTGACATGAACACACTAGCAGAGATAAAATATCCTATTGCGCAATTTATTAATTAATATAGTTATTTGTGGGTGAAAAAAAGGTACTTGAAATAGTTCATAACTCAAACTCAATTGAAATATATATGCACGGAAAATAGATTGATGTGAATTTCCTCAATAAACATTGCCTCAAAAAAATCTTCCACATAAAACAAACGAATAAGCTAAGTTAAAAACGTGTTCAACATCTAAGTCACAAATAATTCAAAAATACAGTAATAATCTTGTTTTTCTTATTATATTATATTATATTATATTATATATATATATATATATATATATATATATATATATATATATATATATATATATATATATATATATATATATATATATATATATATATATATATATATATTATATGGAGTCTTTTATTTTATACTCCGTATATATTATTTTTTATATATATAAGAGAAAAATTAATAACTATGTCGGTTTTTATCAAAAGATTAGATACTAACATTGTCCATATCTAGAGATGTTAATAGATCATATATGAATAAGGTGACACTGTATTCATATTCATATTTATTTGAGTTTTTTGGCATTCATATCTATATTCATATTCATTTAATTTCAGTTTATCAATTTATATTCATATCCGATATATTAAACGGGTTAATAGATATCATTAAATATTAAAATAATGTTATACTATTTTTTAATATGCGATGAAGATGAAACGTTGTAGACAATAACAATTACTCCGTATATCATGAAATAATGAAAGTCTGATCACAAGAATTTGTAATCTTTGTCGAAAATAGTACATAATTTGTTGAATTTACTATAAACATAGATTTTGAAAAATCAAATAAGTAATTTGTATGATTATTATGTTAGATATACGTGTTTTATGATAATATATCACAGTTATTTCATTATAAGGTTGAAAGTTAAATGTAAGTTTAACGTAATTCATGATGAAACTTTTCAACCATATCTATATCTCTATTCATATTTACTTAGGTTCATTCATATTCGTATTCATATTCATTTAAGTTCATCCATCTCTATCATGATACGGGTGGATCGTGATGAATATCCAATCAATCGTGTGCCCATTATCATCCCTGCCATACTTAACTTTTATGGGATTGAGTTTTGTTGTCGTATTAAATGTTATCATTTAAATAAGTTTATAACTATGATGATTTTCAATTATTAATTTAAAGGATGAGTTGATGATGTCATATTTACTTCTTTTTCAAATCAAAAATTTTAAAATTAATTTGAATTAACTATTAATTTGTAATAAATTTAATTAGCACTTTTTATATATATATAAAACTTATACTTTTTATATAGCAAATAGATGCAACAGATCTATTATTTTAGAAACCGATTGGAAAGCATAAGAATATGAAAAAGGCTTCAATTATTCAAAAGATCTATGTTTTTAATAGGAAACCGATTGAAAAGCATATGGAATTTATCTTAGATTCTAAAAAACATAGTGTTACCGAACACGAGGTCCACATATTCATGTAATTCATATAATAAAACATAAACATTCCATATCATAAACAAGGGGTGTACATATTCACGTTGAGAACGACATATTCATGCAGCACCGTTTTAAAATCGGTTATCGGTACCAATGGTAAATACCGAAATAACGGGTGTCGAACCGAAATATAAGTCGATACTGCATAAATAAAATGGTTGGTATTTGATTCCTGTAATTGTACAAATTCAAGTATTTTCGATTTTGCTACAGTATGGTACCATATACCAATCTCATCCCTATACGAGAGTAACAAAATTAAGTTTATATCACAAGATCTAAGAAATTTTTATTTTGAGAGAAAACGCGAAGATCGGACAAAATCACACATTTCAAACGCGTTATAATTGCAACATCGTTTTCCGATGTTTACTTTGAATGAAAACGCGAATATCGGACAAACCTAGTTAATATAAACAAAATGATTACAAAATAAGATAAAAACTAGTACGTAACTATTCAATCCTTAAATCCTAGTTAGCTGCATAAATAAAATTTGGCTCTCCGTGATATATGTGTGTCGATTTGTTTTCAATCACTAACAAAAAAAAAAATTATCATAAATAGTTATATATATATATATATATATATATTTTTTTTTTTGGAAAAGCAAAAAATATATTAACACCACAAAATGATACAAACTGTACATCAGGAAGGGATGGCTGCGAATAACAGCAGGCCACCTGAAGGAATAGAACAAACTCAAAAAGACATTCGCATATTGCTAACTAACAAGTTGTTAAAATAACAATTATGAAACAAACACTATAGGATTGTGAAACCAATTATGCCAATCAATATCCTTTGCCTTGCATCTTTTGGCAATCCACTCATATGTCTTCACTTGAATCTCACATAGCGCAACTGGCGGAGACCAACACTTGTTATTAAAAACTTTTTGATTTCTATTCCGCCAAATAAGATAACCAGAAACCCAAATAACCGCTTGCCAAATCATGGAGCCAAGATCTGACATTGTGATACTCGAAGTTCCCCAGAATAACTCAATAATACTTAACGATGATGATAGATTTATTCCCCACCAATCAAAAACTTTGCACCAAACATCAAAAGCAAATTTACAAAACATAAGTGCATGATCCACCGACTCCACATCGTCATTGCAAAGGGGGTAACGAGTGGAGTGAAGGTCGATACCACGATGATCCAACTCCGTTAGTGACGGTAATCTCTTTTTCCTAGCTCTCCAAACGAAAACTTCAACTTTTTTAGGCACTAGATTATTGCGCAAAGTTTCAAGGACATTAGTACCTGCACTCAAGAGTTTATCATCAATAATTACCGAAAGATTTTTAACCGCAAACACTCCATTATTAGCCAAACTCCATTTCCACGAGTCGACATCAGTGGGCTTGAGACAAACCGAAGAGATCAGCATGTTCAGCTCCTCTAATTCCCCAATAGCTCGTCCCATTGGAGATCTCGACCAACCCCAGTTCCCTACACTTTTTTCGCCATCCCACGTAATTCTGTCACATACAGTAGCATCCATGTTGCTCTCTAACCGCATCAGCCTTCCAAATCTGCATTTTAGTGGCTCCGAACCCAGCCACGTATCACTCCAGAAAGATGTATTCGCACCATTATCGAGTTTTCTTACGAAGGAATTCCTGAAAGATAGACCGACCGAATCAATGTGACTGATGTGTGCGAAGGGTAGTACGAAATAGATTATATTTTACTACGAAATACTATTAAATACGATGCAATTTACACAAGTTATTTATTTATTTATAGAATGGATATACCTAAACTTTGCTACAACACTTATAGGCAGTGTACCTAATCGTAGAGTAGTGTAGTTTTTAGTAAGTCCGGTTCGTTCCACAGGGATACAGCTAAGTTTAACGCTATATTTTTATTAACTATATTTGTGTATATATATATATATATATATATATATATATATATATATATATATATATATATATATATATATATATATATATATATATATATATATATATAATTATAAAAGGGGGGTTTTACCGTTTAATGACCGGTTTGTCGATTTTAAGTCCTAATGCAAAATATTAAATATAACTTAATTTAAAGCGTAAAGTAAATGACGATAAATAAAAGTACGATAATTAAAAGTGCAATAATTTAAAGTACGATAAATAAAATGTCAGTAAATAAAAATGCGATGAGATATAAAATAAAGGAATTATGGTTATTTAAACTTCCGTAATCATGATGTTTGGAGTGTTGATTTTAGTTTATTACCAAGGGTTAATTGTCCTTTGTCCTGGATTATTTGATATGTCCATCTGGTTTTGTCCATAATAGTGCATCGGTCATAATTATAAAGTGCGAGAGTGTTCGCCAAATTAACCTTATACCCGAAGTCAAATATTCCAACTAATTGGGGATTTAAACCGTAATAAGGTCTTAATACATTGTTACTGATTACACCAGGTTATCGACTGCGTGCAATCCAAGGTTTTAATACTTTTATTAACAATTACACCAATTACCCTTGAATGTAATCCACCCCTATTTTAATGAGTCCATTGACTATTAATCCATCCCCGTGTCCGGTCAAATGAACAATTATCAGTATTTATAAATATCCCGTCCACTGTACCCAGTCAAGCGTATGTAGTTATATATAAATACGTCAAGTTGTAATCTCTATATTAAATTAACAAGATATCATTTAGTTAATTAAATATAAAGCCCATTAATAGCCCATAGTCCAATTTCCACAAGTGTCGGTCTTTTGTTCAAACCTCAATTATGGTCCAAAGCCCAATAACCCAGTCTTAATATTTAGTCCAACATCACGATTACTTCGGCTTAAATAAGCATAATAATAACTTAGCTACGAGACATTAATTTAAAAAGGCTGAACATAACTTACAATGAGTATTAATCGCGTAGTGTTACACGGACAAAATTTCGACTTACAAACCTTAAAACATTCACTACAATAACCTTATTATTATTAACTTAAATTAAAATTAAAATTAAAATATAAATATAAATATATTCTGAGAGAGAGTGAGAGATATATTGATATGGTGTACATAATTCGCAGAATTCGTTGCCTTTTTATAGCACCTGACCAGACTTTGGGTGCCATGCGATCGCATGGGTTATAGGCTTCCTGGCCATGCGATCGCATGGCCAGCTGGGACAGCTCACATTGCTTTGTCTTCTTGTTTTGCCGACACATTTAAATATAATATATATAATTTTATATAATTATATATATATTATATTATATTCATGTGCATAGTTGACTTGTAATTTTAGGTCCGTTGACTTGCGCGTTGATAGTTGGTTCATGTCTCGGTTTCGGATTTTCGAACGTCCTTTCGTATGATTTAATATCTTGTATTTTGCGTTCCGCGGCTTGTACTCTTGTAATTTTTAGACGTTTCTCATCAATAAATTGAACCACTTGGATTGTATCTTGTACATTTGAGCTTTTTGGTCATTTGCGTCTTCAAATCGTCGAATCTGTCTTTTGTCTTCACCTTTTATTATTTAAACGAATATCACTTGTAAATAGAACATTTGCAACTAAAAGCTTGTCTTTCTGGAAGGATAATGCTATGAAATATATGTTCGTTTTTAGCATTATCAAATATTCCCACACTTGAGCGTTGCTTGTCCTCAAGCAATATAAAACTTGAATATAACTTTAATAGAACCACTTCTTTATTCTTCACACTATATACATCAGTGATTTTAATACGGAGGTATGAACAATGATAGTAACGTTGTGGTTTACAGTCCCACATGACTATGAAAATTTAGATCCTTTAAGGAAATTGGATCTTTATGAAAATATTTGATCTTTTGAAAATTCAAGCTAGATTTTATCCTAGACAAGTTTTTCGGAATAACCCTTCACCGGTGTTTGCAAAATGTTTTTGTGGGTTTCAGATTTGAAAATTTTAGCTCAAAACTTATGGTTTTGTGTCACCCACTTGCTAACCTTGTATTAGGAAAGCAACACGTCCAGTTTACTTGTTCCGTATATTACCTTTCGGTAAACTACCGTCCGGTTGTAAAGGAAAGCGTTAAACAAGCAACTGTTGAGGCAATGTCTAATGACATGCAGATAATCATGGTCCACAACGTGTCGGATGCAATTACTATTCTTTGTAGGAGCAATAGCTGTCACACCCCCAAATAGGGTCTGGGGTATTTGTGACTAATTATATCAAATCAAAGTTGTATAAACGAGAACGACTCTATATGAGACGTTTTATTGAGTTTTGTAGCGGAAGATAAATAGATTACATTGTATATAGAGAATTAAATGTCTTTAATTGATATGATATGTAATGAAGACTCCAAGCATAGCAAGCAATCATCATCAAAGCAGCAGATATACAGTGGAAGCAATATTTAAGTACCTGAGAATAAACATGCTTTAAAAAGTCAACACGAGGTTGAGTGAGTTCATAGGTTTATCATAAATCAATAGTTCAGTATAGCATTAGACCACAAGATTTAAGTTTAAAGTTGATTGATACCAATATATCAATCGAAAGAGTTGCTGTTTGTAATATCGAGACTAAACAAAAGTTACCCCGTGACACCTTGTACTGTCAGTATCGTTGAATCATTATTATGTATCCAAAGACCAACGGTCAAATGGACAGAGACATCACTCTCAGTAGCGCTACTCACAATAACTAAGCTTGCATCTTATACCTCAGCAATTAACGATATTACGGTAGGGATTTAGCATGACAAAGCACGTATATAGCATAAAAGTTTGAGTACTTGTGTCTAACGTGTAAAACAGTTATAAAAATAGTGCATGTATTCTCAGCCCAAAAATATAGATAAAAAGGGAGCAATGAACTCACGATACGATACGATAGTTTGTAGCAAATATGCATATGACGGTATTGAAACAAGTGCAGAGTTGTCCTCGGATTCACGAACCTATATCATTTGTATATTCATTAACACATATAATCGAAATCGAACAAACATATATTTTATTGTTAGTGATATAGATTTTGTATTAATAATTTATATATATTTTATTATTTAATTAAATGTATTTATTTTGTATATTTAAAAATACATAAGAAATTTTATATAGTTAAGTTATGTATTTTAAATATATTTTTATATGTATATTATTTGTTTGTTAAAACAGTAGTTATAATAATACTAAGACAATATTAGTAAAAATAATAATAATGATAGTATAAATTTTAATATTAATGATTTATATATTAATGATAGTTTTATTAATAAATCCTATAATTTTAATTCTAATAATAATACTTGTAGTTTTTAAATGAAAAATTTAATAACAATGATAATGAAAATAATCATTTTGATAATAATACTTCACATTTAATAATAATAATAATTATAAAAATCTTATTACTAATGATAATTTTAATAACAATACTTAAAAAAAAATATTAATACTAAGATTAATGAAAATAATAATAACTTTTATTATTTTCATAATCATAATAATAATATTAATAATAATAATAATAATAATAATAATAATAATAATAATAATAATAATAATAATAATAATAATAATAATAATTAATTATAAGAATACTAGCAATAATAATACTAATATCTAGTAATAGCATTAACAAATATAATAGTAATAATAATAATATAATAATAATAATATTATGAAGACTACCTTTAAAAGCCCTTTCAAAAAAATATGCCATGGACGGGACTCAAACCCGTGACCTCTTGAAACCCGTCAACACTCTCAAACCATCCCTCTGCTTACACTTTTCTGATTTAAACACCAACTAATTTTATTTTAACCCGTTTTCTGTCTCTTCCTTTATCTTCTTCTTCGTTTTTTTTATTCAACCAAAATCAAATAACAACTGCGTATTACTTATTCTGAATTAGGACAAGGATTTGGAACAGAGTAAACGAAATGGTGGTATGGGATTAACAAAAACGAAAAATAAAAAAAAATAAAAAAAATTTGCTGCTTCTGTTTCTGCAGTTCACGAAAAAGAAAGATAAAAAAATTATGATTTTGCTTTTTAGATCGTTATGGATAAATGTTATAACACAAGTTATGTTTAAAAACACTCCTAGAATCTATCGGAATCGTCAATTTAACCGTAAACATCAATATGACTTTGAATTTTAGGATGAACAAATCCGTTGACTTTTTGAAAACTAACTTTGACTTGAAAATTAAGAATCGATAAAACTAATTGGAAGCTAAACTTTTGCAGTTAGTTTACTTAGAGGATTCCTAACAACATGACATTTAAGGATTTTGAAAAACAATACGAATTTGAGGTTTTGGAATTTTGACTCAAGAATAGAGATATCGAACTGTTTTTCTATTTTTTTTTTAATTTTCGAATTGCAGCTGCAGTGGTTTTAAACTGATAATGGCAATGGAGGATGACTTAGATGATCGATTATAAAAATTAAATGTGGGTGTCGACTCCTAAATCCATCAAACAGAAATATATAAAATAAAATAAATCAGATAAAATAAATAAATAAAAAAAGAAAGCAGATACGATAAAAAATTAAAAGGCAGATTGAATAAAAAATGGAAACCAGATGTGTATCACGATAAAAAAAAATAAAAATAAAAAATAGATAGTGTTATGACCTAATTAGGTATCTATCTGTTTCATTATTTACTTAATATTAATAATAAATAAATATTAATAATAATAATAATAATAATAATAATTATATTATTAATAATAATAATACTTTTAATATTATTAATAATGAGAATAATATGATAATTAATAATAATAAATAATAATAAGTATAACAATAATAATAATAATAATAGTAATAATAATAATATAAATTATGTTAATATTATTAATAATCATATTAATCATAATAATAACAAATGATAAATGATAATAATAATAATTTTGATAATATTAATATTAATAATATTAATATTAATATTAATAATAATAATAATAATAATAATGATATTTCATTATTTTAAATACTAATGTTAAGTATTAATACTAATACTAATAATATTAATAATATAATAGTAATTATATTAATGATAATTAATAATAATAATAATTATAATACTTGATAATAATAATAATGATTGTATATGGTGTATATATACACACACATATATTTACATATCTTTTTATAACCTGTTATTCGTGAATCGTCGGAAACACTCGAAGTTTAGTTTAAATTTAATCGAAAATTTTCCGGGTTATCACAGTACCTACCCGTTAAAAGAAATTTCGTCCTGAAAGTTAGTTGTTGTCATCAGTTGGCGTCGTTTGTAAGCAGGTGAGGATATTTTTGTTTTATTTGTCTTCACGTTCCCAGGTATGCTCGGGGCCTTGCGTGAATTCCAACAGATAGAATATTGTTTTGTTTCGAGCGTTTAAATCTTACGATCCATTAATTCTACGAAGTGCATTTTATTATTAATGCGGAGGTTATATAAAGGATTTAACAAGAGTGTCATTGATTAGGTTTTCTCAGAAAGAGATGATGACGCTATACAAGCATTTCAATACACATGAAATGGGGTATGAATAATAGTGAGCTTATTTAAAACTTGAGCGTTTATGCCACAATATTAGGGTACACAAAATAGAGAGGAGTTCATGAAAATCATAATCATGAAATTTGATAGAGATCGTCATTTTTTACAACAAGAATGATGAATATGAGTTGAAAAAATAGAGTTTTATCAACATTGGGTAATATGGATGAAATGATTCGATTACAAGAAGAGTATAAACGAAGCTATCATAAAAGATTGAAATGAGGAAATTGAATGTTCGCTTTAACTTTTGATATGGTTAAAGTTGATTTTTAGAATTCAAGGGATTTAAAGAAATCTTCGAAATCTTTATAAGATTTGATTCTCCGGTAATTAAGGAAATTAGGATTTTCTTTGATTAAATGCGGTGAATTGCCTTGATTACTGTGTCTAGAATTTTGCTATAAATTAGCTTCTTCCGTTTCATTATCTTCACCACTTCTATACTTTCTTTCTCGATTCATACTTTTAAATATTGTGAAAATGCTCCATCCAGTTCTTATCCTGGATATTTTTCTGACTATCGTTTCAGTCATTCTTCTTTTTCATTTACCACCAGATGAATTTGTTTTCTTCTACTATTACCTTGGGGTTATAGTATTTTTAATTCTCCCGTGTCTTTATGTCGCTATACGCATTGATATACATGGTTTGTAATTTCTGTGCTGTTACCGGGCTTTATATTTTCCCTTATATGTCGGAGCTCTATGTTCTTGTTTTCTCTTCTCGACTTTAAGTAAAGCGAGTAATGGTCCAGAATTCGTAGGTATGGAGTTTCGAATGATCATAATATACAAAGTAGAAAGGAAAGGTAATAGCACGATTTGATTTGTCAAATTACCAGAATATCCGGAAAAGACCGAATCATCAAGAAATATATTTTCTTGATATGTTTAGAGGTTAAATAGAATGTAAGAGTCATGTAATGAAATGTCCCGTTCATATTGATTATAAACGTTCCATATTAATTGATTTCATTGCGAGGTTTTGACCTCTATATGAGACGTTTTTCAAAGACTGCATTCATTTTTAAAACAACCATAACCTTTATTTTATCAATAAAGGTTTTAAAAGCATTACGTAGATTATCAAATAATGATAATCTAAAATATACTGTTTACACATGACCATTACATAATGGTTTACAATAGAAATATATTACATCGACATATGTTTCTTGAATGCAGTTTTTACACAATATCATACAAACATGGACTCCAAATCTTGTCCTTATTTTTGTATGCAACAGCGGAAGCTCTTAGTATTCACCTGAGAATAAACATGCTTTAAACGTCAACAAAAATGTTGGTGAGTTATAGGTTTAACCTATATATATCAAATCGTAACAATAGACCACAAGATTTCATATTTCAATACACATCCCATACATAGAGATAAAAATCATTCATATGGTGAACACCTGGTAACCGACATTAACAAGATGCATATATAAGAATATCCCCATCATTCCGGAACACCCTTCGGATATGATATAAATTTCAAAGTACTAAAGCATCCGGTACTTTGGATGGGGTTTGTTAGGCCCAATAGATCTATCTTTAGGATTCGCGTCAATTAGGGTGTATGTTCCCTAATTCTTAGATTACCAGACTTAATAAAAAAGGGCATATTCGATTTCGATAATTCAACCATAGAATGTAGTTTCACGTACTTGTGTCTATTTTGTAAATCATTTATAAAACCTGCATGTATTCTCATCCCAAAAATATTAGATTTTAAAAGTGAGACTATAACTCACTTTCACAGATATTTCTTTCCTCGGAAATAAGACTTGGCCACGGATCGATTCACGAACCTATACAAATATGTACATATATATCAAAGTATGATCAAAATATAATTACAACCATTTTTATTATGTTTTAAAGATTTGAGTGTATTAAGTCAGCTGTCCTCGTTAATAACCTACAACTAGTTGTCCACAGTTAGATGTACAGAAATAAATCGATATATATATATTATCTTGAATCAATCCACGACCCAGTGTATACACGTCTCAGGCTAGATCACAACTCAAAGTATATATATATTTGGAATCAACCACAACCCTGTATAGCTAACTCCAACATTACTGCATATAGAGTGTCTATGGTTGTTCCAAATAATATATATACATGGGTCGATATGATATGTCAAAATATTTGCATACGTGTCTATGGTATCCCAAGATTACATAATATATTAGAATACATGTATAATACAATATAAGTTAGCTAGGATATGATTTGTATAGATTTGTTAAACATTTTCCGTAGCTAAAAAGATCAAAAATATCCAATATTGTTTTACCCATAACTTCTTCATTTTAAATCCGTTTTGAGTGAATCAAATTGATATGGTTTCATACTGAACTCTAATTTAAGAATCCAAATAGAAAAAGTATAGGTTTATAGTCAGAAATTTAAGTTACATGTCAATTACTAAAGAGGTAGTCATTTCCGTCGAAAGAACGACATCTTGATGACCATTTTGAAAAACATACTTTCACTTTGAGTTTAACCAAGATTTTTGGATATAGTTTCATGTTCATATGAAAAATCATTTTCCCAGAAGAACAACTTTTAAATCAAATTTTATCATAGTTTTTAATTATCCAAACCAAAACAGCCCCCGGTTTCACTATGACGGCGTATATCCGATTTTATGGTGTTCATTGTGTTTCCAGGTTTTAAATCATTAAGTTAGCATATCATATAGATATAGAACATGTGTTTAGTTGATTTTAAAAGTCAAGTTAGAAGGAATAACTTTTGTTTGCGAACAAGTTTAGAATTAACTAAATTATGTTCTAGTGATTACAAGTTTAAACCTTCGAATAAGATAGCTTTATATGTATGAATCGAATGATGTTATGAACATCATTACTACCTCAAGTTTTCTGGATAAAACTACTTGAAATGAGAAAAATGGATCTAGCTTCAAAGGATCCTTGGATGGCTTGAAAGTTCTTGAAGCAGAATCATGACACGAAAACAGTTCAAGTAAGATTTTCACTCGAAATAAGATTGTTATAGTTGTAGAAATTGAATCAAAGTTTGAATATGAATATTACCTTGAATTAGAAATATAACCTACTGTAAATAACAAAGGTTCCTTGATCTTAGATGATTACTTGGAATGGATTAGAAAGCTTGGAAGTAGACTTGCAAACTTGGAGGTATTCTGGATTTTTATGAAACTATACTTATGGAATTTATGAAGAACACTTAGAACTTGAAGATGGAACTTGAGAGAGATCAATTAGATGAATAATATTGAAGAATGAAAGTGTTTGTAGGTATTTTTTTTCGTTGGTATATGGATTAGATATAAAGGATATGTAATTTTGTTTTCATGTAAATAAGTCATGAATGATTACTAATATTTTTGTAATTTTATGAGATATTTCATGCTAGTTGCCAAATGATGGTTCCCACAAGTGTTAGGTGACTCACATGGGCTGCTAAGAGCTGATCATTGGAGTGTATATAACAATAGTACATACATCTAAAAGCTGTGTATTGTACGAGTACAAATACGGGTGCGTACGAGTAGAATTGTTGATGAAACTGAACGAGGATGTAATTGTAAGCATTTTTGTTAAGTAGAAGTACTTTGATATGTGTCTTGAAGTCTTTCAAAAGTGTAAGAATACATATCAAAACACAACATGTATATACATTCTAATGGAGTCGTTAAGTCTTCGTTAGTCGTTACATGTAAGTGTTGTTTTGAAACCTTTAAGTTAACGATCTCAATTAATGTTGTTAACCCAATGTTTATTATATCAAATGAGATGTTAAATTATTATGTTATCATGATATTATGATGTATGAATATCTCTTAATATGATATATACATTAAAATATCGTTACAACGATAATCGTTACATATAAGTCTCGTTTCGTAATTCTTGAGTTAGTAGTCTTGTTTTTACATATGTAGTTCATTGTTAACACACTTAATGATATATTTAAATATCATTTTATCATGTTAAATATAGTGTATCAATATCTAAATATGATACATATGTATTTAGTTGACGTTATCATAACGATAATCGTTATATATATCATTTCGAGTTTCTTAACTTAGCAATCTCATTTCTTATGTATATCACACATTGTTAATATACTTAGTGAGATACTTACTCATCATAATCTCATGTCAACCATATATATATGTCTATATATACCACAACATGTAGTTTTTACAAATTTGTAACGTTCGTGAATCGCCGGTCAACTTGGGTGATCAATTGTCTATATGAAACTTATTTCATTTAATCAAGTCTTAACAAGTTTGATAATACGTTGGAAATATTTAGTCATGTAAATATCAATCTCAATTAATATATATAAACATGGAAAAGTTTGGGTCACTACTTATTTCATTTAATCAAGTCTTAACAAGTGTGATCTTCTTTAGCAAAACATTTCTTCAAATTCGAGACATGGAAAGTGTTATGTATAGCCGCGAGTTGTTGAGGTAGCTCCAGTTGGTAAGCTACTGGTCCGACACGATCTATAATCTTGAATGGTCCAATGTACCTTGGATTTAGTTTCCCCCGTTTACCAAATCGAACAACACCTTTCCAAGGTGAAACCTTAAGCATGACCATTTCTCCAATTTCAAACTCTATATCTTTTCTTTTACTGTCCGCGTAGCTCTTTTGTCGACTCTGGGCAGTTTTCAATCGTTGTTGAATTTGGATGATTTTCTCGGTAGTTTCTTGTATTATCTCCGGACCCGTAATCTGTCTATCCCCCACTTCATTCCAACAAATCGGAGACCTGCATTTTCTACCATAAAGTGCCTCAAACGGCGCCATCTCAATACTAGAATGATAACTGTTGTTGTAGGAAAATTCTGCTAATGGTAGGTGTCGATCCCAACTATTTTCGAAATCAATAACACATGCTCGTAGCATGTCTTCAAGCGTTTGTATCTTCCTTTTGCTCTGCCCATCAGTTTGTGGATGATAGGCAGTACTCATATCTAGACGAGTCCCCAATGCTTGTTGCAACGTCTGCCAGAACCTTGAAACAAATCTACCATCCCTATCAGAGATAATAGAGACGGGTATTCCATGTCTGGAGACAACCTCCTTCAAATACAATCGCGCCAACTTTTCCATTTTGTCATCTTCTCTCATTGGCAGAAAGTGTGCTGACTTGGTGAGACGATCAACTATTACCCAAATAGTATCATAACCACTTGCTGTCCTTGGCAATTTAGTAATAAAATCCATGGTAATGTTTTCCCATTTCCATTTCGGGATTTCAGGTTGTTGTAGTAGACCTGATGGTTTCTGATGTTCAGCTTTGACCTTAGAACACGTCAAATATTCTCCTACATATTTAGCAATATCGGCGTTCATACCCGGTCACCAAAAGTGTTTCTTGAGATCTTTATACATCTTCCCCGCTCCGGGATGTATTGAATATCTGGTTTTATGTGCTTCCTTAAGTACCATTTCTCCCACATCTCCAAACCTTGGTACCCAAATTCTATCAGCCCTATATCGAGTTCCGTCTTCTCGAATATTAAGATGTTTCTCTAATCCTTTGGGTATCTCATTCTTCAACTTTCCTTCTTTTACAACCCCCTGTTGCGCCTCCTTTATTTGAGTAGTAAGGTTAGTACGAATAATTATATTCATAGCTTTTACCCGTATAGGTTCTCTCTCCTTTCTACTCAAAGCGTCAGCTACCACATTCGCCTTTCCCGGGTGGTATCGAATCTCAAAATCATAATCATTCAACAGTTCAATCCACCTGCGTTATCTCATATTCAGTTGCTTCTGATTAAATATATGTTGGAGACTTTTGTAGTCGGTATATATAATACTTTTGACCCCATATAAATAATGCCTCCAAGTCTTTAATGCAAAAACAACAGCACCCAATTCCAAATCGTGAGTCGTATAATTTTGCTCGTGAATCTTCAATTGTCTAGACGCATAAGCAATCATCTTCGTTCGTTGCATTAATACACAACCGAGACCATGCTTTGATGCGTCACAATAAATCACAAAATCATCATTCCCTTCAGGCAATGACAATATAGGTGCCGTAGTTAGCTTTTTCTTCAATAACTGAAACGCCTTCTCTTGTTCATCCTTCCATTCAAATTTATTCCCTTTATGCGTTAATGCAGTCAAGAGTTTTGCTATTTTGGAGAAATCTTGGATGAATCTTCTGTAGTAACCAGCCAATCCTAAAAATTGACGTATATGCTTCGGAGTTTTTGGGGTTTCACACTTTTCAATGGTTTCGATCTCTGCCGGGTCTACCTGGATACCTTCATTGTTCACTATGTGACCGAGGAATTGAACTTCTTCCAACCAAAATTCATACTTTGAAAACTTAGCGTACAGTTTTTCTTTCCTCAATACTTCTAGCACTTTTCTCAAATGTTCTTCGTGCTTTTGATCATTCTTTGAGTAAATAAGTATGTCATCGATGAAAACAATGATAAACTTGTCAAGATATGGCCCACACACTCGGTTCATAAGGTCCATGAACACAGTTGGTGCGTTAGTCAATCCAAACGGCATAACCATAAACTCGTAATGACCATAACGCGTCCTAAAAGCAGTTTTTGGAATATCATCCTCCTTTACTCGCATTTGATGATATCCAGAACGTAAATCAATTTTCAAATAAACCGACGAGCCTTGTAGTTGATCAAATAAGTCGTCAATTCTCAGCAGTGGATAACGTTTTTTGATGGTAAGTTTATTCAACTCTCTGTAGTCAATACACAACCTAAATGTACCATCCTTCTTCTTGACAAACAAAACAGTAGCTCCCCATGGTGATGTGCTTGGTCGAATGAAACCACGTTCTAATAGTTCTAGCAGTTGGCTTTGCAGTTCTTTCATCTCACTGGGTGCGAGTCTGTAAGGAGCACGAGCTATTGGTGCAGCTCTTGGTACAAGATCTATTTGAAATTCAACAGATCTATGTGGAGGTAGTCCCGGTAATTCTTTCGGAAATACACCGGGAAATTCTTTTGCGACGGGAACATCATTGATGCTCTTTTCTTCAGTTTGTACTTTCTCGACGTGTGCTAGAATAGCATAGCAACCTTTTCTTATTAGTGTTTTTGTGCCTTCAAATTACTAATAAGATGTAGCTTCGTGTTGCTCTTTTCTCCGTACACCATTAAGGGTTCTCCTTCTTCTCGTACAATGCGAATTGCATTTTTGTAACATACGATCTCTGCTTTCATCTCCTTCAGCCAGTCCATGCCAACTATTACATCAAAACTCCCTAACTCTACTGGTATCAAATCAATCTTAAATATTTCGCTACCCAGTTTAATTTCTCGATTCAGGCATATATAATCTGTTGAAATTAATTTACCGTTTGCTAATTCGAGTAAAAATTTACTATCTAACGGCATCAATGGACAACTTAATTTAGCACAAAAATCTCTACTCATATAGCTTCTATCCGCACCCGAATCAAATAAAACGTAAGCAGATTTATTGTCAATAAGAAACGTACCCGTAACAAGTTCCGGGTCTTCCTGTGCCTCTGCCGCATTAATATTGAAAACTCTTCTGCGGCCTTGTCCATTCGTGTTCTCCTGGTTCGGGAAATTTCTAATAATGTGGTCCTGTTTTTCACATTTATAACAAACTACATTGGCATAACTTGCTCTGACACTACTTGCTCCGCCATTACTCGTTCTAACACCATTTGTTCCTTTCGTTCTGTTAACCCCTGGTCTGTAGACCTCACACTTCGCCGCGCTATGACCATTTCTTTTACACTTGTTGCAAAATTTGGTGCAGAACCCTAAGTGATACTTTTCACACCTTTGGCATAGCTGCTTCTGATTGTTGTTGTTGTTGTTGTTGCGGTTGTTATTGTTGTTGGAATGATTGTTGTAGTAGTTGTTGTTGTTGTTGTTTTTGTTGTTGTGCCGTTTGTTGTAGTTGCGATTGATGTTGCGATTGTTGGGATAGTTGTTGTTGTATTGGTGACTCTTATCACCGTTTTCCTCCCACTTTCTTTTGACTAGCTTCACGCTGGCCTCTTCAGCCGCCTGTTCTTTAATTCTTCCCTCAATCAGGTTCACTAGTTTGTGAGCCATTCTACATGCCTTTTGTATGGAGGCAGGATCGTGTGAACTTATATCTTCTTGGATTCTCTCGGGTAACCCTTTCACAAACGCGTCGATCTTCTCTTCCTCATCTTCGAACGCTCTCGGACACAATAGGCACAATTTTGTGAATCGTCTTTCATACGAAGTAATATCGAATCCCTGTGTTCGTAACCTCTAAGTTCTGACTTGAGCTTATTAACCTCGGTTCTGGGATGGTACTTCTCATTCATCAAGTGCTTGAATGCTGACCACGGTAGCGCGTAAGCAGCATCTTGTCCCACTTGCTCTAGATAGGTATTCCACCATGTTAACGCAATACCTGTGAAGGTATGTGTAGCGTACTTCACTTTGTCTCCTTCAGCACACTTACTTATGGCAAACACCGATTCAACTTTCTCAGTCCACCGTTTCAATCTGATTGGTCCTTCGGTCCCATCAAATTCTGAAGGTTTGCAGGCAGTGAATTCCTTGTAGGAGCATTGATGTCGTACGAGGTGTATATGAAATAGCTTATATTTTTACTAGGAAATACTATTAAATACGTGAAATACTATATATTTTTGATACGAAAAGCGATATAAATTACACAAGTTTTAATTATTTATTTACAAATGAGATATACCTAAACCTTGCTACAACACTATATGCAGTGTACCTAATCGTAGAGTAGTATAGTTTTTAGTAAGTCCGGTTCGTTCCACAGGGAGCGGGCTTATTGCACACTATATTTTTAAACAACTATATTTGTACAAAATATATATAATTATATATAATAATATATAAAAGGGGGTTTTACCGTTTAATGACCGGTTTGTCGATTTATATTTTAAGCGAAGCGTATAGTAAATGACGATATTTAAATAACAATATAAAATAAATAACAATAATTAAAATGACAAAAAGTACGAGGAAATATGAAATAAAATATATTATGGTGCGATAATTAGAAGTGCAATTAAATATGAAAATACAGGAATTATGCTTATTTAAACTTCCGTAATCATGATGTTTGACGTGTTGATTTTAGTTTATTCCCATGGGTTAATTGTTCTTTGTCCTAGATTATTTAATATGTCCATACGGATTTTTCCATAATAGTCCATCAGTCATAAATATAAAGAGCGAAAGCCTTCGTCAAATTATTCTTATTCCCGAAGTCAAATATTCCAACTAATTGGGGATTCGAATTGTAACAAGGTTTTAATACTTTGTTTAATGAATACACCAGGTTATCGACTGCGTGTAAACCAAGGTTTTACTACTTTGTTAACAATTACACCAATTACCCTTGAATGTAATTCACCCCTGTTTCAACAAGTCTACTAACTATTAATCCAGTTCTGTGTCCGGTAAAATGAATAATTATTGGTATTTATAGATATCCCGCCCACCGTACCCAGTCAAGTGTATGTGGTTATATATAAATACGTCAAATTATAAGTTTGTATATTAAATTAACAAGGTATTGTTTAGTTAATATAAAACCTATTAATAGCCCATAGTCTAATTTTCACAAGTGTCGTTCTTTTATTCAAACCCCAATTATGGTACAAAACCCAATTACCCCGTCTTTAATTTTTAGCCCAACATCATGATTACTTCGGCTCAAATAAGCATAATAATAACTTAAGCACGAGACATTAATTTAAAAAGGAGAACATAGCTTACATTGATTATTTATCGCGTAGTGGTACACGAACAGAGCTCCGACCTTAAAACCCGTAAAAATAACTTTTACATAACCCAAACTAATCTAATATAACACTAATCTATACTATATATATATTATATATATATTTATTTATATTATACTACGGAGTATTATTATTATTATGTTATTTAAACTCGCAGAATTCGTGGCCTTTTATAGGGATTTCTGATTTTTCAAACTCCGCGAGTCGTGGAGTTTTTGGCCTTCAAACTCCGCGAGTCGTGGAGTTTGATTTTCCAGCTCACATCAATTTGGATCTTAGCTTTACCGACATAATATATAAATAAATATAATATATAAATAATTTTAAGAATTATTTAAATATTATATTATATTTATGTGCATAGTTGACTTGTAATTTTTAGTCCGTTGCATCGAGCGTTGAGAGTTGACTCATGTCCCGGTTCCAGATTTTCGAACGTCCTTGCGTATTATTTTATATCGTGTACTTTGCGTTCAACAACTTGTACTCTTGTCATTTTTAGACGTTTCTCATCAATAAATTGAACCACTTGGATTGTATCTTGTACATTTGAGCTTTTTGGTCATTTGCATTTTCAAATCGTCGTTTTCGCCTTTTGTCTTCGCACTTATTTAATATAAACGATTACAACTTAAAATAGGACAATTACAACTAAATAATTTACATATTGGGAGGATATTGCTACTAAATATATGTTCATTTGTAGCACTATCAAATATCCCCACACTTGAACGTTGCTTGTCCTCAAGCAATACATAACTTGAAATAATATAATACATCACACGAATCACTTCTTTATTCTTCTCACTTTATACATCAGTGATTTTGAGATGGCGGTATAAACAATGATAGTAACGATAGAACCATGGTTAAAGGTGGGTGTGTCATCCACAGTTGCCTCGGGTTTAGGTCAACGACACTTGCAATCAAATAGCCGATTTACTTTCGGATTCCAAAGCAAAGTGCACATTTGAAAGGCGGTTTACAGTCCCACATGACTATGAAAATTTAGATTCTTAAGAAAATTGGATCTTTATGAAAACATTTGATCTTTTGAAAATTCAATCCAGCTTTTACCCTAGACAAGTTTTCCAGAATAACCCTTCACCGGTGTTTGCAAAATATTTTTGTGGGTTGTGTGGGTTTCAGATTTGAAAATTTTAGCTCAACACTTGTGGTTTTGTGTTACCCACTTGCTAACCTTGTATTAGGAAAGCAACACGTCCAGTTTACTTGTCCCGTATATTACCTTTCGGCAAACTACCGTCCGGTTGTAAAGGAAAGCGATGAACAAGAAACTGTTAAGGCAATGTCTAATGACATGCATTTGATTATGGTCCACAAACGTGTCGGATGCTATTACTATCCTTTGTAGGAGCAATAGTAAGATCATCCTATAATTTTTTCGGTCTGGCACAAGGTCCTGTCTCCGACCATGCTATACAACCACCGTTCTTACGGTTGACACCCGATTTGGTTCAGGTGACATAATGAATTCTAGGTGAATTTCTAGGATTTTACGTTCAATGGTAATGAACGCATTGAAAATGGGTTTTCAGAAAACAAATCGGTTTATAATTTGATCAAAATATTTTCTCGTTCAAGCTCGAGTTTAGATATCATTGAATTCCATGAGTTTGAATTCTCAATCTTTAAGGTCAATCACAAGGACTGAGTAATATCAGGCTTAAAGCTGATTTTTGATCTTTTAAGGAGATTATCCTTTCTGGGGATCTGATTCATTAGTCTTATCAAGCTAATTTGCACGGTGCCCCCCATTGTACGAGATAAATCCTTCTCATGGTTAGGATAAATCTGACCACTTGGCGACTCTGTTTGATGCTGAGGTCCGTGGATTTCCTGCTGATTTTAGAGATGACTTTTCTAGATTTTTTGTCAACCTACAGCTGGTCTGGACGACAACTTCCTGACCTAAATCAAGAAGCGCGTTTCTTTTTCGGAAGACTTTACTTCCTTTTAATGATGGAATTGATTCATCGTGTAGATCCATCTTTTCTTTCAAATGTATTACAGTAAATCGGGTAAAACTGTCAATTTAGTCCAAAACAAAAGCACCTGCAATAACTTTACAGAAACATGTGATAGATAGTTTTTAATTGAATAACTTGGTACATTCTCCCCACACTTGGCTTTTTTCATGCGTCTTTTTATATCTTAATAAATAAATTCAAGCGTTTTAGTTGTTTCTCAATTTATGTCCTTTTCGAGGTAACGATAATTTCGGTATTAACACCTAATTTTCATCGTTCATAAATATGTATAAACATGATTTTGAATTCATTTAGTTTAAAATTTTTCAAATTTTCACAAAATTTGGCAAATAAAACCAAGTGTAAACCCGAGAGAATTTATAATCCTTCCCCACACTTAAGATCATGCAATGCCCTCATTTGCATGAAATCAGACTCTAATTATAAATTCATGAGGGTGATTAGTGTAGAAAAGTGATTGAAAATACCCAGTTTGTAATTACAAAGCTCGTCGAACGATAGATGGTTCGCCTCATCGTTCATTCCTTCTTGTTTTATCACACATGTTTTTCTTCAAAAACGGTTGCTTTTCTGAACTGTTATCTAAGTTTTGAAAATACGTCTTTTACCCTAACTCATCATGCATTTTTATTAACGAGTTATGCACTAACCCGAACCCCTAATTTAACGTTAAGTGGGGTTAGACTTCCCCACACTTAGCTGACGACATGTGAAGTCGGTAGAATAAGTTCCACGAATTAAAATAGTGAGCCAGTTATTTACATCTCGGGTGGTATATATTATATCAATGGGTTTAAAGTTTAGACCCACCCGATCGTCACTACTTAATTCTTTTTTAAGTGTAGCTTTTAGTAAATGGATATGTCTCTTTTCTGGTTCTTGGTAAAATGGATCGATATACACCGACATACATATTTCTATAGGGTGGACAATTCCTAACATTTCCTTCCGTTTATTCTCGGGATCAAAGTTTTCACCTCTATTATCCAATTGGGTGAAATCCGAGGTGTCATTATCTATTACAGCTCGTAGTTCATTTTCGGTAGATGACTCATCTATTGAGAATATTGGGTTGGAAGGTTGTGTAATGGTGAAGTTCGATTTGGCCTCGGGGGTAAAATTTTCAACGTTATCGTTTTCCCAAGAGTACCAATTTGTCACCCTTACTTCTTCTTCATCATCCATTGATGGATTGATGATTTCGTCGGTAGAGGCTAATGTGTCATTATGTTGTGAAATTGGTAAGACTGAATAAAAAGTATCATCGGGATAGTTGGTGATTTCGGAGCTCTCGAATTCATCAAAATTCGATGATATGAGATTTTCTTGTACAATACTCCTCAGATCAATAGGTGTGTAGTCTGATAGAGTTTCAGCTTGCCGGTTTACAAACTCTCACATTTGTTCATTTTGAGCATTGAGTTCTTCGAGTTTGATTTTCATATTGTCTAATAAATTTTCAGACACGTAATTTTCCTCGTCTACTGGTTGTTGAGTTTGGAAATATTCTTGGGAATAATCCCAATTTGAATTGTATTCTTCATAATCATTCCATTCAGGTTCCGTGGGTGCGTAATTTTCCATAGGAACGTAATAATAACATTCCCATGTTGAGTGATAATCTCCACAGATTTCACAACCAATTATTGTTTCGTCATTCGTGATCCAAGATTGACCGAACGAATTATCATCAACACTCGGTTGAGAGTATTGATTTCGTATGTCGTAAAGAGTTTCCAAAATATCTTCGAGACTTTTCATAATGCGCTTATTACCAAATTTTAATTATCCTATTAGTTATAAATATAAAAATTATATAAGTTATCAAATTAATAGACTTTTTTGCTTTTGCCCACGTCTCGAATAGCCAATAGATGCAGCAGGGAGCCAGAACCCTTTAAATCGGAAACTCACAACTCTGCCACTAACAAATCCAACTATTACTACGAAGCAGAAAATTTGGATGTCTATCAATTTAACCACTTAAAATAATTTTTCGTTTGGAATTATTAGAGAAGAAGTAGAGAAAATTTCTAAGTCCTAAAACTAGCGTGGCGAGAAATAAGAAAGAAAAAGAAGCGCGTCGAAAAATATCGAGAAATAAAAATAAGAAAGTAGCGCGTCGTGACTTAAAAGGCACTAAAATTTTAAAATCGTCGCAAAATTCTAAAGCACCTAAATCTTAGTCTAAAGAAATAGCACTTAAGGGATTTTGCGGCAAAGCCTAAAAATCTAAAAATAAAAATAAGCTACGGCAAAACTAAATTTAAAATTAACTACGAACGATAAAAATATTACGCTTACACTAAATAAAAGGATACAAAATATAAAAATAAAAAGTGATAAAATTACTTATTTTTATAAAAATATTATTTTTATATTTATTTTATAAAAGTATTAATTTTTATATATAATAAAACTAAATATAATTAATTAAAACTAATTAATTAAAACTAAAACTAGATAATGAATTAATTAAACTAATTTAGGGTTTTAAAAAATAATAATAATTAATATAATCCGTAATTAATGCGAAGTAGGGTTCCTGGGTGCGCCTGTCAGGGTGGCTCCGCGAGTCGTGGAGTTTTATGCCTGTAAACTCCGCGAGTCGTGGAGTTTGAAAGACGTTTTTTTTTTAATTTTATATTGTTTTTCTAAAATGATATATAAATATATTTATAGAAAAATAAATTGAAAATATAGCGTTACGCCGAGTTCCCGGCAGCAGCGCCAAAAACTTGATGTCGTACGAGGTGTATATGAAATAGCTTATATTTTTACTAGGAAATACTATTAAATACGTGAAATACTATATATTTTTGATACGGAAAGCGATACAAATTACACAAGTTTTAATTATTTATTTACAAATGAGATATACCTAAACCTTGCTACAACACTATAGGCAGTGTACCTAATCGTAGAGTAGTATAGTTTTTAGTAAGTCCGGTTCGTTCCACAGGGAGCGGGCTTATTGCACACTATATTTTTAAACAACTATATTTGTACAAAATATATATAATTATATATAATAATATATAAAAGGGGGTTTTACCGTTTAATGACCGGTTTGTCGATTTATATTTTAAGCGAAGCGTATAGTAAATGACGATATTTAAATAACAATATAAAATAAATAACAATAATTAAAATGACAAAAAGTACGAGGAAATATGAAATAAAATATATTATGGTGCGATAATTAGAAGTGCAATTAAATATGAAAATAAAGGAATTATGCTTATTTAAACTTCCGTAGTCATGATGTTTGATGTGTTGATTTTAGTTTATTCCCATGGGTTAATTGTTCTTTGTCCTAGATTATTTAATATGTCCATACGGATTTGTCCATAATAGTCCATCAGTCATAAATATAAAGAGCGAAAGCCTTCGTCAAATTATTCTTATTCGCGAAGTCAAATATTCCAACTAATTGGGGATTCGAATTGTAACAAGGTTTTAATACTTTGTTTAATGAATACACCAGGTTATCGACTGCGTGTAAACCAAGGTTTTACTACTTTGTTAACAATTACACCAATTACCCTTGAATGTAATTCACCCCTGTTTCAACAAGTCTACTAACTATTAATCCAGTTCCGTGTCCGGTAAAATGAATAATTATTGGTATTTATAGATATCCCGCCCACCGTACCCAGTCAAGCGTATGTGGTTATATATAAATACGTCAAATTATAAGTTTGTATATTAAATTAACAAGGTATTGTTTAGTTAATATAAAACCCATTAATAGCCCATAGTCTAATTTCCACAAGTGTCGTTCTTTTATTCAAACCCCAATTATGGTACAAAACCCAATTACCCCGTCTTTAATTTTTAGCCCAACATCATGATTACTTCGGCTCAAATAAGCATAATAATAACTTAAGAACGAGACATTAATTTAAAAAGGAGAACATAGCTTACATTGATTATTTATTGCGTAGTGGTACACGAACAGAGCTCCGACCTTAAAACCCGTAAAAATAACTTTTACATAACCGAAACTAATCTAATATAACACTAATCTATACTATATATATTATATATATTTATTTATATTATACTACGGAGTATTATTATTATTATGTTATTTAAACTCGCAGAATTCGTGGCCTTTTATAGGGATTTCTGATTTTTCAAACTCCGCGAGTCGTGGAGTTTTTGGCCTTCAAACTCCGCGAGTCGTGGAGTTTGATTTTCCAGCTCACATCAATTTGGATCTTAGCTTTGCCGACATAATATATAAATAAATATAATATATAAATAATTTTAAGAATTATTTAAATATTATATTATATTTATGTGCATAGTTGACTTGTAATTTTTAGTCCGTTGCGTCGAGCGTTGAGAGTTGACTCATGTCCCGGTTTCGGATTTTCGAACGTCCTTGCGTATTATTTTATATCGTGTACTTTGCGTTCCGCAACTTGTACTCGTGTCATTTTTAGACGTTTCTCATCAATAAATTGAACCACTTGGATTGTATCTTGTACATTTGAGCTTTTTGGTCATTTGCGTCTTCAAATCATCGTTTTCGCCTTTTGTCTTCGCACTTATTTAATATAAACGATTACAACTTAAAATAGGACAATTACAACTAAATAATTTACATATTGGGAGGATATTGCTACTAAATATATGTTCATTTGGAGCACTATCAAGCATCCTACATGATTTCTTGTACCGTTAGCTGTATTGCTAGATTCAGAGTTATTGTTGGTATGTAGCGCGGCCTGTACTGCTATGTTTGAAGCAAGATAGGCACGAAATTCCTCTTTGCTCATATTTAAGGTGTGTCGAGTAGTCTGTGCCATTTCCTTCAAAATAGTCAAATGAAACAAGTTAATCATACAGAATATTAAGAGTAGTCAATAGTATCTCGTAGCATAATATGAACTCATTTATAAAAGCTTTTTCTTCATATTAGCGTTTTATAAGTTTAAATTTGGGTACTACCTACCCGTTAAGTTCATACTTAGTAGCTAATATACAATTCAACTACTACAATTTCATATGAAAACTGATTATAATAATATATCACATACAAATATTCTTCAAACTTACAACTTCGCTATATTACATATAACATGAAATATAGTACACTATGATACATGACAGTTTTGAAGATAAATTTAGTTAATACGCAAGTTGTTCAGCAAAGGAAATAAAGACACGTAATTCATAAGTCCAGAAACAAGTCATGCATTTTGGTTTTACTAAGACGACTTCCCATCCTTGGTCTTGTGGAAAATAACTGTTATGACCATTGGCTAGGCAGCATGTTGTAATGTCGTCAAAAGGACGAGGGTTTCGTAATGTCCAACAGCCCCGTAATAATCTAAAAACCTTGTTTCTCACCCCAACTACTGAATCCATCACTTGTGGGAAAGTTTTATTTAAAAGCTGCAATCCGATGTTCTTTTTCTCACTTTGGTAAGAAGCGAACATCACTAACCTGTAAGCATAACATGCTTCTTTATGTTGCATGTTAGAAGCTCTTTCTAATTCACGAAATCCTATGTTGAGATATGTTGAGTCTAAATAGGTTCTTAACCCGTAGCATAAAATTACATTTGGGTTCCCCGCATTTAACGCTTTAAAGAAAACACGGCGTAACTTAAAGTCTCCCCAATGTGATATACCCCACCTATCAAAGGAAAGCCTTTTATAAACTAAGGCATTTCTGGAAAGTCTTTCAAATGTTTGACAAGTTAATTTCGCCATAACTAAATGTGCTGATGAATTCTGACCGACTCTAGACAAGATTTCCTCAATCATATCCTCTGGTAGGTCTTCTAAAATATTCGGTTGTCTACCCTTAACGTCCATTTTGTTTTTATACTATAAAATAGACAAGGATTAGATTCGTAATAACAAACAATACAAGCAATTTTTACATAGAACATAAAAGTACAAGCACACTACAATACATTTATTTCACAACATGCTCACACCCCTATAATCTGAATCACTGGTTTCTTCTTCTTCGGACTTGGTTCTTTTTCCTAATTTTCTAGGGACATATGATGTTCCTCTAATACGAGCCGTCATTTTCCACATTGGTTTAGAAAAACCTGGTGGTTTAGAGGTTCCCGGGTTATTGTCACGGTATTGAAAATACGGGTGTTGACGGTACATATAAAGTTCATCGGGGTCGGAATCAGATTTCTCTATTTTGATGCCTTTTCCCTTATTATTTTCTTTTGCCTCATTAAATTGGGTCGGGGTAATTTCTATAACATCATCGGAATCCTCATCAGGATCCGATTCATCAGAAAATTGGTAATTTTCCCAATATTTTGCTTCCTTAGCGGAAACACCATTGACCATTATTAACTTTGGTCCATTGGTTGAGGATTTTCTTTTATTTGACCAGTTTTCTGTGGTTCCTACTATTCCCCCCTCCGGAACCTCTTCTTCTTCTGGTTCCTCTTTTTCTGGTTCCTCTTCTTCCAGTTCCTCTTCTTCCGGTTCCGTTTCCTCTTCTTCCGGTTCTTCGGGAACTTGTGAATCTTGCCAATATATATTCGACTCTTCGTTATTATTAGGTGAGTCAATGGGATTTGTGCTAGAGGTAGACATCTATCACACAATATCAAACATGTTAAGAGATTAATATATCACATAATATTTACATGTTAATAATATATAGTTTCCAACAAAAATGTTAAGCAATCATTTTTAAAGAAAACACGGTCGAAGTCCAGACTCACTAATGCATCCTAACAAACTCGATAAGACACAATAATGCAAATTTTCTGGTTCTCTAAGACCAACGCTCAGATACCAACTGAAATGTCCCGTTCATATTGATTATAAACGTTCCATATTAATTGATTTCATTGCGAGGTTTTGACCTCTATATGAGACGTTTTTCAAAGACTGCATTCATTTTTAAAACAACCATAACCTTTATTTTATCAATAAAGGTTTTAAAAGCATTACGTAGATTATCAAATAATGATAATCTAAAATATACTATTTACACATGACCATTACATAATGGTTTACAATAGAAATATATTACATCGACATATGTTTCTTGAATGCAGTTTTTACACAATATCATACAAACATGGACTCCAAATCTTGTCCTTATTTTAGTATGTAACAGCGGAAGATCTTAGTATTCACTTGAGAATAAACATGCTTTAAACGTCAACAAAAATGTTGGTGAGTTATAGGTTTAACCTATATATATCAAATCGTAACAATAGACCACAAGATTTCATATTTCAATACACATCCCATACATAGAGATAAAAATCATTCATATGGTGAACACCTGGTAACCGACATTAACAAGATGCATATATAAGAATATCCCCATCATTCCGGGACACCCTTCAAATATGATATAAATTTTGAAGTACTAAATCATCCGGTACTTTGGATGTGGTTTGTTAGGCCCAATAGATCTATCTTTAGGATTCGCGTCAATTAGGGTGTCTGTTCCCTAATTCTTAGATTACCAGACTTAATAAAAAGGGGCATATTCGATTTTGATAATTCAACCATAGAATGTAGTTTCACGTACTTGTGTCTATTTTGAAAATTATTTATAAAACCTGCATGTATTCTCATCCCAAAAATATTAGATTTTAAAAGTGGGACTATAACTCACTTTCACAGATATTTCCTTCTTCGGAAATAAGACTTGGCCACGGATCGATTCACGAACCTATACAAATATGTACATATATATCAAAGTATGATCAAAATATAATTACAACCATTTTTATTATGTTTTAAAGATTTAAGTGTATTAAGTCAGCTGTCCTCGTTAATAACCTACAACTAGTTGTCCACAGTTAGATGTACAGAAATAAATCGATATATATATATTATCTTGAATCAATCCACGACCCAGTGTATACACATTTCAGGCTAGATCACAACTCAAAGTATATATATTTTTGGAATCAACCTCAACCCTGTATAGCTAACTCCAACATTACTGCATATAGAGTGTCTATGGTTGTTCTAAATAATATATATACATGGGTCGATATGATATGTCAAAACATTTTCATACATGTCTATGGTATCCCAAGATTACATAATATATTAGAATACATGTATAATACAATATAAGTTAGCTAGAATATGATTTGTATAGATTTGTTAAACATTTCCCGTAGCTAAAAAGATCAAAAATATCCAATCTTGTTTTACCCATAACTTCTTCATTTTAAATCCGTTTTGAGTGAATCAAATTGCTATGGTTTCATATTGAAATCTAATTTAAGAATCCAAACAGAAAAAGTATAGGTTTATAGTCAGAAATTTAAGTTACATGTCAATTACTAAAGAGGTAGTCATTTCTGTCGAAAGAACGACATATTGATGACCATTTTGAAAAACATACTTTCACTTTGAGTTTAACAAAGATTTTTGGATATAGTTTCATGTTCATATGAAAAATCATTTTCCCAGAAGAACAACTTTTAAATCAAAGTTTATCATAGTTTTTAATTATCCAAACCAAAACAGCCCCAGGTTTCACTATGACGGCGTATATCCGATTTTATGGTGTTCATCGTGTTTCCAGGTTTTAAATCATTAAGTTAGCATATCATATAGATATAGAACATGTGTTTAGTTGATTTTAAAAGTCAAGTTAGAAGGATTAACTTTTGTTTGCGAACAAGTTTAGAATTAAGTAAACTATGTTCTAGTGATTACAAGTTTAAACCTTCGAATAAGATAGCTTTATATGTATGAATCGAGTGATGTTATGAACATCACTACTACCTCAAGTTTTATGGATAAAACTACTGGAAATGAGAAAAATGAATCTAGCTTCAAAGGATCCTTGGATGGCTTGAAAGTTCTTGAAGCAGAATCATGACACGAAAACAGTTCAAGTAAGATTTTCACTCGAAATAAGATTCTTATAGTTGTAGAAATTGAATCAAAGTTTGAATATGAATATTACCTTCAATTAGAAAGATAATCTACTGTAAATAACAAAGGTTCCTTGATCTTAGATGATTACTTGGAATGGATTAGAAAGCTTGGAAATAGACTTGCAAACTTGGAAGTATTCTTGATTTTTATGTAACTATACTTATGGAATTTATGAAGAACACTTAGAACTTGAAGACGGAACTTGAGAGAGATCAATTAGATGAAGAAAATTGAAGAATGAAAGTGTTTGTAGGTGTTTTTGGTCATTGGTATATGGATTAGATATAAAGGATATGTAATTTTGTTTTCATGTAAATAAGTCATGAATGATTACTAATATTTTTGTAATTTTATGAGATATTTCATGCTAGTTGCCAAAATGATGGTTCCCACATGTGTTAGGTGACTCACATGGGCTGTTAAGAGCTGATCATTAGAGTGTATATGCCAATAGTACATACATCTAAAAGCTGTGTATTGTACGAGTACGAATACGGGTGCGTACGAGTAGAATTGTTGATGAAACTGAACGAGGATGTAATTGTCAGCATTTTTGTTAAGTAGAAGTACTTTGATACGTGTCTTGAAGTCTTTCAAAAGTGTAAGAATACATATCAAAACACAACATGTATATACATTCTAATGGAGTCGTTAAGTCTTCGTTAGTCGTTACATGTAAGTGTTGTTTTGAAACCTTTAAGTTAACGATCTCAATTAATGTTGTTAACCCAATGTTTATTATATCAAATGAGATGTTAAATTATTATGTTATCATGATATTATGATGTATGAATATCTCTTAATATGATATATACATTAAAATATCGTTACAACTATAATCGTTACATATAAGTCTCGTTTCGTAATTCTTGAGTTAGTAGTCTTGTTTTTACATATGTAGTTCATTGTTAACACACTTAATGATATATTTAAATATCATTTTATCATGTTAAATATAGTGTATCAATATCTTAATATGATACATATGTATTTAGTAGACGTTATCATAACGATAATCGTTATATATATCATTTCGAGTTTCTTAACTTAGTAATCTCATTTCTTATGTATATCACACATTGTTAATATACTTAGTGAGATACTTACTCATCATAATCTCATGTCAACCATATATATATGTCTATATATACCACAACATGTAGTGTTTACAAATTTGTAACGTTCGTGAATCGCCGGTCAACTTGGGTGATCAATTGTCTATATGAAACTTATTTCATTTAATCAAGTCTTAACAAGTTTGATTGCTTAACACGTTGGAAAAATTTAGTCATGTAAATATCAATCTCAATTAATATATATAAACATGGAAAAGTTCGGGTCACTACATGTAACATGGTACATGATGATTATAAAGTCTATGAATCATCATCTTCCATTAAAAATTTAGCATGACTTACTGTAATATAATCACGTTGGTCTGACATCATTATATTATACTAACTCATGCTTCAATTCCCAACACTACTTCAGATCATTCAAAATTTAAACTTGAATTCTACAGAATATAGAAACTAAAACAGTTTCCTTTATGATGTAATAAAGATATCGCAAAGAGATAATTACTGGCGGACAAGAATCGTTATGAATATATCTTCAGAAATATCGAAGATATTTATAACGAAAGATACGATGATATCTTAGAATTTTAAAAATATTTAAATTCGAAGGATAATGAGGAAAATTTTCTATAAGGATTTAGAATGCGTAAAGAGATCTTCTATGATTTCCATCAGAAATCGAATCATCTAGATTCTTTGGGTATAGGTTTAATCCTTGTGGTTTGTCCACAGCCTCCTTCATGATTTGCTCATTCTGTTTTTCAATACCAGATTTTCTTTTGAGCTTTTCCAACACATAATTCTTTATTATCAAGCTTTTGGTCATTAAGACCATCTACAGCTTTTGCTGCTTCGTCAGCATTGTCAAGATGAACGAATATGAATCATTGGTTATAGTTCTGAGGTGTTTTCAAAATTTTGGAGTTGAAGTGTTTATGCGTAGGATGTATCCATCAATGGATCTAACGGTTGAAGAAATGTTGTAAATTTCAAAAGTAATGAATGATAATTTCGGTGGTTTGATGTGATAAGAACGTGAATGAATATAATTTACGAATGTAGTGATCTTAGGAAGATAACACCTGCTAAAGCTTTGGATGTCCAATTGAATTTGAATGAAAATGGTTGTTCTTCGGTGAACAGATACATATATCTGTGGATGTGAGTAGGATAGTTAATGTCTGCTGAATCAGAATTGAAGATTGTACAGTGTAACATATTAATGTGAATTCTAAATATTTCTTGGGTATTACCTACCCGTTAAAATATTTTCACAATTAACAGTTTGTACTAAAGAATTTTTAATTACAATCTTTATGAAAATATATTTTCTTCAGATGTAATATAGATTTTAATGATTTAATATTAAATTAAAATCATTTGATTTACGGTTGGAACGAGAATAAATAATCTCCAAAACTTTAGAAATTACATAATTATCGCGGAATATTTCTCTAATGAAGATACGAATCAATACTTCATCGTTCATTGTTGTTGATATACCTCGATATATGATGTTGGTGCTCGTGGAATTCTTGTGAAATTTGCAAGGCATGAATGATGTTTTCTAGAGAGTTTTGATTACATTGAAAAATAGAAGTGTAAAACCAAACATGTATTCGAATAACACACTTGGTTTATTATAAAATGAAGATTATTGTGTTGAAGCAGTGATTAACGATTGTTAAGTCATTAACGAAGGATGTACATCATAGCATATTAGTGATATGAATTAACCAAGTAGTACATACTAGTTAAGATTCATACGTAATAGCTTAGTACGAAAAGATTTATTATTGTTCCAAATCATATATATATATATATATATATATATATATATATATATATATATATATATATATATATATATATATATATATATATAAGTATACATATATAATTTATCAGGAAGAATGAGTCAATACATCTTAACTCATTATTACTAATATTCCTTGATATCTATGGTGTTGTTGTCTGTAAACGACCCGTCCTAATCCATAAGGAAGAATACAATAACATATGATTACATCGCGAGGTATTTGACCTCTATATGATACATTTTACAAATATTGCATTCGTTTCTAAAAGACAAATTTTCTTTTCATCGAAAGTTGACGCATGCATACCATTTCATAATACATTCAACTATAATTGACTTAATAATAATCTTGATAAACTCAAAGACTCGAATGCAACGTCTTTGAAATATGCCATGAATGACTCCAAGTAATATCTTTAAAATGAGCAAATGCAAAGCGGAAGATTTCTTTAATACCTGAGAATGAACATGCTTTAAAGTGTCAATCAAAAGGTTGGTGAGTTCATTAGTTTATCATAATCGATCATTTTCATCATTTTAATAGACCACAAGATTTTCATTTTCATTTCTCATAAATATACGTCCCATGCATAGAGACAAAAATCATTCATATGGATTGAACACCTGGTCACCGACATTAACAAGATGCATATAAGAATATCCCCTATCATTCCGGGAAATCCATCGGACATGATAAAACAACATCGAAGTACTAAAGCATCCGGTACTTTGGATGGGGTTCGTTAGGCCCAATAGATCTATCTTTAGGATTCGCGTCAATTAGTAGATCGGTTTACTAATTCTTAGGCTACCAAGCAAAAGGGGCATATTCGGCTTCGATCATTCAACCATATAATGTAGTTTTTTATTACTTGTGTCTATTTCGTAAAACATTTATAAAAGCGCATGTATTCTCAGTCCCAAAAATATATATATATTGCAAAAGCATTTAAAAAGGGAGTAATGAAACTCAATATACTGTATTTTGTAGTAAAATACATATGACGATATTGAACAATGCAGGGTTGGCCTCGGATTCACGAACCTATATCATTTGTATATTTATTAATATACATAGTTGTAATCGAACAAATATAAATTTATTAATTATATCCTTTTTACATTGATAATATATATATGTTTCTTATTTTCATTTTGTATATAAAAATATATTAAATTTTTGTTATGTTATGTGTATTAAATATATCATTTGTATATTAATAATAGTAGTTATAATAAGACCAAAATAATATTAATAGTGGTAAAATATTATAATACTGAATATTATTAATAAGATAGTAATGTTAATGAATCTATTAATGATAATAATAATAATGTTATTAATGATAATAAATGTAAATATATTACTTTTATTGTTAATGATAGTTTTAATAATAATGATTTACTAATAATAATAATAATAATAATAATAATAATAATAATAATAATAGCTTTATATAAAAAATATTAAAAACAATAATGATATTGTTAATAATGATATTTTTGTTTAATAATAATACTAATACTACTAGTTACAAAAGTGATACTAATACTGATATTAATGAAATTAGTGATAACTTATATTATTTTCATAAAAATAATAATAATAATAATCCTTAATGATAACAATAATAACACTTATACTAATAAAAATAGGAATCTTATTAATAATGATAATATTAATAATTATACTACTTAAGATTAATACTTATAATGATAATAATATTAGTAATAATAATAATAATAATAATAATAATAATAATAATAATAATAATAATAATAATAATAATAATAATAATAATAATAATAATAATAATAATAATAATAATCCTACTTGTAATTATAATTTTGATAATAATACTAAAAGGGTAACTACTACATTTATTGGTAAAAATAATAATACTAATAACTAATATACTAGTAATAATAACAATAACTAATAATAACAATAACTAATAATAACAATAATAATAATGATAAAAATGATAATAATAATAATAATAATAATGATAATAATAATAATGTAAATATACCTTTAAGGGTTTAAAAAAAAATGCAGTCCTTGCAGGGACTCGAACCCGCGACCTTCCGCTCACCCGCAACACTCATTAACCAATGCACCAATTGTGTTTCTCTAAATTAATACCAAAATATAAATCTATAATGCGTATAATCTGTTTCTTCTTTTTTTTTTCATCTTAACTGGTCGACCAGCAAAAAAAAAAAAATTAAATAAATCCAACGCGAATCAATTAATTTAAACACACTTAGATTCTTCAATAAGCTTCAGAAATAATCGTTGTTTGTGGATTGGATTACCAGGAAATGAAAAAGGAAACGAAGAAAAAAATAAATAAATAAATTAAAAATAGCCTGCTGTATGTCGCAGCCTAAACACACACAAAAATCATGATTTTGAATTTGAGAAGGTTTTGGACGATTATCACAACATGAAATAGGGTTTTCATCATTCATATAAACTTTTGGAATTGTTAATTGATCCAGAAACACTAAAATGAACTCCAATTTCCTTAAGAACAGTTCGGCTGACTTTCGAAATTACAACTTTGACTTACAAATTAGACTTCGATATAATGAATTGGAGTTTGAAATTTTCCAGATAGTTTATATAAATGATTTCCAACAACACTACATTTCTATTTTTTGTAATTTGTTTCGAAATTAAATTACTACATATTACGGTCAAGAACACTTTGAAGTCCAAATCAAATTTCACATTGCAAATAGTTTTAGGTTAAATTTCTAACATGAATTGTGTTATAAATCATTCGTATAAACTTTCTGAATCATCAATTGATTCAGAAACTTCAAAACGAATTCCAATTTCCCTATGAACAAAACCTTTGACTTTTTAACATTTATATTTGACTTCAAAATTAGAAATTAATAGAAATAATTAGATCTTGAAAACATACATATATTTTAAATGGACGATTCCTAACCCAACTGCATTTAGAGTTTTTGAAATTTTCACTTGATTCAAACTTTTGATGAAATTGACTCAAAACAGAGGAAACTACCCAGTTTCTTAACTTTTCTTTTTGATTCCTCAAATACAAATAGATGTAATTGATAATAATGAAAGAAGAATGGAATGAATTGAATACAGAGGACTCTAGATGATCGATTGGGTTTTGTGGAGTTGTTGGAAGTCGACCAAGAATCACAGACCAACAGATGACAAAAGAAAAAAAATACATCTGATGGGGATATTAAACAGACTACGCGTTTTTATCTGATCCCTTATATTATATTTAATATATTAATACTAAATATGAATATATTAATAAAAATAATTATATAACATTAATCATATAATATTAATAATATTAATAATAATATAGATAATAATAATATTAATCAAAATAACACTAATGATAATATGAATAATGATAAAAGTAATAACATTAATGAAATTAATGATTTTTAATAAAAATGATAATTTTTAGTAATCATAATAATAATAGTAATATTACTTGTAAATAATAATAAGAATAATCACAATAATATCTAAAATTACAATTTATAATAATATGATATAACAAATTAAATATATATCAATTTTATATATTTTTTTAAAAATAACCATATAATGATATTAATATTAATATTAATATGAATATTAATACTAATAATAAAAGTAATAATAATAATATAACAATTACATATAACAAATTTCATATTATAACTTTTAATGCTACTAATACTAGTAGGAATAATAATATAATAACTATAATTAAACTTGTAATATATTACAATTTATTAATTATGTAATATTATATTACATAATCACATTTATTTAATATTTGTATATTTTATATATATATATATATATATATATATATATATATATATATATATATATATATATATATATATATATAAATAATTATTAAAATAATTCATATATATATTTTTATATATTTATTTTAATGGTAACTTAACTATTTTATTTATTATTTTACCTTTTTAATTCCAATTGATTAATGTGTATTTGATTACTCAAGTTTTATATATATTCTTATATTTATATTTATATTTATATATATATTTACATATTTATTTACACACAATTGTTCGTGAATCGCCGAGAATATTCAAAATTTAACTGAATCTATGAACACAGTTCAAAAATTTTGAGACCCAACATTACAGACTTTGCTTATCGTGTCGAAATCATATAAAGATCAAGTTTAAATTTGGTCGAAAATTTCCGGGTCGTCACAGTACCTACCCGTTAAAGAAATTTCGTCCTGAAATTTGAGTGAGGTGGTCATGTCTAACAATAAAAATGTTTTCATGACGAATATGAGTTGATAAATAGAGTTTTATCATCATTGAGTAATATGGATAAAACAATTCGATTATTCGAAGAGTACGAATGAAGCTATCACAAAATAGTGGAAAGTTTCGTCTTAACTTTTGACGTATTCACGATTGAATTTAGAAAATAAGGTGCGTCTTGACTTTTGACGTTGTCTTGGTTGAATTCCGGAATTCAAGGGATTTAAAGAAAATCTTCGAAATCTATAAGATCTGATTCTTCGAGATTTAAGGAAATTAGGATCTCTTTATTTAAATGCGATGATTTGTCTCGATTACTACGTCTAATGTTTCCATGATAAATTAAACTCTTCCGTTCCATTTTTCTCACCATTCCTATACTTTCTTTCTTAGTTCATACATGCAAAAGATTGTGAAAATGCTTAGTCCAGTTCTAATCCTTGATATTTTTCTATTTATCATTTCTGTCATCCTTCTTTTCAATCTCCCACCAGAAGAATCTGTTTACTTCTACTATTACCTTGGGGTGATACTATTCTTAATTCTACCATGTCTTTATATTGCTATTTGAATTAATATCCACGGTTTGTAACCCCCGTGTTGTTATTGGGCTTTATATTTTTCCTTATTTGTCGGAGTTCCACACTTTCGTTTTCTCTTCCCGACTCTAAGTCAAGCGAATAATGGTCCAGAATTTGTAGATATGAAATTCGGAATGAACATAGTTAATGTTCTTAGAAGAAAATTGAAATGACACGATTTTGATTTGTCAAATTACCAGAATATCCTGGAAAAATAAATTTATCAAGAAGATGTGATCTTAATATGTTTAGAGATTAGTTAGAATGTAAGAGTCATGTAACTTGGCACATGATGATGTTATGATCTGTGAATCATCATGTTTCATTAGAAACTCAGCATAACTTACTGTAATATAATCACGTTGATCAAGTGTCATTATATTATACTAACTCATGCTTCAGTTCCCAACACTACTTCAATAACATTCATAGTTTAAACTCGAAAGTTTACAGAATATAGAAACTAACAGTTTCTTATATGAGGTAACACTGATAGCGCGAGGAGATAAATAATTTCTGATAAGAGTAGTTATGAAAATATTTTCAGAAATATCGAAGATATTTATAATGAAAGATACGATAATATCTTGGAATATCTAAGATCAGAGGATGATGAAGCAGATTTTTCCGTAATGGTTTAGAGTCAGGAGCAAGGTATTCGTTAATGACTTCAGCAGATACTGAATCATTTGGATTCTTTAAATATAGGGTATGGTCCTTGTATTTGTCCTTGGTCTCCTTCGTAGTTAGCTCAATCCGTTTACCAGTTCCAACTTTTCTGAGCTTTTCCAACGTATCCTTCTTTATCATCATACTTTTGACTGCTAATGTCGTTTACGGTTGTCTACAGTTTCTGCTACTTCATTCAATTTTTCAACATTTAGAGTATTGATTTGTAGACTGAATGCTCTTCAGGATTTCAGAATGGAAGATCATAATTCTATGAGATAAATGTTATGTGTATACATATAACTGTTGTTGTAGACATGTTGCGAGATTTCAAAATACTGATTGCTGATTCTCGGTAATTGGTATGGCAGTTCACGTTACAAGATGCAGATGAGTAGATGATAGGGTTTCAATGAATATAATAACTTTTCAAAAAGTCAAAGATCAATGAAATTGCTGGTAAGTTTGCGGTTAATGTAGTGGGATATAAATGGTTCTCCGGTATCGATGATGAATAGATAATCTTTATAATAAGGTTTATTCGAATGAAAAATTGAAGCTGATTTGCTGGAGCTGTGACAAAATTGGCTAATTTGGAAAGGGATTGCAAGGTTATTTTCGGAAATAACAACGTCAAAGGAGTTAGTATAGATATGTGTTAAACGTTTACTCAGTTTCCGAGTGTTTTCAGGTGCATAATTATATGCATAAATCTTTTCCTTTCGTAGATGAAGTGCGGTTGGTTCATCCTCTCGATTGAGGTGTTTTCAAGAATTATGAAAGGTTTGAATGTAGATTGTAATCGTCAAGATACAAATGAGGTTTAAGATGAAATCAAGTGGCAAACTTGAAGAATTGTTTAGTTTCATTTGTTATAATCAATATTTTAATTCTTTTTAATTGTCCAATGTTATTAGTCCACAATCGATAGTCCACAGTTAACAGTCCAGTAATTCATATATAGTTTAATATATTATATTTGAATTAATTAATACGTGTCGTGACCCGTATACGTCTCAGGCTCGATCACAACTCAAAGTATATATATTATTGTAGAATCAACCTCAACCCTGTATAGCTAACTCGATCATTACTGCATATAGAGTGTCTATGGTTATTCCAAATAATATATATAGATGCGTCGATATGATATGTCAAAACCTTGTATACGTGTCCCAATATTTAAAGTGCGTAAAATAAATAACAGAAATTAAATGACGATAAATAAAGTGCGTAAAGTAAATAACAGAAATTAAATGATGATAAATAAAATTGCGATAATTAAATTGCGATAAATAAACTGCGATAAATAAAATGTAATCAGTTAGATAGGAACAGTTAGTTATGATTTTGTTAGCGTGGATTCTTAACAAAATTTTCTCATAATTAAATTGTTTGTTTCTAACAAGTTTTATTTTTGTCCAATGTTTTCTTCATTATACCACTTGTTGGATTCTAATAAGTCAAAATCCAAATATGAAATTGAATGAAAATGGTTATTCTACGTTGAACGGATACATATATTGTAGTGACCCGAACTTTTCCATGTTTATATATATTAATTGAGATTGATATTTACATGACTAAATGTTTCCAACGTGTTAAACAATCAAACTTGTTAAGACTTGATTAAATGAAATAAGTTTCATATCGACAATTGATCACCCAAGTTGACCGGCGATTCACGAACCTTACAAAATTGTAAAAACTACATGTTGTGGTATATATATATATATGGTTGACATAAGATTATGATGAGTAAGTATCTCACTAGGTATATTAACAATGTGTGATATACATAAGAAATGAGATTACTAAGTTTAGAAACTCGAAATGATATATATAACGATTATCGTTATGATAACGTCTACTAAATACATATGTATCATATTAAGATATTGATACACTATATTTAACATGATAAAATGATATTTAAATATATCATTAAGTGTGTTAACAATGAACTACATATGTAAAAACAAGACTACTAACTCAAGAATTACGAAACGAGACTTATATGTAACGATTATCGTTGTAACGATATTTTAATGTATATATCATATTAAGAGATATTCATACATCATAATATCATGATAACATAATAATTTAACATCTCATTTGATATAATAAACATTGGGTTAACAACATTAATTGAGATCGTTAACTTAAAGGTTTCAAAACAACACTTACATGTAACGACTAACGAAGACTTAACGACTCCATTAGAATGTATATACATGTTGTGTTTTGATATGTATTATTACACTTTTGAAAGACTTCAAGACACATATCAAAGTACTTCTACTTAACAAAAATGCTTACAATTACATCCTCGTTCAGTTTCATCAACAATTCTACTCGTACGCACCTGTATTTGTACTCGTACAATACACAGCTTTTAGATGTATGTACTATTGGTATATACACTCCAATGATCAGCTCTTAGCAGCCCATGTGAGTCACCTAACACTTGTGGGAACCATCATTTGGCAACTAGCATGAAATATCTCATAAAATTACAAAAATATTAGTAATCATTCATGACTTATTTACATGAAAACAAAATTACATATCCTTTATATCTAATCCATATACCAACGACAAAAAATACCTACAAACACTTTCATTCTTCAATATTCTTCATCTAATTGATCTCTCTCAAGTTCCATCTTCAAGTTCTAAGTGTTCTTCATAAATTCCATAAGTATAGTTTCATAAAAATCAAGAATACCTCCAAGTTTGCAAGTCTACTTCCAAGCTTTCTAATCCATTCCAAGTAATCATCTAAGATCAAGGAACCTTTGTTATTTACAGTAGGTTATATTTCTAATTCAAGGTTATATTTCTAATTCAAGGTAATATTTACAGTAGGTTTATTCGAAGGTTTAAACTTGTAATCACTAGAACATAGTTTAGTTAATTCTAAACTTGTTCGCAAACAAAAGTTAATCCTTCTAACTTGACTTTTAAAATCAAATAAACACATGTTCTATATCTATATGATATGCTAACTTAATGATTTAAAACCTGAAAACACGATGAACACCATAAAATCGGATATACGCCGTCGTAGTGAAACCGGGGGCTGTTTTGATTTGGATAATTAAAAACTATGATAAACTTTGATTTAAAAGTTGTTCTTCTGAGAAAATGATTTTTCACATGAACATGAAACTATATCCAAAAATCTTGGTTAAACTCAAAGTGAAAGTATGTTTTTCAAAATGGTCATCAAGATGTCGTTCTTTCGACGGAAATGACTACCTCTTTAGTAATTGACATGTAACTTAAATTTCTGACAATAGACCTATACTTTTTCTGTTTGGATTCTTAAATTAGAGTTCAATATGAAACCATAGCAATTTGATTCACTCAAAATTGATTTAAAATGAAGAAGTTATGGGTAAAACAATATTGGATATTTTTGATCTTTTTAGCTACGGGAAATGTTTAACAAATCTATACAAATCATATCCTAGCTAACTTATATTGTATTATACATGTATTCTAATATATTATGTAATCTTGGGATACCATAGACACGTATGCAAATGTTTTGACATATCATATCGGCCCATGTATATATATTATTTGGAACAACCATAGACACTCTATATGCAGTAATGTTGGAGTTAGCTATACAGGGTTGAGGTTGATTCCAAAAATATATATACTTTGAGTTGTGATCTAGCCTGAGATGTGTATACACTGGGTCGTGGATTGATTCAAGATAATATATATATATCGATTTATTTCTGCACATCTAACTGTGGACAACTAGTTGTAGGTTATTAACGAGGACAGCTGACTTAATACACTCAAATCTTTAAAACATAATAAAAATGGTTGTAATTATATTTTGATCATACTTTGATATATATGTACATATTTGTATAGGTTCGTGAATCGATCCGTGGCCAAGTCTTATTTTCGAGGAAGGAAATATCTGTGAAAGTGAGTTATAGTCCCACTTTTAAAATCTAATATTTTTGGGATGAGAATACATGCAGGTTTTATAAATGATTTACAAAATAGATACAAGTACGTGAAACAACATTCTATGGTTGAATTATCGAAATCGAATATGCCCCTTTTTATTAATTCTGGTAATCTAAGAATTAGGGAACAGATACCCTAATTGACGCGAATCCTAAAGATAGATCTATTGGGCCTAACAAACCCCATCCAAAGTACCGGATGCTTTAGTACTTCGAAATTTATATCATATCCGAATGGTGTCCCGGAATGATGGGGATATTCTTATATATGCATCTTGTTAATGTCGGTTACCAGGTGTTCACCATATGAATAATTTTTATCTCTATGTATGGGATTTGTATTGAAATATGAAATCTTGTGGTCTATTGTTACGATTTGATATATATAGGTTAAACCTATAACTCACCAACATTTTTGTTAACGTTTAAAGCATGTTTATTCTCAGGTGAATACTAAGAGCTTCCGCTGTTGCATACTAAAATAAGGATAAGATTTGGAGTCCATGTTTGTATGATATTGTGTAAAAACTGCATTCAAGAAACATATGTCGATGTAATATATTTCTATTGTAAACCATTAAGTAATGGTCGTGTGTAATCAGTATATTTTAGATTATCATTATTTGATAATCTACGTAATGCTTTTGAAACCTTTATTGATAAAATAAAGGTTATGGTTGTTTTAAAAATGAATGCAGTCTTTGAAAAACGTCTCATATAGAGGTCAAAACCTCGCAACGAAATCAATTAATATGGAACGTTTATAATCAATATGAACGGGACATTTCAGTTGGTATCCGAGCGTTGGTCTTAGAGAACCAGAAAATTTGCATTAGTGTGTCTTATCGAGTTTGTTAGGATGCATTAGTGAATCTGGACTTCGACCGTGTTTTCTTTAAAAATGATTGCTTAACATTTTTGTTGGAAACTATATATTATTAACATGTAAATATTATGTGATATATTAATCTCTTAACATGTTTGATATTGTGTGATAGATGTCTACCTCTAGCACAAATCCCATTGACTCACCTAATAATAACGAAGAGTCGAATATATATTGGCAAGATTCACAAGTTCTCGAAGAACCGGAAGAAGAGGAAACGAAACCGGAAGAAGAGGAACCGGAAGAAGAGGAACCAGAAGAAGAGGAACCAGAAGAAGAAGAGGTTCCAGAGGGGGGAATAGTAGGAACCACAGAAAACCGGTCAAATAAAAGAAAATCCTCAACCAATGGACCAAAGTTAATAATGGTCAATGGTGTTTCCGCTAAGGAAGCAAAATATTGGGAAAATTACCAATTTTTCGATGAATCGGATCCTGATGAGGATTCCGATGATGTTATAGAAATTAACCCGACCCAATTTAATGAGGCAAAAGAAAATAATAAGGGAAAAGGCATCAAAATAGAGAAATCTGATTCCGACCCATATGAACTTTATATGTACCGTCAACACCTGTATTTTCAATATCGTGACAATAACCCTGGAACCTCTAAACCACCAGGTTTTTCTAAACCAATGTGAAAAATGACGACTCATATTAGAGGAACATCATATATCCCTAGAAGATTAGGAAAAAGAACCAAGTCCGAAGAAGAAGAAACCAGTGATTCAGATTAGAGGAGTGTGAGCATGTTGTGTAATAAATGTATTGTAGTGTGCTTGTACTTTTATGTTCTATGTAAAAATTGCTTGTATTTTTTGTTATTACGAATCCAATCCTTGTCTATTTTACAGTATAAAAACAAAATGGACGTTAAGGGTAGACAACCGAATATTTTAGAAGACCTATCAGAGGATATGATTGAGGAAATCTTGTCTAGAGTCGGTCAGAATTCATCAGCACATTTAGTTATGGCGAAATTAACTTGTCAAACATTTGAAAGACTTTCCAGAAATGCCTTAGTTTATAAAAGGCTTTCCTTTGATAGGTGGGGTATATCACATTGGGGAGACTTTAAGTTACGTCGTGTTTTCTTTAAAGCGTTAAATGCGGGGAACCCAAATGCAATTTTACGCTACGGGTTAAGAACCTATTTTGACTCAACATATCCCAACATAGGATTTCGTGAATTAGAAAGAGCTTCTAACATGCAACATAAAGAAGCATGTTATGCTTACGGGTTAGTGATGTTTGCTTCTTACCAAAGTGAGAGAAAGAACATCGGATTGCAGCTTTTAAATAAAACTTTCCCACAAGTGACGGATTCAGTAGTTGGGGTGAGAAACAAGGTTTTTAGATTACTACGGGGCTGTTGGACATTACGAAACCCTCGTCCTTTTGACGACATTACAACATGCTGCCTAGCCAATGGTCATAACGGTTATTCCACAAGACCAAGGATGGGAAGTCGTCTTAGTAAAACCAGAATGCATGATTAACTTGTTTCATTTGACTATTTTGAAGGAAATGGCACCGACTACTCAACACACCTTGAATATGAGCGAAGAGGAATTTCGTGCCTTTCTTGCTTCAAATATAGCCGCAGTACAGGCCGCGCTACATACCAACAATAATTCTGAATCTAGCAATACAGCTAACGGCGCAAGAAATCGTGTAGGATACTCCTACAAGGAATTCACTGCCTGCAAACCTTCAGAATTTGATGGGACCGAAGGACCAATTGGATTGAAACGGTGGACCGAGAAAGTTGAATCAGTGTTTGCCATAAGTAAGTGTGCTGAAGGAGACAAAGTGAAGTACACTACGCATACCTTCACAGGTATTGCGTTAACATGGTGGAATACCTATCTAGAGCAAGTGGGACAAGATGCTGCTTACGCGCTACCGTGGTCAGCATTCAAGCACTTGATGAACGAGAAGTACCGTCCCAGAACCGAGGTCAATAAGCTCAAGTCAGAACTTAGAGGGTTACGAACACAGGGATTCGATATTACTTCGTACGAAAGACGATTCACAGAATTGTGCCTATTGTGTCCGAGAGCGTTCGAAGATGAGGAAGAGAAGATCGACGCATTTGTGAAAGGGTTACCGGAGAGAATCCAAGAAGATATAAGTTCACACGAGCCTGCCTCCATACAAAAGGCATATAGAATGGCTTACAAACTATTGAACCAGATTGAGGGAAGAATTAAAGAACAGGCAGCCGAAGAGGTCAACGTGAAGTTAGTCAAAAGAAAGTGGGAGGAAAACGGTGATAAGAGTCACCAAAACAACAACAACTATCCCAACAATCACAACATCAATCGCAACTACAACAAACGGCACAACAATAACAACAACAACTACAACAATCATCCCAACAACAATAACAACTGCAACAATAACAACAATCAGAAGCAGCTATGCCAAAGGTGTGAAAAGTATCACTCGGGGTTCTGCACCAAATTTTGCAACAAGTGTAAAAGAAATGGTCATAGCGCGGCGAAGTGTGAGGTCTACGGACCAGGGGTTAACAGAACAAAAGGAACAAATGGTGTCGAAACGAGTAATGGCGGAGCAAGTAGTGTCGGAGCAAGTTATGCCAATGTAGTTTGTTATAAATGTGGAAAACCGGGCCACATTATTAGAAATTGCCCAAACCAGGAGAACACGAATGGACAAGTCCGGGGAAGAGTTTTCAATATTAATGCAGCAGAGGCACAGGAAGACTCGGAGCTTGTTACGGGTACGTTTCTTATTGACAATAAATCTGCTTACGTTTTATTTGATTCGGGTGCGGATTGAAGCTATATGAGTAGAGATTTTTGTGCTAAATTAAGTTGTCCATTGATGCCGTTGGATAGTAAATTTTTACTCGAATTAGCAAACGGTAAATTAATTTCAGCAGATAATATATGCCGGAATCGAGAAATTAAACTGGGTAGTGAAATATTTAAGATTGATTTGATACCAGTAGAGTTAGGGAGTTTTGATGTAATAGTTGGCATGGACTGGCTGAAGGAGATGAAAGCAGAGATCGTATGTTACAAAAATACAATTCGCATTGTATGAGAAGAAGGAGAACCCTTAATGATGTACGGAGAAAAGGGCAACACGAAGCTACATCTTATTAGTAATTTGAAGGCACAAAAACTAATATGAAAAGGTTGCTATGCTGTTCTAGCACACGTCGAGAAAGTACAAACTGAAGAAAAGAGCATCAATGATTTTCCCGTCGCAAAAGAATTTCCCGATGTATTTTCGAAAGAATTACCGGGACTACCTCCACATCGATCTGTTGAATTTCAAATAGATCTTGTACCAGGAGCTGCACCAATAGCTCGTGCTCCTTACAGACTCGCACCCAGCGAGATGAAAGAACTGCAAAGCGAAATGTAAGAACTATTAGAACGTGGTTTCATTCGACCAAGCACATCACCATGGGGAGCTCCTGTTTTGTCAAGAAGAAGGATGGTACATTTAGGTTGTGTATTGACTACAGAGAGTTGAATAAACTTACCATCAAAAACCGTTATCCACTGCCAAGAATTGACGACTTATTTGATCAACTACAAGGCTCGTCAGTTTATTCAAAAATCAATTTACGTTCTGGATATCATCAAATGCGAGTAAAGGAGGATGATATTCCAAAAACTGCATTTAGGACGCGTTATGGTCATTACGAGTTTATGGTTATGCCGTTTGGATTGACTAACGCACCAGCTGTGTTCATGGACCTTATGATTCGAGTGTGTAGGCCATATCTTGACAAGTTTTTCATTGTTTTCATCGATGACATACTTATTTACTCAAAGAATGATCAAGAGCACGAAGAACATTTGAGAAAAGTGCTAGAAGTATTGAGGAAACAAAAACTGTACGCTAAGTTTTCAAAGTGTGCATTTTGGTTGGAAGAAGTTCAATTCCTCGGTCACATAGTGAACAAAGAAGGTATCCAGGTGGACCCGGCAAAGATCGAAACCGTTGAAAAGTTGGAAACCCCAAAAACTCCGAAGCTTATACGTCAATTTTTAGGATTGGATAGTTACTATAGAAGATTCATCCAAGATTTCTCCAAAATAGCAAAACCCTTGACTGCATTAACGCATAAAGGGAAGAAATTTGAATGGAAGGATGAACAAGAGAAGGCATTTCAGTTATTGAACAAAAAGCTAACTACGGCACCTATATTGTCATTGCCTGAAGGGAATGATGATTTTGTGATTTATTGTGATGCATCAAAGCAAGGTCTCAGTTGTGTATTAATGCAATGAACGAAGGTGATTGCTTATGCATCTAGACAATTGAAGATTCACGAGCAAAATTATACAACTCACGATTTGGAATTGGGTGCTGTTGTTTTTGCATTAAAGACTTGGAGGCATTATTTATATGGGGTCAAAAGTATTATATATACCGACCACAAAAGTCTCCAACATATATTTAATCAGAAGCAACTGAATATGAGACAATGCAGGTGGATTGAACTGTTGAATGATTATGATTTTGAGATTCGATACCACCCAGGGAAGGCAAATGTGGTAGCTGACGCTTTGATTAGAAAGGACAGAGAACCTATACGGGTAAAAGCTATGAATATAATTATTCGTACTAACTTTACTACTCAAATAAAGGAGGCGCAACAGGGAATTGTAAAAGAAGGAAAGTTGAAGAATGAGATACCCAAAGGATCAGAGAAACATCTTAATATTCGGGAAGACGGAACCTGATATTGGGCTGATAGAATTTGGGTACCAAGGTTTGGAGATGTGAGAGAAATGGTACTTAAAGAAGCACATAAAACCAGATATTCAATACATCCCGGAGCGGGGAAGTTGTATAAAGATCTCAAGAAACACTTTTGGTGGCCGGGTATGAAAACCGATATTGCTAAATATGTAGGAGAATGTTTGACGTGTTCTAAGGTCAAAGCTGAACATCAGAAACCATCAGGTCTACTACAACAACCTGAAATCCCGGAATGGAAATGGGAAAACATTACCATGGATTTCATTACTAAATTGCCAAGGACTGTAAGTGGTTATGATACTATTTAGTTAATAGTTGATCGTCTCACCAAGTCAGCACACTTCCTGCCAATGAGAGAAGATGACAAAATGGAGAAGTTGGTGCGATTGTATTTGAAGTAGGTTGTTTCCAGACATGAAATACCAGTCTCTATTATCTCTGATAAGGATGGTAGATTTGTTTCAAGGTTCTGGCAGACTTTGCAACAAGCATTGGGGACTCGTCTAGACATGAGTACTGCCTATCATCCACAAACTGATGGGCAGAGCGAAAGGACGATACAAATGCTTGAAGACATGCTACGAGCATGTGTTATTGATTTCGGAAACAGTTGGGATTGACACCTACCGTTAGCAGAATTTTCCTACAACAACAGTTATCATTCTAGTATTGAGATGGCGCCGTTTGAGGCACTTTATGGTAGAAAGTGCAGGTCTCCAATTTGTTGAAATGAAGTGGGGGATAGACAGATTACGGGTCCGGAGATAATTAAAGAAACTACCGAGAAAATCATCCAAATTCAACAACGATTGAAAACCGCCCAGAGTCGACAAAAGAGCTATGCGGACAGTAAAAGAAAAGATATAGAGTTTGAAATTGAAGAAATGGTCATGCTTAAGGTTTCACCTTGGAAAGGCGTTGTTCGATTTGGTAAACGGGGGAAACTAAATCCAAGGTACATTGGACCATTCAAGATTATAGATCGTGTCGGACCAGTAGCTTACCAACTGGAGCTACCTCAACAACTCGCAGCTGTACATAACACTTTCCACGTCTCGAATTTGAAGAAATATTTTGCTAAAGAAGATCTCACTATTCCGTTGGACGAAATCCAAATCAATGAAAAACTTCAATTCATTGAAGAACTCGTCAAAATAATGGATCGTGAGGTTAAGAGACTTAAGCAAAACAAGATACCGATTATTAAGGTTCGATGGAATGTTCGTAGAGGACCCGAGTTCACCTGGGAGCGTGAAGATCAGATGAAGAAGAAATACCTGCATCTATTTCCAAAAGATTCGTCAACATCTTCAACAGCTTAAAATTTCGGGACGAAATTTATTTAACGGGTAGGTACTGTAGTGACCCGAACTTTTCCATGTTTATATATATTAATTGAGATTAATATTTACATGACTAAATGTTTCCAACATGTTAAGCAATCAAACTTGTTAAGACTTGATTAAATGAAATAAGTTTCATATAGACAATTGATCACCCAAGTTGACCGGCGATTCACGAACGTTACAAAATTGTAAAAACTACATGTTGTGGTGTATATATATATATATATATATATATATATATATATATATATATATATATATATATATATATATATATATATATATATATATATATATATATGGTTGACATAAGATTATGATGAGTAAGTATCTCACTAGGTATATTAACAATCTGTGATATACATAAGAAATGAGATTACTAAGTTAAGAAACTCGAAATGATATATATAACGATTATCGTTATGATAACGTCTACTAAATACATATGTATCATATTAAGATATTGATACACTATATTTAACATGATAAAATGATATTTAAATATATCATTAAGTGTGTTAACAATGAACTACATATGTAAAAACAAGACTACTAACTCAAGAATTACGAAACGAGACTTATATGTAACGATTATCGTTGTAACGATATTTTAATGTATACATCATATTAAGCGATATTCATACATCATAATATCATGATAATATAATAATTTAACATCTCATTTGATTTAATAAACATTGGGTTAACAACATTAATTGAGATCGTTAACTTAAAGGTTTCAAAACAACACTTACATGTAACGACTAACGAAGACTTAACGACTCCATTAGAATGTATATACATGTTGTGTTTTGATATGTATTCTTACACTTTTGAAAGACTTCAAGACACATATCAAAGTACTTCTACTTAACAAAAATGCTTACAATTACATCCTCGTTCAGTTTCATCAACAATTCTACTCGTATGTACCCGTATTCGTACTCGTACAATACACAGCTTTTAGATGTATGTACTATTGGTATATACACTCCAATGATCAGCTCTTAGCAGCCCATGTGAGTCATCTAACACATGTGGGAACCATCATTTGGCAACTAGCATGAAATATCTCATAAAATTACAAAAATATTAGTAATCATTCATGACTTATTTACATGAAAACAAAATTACATATCCTTTATATCTAATCCATATACCAACGACCAAAAACACCTACAAAAACTTTCATTCTTCAATTTTCTTCATCTAATTGATCTCTCTCAAGTTCCATCTTCAAGTTCTAAGTATTCTTCATAAATTCCATAAGTATAGTTTCATAAAAATCAAGAATACTTCCAAGTTTGCAAGTCTACTTCCAAGCTTTCTAATCCATTCCAAGTAATCATATAAGATCAAGGAACCTTTGTTATTTATAGTAGGTTATCTTTCTAATTCAAGGTAATATTCATATTCAAACTTTGATTCAATTTCTACAACTATAACAATCTTATTTCGAGTGAAAATCTTACTTGAACTGTTTTCGTGTCATGATTCTGCTTCAAGAACTTTCAAGCCATCCAAGGATCCTTTGAAGCTAGATCTATTTTTCTCATTTCCAATAGTTTTATCCAGAAAACTTGAGGTAGTAATGATGTTTATAACATCATTCGATTCATACATATAAAGCTATCTTATTCGAAGGTTTAAACTTGTAATCACTAAAACATAGTTTAGTTAATTCTAAACTTGTTCGCAAACAAAAGTTAATCCTTCTAACTTGACTTTTAAAATCAACTAAACACATGTTCTATATCTATATGATATGCTAACTTAATGATTTAAAACCTGAAAACACGATGAACACCATAAAATCGGATATACGCCGTCGTAGTGAAACCGGGGGCTGTTTTGGTTTGGATAATTAAAAACTATGATAAACTTTGATTTAAAAGTTTTTCTTCTGGGAAAATGATTTTTCATATGAACATGAAACTATATCCAAAAATCTTGGTTAAACTCAAAGTGAAAGTATGTTTTTCAAAATGGTCATCAAGATGTCGTTCTTTCGACGGAAATGACTACCTCTTTAGTAATTGACATGTAACTTAAATTTCCGACTATAAACCTATACTTTTTCTGTTTGGATTCTTAAATTATAGTTCAATATGAAACCATAGCAATTTGATTCACTCAAAACGGATTTAAAATGAAGAAGTTATGGGTAAAACAATATTGGATATTTTTGATCTTTTTAGCTACGGGAAATGTTTAACAAATCTATACAAATCATATCCAAGCTAACTTATATTGTATTATACATGTATTCTAATATATTATGTAATCTTGGGATACCATAGACACGTATGCAAATGTTTTGACATATCATATCGACCCATGTATATATATTATTTGGAACAACCATAGACACTCTATATGCAGTAATATTGGAGTTAGCTATACAGGGTTGAGGTTGATTCCAAAAATATATATACTTTGAGTTGTGATCTAGCCTAAGACGTGTATACACTGGGTCGTGGATTGATTCAAGATAATATATATCGATTTATTTCTGTACATCTAATGTGGACAACTAGTTGTAGGTTACTAACGAGGATAGCTGACTTAATACACTCAAATCTTTAAAACATAATAAAAATGGTTGTAATTATATTTTGATCATACTTTGATATATATGTACATATTTGTATAGGTTCGTGAATCGATCCGTGGCCAAGTCTTATTTCCGAGGAAGGAAATATCTGTGAAAGTGAGTTATAGTCCCACTTTTAAAATCTAATATTTTTGGGATGAGAATACATGCAGGTTTTATAAATGATTTACAAAATAGACACAAGTATGTGAAACAACATTCTATGGTTGAATTATCGAAATCGAATATGCCCCTTTTTATTAAGTCTGGTAATCTAAGAATTAGGGAACAGACACCCTAATTGACGTGAATCCTAAAGATAGATCTATTGGGCCTAACAAACCCCATCTAAAGTACCGGATGCTTTAGTACTTCGAAATTTATATCATATCCGAAGGGTGTCCCGGAATGATGGGGAAATTCTTATATATGCATCTTGTTAATGTCAGTTACCAGGTGTTCACCATATGAATGATTTTTATCTCTATGTATGGGATGTGTATTGAAATATGAAATCTTGTGGTCTATTGTTACGATTTGATATATATAGGTTAAACCTATAACTCACCAACATTTTTGTTAACGTTTAAAGCATGTTTATTCTCAGGTGAATACTAAGAGCTTCCGCTGTTGCATACTAAAATAAGGACAAGATTTGGAGTCCATGTTTGTATGATATTATGTAAAAACTGCATTCAAGAAACATATGTTGATGTAATATATTTCTATTGTAAACCATTAAGTAATGGTCGTGTGTAATCAGTATATTTTAGATTATCATTATTTGATAATCTACGTAATGCTTTTGAAACCTTTATTGATAAAATAAAGGTTATGGTTGTTTTAAAAATGAATGCAGTCGTTGAAAAACATCTCATATAGAGGTCAAAACCTCGCAACGAATTCAATTAATATGGAACGTTTATAATCAATATGAACGGGACATTTCATATATCGGTGGTTGTAAGTAGGATAGTGAATGGCTGTTGAATCAGATTCGAAGAACATACAGTGTAACTTATTAATGTGAAATCTAAATAATCCTCGGGTATTACCTACCCGTTAAAATATTTTCACCATTAACAGTTTGTACAAAAGAATTTTTAATTACTATCTTTATGAAAACATATATACATATATATTTTCTTCAGATGTAATCATGGATTTAATGAGTTAATATGATATTAAACTCATTTAATTTTCGGTTTGAGCTAGAATAATTAATCCCTAAAACTTTTAGAAACCACATATTCTTCGTAGAATATTTTTTTTTCAATGAAGTTATGGATCAATACTTCATCGTTCATTGTTGTTGGTACTCCTTGGTATCTATGGTGCGTATGACGTTGATGTTCATGTGACAGATTGTGAAGTTGAGGTTTGTGATGCAGTTGTTGTTGGTGGTGGTAATGGTACTGTTGGCGTTGGTGATGGTGGTACTGGTTATGCTGCTGGTACTACTGCTGGTGTTTGTAACCTTTGCACCATATTCTCCAAAGTCACTACCCGAGCGCGAAGCTCGTTGACTTCTTCTATTACACCGGGGTGATTGTCGGTTCGGACGAGCGGATAAATATGATCTAGAATTTGGTATAGTATATAATCGTGACGAGATACCCTAGAAATGAGAGAAAATGGTGTTTCGGACAGGTTCGCCGGTTAGTGTTTCAGGTTCTTCGCCAAGAGGGCATTGTGGTGGATGATGTCAAAGCAGAGGGGTATAAAATACTATTAATTTTTAGGAGAAAATACTATTAAATACGATACAATTTTACACAAGATATTTATTTATTTATAGAATGGATATACTTAAACCTTGCTACAACACTTATAGGCAGTGTACCTAATCGTACAGTAGTGTAGTTTTTAGTAAGTCCGGTTCGTTCCACAGGGAAATCTTTAAACAAAGCTCAACGCTATATTAGTTTACTTTTATAAAAATACAAATATATATATAAGTAATATTATTATTATAAAGGGGGGTTTTTACCGTTTAATGACCGGTTTGTCGATTTTAAAACTTTAGTCGCAGTTAAAACCTAATGTAAAATATAAAATAAATACAAGACTTTAAATTAAAACGTAAAGTAAATAACGATAATGAAATTGCGAATAATAAAAATGCGATAAAATTAAATTGCGATAATTAAAAAGTACGATAATTAAAAGTGTGATTAAATAAAATAACAATAAATAAAAGTGCGATAATTAGAAGTGCAATTAAATATAAAATAAAGGAAATTAAATATGAAATAAAAGAATTATGCTTATTTAAACTTCCGTAATCATGATGTTTGACGTGTTGATTTTAGTTTTATGCCCATGGGTTAATTGTCCTTTGTCCTGGATTATTCAATATGTCCGTCTGGTTTTTGTCCATAACAGTCCATCAGTCATAAATATAAATTGCAAGTGTCCTTGTCAAATTATTATTATACCCGAAGATAAATATTCCAACTAATTGGGGATTCGAATTGTAACAAGGTTTTAATACTTTGTTTAATGAATACACCAGGTTATCGACTGCGTGTAAACCAAGGTTTTACTACTTTGTTAACAATTACACCAATTACCCTTGAATGTAATTTCACCCCTGTTTTGATTATTCTAGTGGCTATTAATCCATTCCCATGTCCGGTTAAATGAACGATTATTCGTACAAATAAATACCCCGCCCATCGTGTCCGATCGAGTGTATATGGTAATTTATAGGGATGCCCAATTGTAAATCTTTATATTAACATTAACAAACTTTCATTTAGTTAAACAGATATAAAGCCCATTAATAGCCCATAGTCTAGTTTCCACAAGTGTCGTTCTTTTATCTAAACCCCAATTATGGTACAAAGCCCAATTACCCAATTTTAGTAATTAGCCTAACATCATGATTACTTCGTTTTAAATAAGCATAATAATAACTTAGCTACGAGACATTAATATAAAAAGGTTGAACATAACTTACAATGATTAAAAATAGCGTAGCGTTACACGGACAGAATTTCGACTTACACCCTTACAACATTCGCTAACATACCCTTATTATTAGAATTATAATTAAAATTAAAATATAAATTATAAATATAAATATATATTACTTCGTATGAATGAGAAGAAAAAATGATGTTTAAAACTCGGCACAAAACTGGCTTTTTATAGGACCTGACCAGCAATCTCACACCATGCGACTCGCATGGTTTTGTGCCTCTGGCCATGCGAGTCGCATGGCCACCCTGGATTCAGCCAACTACTTTTGTTTTCTTCTTGCCGACGTAATATAATAATAATAATATATATAATATATAATTATATATAATTATATATATATTATATTATATTCTTGTGCATAGTAGACTAGATATTTTTGGTCCGTTGCGTCGGGCGTTTCTTCTTGGCTCAGGTCCCGGTTCCGGATTTTCGGACGTCCTCGCGTATTATTTTAAATCGCGTACTTTGCGTTCCGCAACTTGTACTCTTGTCATTTTGAGATGTTCCTCATCAATATTTTGAACCTTTTTAGTTGTATCTTGTACTTTATAGCTCTTTGGACCTTTTTGTCTACAATTTGTCGAATCTGCCTTTTGTCTTCACTTTTAATATTTAAACGAATATCTCTTGTAAATAGAACAATTGCAACTAAAAGCTTGTCTTTCTTGAGGAATAATGCTATGAAATATATGTTCGTTTTTAGCATTATCAAATATTCCCACACTTGAGCGTTGCTTGTCCTCAAGCAATATTGTCTTGAAATACTAGAATCACTTCTTTATTCTTCACACTTTGTACATCAGTGATTTCTATACGGCGGTATAAACAATGGAAGTAACGATATGGTTTACAGTCCCACATGACTATAAAAATTTAGATCCATTAAGGAAATTGGATCTTTATGAAAACATTTGATCTTTTGAAATCTAGTTTTTACCCTAGATAAGTTTTCCGGAATAACCCTTTACCGGTGTTTGCAAAATATTTTTGTGGGTTTGGTGGGTTTCAGATTTGAAAATTTTAGCTCAAAACTTGCGGTTTTGTGTCACCCACTTGCTAACCTTGTATTAGGAAAGCAACACGTCCAGTTTACTTGTCCCGTATATTACCTTTCGGCAAACTACCGTCCGGTTGTAAAGGAAAGCGTTGAACAAGCAACTGTTAAGGCAATGTCCCGTGACATGCTTTTGATTATGGTCTATAACGTGTCGGACGCAATTACTATCCTTGGTAGGAGCAATAGTAAAGCTCACCCTTATAATTTGTCGGTTTGGCACAAAGTCCTGTCTTTGACCATGTTATGCAACCACCGTTCTTACGGTTGACACCCGATTTAGTTCAGGTGACCTAATGAATTCCAGGTGAATTCCTAGGATTTTACGTTCAATGGTAATGAACGTATTGAAAATAGGGTTTTTAGAAAACAAATCGGTTTGTATTTTTGATCAAAATATTTTCTCGTTCAAGCTCGAGTTTAGATATCATTGAATTCCATGAGTTTGAATTCTCAATCTTTAAGGTCAATTTCTAGGATTGAGTAATATCAGTCTTAAAAGCTGATTTTTAATCTTTAAGGAGATTATCCTTTCTGGAGATCTGATTCATTAGTCTTATCCAGCTAATTTGCATGGTGCCCCCCATTATACGAGATAAATCCTTCTCATGGTTAGGATAAATCTGACCACTTGGCGACCCTGTTTTATGCTGAGGTCCGTGGATTTCCTGCTGATTTTAGTGATAACTTTTCTAGATTTTTCGTCAACCTACAGCTGGTCTGGACGACAACTTCATGACCTAAATCAAGAAGCGCGTGTCTTTTTCGGAAGACTTTACTTCCTTTTAATGATGGAATTGATTCATCGTGTAGATCCATCTCTTCTTTTCTTTCATCGGGTAAAACAGTTTAGTTTAGTCCAAAGCAAAAGTATTTTCAGTTATTTGTTACAGATATATGTGACATATGTTTAAAATAACTTGGTAAATTTTCCCACACTTGGCTTTTTATTTTTCTTTTTATCGTCCTCTATTCCATTTTAAATGAATTTTAACATTTTAGTTTGTTTCTCAATTTATGTCCTTTCCGAGGTAACAATAATTTCGGTGTTAAAACCTAGTTTTATCGTTCATAAATATGTATAAACATGATTTTGAATTCATTTAATTGAAAATTTTGAAAAATTTTACTAGAATTGGGTAGTCAGTATATAAGACTAGGGCTGTTCTTTTTTATCAGAGAGCACTAGATTCTAATACAACTACTGCTTTACTAGTATTTTTAATGGTAACCAAGTGTTTAATATTAAAATTTTAAAATCCGAAAGAATTTAACCCCTTCCCACACTTAAGATCTTGCAATGCCCTCATTTGCAAGAAATCAGTAACAATTTAAATTATTGAGGGTGATTTGTGTGAAAATTATTAAATTTTTACCAAAGTTTCCTAATATATTGGCGTTTGTTTGCTGAATGATAAATGGTGCACGTCATTTGTTCATTCCGTCTTGTTGTTATTTCACATACATTTTGCATCATTGTCGTCAAAATTACTTGCTTTTGCTGAACTTAATGCCAGTCTTTGAAAACGCGTTGTTTCACCCTGTTTTGTGCATAAAAATAGAATACATACAATACAAATATAATCATACATGAAATTTGAAATGGAACTTTGGCATCCCACTTTCAAACTATAAGAAAAATATTAGTACACAATAATAATAGAAATATCAAACATTACATAAACGTAATAGAAATGTTAAGTGTTTAAAATAATAAAAAATAAAAATTACCAACTTATCTCTACTGATCAGGAGGTGGGTTAGGAGGAAAATTAGGATATGGATCCCAATTCATGTTCGCGTCCGGGTTCCATGGCTGATTATAGGTGTACTGGTATGCTGCGTCATAATCATATGAATCATAGGGTGGTCTCATCTCTGGCTGATGTGCGGGATAGTATGCGGGTCGGGTCGGATAATACATCTCACCAGGCTGCAACTGGCTTATAATTTGGCGCTGATGATAATCCCATCGGCCATGCTCTCGTTGCCGGGAATGCTCGTAGTCATTCCGGCGTTGCCATGCCTCGTACTGCATATGCCTATCATAGTTCGTCATGTATTCATCCTCCATACGAATACCTAAATCAAGAGCAGTCTCCCGAACAACTCCTATAATGTTGTTCGCCTCCTCCATCTCGTCATCCGAACCTCTCTCTACCTGTCGCTGAGGTCCCTCGTATCGATATACCCGACCACGTCTCATCAATAATACCCTTGCACCGTGATAAAGGTTTGAACTTATAGTTTCACCTCCGTCCTCTATTTCGTTCATTGGACCCCCTTGGTGCTTATCTACACCTAAATACTCTCCAATGAGAGTAATGAAAATACCACCACCTATAATACTCCCCGATTTCATCCCCGAAACTACATTAGCGAGATAATAACCAACACAATAGGGAATGTTAACGAAACTCCTCGGGTCTCTAATACACTTGAGGTAGAACAAATCATTTACGGTCAATTTCTCCTTATTCCTACCCCTTTGTGTAATTGTGTTTGCTAAGAATCTATGAATCACCCGGAGTTCAGCTCTGTCTATATCTAAGTATGTATGATTTCCACTGGCGTGAAATTCATTAAAGTGGGACATACGCCTCCAGACAGCGTTAATATCAAATTCCCTATCTACCCTTTCTCCTTGGGCAATCAGGCTATTACAGTCGGGGCTCAAAAGTTCAGCAGGGGTGTAAATCTGTAAGGCCCTTGCTAAATCTATCATGGACATTCTGTACATTCGTCCACCTAACAGAAACCTAATAAAGCTTCTATCATCTATCCTCCTAACATCACTGTTTAACTTAATAGTACTAAGTAATTCTATACACCATTCCCTATATATGGTTCTACGAATGGAAAATAGGCGCATCCAATCGTTAAACTGAGAATTACCATACCTTTGCACCAATAATTGCCGAATCGGTTCGGCAAGGTCAACTGTTTCCAAAGGTACCCAGTCAATTGCCCTTGGCATTTCAACAACCTTAAAGTAGAGAATGTGCATGTTCTTTTGATAATCTGGATACTCTATCCAACATCTATCAAATCTCAGATTTGGGTGTAACTGATCTTCATTAATGTCTAAACTCAGAATCCTTTGATGTGGAGCGAATTGACGAAACTGATTCACGAATAATTGATCTTGATCGTGATAAGGAATATGTTGCTCCTCCTGTTCTTCTTCTTCTTGTTGCATATGTTGTTCCTGTTCATGAAACATTTCCGGTTCGGGCTCTGGTTGCCTGGACGATGATGCTCCTGAACCTCCAGTATCGGCTTTCTGCAAAACACATTAAACACAAAATTTGTGCATCCAAATATGCATTAGTGTTAGCAAAATAATAACTTGAAACAATTATGATGACATGTTCAAATCATAACACATTTTATACACATTTTATTAACAATAACAATACTACATTTTTACATACGAAAATGTATACAATGTTTTATCACATTTAAACTCTTAAACATGTCAACAATAATCATTATAGCAATTAAACACTTGTTACATGGCATTCAAATCAAACTAGTGTTCATTTTCATATTTTTGTCAAGTCTACACTTTGTCAAATAAGCCTATACGAAAAATGTACATCAAGTTCATAAGCATTTATCTCAAATAACATGCCAAAATAATCACTACTAGCAATGAAACAAGTTTCAAATAGCCTTTATATCAAATTATCCAAGTTCATGAATTTTTGGACTTAAAAAGTCCACTTTAATTCTCAAAAACATGTTTAGGCTCAAAGTTTGGATCAATTAACTACCTAAACATGTTACACTACTTAATTTAGCAACAATTCATGACAAAAATCGGCCATAACCTGTTTATAACAAAAAGCCCCAAATTGCTCAAGAACACAAACCCTAGATTCTTAAAAATTTGAAGTTTTTAGCTTCAATTCATGTTAAATAGCTTCTATCTAGGATATACATGCATAATATAACAACAATTTAGCTCTAATTACATCTAAATTTAACAAAATCAAAATATAAATTTTCTAGCTCAAGAACACAAAAATTCGAATTTAAAGAGATTAGGGGTGAAATCTTTACCTTTCTCCTGAAGGGGTTGAGACTACTGAATCTAGGCATGATTATTGTGAAATTTTTGCAAGAAATTTGGTGAAAATTGGTGAAAAATTGAGAGAGTTTGGAGAGTTTTCGTGTATGTGTGTGTGTGTTATTGTGAGAGACAGAGCAGCTCGCTGGAAGTTTTGATCCTGTCCAGCTTTTTATGGCCATGCGAGTCGCATGGCCTTCTGCCCATCCCCATGCGACTCGCATGGGGTGTAATTCCAGGTATTTTTTTTTTTTTTTTTTTTTTTTTTTTTTTTTTTTTTATATAAACCTTAAACTTTTAAAACATAAAATTTAATAAAATTTTAAAAATTTTGTTTCTTTTTAAGACGAGGTCGTTTCGGGACGATGCCCTAGTCCGTCCCTCGACAAAATTTTAAAATTTGTCTTTTTGTAGCGATTGTTTTAAAAGCTAAGATTTTTGGGTTTTTTTTTTTAATGTTTTTGTCATACTTTAAATCAATAAGATTAAAAATAATGATAATAAAAGTTCTCGTTCCTCCCTCGGGTAAAGCAATTTCGGTTCAAAGACCTAGTCTTCAACTTACGACGAATTTTTTAAAAATCATATTTTTAACTTAATGAGATAAAGTAAATTTTTGTTTTTAAATTCACACAACTTAAATATAAAATTCAAAATTAATAATAAAAAAAAAAATTCACACCAAACTTAATTTTAAAAATGCATAAAATTAAAATTAAAATTTCATATTTTAAAAATTCACACCAAACTTAATTTAAAAATTCATATTATAAATTCATACCAAACTTATATTAATTTTTTCAAATATTTATAATTTTAAAAATATTGTTTTTACAAAGTTTACAATATTAATTTAAGATTTAAATATTAATTTTAAAAACATGGTAAAAATAAATTTAAAAATCTTTTTGTCTTTTTATCCCACTTTAATCAATCAAATATTATCAAAAATATGCGCCCCTCTTTTCGGTAAAGTAATTTCGGTTCCAAGACCTAATTTAACTCATGACGAATTTTTGAAATATTTTGGGTTGATTGATTAAAGATATTTATACCTTAAGAATAAACGTTAAATTTCGCAGTGATGTAATAAATTTTTGAACGATATCAATAATTTCGGTCGCCAAACCTAATTTTATTTAATACCAATTTAATACTTTTTAGCGAACAAATTAGCGTTTATTATCAAAAGGTTAAAAATAAAAATAAAAATAAAAACTGTACAGACATACCTGTGAAATAGATTTCTTAGTTATATGATCTATTATATTCATAAGATAGTCGGTTTAATTGGTCTTCCATGGCTGCATAGGCGTAACCTCGAGCATTCATTGTCTTTTCTTCTAAACATATGAACGGTCCGTCTCTGCATAAAGTAACAAATTCGGTATTTGAATAGGTTTGATTATTTGAACATTTACCTCCATGTGACCATTTTCCGCATTTGTGACATCGTTCTAGGTGTCGTGCTCTTCTTTTCGCTGCGGATTTTGATTTTCCTTTACCAAATTGTAACTTATTATCTTCGCATCTGGATCCTTTTCTAACTCCGTCCATTCTTTCTCTGATTACTGATACTATTTCACTCGGGAGTATGTCATTATTACGTTTAGTGATCAAAGCGTGTAGCATTAGACCATGGTTTAGTTCACAGGCAGTCTTCATTTTGTAAAAACCTAAAAAAATAAAAATTCAGAATGGGGGGAGAAGACTAGTTCTTTAGGGTCTGCTAGGGAAAGACCATACGTGTTCCATTTTCGAGAACTACACGAAAACAGACAATCTAACTCTAACAGAAATACATATTATCTTTTAAAGACTTGATTCTCCCCACACTTAGTTAGCTGTGGTGTCGAAATTGTGATTAACTTCGTTGTCGACTTCCATCGGACCCTGTATGTAATGTTTAACTCTGTGACCATTAACTTTAAATTCAATCCCATTTGAATTTATTAATTCTATCGTTCCGTATGGGAAAACTTTTTTGACTATGAATGGTCCAGACCATCTTGATTTCAATTTTCCAGGAAATAGCTTGAATCGTGAATTAAAAAGAAGAACTCTGTCTCCTTCTTTAAATTCTTTTGAACTTCTGATTCTTTTATCATGCCATTTCTTCGTTCTTTCTTTATAGATTAACGAATTATCGTATGCTTCATGTCTTAATTCTTCTAATTCGTTTAGTTGACTTAATCGTAGACGTCCGGCTTCATGTAAATCAAGATTACATGTTTTCAAAGCCCAAAATGCTTTGTGTTCAATTTCTACTGGAAGATGACACGCTTTTCCATAAACAAGTCTAAAAGGTGTGGTTCCAATTGGAGTTTTGTAGGCTGTTCTAAAAGCCCAGAGTGCATCCTCCAATTTAATGGACCATTCCTTCGGATTTGATCCTACGGTTTTCTCTAGAATACGTTTTAAAGCTCGGTTGGTATTTTCAACTTGTCCACTTGTTTGTGGATGATATGCGGTGGAGATTTTATGAGTTACTCCATATCTTTTAAGAACTTTCTCAAGTTGATTATTACAGAAATGAGTACCCCGATCACTTATTAAAGCTTTCGGTGTTCCAAACCTTGCAAAAAGACGTTTTAAAAAGTTGACTACAACTCGTGCATCGTTAGTTGGGAGAGCTTGTGCTTCCGCCCATTTAGATACATAATCAATGGCTACGAGTATATATAGATTATTATGAGATTTTGGAAATGGACCCATAAAGTCAATACCCCAAATGTCAAATACTTCACATACTTGGATGACATTTTGTGGCATTTCATCACGTTGACTTATTTTTCCGGCCCTTTGACATGCATCACAGGATTTGCAAAGAAGGTGTGCGTCTTTGTAAATTGTAGGCCAATAGAATCCAGCTTCAAAAACTTTTCTTGCTGTTAGTTGAGGCCCATAATGCCCTCCTGTTGGTCCTGTGTGACAATGGTTTAAAATTTTACTAGCTTCATTTCCAAATACACATCGGCGTATTATTCCATCGGGACAACTTTTAAACAGATGTGGATCTTCCCAGAAATAGTGTTTTATATCACTGAAGAATTTCTTTCGTCTTTGGTACGATAATCCTTTTTCAAGGAATCCACAAACTAAGTAGTTTGCATAGTCTGCAAACCATGGGATTTCTTTATAATCTATCTTCAATAGATATTCATCAGGAAAGTTGTCTTGTATGGCCGATTCATTCAGAACTTCTAATTCGGGATTTTCAAGACGAGAAAGATGATCAGCGGCGAGATTTTCTGCTCCTTTTTTATCTCGGATTTCAATATCAAACTCTTGTAAGAGTAAGATCCAACGGATTAATCTTGGTTTAGCATCTTGTTTTGAAAATAGGTATCTAAGAGCAGAATGGTCGGTATAGACCACCGTTTTTGCTAGAACGAGATATGATCGAAATTTGTCAAAAGCAAAGACAATAGCAAGGAGTTCTTTTTCAGTAGTTGTATAGTTCGTTTGTGCTCCTTGTAATGTCTTACTAGCATAATATATAGGTTGAAATCGTTTTTCAATCCTTTGTCCTAAAACGGCTCCCATTGCAAAATCACTTGCATCGCACATTAGTTCAAATGGTAGATTCCAATTTGGTGTTATCATGATCGGTGCATTAGTGAGTTTTTCTTTAAGAATATTAAAAGATTTGATACACTCATCTGTAAAGATGAATGGCGCATCCTTTTCTAGGAGTTTATTCATAGGAGTGGCAATTTTAGAAAAATCTTTTATGAAACGTCGGTAAAAACCGGCATGCCCTAGAAAACTCCTAACTCCTCTAACATTGGTGGGATGTGGAAGTTTAGCAATTACATCTACTTTAGCTCTATCCACTTCAATTCCTTCTTTTGAAATTTTATGTCCAAGAACGATGCCTTCTTTAACCATGAAATGGCATTTCTCCCAATTGAGTACTAGATTTGATTTTTCGCATCTAATTAGCATTCGTTCCAGATTAACTAGACATGATTTAAATGTATCACCGAAGACCGAAAAGTCATCCATGAATACTTCCATGCATTCTTCTATCATGTCGTGAAAAATCGCCATCATACACCTTTGAAAGGTTGCAGGGGCGTTACAAAGTCCAAATGGCATGCGTTTGTAAGCAAAAGTACCATAAGGGCACGTGAATGTGGTTTTCTCTTGGTCCTCGGGTGCTATTGGAATTTGAAAATATCCGGAAAATCCATCTAGAAAACAATAGTAACTATTTCCGGCTAATCTTTCCAACATTTGATCTATGAAAGGTAAGGGAAAGTGATCTTTTCTGGTGGCGTCATTTAATTTTCTATAATCAATACATACACGCCATCCTGTTACAGTCCTAGTAGGAATAAGCTCATTTTTCTCATTTGTGATGACAGTCATGCCACCCTTCTTAGGCACGCATTGAACTGGGCTTACCCATGGACTATCAGAGATTGGATATATCAAACCTGCATCTAGCAGTTTAATAATCTCTTTCTTAACTACATCTTGCATATTAGGATTTAGTCTTCGTTGGCGTTGCACATACGTTTTATGACCTTCTTCCATAAGGATTTTATGTGTGCAATACGAAGGACTTATTCCTTTAATATCATGAATCTTCCATGCAATGGCTTGTTTATGAGCTTTCAACACAGAAATGAGTTGTGATTTCTCATTTTCAGTAAGAGAAGACGATATTATTACAGGTAATTCAGATTCACCATGTAAATAAGCGTATTCCAAATGGTTTGGAAGTGGCTTTAACTCTAATTTCGGAGGTTCTTCTATCGATGATTTGTATCGATATCTGTCTTCTTCTTTTAGCATTTGAATTTCTTCTGTTGTTGGTTCATATCCATTAGCTATAAGTGTAGCTAACATTTCAGCTTCATCAATTGGTTCATTTCCTTCTCCTAAAGAACATTCTCCTGTTCCTTGTAATTCTGGAAATTCTTCTAATAATTCTGCATGTGCATCTATAGTTTTAATATAATAACATGTATCATCTGCAGATTGTGGTTGTTGCATTGCTCTATCAACTGAAAAGGTAACACTCTCATCCTCTATACTTAGGGTCAGTTTCTTACCGAACACGTCTATCATTGCTTTAGCCGTGTTTAAGAATGGTCTTCCTAATATGAGAGGAACTTGAGAATCTTCTTCCATGTCCAAAACAACAAAATCTACTGGAAATACTAAAGTACCAACTTTAACTAGCATGTTCTCCATTATCCCTCTAGGATATTTTATTGATCTATCGGCTAGTTGTATGCTTATTCTTGTTGGTTTTAATTCTCCAAGGTCTAGTTTAGCGTATAGTGAATACGGCATTAGATTTATACTAGCACCTAAATCAGCCAATGCTTCTATTGAACTAAGGCTACCCAGAAAACATGGAATTGTGAAACTTCCTGGATCAGATAATTTTTCTGGTATCTTATTCAACAGTACTGCTGAACAATTAGCATTCATAGTAACAGCCGAGAGTTCTTCCATTTTCTTTCTATTCGTGATTAGATCTTTCAAGAATTTAGCATATCTTGGCATTCCTGAAATTACATCAATGAAAGGAAGATTTACATTTATCTGTTTAAACATATCCAAGAATTTGGATTGCTCGGCTTCAAGTTTTTCCTTCTTCATTTTACTCGGGTAAGGAAGTGGTGGTTGGTATGGTTTAACATAAGGTTTATCCTTAACTGTGTTATCTTCATTAACCTTTTCAACTACCGGTTCTTTTTCCTTATCTTGATCAGGTTGTGGTTCTTGTGGAGTAGGAATAGTTTCATCAGAAGTTACAGGTATTTCAGGTGGTTTAAGTGTTGTACCACTTCTTGTGGTAATAGCTTTAGCTGTCTCATTCCGGGGGTTAGCATTTGTATCACTAGGTAGACTTCCCGGTTTTCTTTCACCTATTAACCTTGCTAGGTTACTTACTTCTTGTTCCAGATTTTGAATAGAAGCTTGTTGATTTCTAAATGCTTGAGCATTTTGTTCATTGGTTTGTTTTTGAGATGTGAAAAACTGCGTTTGAGTTTCAACTAGCTTCGTCATCATATCTTCTAAATTCGGCTTTTTATCATCGGTTTGTTGTGGTGGTTTGTTTTGAAAATTCGGTCTTTGCTGATTATAAGTATTGTTGGATACTTGTTGATTGCTAGGACCTTGTTGGTTGTTGTATGGAATATTTCGGTTATAATTCTGGTTTTGATTGTAAATCGGTCTTGGCGGTTGATAATTATTCTGATAATTATTTCCAGGCCTTTGGTTTATGTATGAAATATTCTCTCTTTGTTCCATTGTTAATTCAATACTAAGACAATCTTTTGTCAAATGTGGTCCTCCACACTGCTCACAACTAATTCGTATAGCATGAATATCTTTAGTCATCTTTTCCATTCGTCTCTCGAAAGCATCTATCTTTGCTGAAATGGAATCTAAGTCATGGCTAGAATCGGCTCTAGCTGCTTTAGATGATCTAATGATATCTTTTTCTTGGTGCCACTCATGTGAGTGGGAAGCAGTGTTATCAATAATTTTGTAAGCATCAGTTTCGGTTTTCTTCATAATAGAACCACCAGCTGCTATATCTATGTCTTTCCTTGTAGTGATGTCGCATCCTTGGTAGAATATTTGTACTATTTGACAGGTGTCTAAACCATGTTGCGGACATCCTCTTAACAACTTTCCATATCTTGTCCACGCCTCATATAGAGTTTCATTTGGCTTCTGTGTGAACGTAACAATTTCTGCTTGAAGTCTTACGGCTTTAGATGCAGGAAAGAATTGTTTAAGAAATTTGTCAATTAAAACGTCCCATGTATCAATCGCCCCTTCGGGTAACGATTCCAACCAATCTTTGGCTTCTCCCTTTAAAGTCCAGGGAAATAACATGAGATATATCTGTTCATCCTCCACTTCTCGTATTTTAAATAGTGTGCAGATCCTATTAAAGGTACGTAGATGTTCATTTGGATCTTCCTTTGGCGCACCACTAAATTGGCATTGATTAGTCACCATGTGTAGAATTTGTCCTTTGATTTCATAATCTGGCGCATTAATGTCTGGATGAGTAATTGCGTGACCTTGGCCAGTGCGTTTAGCTCTCATTCGATCTTCCATACTTAAAGGTTCCAGATTCTCCATAATTGAATTTGTTGAATCGGTATCACTAGATGATTCTGATTTAATAGTTCGTTCCTCAACAATCTCTGTTTGAATGATTTGTGGTTCCGGAGGAAAGTTTAATGGTTCAGGATCTATGAACCGTTCCTGAATATTTTCTGGATTCTCAATTGTGAGGTTTGTTTCAAAAACTGGATTATCGGAAATTTGAACTGAAGTACTTGGTCGACTGGATGACGATTCTAATGAAAAATCAACGGCGGTTATATTTGTTAAACGATGTCTTGATCGAGTTACAGGTGGTGAACGTACAAAAGGTGATGAACGTCTTGCTCGGTGCATTCACAGAATATCCTATTAGTTTTAAAAAGGAAAGAAAAATTATAATAAGTTATCCAATCAATAGACTTTTCTGATTTTGCCCACGTTTCGAATAGCCAAAAGATGCAGCAGAGGGGCAGGATTCGTTTGGTCTCAATATAATTGAGGACTGTTTGGCTCCAATAACCCGGTCCACGTACAAATCCAACTATTACTACGAACCAGAAAATTTTTATGTCTATCAATTTAACTACTTAAAATAAATTTTCGTAATTTTAAGAAATTTAGATAAGAAGTAGAAAAAATTCTAAGTCCTAAAACTAGAATAGCGAGAAATAAGAGAGAAAAAGATTGCGCGTCGAAAAATGTCGAAAAAGAAAAATGATTGAAAAATAAAAGGTGACGGAAAATTAAAAGAAACTTATCAAAACTTAAAAATACTTAACTAATTTAACCTTATTACTACAACTAACTTAAAATTATAATCGCAAATTGAAATTACTAATTGGAATGATAATTGATACATAGTAAAAGGTCTAAAAATATTAAAGCTTACAGAAAAAAACTAAATCCCAAATGGAAATAACTTAAAAAGAAACTAAAACGTAAAAAGGCGTCGCAAAATTCTAAAGCACCTAAATCTTAATCTAAAGAAAAAGCACTTAAGGAATTCTACGGCAAAGCCTAAAAATATAGGAGTAAAAATAACTATAGCTAAAACTAAGTTTAAAATTAAATATGAGCTAAAAATACAAATATTACGCTACAACGATTAAAAAGGGACAAAATATAAAAGTTATAAAAAGTGATAAAAAAAAAATACAATTTTTATTAAAATATTATTTTTATATTAATTATATTAAAGTATTAAGTTTTAAATATAATAAAACTAATTAAAAGTAATTAATTAAACTAAAAACTTAATTAATAATAATAAATCAAATTAGGGTTTAATATAATAATAATATATTATACTCCGTAATTAATGCGTTTTTAGGGTTCAGATGTGGTCCTGTCAGACCCCTCATGCGAGTCGCATGATTTAAGGGGTTGGGTCATGCGAGTCGCATGACTAACTGGACCGGTTCAACTGGACAGGTTCAATTTGACAGGTCACGTATATTTAATATTTATTTTCTTTTTTTTTTTTTTCTGTTTTTCTATTTAAATATAAATATATATATAATTAAAATAAAACTTAATCTTAAAACTAAAAATAAACTTAAAATACTTTATAATTTTGTAAAAATAAAAGAAAAACTTAAAAAAATATATTTAAAATACTTTTTTTTTTTTTTTTCGATTTTAAAAGCTCTCTCTTTTTTTTTTTATATATTTAAACAAAAATATAAATTTTACAAAAACTAATTATAACTTAAAAATTAAAAATATGGCGTTTCGCTTCGGTGGATGATTCCCCGGCAGCGGCGCCAAAAATACTTGATGTCAAAGCAGAGGGGTATAAAATACTATTAATTTTTAGGAGAAAATACTATTAAATACGATACAATTTTACACAAGATATTTATTTATTTATAGAATGGATATACTTAAACCTTGCTACAACACTTATAGGCAGTGTACCTAATCGTACAGTAGTGTAGTTTTTAGTAAGTCCGGTTCGTTCCACAGGGAAATCTTTAAACAAAGCTCAACGCTATATTAGTTTACTTTTATAAAAATACAAATATATATATAAGTAATATTATTATTATAAAGGGGGGTTTTTACCGTTTAATGACCGGTTTGTCGATTTTAAAACTTTAGTCGCAGTTAAAACCTAATGTAAAATATAAAATAAATACAAGACTTTAAATTAAAACGTAAAGTAAATAACGATAATGAAATTACGAATAATAAAAATGCGATAAAATTAAATTGCGATAATTAAAAAGTACGATAATTAAAAGTGTGATTAAATAAAATAACAATAAATAAAAGTGCGATAATTAGAAGTGCAATTAAATATAAAATAAAGGAAATTAAATATGAAATAAAAGAATTATGCTTATTTAAACTTCCGTAATCATGATGTTTGACGTGTTGATTTTAGTTTTATGCCCATGGGTTAATTGTCCTTTGTCCTGGATTATTCAATATGTCCGTCTGGTTTTTGTCCATAACAGTCCATCAGTCATAAATATAAATTGCAAGTGTCCTTGTCAAATTATTATTATACCCGAAGATAAATATTCCAACTAATTGGGGATTCGAATTGTAACAAGGTTTTAATACTTTGTTTAATGAATACACCAGGTTATCGACTGCGTGTAAACCAAGGTTTTACTACTTTGTTAACAATTACACCAATTACCCTTGAATGTAATTTCACCCCTGTTTTGATTATTCTAGTGGCTATTAATCCATTCCCGTGTCCGGTTAAATGAACGATTATTCGTACAAATAAATACCCCGCCCATCGTGTCCGATCGAGTGTATATGGTAATTTATAGGGACGCCCAATTGTAAATCTTTATATTAACATTAACAAACTTTCATTTAGTTAAACAGATATAAAGCCCATTAATAGCCCATAGTCTAGTTTCCACAAGTGTCGTTCTTTTATCTAAACCCCAATTATGGTACAAAGCCCAATTACCCAATTTTAGTAATTAGCCTAACATCATGATTACTTCGTTTTAAATAAGCATAATAATAACTTAGCTACGAGACATTAATATAAAAAGGTTGAACATAACTTACAATGATTAAAAATAGCGTAGCGTTACACGGACAGAATTTCGACTTACACCCTTACAACATTCGCTAACATACCCTTATTATTAGAATTATAATTAAAATTAAAATATAAATTATAAATATAAATATATATTACTTCGTATGAATGAGAAGAAAAAATGATGTTTAAAACTCGGCACAAAACTGGCTTTTTATAGGACCTGACCAGCAATCTCACACCATGCGACTCGCATGGTTTTGTGCCTCTGGCCATGCGAGTCGCATGGCCACCCTGGATTCAGCCAACTACTTTTGTTTTCTTCTTGCCGACGTAATATAATAATAATAATATATATAATATATAATTATATATAATTATATATATATTATATTATATTCTTGTGCATAGTAAACTAGATATTTTTGGTCCGTTGCGTCGGGCGTTTCTTCTTGGCTCAGGTCCCGGTTCCGGATTTTCGGACGTCCTCGCGTATTATTTTAAATCGCGTACTTTGCGTTCCGCAACTTGTACTCTTGTCATTTTGAGACGTTCCTCATCAATATTTTGAACCTTTTTAGTTGTATCTTGTACTTTATAGCTCTTTGGACCTTTTTGTCTACAATTTGTCGAATCTGCCTTTTGTCTTCACTTTTAATATTTAAACGAATATCTCTTGTAAATAGAACAATTGCAACTAAAAGCTTGTCTTTCTTGAGGAATAATGCTATGAAATATATGTTCGTTTTTAGCATTATCAGTGGATGAAAAGGATCACCTTCTTCTTGTCTCCAATGATTGAGGAGGCTACGAACCCATCCCCAATTCATCCAGAATAGATGATGGCTAATTGGTTGATCCATTCCGGTCACACTGCTTTCAGAGCTTGAGTGAGATTCCATTTCGGAATCCAAGTGACTTGAACTAACGACGAATTCCATTTCGTACGATTGGATAAAGGATTTTTCGATATAAAATGATTTTTCCGGCTATCGGGTGGTAAGGATATCTATATAGATATATCAAAAGATTTCGTAGATTATGGAGGAATTTGCGGGATATGTCAGGCAAAGTTTAAAGTAACAGATACGATAAGATATGATTTAGCAGATACGCTAAGATATGAATTTTGTCTATACACTACTCATACAATTAATGTAGCAAGACGTGTCTAAACTAATAATGATAAGCAGGTAATTTCCTAAGGATGATAAGCAGATAATTTCCGACTAGAAATGATAAGAAAAACTTTTGACATGCAGACACGGTCGAAGTCCAGACTCACTAATGCATCGTAACGACTTATCAGTTAGACACACTAATGCAGACCTGGTTCGCTAAGACCACTGCTCTGATACCACATGTAAACGACCCGTCCTAATCCATAAGGACGAATACAATAACATATGATTACATCGCGAGGTATTTAACCTCTATATGATACATTTTACAAACATTGCATTCGTTTCTAAAAGACAAACTTTCTTTTCATCAAAAGTTGACGGCATGCATACCATTTCATAATACATTCAACTATAATTGACTTAATAATAATCTTGATAAACTCAACGCTTCGAATGCAACGTCTTTTGAAATATGCCATAAATGACTCCAAGTAATATCTTTAAAATGAGCAAATGCACAGCGGAAGATTTCTTTAATACCTGAGAATGAACATGCTTTAAAGTGTCAACCAAAAGGTTGGTGAGTTCATTAGTTTATCATAATCGATCATTTTCATCATTTTAATTAACCACAAGATTTTCATTTTCATTTTTCATAAATATACGTACCATGCATAGAGACAAAAATCATTTATATGGATTGAACACCTGGTAACCGACATTAACAAGATGCATATAAGAATATTCCCTATCATTCCGGGAAATCCATCGGACATGATAAAAAAACATCGAAATACTAAAGCATCCGGTACTTTGGATGGGGTTCGTTAGGCCCAATAGATCTATCTTTAGGATTCGCGTCAATTAGTAGATCGGTTTACTAATTCTTAGGCTACCAAGCAAAAGGGGCATATTCGGCTTCGGTCATTCAACCATATAATGTAGTTTCGATTACTTGTGTCTATTTCGTAAAACATTTATAAAAGCGCATGTATTCTCAGTCCCAAAAATATATATATTGCAAAAGCATTTAAAAAGGGAGTAATGAAACTCACTATACTGTATTTTGTAGTAAAATACATATGATGATATTGAACAACGCAGGGTTGGCCTCGGATTCACGAACCTATATCATTTGTATTTTTATTAATATACATAGTTGTAATCGAACAAATATAAATTTATTAATTATATCCTTTTTACATTGATAATATATATATATGTTTCTTATATTCATTTTGTATATAAAAATATATTAAATTTTTGTTATGTTATGTGTATTAAATATATCATTTGTATATTAATAATAGTAGTTATAATAAGACCAAAATAATATTAATAGTGGTAAAATATTATAATACTCAATATTATTAATAAGATAGTAATGTTAATGATTCTATTAATGATAATAATAATAATGTTATTAATGATAATAAATGTAAATATATTACTTTTATTGTTAATGATAATTTTAATAAAAATGATTTGCTAATAATAATAATAATAATAATAATAATAATAATAATAATAATAATAATAATAACTTTATATAAAAAAATATTAATAACAATAATGATATTGTTAATAATGATATTTTTGTTTAATAATAATACTAATACTACTAGTTACAAAAGTGATACTAATACTAATATTAATGAAATTAGTGATAACTTATATTATTTTCATAATAATAATAATAATAATAATAATAATAATAATAATAATAATAATAATAATAATAATCCTTAATGATAACAATAATAACACTTATACTAATAAAAATAGGAATCTTATTAATAATGATAATATTAATAATTATACTACTTGAGATTAATACTTATAATGATAATAATATTAGTAATAATAGTAATAATAATAATAATAATAATAATAATAATAATAATAATAATAATAATAATAATAATAATAATAATAATAATAATAATAATAATAATAATAATCCTACTTGTAATTATAATTTTGATAATAATACTAAAAGGGTAACTAGTACTTTTATTGGTAAAAATAATAATACTAATAACTAATATACTGGTAATAATAACAATAACTAATAATAACAATAACTAATAATAACAATAATAATAATAATAAAAATGATAATAATAATAATAATAATAATAATAATAATAATAATAATAATAATAATAATAATAATAATAATAATAATAATAATAATAATAATAATAATAATAATAATGATAATAATAATAATGAAAATAGACTACCTTTAAGGGTTTAAAAAAATGCAGTCCTTGCAGGGACTCGAACCCGCGACCTTACGCTCACCCGCAAAACTCATTAACCAATGCACCAATTGTGTTTCTCTGAATTAATACCAAAATTTAAATATATAATGCGTATAATCTGTTTCTTTTTTTTCATCTTAACTGGTCGACCAGCAAAAAATAAATAAATAAATAAATAAATCCAACGCGAATCAATTAATTTAAACACACTTAGATTCTTCAATAAGCTTCAGAAATAATCGTTGTTTGTGGATTGGATTACCAGGAAATGAAAAGGGAAACGAAGAAAAAAATAAATAAATAAATTAAAAATAGCCTGCTATATGTCGCAGCCTAAGCACAGACAAAAATCATGATTTTGAATTTGAGAAGGTTTTGGACGATAATCACAACATGAAATAGGGTTTTCATCATTCATATAAACTTTTGGAATTGTTAATTGATCCAGAAACACTAAAATGAACTCCAATTTCCTTAAGAACAATTCGGTTGACTTTCGAAATTACAACTTTGACTCACAAATTAGACTTCGATATAATGAATTGGAGTTTGAAATTTTCCAGATAGTTTATATAAATGATTTCCAACAACACTACATTTCTAGTTTTTGTAATTTGTTTCGAAATTAAATTACTACATATTACGGTCAAGAACACTTTGAAGTCCAAATCAAATTTCACATTGCAAATAGTTTTAGGTTAAATTTCTAACATGAATTGTGTTATAAATCATTCGTATAAACTTTCTGAATCATCAGTTGATTCAGAAACTTCAAAACGAATTCCAATTTCCCTATGAACAAAACCTTTGACTTTTTAACATTTATATTTGACTTCAATATTAGAAATTAATAGAAATAATTAGAGCTTGAAAACTTACAGATATTTTAAATGGACGATTCCTAACCCAACTGCATTTATATTTTTTAAAATTTTCACTTGATTCAAACTTTTGATAAAATTGACTCGAAACAGAGGAAACTACCCAGTTTCTTAACTTTTCTTTTTGATTTCTCAAATACAAATAGATGTAATTGATAATAATGAAAGAAGAATGGAATGAATTGAATACAGAGGACTCTAGATGATCGATTGGGTTTTGTGGAGTTGTTGGAAGTCGACCAGGAATCACAGACCAACAGATGACAAAAGAAAAAAAAAATACATCTGATGGGGATATTAAACAGACTACGCATTTTTATTTGATCCCTTATATTATATTTAATATATTAATACTAAATATGAATATATTAATAAAAATAATTATATAACAGTAATCATATAATATTAATAATATTAATAATAATATAGATAATAATATAGATAATAATAATATTAATCAAAATAACACTAATGATAATATGAATAATGATAAAAGTAATAACATTAATGAAATTAATGATTTTTAATAAAAATGATAATTTTTAGTAATCATAATAATAGTAATATTACTTGTAAATAATAATAAGAATAATCACAATAATATCTAAAATTACAATTTATAATAATATGATATAACAAATTAAATATATATCAATTTTATATATTATTTTAAAAATAACCATATAATGATATTAATATTAATATTAATATGAATATTAATACTAATAATAAAAGTAATAATAATAATATAACAATTACATATAACAAATTTCATATTATAACTTTTAATGCTACTAATACTAGTAGGAATAATAATATAATAACTATAATTAAACTTGTAATATATTACAATTTATGAATTATGTAATATTATATTACATAATCACATTTATTTAATATTTGTATATTATATATATATATATATATATATATATATATATATATATATATATATATATATATATATATACACAAATAATTATTAATATAATTCATATATATATTTATTTTTTATATATTTATTTTAATGGTAACTTAACTATTTTATTTATTATTTTACCTTTTTAATTCCAATTGATTAATGTGTATTTGATTACTCAAGTATTATATATATTCTTATATTTATATTTATATTTATATATATATTTACATATTTATTTACACACAATTGTTCGTGAATCGCCGAGAATATTCAAAAGTTAACTGAATCTATGAACACAGTTCAAAAATTTTGAGACCCAACATTACAGACTTTGCTTATCGTGTCGAAATCATATAAAGATCAAGTTTAAATTTGGTCAGAAATTTCCGGGTGGTCACACTGTCTTCAGTAGTTTCGGAGTTTGCGGAGCTTGTGATGCTGCTGGTGCTTTCAGTGCTTGCGGTTTTGGTGATGTTGGCGGTATTGCTGGTACTGGTGGTGCTGGTTATACTGCTGGTGCTGCTGATGCTTGTAGAATTCTCACCATATTCTCCAGAGCCACCACTCGTGTGCGAAGCTCGTTGACTTCTTCTACTATTCCGGGATGATTGGCGGTTGGAACAAGGGGATGAGTAAGATCTAGAATCTTCGATATTATATAATCGTGATGGGATACCCTGGAAAGAAGAGAGAAAATGGTGTTTCGGATTGGTTCACCGGTAAGCGCTTCAGGTTCTTCACCGAGAGGTGAATTCGGTTGGAGGAAGGGATCACCTTCTTCTTGTCTCCATTGATTAAGTCGACTACGAACCCATCCCCAATTCATCCAAAATAGATGATGGCTGATTGGTTCGTTTGTTCCAGTTACGCTGACATTGGAGCTCGAGGAGTTCTGGGAATCCATATTATGTGTTTGGAATAGGGTTTGATATGAAATGGGTGTTGGATACTGAATGATATATTCATCTTCTTGAATACGTATATATAGCAAAAAGATTTCCGTAATTTACGGAGGAAATTTAGGAAAAGTGTTAGACAAAGTCCATTGGGATAGATATGATAAGATGTGATTTGTCTATACTCTATTTATGCCATAATTGCAGTATGACGTGTCGAGATAAAGAATGATAAGTATGTAATCAGATAATCTTTCGATTAAAGACTTTCAATTCGTAATGGCCTATAATTTTAATATTAATTCGTATAAATTTTAATATTAATGATTTTTATATTAATGATAGTTTTATTAATAACTCCTATAATTTTAATTCTAATAATAATACTTGTAGTTTTTAAATGAAAAATTTAATAACAATGATAATGAAAATAATCATTTTGATAATAATACTTCACACTTAATAATAATAATAATTATAAAAATCTTATTACTAATGATAATTTAAATAACAATACTTAAAAAAAATATTAATACTAAGATTAATGAAAATAATAATAACTTTTATTATTTTCATAATAATAATAATAATAATAATAATAATAATAATAATAATAATAATAATAATAATAATAATAATAATAATAATAATACATATTTATAAGAATACATATTTATAAGAATACTAGCAAAAATAATACTAATATCTAGTAATAGCATTAACAAATATAATAGTAATAATAATAATAATATAATAATAATAATAATAATATTATGAAGACTACCTTTAAAAGCCTTTTCAAAAAAATATGCCATGGACGGGACTCGAACCCGTGACCTCTTGAAACCCGTCAACACTCTCAAACCATCCCTCTGCTTACACTTTTCTGATTTAAACATCAACTAATTTTATTTTAACCCGTTTTCTGTCTCTTCCTTTATCTTCTTCTTCGTTTTTTTTTATTCAACCAAAATCAAATAACAACTGCGTATTACTTATTCTAAATTAGGACAAGGATTTGGAACAGGGTAAACGAAATGGTGGTATGGGATTAACAAAAACGAAAAAAAAAAAAATTGCTGCTTCTGTTTCTGCAGTTCATGAAAAAGAAAGATAAAAAAAATTATGATTTTTCTTTTTAGATCGTTATGGATAAATGTTATAACACAAGTTATGTTTAAAAACACTCCTAGAATCTATTAGAATCTTCAATTTAACCATAAACATCAATATGACTTCGAATTTTAGGATAAACAAATCCGTTAACTTTTTGAAAACTAACTTTGACTTGAAAATTAATAATCGATAAAACTAATTGGAAGCTAAACTTTTGCAGTTAGTTTACTTAGAGGATTCTTAACAACATGGCATTTAAGGATTTTGAAAAACAATACGAATTTGAGGTTTTGGAATTTTGACTCAAGAACAGAGATATCAAACTGTTTTTCTATTTTTTTTTAATTTTTGAATTGCAGCTGCAGTAGTTTTAAACTGATAATGGCAATGGAGGATGACTTAGATGATCGATTATAAAAATTAAATGTGGGTGTCGACTCCTAAATCCATCAAACAGAAATATATAAAATAAAATAAAGCAAATAAAATAAATAAATAAAAAAAGAAAGCATATACGATAAAAAAATAAAAGGCAGATTGAATAAAAAAAATTGAAACCGGATGTTTATCACGATAAAAAAATAAAAATAAAAAATAGATAGTGTTATGACCTAATTAGGTATCTATCTGTTTCATAATTTACTTAATATTAATAATAAATAAATATTAATAATAATAATAATAATTATAATATTAATAATAATAATACTTTTAATATTATTAATAATGAGAATAATATGATAATTAATAATAATAATAAATAATAATAAGTATAATAATAATAATAATAATAATAATAATAATAATAATAGTAATAATAATAATATAAATTATGTTAATATTATTAATAATCATATTAATCATAATAATAACAAATGATAAATGATAATAATAATAATTTTGATAATATTAATATTAATATTAATAATAATAATAATAATAATAATAATAATAATAATAATAATATAATAATAATAATAATAATAATAATAATAATAATATTTCATTATTTTAAATACTAATGTTAAGTATTAATACTAATACTAATAATATTAATAATATATTAGTTATTATATTAATGATAATTATTAATAATAATAATTATAATACTTGATAATAATAATAATGATTGTATATGATGTATATATACACACATATATTTACATATCTTTTTATAACCAGTTATTCGTGAATCGTCGGAAACACTCGAAGTTTAGTTTAAATTTAATCGGAAATTTTCCGGGTTATCACAATAGCAAAGATCACCCTATAACTTTTCGGTCTGGCACAAGGTCCTGTCGTTGACCATGCTATGTAACCACCGTTCTTATGGTTAACACCCAATTTGGTTCAGGTGACCTAATGAATTCCAGTGAATTCTTAGGATTTTACGTTCAATGGTAATGAATGCATTGAAAATAGGTTTTCAGAAAACAAATCGGTTTGTAATTTTGATCAAAATATTTTCTCGTTCAAGCTCGAGTTTAGATATCATCGAATTCCATGAGTTTGTAATTTTCAATCTTTAAGGTCAATCTCAAGGATTGAGCAATATCAGTCTTAAAAGCTGATTTTTAATTTTTAAGGAGATTATCCTTTCTGGGGGTCTGATTCATTAGTCTTATCAAGCTAATTTGCACGGCACCCTCCCCATTTTACGAGACAGATCCTCTCATGGATAGGATAAGTCTGGCCACATGGCGACCCTGTTTGATGCTGAGGTCCGTGGATTTCCAGCTGATTTTTGAGAAAACTTTTCAAGATTTTTCGTAGACTCTACAACTGGTCTGGACGACAACTTCCTGACCAAAATCAAGAAGCGTGTTTCTTTTTCTCGGAAGACTTTACTTCCTTTTAAATTCCATTTATATTATAATAAACTGGGTAAAACTGATTAATATCGTCCAAAACAAAAGTATCTTCAATTATTTGTACAAAAATATGTGATATATATTCTAAATAACTTGGTAAATTTTTCCCACACTTGGCTTTTATTTTTCTTTCTTTGCCTTTTTATTCTCTTCTATTCCATGTTAAATGAATTCAAGCGTTTTGGGTTGTTTCTCAATTTATGTCCTCTCCAAGGTAACAATAATTTCGGTGTTAACACCTAGTTTTATCGTTCATAAATATGTATAAACATGATTTTGAGTTCATTTAGTTAAAAAAAATTTAAAAATTTTACTAGAAGTGGGTAGTCGGTTAAAACAACCATTAAAACTCATGCATGCACACATTCCCAAGTATTTATACATATACGTTTATACAACAATTAACACAACAATTTATATAATCACATAAACAAACGAGTTACAAGCGTACTACGATTAAGTATGTACCTTTAGATATGTACGGGAAAAACGGGATGTTACAACTCTCCCCCACTTGAATCGGAGCGCGTCCTTGCGATCCAAGCCGTATGACAAGCCGGAAGATAAACCAACACAAATTCTTCGGATTCCCACGTAAACTCGGAACCCTTTCGATGTCGCCATTGAACCTTAAAGTTCGTCACTTATTTGTTACGCAACAATTTAACCTTTTCATCGAGAATAGCTATTGGTTCTTCAACATACTCTAGCTTGTTGTACAAGGTAATCTCATCTAACGGCACCCAAGTCGAGTCGTCCGCAAGACACTTACGTAGATGGGAAACATGAAACATGCTATGAATCCCCGCAAGCTCTTCGGGTAACTCTAGTCTATAGGCAACCTCACCAACATGTGCCAAAACCTTAAAAGGACCAATAAACCGAGGAGCTAACTTTCCTCGTTTTCGAAACCGAATAACTCCTTTCCATGGTGACACTTTAAGCATCACCATGTCGCCTTCTTGAAACTCAATCATTCACCTCCCTTTATCGGCATAAGATTTTTGTCTATCTTGCGCCGCCTTAAGTCGAGCCCGAATCATCTCAATCTTACTATTCGTCTCTAGGACCAAATCGGTACTCCCGATTTCTCGTTGTCCCAGTTTACCCCAACAAATAGGAGTTCAACACCTACGCCCATAAAGCATCTCATAAGGTGGCATTCTAATACTAGTATGGTAACTATTATTGTACGAGAATTCCACCAATGGTGTGACGACCCGGAAATTTCCGACCAAATTTAAACTTTAATCTTTATATTATTCAGACACGATAAGCAAAGTTTGTTAAGTTAAATCTCAAGAATTTTAAACTGTGTTCATACATTCATTATAACCTCGACCAAATTCCGACGATTCACGAACCGTTATATATAAATAGATATGTATATGTATATATATATTATAACTTGAGAATATTAATAAAGTATTAAACGTATAATACTTTACACGAACGTATTTGTTTCAATATGATTTTCGACGAAAAAAAATATATTAAATGATTGAATTATCAGAAACATTGAATTATGATTACAAGTCTCTGTTGAGAGGTCCACTATGATTTGAGAAAATCTATTCCTCTTAACGATATTCAGAATAATTTGTAAAGCTATTTATAAATAAAAACAAAAAGTGTTATTTACGAAAGTTAGACAAAAGTTAGTGGAGAATTGGTTTCCATAATATTCTATTAATCTATTTTCAAACGTATAAAGACGTTCTCAGTTTAAAAAGAACTTTATTATTAAAACGTATATAACTTTTATAAATATCTAGAATCACTTTTGACAACTCATTACTTAACCAGTATAATAAATATAACGATATTTATATTTTATTTCATTAAATATATATAACGATTTAAATTAATATTATATATATTTATACGCGTATTATACATACATAGTTTTTTATACTTTTACTATACTTTAAATTTACCTTTACTTTACTTTTACTTTACTTTAACTTTAATAATTCATACTTTAATAATTCACTTTAATAATTCATACTTTAATAATTCACTTTAATAATTCATACTTTAATAATTCACTTTAATAATTCATACTTTAATAATTCACTTTAATAATTCATACTTTAATAATTCATACTTTAATAATTCACTTTTATAATTCAAAAATCTATTATAAATAGAATTCAATAGGTTTCATTATTTTATAGAAACTTGAAAATATATTTCTCTAAACTCTCTCAATTGATATATATATATATATATATATATATATATATATATATATATATATATATATATATATATATTTGCTCTGTATTATTTCAAGATATTATTAGTATACATAAAATATTACGACGGAGTGATGTCCGAGTGATTTCAAAATAGTTTTTTTGAATGAGTCGAAGCTAAGGAAATTATTGGTTATAGCTATGGAGGTGATGGGTATGGTTCATGGGTATGCTCGTGAGGTCAATCTAGTGTTTATCATCTCCGTTGCGTCTACGTACTTTCCTGCAATATTGAATCTCAATATTGATACGTTCGTGAATCCGAGGCCAACCTTGCACTTATTAAATGACGTTATATGTATTTTTACTACGAAATACAGTATTGTGAGTTTCATTTGCTCCCTTTTATATATATTTTTGGGACTGAGAATACATACGCTGTTTTTATAAATGTTTTACGAAATAGGCACAATTACTAAAACTAATTCTACGTGGGTTTAAACCAGAAATATACCCTTAGCTTGGTAACATTAAACTACTTGTCTATGTACGGTAGGCGCGAATCCTAAAGATAGATCTATTGGGCCTGACAAACCCCATCCTGACTATGGGATGCTTTAGTACTTCGAGGTTATTTTAAACACACCTGATCTGGTATACTTCAGAGGGTAAAACATGAACGTTAAGGCTTGTTACCGGGTGCCTACAACTTATAGAATACTTTTATACACTTGAGAGTGTACATATATTTATAAACGGAAATCTTGTGGTCTATTAATATATTGAAATGATTGTTATGATAAACCTATGAACTCACCAACCTTTTGGTTGACACTTTAAAGCATGTTTATTCTCATGTATTAAAGAAATCTTCCGCTTTGCATTAGCTCATTTTAAGGATATTACTTGGAGTCATTCATGGCATATTTTGAAAGACGTTGCATTCGAGTCATTGAGTTCATCAAGATTATTATTAAGCCAATTATAGTTGGATGTATTATGAAATGGTGTGCATGCCGTCAACTTTCGTTGTAAAGAAAGTTTGTCTTTTAAAAACGAATGCAATGTTTGTAAAATGTATCATATAGAGGTCAAATACCTCACGATGTAATCAACTATTGTGAATCGTTTATAATGTATATGAACGGGTCCTTTCAGTTGGTATCAGAGCGGTGGTCTTAGCGAACCAGGTCTGCATTAGTGTGTCTAACTGATAGTCGTTAGGATGCATTAGTGAATCTGGACTTCGACCGTGTCCGCATTTCAAAAGTTTTGCTCATCATTCTTGTCTTAAATTACCTGCTTATCATTCTTAGTCTAGACACATCTTATTGCATTGATTGCATGAATAGTGTATAGACAAAATTCATATCTTAGCGTATCTGCTAATTCATATCTTAGCGTATCTGTTACTGTAAACTTTGCCTGACATATTCCGTAAATTCCTCCGTAATCTACGAAACCTTTTGCTCTATATAATTAGAATACCACCCGATAGCCGGAAAATCATTTCATATCGAAAAATTCTTTATTCAATCGTACGAAATGGAATTCGTCATTAGTTCAAGTCCCTCGGATTCTGAAATGGAATCCCACTCAAGTTCCGAAAGCAGTGTGACCGGAATGGATCAACCAATTAGTCATCATCTATTCTGGATGAATTGGGGATGGGTTCGTAGCCTCCTTAATAATTGGAGACAAGAAGAAGGTGATCCCTTCCATCCACCACATTGCCCTCTTGGCGAAGAACCTGAAGCACTTACCGGCGAACCTATCCGAAACACCATTTTCTCTCTTATTTCTAGAGTATCTCGTCACGATTACATACTACACCAAATTCTAGATTTTATTTATCCGCTCGTCCGAACCGACAATCACCCCGGTGTAATAGAAGAAGTCAACGAGCTTCGCGCTCGGGTAGTGGCTTTGGAGAATATGGTGCAAAGGTTACAAACACCAGCAGCAGCACCAGCAGCATAAACAGTACCACCATCAGCAACACCAACAGTACCATCACCACCACCAACAACAACATCCACATCCCACACTGCAACATCACAATATGTATCTCAAACATCAACGTCATACGCCCTGTAAATATCCAGGAATATCAACAACAACAAACGATGAAGTATTAATTCATAAACTTCATTGAAGAGATATCTCTGCGGCAGTTATGTAATCTCCAAAATCTTAGAGATTATTTAATTCTGATCGTAAATCGGATGAGTAAACGGAGATGGTAGAGTAGAAACTTTGATCGAAAATGGTGTACGATTTACAAGCTAGAATTGTTTTACCAACAACATAAACAGGACCGTAGCATCATCAACACAGTCAGTGCCGTCAGTATCGTCAGAATCAACAGCACCTGTAACATCACAAACTCTGTCAGTTCAAGAATCATTGTGGACATCATTACGAATCAACAACAAATATATTGTATCAACGAGTTATGAAGTATTAACTCATTTCCAATCGAAAGATTTATATGTATATTTTATATGTATAAATTTTTAAACCATAATAAATCTTCCCGTACTAAGCTATTATGTGTGAATCTTAACTACTCAGTTAATTCATATTACAAATATGCAATGATGTACGTCCTTCGTCCGCAACTTAACCATCGTTAATTACAATCTCTGTCTCAATTCAATAAAAAATCCAATTTATAATAAATCAAGTGTATTATTCGAATATATGTTTGATTTTACGCTTTCATCATCGATGTACTCAAAACTTTTCAAATAACATCATTCGTACCTTGCGAAGTTCACAAGAATTTCACAAAAACCAACAAATAACAAAGTAATGATTCATAATTTCAATATTATTGAAGAAATACTTATGCAATTTATAAAGTTTTAGGGATTACTCAATTCTAGTTCCAACCATAAAACAAATGAGTTTAATTTAATATTAACTCATTAAATCTATATTACATCTAAAGAAAATATACACATATATTTTCATAAAGACTGTAATAAACTTCTTTTGTACAAAATATTAATTGTGAAATTTTTTTTAACGGGTAGGTAATACCCGAGAGATATATAAATTCACAATTAATATATTACATTTTTCGAAACTGATTCAGCAATCATCAACTATACTCCCTACTTTCACAACAATATCCATTCTTTCATATAAATCAAAACAATCATACTCATTCAAATTCAATTACATATTCTGATTTTGAAATCGCATAATTCAATTCAAAATATAACCAGTATCATCACTCTTAGATTCCTATATCTTTCAAAGCTATACTTTGACTTCAAAACTGTGTTAGAACATCATATGTATTAACGATTACAATATGTGCTCAAACCCTTCGAAATTCCTGAAGACACTTCAACTAAGGAACAATCGAGATGATGATCCAACCACATGTTACCCACAGTTATACACCTGAAAAACTCTCAAAACCCAAGTCATAGTTCGACACGTATCCGTGTTAGACCCTTTGTCATTTACTAGCTAAAATAACTTTTCAATTCCTTTTCAAAATAGACAGTTTTGTCACAGCTCCAGCAAGTCATCTTCGACTTCTCAATCAAAACAGTCTTATTATAACCTCGATAGATACGTTGCCCTTTCGCCAACGTTATCGGGGAATCGTTTATATTCACCACATTAGCAATAAACTTACCAACAACTTCATTGATCTTTGACTTTTCAAAAAAAAAATCATTATAATTATCGAAACCCTATCATATACTCATTCGTACCTTATAACAAGAATTGCCATACCAATTATTGAGAATCAGCAATCAGTATTTTGAAACCTCGCAGCATGTCTACATCAACAATTACATATACACACAACGTCTACCTCCAAGACTTACATTCTTTGAATGAGAAATTTCTGAAAAACACCCTAAACTGCGAACCAGTTCTCGAAATTTTGAAAAACGCTGATGAAGCAGCAAAAACTGTAAACGACCTTAACAGTAAAAAGTTGGATGATAAAGGATAGTATATTGGCAAAGCTCAGAAAAAGAGAAGCTTTGGAACTGGAAAACGGATTGAGCAAAGTATGAATGAGGCTGTGGACAAATCACAAAGGCTGAACCTGCCTTCAAAGAATCCAAATGATTCAGTACTTGCTGAAGTCATTAACGAATACCTTGCTCCTGACTCTAAACCCTTGCGGACAATATCCTTTATCATCCTCTTATATTAGACATTCTAAGATATCATCGTATCTTTCATTATAAATATCATCCATACTTCTGAAGATATTTTTATAATTATTCTTATCTGAAATCATTTACCTCTAATCGCTATCTGTATTATATCATAAAAGAAACTATTTTAGTTTCTAAATTCTGAAACATTCTAGTTTAAAATAGGAATATTCTTGAAGAAGTGTTGGGAGCTGAAGCATGAGTTAGTATAATATAATGACACTTGATCAACGTGATTATATTACAGTAATTCATGCTGAGTTTCTAAATGAAACATGATGATTCACAGATCATAACGTCATCATGTGCTATGTTACACGACTCTTGTATTCTCTTTGATCTCTAAATATCAAGAAAATATTTCTTGATGATTCGGCCTTTTCCGAGGTATTCTGGTAATTTGACAAGTCAAGATCGTGTCATTACAATTTCCTTCCTAGAACATTAACAATGTTCATTCCAAAATTTATATCTGCGAATTCTGGACCATTACAAGCGGTGCTTAATCGCAAGAAGAAGAAACGGAAGGACAAAGCTCCGAACTAGAAATGAGAGTATAAATCATAGCAAATAGAAGAGAGCATTAATTGTGGATGACAATGATTATAGAAGAAGCAAGGACTTTGAAATATAAGGGAAGATATAAAACCCAACAACAACCCAGAAATCACAAACCGTATATATCAATGCATATAGCAATATAAAGACACGGGAGAACTAAAAACACTATAAAACCAAGAGTATAGTAGAAGTAAATAGATTCTTCCGGAGGCAGATGAAAAAGAAGAGCGACAGATATGAAAGTGAGGAGTATATCAAGAATCAACACTGGATGAAGCATATTGACAAATACTTTAAAATATGAGTTGAGAAGGTGTGAGTTGTAAGAAAACAAATGAGGTGGATTTATAGTGAAATATCCGACAGAGAAATCAAAATGGATTATCGCATTAATTCGAAGAGGATCATAATTTCCTTAATCGCCGAATAATCAAATCCAATATAGATTACAAATATTTTTTTTTCGGAGATCAATCGTGATGACGTCAAAAGATATGACGAATCACTATTATCTTATTTCATTCATTTACGATAACTTCACTCATACGCTTCGAGTAATCGAATTATTTTATCCATTCTTCTTGAACATGATAAAACTCTATAATCGTTATAATAACATTCTCATTGTTAGTCATGACGACCTCTATCAAATTTCGGGGACGAAATTTCTTTAACGGGTAGGTACTGTGACGACCCGGAAATTTCCGACCAAATTTAAACTTTAATCTTTATATTATTCAGACACGATAAGCAAAGTTTGTTAAGTTAAATCTCAAGAATTTTAAACTGTGTTCATACATTCATTATAACCTCGACCAAATTCCGACGATTCACGAACCGTTATATATAAATAGATATGTATATGTATATATATATTATAACTTGAGAATATTAATAAAGTATTAAACGTATAATACTTTACACGAACGTATTTGTTTCAATATGATTTTCGACGAAAAAAGATATATTAAATGATTGAATTATCAGAAACATTGAATTATGATTACAAGTCTCTGTTGAGAGGTCCACTATGATTTAAGAAAATCTATTCCTCTTAACGATATTCAGAATAATTTGTAAAGCTATTTATAAATAAAAAAAAAAGTGTTATTTACGAAAGTTAGACAAAAGTTAGTGGAGAATTGGTTTCCATAATATTCTATTAATCTATTTTCAAACGTATAAAGACGTTCTCAGTTTAAAAAGAACTTTATTATTAAAACGTATATAACTTTTATAAATATCTAGAATCACTTTTGACAACTCATTACTTAACCAGTATAATAAATATAACGATATTTATATTTTATTTCATTAAATATATATAACGATTTAAATTAATATTATATATATTTATACGCGTATTATACATACATAGTTTTTTATACTTTTACTATACTTTAAATTTACCTTTACTTTACTTTTACTTTACTTTAACTTTAATAATTCATACTTTAATAATTCACTTTAATAATTCATACTTTAATAATTCACTTTAATAATTCATACTTTAATAATTCACTTTAATAATTCATACTTTAATAATTCACTTTAATAATTCATACTTTAATAATTCACTTTTATAATTCAAAAATCTATTATAAATAGAATTCAATAGGTTTCATTATTTCATAGAAACTTGAAAATATATTTCTCTAAACTCTCTCAATTGATATATATATATATATATATATATATATATATATATATATATATATATATATATATATATATATATATATATATATACATCTATATATATATATTTGCTCTGTATTATTTCAAGATATTATTAGTATACATAAAATATTACGACGGAGTGCTGTCCGAGTGATTTTAAAATAGTTTTTTTGAATGAGTCGAAGCTAAGGAAATTATTGGTTATAGCTATGGAGGTGATGGGTATGGTTCATGGGTATGCTCGTGAGGTCAATCTAGTGTTTATCATCTCCGTTGCGTCTACGTACTTTCCTGCAATATTGAATCTCAATATTGATACGTTCGTGAATTCGAGGCCAACCTTGCACTTATTAAATGACGTTATATGTATTTTTACTACGAAATACAGTATTGTGAGTTTTATTTGCTCCCTTTTATATATATTTTTGGGACTGAGAATACATGCGCTGTTTTTATAAATGTTTTACGAAATAGGCACAATTACTAAAACTAATTCTACGTGGGTTTAAACCAGAAATATACCCTTAGCTTGGTAACATTAAACTACTTTTCTATGTACGGTAGGCGCGAATCCTAAAGATAGATCTATTGGGCCTGACAAACCCCATCCTGACTATGGGATGCTTTAGTACTTCGAGGTTATTTTAAACACACCTGATCTGGTGTACTTCAGAGGGTAAAACATGAACGTTAAGGCTTGTTACCGGGTGCCTACAACTTATAGAATACTTTTATACACTTGCGAGTGTACATATATTTATAAACGGAAATCTTGTGGTCTATTAATATATTGAAATGATTGTTATGATAAACCTGTGAACTCACCAACCTTTTGGTTGACACTTTAAAGCATGTTTATTCTCAGGTATTAAAGAAATCTTCCGCTGTGCATTAGCTCATTTTAAGGATATTACTTGGAATCATTCATGGCATATTTTGAAAGACGTTGCATTCGAGTCATTGAGTTCATCAAGATTATTATTAAGCCAATTATAGTTCGATGTATTATGAAATGGTGTGCATGCCGTCAACTTTCGTTGTAAAGAAAGTTTGTCTTTTAAAAACGAATGCAATGTTTGTAAAATGTATCATATAGAGGTCAAATACCTCGCGATGTAATCAACTATTGTGAATCATTTATAATGTATATGAACGGGTCCTTTCAAATGGTAAGTGCTCATCCCAACTACCGCCGAAATCAATAACACACGCCCTTAACATATCCTCCAACGTTTGGTTCGTACGCTCGGTTTGACCGTCCATTTGAGGATGATACGCCGTGCTTATTTTCAATTGAGTACCCATATCTTCATGAAACTTATTCCAAAACCGAGACGTGAAACGAGTATCTCGATTCGAAACAATAGATGTAGGAACCCCATGCCTTGGTACCACCTCTTTGATAAACAACTTGGACAAAGTCTCCGACGATATCGTTTCCCGAATGGGAAGAAACAAAGCACTCTTCGTCAATCGATCAACTATCACCCAAATCGTATCATATTAGGTTCTCGCCGCCTTTGGTAACTTTGTAATGAAGTCCATAGTAATGTGCTCCCATTTCCATTTCGAGACTTCCAATGGTTGTAACTTACCGTACGGCTATTGGTGTTCGGCTTTAACTTGCAAACATGTGACGCATTGTTCAACATACTTAACAACATCACGTTTCATGTCCGGTCACCAATACTCCTTCTTTAAATCAAGGTACATTTTTGTTGCACCTGGATGAATGGAATACTTTGACTTATGTGCTTCATCAAGGAGCACTTGTCGGTAACCTCCCATTTTAGGCACCCACACTCTTCCTTGAAAAGATAACAAGCCATGCGGGCCTAAAGTAATAGACTCCGTTTGCCCCACAATTCGTTCTTCATGTTTGTTGTTAACAAAAGCTTCAATTTGAATCTCACCAAGCTTTACAAGAAAATCGTTAGTAATAATCATGCGTAACGATCCTACTCGTATCGCCGGATGTTGACTCTTTCTACTTAACACATCCTCGACCACGTTCGCCTTACCCAGATGATAAAGTATCTCACAATCATAATCTTTTACCACATCCATCCACCTACGTTGACGATAATTCAAATCTCGTTGATTAAAGAGATGTTTCAAACTCTTATGATCTGAATAAATCGTACACTTGACACCATACAAGTAGTGGCGCCAAATTTTCAACGCATGAACCACCACCGCCAATTCAAGATCATGAGTCGGGTATCTCTTTTCGTGTTCCTTTAATTTTCGAGAGGCGTAAGCGATGAATTTACCCCTTTGCATTAGAACACACCCGAGCCCATTTAAAGAAGCATCACAATAAACCGTCATGTCTTCTACCCCTTCCGGCAACACTAACACCGGAGCTTGACACAACTTCTCTTTTAACAATTGAAAAGCAATTTCTTACTCGTTTTCCTAATTGAACCTTACGTTCTTCCTTGTTAGCTTCGTCAAAGGAGAAGCAATCTTAGAAAAGTCTTGGATAAACCGACGATAATAATCGGCCAATCCGAGAAAACTTCGAATTTCCGTAGGCGTGGTCGGTTTTCCCCAACTCTTCACCGTCTCAATCTTCCTCGGATCTACTTGGATACCTTCTTTATTCACAATATGGCCAAGGAATTGAACTTCCCTTAGCCAAAATTCACATTTGGAGAATTTTGCATACAACTTCTCCTTCCGCAATGTCTTCAATACTTCGCGCAAATGGTGCTCATGTTCCTTCATACTCTTAGAATAAACAAGTATGTAGTCAATGAACATAATTACCGACTTGTCCAACATAGGTTGGCACACTCAGTTCATAAGATCCATGAATGCCGTCAGTGCATTCGTAAGACCAAAAGGCATAAGTACGAACTCAAAATACCCATAATGCGTTCGAAAAGCCATTTTCTCTATGTCTTCCTCACGGACCCGCACTTGATGATAGTCGGACCGTAAGTCAATCTTAGAAAAATACGTTGTACCTTGGAGTTGGTTAAACAAATCGTCAATCCGAGGCAATGGATAACGATTCTTGATCGTCACTTTTTTCAACTCTCGATAATCAATGCACATCCTCATACTACCATCTTTCTTCTTCACAAATAAAACCGGAGCACCCCATGGCGAGGAACTCGGTCGAATAAAACCCCTTTTAAGCAACTCTTGGGTTTGATTTAACAACTCTTGCATTTCCATCGGTGCTAAATGATAAGGAGTTTTAGCAATGGGGGTAGCCCCCGGAACCAACTCAATGTGAAATTCAACTTGTCTTTCCGCCGGAACACCCGATAACTCATCCGGAAAAATTCTTCAAATTCGTTAACCATCGAAATTTCACAAATGGGTGGTGGCTCATCATGAGTATCAACTACATGGGCAAGAAAAGTCATGCCACCACTGACAAGAAAACGACGTGCCCGTGCATAAGTGCATATCGGCACAAGTCTTCTTCGCTTATCACCATGAATAATTAACTCTCCCCCACTTGGGGTCTTCACATGAATGAATTTATCATGGCATGCAATATCGGCTCTATAACAATCGAGCCAATCCATACCAACAACAATATCAAAATCACCCAAAGTCATCGGAATGAGATCGATCTTAAACACTTCGGTACCAAACACAACATTACAATCATTACAAACATCAACCCCTAGCATCGTCTTACCATCCGCTATTTCGACTTCTACCGGATGACTTAACTTAGCTAGCGGTTTATTTAACTTAGGCAAAAATCTTGGAGACACAAATGACAAATTAACACCACTATCAAAAAGTATCCGTGCCGGATTAGAGTTAACCATGAAAGTACCTGAGACAACTTCATTGGAATGCTTGGCCTCATCATTGGTCATCAAATAATTTCGCCCCCTTGTCGTGCCCGCCGCCTTCTCTAACCTTTTAACATGATCACCCCGTAAATCGGGACACTCTGACTTCTTATGCCCTTCTTTACCGCAATTAAAACAAGTGAGCTTGGTTGTGGATGATGGTTTCGGGCACTCACGAGCCATGTACCCCCTTTGCCCACAATTGTAGCAAGCATAAGTAAAATCACCGGAAGCACCCTTCCTCACACTACCAACACTCTCGGAGCTCTTCTTGTGCTTCTTGTTAGAAAAGTTCGAATGACTAGCAGCTTCAAACTTCTTTTTGCCTAAGGTAAAGCCACTCTTTCTCAAGATGAGCGACTCGAAACCTTTAGCCATATCAAACAACTCATCAAAACTCTTCATCACGTTCACACTAATCTTTTCTTGATAATTGTCATTCAAGATTCGGTAAAAGTCTTCCTTCAACATTTTATCATTCCCGACATACTCCGGGCAAAATTGGGTTTTTAACAAGTAAACGGATTTAAGAGTGTTCAAATCCATCGACCCTTGCCTCAAGGAACGCAACTCGTCCTTAAGTCTAGTAAGATCGATCGAAGTTCGATATTCTTGGAAAAACTCCGTCTTAAACTCGTCCCAAGTAAAATCCATGCATTGTTCTTCGCCATAAACTTGGATTTTCGCATCCCACCATCGCTTAGCATCACCTCTTAACATGCTACTACCATACCTCACCTTTTTATCAAGAGGGCATTCACAAGTTCGAAAAGCCCCCTCCATATCGGAGATCCATCGGGCACTCTTTAACGGGTCTCTTTCGCCCTCAAAAGTAGGAGGTTGAGCATCTTTAAAATTCTTATAGAAAGAGTCTCGTCTCCCGAAATTTCCCCTTGAAGGACAACTTTAATTTGCTCCTTTACTACGTTGACTAATTGCTCGTCAATCGTATCTAGAAACATTTTCTTAACATTTTCAAGGAAAGACGCATGATGACTTTTCAAAATGGCCTCAACTTTGGCCGTGAATTTGGGGTCCTCGCTCGTGCCCCCATTATTGGTGTCGTGTCCATTTCGCATCTTCATTCTATAAAATGAAAGAGGTTAAACAATGAATGAAAAGACATGACACGCATATTTCCACATATACACCTTACCGCCCCATCTTGCTCAACAATCATCGTACATCGCTTGTTTGACATGATTTGCACCCATAACAATGGTAGCTAGTCATTGCTACGCGAGCACGTCGCATTAACTCATTAGTACAACATCTATCTCGCTTGATGATTTCAACTACACACAAAACGATTAGTTCATGGTTAGATCACATAAACCTATTCACTAACAATTCCCAATCCGACCCGAAGTCCTACAAGTCCCGCACAAAGCGCACACAATAAAGTCTAAGTCTAGGCACCTATCTCAAGTCGCCTAAATCTCTTAGACCATGCTCTGATACCACTTAAAACAACCATTAAAACTCATGCATGCACACATTCCCAAGTATTTATACATATACGTTTATACAACAATTAACACAACAATTTATATAATCACATAAACGAACGAGTTACAAGCGTACTACGATTAAGTATGTACCTTTAGATATGTACGGGAAAAACGGGATGTTACATCAGTATATAAGACTAAGGTTGTACTTTATTATCAGAGAGCACTAGATTCTAATACAACTACTGCGTTACTAGTAAAGTTTAACTGTGGCTATTAAACCAAGTGTATAAGTCAAATGTTTAAAACTCGAAAGAATTTAATCCCTTCCCACACTTAAGATCTTGCAATGCCCTCATTTGCAAGAAATCAGTAACAATTTAAATTATTGAGGGTGATTAGCGTAAAAAGATGATTAAGATTTACCAAGGTTTCCAAATATATTGTTCTTTGTTTGAATGATAAATGATGCACATCATTTGTTCATTCCTGCAGTTGTTATATCACATTTATTTTTCGTCTTGTCATCAAAGTTAATAGCTTTTGCTGAACTTAATGCCAGTCTTTGAAAGTTCGCTGTTTTACCCTGTTATGTACAATTGACAATATACATACAATACCAATATAAACATGCATGATAATTTGAAATGGGAATTAATATCCCATTTTCAAATTATAAATATGAAATATTAGTAACACAATAATAAAAATGTTAAAAATTACATAAAAATATCAAAATATTATATGTTTAAACATAAATAGATAAAAATGATAAAAAAAAAAGTTAAGAAATCACCAATGGAACTGTATCAATCTGGATATGGATTCCAGTTCATGTTATCGCTCGGGTTCCATGACTAGTGATATGTGTCCTATACGCTTGGTTGGGGTCGTACAGGTTAAAGGGTGGTCGCATATCAGGCTGATGTGATGGATAATAAGCAGATCGAGTCAAAATGTAGTTATGTGGTACCTGATATGATAGCTGGCTCATGATCTAGTGCTGATGAACTTTCCAGCTATCGTGTTGGCGTCGCCTGGATTGCTCATACTCATCTGCGGCTCTCCAATGCTCATACTGACGATGTATAGCCTGGTTATTCATTTCCACCTCATCTATATGCTGGAAAACATCAGTATAACTATCCCTAATGACATCCCTAATGTCATCTGCTTCCTCCATCTCCTCATCCGAACCCCTCTCTACCTGTGGATGGGTGCCACGATACGGTATTGGCCTATTGTGACTCCGAGTTAGTACCTTTGCACCTTGATAGACCTACAATCCTACACTCTCGGCTTGTTCCTGGACCACGATCATTGGACCCTCTTGTTCACTATCTACACCTAAATACTCTCTAATGAGAGTAACAAAAATGCCTCCTCCTATTATTCCCCCTTCCTGTATACCTTCCACCATTTTGGACAAATAATAACCAACACAGTGAGGGATGTTAACAAAGCCTCTAGGGTCTCGAATGCACTTGAGGAAGAATAAATCGTTTAGGGTCATTTTCTCCTTGTTTCTACCTCGTTGTGTAATCGAGTTCGCTAAAAATCTATGTATAACGCGAAGCTCTGCTCTATCAATATCTAAATAGGAGTGTCTTCCACCCCGCGTAAACACATTAAATTTTGACATTTGCCTCCATATGGCATTAGCGTCAAAATTTCTATCTACCCTCTCACCTTCATAAATTAAAGCTGTACAATCAGGTGATAATAATTCAGCGGGGGTGTAAATCTGTAAAGCCCTAGCCATGTCTAGCATAGACATCCTGTACATCCTACCTCCAAGTAAAAATCTAAGAAAAGTCCTATCGTCTGTCCTATCTACATCCTTATTTAATGCTATAGTACTCATTAATTCAACACACCACTCCTTATATAGAGGCCTACGAGTGGTAAACAAACGTTCCCAATCGGGAAAAGAAGAGTTCCCATACCTTTGGATTAGTAACAGCCTAACTGAGTTAGCTAGGTTGACTTCTTCCAAAGGTCTCCAATCTATCACCCTTGGTACCTCCACATTTTTGGTGTAAAGCTTAAATTTGTTACTTTGATACGTTGGGTAATCTATCCAGTTTCGCTCAAATCTTAGATTGGGATGTAATTCCTGTTCATGAACTCTTGAGTTTATTATTAACTGATGAGGTGGAAATTGTACGTAGGCAGTAAAAAATTGTAGATTCGGTTCATAATACGGTAGGTGTTAATTATGATGTTGTTGCTCTTGTTGTGGCTCAGGTGGCATCTCTGGCTGTGGTTCTTGTTCAGGTTGTCTAGACGATGATGCACCGTCAGTATCTGTATTTCTCTGCAAAATACATTAAACAAAAAGTTTTGTGCATCTAAATATGCATCAGTGTTAGCAAAATAACAGATTAACACAATTTCAATAACATGCTATATTTATATTAAACTTATACACATTTTCATATTTTTATCAATTCTACAATTTTTCAAATAAGCATATATGAAAATGTACACAATGTTCATAAGTATTTAACTCAAATAACATGTCAAAATAATCATTATTAGCAATTAAACAAGTTTCAAATGGCATTCATATCAAATTAGTCAAGTTCATGAATTTTAGACTTAAAAAGTCCACTTTGATGTTCAAAAATCATGTTTAGGATCAAAGTCTGGATCATTTAGCAACCTAACATGTTACGCTACTTAATTTAGCAATAATTCATAACAAAAATCGGTCATAACCTATTTATATCAAAAAGCCCCAAATTACTCAAGAACACAAACCCTAGATTTCTAAAAATTTTGAAGTTTAAGACTTCAAATCATGTTAAATAGCATCAATCTAGGTTATACAAGTATAATATACTAACAATTTAACTCTAATTAAGCTAGAAATCATCAAACTAAGATTATTGCAATTAATTGAAATTATCACTAAAATTTGGAAATTTAAGAATTTGGGGATGAAATTTTTACCCTTTTACTCCTAAATCCGAAGTAAGGCATGATTATAATGGATTGTAGCACGAAATTTGGTTAAATTTGGTGAAAAAATGGAGATTTTAGAGATTTTTTTTTGGGTGTATTCGTATGTATGTGTGTGTGAAATGTGAGGACAGAGAGCATGCTGGAACTTTATGATTCTGTCCAGATTTCTTGGTCCATGCGACCGCATGGTTTCACAGTACAAACCCCATGCAATCGCATGGGGTATAATTGTTTTTTTTTTTATAAAACCTTTAACTGCTAAAACAATTAATTAATTAATTTTTAAAATGTTGTTTCTTTTTAGATTGAGGTCGTTTCGGTACGTTTACCTAGTTCGTCCCTCGACAAAATTTTTAAAAATAGTCTTTTTAAAGCGTTTGTTTTAAAAACAAAGATTTTTTTGGGGTTTTTTTTATTGTTTTTGGTATACTTTAAATCAATAAGATTAAAAATAATGATAACAAAATCTGTCGCCCCGCCCTTGGGTAAAGCAATTTCGGTTCAACGACCTAGTCTTCAACTCACGATGAATTTTAGATATCAAATTTTTAACTTAATGAAATAAAGTAAATTTTTGTTTTTAAATTCACACCAAACTTAAATTTTAAAAGTGCATATTAATAAAAGTTCACATAAATTTATTAATATTTATATACATTAGTTTTACAAACTTATATTTAAAATAATATAATTATATATTACTTTAGAAAACAAGGTAAAAATAAAATAAAAATCTTTTTGGTCTTTTATCCCACTTTAATTAAAAATATTGACAAAAATATACGTCCCTCCTTTGGGTAAAGTAATTTCGGCTATATTACCTAGTTTTACTCCTGATGAATTTCTGAAATATTTTGAATTGATTGATTAAAGATATTTATACCTTATGAATAAACGGTAAATTTTGGAGTGATGAATTAAATTTTTGTATGATATCAATAATTTCGGTTTATTATACCTAATTTTATTGAATATCAATTTAATACTTTATAGCGAACGATTCAGCGTTTATTATCAGAAGGTTAAAAGCAATAAATATAAATAAAATAAAAACTGTACATACTTACCTGTGAGATAGAATTCTCAGAGACCTGCTTTAGTCGACTCATAGGAGAGTCGTTCGATTTGATTTTCCATAGCTACGTAAGCGTAACCACGAATTTTCAATAACTTTTCTTCTAAACATATGAGCGGTCCTTCTCTGCATAGAGTAACGAATTCAGAATTGGAATGTGTTTGATTGTTCGAACATTTCCCTTCGTGTGACCATTTTCCGCATTTATGACATCTTTCAAGGTGTCGTGCTCTTCTTTTTGTTGTGGATTTTGATTTTCCTTTACCAAAATGTATCTTATTATGATTGTTTTTGAGTTCTTTCCTCACTTCATCCATTTTGCCTCTTATGAATTATGCCAGTTCACTCGGGAAGATGTTATTATTACGTTTAGTAATCATAGCATGTAGTAGTAGACCATGGTTCAAATCAAAGGAATTCTTCATCTCGTAAAACCTAAAAACACAAAAATTCAGAATGGAGGGAGAAGACTAGTTCTTTAGGGTCTGCTAGGGAAAGACCATTCGGATTCCATTCTCGGAAACTATACGAAAATAGAAAATCTATCTCTAGAAAGCATTATATTATTAGAATATTTACATCTCCCCACTCTTAGTTAGCTGTGGTGTCGAACTTGTGATTAACTTCATTGTTAATTTCAATTAGAACATCAACAACTTTCATATCTCTGACTTTTGCTTCAAGCCATTTGTTGATTTCCTCTGTAACATTCACAAATTTAACTAACATCGCCTTTTCTTTAGGCGACAAATTGGATACTAATCGGTTACATAACTTAAATTTCCCCTTAATCCTAGCATCTTGAATCCGTTTATAAAGTTTCTTCATTGAACTGTTAAAAATGGGTTCATCTAATTTCTTATCAACAACGGGGTTCTTTGTTATCGTGTCATCATTAGGTGTTTCTTCATCTTCCCCACACTTAGGCGTTTTTATTGGTTCAACAGTTTTGGTTGGTGGAGATTTAAACTTTCGATTCACAAAGGTGACCGATTTGTCACCATCCCTAAGTGTCATTCTACCCTCTCTTACATCAAAGAACGCTTCGGTAGTTGCTAAAAATGGGCGACCTAAAATTAGAGGAATATCAATGTCTTCCTCCATATTATTTACTATGAAATTTGCAACAAAGGTCAAACTTCCCACATTAACAAGTAAATTATTGGCTATTCTAACCGGGTGTTTAATGGTTAGATCAAATGATTGAACACCTATGCTGGTTGGTCTTAATTTACCCACACCTAATCTTTTGTATAAGGAAAGAGGCATAACATTTTCACTTGCTCCTAAATCTGCGAGCCCATTATACATAGCACCATCATTAAGCAAGCAAGAAATGATAAATTCACTTGGGTCTCCCACTTTAGTAAGTAGAGTTGGTTTGTTAACCTTTTCCGGGTGCTCTTTTCTTGGTTCTTTCACTTCTACTTGAACTTCTTGTTCATATTTTTCTTCGTTTCTTGGAATGGGAGGTTTATATAGAAATTCTTCTTCATCACTCCAATTTGAAGCTTCTCCATCTTCCAATTTTGGTTTTTTATATGTTGTTGAAAACATATTTATGCTTTCATTCTGAGGGTTTTCTTTGGTGGTGAATTTATGATTAACTTCATTGTCAACTTCCATTGGACCATGTATGTAATGTTTAACTCTGTGACCATTAACTTTAAATTCAATCTCATTTGAATTTATCAACTCTATTGTTCCGTATGGGAAAACTCTTTTGACTATAAATGGTCCAGACCATCTTGATTTCAATTTTCCAAGAAATAGCTTGAATCTTGAATTGAAAAGAAGAACTCGGTCTCCTTCCTTAAATTCTTTTGAACTTCTGATTCTTTTATCATGCCATTTCTTCGTTCTTTCCTTATAGATTAACGAATTTTCATATGCATCATGTTTTAATTCTTCTAATTCGTTTAGTTGATTAACCGTAGACGACCGGCTTCATGTAAATCAATATTACATGTCCCAAAATGCTTTGTGCTCAATTTCTACTGGAAGGTGACATGCTTTTCCGTAAACAAGTTTAAAAGGTGTGGTACCAATTGAAGTTTTGTAGGCTGTTCTAAAAGCCCAGAGTGCATCCTCCAATTTTATGGACCATTCCTTCGGATTTGATCCTACAGTTTTCTCTGGAATACGTTTTAATGCTCGGTTGGTATTTTCAACTTGTCCACTTGTTTGTGGATGATAAGCGGTTGAGATTTTATGAGTTACTCCATATCTTTTGAGAACTTTCTCAAGTTGATTATTACAAAAATGAGTACCCCGATCACTTATTAAAGCTTTCGGTGTTCCGAACCTTGCAAAAAGACGTTTTAAGAAGTTGACTACAACTCGTACATCGGTAGTTGGGAGAGCTTGTGCTTCCGCCCATTTAGATACATAATCAATGGCAACGAGAATGTACAGATTATTATGAGATTTTGGAAATGGACCCATAAAGTCAATACCCCAAACGTCGAATACTTCACATACTTGAATGACATTTTGTAATAAATTTTCTGGCCCTTTGACATGCATCACGGGATTTATAAAGAAGGTGTGTGTCCTTGAAAATTGTAGGCCAATAAAATCCAGCGTCGTAAACTTTTCTTGGTGTGAGTTGAGGCTCATAATGCCCTCCTGTTGGTCCTGTGTGACAATGGTTTAAGATTTGGCTAGCTTCATCTCCGAATACGCATCGACGTATTATTCCATCGGGACAACTTTTAAACAAATGTGGATCTTCCCAGAAATAGTGTTTTATATCACTATAGAATTTCTTTCTTTTTTGGTACGACAACTCTTTTTCAAGGAATCCGCATACTAAGTAGTTTGCAAAGTCTGCAAACCATGGAATTTCACTATAATCGATTTTCAAAAGATATTCATCAGGAAAGTTGTCTTGTATGGCCGATTCATTTAGAACTTCTAATTCAGGATTTTCAAGACGAGAAAGATGATCAGCGGCGAGATTTTCTGCTCCTTTTTTGTCTCGAATTTCAATATCAAATTTTTGTAAGAGTAAGATCCAACGGATTAATCGTGGTTTGACATCTTGTTTTGAAAATAGGTATTTAAGAGCAAAATGGTCGGTATAGACCACCGTTTTTGCTAGAACGAGATATGAACGAAATTTGTCAAAAGCAAAGATGTCATAACCCGTCCTTAACCATAAGAACGCGTTAGATAACGTATGATTTCATTGCGAGGTATTGACCTCTATATGAGACATTTTTAAAAGAAAAACTGCATATATTATACATTACAAACCACGACCATTATTTTTGTTACAAGCTTAAGACAATAAAAAGAAGATTAACGTTTAGCGATAATCTTCGACTTACAAACTTTACAAATGATGACAACAACACGGTTTCTAGCATATTTTACAATACAACATCTCGGATATGCAGTTTTATTTTTGACACAAACATGCGTACGCAAGATCCTGGTTAAATCCAACATGATGCAGCGGAAGCTTTAGAAATCACCTGAGAATAAACATGTTTTAAAAGGTCAACATAAAGTTGGTGAGATATAGGTTTAATGCCGGCAGCAATATATATATAGACCACAAGATTTCGTATATAAACAGTTTAATAAAAGTATTCTAAGTGGTTGAGCACTTGGTAACCATACTTAACATTTTCACGTCGCATATTCCCTTTAATATGAAATCTTACTACACCGTACCAAGTGTAGTCACAAAACGAAGTACTGTGCAACCGTTGAATACTGGTCGTCCAGTCCGGTTGGGGTTGTCAGGCCCGATAGATCTATCAACAGGATTCGCGTTTACAATACCGCTGTAAATATTAGTTACCAAGCTACAGGGAAGTATGCCAGTGGTACAACTCAACGTAGAACATATTTTTCAGTTACTTGTGTCCATATCGTAAAACATAAAATACATGTATTCTCATCCCGAAATATTTAGAGTTTAAAAGTGGGACTATATACTCACTCTTGTCTTGATGATATATATAATTTGACTCGGTCTTCCGGTTGATATCACGAACCTATCCATATATAATATATCAATATGTTTTCATTTTAAAACAAACGTTATATATATATACTTGTTATACTTTTAATACTTAGAATAATTCCTTAGTCCGTAATTAGCATTTCTTTGTTAGTAACTCAATTTTAATGGTTCATTTTTAGATGTTTAATATACCCGCAATGAAATAAATAAAACCCCCAACGAAATCAACAAAACCCCATTGTATATGTGTTGGTCGAGATTAATCTTGACCCACGGTACCGGTGTTGTCAAATGACGTGTTGCGTACATAAAGTACCGGTGTTGTCAAATGACGTGTTGCGTACAAACATGGGATCTTATGATTAATCTTCTCGTATTGTTTACGGGTGATCCTGAACCATATAAAATTGAATTATAAGTACATATATATAAAATATCATGTTATCTTAGAAATATGTGATTTATATCATTTTTTTCCAATTGATCCCGTAGTTGAAATGATCTAGGATAACCAATTTTGTTTCGGTCATAGTTTCTTCGTTACAAATCCGTTTTCGTTGATTCAAATTGCCATCTTCTTGGATCGAGTTCTTCTTTAAGACTATGAACTGTAAATACCTTGGTTTGTATTCAAAATCATACGGCATAGGTCAAACTTTAGTGAAACTTATGAAGTTAATCATTTTCCATCATGTAAACAACCTCAAATGATTATTTTTCTAAAAATACTTATACTTTGAAAAACCAAGTTTTACCTTGTTAAATTAGCATATACATAAGTTATATTACAGGTCTTGAAGTATTTTAAAAGTTAAGTTAGAAGGATCTATTTAGTTTGCAAACAAGTTTGAAAACATTCAAACTATGTTCTTGTTGTTAAACTTTTGTACCACAAAATAAGATAGCTATATATATATGAATTGAATAAGGTTATGAACATAGATTCTACCTCAAGTTCCTTGGATAAGTTTGCTGTAAAAGAGGAGTAAGAAGCTAGAATCAAAAGGGTGATAGAAGTGGATGAAAGATTGGGAGTAAGTTGGTGTTCTTGGAGGGTTTTCTTGAAGTGTTTTTGTATGGTTTTCTTATGGTGTTTTAGTATGGTTTTTGAAGCTAGATCTTCTTGGAAACTTTGCTGAATTGATTAAGGGTTTTAAGGGTTGTGAAAGAGTGTGTGTTTAACTAAAAATGAGGTTAGAAAATGAACTAGAAATGGTGATACTTATAACCTAAAAAAAACGTGTATCATGTAATACATGATAAGATTTTTAGTTTGTAATTTTGTTAATTAGTCAAGTAATCATCCAAAAGTAATTACCTAGCTCTAAGGGCATGAATAATGGCTGGTTAGGTGGTGATTTTGATGTGTATTTACTATTAGTAAATACGTATAGGAGCTAGGTATGATACGAGTACAAATACTCTAGGTATACGTATAGAAATTTTGTGAAAAATGAAATGAGGATTCAAATATAGCTATCTTTTGTGAATACACTTATATGGTTTTATGTATTTAAGTTCTTTAAAAGTAATTAAATACATTACTTATACAATATATGTATAACATTATAAGTCTTAAGTATTTATGTCAAATAACGTTACGTATAGTTATTGTTTTGAAAACTTAAGTTAGTAGTTTCAAAATACACATATAACTTGTTGTTATTAATACAAAATGAGATATTAAAACATTTATTAATCATGTTAAATATGTATATATACATTTATATACACAAACGTATAATTATCATATATTGTATAGTTCGTGATATCATCGGTCAAACTAGACGGTCAAACGTTGTGTAAAACTCTTTTCGGAAATATAAGTCTCGACAATTTGGATTGCTTATCATGTTGGCAAGGTTTAATTTATGTAAATATTAATCTTATAAGTATAGTATGATCGAAAAGTGCGGGTCGTTACATTACCTCCCCGTTAAATAAATTTCGTCCCGAAATTTTAAAATTGTACCTATTTTGCGTCATCGAGAAACAAGTGTGGATACTTTTGCTTCATCTGATCCTCTCGTTCCCAAGTAAACTCGGGACCTCTTCTAGCATTCCAACGAACCTTAACAATCGGTATATTGCTCTGTTTGAGCTGTTTAACTTCACGGTCCATGATTTCGATTGGTTCTTCGACGAATTGTAGTTTCTCGTCGACATGGATTTCTTCAAGAGGAATGGTGAGGTCTTCCTTTGCAAGACACTTCTTCAGGTTTGAGACGTGAAAGGTATTATGTACTCCAGCGAGTTGTTGCGGTAACTCGAGCCGATAAGCTACCGGTCCAATGCGTTCGATGATCTTAAACGGGCCTACGTACCTTGGGTTCAGTTTACCCCTTTTTCCAAAACGTATCACACCTTTCCAAGGTGACACCTTTAGCATAACCATGTCCCCGACCTGAAACTCTAATGGTTTCCTTCGGACATCGGCGTAGCTCTTTTGGCGACTACGGGCTGTTTTCAATCTCTCCTTGATTTGTACTATCTTCTCGGTCGTTTCGTGTATGATTTCGGGACCAGTTAAATGTCGATCTCCTACTTCATTCCAACAGATAGGAGATCTACACTTCCTTCCGTACAATGCTTCGAATGGCGCAGCTCCAATGCTCGCATGATAACTATTATTATACGAGAATTCTGCTAACGGTAGATATTTATCCCATCCGTTTCCAAAATCGATCACACATGCCCTGAGCATGTCTTCAAGAGTCTGAATTGTTCTTTCACTCTGCCCGTTGGTCTGCGGATGATATGCGGTACTCATATCCAAACGAGTTCCTAATGCCTCCTGTAGTGATTGCCAGAATTTTGAGGTAAATCTACTATCACGATCGGATATAATGGAAATAGGTATTCCATGCCTTGAAACAACTTCCTTTATATACAATCGTAATAGTTTCTCCATTCTATCCGTTTCCTTTATAGGTAAGAAATGTGCAGACTTGGTGAGACGATCAACAATCACCCAAATGGTGTCGTATCCCCAGGCAGTCTTTGGTAACTTCGTGATGAAATCCATAGTAATACCATCCCATTTCCATTCTGGAATTTCTGGTTGTTGAAGTAACCCTGACGGCTTTTGGTGTTCTGCTTTGACTTTGGAACAAGTCAAACATTCCCCAACATATGTTGCAACGGCGGTCTTTAAATTTGGCCACCAATAACGTGTCTTAAGATCTTGATACATCTTTCCAACTCCAGGATGTATCGAGTATCTTGTCTTATGTGCCTCATTCAATATCAACTTCCTTAATTCACCCAACTTCGGTACCCAAATACGATTTGCAAAATACCGAATTTCATCTTCCCGTACAACAAGTTGTTTCTCGTACTTTTTCATTATTTCATTCTTTATGTTTTCTTCATTGAGTGCTTCTCGTTGAACTTCTTTGATTTGTGAGTTGAGATTCATGCGAATTTTTATATTCATTGCTCGAACTCGAATTGGTTCTCGTTCCTTTCTGCTTAAAGCATCGGCCACCACGTTCGCCTTTCCGGGATGATAACGAATTTCACAATCATAGTCGTTTATTAACTCGACCCACCTACGTTGCCTCATGTTCAATTGTTTCTGATCAAAAATATGTTGAAGGCTTTTATGATCAGTAAACACAGTGAATTTAACCCCATACAAGTAGTGTCTCCACATCTTCAATGCAAACACGACTGCTCCCAATTCTAGATCATGCGTCGTATAATTCCGCTCGTGAATCTTCAATTGTCGGGATGCAAATGCAATAACTTTCTTCCGTTGCATAAGAACGCAACCAAAACCTTGTCGCGAAGCGTCACAATATATTTCAAAATCATCGTTCCCTTCTGGTAACGATAAAATAGGCGCCGTAGTCAATTTCTTTTTCAGTAATTGAAATGCACTCTCCTGCTCCGAGGTCCATTCGTATTTCTTCCCTTTTTGCGTTAATGCTGTCAACGGCTTAGCTATTCGGGAAAAATCTTGAATAAACCTTCTATAATAACCGGCTAAACCCAAAAATTGGCGTATCTGTGTTGGTGTCTTAGGAGTCTCCCATTTTTCAATAGCTTCAGTTTTTGCTGGATCAACCTGAATTCCTTTGCTATTAACAACGTGACCAAGAAATTGCACTTCTTTCAACCAGAAAGCACACTTAGAAAATTTAGCATAAAGTTGTTCTTTTCTCAACAACTCCAGTATCAACCTTAAATGCTCTTCATGCTCTTGCTCACTCTTGGAATAGATAAGAATATCATCAATGAAAACGATAACAAACTTATCTAAATACGGACTACAAACTCGATTCATGAGGTCCATGAATACAGCTGGCGCATTTGTCAACCCAAACGGCATGACCAAAAATTCGTAATGACCATAACGTGTCCGAAAAGTAGTTTTCGGAATGTCCTCTTCTTTGACGCGAAGTTGATGATAACCCGATCTTAGATCGATTTTCGAATAAACACATGATCCTTGCAATTGATCAAATAAGTCATCAATTCTCGGTAATGGATACCGATTCTTGATAGTTAACTTATTTAATTCACGATAATCTATACACATCCTAAAAGATCCATCTTTCTTCTTAACAAACAAAATTGGAGCTCCCCACGGTGAAGTACTTGGTCGTATGAATCCACGGTCCAGTAATTCTTTCAACTGACTTTGAAGTTCTTTTAGTTCGGACGGTGCAAGTCTATATGGAGCACGAGCCACTGGTGCAGCTCCTGGCACTAAATCTATTTGAAATTCCACCGATCTAAATGGAGGTAATCCCGGCAATTCTTCCGGAAAAACTTCAGGAAAATCTCTTGCCACAGGCACGTCGTTGATACACTTTTCTTTCTTTTTGACCTTATTAACTTGTGCTAAAATAGCGTAACATCCCTTTTCTAAACACTTCTTGGCTTTCAAACAGCTAATGAGTTTTAGCTTTGAATTACCCTTCTCTCCATAAATCATCACCGGTATTTTATCCTTACCAGGAATACGAATTGCCTTCTTGGCACAAACAACTTCCGCTCCTATTTTGGACATCCAGTCCATGCCGACTATTACATCAAAACCTCCTAATTCTACGGGTATTAAGTCGATTTTAAACGTTTCTCCGGCTAGATTTATTTCACAATCACGACAAATTTTATCGGCTTTAATTAGTTTACCATTAGCTAACTCAATCAAGTACTTAGCATCTAGAGGTAATGATGAACAATTCAATTTAGTGTAAAAATTTATACACACGTAACTTCTATCGGCGCCAGTATCAAATAAAATAGATGCTGATAAGTTATTAATGGTAAACGTACCCGTAACAAGCTCCGGGTCTTCTCGTGCCTCTCTAGCATTAATAACAAACGCTCTTCCACGTGCAGGTCCGCCATTCTTTTCTGGATTCGGGCACTGACTCTTATAATGACCTTGTTTTCCACACCCAAAACAAGTAACGTTAGCCAAAGCAGTTCTATTTGCGTTGGTAGCAGGAGTCTTGTTACCATTCGTAACGAGAGCCTTACAATCTTCAGCAAGATGACCCTGTCGATTGCATTTGGTGCACAACACACTACAGTAACCAAAGTGATGTTTGTGACAACGGTTGCATAAAGGACTTTGTCCTTTGTAACCAAAGCCTGAACCGCTACCCGCACCTTTCGGGGTTTCTGGTTTCTTAAAAGATTGCTGTTGGTAACCTCGATCATAATTTCCGTTCCACTTCCTTTTGTTACTCGATACCTTCACCTCAGTAGTGAATGCTTTCTTATCCAGAATGACCTGATCCATTAACTCGTTCGCCATGGTTATAGCTTCATGAATTGTCTTAGGTTTCGACGCCGTAACGTTTGCCTTGACCTTTTTGGGCAAACCACCTTTGTACATTTCAATCTTCCGTGCTTCGGTTGGAACCAATTCAGGACATAGTAAAACCAATTCCATGAATCGCTGATTGTAGTTGGTGATTTCAGTACCAACCACCTTCAAACTTCGTAACTCATCTTCTAACTTAATAACCTCATTCCTTGGACAATACTCGGTGATTATCATCGCTTTGAATTCTTCCCATGGAGTATCATAAGCTACATCTCCTCCTACTGCCTTCACATAATTCTTCCACCATGTGAGTGCACTATCTTGTAAAGTGCACGATGCAAACTTGGTCATGTCTTTTTCATCACAACCACTGATTTTGAACACCGTCTCCATCTTTTCTATCCATCGGGTTAAACCGATCGGTCCTTCCGTTCCACTGAATGATGATGGCTTGCAAGCTTGAAACGTCTTGTAGGAGCATCCTACACGAGGATTTGGGTTAACTGCAGCAGCTCTTGCAGCTTCGACCCATAGCATTCTATCGTTCACTCGCTGGTTGATGAGTTCCTCGAGTTCTTGTTCCGTCATTCGATTCAATCGTGCCATTTCCTAATGAAAGAAAATAATTATTCACATGGAATATTATAGATGTAGTGTGTATTTATAGTACATTTATAGCTTGTTAATAATATGAACCAGGTATTATTATAAAAGCCTTTTCTTCTTATTAGCGTTTTATAATTATATCTTGGGTAGTACCTACCCGTTAATGTTCATACTTAATAGCTTAGTACAGAATCAATTACTACAATCTAAATAATACTTAACCATGGAAAATTATTGCATTTCATACTTCGCTATTTTACATATGCTTACATCAAACTTTAAACAAACCACACTAATAATATTATACAAAACATTATGTGATTCCATGGTTTAATACGGTAGCGCATCATTTGGTCTATTTCCCAAAACATTTATGTCCCGGGAATCCCCCAACGCGAATCCTAGCTGTCTCCCTACGTTTTGGCTGAGGTGCCGAAGAACTAGATGCGGGGATAGCACTAATAGGAATAGCGGGGATAGGGGTGGTAGTGTTGAGTGGAATTGGTGCCACATCATCCTTATTAAACTCAGGATTTGAATTTTCTAATTCATTAGCCTTTCGTTTCTTTCCTAGTTCGAACTCGTCTTTTGTAATTTCCTGTATTTCTTCCTCGGGTTCACTTTCCTCCTCGGGTTCACTTTCCTCCTCGGGTTCACTTTCCGGGTTCTCTATAGTTGGTTCATCCGGAATTTGTGAGTCTTCCCCAAAAATACCACTTTCGTCATCGGATATGTTAATGACTGAAACACAATCTGAAGGTTCTGATTCGGAGTCGCTGAATGTGATAATAAGTTTCGAGCTCGACATCTATCACACAACAACTAACCCATTAGTACTTACATAATATTTACACATAAATTTTAACCAACAGTGATAAGCAATGGTTTTTTTTTTTAAAATCAGACCCGGTCAAAGTCCAGACTTTACTAATGTATCCTAACGACTTCTCGGTTAGACACACTAATGCAAACCTGGTTCGCTAAGACCAACGCTCTGATACCACATGTCATAACCCGTCCTTAACCATAAGAACGCGTTAGATAACGTATGATTTCATTGCGAGGTATTGACCTCTATATGAGACATTTTTAAAAGAAAAACTGCATATATTATACATTACAAACCACGACCATTATTTTTGTTACAAGCTTAAGACAATAAAAAGAAGATTAACGTTTAGCGATAATCTTCGACTTACAAACTTTACAAATGATGACAACAACACGGTTTCTAGCATATTTTACAATACAACATCTCGGATATGCAGTTTTATTTTTGACACAAACATGTGTACGCAAGATCCTGGTTAAATCCAACATGATGCAGCGGAAGCTTTAGAAATCACCTGAGAATAAACATGTTTTAAAAGGTCAACATAAAGTTGGTGAGATATAGGTTTAATGCCGGCAGCAATATATATATAGACCACAAGATTTCGTATATAAACAGTTTAATAAAAGTATTCTAAGTGGTTGAGCACTTGGTAACCATACTTAACATTTTCACGTCGCATATTCCCTTTAATATGAAATCTTACTACACCGTACCAAGTGTAGTCACAAAACGAAGTACTGTGCAACCGTTGAATACTGGTCGTCCAGTCCGGTTGGGGTTGTCAGGCCCGATAGATCTATCAACAGGATTCGCGTTTACAATACCGCTGTAAATATTAGTTACCAAGCTACAGGGAAGTATGCCAGTGGTACAACTCAACGTAGAACATATTTTTCAGTTACTTGTGTCCATATCGTAAAACATAAAATACATGTATTCTCATCCCGAAATATTTAGAGTTTAAAAGTGGGACTATATACTCACTCTTGTCTTGATGATATATATAATTTGACTCGGTCTTCCGGTTGATATCACGAACCTATCCATATATAATATATCAATATGTTTTCATTTTAAAACAAACGTTATATATATATATACTTGTTATACTTTTAATACTTAGAATAATTCCTTAGTCCGTAATTAGCATTTCTTTGTTAGTAACTCAATTTTAATGGTTCATTTTTAGATGTTTAATATACCCGCAATGAAATAAATAAAACCCCCAACGAAATCAACAAAACCCCATTGTATATGTGTTGGTCGAGATTAATCTTGACCCACGGTACCGGTGTTGTCAAATGACGTGTTGCGTACATAAAGTACCGGTGTTGTCAAATGACGTGTTGCGTACAAACATGGGATCTTATGATTAATCTTCTCGTATTGTTTACGGGTGATCCTGAACCATATAAAATTGAATTATAAGTACATATATATAAAATATCATGTTATCTTAGAAATATGTGATTTATATCATTTTTTTCCAATTGATCCCGTAGTTGAAATGATCTAGGATAACCAATTTTGTTTCGGTCATAGTTTCTTCGTTACAAATCCGTTTTCGTTGATTCAAATTGCCATCTTCTTGGATCGAGTTCTTCTTTAAGACTATGAACTGTAAATACCTTGGTTTGTATTCAAAATCATACGGCATAGGTCAAACTTTAGTGAAACTTATGAAGTTAATCATTTTCCATCATGTAAACAACCTCAAATGATTATTTTTCTAAAAATACTTATACTTTGAAAAACCAAGTTTTACCTTGTTAAATTAGCATATACATAAGTTATATTACAGGTCTTGAAGTATTTTAAAAGTTAAGTTAGAAGGATCTATTTAGTTTGCAAACAAGTTTGAAAACATTCAAACTATGTTCTTGTTGTTAAACTTTTGTACCACAAAATAAGATAGCTATATATATATGAATTGAATAAGGTTATGAACATAGATTCTACCTCAAGTTCCTTGGATAAGTTTGCTGTAAAAGAGGAGTAAGAAGCTAGAATCAAAAGGGTGATAGAAGTGGATGAAAGATTGGGAGTAAGTTGGTGTTCTTGGAGGGTTTTCTTGAAGTGTTTTTGTATGGTTTTCTTATGGTGTTTTAGTATGGTTTTTGAAGCTAGATCTTCTTGGAAACTTTGCTGAATTGATTAAGGGTTTTAAGGGTTGTGAAAGAGTGTGTGTTTAACTAAAAATGAGGTTAGAAAATGAACTAGAAATGGTGATACTTATAACCTAAAAAAAACGTGTATCATGTAATACATGATAAGATTTTTAGTTTGTAATTTTGTTAATTAGTCAAGTAATCATCCAAAAGTAATTACCTAGCTCTAAGGGCATGAATAATGGCTGGTTAGGTGGTGATTTTGATGTGTATTTACTATTAGTAAATACGTATAGGAGCTAGGTATGATACGAGTACAAATACTCTAGGTATACGTATAGAAATTTTGTGAAAAATGAAATGAGGATTCAAATATAGCTATCTTTTGTGAATACACTTATATGGTTTTATGTATTTAAGTTCTTTAAAAGTAATTAAATACATTACTTATACAATATATGTATAACATTATAAGTCTTAAGTATTTATGTCAAATAACGTTACGTATAGTTATTGTTTTGAAAACTTAAGTTAGTAGTTTCAAAATACACATATAACTTGTTGTTATTAATACAAAATGAGATATTAAAACATTTATTAATCATGTTAAATATGTATATATACATTTATATACACAAACGTATAATTATCATATATTGTATAGTTCGTGATATCATCGGTCAAACTAGACGGTCAAACGTTGTGTAAAACTCTTTTCGGAAATATAAGTCTCGACAATTTGGATTGCTTATCATGTTGGCAAGGTTTAATTTATGTAAATATTAATCTTATAAGTATAGTATGATCGAAAAGTGCGGGTCGTTACAAAAGACAATTGCAAGGAGTTCTTTTTCAGTAGTTGTGTAATTCGTTTGTACTCCTTGTAATGTCTTACTAGCATAATAAATAGGTTGAAATCGTTTTTCAATTCTTTGACCTAAAACGGCTCCCATTGCAAAATCACTTGCATCACACATGAGTTCAAATGGTAGATACCAATTTGGAGTTATCATGATCGGCGCATTAGTGAGTTTTTCTTTAAGAATATTAAAAGATTTTATGCATTCATCCGAAAAGATGAATGGAGTATCTTTTTCAAGGAGTTTATTCATAGGAGTGGCAATTTTAGAAAAATCTTTTATGAAACGTCGGTAAAAACCGGCATGCCCTAGAAAACTTCTAACTCCTCTAACATTGGTGGGATGTGGAAGTTTAGCAATTACATCTACTTTAGCTCTATCCACTTCAATTCCTTCATTTGAAATTTTATGACCAAGAACGATGCCTTCTCTAACCATGAAATGGCATTTCTCCAAATTAAGAACTAGATTTGATTGCTCGCATCTAATAAGCATTCGTTCAAAATTAACTAGACATGTTTCAAAAGTATCACCGAAGACTGAAAAGTAATCCATGAAAACTTCCATGCATTCCTCTATCATGTCGTGAAAAATCGCCATCATGCACCTTTGAAAGGTTGCAGGGGCATTGCAAAGTCCAAATGGAATGCGTTTGTAAGCAAAAGTACCATAAGGGCACGTGAACATGGTTTTATCTTGGTTCTCGGGTGCGATTGGAATTTGAAAGTATCCGGAAAAACCGTCAAGAAAACAATAGTAACTACTCCCAGCTAACCTTTCCAACATTTGATCAATGAAAGGTAAGGGAAAGTGATCTTTTCTGGTGCCGTCATTTAGTTTTCTATAATCAATACAAACACGCTATCCCGTTACAGTCCTAGTAGGAATAAGCTCATCTTTTTCATTTGTGATGACAGTCATGCCACCCTTCTTAGGTACACCTTGAACTGGGCTTACCCATGGACTATCAGTGATTGGATAAATTAAACCAGCATCGAGCAGTTTAATAATTTCTTTCTTAACAACATCTTGCATATTAGGATTTAGTCTTCGTTGGCGTTGCACATATGTTTTATGACCTTCTTCCATAAGGATTTTATGTGTGCAATACGAAGGACTTATGCCTTTAATGTCATGAATATTCCATGCAATAGCTGGTTTATGAGCTTTTAGCACAGAAATGAGTCGAGATTTATCATTTTCCGTAAGAGAAGACGAGATTATTACAGGTAATTCAGATTCACCATGTAAATAAGCGTATTCCAAATGGTTTGGAAGTGGCTTTAACTCTAATATCGGTGGTTCTTCTATCGATGATTTGTATCGATATCTGTCTTCCTCTTTTAGCATTTGAAGTTCTTCTATTGTTGGTTCATATTCATTAGCCATGAGTGTGGCTAACATTTAAGCTTCATCAATTAGTTTAGTTCCTTCTCCTAAAAAAATTCTACTGTTCCTTGTAATTATGAAAATTCTTGTAATAATTCTGCATGTGAATCTATAGTTTGAATATAATAACATGTATCATCTGCAGATTGCGATTGTTGCATGGCTCTATCAACTGAAAAGGTAACACTTTCATCCTCTATACTTAGGGTCAGTTTCTTACCAAACACGTCTATTATTGCTTTAGCTGTGTTTAATAATGGTCTTCCTAATATAAAAGGAACTCGAGAATCTTCTTCCATGTCCAGAATAACAAAGTCTACTGGAAATACTAAAGTACCAACTTTAACTAGCATGTTCTCCATTATCCCTCTAGGATATTTTACTGATCGATCAGCTAGTTGTATGCTTATTCGTGTTGGTTTCAATTCTCTGAGGTCTAGTTTAGCGTATAGTGAATACGGCATTAAATTTATACTAGCACCTAAGTCTGCCAATGCTTCTATTGAACTAAGACTACCCAGAAAATATGGAATTGTGAAACCTCCTGGATCTGATAATTTTTCTGGTATCTTATTCAATAGCACTGCAGAACAATTAGCATTCATAGTAACAGCCGAGAGTTCTTCCATTTTCTTTCTATTTGTGATTAGATCTTTCAGGAATTTAGCATATCTTGCCATTCCTGAAATCATATCAATGAAAGGAAGATTGACATTTATTTGTTTAAACATATCCAAGAATTTGGATTGCTCAGCTTCAAGTCTTTTTTTTCTCATTTTACTCGGGTAAGGAAGCGGTGGTTGGTATTGTTTAACATAAGGTTTAGCCTTAACCGTGTTATCTTCATTAACCTTTTCAACTACCAGTTCTGATTCCTTCTCTTGCTCAGGCTGTGGTGCCTGTGTGTAGGAATAGAGTCATCAAAAATTACAGACATTTCATGTGGTTTAAGTGTAATGCCACTTCTTGTGGTAATGGCTTTAGCTGTTTCATTTCGGGGGTTAGCATTTGTATCGCTAGGTAGACTCCCCGGTTTTCTTTCACCTGTCAACCTTGCTAGGTTTTTAACACCTTTTTTTTAATACATAGCGGAAGACCTGTTATTCTTATATATAATGTAAAATCCATTTGAATAAAATATACACTTTAACATTTAAAATTCCGGGTGTTATATATTAAACATTAAAACATCTTTTAATATAATGGACACGACATCAGAGTTTCCGGCTTTGTCAAACATATCTTCCAACATCCCATCTTCGCCCTGATAACTAGCATATAACAATTCCATAACCTGCAGGGAGGAGATGGAGGGGAATTAGCACAAAGCTAAGTGAGTATGACTAACTACAGGCCATAGCACACAGAAGTGTTATACTAATCATGTCACATAGTCTAACACATAAACATCACCCATTAGTGCAGTCTACAGAGACTCGGGCGGCTCGACCAAATCATTAACCACCAGTTGATCGGGCTGGGGTTTACCGGAAGTTCCTCCGACATACCATGCTGCATAAATCATCCACACGCGATGAACGCGTCATTCAAACATATACCACAAGGATGAAAATAGGCTACCACATGAGAAACCCAACCCGCAGGTTGATCTCTCCTATCGAATTAGGATACCACAAGATAGGGACGCAATGGGCTCCAGCAGACAAGCATCAACTAACATGCAGTCATCACAGCATACTAACTAACCACAACAATAAGTATATATAACAAGCATGGCAATCATAATATAACATGCTACTATATACTATATTCTCTAGTTAGTCCCACTCACTGATACTGGCAGCACTCGGTAGTCTAATATCACCGAGTCTTCTCCTCGTCCATATCACCTGAGAACAATTACTGAATAAGTTAGTAATCGTGTTCCAATACTAACTATATCACAATCATAATATATATAAACCAACACTTAAGCACTTAATGATAAATCTATCAACCGTACGAGTAACACTCTCACTCGCACGTTTGAGAACAAAACCGTGCAGTTGAAAACTTACTCGTACGTTTGGTCTATGACTGAACGCCCATCAGTGAATCCAATGATCCGTACGGTTCACCACACGAGTGACAAGTGACTCGTATGAGTCACATCTCAACCGTACATATTACATTAACCAAAACAATAGGTCTCCATAACCACTCACTCGCATGGTTCATAACGCGATTGACCCCCCAACCGTACGAGTGAAGGCTCACTCGTGCGAGTGATGAAGAACAGTAACAGCAGCTGTTTAATCGGGTTTCAACTCCAAATGTACAACATAAATATCAATTCATACAGTAAGTTATCACATATCATCATATATTTACTATATGATAAGCCTACATCATAAACTCAATCATTAACGACACTAAACGAGTGCACAACAAGACATACACTTAAAAATCCCTACTTCTGACCAAAATAAACTTTTATCTAGTTCTTAAAACCTTTTCATTTGATAGTAAACTTCAAGACAATTCCAACGATAGTTTATTCATCGAAAACGGAGTTACGGTTTGAAAGTTACAGCCTTTTCAATTTTACCAAAAACTGACTAGTGCTCACTCGCGCGGACGAGACATCACTCGTACAAGTGAGTCCTCAACTGCGCGGTTGAGCTTCAAACGCGTGGTCACACGTACGGGTGACCTGTCAAAAGTGTGGGAGCTGTTAGAACATTCCAGCTCCCTGATTTTTGCCATTTTGGCCCAAAAACTCGATTTTTGCAAGATCTAACACCAAAACCACTTCCAAAACATCATATAAACTATATGAAACATATTTCTAACAACAATTGAGCATAACAAACACTTAAGATCAAGATTCAAGCACCAAAAATGCACTTTTATACAAAAACCCAAAAACTCACATAAACATGAATTAAAGCATTGATTCAACAAGACAAACCTGGATAATCTCTCTAAAGGAAGATAGGAATCAGTCTCTAAGCATAAACAATCCAATTTCCAAACTTGAATTCAATTAGGGTTTAAGCATAAGAACATGACTAGAAGCGTATGTGTGTGTTGTCAAAATTAGGGAAGGTAGTAGAATAATCCAGAAACATATATCTAAATGGGTTATAAACCCATACCCCTTAACACACGTGTATTTATCAGTTATCTGATATCTTTCGTATGTCATTTGGTGACCTAAACGAAGTCCAATTTAAGTAAACAAACCTGTTCTGTGACCCTTGTCACAAACTGGTCATATCCACAACATTAAATAATAATAAATATAAAATTAAAATAAAGGCATATAATAACACCACACAACCTGAGGGCAAAATAGTAATCTAACAGCTAGGCCCGCTTCAAGGGTGTTACAAATCTACCCCCCTTAAAGAGATTCCGTCCTCAGAATCTGCTAAGTCATAGCCAACAATCAACTGTTTGTTGTCAACGTGTCACATGAAGACACAACTCAGTTAAGCCCAAAATTCTACATCACTAAATCCATAAAGGTCATGGGTATTATAAACCACCACAACGGGCCATAACGTGACCTAAGTCGAAACATGTCCTACAGACATACGCCTTACAAAGCTCTGTCCATTCTCGTAGGTCAAAAGCTAACTTATCGGTCTAAAGCCAAACACACCATCTGCTAATCTACTACCCAAAGGTCAAGACCCGCTATGTTCCGATATGCAAACTTACTTACTTACACTACACGATATCCAAATTGTTCTTTAAATTCTGTTCTAGAAAACAGTCTTTACCACGAGCTAAAGAAATTCAATGCTGACAACCTGCCGCTATCTAATAACTGAACAAGTCTAATTTTGTCTGAATTCCAACTTGATCTATCATTAATCTTATAAAATACCACGATAATTTTATCTCATGTCTAGGTTTTACACACTAACTCTTGAGTCACTACTAATGACCCACTACATGATATCTGTCAATCATGATTTGAGGTTATCCCCGAATCACCTTCATCGAATTTCCTAAATCAACTCACTCTAATTACTGAATAATGGCTATCATTTACCTTAGAATACACAAACTTAGCTAATATCATCACTACAACATAGCCAAATCAACTCGGATTACACTAAATTACCCAAACTCCGTAATTTAATACCTGTTTCAATCCCGATATTCAAGAATTTCGTTGAAATTCGCTTATCTGGTTCAATATTCACCCAATTATTCAATGACTAAATCGGGATTCTGGTCAACTCAATCATAGTAGAAATGATTACTAACCCAATTTCAAATCAATTCAATCATTACAGCACAGATCTTGAATAAAGAATAATCTTCCACACATTTTGATATTAATTTTCTAAGTATTAATTTCCTCAAATAACATCAATACACATGCCCAACACTGCTACAGTTACATCAGAAAGATCGTCACTTGGTTAAAGTGCTACCAGAACCCGCAATTAAATACCTATTTTAAACTCGATATTTAAGGGTTTCGTCATAAATCACTTATCTAGGACGATACTTACCCGAACTTTATTACTAAAAGCATGGTTTCATTCATATCACCATTAGAAGAAACACTTACAAACGCAATATTAATCCAACATTAATCCTTCAAACATGGATTTCAAGTCAACGGAATTCACTAACACAAGCAACAAGCATCCATCTAACAATTAAGTCCGTCAAATGACATTAATACACGTGTTGTCACCGCTAAAACTATCTCTGTATCATCTTAATTTTGCTTAGAACCTCATCAGAACTCAAAACTATGGCTTATTTGATCATCAATAACCTAGGTCCAAATATTGCTCAACTAACATTACTATGTCGGAAAAGTCTACTCCCGGTCGACAGTTCATTGAAAATCACATTCATCGTCAAACAACACCCGATCTAACACTCGTTACATCTCTTCCGACTCTCGAAACTACTGTATGATTTACTACAATGTATTTTCGTTGACCAGACGTAATACATCATTCTAAATCACACTTTTATTTCGAGTATTTCGGAACGAGATCTTAATCGAGTTCTTCAATACAACACAGTCTATCTTCTCAAGTCACTGGTAGTTATAAATCACCGCTATATCCCAAACCAATAGATTTTACAATCTAAGACTATCAAAACTGCAAAAGTCTTGAAAGAAAATACCTAACTCGGTTCTAGTTCGATCTTAATTCTACTAAGTCCTCTATAGCTACCACATTAGTAACTCTGATCCAACATCCAATAAACTATACCTACTTACTTCATCTTATTTGCAAATACTATTATTGTCCGTCCTCGACCTCACATTAAAATCTTCAAAAGACAAAATATTCACAATGGTCACTATCGAACTACCAGATCAATTATTCTATCTTAACATTAATATGATCAATGTTCTAATCACGTCTCCTGACCTAGTCAAGATTCATCATAATTCAGCTTGAACTGAATTTCTATTCCCATTAAGGTCTTCTCTACTTCCAAGAAATTCACTAAACGAACGTCTCCTATATTGTCATCTAATGAGTCACATCAATTCACAAAAGTCAACAACTTCTCAGGACAACTATACGAGTCCTACATAGCTAGTCAAATCCTACAACGGTATAGCCAGGCTAGTAATAATCCTCACATAACAACAAAACATAATTTTCCTATCTTCAGTCAAGACTACATGGAAAAATTCCTTTCAAGCATACGTCTTAAAGGTCACCACCAACTCACATGAGTCTAAGGTAGGAAAAGCAAATCCTCAAGGTCTTACTACGATCGCAATCATCTAAATCAAAAGTCTACATCATACATAACACGCAAACCACATACATACGACATTAACAAACAGGGTCTGGGTCCTCTTATTAGAAGACAAGAAAACTACTACTCTATCTCAATCCTTACGGGCCACTACGTGTGTCCCGTCGATCCATGGAAAGGAATTACATTTCATCTAAGTCCAACATAACAAGTATCGTCATACTACAATATCAATGGGTCCTTCATCTACTGGTTCAGTTACGATCGACAAGCATGAAGACTACACTCCACATAGTTACACAATAGGGTTCGGGACTTTCACTATCATCAAGGGGGTCACTACCCTAATCAGTCTCTATGGGTCACTACACACGTCCCAACAGTCAATGGTAAAGAAAGGATTTCATGTTCGTCTTGGTTAACACTAACAAATCATTCACCTTAATCCTTCTAGTCTAGGTCAACAGTTATCTCACGTACAGTTTAATAGGCCATATAACAAACAATTCACAATAGCATGACACCATATTACAAAGGTCATATCTATAAAGTCTCACAGAATATGGTAGTCAGTCTAAGGGATTAAAATCCCGATAGTGGCAAGGGTAGCTCCAGAGACAATCGTCGTAACTGGATTCGTCAACTGTCGTCTATTTCTATCTTACATGAATAAGCAATCAATCACAACCAGAAACACTAAGCGTTACATATTATCATTACAACAAAAACCAAATTCGACAAAGACAGGAACACAATCTACTAGTACAATAATAACAATTACAGCAATGTAACAAGAATGTACCTTTATGAATAAGAAGACATCTTCTGTATCTATCAACGCCTCGATCGCACCCGCACCCATAACCCTCATCAACTCTGCAACTGAATCCTCATCATTGGAGTCATGTCAACTAATACGCGTCAAGTCCCTCATCCAAATTGGCATCAAATGCATCCACCGAAGTTCTGTCAGTACTGAGGGTCAACAGGGCACCAGCAGGGTGGAATCGATCTTCATACCTGTCTTAACACAACATCTCACACACAAAAGCTTAGTAGATAATCTGTTAGTTTCCTCCAACTAACTCGTCAATACCTACTTCACTCACTTAACCCACCCCAAGATATGTTTGACTCGACACACGGTTTGGGAACATGTCACTTCCGTGCACATGCTGCCAAACCTACGCTCTGATACCAACTTTTAACACCCTTTTTTTTAATACACAGCGGAAGACCTGTTATTCTTATATATAATGTAAAATCCATATGAATAAAATATACACATTAACATTTAAAAGTCCGGGTGTTATATATTAAACATTAAAACATCTTTTAATATAATGGACACGACATCAGAGTTTCCGGCTTTGTCAAACATATCTTCCAACATCCCATCTTTACCCTGATAACTATCATACAACAATTCCATAACCTGCAGGGAGGAGATGGAAGGGAATTAGCACAAAGCTAAGTGAGTACTACTAACTACAGGCCATAGCATACAGAAGTGTTATACTAATTATGTTACATAGTCTAACACATAAACATCACCCAGTAGTGCAGTCTACAGCGACTCCGGCGGCTCGGCCAAACCATTAACCACCAGTTGATCGGGCTGGGGTTTACCGGAAGTTCCTCCTACATACCGTGCTGCATAAATCATCCACACACGACGAACGCGTCATTCAAACATATACCACACGGATGCAAATAGGCTACCACATGAGGAACCCATCCCGCAGGTTGATCTCTCCTATCGAATTAGGCTACCACAAGATAGGGATGCACTGGGCACCAGCAGACAAGCATCAACTGACATGTAGTCATCACAGCATACTAACTAACCACAACAATAAGTATATCTAACAAGCATGGCAATCATAATATAACATGCTACTATATACTATATTCTCTAGTTAGTCCCAATCACCGATACTGGCAGCACTCAGTAGTCTTATGTCACCGAGTCTTCTCCTCATCCATATCACCTTAGAACAATTACTGAATAAGTTAGTAATCGTATTCCAATACTAACTATATCACAATCACAGTATATATAAACCAACACTTAAGCACTTAATGATAAATCTATCAACCGTACGAGTAACACTCTCACTCGCACGTTTGAGAACACTCAACCGTGCGGTTGACAACTTACTCGTACGTTTGGTCTATGAATGAACGCCCATCAGTGAATCCAATGATCCGTACGGTTCACCACACGAGTGACAAGTGACTCGTACGAGTCACATCTCAACCGTACGTATTACCTTAACCAAAACAATAGATCTCCATAACCACTCACTCGCACGGTTCATAACGCGATTGACCCCCCAACCGTACGAGTGAAGGCTCACTCGTGCGAGTGATGAAGAACAGTAACAGCAGCTGTTTAATCGGGTTTCAACTACAAATGTACAACATAAACATCAATTCATATAGTAAGTTATCACATATCATCATATATTTACTATATGATAAGCCTACATCATAAACTCAATCAATAACGACACTAAACGAGTGCACAACAAGACATACACTTAAAAATCCCTACTTATGACCAAAATAACGTTTGTTCTAGCTTCTTAAAACCTTATAATTGGATATTAAATTTCAAGACGATTCCAACGATAGTTTATTCATCGAAAACAGAGTTACGGTTTGAAAGTTACAGCCTTTTCAATTTTACCAAAAACTGACCAGTGCTCACTCGCGCGGACGAGACATCACTCGTGCAAGTGAGTCCTCAACCGCGCGGTTGAGCCTCAAATGCGTGGTCACATGTACGGGTGACCTGTCAGAAGTGTGGGAGCTGTTAGAACATTCCAGCTCGCTGATTTTTGCCATTTTGGCCCAAAAACTCAATTTTTGCAAGATCTAACACCAAAACCACTTCCAAAACATCATATAAACTATATAAAACATATTTCTAACAACAATTGAGCATAACAAACACTTAAGATCAAGATTCAAGCACTAAAAATGCACTTTTATACAAAAACCCAAAAACCCACATAAACATGAATTAAAGCATGGATTCAACAAGACAAACCTGGATAATCTCTCTAAAGGAAGATAGGAATCAGTCTCTAAGCATAAACAATCCAATTTCCAAGCTTGAATTCAATTAGGGTTTGAGCATAAGAATAAGACTAGAAGCGTATGTGTGTGTTGTCAAAATTAGGGAAGGTAGAAGAATAATCCAGAAACATATATCTAAATGGGTTATAAACCCATACCCCTTAATACACAGGTATTTATCAGTTATCTGATATCCTTCGTATATCATTTGGTGACCCAAATGAAGTCCAATTTAAATAAACAAACCTGTTCTGTGACCCTTGTCACAAACTGGTCCTATCCACAACATTAAATAATAATGAATATAAAATTAAAATAAAGGCATATAATAACACCACACAACCTGAGGGAAAAATAGTAATCTAACAGCTAGGCCCTCTTCGAGGGTGTTACAAGGTTGCTCACTTCTTATTCCAGATTTTGAATAGAAGCTTGTTGATTTCTAAATGCTTGAGCATTTTATTCATTAGTTTGTTTCTGAGATGTGAAAAATTGAGTTTGAGATTCAACTAGCTTCGACATCATATCTTCTAAATTTGGTTTTTTATCATCGGTTTGTGGTGGTTTATTTGGAAAAATAGGTCTTTGCTGGTTGTAAGTATTATTAGATACTTGTTGATTGCTAGGACCTTTTTAGTTGTTGTATGGAACATTTCGGTTATAATTCTGGTTTTGATTGTAGATCGGTCTTGGTGGTTGATAATTATTCTGATAATTATTTCCAGGCCTTTGATTCATGTATGAAACATTCTCTCTTTGTTCCATTGTTTGTTCAATACTGAGATAATCTTTTGTCAAATGTGGTCCTCCACACTGCTCAGAACTAATGCGTATTGCGTGAATATCTTTAGTCATCTTTTTCATTCGTCTTTCGAAAGCATCTAACTTTGCGAAAATGGAATCAAAGTCATGGCTAGAATCGGCTCTAGCCGCTTTAGATGATCGAAAAATATCTTTTTCTTGATGCCACTCATGTGAGTGGGAGGCTGTGTTAATAATAATTTTGTGAGCTTCAGTTGCGGTTTTCTTCATAATGGAACCATCAGCTGCTGTGTTGATGTCTTTTCGTGTAGCAACGTCGACACCTTGGTAGAATATTTGTACTATTTGATAAGTGTCTAAACCATGTTGAGGACATCCTCTCAACAACTTTCCAAATCTTGTCCACGCCTCATATAGAGTTTTATTTGGCTTTTGCGAGAACGTAACAATTTCTCCTTGAAGTCTCACGGCTTTAGATGCCGGAAAGAATCTTTTAAGAAATCTCTCAACTAAAACATCCCATGTATCAATCGCTCCTTCAGGTAACGATTCTAACCAATCTTTGACTTTTTCCTTTAAAGTCCAGGGAAATAACATGAGATAGATCTGTTCATCCTCAACTTCTCTGATTTTAAATAGAGTACAGATCCTATTAAAGGTTCGAAGATGTTCGTTTGGATCTTCTTTTGGCGTACCACTAAATTGGCATTGATTAGTTATCACGTGTAGGATTTATCCTTTGATTTCATAATCTGGTGCATTAATATCTGGTTGAGTAATTGCATGACCTTGGCTAGTGCGTGTGGCTCTTATTCGATCTTCCATACTTAGAGGTTCCTGATTTTTCATAATTGAATTTGTTGAATCTGAATCACTAGAGGATTCTGATTTAATGGTTTCTTCCTCGACAATCTCTGGATGAGTAATTTGTGGTTCAGGAGGAATGATTAGTGGTTCAGGATCTCTGAATTGTCCTTGAATATCCTCCGGCTTCTCAATTGTGAGGTCGGGTTCAAAAAATGGGTTATCGGAAATTTGAATTGGAGTACTCGTTCGACTAGATGATGATTCTAAAGAAAAATCAACGGCGACAATATTGGCTAGATGTCTTGATCGAGTTACAGGTGGTGAACGTATAAGCGGTGGTGAACGTTTTGCTCGGTGCATTCACAGAATATCCTATTAGTTATAAAGATAAAAATTATATAAGTTATCAAATTAATAGACTTTTCTGATTTTGCCCACGTTTCGAATCGCCAATAGATGTAGCAGGTAGCCAGGACCCTTTAAATCGGAAATCCACAACTCGCCACTAACAAATCCAACTATTACTATGAACCAGAAAATTTTGGATGTCTACAATTTAATCGCTTAAAATAATTTTTCGTCGAAATTTAAAGAAAAGTTTGAAAATTCTATGTTCTAAAAACTAGAGCGTAGAAATGAGAAAGAAAAAGCGCGTCAAAAAATAAGAAGTCGAAAAACAAACGTCGAAAAACAAAAAGATCGAAAAAAATAATAAGAAAGTAAAGTGTCGAAACTTAAAAGTCTAAAAACTAAAAATTAAAACTTGCGTCTAAAGGTATTAAAGCTTAAAAGGAATTCTAAATGAAAAACGGCAATTATTTAGAAGGCACTAAAATCTATTAAATATAAAGAGATAAGCGACGTCGTAAAATTCTAAAGCGCCTAAATCTTAATCTAAAGAAAAAGCACTTAAGGGATTTTACGGCAAAGCCTAAAAATCTAGAAATATAAATTAACTACGGCAAAGATTAAGTTAAAACTAATTACGAACGATAAATATACAATTTACGAAATAAACGAATAAAAAGATACAATTAATAAAAAGATATAAAATAAAAATGATAAAATAAAATTTTATATATAAAAATATTATTTTTATATTATTATTAATTAATATAAATTTAATTAAAACTTAAAAACTAATTAAAATAACTAAACTAATTAAAACTAATATATAAATCTAACCCTAATTAGATTAAATAATAATAATTAAAATTAACCCAAATTTAGCATTTATTACGTACGAGGATAAGCTGTCAGCCTAACTCATGCTATCGCATGAGTTTTAGGCGTCTGGGCCATGCGGTCGCATGGCCTACAAATCCAGTTTAGTTCTTGGGCTGCTACAGTATTGTGGCCCGATTTCTTTTTATTATATTTTTTTGATATAAATTTATAGAAAATATTATGTAATTTAAATAAAACTTATATTTTTTTAAAAAAAATTACTTATTAGTTTTTAAAACTTTTAGCAAAAGTAATAAAAAAAATATAAACTTTTTAGTTTAAACACTTAAAAATATAGATATATAATTTTTTTTTTTATGTTTTTATATTTTTGTTTTTAATATTTAAAACTTATATAAATATATTTTTACAAAAATGGCTTAAAAACTAAATTTTTTTTATAACGTTTTATGGCGTCCCCGGCAGCGGCGCCAAAAATACTTGATGTGTGCGAGGGGTAGTACGAAATACTATTAAATACGATACAATTTACACAAGTTATTTATTTATTTATAGAATGGATATACCTAAACCTTGCTACAACACTCATAGGCAGTGTAGCTAATCGTAGAGTTGTGTAGTTTTTAGTAAGTCTGGTTCGTTCCACATGGATACAGGTAAGTTTAACGCTATATTTTTATTAACCATATTTGTAAATAAATAAATAAATAAATAAACATATATATATATATATATATATATATATATATATATATATATATATATATATATATATATATATATATATATATATATATAAGTAGTAGTATTATTATAAAAGGGGGTTTTTACCATTTAATGACCGGTTTGTCGATTTTAAGTCCTAATGCAAAATATTAAATATAACTTAATTTAAAGCGTAAAGTAAATGACGATAAATAAAAGTACGATAATTAAAAATGCAATAATTTAAAGTACGATAAATAAAATGTTAGTAAATAAAAATGCGATGAGATATAAAATAAAGGAATTATGCTCATTTAAACTTCCGTAATCATGATGTTTGACGTGTTGATTTTTGTTTATTACCAAGGGTTAATTGTCCTGGATTATTTGATATGTCCATCTGGTTTTGTCCCTAATAGTCCATCGGTCATAATTATAAAGTGCGAGAGTCTTCGCCAAATTAACCTTATACTCGAAGTCAAATATTCCAGCTAATTGGGGATTTAAACCGTAATAAGGTCTTAATACATTGTTAATGATTACACCAGGTTATCAACTGCGTGCAATCCAAGGTTTCAATACTTTTATTAACAATTACACTAATTACCCTTGAATGTAATCCACCCCTGTTTTAATGAGTCCATTGACTATTAATCCATCCCCGTGTCCGGTCAAATGAACAATTATCAGTATTTATAAATATCTCGCCCACCGTACCCAGTCAAGCGTATGTGGTTATATATAAATACGTCAAGTTGTAATCTCTATATTAAATTATCAAGATATCATTTAGTTAATTAAATATAAAGCCCATTAATAGCCCATAGTCCAATTTCCAAAAGTGTCGGTCTTTTGTTTAAACCCCAATTATGGTCCAAAGCCCAATAACCCAGTCTTAGTATTTAGTCCAACATCACGATTACTTCGGCTTAAATAAGCATAATAACAACTTAGCTACGACACATTAATTTAAAAAGGTTGAACATAACTAACAATGAGTATTAATCGCGTAGTGTTACACGGACAGAATTTCGACTTACAAACCTTAAAACATTCGCTACAATAACCTTATTATTATTATTATTATTATTAACTTAAATTAAAATTAAAATTAAAATATAAATATAAATATATTCTGAGAGAGAGTGAGAGATATATTGATATGGTGTACATAATTCGCAGAATTAGTTGCCTTTTTATAGCACTTGACCAGACTTTGGGTGCCATGCGATATCATGGGTTATAGGCTTCCTGGCCATGCGATCGCATGGACAGCTGAGACAGCTCACATTGCTTTGTCTTCTTGTTTTGCCGACACATTTAAATATAAATATATAATATATATAATTTTATATAATTATATATATAATATTATATTCATGTGCATAGTTGACTTGTAATTTTAGGTCCGTTGACTTGCGCGTTAATAGTTGGTTCATGTCTCGGTTTCGGATTTTCGAACGTCCTTTCGTATGATTTAATATCTTGTATTTTGCGTTCCGCGGCTTGTATTCTTGTAATTTTTAGACGTTTCTCATCAATAAATTGAACCACTTGGATTGTATCTTGTACATTTGAGCTTTTTGGTCATTTGCGTCTTCAAATCGTCGAATCTGTCTTTTATCTTCACCTTTTATTATTTAAACGAATTTCACTTATAAATAGAACATTTGCAACTAAAAGCTTGTCTTTCTGGAAGGATAATGCTATAAAATATATGTTAGTTTTTAGCATTATCAGTGACCACCCGATTTAACAATGTTAGCCCAGGTGGAAGAACATGAATTCAACCAGGAGTTAGTAAAACCGTCAATTCCACCCGAAGGTCCATAGATACTTGAAATGACTTTAACCCACAAGGAGGCGGGTTCGGTCTTAAACCTCCACCACCACTTACCTATTAAAGCCAAGTTTTTCCCCTTTAAGGAACCCAAATTCAACCCACCCGCCCCGTATGGAAGTAAGACCGACTCCCATTTGACCCATGAAATTTTTGATTAGAACCCCCTCCCGTCCCAAAAAAATGAACGCCTAACACTCTCAAGTTTTTTAGCACATATGGCGGGGCACGAAAGAGCGAAAAATAATACAACGGAAGACTATTTAAAACCGATTTGACAAGGGTCAATTGTCCACCAAATGACAACGCACGCGCCTTCCAATCTGAGAGTCTTTTTTCAAATTTATCGATGACCGGCTTCCAACTATCAAGCTTGCTTATCTTAGCACCGATTGGTAACCCGAGGTAAATAAATGGTAATGAACCCACATTACAACCAAAAGCACTAGCCGTAATCTCAACCTCCGCTTTATCTACACCCACCCCAATTAAATTGCTCTTGTGGTAGTTGACTTTAAGTCCGAATGTGAGCTCAAATAATTTAAGAATTTTCATGAGGTTCCGAATATTATCAGTACTCCAATTCCCGAAGAAAATCGTATCATCTACATATTGAAGACGTGATATACATACTTTATCCTTACCAATCTCCACCCCTGAGAATAAACCACGCTTAACCGCAGCCTTTGTTAACACATTCAAACCTTCTGCCGCGAGGATGAAAAGAAAAGGGGATAGGGGGTCTCCTTGTCTCACACCCCGTTCCAACTTAAATTCATTCGTCGATGAACCATTAACAAGTACAGAAATAGAAGCCGATTTGAGACAAGATAGAATCCAATTCCTCCATTTAAGACCGAACCCCATGAACTCCATCACTTCTAAAAGAAACTCCCAACTTAAGGAATCAAACGCTTTCTCAAAATCTACTTTAAAAATAAGACTTTTTAGGCGTTTATTCTTTAGAAGGTCAAGGGTTTCATTTGCCACTAACACACCATCAAGAATATTCCTACCCTTTAAAAACGCGCTTTGCTCATGCCCTACGAGTTTAGGAGTAACCTTCCTTAACCGATTCGAGAGAAGTTTCGCCACCACTTTATAATAACTCCCAATTAAACTGATTGGCCTATAGTCATTTAAAGACACTGTGTCAGATCTTTTCGGGACAAGAGTAATGAGCGACGCATTGCAACCATTAGAAATTTCTTCCTTATCCCAAAAAGAATTTATAGCCGCTATAAGGTCGGTTTTAATGATCCCCTAAAATTTCTTATAGAATAGCAAATTAAATCCATCAGGACCCGGCGCTTTCGTGCTCCCACATTCTTTAACAGCATCCCAGATTTCATTTTCACAAAAAGGTACCTCCAAACTAACAGCCTCTGAAGTAGATAACCGAGATATCCGAGAAAATTCATGCCCAACGGGACCATCAGACCCTTCTGCCGAAACCCAGTCCACAAGAGAAGGTGGCTGAGGATTTTTTACCCCAAAAATCCGCTGGAAATTCCCGAATATAGCAGCCTTTACATCATATGGGTTTTCATTCCAAAGCTCGTTTATATTAATGCCTCGAATGTTACACTTATTGTATCGCCTTTTAATCACCGAATGGAAAAACTTCGAGTTCTCATTTCCTTCGAGAATCCAACGTATCCTAGCCTTTTGTCTCAACATATTTATTTTAACTTTCTCTTTTTCTAACCAACATTTCCTAACGTCTAACCACGTCGCTCTCTCTACATCATTTAAGTTGCCCATCTCAGCCCGAATTTCCCACTCAGCCGCTTTAGATTTAAGCTCGCTAATTTCACTATCAAGGTTACCAAAAGTCAAACGATTCCAATATCTAAGGGCAAATTTAACACATTTCAGTTGATCCCGGAACCTACAATCCAACCTGGAACTCTTAATTGGTTTCACCCATGCATCCCGAATAATGTCCTCCACACCATCTTTATTTAACCATTCAACAAAGACTTTAAATGGCTTAGGCCCATAGTCGATGAGCTTGTCCCTAAGAATTAACGGGCAATGGTCCGAGTCTTTACGCACAAGAGGAATGACTGAAAGATCATCCCATAAGTTAATAAATTTATCGGAGACAAGAAACCTATCGAGTTTACTGAACTTCGTACCATCATCACTGATTCGGATAAACTTCCTACCATTGATCGGGATTTCAATTAAGTTGTTTCTCACTATAAATTCATTAAAGCGAGCCGCCTGTCTATGATGGAAGTTGCAATTAAGTCTATCCGAACGTTCCCGTACCTCATTGAAGTCACCACAGAGTAACCAAGCCGAATCTACATCTCGTAATAAATTATCTAAGGAATCCTACAATATTATTTTACTTCCATCGTCGTGGGGACCGTACACATTAACAATTATTGATTCCTTACCCGAGCCAACCCAATTCCCCTGCACTGCTAAGAAGAACTCGTTACAAAAAGTGTTCGTTGCTAATAAACTCTTTTTGTCCCAAACTAATAACAGACCCCCAGATTTTCCCACCGCTTCCTTTTGGACAAAACCCACATCAAGATTACCCCACAAAGTATATATCCAATGATCATCCAGGCGACTGCATCTTGTTTCTTGTAATGCAATAATATCAGGTCTCTCACTGGCACAAATACACTTGACCCAATCAAATTTCCCTTTAACCCCCAACCCTCGAATATTTAATGACAAGATCTTCATAGTAAACAATAAACAAACGAAAAGAACAGGAAAGGAAAGGGAGAACTTACTGAGGGGCGAGGTTTGGCCACCTCAGCCCAATTTGCTCCCCAAATTCCATTAATTTTGCGTTATTAATCGGATGATCATAAGACGGTTCAGAACCGCACGACTGACAAGCTTTAGAAGAGTGGCCCTTAGATTTAGCCATCTTCTTACAAGATTTGCAATTAGCAGGATCAATTGAGCCTGGATTAATACCTTTTCCCATATTATAAAGCACAAGTTAGCTTTTCCCATATTATATACATGTAATGTGAGTTTATGAATTTTAATACTCCAATATATTATCTATTTCACAACCTTTATATTTGACAACACTTTCAGTGGCGGATCTTGAAAGCAATATTTGAGGGGGCCAATCTTGACTATATATACGATGAATATTTCATATAAATCAAATAGCTTATTAGATTTCATGTAGAGTAAATATTATATTTTTTTTTTTTTAATTTCCATGTATATACTTTATAGCTATTATTATCATACTTTGATTAGTGATACATCCTTGTAAGAAAAATGTATTGCTATTATTTTCATACTTTGATTAGTGATACATCCTTGCAAAAAAAATGACAGCTAAAATGTAGAAATGTGGATGTAAGAGTTGAACCTACGCCAACTTTATTCTAAAATTGCAAATAACAAAAACCAACTTAACCAACTTGATGTTGTACAATTACCTACAAAAGATTAGTATTAAGTGTTTCTTTTGGGAGGGCCATGGCCCATCCATGCCCTCTCTAAGAGCCGCCATTGAACACTTTAATACTTTGTACTATTTATAGTATACAAGTATTTTAACTGTGCAAATGTATATGCATATCCAGTGGCGAAAATAGAATTTCTTTCGCTGGAGTCGAATTGTTTTTAAAAACGTAACAATTTTGAGGTAAAATATGAATACTTTTAAGCAAAATAATAAAATATGAAGGCTTTTGAGGTAAAATATGAACTCTTTTGGCAAAGAAAATATTCACCTAGGAAAAATTAAAAATTCAAAATTTATAAACTAAAATTTAAATCAACTAGGGACGAACGCCCCACAATCCCACCTAGTTTCACCCCTGCATATATCTATATCTATATTTGTATATATACCTATTTCACGTGATTATAAATGATATTAATTTTCTTTTATGAATGAATAACTAATCATCCACAACTATATATCTGTTTTCACTATTCATTTATTTAGATCATCAATATCAATATATACATTAAACGAATAGATCGTGTAAATTAAATCTAATCTATCGGATGAAATTATTGTCTTCCCTAGTCCTTCATAGTTTAAACAAGTACCCAATATCTTTTTTTTTAAAAACTTTTAAATAAAACTCACAAAATTAGGGCCTCTCATTAAACTTCAATCATAATTTAATTTTATATTATTTTCAATTTTGTATTTTATTATATACTAGTGAAATGACCCCTGGAACCACGAGTTTGTTTAAATGAAACAGTTTAATGATATGTTTTAGGTATTAAGTGAACGTAAATGCTAAAGTTATTTAGTTTAATGACCCGTGGAACAACAGAGTCCGACCAAAAAACTCGTCAGCTAAACATTTTATCAAAAACCTAAAATGCATATTAAATAATTCACATCCAATCATAAGAGATAACATTGATTGTCATTTTATTTTAAGAGTGTAAATTAAAATATAAATTTAGAATTGGGTTCCTTTTACATAGCTTTTATACCTTTTCGTACGCAATTTAAAATAATTAAAGTAATTTAAAATTATTTAATTTTAATAATTAAAATAATTATTAATAAAATTTAATTTTAATTTAAAATTATTTAGATTAATGACATCACCCACTATGCTTAGATTTTTTTTCTTTAAAATTTTTTTCTTAATAAAGGAATTAGTCTAATAATGACATCATTATTATAGGATTTTAATATTAACTATAGATTATTATTATATTATATTATATTATAATTATAATATAATATAATGTTTGTGCAATTTTATAGCATAATGTTTGTGCAATTTAATAGGACCAAGTGGCACCTATTAGTTTTTTTTGTTAGGGATTAAATATGCTAACAATACAAAGCAACCAAGAATGTAAAAGTAAGATTTTACATATTTTTTGTACGCTTTACATTTTTTCTTATAATAATAAAAGTGAGGTTCAATTATTTGTTTTATAATCATAAGGTCTTACATATATTTTATAATAATAAAAGTAAGGTTAACTTTTTTGTTTTATTTACAATTTCTACGTCTAATTTTTTAATATTTTTAACTTTAAAGGAATGTCATTAATGTGTATGAATAAGTAGTAAATGCAATTATTATTGATTTTTGTTTGTCGGTTAATCGTTGTTGCACCCATTTTTAGCACTTTAGTGAAAGCCTTCGGGTCTGTCGATAAAAAATTCATAATATTCTAACTAGTGTTCTTATTGATTAAAAAATGTATTCAAATTATGTGTGTTTGATAGCTTTGGATATTAAAAATTAAATCATGTAGATTTCATTTTCGTAGTAAAGCGCGGTCCTGCCTGATCATATACATAGCATTGTATATGTATATTTTATTCACTAAAAGCCAAGAGCAGAATTACGCGAACTATAATCCAAAGGTTTGGAATATCCGCTGAAAATAAGTACAGCGGTTATGTTGCCGCCTTAATAAAAGACTGCGGTTTAATCCGCTAAGTTTCCGTGGATAGTTAAGAAATCCGCAGACCGCGAATATGTCGAATACTATAAATAGAGAGCATGGCCTCTCATTTGTAGGTTGTTGATTCTCTGCTATTTGCCCAAGCCTTTGTGATTTTCACTTGTGACCTTGCCCAAGGAATTTCTACATTGCGCTAAGGTAAATTATGCTAATTGGAAATCAAGACCGGGTCAGGGTGGTTGATCACTTGATTGATAAAGTGAAAGACGATCATCGGGGCCCAAAATAATCATCAAACATCCCATCCTCCATCTTATTATTGCACCCGATCCTCAATCAAGTAATAACTTGATATTGGATTGATCAATTGGCGCCATCCGTGGAACGCGTTTTACGAATTAAACTTGAAATTTTTTGTTTTGTGCTGACAAACAATCAATTGCTTGGTTTAATTTAAATCGTGTATTATTTCGATGATTTACAGGAATTCGCTAAAACGTTTTAGTTGATTTGATCGTTGAAAATGGCAGCTAACACGAACCAAACAGGAAGTTCTGTTAATGATGATGCGTTGGTTAATGATTTGCAAAATGCTTTGTCAAGTAGTACGCAGGCGAACGCTAATACTATCGCGGGTAGTTCAGGGAAAGAATCGCTAGTTAAAGCGCCTAGTGGTTGTGATGACCCGAAAATCTCCGATCAAATTTAAACTTTAATCTTTATATGTTTCCGATGCGATAAGCAAAGTCTATTTATTTGGATCTCAAAATCTTTGAACTGTTTACGTGAATCCATGACTATTCCCAACGATTCACGAACAAGTGTTACAAATAAATAAATAAATAAATATATATATATATATATATATATATATTTATTTACAAATAAATAAATATATATATATATATACATATATATATATATATATATATATATATATATATATATATATATATATATATATATATATGTGTGTGTGTGTGTGTGTGTGTGTGTGTGTATAAACAAATATAAATGTAGGTATTGAAAATAATAAAATATAAATGAATCATTAGAATTTAAAATATAAAATTAGGATAATTAAATTACTGTCATTATATATAAATATATATATATGATGCTATAAAATATATATACATATATAATATATGAATAATAATTATTCAATAAAAGTCATCACATAATATAATAATACATAAATAATAAATGATATTGTATTAAATTACAAGTTTGAATATAAGTGATATATTAATATTATTATCATTAATTTCATTATTGTATTATTGTTAATATACATATTAATATTTGTATTAGTAATATTATTACTTCTAAAATAAAATATATATATATAATTGGTGTTATTATTATTAATATGATTGTTATCATTAATAATATAAATATAACTAGTATTATTATTAGTTATTATTAAATTTATTAATATTACCATATATGTATTTATATTTATTTTGATATTATTATTATTGTTAATATAATATTTAGTTTTATTAATAGTATTTCGATAATATTATTATTAAATTTATTAGTTTTATTATTAGTATTAATATTTTATAATATATTCAATAATAAAATTTATGAACTACATATAATTGAAAATATAAACAGATATATATAAATTTATTTATATATATATATATATATATATATATATATATATATATATATATATATAAATGACTACATATAATTGAAAATATAAATAGATATATATATATATATATATATATATATATATATATATATATATATATATATATATATATATAAATGAATACATCTACAAATTATATATATATATATATATATATATATATATATATATATATATATATATATATATATATATATATATATAATATAAATTACTAATGATCATATAAATAAATACAGAATATTACGCTTTCTGTTTCAAATTACTTTCAAAATTTAGAGGATTTGTTTTCTATCTCAAATCAAGATTCCCAGTCGAATATTTCTTACATACAAATCCAAATTCAGATCCAAGTCGTTATCACTCTTATTTTTTTATATTTCTGAGTTATTTTTCTGTCGACTACTAAATTACAATAAAACTGATTACTTCACGTTGTAATGTATTCATACAAATTCCATTTCACTATCAATAACAATTACAACCACTGATATTCGTTGAGAACTCTTAAAGAAAACAGAAAAGCTCAAGAACCTTTCGGTACCCCTGTTCGTGTCACATTCCAGCAAAACCTCGAATTCAAATTCCATTTCAAAATGTAAAAATTCAGTTTTGTTAGTAATCATCTATGTAATCTTTCTGTAAAGTTTCAAGATCCAACTCCACATATCGAGTGTTAATTTTGAGGTCAAAGTTCCGAGTCAAAAAGTCAACAAATTTGTTCATGGAAAAATTCGAATTCGTTTTCAGGTTTCATGTTAAATTGAAGGTACAGAAAGTTTATAAATAAGATTTCCAAACTATTTCGTGTAGGAATCTATAACTGAAACGTTCTTGAATTCATAAATGGAAATTGAGTTATTTTATTTTTTTACTCGAAACAGCTTCTGCTGTGTATTTGTTTTTATTTTTCTTTTTTTTTTAAAAACGGACCTAATCAAGTTATTATATTTTTAAACTTCAAGTCAGTTATGTAGTCGTGATATATAAATTGAGTTGGTAACTTGTTTGGCCTGCAAATGATTCTGAGAAGAAGAAATAAAGAAACACAAATAGGATATAGATAAATGTAATTAAGATGCAAAATATTTGAGAAAGACAGAATTGGAGCCGTGGTTTAGAGGGTTTGTGTATAAGCTGAAGGTCGTGGGTTCGAGTCCCGGCAGGGACATTCTTTTTGCTGCTTCCTTAAAGGTAGTCTTTTTATTTGCATTTATTATTATTATTATTATTATTATTATTATTATATTACGGTTATGAAGTATTAGTATTATTATGTTTGTTATCATTATTATTATTAATTATTAATAACATCACTAGTATCTTTATAATTAAAAGTTATCATTTTCATTTTTTTTTATATTATCATTATATTATGATTTTGATTACGATTACGATATTGTAAATGATTAACATTATGAAGTATTAAGATGTATATGTTTACAGTTAAGATAAGTAAGATATAATTAAGAATATATAAAGGTGGTATAATTAGATTACCAATGTAATTATAAAACTTAATGATTAAAAATTATAATGTAATTCGTGATTCGAACGAAAAATTATTATTATTATCATTTTATCATCTTTAGAATTTTCATTAGAATTATTATCAATAAAGTTATTATCATTTTTATTTTTATTAATATTATCATTATTATTATTATCATTTTAATTATTACAGGTATCAGTATTATTATTAAAATAACTATTAAATTATATAAAATCATATCTAATACATATAACCTAACTCTATCATTATATTAATAGTTATTTAAGGTATATAAAATAAATATATTTAAGTTATCAATTGAACACAAAATTTATTAAAATGACAATTACATCACTAATAATAATATATTTGTTCGATCACAATTATGTGTAATAATATATATCCAAATGATATAGGTTCGTGAATCTAAGGCCAACCCTGCATTGTTCAGTTTTTCAATATAGTTATATGTATTTTTACTACAAAATACATTAGGTGAGTTTCATTTACCTTTTTACCCTTTATATTTTTGGGCTGAGAATACATGCGCAATTTTTATAAATGTTTTTACGAAATAGACACAAGTAATCAAAACTACATTATATGGTTGAATGATCGAAATCGAATATACCCCTTTTTATTAAGTCTGGTAATCTAAGAATTAGGGAACAGACACCCTAATTGACGCTAACTCTAAAGATAGATCTATCGGGCCCAACAAGCCCCATCCAAAGTACCGGATGCTTTAGTACTTCGAAATTTATATCATGTCTGAAGGAGGATCCCGGAATGATGGGGATATTCTTATATGCATATTGTGAATGTCGGTTACCAGGTGTTCAATCCATATGAATGATATTTTTGTCTCTATGCATGGGACGTATGTTTACGAGAAATGGAAATATGAAATCTTGTGGTCTATTAAAATTATGAAATGATTATTTATATTAAACTAATGAACTCACCAACCTTTTGGTTGACACTTGAAAGCATGTTTATTCTCAGGTATGAAAGAAGTCTTCCGCTGTGCAATTGCTCATTTTAAAGATATTACTTGGAGTCATTCATGACATATTTCAAAATACGTTGCATTCGAGTCGTTGAGTTCATCAAGATTATTATTAAGTCAATTATAGTTAGATATATTATAAAATGGTATGCACGCCGTCAACTTTCGATGTAATGAAAGATTGTCTTTTCAAAAACGAATGCAATGTTTGTAAAATGTATCATATAGAGGTCAAGTACCTCGCGATGAAATCAACTGTTGTGAATCGTTTATAATTGATATGGACTTCGTCCGGATGGATTAGGATGGGTCTTCACAGTGGTAATCCTGTTAACGCTGATTCGCAACTAAAGGTTGCTGCTGAAAAAATGGTCGCGCGCAGAAATTTGCAGCAACATCGCGAAGAAACCGTCGCTGATGGCAAGCGATTAAGGATTTTGGCTGGAAAAGCAGACAAAGTACTTGGTACTGCTATTGAACAAGCCAGAAAAGATTGTCGTGAATCTCGCGTACCGCGAACTTACTTATGGCCGCTGAATGATTCTGGATCACAGGTTGATCGCTTAGTCATTGATCATCACGATAGTGATAGCGATGGCGCGGATGAACGTGTTATTCTAAATTCTGTTTATAATTCAAAGACTGCGAAAGCACCAAGAGAAGAAAATGAGTCTTCTGATGATTCGGACAATGCAGAGGAATTTGTAAAAATTCCACAAGTTAAACGAAGGCGACCACCAACACCTTTCCCTCGGCATGAGGATATGGGTGAAGCATCTGATGATATTCGCAGAGAAAATGTCAACATTTTTTAGCGGATGCTTTTAGAAGCATTGCGCCTAAGTCAATGCAACATAAGTTTACACAACCGAATTTTTTGCAAGATATGATCGCCAAGTTTTGCGCCGACAATACTGATACTCGCACAAAAAGGCGATTGAAATTACCACTGATGCAGACAACTTTGTTCAACATATTTCTGATTATCCAATTGTTACACCGCCTATTGTGCTAGCGACATTGGGAGTTTATTCAGGGTTAACTGTTCCCTTGGATTTTTTGCAGCGATTTGAAGGGGTGGTAAGCACCTATAATTGGGATGAACCGTTTGCATGTAGAGTGTTTCCTATGGTTTTACAAGGGTCCGCAAGGGAGTGGTTTCACAGCCTGCAAGCTCGCAGTATTCTTGGCTTCATTGATCTTCGCGATAAATTTTTGTTGCAGTTTCAGAATCTTTTTCCGCAGAAAAAGACACATATAGAATGTCATGATATTAAACAAGGCAGCAAAGAAACCTTGAGTGCATTATTAACGCGGTATATTTACGAGTGCCAAAAGATACCAATTTTAAATGAAGATCAAAAAATCTCTGGTTTTTTGCATGCTATTAATCCACAGCGGCATCTGACACTTGTGCGAAGATTGCGAAGGGATGTCCCGCCGACTTTCGCTAAAGTGCAACAAGAAACATACGACTATCTTCGAGGTGGAGAGGATAGCACTATGACCCCTGCGTGTGGGTGGGGTAAAGATAAAAGTTGGCGAGATGACAATGATTCTTTTCGTGATGGCAATAGCGATAATTACCGCGGTCCTAGATACCAGCGGCAAAATGGCGGTGGTGGTTATCCGCGAAATGATAGATATCAAGGTCACAATGATAACCGTGGATATGGTCGTGGAAATCGCTATTCCACGCGAAAATGGAACAACGAGTCTTTCAATATCATTCAGATGCTAACAAAAACGCCTAAGGAAATTCTGTTGCAAGAAAGAGTTGCTAAGTCTTTTCCTGATCCGCAACCTTTAGGGGAAAATAGTAGGCGGGATAAATCCAAGTTTTGTATTTTCCACGACGATTACGGTCATGACACCAATCGTTGTAGAGACTTGGCGGAGCTGATCGTAGAAGCATATGAGCAAGGCAAGTTAGAGCATTTAATTGCGCAAGGTGCGGTAACCACTGCGAATGCGATTATCTTGCCAGCGGAATCCAATGCTCCACAAGTACCAAATGCTGCTGATCGCAAAGCTCCCGCAGTAAAGAATCTTGGGGTAAAAATGGTCAGTAAGAAAGAAAATCAACGCGGAATTCAGGTCATTAATGTGGTAGAAGTGCAAGGTGAAATTTTCGTATTTCAAATATCTGAACAAATTGCAAGTTGGCAATGTTCTGCTATTACTTTCACTCTGGAAAACTTGAGTGCGGATTTGGATAAACCAGTGGTGGTTTCATGCCGCGTTGCGAGTACTGGTATTGTAATTATGAAAGTTCACGTTGACACTGGTAGCAGTGTAGACATAATGTATGAGCAATGTTTTAGCAAGTTGTCTGCAAACATTAAAGCATTGATGAAACCTACTGCGGTTTCGCTTGCTGGATTTTCAGGAGAATCAACTTGGCCTATTGGTCAGTTAGAATTACATATTGAGCTAGTTGATGATCGCGATGAAACGCTAAGGCGCAAAGCTTTGTTGAATCTTTATATAATGCGAAATCAGTCACGATTCAATATGATTCTTGGGCGAACTGCTTTGCACATGTTTGGCGCAATCCCTTCTACAATACATGGCATGGTTAAATTCTCTACTAATAAGGGAAAAGGCACGCTAACTTCTGCGGAAGTAGAGCCATTTATGTGCCATGATTACGGTGACCGAAAGTAGGGGAGTTGAGGGGCATTCAGTCAATTATGAATGATGCGAATATCTGTAATAAAAAGTTTGTGGCAGAATGCTTAGTCAAATATGATCAATGATTGATATGCTATTTTCTGCAATTTGTATTGCGGAAAAAATAATGAATAAAGCAAAATTAGTTTCAGTGTTTGTGATTGTTTCTATACAAAGCAAAAACACTGCGCGTGGCCACAAGTAGTGCTTATTTTACAAAATACAATTGCTTGATTTTATTAACACTGAATTAATGTTTGTATGAGTACATTTAAAACTCTGCGGATACTTTTAACAAAATACATGGTTTTCGCTAAACATGGCATGTTTAAAATTATGGTAATGCGAATATATATTATGAAATAATGCGTTAAAAACCAAGTGATGAAATTGCCCACTTGTGTTACACAGTAAATGTTGCGAAAGGATAAAATTTCCTAAGTATTTGATCTTGCCAATACTTAGATGCTTCGCAATGCTAAAATTGCCTAAGGATCGATTTGTCGGACTTAGAAGATTCATAATGAATAAAAGATTGTTTCGCATAAGTACGCGTTTGTTATGTGCACAATAGCGAATGTGGAAAATGCAAAGGGCAAGTCTGAATTATGGATACATGATAAAGTAAAGCGCTATATAAATAAGATAAGTTGCAACTGCGAAATGAAAATATGTCAATAATATCTATAAGCGCTGAAAGAGCGCGAAGTGTTACAAAAGCGTAATTTATGATTGCGAAGTGAATATTTACAATCTAACTAAGATAACTTAAAGCTCCAACGCTTTAATATCTGCAAAAGTAACGCCCTCGCGTTGACTTAGCTCTTCCAATGCTGGTATGGTGATTTTCTCTGCCTCTTTCTTTGCTCAAGATAACGCCTCTTGGGCATCGTCCGTGGCACATATTTCATCCGCCATGTCTGAAGGGAGCGGTTTAGAAAGGTCACCAAGCTCGCACAGAAGATCGTACCATTCGCAGCGGGTAGTAAGTTTAGCTGCCTGGACATATGTCCCAAACTTCTCAGTGACTGATTTAGAATCCATCACTTTGTCGCCGAATTCCGACAAATACTTGACAAGCTGAGCAAATTCGTTCTCAGCATTTTCAGCTCTCTTTTTGAGCTTTGCGTTTTCCTTCACAGCTTTTTTAAGCTGCGCCTCGAGTTTCTGCGCTTTCCTTTGTTGCGCATTGGCAATTTTAACCGGTTTCTCATATTCATCGGATATTTCACTGAAGCGTTTAACGTTGTCGATGGCTAGGCAAATTGCGTTGTAGCAGTTATGAAGTCGCTGTCTCTCGGCCTGAGGAAAAGTAAGTTTGCGGTATTCATCTTGTGTTTTTTTGGGGATGAATTTGCGGTATTCTTCTTCTTCTTCTTCTTCTTCTTCTTCTTCTTCTTCCTCTTGATTAGATGTTTCATTGTCAGAGGGGAGAGTTAAGTCTACGTTGGTAGGCTCTTCAAGAATATCCTCGGGGATATTCCCAGTAATATTGTAGAGCGGTGTAGCCTCACCTGTTGGGTTTGCAAGTACAATTAAAAAGAGATAAGCAAGTACAATAACATAGTGCGAATATGGTAAAAGCACGATATAAAAATAATGCGAATTGAAAATCACTTACTCGTTTCTCGTTCAGATGTAGTGCGCATGCGTCTTTTGCGAGGGGTGGAGGCACTCTCTGATGCTTTTCGCTTACTGCGATCATCACCAGCAGGAATGGTAAGCGTATTGATGATTGGCTCATTAATAGGAATAATCTCGCCATCGCCATTTTTTAAGCGACGAGCAGGTCTAATCCTGCTAATATCTGCTGACCTCATAACTAGGTCAAGATCAATCACTGCAAAACCAAAACGCATAAGGTTATAAAAAAGGGGGGAAACGTATGTTACGTATTAATTTAATGCAAAAAGTTTAAGCGATATACCATTATTCACTTGGTCAATCAAGAGAGCATTGCAGTCGCTCCAAGGCCACTGGATTGAAACCCTAACAATGTACAATGGTACATTTGAAATTGCACGTAGGATTAGCCCTGCACCCTTGATCCTTTTTAGGATGTCTCGTTCAAGGTCGTCTGGAGTAATTTTGTCGTTTAGGGTGGCATCGAAATCTGTACACCACTTTCTTGGTATGTTGTTATCAACATGTGCGGTGTCGTTGATAAAAAAGAACGAACTGCGCCAATTGCCAATAGAGTCCTTGGGTGAAGTCATCACGCCAAGTTTGCTGCAGAATGAGAACCATCCCGCATCGTGTGGCACTAGGCTATTTCAAGAGCGAAATACATTAAACAGTGGTTGTATGTCGATAGAATTGCAATACATCTCAAACAACACGATCTTATTAACCGCATTGGGGTGCAGCTGACCAATAGCGATTTTGTAATATTCGCAGACGCTGCAAAAAAATTGAGTAAGTGGAAGGCGTAGATTGCCTTGGGAAATGGCGGACTCATTGATGGTGATCATTCCCTTAGGGGGAGCGTTAGCTATGTCCTCCGCTGATGGTGCGGTAGGAACAAACTGAGCAAGTGGAGGATACCATTGCTGAAGAGTTTGGAGTTTTGCTTCCGTCATGTATGACACAAAGCCTCCAGGAGTATTAGCAGAAGATGAAGATGCCATTTGTGGTAAAATAACTAAATCGGCTGTTGAATTTGAAGGTTTAGAAGGTTGAATTAGTTAATTGCAAATACACAAGTACGAATTGGAGAATTTGATTGAATAAGCAATTAAGGGAGAAAAGCGTAAAGTTTTTAATGCGAGTTCTCCAGCTATTTATAATTGAAATCAAGGCGAGGAAATCGAAAGAGTAATGATTACTTTTAAACGGCTAAAATTACCGCAACGTGTACACGGTAATTTTCTAGCCGTTACAGCGTTTCTGATTTGACAGTTTTGCGATAGTTACCGTTGTAATTATGTGTTGAGCTTAATAAAATCAACGGTAATAATTCAGTGTTAAAAATTATTAAAATTCACTTGTGAATACATTTTAGGAAACACGGTTTTATTTTTAGAGTTTATCATGATACATCTGCTTTGCGAGATGTATCATAATAAACTGGGAGACTTGATCATATACATAGCATTGTATATGTATATTTTATTCGCTAAAAATCAAGAGCGGAATTACGCGAACTAATATCCAAAGGTATGGAATATCCACTGAAAATAAGTACAGCGGTTATGTTGCCGCCTTAATAAAAGACTGCGGTTTAATCCGCTAAGTTTCCGCGGATAGTTAAGAAATTCGCAGACCGCGGATATGTCGAATACTATAAATAGAGAGCATGACCTCTCATTTGTAGGTTGTTGATTCTCTGCTATTTGCCCAAGCCTTTGTGATTTTCACTTGTGACCTTGCCCAAGGAATTTCTACATTGCGCTAAGGCAAATTATGCTAATTGGCAATCAAGACCGGGTCGGGGTGGTTGATCACTTGATTGATAAAGTGAAAGACTGTAGTAACCCAGAAAATTTCGACTGATTTTAAACCAAACTCTCGATACGATATTATATTTTTGACATGATAAGCAAAGTCTGTAATGTTGAAGTCTCATAAACTTTGAACTGTGTTCATGTATACATCTGACCTTTGAACTGTTATATGGATTCAGTTAACCTATGACTATTCCCGACGATTCACGAACTACTATTTGTAAATAGTTAGGTGCGAATATATATATATATATATATATATATATATATATATATATATATATATATATAATAATTGAAAATATAATTTGAAGTATTATATATTGTTCTTATTAAAAGTTAATAAAACAAAAATAAGATATTATAATAATTATTATTTAAAATACATCTCTATATATAAATAAAGTATATTAAGAATAAATATTAAATAATTGTAATACTCGTTTGATGTTTCGATTGATATTAAGCAAGTTAAATTCAAACTTATATGATTATAAAATCAACGGTGATCTGAAAAGAAGTTATATAAATTCTAGCTTTACTAAAAAATATATATATATTTAAAAGCTAAATAATAAATTTTATCACTTTTTATATTTTACCTGAGATCGGGCGAGGACAGTGATGTAATTTTTTATGTAGTAGTTAATAATCAAATTTTACACCATAATGACATAAATAAAAAAAATATAATTAATTTAAAAGTTTGGGATTTTTTCTGAGACCTTTTTATGCGTCACTAATTTAACAACGGGGTACGAAATAATAGTCCGTGAAAACTGTCGGTATAATACAAATTAACTTCACGAGATGCATTTAGGTACTGTGTTTTCCATCTCATCCACTAGCCTATTTAATATTATAATACTTATAGATATTGTTTGTTTGCATCACAAAAATATATTAGATATATATGTAATCGACATACACATGCATATGTAAACTACCCACTATCTTTTGTTTGTTGACTAGTGCATTTGCATTTGTTTCTTCCCTCACTAAAACAACAACTCTTCACTAAAACAACAACTCTTGAGTATTCTTTTCCAAAGAGAACAAGTATGATGATTTCACACTTTATAGTTCTAACCGAACGATACTATCATCAAAACCATCATCATCGTTAGGACTACCATCGACCACTCACGCCACCATGAACCCTTCTATTCTCTCTCCTATTCATCTTCATAAACCTCAAACCACCACAACCACTCCCACGATTACCCTCATCACCATCGAGACCACCACCTTGCAAACCTTCCACCACCGAATTTCACCATCACCGTGAACCACCACAACACAATCACCTCGCCACCTCTCTCATCTATATATATATATATATATATATATATATATATATACATATACATATATATATATACAACCGTTACAATTGTTTAATCAAGCATAACCCATCTTCTTCTTCCTCATGTATGATCACAACCACCATCACCGGAGTCAATCTATCACCATTTAAAAGCCACCACAAACCCACTTACTAATTTGGATTTTCGGTTTCAACCAACAAACCATCAAACACCAACCAACCCACCACCTTTATTAGGCAACCCGTCACCAAGATTAAACATCTTGTTCAACCTTCACTCCATCGTCACCCATTATTTTAAGTTTGTTCTGTTCTGCGAAAACAAAAACCTATTATTGTTGCTGCTACTCGCAAATTTCTATTTCTATTTTAAACACCCACGATGACTGTTACTGTTCATCATCTTCTTAAACTATCACTCGCTTCCTGTTACTACTTATGTTCACTGTTGCTGCATCCCAACGAAACCATCAAGAAAACTGCTGCTATGGCGTATTAATTTCTGTTTCTTTTCTCTATTAAAGAACACCAAATCACTTCCATTTAACCATCGCTGAACATCATCGAAAGTCCCTTCTATTGCCATTTTCCTGTCACGATGAGATAATGATGATGAGGTAATAGCAACACGATGTTGAAGACGATAACATTATTGTTATTACTAGCGTTTCTCTTTTTGTGTTTTGTTATTATGATGAGAAGCAAAGAAGACGAATATGGTTGAGGGATAATAATGAATGAATGATCTGTCGATTGCACCCCACCATCTGATTGTTCGGTTAAAAAAAAAGAGAGATAATGGAAAACCACAGCTGTTTGATCCCCACACGTTTTTCCTTTATTAGGTATAGATATAGATATTGTTATATTTAGTATTAATATTTTCTATATCTATATTTGAAAGGACCCGTCCTAATCCATCCGGACAAAGTCCACATCGATTATGAACGATTCACAACAGTTGATTACATCGCGAGGTATTTGACCTCTATATAATACATTTTACAAACATTGCATTCATTTTTGAAAAGACAATCTTTCATTACATCTACGGTTGACGACATGCATACCATTTCATAATATATCTTACTATAATTGACTTAATAATAATCTTGATGAACTCAATGACTCGAATGCAACGTCTTTTGAAATATGTCATGAATGACTCCAATTAATATCTCTAAGATGAGCAAAAGCACAGCGGAAGATTTCTTTCATACCTGAGAATAAACATGCTTTAAAGTGTCAACCAAAAGGTTGGTGAGTTCATTAGTTTATCATAAACAAACATTTCATAATTTTAATAGACCACAAGATTTCATATTTCCAATTCTCATAAATAAACGTCCCATGCATAGAGACAAAAATATCATTCATATGGATTGAACACCTGGTAACCGACATTAACAATATGCATATAGAATATCCCCATCATTCCGGGATCCTCCTTCGGACATGATATAAATTTTGAAGTACTAAAGCATCCGGTACTTTGGATGGGGCTTGTTGGGCCCGATAGATCTATCTTTAGGATTCGCGTCAATTAGGGTGTCTGTTCCCTAATTCTTAGATTACCAGACTAAATAAAAAGGGGCATATTCGATTTCGATAATTCAACCATAGAATGTAGTTTCACGTACTTGTGTCTATTTTGTAAATCATTTATAAAAATTACGCATGTATTCTCAGCCCAAAAATATAAAGGGTAAAAAGGCAAATGAAACTCACCTGACAACTTCAGAAATAAATCACAGAGATGTGACCGAAAATCGGAATGCAAGTAACCGTAGACCCCAACCTAGAGAACATATGTTGGTCAATAAGTGTCTAATAGGCTAGGTCGGTCTATAGGGTTCGTATAGTCTTATTGCTCAAGTCCTACTCATAAATTTAGCAAAATTTAGCAAAAGTCAACAAAAGTCAAATTAAGTCAAATGTAAGTCAAACGCAAGTCAAACACAGTCAACATAGTCAACACCAGTCAACAATCTCATAATATTACTCAAGTTGGTCAAATAGTCAAACATAGGTCAAACTTAAGTTATACATTTTTATTTAGTAAAAACAATATTATTTACATATATGTATATGTAGTAACTTTACAGCTGATTTCGAGTCCCACCAAATCCGATATAATACTTTGGGTCGTGACCGTTGGAAAGTATGTCATCCCACCTTTCTATAGACAGTTTATTTGACAAAGACGGAGTTACAGTTTGAAAGTTATGACCTCGCGAAAACAGTCCTTCAAAACACTAAATGCTGAGTTTTGCTGTTGTTAACAGCATTGGATCAGCCCTGATGTTCCATTTTCGTACTCGTTTTAAACCAGTTTAGTCTCGACAAAATCATACATATAACATATCGTTTTAAAGCTTGTCGTAAATACTTTCAATATCAATTAATGGTTTTTATCCGAACTTAACCAATTTCAACTTATGAGTCCGCAAAGTAGGCTCGAGAGTCATTTTTGACACTTTTGTTAAAAATGCTAAAACTTTCGGTTAACGATCCAAATTTGAATCTGGCTGACCTGAGTTAACCAAATTTGTATCACAGCTCAAAAATGATATTTTAGATGTGTTGGTGACTTTCGTTTTCCAAAATTATGCATATAGGTCAATTTATTCACGTTTGACCCGAATAGATCATAAATCTCTCTTTAAACCAAAATAGACCCAAAACTCATTTTTAAAGCACCAAAACTTGCAGGCATACTTAAATCAACATATAGAATTTGTTTACGCTGACCGTTATCCATTTTGACATTTTTAGACTCAAACGGGTCAAGTGTCCAAATGGACGGTCCAAGTTCGGGTGTCCATTTTCGCATGCAATTATCTCAAAATCTAGAAACTTTTAAGATACAACACCTATATGAAAACTTAACTACTAATCATGAACTTTTCAAATATAAAATCTACATTTTCCAGAACTCAAGTTAATTAAACATATTGGCCTGTTTAGTTTGTAGTTAACACGTATTGTCACAAATTTTCACGCGCGTCATACAAACAACGGACATAATTCATAACACATAAAACATGGTAACATGGAAAACTCCAGATCAAAATTAGACTCAAAATTGATTCCAAAAATTCTAGCCAGTGCCTCATACGATGTCTACAAGTCGGGTTTCAGAAGAGGTACATTTATGGTTCGCTAAATCAGTTTCTGACTGCGCACCAATCTCGTAATGGCTATAACCGGAGCTAGGGACATGAAAATCAAGCTAGGTCAGTGGTCTTAGTTCAAGGACAAGTCAAATTACCACATATCCAAAAATGAGAAACTTTTGTTTAGCCAATTGGTGCAGTTTATTCAATCAAATTGGACATTCTGTTTCAGCTCAATTCAGAAGTTACCAAATCTACGGCCTTAGTGTGCACAATGTATCGGGTTTTAGAGGTTTCAATAAACTAGACATTTATCACATAACATACGAAGTTCGATAATCCAGAAGGCCAAGGTCTCAAAAGGTGTACAACTCTTACTATAAAACTATAGGTGCATACGTTACAGATTTGGACAGAATGCAGGTTACCATTTCGACACGCACATTACTCAAGCTTCACGAATCCAAATGATGCAAGGCCTAGATGAAACGTTAACTACAACATATGAAATTTTCAGATATGCAAAGTCCTAAATCACTATCATACTTCAAATAAATTTAAAAGTCAGTTTTATAATACTGAGCAAATCAGTTTTTCATATACGATCAATTAAGCATAACGGGAGTATTACAAATCCAAATAGCATGATATCCTAGTCTAACTTGAGTGTTTTTAAATCCTCTACACAATTATGATCAGTTTAAAATTCAATTCTATGTCCATTTTTCCAGAATTCGACATAATCACATATTCATCACAAAAACTTCAATCAATCATATCTTAAGCATACGGTAATGAAAATACGCGAATCTAAAGCCTAAAATTATTAATTTTTCGAGAGGATTTTAATTATATCATAATATTTAACATTCAAGAAAACCAAGTTTCTGTAACCACACAAAACAAATTCGGGATTAAACATAAACACATCAAACGAGCAATATAACACATACAATCATGTATAATCATATAGACTTGAGCAATAGACACTATATCTACCCTAATATATAACAAAAACATGAAAACCCAAAAATTTGAGTTTTTAAAACTTACACAAATCATGAAATTGTTGATATGGATGTATAGAGCTCTTCGAGAGGAATCCAAATATATAAACGATTTTATGATCCATCAAGTTTTTAAGGTGTTCTTGAGTGATAAAAGATTGATGATGATGATGAATAGTAGTGGGTGTTCTTGAGAGAGAAAATTGGGTGTTTGATAAAATGAATCGGGAAGGGGCAATAATATAGATAGATTAGATAAGGTCACGGGTGTTTTACTGGTTAATCACGAGTATAGATATAACACGGTGTAATAATTAAATAAACTCGGGTATTAAATGTGTAGTCACGGGTTGGTATTTAATTTTTATCTGTTATCTAAAACCCAATGTATTTTAGTTTAATATGATTCAATGATTGGTTAATTTTATATTTATAAAAATTATATATATATCTATATTGTTTTAAACCTTTTAAAATTCTTGACGTCATACCTAGTTGGTGTGTTTCATTATTTATTATATTTTTAATAAGCCTATAATTTATAAAACTTATTTTCGGATCATCGTTTATTTTAAAATCACATAAGTTCCTTTTTAACTCGTTTACTATCAATTGAATGACAATTGAGCGTTACTGTTGTTTACTAAATAACTTCGAAATCACTAAATATATATTCTATACACTTTATTTATATGTATATATACTTTCTAAATAATATTTATTATATATTATTATTATTTACGTAATTAATTCTAACAATTACAATATATAATATTTCATTTTATTATTTACATATATATATATATATAATTATATACATATCTATTTACAAGTAATCGTATTGTGAGTCGTCGGGAAAAGTCAAAGGTCAAATGGATTCATAAAAATAGTTCAAAATTTTTGAGATTCAACTTTACAGACTTTGCTTATCGTGTCGAAATCAAATAAGAATTAAGTTTAAATTTGGTCGAAAATTTCCGGGTCGTCACAATATTATTATTAGATTTATTAATAACGGGTTTTAAAGGTTGTGATTGCAATACTTAACAGAAACGTTATGATAAAAGAATGGTTTGGGTGTATTGGTGATTAGCAGGAGGTCGCGGGTTCGAGCTTGGTTCGAGACAGTTTTTTTTAAAAGGCTTATTTTCTTGAAGGTAGTCACATATTAAGTAGTATTATTATTTTTATTATCATTTTCATTATTATTATGTTATTAATGTTATGATTATTATTGTTATTATTAATTATTAGTATTATTACCAAGTATTGTAGTTATCATTATTATTAGTGTTACTAATAAATATTAATTACTTTTTATTATTATCATAATTATAAATACAATTATAATTATTATCATTAAGATTATGATTATCGTTATCTTTATTAGTATGAAAATAATACAATTTATTATTATTTCCATTAATATTAGTATTAGAATCATATTAGGATTATTAGTATTAGTATTAATGTCATTGTTATAGTTATTAGGATTATTATGATTATTAATAACATGAGTATCATTATTAACAAACATCATTATTATTATTAATATTTTCATTATTAATAAAGTTATTATTATTTTCACTAGTAAAATATTAATATCAAAACTATCATTTTTGACCAATAAATATTTTGTACACAAAAACACACCTATTATATATACTACTAATATATTGATATTCCATATAAGTATATGAAAAACATATTGTCATTATATACATGACTACATATAACAAATTAGATATTTTTAATATAATACTAAATATATATAGATACTAATATAACTACAATAATCATTTTAGATATACATGTACAAAATAAACATATATAAAACATAAGTTAAGATATAATATAAATATTATAAGATTAATAAATGAAATTATCTGATTACCATTTTATGTATTAATATACACAAATGATATAGGTTCGTGAATCCGAGACCAACCCTGCATTGTTCAATGTCGTCATATGTATTTTTACTACAAAATACAGTATTGTGAGTTTCATTTACCTTTTTACCCTTTATATTTTTAGGCTGATAATACATGCGTAACTTTTATAACTGTTTTATGAAATAGACACAAGTAATCGAAATTACGTTCTATGGTTGAATGATCGAAACTGAATATGCCCCTTTTTATTAAGTCTGGTAATCTAAGAATTAGGGAACAGACACCCTAATTGACGCGAACTCTAAAGATAGATCTATCGGGCCCAACAAGCCCCATCTAAAGTACCGGATGCTTTAGTACTTCGAAATTTATATCATGTCCGAAGGAGGATCCCGGAATGATGGGGATATTCTTATATACATATTGTGAATGTTGGTTACCAGGTGTTCAATCCATATGAATGATATTTTTGTCTCTATGCATGAGACGTATGATTATGAGAAATGGAAGTATGAAATCTTGTGGTCTATTAAAATTATGAAATGATTCTTTATGATAAACTAATGAACTCACCAACCTTTTGGTTGACACTTTAAAGCATGTTTATTCTCAGGTACGAAAGAAATCTTCAGCTGTGCATTTGCTCATATTAGAGATATTGCTTGGAGTCATTTATGACATATTTCAAAAGATGTTGCATTCGAGTCGTTGAGTTCATCAAGATTATTATTAAGTCAATTATATTTGGATATATTATGAAATGCTTTACATGCCTGTCAACTGTCGATGTAACGAAAGTTTGTCTTTTAAAAACGAATGCAATGTTTGTAAAATTTATCATATAGAGGTCAATTACCTCGCGATGTAATCAACTGTTGTGAATCGTTTGTAATCGATATGGACTTCGTCCGGATGGATTAGGACGGGTCTCTACAGTTGGTATCAGAGCGGTGGTCTTAGCGAACCAGGTCTTGCATTAGCGTGCCTAACTGATAGTCGTTAGGATGCATTAGTGAGTCTGGACTTCGACCGTGTCTGCATGTCAAAAGTTTTGCTGATCATTTTTATCGGAAAACATCTACTTATCATCCTTAGGAAATTACCTACTCATTATTCTTAGTCTAGACACATTTTACTGCATTGACTGCATGAATAGTGTATAGACAAAATTCATATCTTAGCGTATCTGACAATTCATATCTTAGTGTATCTGTTACTGTAGACCTTGCCTGATATCTCTCGTAAATTTCTCCTTAATTTAAGGGATCTTGGTACTATATATATCTATGCAAATTATGCATTGAGAATACCATCTAACTATCAATTGATGCCACTAAACTCTTCATACCAAAAATCTTTCCTGAGATCGTTTAAGATGGCCTCTACGAATTGACCAAGTTCCTCTGACTTCGAAGACAGCGTGACAGGAGCACACCAACCAAACAACTACCGTGATTACTGGAGAAAATGGGGATGGGTTCGCGACATACTCACCCTATGGAGAAAGGAAGAAGGTACTCCATATCATGAATCAAATCTACCACCTAACCTTGGAGTACTTGACCCGCTCACCGGCGAACCCGTTCGGAATACCGTTTATACCCTATTTGCAAGAATTTTTCGTCTTGAAACTACCATTAATGAAACTAGAGAAGATATCCGACCTCTACCTCACATTGATAAACAACTCGGGTTAGTAGAAGAAGTTAGAGAACTTCGAGCTCGAGTATTAACTTTAGAGAGCACGGTATACAATTTGCAATCATCAACAGTATCACCAACACCAGTAACATCACCAGCCTTAGCACCAATGGCACCAGTACCACCAACAACTCAAGTTTCAACAATCCATGCCTCAACATCTCATTCTGTACCTCGAGTATAATTATCGTTCCACAAATCATTCTACATCATTTATCTTCGTTCAACATGACGATTATGTAAACTCTAATGTTTTAGATATTATGTATCATAGTTCTAATCGTAAATCTGATGAGTTCAATATCACATTGACTCATTAAATCCATAATTACATCTGAAGAAAATATATATGTAAATATATTTTCATAAAGATTGTGATTAAAAATTCTTTCGTACAAACTGTTAATGGTAAAAATATTTTAACGGGTAGGTAATACCCGAGAAATATTTAAGATTTCACATTAATAAGTTACATTGTACAGTCTTCGAATCTGATTCAACGGTCGATTACCATCCAACCTACATCTATCGATATACGAATCCTTTCACCACAGAATAACCATTTTCATTCAAATTCAATTTCATATTTGGATTTTTACTTACCAGAATCCAACAAGTGGCATAATGAAGAAATAATGGACACAATAAAAATTGATTAGAAACAGACTAATTAACAATATGGAATTTTGTTAAGAAACCATGCTAACTGTTCCAGCTAACTGTTCCTAGCTAACTGATTACATTCTATTTATCGCATTTTATTTATTGCAATTTAATTATCGCAATTTACATTCCCGCAATTTTATTTATTGTCATCTAATTTCTGTTATTTACTTTACGCACTTTAGTTATCGTTATTTAATTCCTGTTATTTATTTTACGCACTTTAAATATCGGGACACGTATACAAGGTTTTGACATATCATATCGATGCATCTATATATATTTTTTGGAATCACCATAGACACTCTATATGCAGTAATGATCGAGTTCTCTATACAGGGTTGAGGTTGATTCTATAATAATATATATACTTTGAGTTGTGATCGAGTCTGAGACATGTACACGGGTCCCGATACGTATTAATTAATTCGGATATTATATATTAAGCTATATATGTATTATCGGACTGTTAATTGTGGACTATCAAATATGGACTGTCGACATTGGATAATTAAAATGAATTAAAATATTGATTATAACATATGAAACTAAACATATCTTCAAGTTTTCCACTTGATTTCATTTTAAACCTCATTTGTATCTTGACGATTACAATCTGCGTTCAAACCTTTCATGATTCTTGAAAACATCTCAATCGAAAGGATGAACCAATCGCACATCATTTACGGAAGGAAAGAGTGATGCATATAGCTATGCACCTGAAAACACTCGAAACCTGAGTAAATGTTTAACATGGATCTGTGTTAGATCTTTTAGCATTATTATTACCCAAAATAACTTTACAATCCCTTTTCAAAGTAGTAAATTTTGTCACAGCTCCATCAAGTCAGCCTCGACTTTTCACTCGGATTAGCTTATTATAACCCTGATATAAAAGTTGCCTTTCGTCAACAATACCGGAAAACCGTTTATATCTCACTACATTAGCAGTAAACTTACCAGCAACATCATTGATCTTTGACCTTATGAAAAGTTATTATATTCATTGAAATCCTATCATCTACTCATCTGCATCTGATAACGAGAATTGCCGTACCAAATACCGAGAATCAGCAATCAGTATTTTGAAATCTCGCAGCATGTCTACATCAACAGTTATATGTAAACATATAACATTTACCTCTTAGAATTATGATCTTCCATTCTGAAATTCTGAAAAGCACCCAGTCTACAAATCAATACCACAAATTCTGAAAAAAAAAAAAAAAAAAAAAAAAAACTGTACACTACCTTAACCGTCGAAAGTTGATGATAAAGAATGGAGTATCGGAAACACTTAATAGAAAATCTAGTACCGAAAAGCGGATTATGCGAAACTATGAAGGAAACCGTGGATAAATCACAAAGAATAAGTTTGACTTCAAAGAATCCAAATGATTCAATGATGCTGAAGTCTTTAGCGAATATCTTGCTCCTTACTCTAAACCCTTGCGGACAATAGTTTCCATCATCCTCTGATCTTAGATATTCAAAGATATTATCGTATCTTTCATTTTAAATATTCACGATATTTCTGAATATATTTTTATAACTAATCTTATCTGAAAGCATTTATCTCTTTGAACTATCAGTGTTACATCATATGAGAAACTATTAGTTTCTATATTCTGTAAACTTTCGAGCTTAAAATATGAATGTTATTGAAGTAATGTTGGGAATTGATGCATGAGTTAGTATAATATAATGACACTTGATCAACGTGGTTATATTACAGTAAGTCATGCTGAGTTTCTAATGGAATGTGATGATTCACAGTACCATCATCATGTGCCATGTTACACGACTCTTACATTCTATTTAATCTCTAAACATATCAAGAAAATATTTTCTTGCTAATTCGGTCTTTTCCGGGATATTCTGGTAATTTGACAAATCAAGATCGTGCCATTTCGATTTCCTTCTTAGAACATTTACGATGTTCATCCAAAACTTCATACCTACAAATTCTGGACTATTACATGCGGTGCTTAATCGCAAGAAGAGGAAACAAAAGAATAAAGCTCCGGAATAGAAGTTGGAGTATAAATTGCAGCAAATTGGAGAGAACATTAACTGTGGATAACAATGATTATAGAAGACAGAAACAGGGACTTGGAAATATAAGGGAAGATATAAAGTCCAACAACAATTCAGAAATTACAAACCATATATATATCGATACATATAGCAATGTAAAGACACGGGAGAACTAAAAACACTATAAACCCAAGGGTATAGTAGAAGTAAATAGATTCTTCCGGTGGCAGATGAAAAAGAAGAATGACAGATATGAAAGTTAAGAGGATATCAAGGATCAGAATGGGACGGAGCATATTAACGAATGTTTTAAAGTATGAAGTGATGAGAAAGAATAAAAGGTGTGAGTTGTGGAAGATAAGGAAACGAAGGGGGTGGATTTATAGTGAAATATCCGACAGAGCAATCAAAACAGATGATCGCATATAAAGCAGATCCTAATTTCCTTGATTACCGAAGAATCGAATCTTATTACGAAGATTTTCTCCAAATCTCTTGAACTTGGAAATCAATCCTATCTACGTCAAAAGATATGACGAATCTATATCTACTCATTTCACTCTTTGGTGATAGTTTCGCTCGTACTCTTCACAAAATCCAATTGTTTTATCCTTATTACTAAATGGTAATAAAACTCTATTTATCAACTCATATTCGTCATGAAAACATTCTTATTGTTAGCCATGACAACCTCGATCAAATTTCGGGACGAAATTTCTTTAACGGGTAGGTACTGTAGTGACCCGGAAAATTTCGACTGATTTTAAACCAAACTCTCGATACGATATTATATTTTTGACACGATAAGCAAAGTCTGTAATGTTGAAGTCTCATAAACTTTGAACTGTGTTCATGTATACATCTGACCTTTGAACTGTTATATGGATTCAGTTAACCTATGACTATTCCCGACGATTCACGAACTACTATTTGTAAATAGTTAGGTGCGAATATATATATATATATATATATATATATATATATATATATATATATATATATATATATATATATATATATATATATATATATATATATATATATGTATGTATAATAATTGGAAATATAATTTGAAGTATTATATATTGTTGTTATTAAAATTTAATAAAATAAAAATAAGATATTATAATAATTATTATTTAAAATACATCTCTATATATAAATAAAGTATATTAAGAATAAATATTAAATAATTGTAATACTCGTTTGATGTTTCGATTGATATTAAGCAAGTTAAATTCAAACTTATATGATTATAAAATCAACGGTGATCTGAAAAAAAGTTATATAAATTCTAGCTTTATTAAAAAATATATATATATTTAAAAGCTAAATAATAAATTTTATCACTTTTTATATTTTACCTGAGATCGGGCGCGGACAGTGATGTAATTTTTTATTTAGTAGTTAATAATAAAATTTTACACCATAATGACATAAATAAAAAAAATATATAATTAATTTAAAAGTTTGGGATTTTTTCTGAGACCTTTTTATCCGTCACTAATTTAACAACGGGGTACGAAATAATAGTCCGTGAAAACTGTCGGTATAATACAAATTAACTTCACGAGATGCATTTAGGTACTGTGTTTGCCATCTCATCCACTAGCCTATTTAATATTATAATACTTATAGATATTGTTTGTTTGCATCACAAAAATATATTAGATATATATGTAATCGACATACACATGCATATGTAAACTACCCACTATCTTTTGTTTGTTGACTAGTGCATTTGCATTTGTTTCTTCCCTCACTAAAACAACAACTCTTCACTAAAACAACAACTCTTGAGTATTCTTTTCCAAAGAGAACAAGTATGATGATTTCACACTTTATAGTTCTAACCGAACGATACTATCATCAAAACCATCATCATCGTTAGGACTACCATCGACCACTCACGCCACCATGAACCCTTCTATTCTCTCTCCTATTCATCTTCATAAACCTCAAACCACCACAACCACTCCCACGATTACCCTCATCACCATCGAGACCACCACCTTGCAAACCTTCCACCACCGAATTTCACCATCACAGTGAACCACCACAACACAATCACCTCGCCACCTCTCTCATCTATATATATATATATATATATATATATATATATATATATATATATATATATATATATATATATATATATACATATACATATATATACAACCGTTACAATGTTTAATCAAGCATAACCCATCTTCTTCTTCCTCATGTATGATCACGACCACCATCACCGGAGTCAATCTATCACCATTTAAAAGCCACCACAAACCCACTTACTAATTTGGATTTTCGGTTTCAACCAACAAACCATCAAACACCAACCAACCCACCACCTTTATTAGGCAACCCGTCACCAAGATTAAACATCTTGTTCAACCTTCACTCCATCGTCACCCATTATTTTAAGTTTGTTCTGTTCTGCGAAAACAAAAACCTATTATTGTTGCTACTACTCGCAAATTTCTGTTTCTATTTTAAACACCCACGATGACTGTTACTGTTCATCATCTTCTTAAACTATCACTCGCTTCCTGTTACTACTTATGTTCACTGTTGCTGCATCCCAACGAAACCATCAAGAAAACTTCTGCTATGGCGTATTAATTTCTGTTTCTTTTCTCTATTAAAGAACACCAAATCACTTCCATTTAACCATCGCTGAACATCATCGAAAGTCCCTTCTGTTGCCGTTTTCCTGTCACGATGAGATAATGATGATGAGGTAATAGCAACACGATGTTGAAGACGATAACATTATAGTTATTACTAGCGTTTCTCTTTTTGTGTTTTGTTATTATGATGAAAAGCAAAGAAGACGAATATGGATGAGGGATAATAACGAATGAATGATCTGTCGATTGCACCCCACCATCTGATTGTTCGGTTAAAAAAAAAAAAAAAAAAAGAGATAATGGAAAACCACAGCTGTTTGATCCCCACACGTTTTTCCTTTATTAGGTATAGATATAGATATTGTTATATTTAGTATTAATATTTTCTATATCTATATTATTATGAGATTTATTAATAACGGGTTTTAAAGGTTGTGATTGCAATACTTAACAGAAACGTTATGATAGAAGAATGGTTTGGGTGTATTGGTGATTAGCAGGAGGTCGCGGGTTCGAGCTTGGTTCGAGACAGTTTTTTTTTTAAAAGGCTTATTTTCTTGAAGGTAGTCACATATTAAGTAGTATTATTATTTTTATTATCATTTTCATTATTATTATGTTATTAATGTTATGATTATTATTGTTATTATTAATTATTAGTATTATTACCAAGTATTGTAGTTATCATTATTATTAGTGTTACTAATAAATATTAATTACTTTTTATTATTATCATAATTATAAATACAATTATAATTATTATCATTAAGATTATGATTATCGTTATCTTTATTAGTATGAAAATAATACAATTTATTATTATTTCCATTAATATTAGTATTAGAATCATATTAGGATTATTAGTATTAGTATTAATGTCATTGTTATAGTTATTAGGATTATTATGATTATTAATAACATGAGTATCATTATTAACAAACATCATTATTATTATTAATATTTTCATTATTAATAAAGTTATTATTATTTTCACTAGTAAAATATTAATATCAAAACTATCATTTTTGACCAATAAATATTTTGTACACAAAAACACACCTATTATATATACTACTAATATATTGATATTCCATATAAGTATATGAAAAACATATTGTCATTATATATATGACTACATATAACAAATTAGATATTTTTAATATAATACTAAATATATATAGATACTAATATAACTACAATAATCATTTTAGATATATATGTACAAAATAAACATATATAAAACATAAGTTAAGATATAATATAAATATTATAAGATTAATAAATGAAATTATTTGATTACCATTTTATGTATTAATATACACAAATGATATAGGTTCGTGAATCCGAGACCAACCCTGCATTGTTCAATGTCGTCATATGTATTTTTACTACAAAATACAGTATTGTGAGTTTCATTTACCTTTTTACCCTTTATATTTTTGGGCTGAGAATACATGCGCAAATTTTATAACTGTTTTACGAAATAGACACAAGTAATCGAAATTACGTTCTATGGTTGAATGATCGAAACTGAATATGCCCCTTTTTATTAAGTCTGGTAATCTAAGAATTAGGGAACAGACACCCTAATTGACGCGAACTCTAAAGATAGATCTATCGGGCCCAACAAGCCCCATCCAAAGTACCGGATGCTTTAGTACTTCGAAATTTATATCATGTCCGAAGGAGGATCCCGGAATGATGGGGATATTCTTATATACATATTGTGAATGTTGGTTACCAGGTGTTCAATCCATATGAATGATATTTTTGTCTCTATGCATGAGACGTATGATTATGAGAAATGGAAGTATGAAATCTTGTGGTCTATTAAAATTATGAAATGATTCTTTATGATAAACTAATGAACTCACCAACCTTTTGGTTGACACTTTAAAGCATGTTTATTCTCAGGTACGAAAGAAATCTTCAGCTGTGCATTTGCTCATATTAGAGATATTACTTGGAGTCATTCATGACATATTTCAAAAGATGTTGCATTCGAGTCGTTGAGTTCATCAAGATTATTATTAAGTCAATTATATTTGGATATATTATGAAATGCTTTACATGCCTGTCAACTGTCGATGTAACGAAAGTTTGTCTTTTAAAAACGAATGCAATGTTTGTAAAATTTATCATATAGAGGTCAATTACCTCGCGATGTAATCAACTGTTGTGAATCGTTTGTAATCGATATGGACTTCGTCCGGATGGATTAGGACGGGTCTCTACAAAGACGATCATCGGAGCCCAAAATAATTATCAAACATCTCATCCTCCATTTTATTATTGTACTCGATCCTCAATCAAGTAATAACTTGATATAGGATTGATCACTGCCAAACTAGTTTATATTTATTTATGGTCCCTGTATATAGATATGATTATATATTGCAAATTGATGATTTTAATTAAGTATATTATAGTATATTAATATTAAATTAATCTTTAAATTAATTAATGTACCTAAGATGGCTGACCAGATGTGAAGTCCAATAGTGTGGCGTCAACATGCAAACAGCTAGTAATAAACTAAGACACGATACTCACGCCTTTTACTTATTCTACCGTTATTTCTTTATTGTTTATTATATTTATTATTTAATTATTATCTATCTATATTTATATAAAATATTACGGAGTAAAATATAGTAAATAAAATAAAATTAAAATATGTGCTTAACATGACAGTCGTGGCAAAACCATAACTCGAATCGAGGCAAACGTAATGGGTTAACTATTCAATACGATTTGTTTTGTTTCAAGACGATAAGTAGTCCACATTCTGACTTTTGAATTTTGATCTCTGTTTCTGTATTTAATAAAACAGTTTATACAAACTGATCCTTAATTAGAAGACGACAAATCATTCAGTCTAAACTTTTGATGTGAACTTTACCGTCTTCTACAACTATGTATGAACTAATTTTAATGTGAATGGTTTACTGTGAAACACGATGTGGGAAAATAAATCACAATTAATATTTTTCGAAATAAATTGTATTTTTACTAAATAAAATAGTTCAGAACCCGTAATTATACTATTTAAAAAGAAAAACAAAAAATATAACATTTTTATTTTGAAAAGCAAGCCGCTCCAAAGTGTAACAGGTGAGGATTGAACCTGAATCCTGTTTAAATTTGCAAGAACCTTACCAAGAAGCTATCCCTCGGGGATTATACAAAAAATTGGCAGAAAACATAATGCTCCCTATCCCTCCAACTTCCACCCTTCCCATCCCTTCATCACCATTCACGCCGCCGGTAAACACCACACAACAACACCATCAACATTTTGTCAAACCTAAAATCAAAATTAACAACAATCAAACCTCTTCTGCACCCTCGAACCCTAATAACGATAGTACAATTGAAGAATGCGAATGGATTAGGGTTGAAAGTAGGAGCAAGAAATCAAATGGGTTGGCCTCGAAACTCAAATCCAAGGAACTCGTTAGAAGATATGGTGGTGCAAACCCTGTCACTGCTCCAAACAACATACCTCTATTTGGAAGGAGGTCGAACTGTCAGGTACCGGTATCACCAAACTCTGATTCCTCAAAGGATACCATTACTTCGATTATGTTATTTTAATTTTCCAGATCATTGGGAAAAGGATGATCTCTGGCCTTTTCTTCAAAGATATGAAAATCTCCAAAATATTTTCATTCCATATCAAAAAAGGCTGAAAAAATGGTAATCGGTTTGGGTTCGCTAGATTCTCTAATGTCGATGATTTGGAATATATGCTGAAACACATGAATTCGATCTTTTTGTTTGATAAATGGTTCAAGGCATTCAAAGATCATGAGAAAGAACAAGATCCCATGCCTATGGAACTGAAAGAAGTTCCTAAAATAGTTAAGCCTACTGAACCTAAAAATGCCAACATTATTTTAAACAATTGTGCCAGAGATGGCAGAAGCTTTCAACAAGTAATTGGAACTAAATCTAAGGAAAATGGCAGTAAGGTGCTGCAGGTGCGAAGTATAAATGGGTTAAAAAATCTGAGGAGATAGAAAAGTTTATGGTTATTAGTGTGGATGAAGATAACATTAACCATGTGGTCCTTTGTAATGCCATTATGGGAGAGGCGAGAAACTTAAATACGATGCTGAATATTAGATCTTTATGTGAAATTGAAAACCTTAAGCAGATTAACATAAAATATCTAGGTGGTTTGGATATCATGATTGTATTTGATTCATCGGAGCAGGTAGATACAATTATAAATTCTAAAGATCATTGCTTCCATATATGGCTGCTTAATATTAGAAGATGCGAAAAAACTATACCCTTGCTGGTCGTATTACTTGGCTAAATGTTTTAGGAGTTCCAGTCCAATATTGGAAGGAGAAGACTTTTCGATCAATCGCAAACTGGTGGGGGCACCGGCTAGAGTTCCAAAATTGTTCTCTTGACGGGGATCAAAACTTTATTACCGGCAAAATCTTAACAATAGTCAAGGGTCCTGAATTGGTTAATGATACTGTAAAAGTCATGTCAAAAGATTCGATATTTTATGTTTATGTCACGGAAGAGATCAAGAATGTAATAGAGCTCGATTTGAATGATGATGATGATGATATCAGCTGTCACACCCCCAAATAGGGCCAGGGGTAAATATGACATTTCAATATCACAACACAAGTTTATAAGCGAGAACGACTCTAAATGAGACGTTTTATAAAACAAATTTTATTGCAGCGGAAACGAAATAATATTTTACATAATAAATCCAAAAGTAATTAACAATTGTTTAATCAAATGATAAATTGTGAATGTGTGGACTCCAATGCAACATATAGCTAAGTAATCATCAAGCAGTTAATCATCACCTGAGACAAACATGCTTAAAAATGTCAACACAGTGGTTGAGTGAACATCATAGGTTTGATAATCAAAAATGTTTAGACCACAAGATTTAGTTTAAAACATCAAAATAATCAATATGCCATGAGTTATAATATCGAGCTAAACATTAACCCCTGACACTGTACATGTGTCGGTAATCATTATTATGTACTCCCTTGACGATCGGTCAATGGGTAGAGACGTCGCTCTCAATAGGCCTACTCACAATAATTAAGCTTGCAACATTTTAATTCCAGCAATTAACGATATTATGGCGGGGATTTGCATGTAAAGATACAATCATCAATACAAGTTAACAAAAGTCTCATGAAGTTGCATATCAAATAGTTTAGGCACTTGTGTCTAAAATGTAAATCATTTAAAAGTAAGCATGTGTCTCACCCCAAGATTTATAAAATTCAATAAATATGTAAAAGCGGGGCTATGAAGTTCACCTTAGTAGCACAGAAGAGTTATTCCACAAATGAAAGAATCGAATGGAAGGACGTGACCAAGATCTCAACCTAGAGATAGAACGTATGATCAGATATTGCCTAACTGACATAAATATATAATAACTATACTAATAGTGATGGTTTTCTAAAAGAGTTTATATTTTCGGAAGGTTACTAGTTATGAAAAGTTTCCATTTATAGTAACTTTCCAATTTTAGAAAGTTCGGGTTATAATCTTTAGCAAGACGTTATACAACTTTACTCAAACTTCGTTGCTATCAAGTAAGTCAGAAATGACCATATGTAACCGTGGGCCCAGGACTCTTGATCAGAATCTAGGTCATGACATTCAAGATCCACAAGCTATCCCCATAAATGGCAACCTAGACATCATTCACTTACGACCCTGAGTAGCGGTGAAGTTCGTATGAATTGTACGTTTATCTTTTTAATTATAACCTTCACGTTTTATGAGCATTTAGAAATACGTCACATTTAATTTAGAGCATAAGTCTTTATTGTATTTTAATAAGTTACAACATATGTATTTATTAATAATGTATTATCATTATTCACATACATTATAATCATTATACTTTATTATTAGTCTTTATAATTATTATATAGTATGCTTAGATAATTAACCAATCAACTAGAAAATTATGAAATTACAAGTTTATAATTATCCATAAGTTATAATAATAATATTAATTTAGTATGTGTAATATATATATTTATGTTAACCGAAAATTATACTAATATATGTTAATTCAATAATTAATTCTTTAAATATCTAAAATTATATTCATAATTTTTATAAACTTAGTTAATTATACAAATCAGTAGGATAATTTATAAAAATAATTTTATCAAGTTTTTGTGTTTATTTCTCATTTTTCTTTATATATATATTCTCGGTTTATATTCATCAAAGCTAATTATGTAAAAAATATCAAAACGTCCTAAATAAATAATTTTATATTTTTTATAGGTTCTATATTCTGTAAAGATGTTATAAAAATTAATAAATCAATTTTTATACTGAAATATTATTTATTTAGTATTTAATCTTGTATTTATTTTTGGTTTAGACAAAAAAACATGTTTAATTATATCTAAAATATTATTTCGACCCATATATTTATTTTAATAATTTTCGTAGATCCTATTAACCATATTAAACACATAAAAATTTTATATAAAATTTTATCTCAAATATTTATATTTATTTCGATATTTACATTGTTTTAACCTTTAAATACTACAAAATTCGTATTTAATTATAATTAATATTCCAAAAATTATCATAACTATTTTTATATGTTCTACTACTGATATAATTGATTTGTATGTGAAGAACACTGTTTTAGATACTGTATAAAATTTTAATTCAATTTTTTTTTACCTATTTATATATTCGGTACATACAAATCGAATTAAATAGAAAATAAATATATAGCACGATATATTAATTAAAATTTCAACTTTAATAGGCTCTATATTCATATTAATAATTATAAAAATTATTCGTACTATTCCAGTTATTTTATATTAATTATTATAAATTTCTCTTTATATTCATGTTAATCGATACATAAATAATAAAACAAAATTAGTAAACCAAACGAATAAACAATTAAAATAGGTTAAAATAGTGGATCAGGTTAGATATAAACATTTATCAGTTTATAAATAATTATCATAAATTTTTAACTAATTATTATATTTTTTATAATTTCGGTACACAATAATAACAACAAATTTTTATTAATTCGTGTTTAATAATTATTAAATCTATAAAAATTAATTTTGGTCAATATTAGCTTGTACAGTGGTTAGGAACCTTGTAAAAATATTTTCTTATATAATATATATATATATATATATATATATATATATATATATATATATATATATATATATATATATATATATATATATATATTAAATTTCATTTTAAATGCATAAAAATTATAAATCCGATTATAAACCTACAAGATAATTTTATAATATGTATTAATACTTAATACTAATTGTAGTATAATCATATTAATTTTAACATTGTGTTTTAATTTTATAATGAATTAAAAGTGTATCGGCTAAATAATTAAATAAAAAAAAGTAAACCAAAATAAAAAAATATAGACGAAGATGAGAGATAGAAAAATACCTCAAAGGTTCTGTGACTTTTTTTTCCTTGAGAGAAAATGCTTAAGTGTTTGTGATGAAATATGATTAAAGAAACTAGTATTTATAGGTGTAAATTTGATAAAATAAATAAAATGAAAAAAGAAAAAAAATTATCAAATGCAGTGAAAGTGCCGAGATTTATTGGATAAAGTTTTTGAGTTTGTTGAATAATACACATGTTCAAATTTTTTTAAATTCATTATTCCTTAAAATGCTAAAAAAATATTTAAAAGTGTTTTCTCCCTTTTTTTATCGGCCGAACATATGCATATATATATATATATATATATATATATATATATATATATATATATATATATATATATATATACACACATTATCCCATAGTAGAATGTTCTAGATTTTTAAAATTTTATCATTCATTTTTTTTATTATTTGTTTTTAACTTTACCAAAATATTAATAATATATTTATTATATTTTGGTTTTCTTTTATTTTATGGTTAAATAATAATTAAATCATATAATTATTTTAATTTATCATTTTTTAAGTTTTATTATATCAAGTTTGATAATTTATATATTGGACACTATATTTTTAATTATTAATCATATAACTTCATATAGTTTTGTACATAGATATATAATTACATATATACATACTATTAATAATTCATACAATTTAATTCGAATATGAATTAGGGTTTATATTATTAATTTACTAATTAGGGTTAGATTTTTATAGTATTATGGTTTATAATATTAATTATTTATTAGGGTTATGGTTTATAATATAATTAAATGTTTAGGGTGTGTGATGTTAATTAATGTTTAGGGTTATGGTTTCGAGCATTAAATATAAAGCATTTAATATAACTGGATAACAACCCTAATGAAAGAACACAGGATCAGACAATGAAACCCTAAGGGTAATTTAGTAATTCAGAATGAAAAGGTGAGGGTTGTTATAGTACCTCCCTGTTAATTTAAACTTCGTCCCGAAGTTTCAGGTGGATTTCTCGGATGCATCAGCGGTTGAGAAAAGATGGGGATATTTCTGCTTCATCTGGTCATCACGTTCCCATGTATACTCGGGGCCTCTTCGTGAATCCCAACGGATCTTAACAATAGAAATGTTGCTCTGTTTCAAGCGTTTAACCTCACGGTCCATAACCTCTATCGTTTTTTCAACGAAATGCATTTTATCATCAATGCAGATATCCTCCAATAGAATAACGAGTGTGTCATCAGCAAGACACTTTTTAAGATTTGGAGACATGAAATACATCATGTACATTACTAAGCTCAGAGGGTAATTCTAATCGATACGCCACAGGACCAATTCTTTCAATAATCTTGAAAGGTTCAACAAAACGGGGACTTAGTTTGTTTCGTTTACCAAAACGAACGACGCCTTTCCAAGGGGATATTTTCAACATGACTTTATCACTAACTTGAAATTCTAAATCTTTTCGACGATTATCAGCATAGCTCTTCTGTCGGCTGCGGGCAGTTTCTAATCGTTTCTTAATCTGAATGATCTTTTCTGTAGTTTCGTGTATGATTTCAAGACCAGTTATCTGCCTGTCCTCTAGTTCATCACAGCACAGTGGGGATCTACATTTTCTTTTGTATAAGGCCTTAAAAGGTGCAGCCTTAATATTTGAGTGATAACTGTTATTGTAAGAAAATTTAGCCAAAGGCAAATGTCTATCCCATCCTTTGCCAAAATCGATAACACAAGCACGTAGCATATCTTCCAACGTTTGAATGGTTCATTCACTTTGACCATCGGTTTGCATATGATAAGCAGTACTCATGTCGAGTTGTGTTCCAAGAGCAGATTGCAGAGATTTCCTGAATCTAGAAGTGAATCGGCTGTCGCGATCAGAAATGATAGAGATAGGGACTCCATGACGTGAGACATTCTCTTTGATATATAGTTGTGACAATTTCTCCATTCTGCCAGTTTCTTTGATCGGCAAGAAATGTGCAGATTTAGTAAGACTATCCACTATGACCCAAATAGTATCATTGTCACTAGAAGTCTTGGGCAATTTAGTAATAAAGTCCAGAGTGATACACTCCCACTTCCACTGCGGAATATCCGGCTATTGAAGTAAACCAGAAGGCTTTTGATGTTCAACCTTAACTTTCAAACAAGTACGACACTTGCTCACATAATCGGCAATATCAGATTTCAGATTAGGCCACCAATAAAACTTCTTCACATCGTGATACATTTTACTAGAGCCTGGGTGAATAGAATACCTAGTCTTATGTGCTTCATCCAAGACTAGTTCTCGAAGATTTCCAAAGATTGGGACCCAGATTCGGTTATTAAAATACCTTGTTCCGTTTCCCTTTAGTTCAAGTTTCTTTTCGAGACCTTTAAGTCCCTCGAGTTGGACATTCTCTTCCTTCAATGCCTCAAGTTGTGACTCACGGATTTGAGATGTAAGATTTGTATGGATACGCAGATTCAAAGCTCGGACTCGGATCGGTTTAGCACGATCTTTTCTACTAAGGGCATGGGTAACTACATTCGCCTTGCCAGGATGATACCTAAGCTCACAATCGTAGTCATTTAATAACTCGACCCAACGCCTTTGTCTCATGTTCAGTTGCTTCTGGTCAAAAATATGTTAAAGACTTTTATGATCGGTAAACACCGTGAATTTAATCCCGTAGAAGTAATGTCTCAACATCTTTAATGCAAACACCACGGCTCCTAACTCCAAGTCATGTGTGGTGTAGTTCTTCTCATATTTCTTCAGCTGTCTGGATGCATAGGCGATAACCTTTTTACGTTGCATCAAAACACATCCGAAACCTTGATTTGAGGCATCACAATAGACTACAAAGTCATTGGTGCCATCAGGTAATGATAGAATTGGGGCTGTGGTTAATTTATCCTTTAGAACCTTAAATGCAGATTCCTGTTCTTTGGACCACTCAAATTTCTTCCCCTTATGAGTTAGCTTGCTGAGAGGTTTGGCTAGAATAGAAAAATCCTTGATAAACCTTCGGTAATAACCAGCAAGTCCCAAAAATTGACGAATATGCTTCGCACTTCTAGGCACTTCCCAGTTCTGAATAGCGGTGATTTTTTCTGAATCAACATGTATTCCTTCACTATCAACTACATGTCCAAGAAATTGTACGGTTCGCAGCCAAAGTTCAAACTTGGAGAACTTGGCATACAGTTGTTCCTTCTTTAAAAGATCTAGAATCAATCGCAGATGTTGCTCATGCTCTTTCTCGTTCTTGGAGTAGATTAAGATATAATCAATGAAAACTATCACGAACTGGTCAAGATAAGGTTTGCATACACGGTTCATAAGATCCATGAATACAGCAGGAGCATTGGTTAATCCAAAAGGTATGACAAAAAACTCATAGTGTCCGTAACGAGTTCGGAAAGCAGCCTTAGAAACATCAGCTTCCTTGAACATCAGTTGATGATAACCCAACCTAAGTTCAAACTTCGAATAGATACTTGACCCTTGCAGTTGGTCAAACAGGTCATCAATACGCGATAGTGGATAACGATTCTTGATGGTTAACTTGTTGAGTTCACGGTAATCAATACACATTCTCAACGTTCCATCTTTCTTCTTGACAAAAAGAACGGGTGCTTCCCACGGAGATGAGCTAGGACAAATGAAACCTTTCTCCAAGAGTTCCTGGAGTTGGTTGCAAAGTTCCTTCATCTCTGATGGGGCTAAGCGGTACGGTGCCTTTGCAATAGGTGCAACACCGGGAGTTAAATCAATCTGAAACTCAACATGTCGTTGGGGAGGGAGACCAGGGAGTTCCTTAGGAAATACTTCGGAAAGTCTCTAACCACCGGTACATCTTCAATGCATTTTTCTTCCAGATCAACTTCCTTAACATGAGCCAAGATGGCTTGATATCCCTTCATTAGATACTTGCGGATTTTGATGCAAGAGATGATGTTGAGTTTAGAACCACTCATCTCCCCTTGAACAATTAGCGTTTCACCATTTTTCAAGAGGAATGTTAATGGTTTTCTCATAGCACATGATTGTAGCTCTTAATGGGCGTAACCAATCCATCCCTACGACTACATTAAAGCTTCCTAACTCGACTGGCAATAGGTCGATCTCAAAAGTGTTTGTCGGCTAGAATCAGATCACAATTTTTATACACGCTGTCTACTTTTATAACTTTACCATTTGCTACTTCTACAATACGCTTAATATCTAAGGCTTGTGGTTTTTCAGTGAATAAGGCACAAAATTCAGTAGACACATAGCTTCTATCGGCACCAGAATCGAATAGAATAGTAGCATAGAAGTTGTTAACAAGAAACGTACCCATTATCACTTCATCATCATCACGGGCTTCTTCAGCAGTCATCACAAATGCTCGGCTTTTAGCATTCCCCGTGTTACCCTTTTTCTTTGGACACTGGTTGCGGAAATGTCCTCTTTAACCACAGTCATAACATGTAGGGACGATTGTGTTAGCCTTTGTTGCAGGTGTATCAGTTAAAGGAACTGCAACTCTACAATTCTTGGCTAAATGGACAATCTTCTTACACTTGGTGCACTCATCCTTGCACCACCCAGAATGGTGTTTCTCACAATACTTACAATAAGGTTGTTTCCCAGTATAACCTTCTTTTAAACTTTCAGCGACTCGTTTATTTGAACCTTGATTCGATCCTTGAGCAGGCTCAAATTTCCTCTTGCCCTCATTAGTTTTAACATCGACTTGTTTAATTGCCGCAACTTTTCTCCTCTTAGCCATCGTAATATTCTGGGCCATCAGTATCACCCCATCTATGGTTTCTTTACTTGCAGCAATAACATTCCCCTGAATTTTTTCAGGAAGACCTTCTATGTACCTATCTATTTTCTTCTGTTCAGTAGGTATCATGTCTGGGCACAAAGTATCCAACTCTAAGAATTGGTTGATATAAGTCTCAATGTCTGTGCCCTTAACCTTCAATTCCCAGAACTCAACTTCTAGCTTCTGAACCTGGTTCCTCGGGCAAAATTTATTGGTCATCATTAGTTTTTAGACGGGCCATGGAATGGCGTTTGCAGCATCTAGCCCTACAGTTTGGGCATAGGCATTCCACCATGTTAAAGCAAGGCCACTTAAGGTGTGGGTAGTGTATTTTACCCGGTCTGCATCCCCACAATTACAGATGCGAAAAATTGATTCGAGTTTATCGAACTAACGGGTCAATTCGAGGGCTTCCTCATTTCCTTTAAAGGATGGAGGCTTACAGTTCATAAATTCTTTGTAGCTGCAAGAAGTAGGGGGTTCTGATTCCCCTTGTTGTTCCCTTGATTGTTATTATGGTTGCCTTGAGCGGCAACAAGTAGTTGTTGGAACTGTTCAGAGGTCAAAGTGACATTCGGGATATTGGTAGCATCGCGAGTTGAGTGAGCCATTATTCTTCAATATATAAATACAGTATTAGTTGAAGAGTTCATGGTGCTAATAAGTTATAAATTTGATAAATGCACAAGATCCACACAACACACAATAGCATAGATGAGAGAAACAACGGAATATAACCAAACACATACGAATAAGGTAAGATAGATAATGGAAGTAACAAGATGTAACCAAAACACTTAAATTAAACATCATAAAAATCACAAGTATCACATGAAACAAAACCAAAGTACCATAGGCATATGCCTTTACATAAACAAAACTGGAATGGAAATAAAAGAAAATCCTAATATCTAGTCTTTCTTAGGAGACGGAGGCTTGTACTGATCTTTAATATAACCCCTGAAGTACATCACAAACTTCTCTAGTTCAACAAGTGCCTGTCGCTGTCATTCGAGTTCCCTTTCTTTTCTAGCAAACATCAGGGAGAACTTGTGATAGACCCTCTTTACATCACAATTTGTGTAATCTTGGCATTTCTCCATCATAGCTAGGAGATCGTGGAAAGAATCTCTCATAGTTTCGGTACGACTTTGTAAGTTCATTATATTACATCGAACGAGAGCATGGTCATACTCAGTATAGGCAAACTCAGAAGCCTTAGGCTTCTTTGATGAACTAGCAACATCAACAGCAGGGGTCTCAGGCTCCTTCCACTTAGGTGAGGAAGTCTTGGAAGTAGGAGGTTTAAGTTCCTCCTCAGAATCATCCTCGAGGCTGCAAATGACCCTAAGACCATCATAATCCTGCTTAGATTCTTCATTCGCTGGCTCATGTTCTTCCTCCTCCTCAGGTTTGGATTCTTCCACGGGTTCCCCCTCGGAATCATCCTCTCCCTCGATGTGTTCTTCGACATGAACCTCTTCATCATCCTCCTCGTCGTCCCCATCATAGTCACTTTGGGGTTCCACCGGTGAATGTGGTGGAGTAGCAGGCAGGTACACCGGAGATGCTGGTGGTGTAGCCGGTTGGTAGACTGGTGAAGCCGGGAGAGTAGCTGGTGCATATGCTGGTGTGTGAACGGATCCCTCAGTGTCAGATCCCTCGGAGTCAGAAATAATAATCGGATTATAGCTCGACATCCTAAAAGAAAAGAAAGAAAGAAAGTTAGAATGATTCTAAGGTAGACGTAAAGGCACGGAATAGGATGTAAAGGAAAAGCACTAAAAATCTTAAAACATGAAAGGTTATAGACTTATGGATTGCTAAGGCACCTAACTAACACATAAGGCACACATAATATGCAATCCTGGTTGTCTATAACAACCTAGCTCTGATACCACTCTGTTACACCCCCAAATAGGGCCTGGAGTAAATATGACATATCAATATCACAACACAAGTATATAAGCGAGAACTACTTTAAATGAGACGTTTTATAAAAACAAATTTTATTGTAGAGGAAACGAAATAATGTTTTACATAATAAATCCAAAAGTACTAAACAATTGTTTCATCAAATGATAAATTATGAATGTGTGGATCGAATGCAACAGATAGCTAAGCAATTATCAAGCAGCTAATCATCACCTGAGACAAAATGCTTAAAAATGTCAACACAATGGTTGAGTGAACATCATAGGTTTAATAATCAATAAAGTTTAGACCACAAGATTTAGTTCAAAACATCAAAATAATCAATATGCCATGAGTTATAATATCGAGCTAAACATTAACCCCTAACACTGTACATGTGTCGGTAATCATATACACTTATCATGAGCACTTGATTATAAAGCTTTAACCTTTGCGTAGGCCGAGACCACGTCTTCAGTTTACCCTATCATTGCGCTACACCGATCAAGTGTACGAGTAACAACAGAATAGACGCCTGCTATGTTTTAGGCGAGGTTTGTCAAACCTTACGGTACCGTCCCTATAAGTCTAGCTTACAAAGTAACTAATATAATCAAGCTAAGGGATTTTTGATCTGAATTCATATGTATATTCTTGGTAAGTTACTCTGTAGTGACCCGAACTTTTCCATGATTATATATTAAAAGAAAACTATATTTGCATGATTAAATGTTTCCAACATGTTAAGCAACCAAACTTGTTAGGACTTGATTTTTTGAAATGAGTTTCATATAGACAATTGACCACCCAAGTTGACCGGCGATTCACGAACGTTAAAAATTTATAAAAACTACAAGATGATATATATATGGATATATATATATATATATATATATATATATATATATATATATATATATATATATATATATATATATATATATATGGCTAACATGAGATTATGATAAGTAAGTATCTCACTAAGTATATTAACAATGAGTGATATACATAAAAATGAGTTTTTTGAGTTAAGAAACTCGAAACGATATATATAACGATTATCGTTATAACAACGTCTTACTAAATACATATGAATCATATTAAGATATTGATACACTATGTTTAACATGATAAAATGATAATTAAACATATCATTAAGTGTATTAACAATGAACTACATATATAAAAACAAGACTACTAACTTAAGGATTTCGAAACGAGACATATATGTAACGATTATCGTTGTAACGACATTTTAATGTATATATATATATCATATTAAGATATATTCATACATCATAATATCATGATAATGTAATAATTTAACATCTCATTAGATATAATAAATAATGGGTTAGCAACATTAAATGAGATCGTTAACTTAAAGGTTTCAAAACAACACTTACATATAACGACTAACGATGACTTAACGATTCAGTTAAAATGTATATACATGTAGTATTTTAAGATGTATTCATACACTTTTGAAAGACTTCAAGACACATATCAAAGTACTTCTACTTATAAAAAATACTTACAATTACATTCTCGTTCATTTTCATCAACAATTCTACTCGTATGCAACCGTATTCATACTCGTACAATACACAGCTTCTAGATGTATATACTATTGGTATATACATTCAATAATCAGCTCCTTAGCAGCCCTTGTAAGTCAACAAGACATGTGGGAACCATCATTAGACAATTAGCATGACTTATAAGTAAGGAAACAAAAACAAGAACTCCTTTTAACCCCACTCACCATTCCCACTCACCACCCACTTCATTTCACTTCCAATTCTCTTTCTAATTCTCTCTAAACACACACACACTCTCAAGAACGAATTTTCCAGTAAACTAATCATCATCTTCATCAAAAATTACTTCAAGTATCAAGCTATAATCATCATAGGAAGATCAATTCGATAACACTTCGAAAATCCTTTCAAGTTTGCTAGTTTACTTTCAATCTTGCAAATCCATTTCAAGTGATCACCCAACCTCAAGAAACCTTTGTTATTTACGGTGGGTTATCATTCTAAATCAAGGTAATATTCATATTCAAGCTTTGATTCAATTTCTATAACTATAACTATCTTAATTCGAGTAGTAATCATACTTGAACTTGTTTTTCGTGTCATGATTCTACTTTAAGAACTTCCAAGGCATCAAAGATCATTTGAAGCTCAAGTTATTTTTTCATCATTTCCAGTAGGTTTACCTACTTTACTTGAGGTAGTAATAATGTTCATAACATCATTCGATTCATATATATATATATATATATATATATATATATATATATATATATATATATATATATATATATATATATATATATATATATATATATATATGTATGTATATATATATTACTATCTTATTCGAAGATTTGAACATGTAATCACTATAACATAGTTTAGTTAATTCTAAATTTGTTCGCAAACAAAGTTAATCCTTATAACTTGACTTTTAAAATCAACTAAGCACGTGTTCTATATCTATATGATATGCTAACTTAATGATTTAAAACCTGGAAACACGAAAAACACCGTAAAACCGGACATACGCCGTCTTAGTAACACCGCAGGCTGTTCTGGGTTAGATAATTAAAAACTATGATAAACTTTGATTTAAAAGTTGTTCTTCTGGAAAAATGATTTTTCTTATGAACATGAAACTATATCCAAAAATCATGGTTAAACTCAAAGTGGAAGTATGTTTTTCAAAATGGTCATCAAGATGTCATTCTTTCGACGGAAATGACTACCTCTTTCAAGAGTGACTTGTAACCTGTATTTCCGACTATAAACTTATACTTTTTCTGTTTAATTTCATAAATTTTAGTTCATTATTAAACCATAACAATTTGAATCACTCAAAACGGATTTAAAACGAAGAAGTTATGGGTAAAACAAAATTGGATATTTTTACTAGTTTTAGCTACGTGAAAATTGTAACAAATCTATACTAATCATATCCTAGCTAACTTATATTGTATTATACATGTATTCTAACATATATTATGTAATCTTGAGATACCATAGACACGTATACAATATTTTGACATATCATATCGACCCATCTATATATATTATTTGGAACAACCATAGACACTCTATATGCTGTAATGCTCGAGTTCGCTATACAGCGTTGAGGTTGATTCCAAAAATATATATACTTTGAGTTGTGATCTAGCCTGAGGCTTGTATACACTGGGTCGTGGATTGATCCAAGATAATTTATATTGATTTATTTTTGTACTGCTAACTGTGGACAACTAGTTGTAGGCTACTAACGTTGGACAGCTAACTTAATATATTTCGATCATACTTTGATATATATATGTACATATTTGTTATAGGTTCGTGAATCGACCCGTGGCCAAGTCTTATTTCCCGACGAAGGAAAAAATCTGTGAAAGTGAGTTATAGTCCCACTTTTAAAATCTAATATTTTTGGGATGAGAATACATGCAGTTTTATAAATGTTTTACAAAATAGACACAAGTACGTGAAACTACTTTCTATGGTTGAATGATCGAAGCCGAATATGCCCATTTTTGCTTGGTAGCCTAAGAATTAGTAAACCAGTCTACTAATTGACGCGAATCCTAAAGATAGATCTATTGGACCCAACAAACCCCATCCGTTGTAGCGGATGCTTTAGTACTTCGAAATTATCATGTCCGAAGGATGTCCCGGAATGATGGGGATATTCTATATGCATCTTGTTAATGTCGGTTACCAGGTGTTCACCATATGAATGATTTTTATGCAGATTGCTATTATGCATGAATGTTGTTTATGAGAAATGAAAATATGAAATCTTGTGGTCTATTAATATAATTTGATAAATATATAGGTTAAACCTATAACTCACCAACATTTTTGTTGACGGTTTAAGCATGTTTATTCTCAGGTGATTGTTAAGAGCTTCCGCTATTGCATGCTAATTTAAGGACAAGAATTGGAGTCAGCATGCTTGTAATATATTGTTTAAAAACTGCATTCGGAGATTTAAATCGATGTATAATATTATTGTAAACCAATATGTAATGTTCGTGTGTAAAACGTTATCTTTTAGATTATCATTACTTGATAATCTATGTTATGGTTTTTAAACCTTTATCGATAAAATAAACGTTATGGTTTGTTTTAAAAACGAATGAAGTCTTTGAAAAATGTCTCATATAGAGGTCAAAACCTCGCAACGAAATCAATTAATATGAATCGTTTATAATCAATATGAACGGGACATTTCAGTTGGTATCCGAGCATTGGTCTTAGAGAACCAGAAATTGCATTAGGGTGTGTCTAACCGAGTTTGTTAGGAGGCATTAATGAGTCTGGACTTCGACCGTGTTTTTCTTTAAAAACGATTGCTTAACACTTTTTGTTGGAAACTATATATATTGTTAACATGTAAATATTATGTGATATATTAATCTCTTAATGTATTTGATATTGTGTGATAGATGTCTACCTCTAGTACAAATCCCATCGACTCACCTAATAATAATGAAGAGTCGAATATATTTTGGGAAGATTCACAAATTCCCAAAGAGGAACCGGAAGAAGAGTAACCGGAAGAAGAGGAACCGGAAGAAGAGGAACCGGAAGAAGAGGTTCCGGAGGAGGAAATATTAGGCACCACAGAAAAACAGATAAATAAAAGAAAATTCTCAACCAATGGACCAAAGTTAAAAATGGTCAATGGTGTTTCCGCCGAGGAAACAAAATATTGGGAAAATTACCAATTTTTTGATGAATCGGATCCCGATGAGGATTCCGATGATGTTATAGAAATTACCTCGACCCAATTTGAAAAAGCGAAAGAAAATAATAAGGGAAAAGGCATCAAAATAGAAAAACCTAATTCTAACCCCGATGAACTCTACGTTAACATGAAATACCCTGATGGGGTGTACCGTAAACACCCGTATTTCTTATGTTTTAACTATAACCCGGGGACATCTAAGCCACCAGGTTTTTCTAAACCATTTGTGAAAATAATGGCTCATATTAGGGGAACACCATATATCCCTAGGAAATTAGCGAAACGAACCAAGTCCGAAGAGGAAGAAACAAGTGAGTCGGAATGAAGAGTAGTAACCATGATGTGTAACACAAAATGGATGTTAAGGATAGACAACCGAGTATTTTAGAAGACCTACCAGGTGATATGATTGATGAAATCTTGTCTAGAGTCGGTCAGAATTCATCGACACAATTATTTATGGAGAAATTAGTGTGTCGAACATTTGAAAAACGTTCAAGGGATGCCTTAGTTTATAAAAAGCTTTCCTTTGAGAGATGGGGTATATCACATTGGGGAGACCTTAAGTTACACCGTGTTTTCTTTAAGGCATTAAGTGCGGGGAACCCAAATGCAATTTTACGCTACGGGTTGAGAGCCTATTTTGACTCCACATATCCCAACATAGGACTTTGTTCTTTAGAAAGAGCTTCCAACATGCAATTTAAAGAAGCATGTTATGCTTACTGGTTAGTGATGTTCGTTTCTCACCAAATTGATAAAAAGAACATCGGATTGCAACTGTTAAATGAAATTCCCACAAGTAACGGATTCAGTAGTTGGAGTGAGAGACAAGGTTTTTAGATTGTTACGGGGCTGTTGGGAATTACGTAACCCTCGTCCTTTTGACGACGTTACAACATGCTGTCTTGCCCCGACCACAACGGTTATTTTCCATAAGACCAAGGATGGGAAATAATACTAGTAAAACCCGAATGCATGGCTTGTTTCTGGACCTACGAATTACGTGTCTTTATTTCCTTTGCTGAACGACTTGCGCTTAACTAGAATTGACTTCACAACTGTCTTGTATCAAAGTTATTGTGTGCTATATTTCATGTTATATGTAAAATAACTGTATTGTAAGTTTGTAAAATATTGTATAAAAGTTTGAACGCGAAATATTATTTGTATTTAGTTTTTCATATAGAATCGTAGTAGTTGAATTGTATAGTAGCTACTAAGTATGAACTTAACGGGTAGGTACTACCCGAATTAAAACTATAAAACGCTAATATGAAGAAAAAGCTTTTATAAATAAGTTTATATTATGCTACGAAATACTATTGACTACTCTTAAATTCTATATGATTAACTCAATTCTTTTGGCTATTTTTGAAAGAAATGGCACCGACGACTCGTCAGAACTTGAACATGAGTGAGGAAGACTTTCGTGTTTTCCTTGCTACGAACATAGCCACAGTGCAGGCCGCAATGCAAAATAACAACAATAACTCTTGTTCTAGCAGTGGAACTAATTCCACAAGAAATCATGTAGGATGCTCCTACAAAGAATTCACTGCCTATAAACCTTTGGAATTCGATGGAACCGAGGGTCCAATCGGATTAAAACAGTGGACCGAAAAGGTTGAATCGGTGTTTGCCATAAGTAAATGTACTGAAGAAGACAAAGTAAAGTACTCTACGCATACCTTCACAGGTACTGCGTTAACATGGTGGAACACCTATCTCGAGCAGGTGGGACAAGATGCTGCTTACGCACTACCATGGTCAGCATTCAAGCACTTGATGAACGAGCAATATCGTCCCAGAAACGAGGTCAATAAGCTCAAGGCAGAGCTTAGAGGATAACGAACGTAAGGTTTCGACATCACCATGTACGAACGACGATTCACAGAGTTGTGCCTATTGTGTCCAAGAGCATTCGAAGATGAAGAGGAGAAGATTGATGCATTTGTAAAAGGGTTGCCAGAAAGGATTCAAGAAGATATAAGTTCACACGAGCCCGCCTCCATACAAAAAGCAAGTCGAATGGTTCATTAACTCATAAATCAATTTGAGGAAAGAATTAAAGAGCAGGCGGCCGAAAAAGCCAACATAAAACAAGTCAAGAGAAAGTGGGAAGAAAACAGTGACAAGAGTCACCAACACAACAGTACCAATCACCTCAACAATCATCACAACAATAATCACAAATTCAATCGCACCATTTATCGCAACAAAAAACGCCCCAATAATAACAATAACCACTACAACAATCGTCCCAACAACAATAACAACCGCAACAACAACAATTCCTATAACAACAAGAATCAGAATCAGCCATGCCAAAGGTGTGAGGAGTGTAGTGACCCGAACTTTTCCATGTTTATATATATTAAATGAAATTGATTTTTACATGATTAAGTGTTTTCCAACATGTTAAGCAATCAAACTTGTTAAGACTTGATTAATTGAAAATAGGTTTCATATAGACATTTGACCACCCAAACTGACCGGCGATTCACGAACGTTACAAATTCGTAAAAACTACGTGATGTTATATATATAGACATATATATGGTTAACATGAGATTATGATAAGTAAGTATCTCACTAAGTATATTAACAATGAGTGATATACATAAAAATGAGTTTATTGAATTAAGAAACTCGAAACGATATATATAACGATTATCGTTAGACAAAATTTCATTCATCGTCCCTGAACTTTACATCGATTTTGACTCCCTATCCTTTTTCTTTTTTTTGTGCATCCCTCGTCACTAAACTATGAAAAGAGTACATCCCTCGTCCCCCGTTTACTTTCTGTCTATTTTTCTGTTAAATGAAGTCATGTGCTAAGCATGTGAGGGTAGTTTCGTCATTTTACATATTTCTTTTATTTTATTATTGTAATTATATACTACAAAATAAACCCAAATTTCCTTTCACCTCTCCTTCACCTACCCTCCACCCTCTTTCTTCCACATTCTTCCACAGACTTCCCTCTTTCTTCAATTATTACAATTTGTGTAAATAGTTTAATTTTATTAGTTGGAATTACTCAAAATATTTACCAATAAATGTTTTGGAGATGATCCAAGTGGATCTTATAGCATGTCGAAGATAGTCAACAAGAGGCATTTTACAAGATTGAAGAATCTTTTAGATGATCCCAAGGTCAAATCTTCGATCGTTTATGGTGGTTTGTTGGATGAAGAGAATTTGTAAGTTCAACTTTTGATGAAAACGTTATATAGAGTTCATGACCCAAAATGCACGTTGTAAAACATAACCACTATACTGTATAAAAGTCCTTCACCCTCTTGCTATTTTAAAGGTGTATTCTCATGTTTCAATCTCACTATTTTTTTTTTTTTTGTTTTTTTTTCTTTAACTTTTTTGCGATTTTATTTTGAACACTTGGTATAATCTCAGATCTGGAACTCAAGGTGTTGTTCTTGTCTATATTTTACTAGTTAATAATTAACTACTCCCTATATAATAATAAATCACAATACTTGTATTAATTCAAATTTAATTATTAATTTTGGTTGCAACAAATGGTAATGGTGGTGCAGGAAGCTGGGTGTGCAATTGGGTGAAGAATATGGCGTTTTTATTGATAAATTGAATCCATTTTATTTTATTGCAAGTTAAAATAGGAAATAAAAAAAAACAGTGAGCTGTATGAGTGAACGAATTTTTTTTTCCATTTTATGGAATTTGTATGAGAAGCTGTTGATGACACCATAAACTATGTCACCAACGAAATTTTTTTTCAGATGATTTTCGTCATCTTTTAATTTTCTATATAAATATAATAAATAAATATAAATTTAAGAGTAAATTACAAGCGATTCTCTTTGGTTTACACTAATTGTTTGAGCATTTTACCATGATTATTGAAGGATTTTAGTAAGGAAACAAGGAGAATCAACTAAAAAAAGATGAAAAAAGGAAGAAAGACTATTAGGGATGAGGAATGATGAAGGGGTAAAGGGAACAAAGAGAAAGAAAGACTGAAATACCCTCACATGTTTTGCACATAATTGACTTAACGGCTGAAATAGACAGAAAGTAGACGGAGGGACGAGGGATGTACTCTTTTCATAGTTTAGTGACGAGGGATGCACAAAAAAAAGAAAAAGGACAGGGAGTCAAAATCGATGTAAAGTTCAGGGACGAGGAATGAAATTTTGTCTTATCGTTATAATAACGTCTTACTAAATACATATGAATTATATTAGGATATTGATACACTATGTTTAAACATGATAAATGATAAGTAAACATATCATTGTGTGTATTAACAATGAACTACATATGTAAAAACAAGACTACTAACTTAAGGATTTCGAAACGAGACATATATGTAACGATTATCATTGTAACGACATTTTAATGTATATATATCATAATAAGATATATTCATACATCATAATATCATTATAATGTAATAATTTAACATATCATTAGATATAATAAACAATGGGTTAACAAAATTTAACAAGATCGTTAACTTGAAGGTTTCAAAACAACACTTACATGTAACGACTAACGATGACTTAACGACTTAGTTAAAATGTATATACATATAGTGTTTTAATATGTATTCATACACTTTTGAAAGACTTCAAGACACATATCAAAGTAATTCTACTTAGCAAAAATGCTTACAATTACATTTCCATTCATTTTCATCAACAATTCTACTCGTAGTCATTCAGTATTCGTATCTGTATTATACACAGCTTCTAGACGTACTTACTATGAGTATATACCAATAGAAACTAGCATGGGATTCCACTCTTGATTATGTCATGCACGACTAATTAAATTTAACTTCTACCATGAACTAGTCAACTAACTAGAACTCCTTTTAACCCCACTCACCACTCATCATTCACCACTCACCAATCAATCCATTTCACTTCCAATTCTCTTTCTAATTCTCTCTTAACACCTACACACACTTATGAACAAATTTTTTCAGTAAACTAATCATCATCTTCATCAAAAATTACTTCAAGAATCAAGCTATAATCATCATAGGAAGAACACTTCAAGAACACTTCAAAAATCCTTTCAAGTTTACTAGTTACTTCCAAGCTTTCTAATCCATTCCAAGTAATCATCTAAGATTAAAAAACCTTTGTTATTTACAGTAGGTTATCTTTCTTATTCAAGGTAATATTCATATTCAAACTTTGGTTCAATTTCTATAACTATAACAATCTTATTTCGAGTGATAATCTTACTTGAACTTGTTTTCGTGTCATGATTCTACTTCAAGAACTTTCAAGCCATCCAAGAATCCTTTGAAGCTAGATCAATTTTTGTCACTTCCAGTAGGTTTACCTACTAAAATTGAGGTAGTAATAATGTTCATAACATCATTCGATTCATATATATAAAACTATCTTATTCGAAGATTTGAACATGTAATCACTAGAACATAGTTTAGTTAATTCTAAACTTGTTCGCAAATAAAGTTAATCCTTCTAAATTGATTTTTAAAATCAACTAAACACGTGTTCTATATCTATATGATATGCTAACTTAATGATTTAAAACATAGAAACACAAAAAACACCGTAAAACTGAACATACGCCGTTATAGTAACACCGCGGGCTGTTTTGGGTTTGATAATTAAAAACTATGATAAACTATAATTTAAAAGCTATTCTTCTGGGAAAATGATTTTTCTTATGAACATGAAACTATATCTAAAAATCATGCTTAAACTCAAAGTGGAAGTATGTTTTCCAAAATGGTCATCTAGACGTCGTTCTTTCGACTGAAATGACTACCGTTACAAAAATAACTTGTAACCTGTATTTCCGACTATAAACTTATACTTTTTCTGTTTATATTCATAACTTTAAGTTCAATATGAAACCATAGCAACTTGAATCACTCAAAACGGACTTAAAACGAAGAAGTTATGGGTAAAACAAGATTGGATAATTTTGCTTGTTGTAGCTACGTGAAATTTGTAACAAATTTATTCAAATCATAACTTAACTAACTTATATTGTGTTATACATGTATTCTAACATATATTATGTAATCTTGGGATACCATAGACACGAATACAATGTTTTGACATATCATATCGACCCATCTATATATATATTTCGGAACAACCATAGACACTCTATATGCAGTAATGTCGGAGTTAGCTATACAGGGTTGAGGTTGATTCCAAAATATTATATATACTTTGAGTTGTGATCTAGCCTGAGACTTGTATACACGAGGTCGTGGATTAATTCGAGATAATATATATTGCTTTATTTCTGTACATCTAACTGTGGACAACTAGTTGTAGATTATTAACGAGGACTGCTGACTTAACAAACTCAAATCATTAAAAAGTAATAAAAAAATGTTGTAATTATATTTTGATCATACTTTGATACATATGTATATATTTGTTATAGGTTCGTGAATCGACCAGTGGCTAAGTCTTATTTCCGGCAAAGTAAAAATCTGTGAAGGTGAGTTATAGTCCCACTTTTAAATCTAATATTTTTGGGATCAAAATACATGCAGTTTTGTAAATGTTTTACAAAATAGACACAAGTACTTGAAATTACATTCTATGTTGGATTATGAATACTGAATATCACCCTTTTAGCTTGGTAGCCTAAGAATTAGGGAACATACACCCTAATTGAAGCGAATCCTAAAGGTAGATCTACGGGCACTAACTCCCCCTACACTGGAAAATGGTATGCTTTAGTACTTCGATTTATTAATACAGATGGATTTCAGTTTTGGGGATATTCTATATGCATTTTGTTAATGTCAGTTACCAGGTTTTCAACATATGAATGATTTTTATACAGATTGTAGGTTATTGAAAGATGAAATCTTGTGGTCTATTATTACGATTTGATATATATATATATATATATATATATAGGTTAAACCTATAACTCACCAACATTTTGCTGACGTTTAAAGCATGTTTATTCTCAGGTGATTATTAAGAGCTTTCGATGTTGCATTCTAAAATAAGGACAAGATTTGGAGTCCATGATTGTATGATATTGTGTAAAAACTGCATTCAAGAAACTTATTTCGATGTAATATATTTTTATTGTAAAACATTATGTAATGGTCGTGTGTAAACGGTATATTTTAGATTATCTTTATTTGATAATCTACGTAATGTTTTTTTAAAAAAAACTTTATCGATAAAATAAAGGTTATGGTTGTTTTAAAAATGAATGCAGTCTTTGAAAAACGTCTCATATAGAGATCAAAACCTCGCGACGAAATCAATTAATATGGAACGTTTATAATCAATATGAACGGGACATTTCAGTTGGTATCCGAGCGTTGGTCTTAGAGAACCAGAATTTTGCATTAGTGTGTCTTACCGAGTTGTTAGGATGCATTAGTGAGTCTGGACTTCGACCGTGTTTTTTTCAAAAACGATTGCTTAACACTTTTTGTTGGAAACTATATATTATTAACATGTAAATATTAATCTCTTAACGTGTTTGATATTGTGTGATAGATGTCTACTTCTAGTACAAATCTCATCGACTCACCTAATAATAATAAAGAGTCGAATATATTTTGGGAAGATTCACAAAATCCCAAGGAGGAACCGGAAGAGGAGGAACCAGAAGAGGAGGAACCGGAAGAAGAAGAGGTTTAGGAGGAAGAAATATTAATACCTACAGTTAGATGATTAAATAAAAGAAAATCCTCAAACAACGGACCAAAGTTAATAATGGTCAATGGTGCTTCCACCGAGGAAACAAAATATTGGGAAAATTACCAATTTTCCAACGAATCGGATTCTGATGAGGATTCCAATGATGTTATAGAAATTACCTCGACCCAATTTGAAAGAGCAAAAGAAAACCATAAGGGAAAAGGTATCAAAATAGAAAAACCTGATTCCAATCCCGATGAACTTTATATGTATCGTCAACATCCGTATTTCCTAAATTGTAACAATAACCCGGGAACCTCTAAACCACCAGGTTTTTCTAAACCATTGTGGAAAACGATGGCTCGTATTAGAGGAACATCGTATATCCCTAGAAAATTAGGAAAAAGAACCAAGTCCGAAGAAGAAGAAACCAGTGATTCAAATTAGAGAGTTGTAATCATGTTGTGTAATATATGTATTGTAGTGTGCTTGTATTTTCATTTTATGTAAAAATTACTTGTATTGTTTGTTATTTATCTTTTACGAATCTAATCCTCGTCTATTTTACAGTATAAAAACACACAATGGACGTTAAGGATAGACAACCGAATATTCTAGAAGAACTACCCGGGGACATGATTGATGAAATCTTGTCTAGAGTCGGTCAGAGTTCATCGGCACAATTATTTATGGCGAAATTAGTTTGTCAAATATTTGAAAGACATTTCAGGCATGCCTTAGTTTATAAAAGGCTTTCCTTTAATAGATGGAGTATATCACATTGGGGAGACCATAAGTTACGCTGTGTTTTCTTTAAAGCATTGAATGCGGGGAACCCAGATGCAATTTTACGCTACGGGTTAAGAACCTATTTTGACTCAACATATCCCAACATAGGACTTCGTGCTTTAGAAAGAGCTTCTAACATGCAACATAAAGAAGCATGTTATGCTTATGGGTTAGTGATGTTCGCTTCTCACCAAAGTGAGAAAAAGAACATCGGATTACAACTTTTAAATAAAACCTTCCCACAAGTGACGGATTTGGTAGTTGGGGTGAGAAACAAGGTTTTTAGATTGTTACGGGGTTGTTGGGCATTACGAAACCCTTGTCCTTTTGACGACGTTACAACATTCTGCCTAGCTAACGGTCATAATGGTTATCTGCCACATAACCAAGGATGGGAAATAATATTAGTACAACCAGAATGCATGACTTATTTCTGGACTTATGAATTACGTGTTTTTATTGCCTTTGCTGAACGACTTGCGTATTAACTAGGATTGTTGTCACAACTGTTTTGTATCAAAATTATTGTGTGCTATATTTTATGCTATATGTAAATAGCGGTATTGTAAATTTGTAAAATATTGTATAAAAGTTTGAACATGAAATATTATTATAAATAGTTTTTCATATAGAATTGTGGTAGTTGAATTGTATATTGGCTATTAAGTATGAACTTAACGGGTAGGTACTACCCGAATGAAAAATTATAAAACGCTAATATAAAGAAAAAGCTTTTATAAATAAGTTCATATTATGCTACGAAATACTATTGACTACTCTTAATATTCTATATGATTAACTTAATTCTTTTGGCTATTTTTGAAGGAAATGGCACCGACTACTCGTCAGAACTTGAACATGAGCGACGAAGACTTCCGTGTTTTCCTTGCAGTAAATGTAGCCGCAGTACAGGCTGCGATGCAAAATAACAATAACTCTGGATCTAGCAGTGGAACTAATTCCACAAAAAATCGTGTAGGATGCTCCTACAAAGAATTCACTGCCTGCAAACCTTTGGAATTTGATGGAATCGAAGGACCAAGAAGGTCGAATCGGTGTTTGCCACAAGTAAGTGTACTGAAGAGTACAAAGTTAAGTACGCTATGCATACCTTCACAGGTACTGCGTTAACGTGGTGGAACACCTATCTTGAACAGGTAGGACAAAATACTGCTTACACCCTACCGTGGTTAGCATTCAAGCACTTGATGAACGAGCAGTACCGTACTAGAAACGAGGTTAATAAGCTCAAGGTAGAGATTAGAGGATTACGAACGCAAGGATTCGACATTACTACGTATGAACGATGATTCACAGAGTTGTGCCTATTATGTCCAAGAGTGTTCGAAGATAAAGAAGAGAAGATTGACGCATTTGTTAAAGGGTTACCAGAAAGGATTCAAGAAGATGTGAGTTCACACGAGCCCGCCTCCATACAAAAGGCAAGCCGTATGGCTCACAAACTAGTAAACCAGATTGAGGGAAGGATTAAGGAGCAGGCGTCCGAAGAGGCCAACATGAAACAAGTCAAGAGAAAGTGGAAAGAAACCAGTGACAAGGGTCACCAATACAACAACAACAACAATTACAACCACAATCGCAACAACTATCCCAACAACCGCAGCAACAATCGCAATAATAACCGCAATCCTAACAATAACTACAACAAACGTCCCAACCACAACACCAACCATCCCAACAATAATAACAAAAGGCAAAAAAACCATGTCAGAGGTGTGAAGGATACCATCCAAATGGGTTCTGCACTACAACGTGTACTAAGTGTAATAGAGGTGGTCATAGCGCGACGAAGTGTGAAATCTACGGACCGGTGATTAACAAAAATAATGCAACCAGTAATGCCGGGACAAGTAATGCCGCCTTTATGTGTTATGGATGTGGAAAACCGGGCCACGTCAAGAGTAAATGCCCAAACCAAGGAAATACAAATGGGCAAAGCCGTGGAAGAGACTTCAACATTAATTCGGTAGAAGCGCAGGAAGACCCGGAGCTTGTTACGGGTACGTTTCTTATTGACGATAAATCTGCTTATGTTTTATTTGATTCGGGTGTGGATAGAAGCTATATGAGTAGAGATTTTTGTACTAAATTAAGTTGCCCATTGATGCCTTTGGATAATAAATTTTTACTCGAATTAGCAAACGGTAAATTAATTTCAGCAGATAATATATGTCGGGATAGAGAAATTAAACTGGTTGATGAAACATTTAAGATTGATTTAATACCAGTCGAGTTAGGGAGTTTTGATGTAATAATTGGCATGGATTGGTTGAAAAAGGTGAGAGCAGAGATCGTTTGTTACAAAAATGCGATTCATATTATGCGAAAAAAGGAAAACCTTTAATGGTGTACGGAGAAAAGAGCAACGCGAAGTTAAATCTTATTAGTAGTTTGAAGGCGCAAAAACTAATAAGAAAAGGTTGGTACGTCATTCTAGCACACATCGAGGAAGTTAAACCTGAAGAAAAGAACATCAGTAATGTTCCCGTCGCAAAAGAATTTCCCGATGTATTTTTGAAAGAATTACCGGTATTACCCCCACATCGATCCGTTAAATTTCAAATAGACCTTGTACCAGGAGCTGCACCAATAGCTCGTGCTCTATACAGACTCGCACCCAGCGAAATGAAAGAATTACAAAGTCAGTTACAGGAACTTTTGGAGCGTGGCTTCATTCGACCTAGTACATCACTATGGAGAGCTCCTGTTCTGTTTGTCAAGAAGAAAGATGGTACATTTAGGTTGTGTATTGACTACCGAGAGTTGAACAAACTTACCATCAAGAACTGTTACCCATTACCAAGAATCGACAACTTATTTAATCAATTACAAGGCTCGTCGGTTTATTCGAAGATCGATTTACGTTCTGGATATCATCAAATGTGGGTGAAGGAGGATGATATTCCGAAGACTGCTTTTAGGACGCGTTACGGTCATTACGAGTTTATGGTTATGCCGTTTGGATTGACTAACACACCAGCTGTGTTCATGGACCTCATGAACCGTGTGTGTGGGCCATATCTCGATAAGTTTGTCATAGTTTTCATCGATGACATACTTATCTACTCAAAGAATGATCAAGAGCACGGAGAACATTTAAGAAAAGTGCTAGAATTGTTGAGGAAAGAAAAACTGTACGCTAAGTTTTCAAAGTGTGCATTTTGGTTGGAAGAAGTTCAATTCAGCACGGAGAACATTTAAGAAAAGTGCTAGAATTGTTGAGGAAAGAAAAACTGTACGCTAAGTTTTCAAAATGTGTATTTTGGTTGGAAGAAGTTCAATTCTTCGGTCACATAGTGAACAAAGAAGGTATTCAGGTGGATCCGGCAAAGATTGAAACCGTTGAAAAGTGGGAAACCCCAAAAACTCTGAAGCATATACGTCAATTTTTAGGATTGGCTGGTTACTACTGAAGATTCATTCAAGATTTTTCCAAAATAGCAAAACCCTTGACTGCATTAACGCATAAAGGGAAGAAATTTGAATGGAAGGATGAGCAGGAGGAAGCGTTTCAATTGTTGAAGAAAAAGTTAACTACGGCACCTATATTGTCATTGCATGAAGGGAATGATGATTTTGTGATATATTGTGACGCCTCAAAGCAAGGCCTCGGTGGTGTATTAATGCAACGAACGAAGGTAATTGCTTATGCGTCCAGACAATTGAAGATTCACGAGCAAAATTATACGACTCACGATTTGGAATTGGGCGCTGTTGTTTTTGCATTAAAGACTTGGAGGCACTACTTATATGGGGTCAAGATTATTATATATACCGACCACAAAAGTCTCCAACATATATTTAATCAGAAACAACAGAACATGAGACAGCGTAGATGGATTGAACTGTTGAATGATTACGACTTTGAGATTCGTTACCACCCGGGGAAGGCAAATGTGGTAGCCGACGCCTTAAGTAGAAAGGATAGAGAACCTATACGGGTAAAAGCTATGAATATAATTATTCGTACTAACCTTACTACTCAAATAAAGGAGGCGCAACAGGAAGTTTTAAAAGAGGGAAATTTGAAGAATGAAATACCCAAAGGATCAGAGAAACATCTTAATATTTGAGAAGATGGAACCCGGTATATGGCTGAAAGAATTTGGGTACCAAAGTTTGGAGATGTGAGAGAAATGGTACTTAAGGAAGCACATAAAACCAGATACTTAATACATCCCGGAGTGGGAAAGATGTACAAAGATCTCAAGAAGCACTTTTGGTGGCCGGGTATGAAAGCCGATATTGCTAGATATGTGGGAGAATGTTTGACATGTTCTAAGGTCAAAGCTGAACATCAAAAACAATCAGGTCTACTTCAACAACCTGAAATCCCGGAATGGAAATGGGAAAACATTACCATGGATTTCATTACTAAATTGCCAAGGACTGCAAGTGGTTATGATAATATTTGGGTAATAGTCGATCGTCTCACCAAATCAGCACATTTTCTGCCAATGAGAGAAGATGATAAAATGGAGAAGTTGGCGCGATTATACTTGAAAGAAGTTGTCTCCAGACATGGAATACCAATCTCTATTATCTCTGATAGGGATGGCAGATTTGTTTCAAGGTTTTGGCAGACAATACAGCAAGCATTGGGAACTCGTCTAGACATGAGTACTACCTATCATCCACAAACTGATGGGCAGAGCGAAAGGACGATATAAACGCTTAAAGACATGCTACGAGCATGTGTTATCGATTTCGAAAACATTTGGGATCGGCATCTACCGTTAGCAGAATTTTCCTACAACAACAGCTACCATTCGAGCATTGAGATGGCGCCGTTTGAAGCACTTTATGGTAGAAAGTGCAGGTCTCCTATTTGTTGGAGTGAAGTGGGGGATAGACAGATTACGGGTCCGGAGATAATACAAGAAAGTACCGAGAAGATCATCCAAATTCAACAACGGTTAAAAACCGACCAAAGCCGACAAAAGAGCTACGCTGACATTAAAAGAAAAGATATAGAATTTGAAATTGGAGAGATGGTCATGCTTAAAGTTGCACCTTGAAAATGCGTTGTTCGATTTGCTAAACGAGGGAAATTAAATCCAAGGTATATTGGACCATTCAAGATTATTGATCGTGTCGGGCCCGTAGCTTACCGACTTGAGTTACCTCAACAACTCGTGGCTGTACATAACACTTTTCACGTCTCCAATTTGAAGAAATGTTTTGCTAAAGAAGACCTCACTATTCCGTTAGATGAAATCCAAATCAACGAAAAACTTCAATTCATCGAAGAACCCGTCAAAATAATAGATCGTGAGATTAAAGGACTTAAGCAAAACAAGATACCAATTGTTAAGGTTCGATTGAATGCTCGTAGAGGACCTGAATTCACCTGGGAGCGTGAAGATCAGATTATGAAGAAATACCCGCACCTATTTCCAGAAGATTCGTCTACACCTTCAACAGCTTAAAATGTCGAGACGAAATTTATTTAACGGGTAGGTACTGTAGTGACCCGAACTTTTCCATGTTTATATATATTAAATGAAATTGATTTTTACATGATTAAGTGTTTCCAACATTTTAAGCAATCAAACTTGTTAAGACTTGATTAATTGAAAATAGATTTCATATAGACATTTAACTACCCAAACTGACCGGCGATTCACGAACGTTACAAATTCGTAAAAACTACATGATGTTATATATATAGACATATATATATGGTTAACATGAGATTATGATAAGTAAGTATCTCACTAAGTATATTAACAATGAGTGATATACATAAAAATGAGTTTATTGAATTAAGAAACTCGAAACGATATATATAACGATTATCGTTATAATAACGTCTTACTAAATACATAAGAATTATATTAGGATATTGATACACTATGTTTAAACATTATAAATGATAAGTAAACATATCATTATGTGTATTAACAATGAACTACATATGTAAAAACAAGACTACTAACTTAAGGACATTTTAATGTATATATATCATAATAAGATATATTCATACATCATAATATCATTATAATGTAATAATTTAACATCTCATTAGATATAATAAACAATGGGTTAACAACATTTAACAAGATCGTTAACTTGAAGGTTTCAAAACAACACTTACATGAAACGACTAACGATGACTTAACGACTCAGTTAAAATGTATATACATATAGTGTTTTAATATGTATTCATACACTTTTGAAAGACTTCAAGACACATATAAAAGTAATTCTACTTAGCAAAAATGCTTACAATTACATTTCCATTCATTTTCATCAACAATTCTACTCGTAGTCATTCAGTATTCGTATCTATATTATACACAGCTTCTAGACGTACTTACTATGAGTATATACCAATAGGAACTAGCATGGGATTCCACTCTTGATTATGTCATGTATGACTAATCAAATTTAACTTCTACCATGAACTAGTCAACTAACTAGAACTCCTTTTAACCCCACTCACCACTCATCATTCACCACTCACCACTCATCATTCACCACTCACCAATCAATCCATTTCACTTCCAATTCTCTTTCTAATTCTCTCTCAACACCTACACACACTTATGAATGAATTTTTCTAGTAAACTAATCATCATCTTCATCAAAAATTACTTCAAGAATCAAGCTATAATCATCATAGGAAGAACACTTCAAAAATCCTTTCAAGTTTACTAGTTACTTCCAAGCTTTCTAATCCATTCCAAGTAATCATCTAAGATCAAGAAACCTTTGTTATTTATACTAGGTTATCTTTTTTATTCAAGTTAATATTCATATTCAAACTTTGGTTCAATTTCTATAACTATAACAATCTTATTTCGAGTGATAATCTTACTTGAACTTGTTTTCGTATCATGATTCTACTTCAAGAACTTTCAAGACATCCAGGAATCCTTTGAAGCTAGATCAATTTTTGTCACTTCTAGTAGGTTTACCTACTAAACTTGAGGTAGTAATGATGTTCATAACATCATTCGATTCATATATATAAAACTATCTTATTCGAAGATTTGAACATGTAATCAATAGAACATAGTTTAGTTAATTCTAAACTTGTTTGCAAATAAAGTTAATCCTTCTAACTTAACTTTTAAAATCAACTAAACACATGTTCTCAATCTATATGATATGCTAACTTAATGATTTAAAACCTAGAAACACGAAAAACACCGTAAAACCGGACATACGCCGTTGTAGTAACACCGCAGGATGTTTTGGGTTTGATAATTAAAAACTATGATAAACTTTGATTTAAAAGTTATTCTTCTGGGAAAATAATTTTTTTTATGAACATGAATCTATATTCAAAAATCATGGTTAAACTCAAAGTGGAAGTATGTTTTCCAAAATGGTCATCTAGACATCGTTCTTTCGACTAAAATGAATACCTTTACAAAAATGACTTGTAACATGTATTTCTGACTATAAATTTATACTTTTTCTGTTTAGATTCATAAACTTAAGTTCAATATAAAACCATAGCAACTTTAATAACTCAAAACGGACTTAAAACGAAGAAGTTATGGGTAAAACAAGATTGGATAATTTTGCTTGTTGTAGCTACGTGAAATTTGTAACAAATTTATTCAAATCATAACTTAGCTAACTTATATTGTATTATACATGTATTCTAACATATATTATGTAATCTTGGGATACCATAGACACGAATACAATGTTTTGACATATCATATCGACCCATCTATATATATATTTCGGAACAACCATAGACGCTCTATATGCAGTAATGTTGGAGTTAGCTATACAGGATTGAGGTTGATTCCAAAATATTATATATACTTTGAGTTGTGATCTAGCCTGAGACTTGTATACACGAGGTCGTGGATTGATTCGAGATAATATATATTACTTTATTTCTGCACATCTAACTGTGGACAACTAGTTGTAGGTTACTAACGAGGACTGCTGATTTAACAAACTCAAATCATTAAAAAGTAATAAAAAAATGTTGTAATTATATCTTGATCATACTATGATACATATGTACATATTTGTTATAGGTTCGTGAATCGACCAGTGGCCAAGTCTTATTTCCGGCAAAGTAAAAATCTGTGAAGGTGAGTTATAGTTTCACTTTTAAATTTAATATTTTTGGGATGAGAACACATGCAATTTTGTAAATTTTTTACAAAATAGACACAAGTACTTGAAATTACATTCTATGTTGGATTATGAATACCGAATATCATCCTTTTAGCTTGGTAGCCTAAGAATTAGGGAACGGACACCCTAATTGACGCGAATCCTAAAGGTAGATCTACGGGCACTAACTCCCCCATACTGGAAAATGGTATGCTTTAGTACTTCGAGTTATTAATACGGATGGATTTCTGTTTTATGGATATTCTATATGCACTTTGTTAATGTCGGTTACCAGGTGTTCAACATATGAATGATTTTTATACAGATTGTAGGTTATTGAAAGATGAAATCTTGTGGTCTATTATTACGATTTGATATATATAGGTTAAACCTATAACTTACCAACATTTTGTTGACGTTTAAAGCATTTTATTCTCGGGTGATTATTAAGAGCTTCCGCTGTTGCATAATAAAATAAGGACAAGATTTGGAGTCCATGATTGTATGATATTGTGTAAAAACTACATTCAAGAAACTTATTTCGATGTAATATATTTTTATTGTAAACCATTATGTAATGGTCGTGTGTAAACGGTATATTTTAGATTATCTTTATTTGATAATCTACGTAATGTTTTTTAAAAAAAAAACTTTATCGATAAAATAAAGGTTATGGTTGTTTTAAAAATGAATGCAGTCTTTGAAAAATGTCTCATATAGAGGTCAAAACCTCGCGACGAAATCAATTAATATGGAACGTTTATAATCAATATGAACGGGGCATTTCAAGGAGTCCCACCAGAACGGGTTCTGCACAACATTTTGCACCAAGTGTAAAAGAAATGGCCATAGTGTGGCAAAGTGTGAGGTCTACGGCCCAGTGAATAACAGAATTAAAAGAACAAATAATGTCGGAACAAATAACGCCGCCATAGTTTGTTTTGGATGTGAAAAACCGGGCCACTTTAGTAGAAATTAACCGAATCAGGGAAATACTAATGGGCAGGGCCGCAGAAGAGTTTTTAATATCAATACGGCAGAAGCGCATGAAGACCCGGAGCTTGTTACGGGTACGTTTCTTATTGACAATAAATCTGCTTATGTTTTATTCGATTCGGGTGCGGATAGAAGCTATATGAGTAGAGATTTTTGTGCTAAACTAAGTTGTCCACTGACGCCTTTGGATAATAAATTTTTACTCGAATTAGCAAACGGTAAATTAATTACAGCAGATAATATATGTCGAAATCGAGAAATTAAATTGGTTAGCGAAACGTTTAAGATTGATTTGATACCAGTAGAGTTAGGGAGTTTTGATGTGATAATCTGCATAGACTGGTTGATAAAGGAGAGGACAGAGATCGTATGTTATAAAAATGCAATTCGCATTGTACGAGAAGAAGGAAAACCCTTAATGGTGTTTGGAGAAAAGAGCAACGCGAAGTTACATCTTATTAGTAATTTGAAGGCGCAAAAGCTAATAAGAAAAGGTTGCTATGCTATTCTAGCACACGTTGAGAATGTACAAACTGAAGAAAAGAGTATCAATGATGTTCCCGTCGTAAAAGAATTTCCCGATGTATTTTTGAAAGAATTACCGTGAATACCTCCACACCGATCCGTTGAGTTTTAAATAGATCTTGTACCGGGAGCTGAACCAATAGCTCGTGCTCCATACAGACTCACACCCAGTGAAATGAAGGAACTTCAAAGCCAATTACAAGAACTTTTAGAGCGTGGTTTTATACGACCAAGTACATCACCATGGGAAGCTCCTGTTTTGTTTGTCAAAAAGAAGGATGGTACATTCAGGTTATGTATCGACTACCTAGAGTTGAACAAACTTACCATCAAGAACCGTTACCCACTATTGAGAATCGATGACTTATTTAATCAACTACAAGGCTCCTCGGTTTATTCGAAGATTGATTTACGTTCCGGGTATCATCAAATGCGGGTGAAGGAGGATGATATTCCGAAGACTGCTTTTAGGACGCGTTACGGTCATTACGAGTTTATGGTTATGCCGTTTGGATTGACTAATACACCAGCTGTATTCATGGACCTCATGAACTGAGTGTGTGGACCATACCTTGACAAGTTTGTCATTGTTTTCATCGATGACATACTTATTTACTCAAAGAATGATCAAGAGCACGAAGAACATTTGAGAAAAGTGCTAGAGTTATTGAGGAAAGAAAAACTGTACGCTAAGTTTTCAAAGTGTGCATTTTGGTTGGAAGAAGTTCAATTCCTCGGTCACATAGTGAACAAAGAAGGTATTCAAGTGGATCCGGCAAAGATTGAAACCGTTGAAAAGTGGGAAACCCCGAAAACTCCGAAGCATATACGCCAATTTTTAGGACTGGCTGGTTACTATAGAAGGTTCATCCAAGATTTTTCCAAAATAGGGAAACCCTTGACTGCATTAACGCATAAAGGGAAGAAATTTGAATAGAAGGATGAGCAGGAGAAAGCGTTTCAATTGTTGAAGAAAAAGTTAACTACGGCACCTATATTGTCATTGCCTGAAGGGAATGATGATTTTTTGATATATTGTGACGCCTCAAAGCAAGGCCTCGGTTGTGTATTAATGCAACGAACGAAGGTAATTGCTTATGCGTCCAGATAATTGAAGATTCGCGAGCAAAATTATATGACTCACGATTTGGAATTGGGCGCTGTTGTTTTTGCATTAAAGACTTGGAGGAACTACTTATATGGGGTCAAAAGTATTATATATACCGACCACAAAAGTCTCCAACATATATTTAATCAGAAACAACTGAACATGAGGCAGCGTAGGTGGATTGAATTATTAAATGATTATGACTTTGAGATTCGTTACCAACCGGGGAAGGCGAATGTGGTAGCCGATGCTTTGAGTAGAAAGAACAGAGAACCTATGCGGGTAAAAGCTATGAATATAATTATTCTTACTAACCTTAACACTCAAATAAAAGAGGCACAGCAGGGAGTTTTAAAAGAAGGAAATTTGAAGAATGAAATACCTAAAGGATCGGAAAAACATCTTAATATTCGAGAAGACGGAACCCGATATAGGGCTGAAAGAATTTGGGTACCAAAGTTTGGAGATGTGAGAGAAATGGTACTTAAGGAAGCACATAAAACCAGATATTCAATACATCCTGGAGCGGGGAAGATGTACAAAGATCTCAAGAAACACTTTTAGCGGCCGGGTATGAAAGTTGATATTGCTAAATACGTAGGAGAATGTTTGACGTGTTCTAAGGTCAAAGCTGAACATCAGAAACCATCAGGTATACTTCAACAACCTGAAATCTCGGAATGGAAATGGGAAAACATTACCATGGATTTCATTACTAAATTTCCAAGGACTGCAAGTGGTTATGATACTATTTGGGTAATAGTCGATCGTCTCACCAAGTCAGCACACTTTCTGCCAATGTGAGAAGAAGATAAAATGGAGAAGTTGGCGCGATTATATTTGAAGGAAGTTGTCTCCTGACATGGAATACCAATCTCTATTATCTCTGATAGGGATGGCAGATTTGTTTCAAGTTTTGGCAGACATTACAGCAAGCATTGGGAACTCGTCTAGATATGAGTACTACCTATCATCCACAAACTGATGGACAGAGCAAAAGGACGATACAAACGCTTGAAGACATGCAACGAGCATGTATTATTGATTTTGAAAACAGTTGGGATCGACATCTACCGTTAGCAGAGTTTTCCTACAACAACAGTTACCACTCGAGTATTGAGATGGCACCGTTTGAGGCACTTTATGGTAGAAAGTGCAGATCTCCGATTTTTTGGAGTGAAGTGGGGGATAGACAAATTACGGGTCCAGAGATAATCCAAGAAACTACAGAGAAAATCATTCAAATTCAACAACGGTTGAAAACCGCCCAAAGTCGACAAAAGAGCTACGCGGACATTAAAAGAAAAGATATAGAATTTGAAATTGGAGAGATGGTCATGCTTAAAGTTTCACTTTGGAAAGGCGTTGTTCGATTTGGTAAACGGGGGAAACTAAATCCAAGGTACATTGGACCATTCAAAATTATAGATCGTGTTGGACCAGTAGCTTACCGACTTGACTTACCGCAACAACTCGCCGGCGTACATGATACTTTTCACGTATCGAATCTGAAGAAATGCTTAGCCAAAGAAGATCTCACTATTCCTTTAGACGAAATCCAAATCAATGAAAAACTTCAATTCATTGAAGAACCCGTCAAAATAATGGATCGTGAGGTTAAAAGACTTAAGCAAAATAAAATACCGATTGTTAAGGTTCGATGAAATGCTTATAGAGGACCCGAGTTCACCTGGGAGTGTGAAGATCAGATGAAGCTGAAATACCCTCACCTATTTCCATATAGACAATTGACCACCCAAGTTGACCGGCGATTCACGAACGTTAAAAATTTATACAAACTACATGATATATATATATATATATATATATATATATATATATATATATATATATATATATATATATATATATATATATATATATATATATATATATATATATATATATATATATATATATATATATATATATATATATATATATGGTTAACATGAGATTATGATAAGTAAGTATCTCACTAAGTATATTAACAATGAGTGATATACATAAAAATGAGTTTTTTGAGTTAAGAAACTCGAAACGATATATATAACGATTATCGTTATAACAACGTCTTACTAAATACATATGAATCATATTAAGATATTGATACACTATGTTTAACATGATAAAATGATAATTAAACATATCATTAAGTGTATTAACAATGAACTACATATGTAAAAACAAGACTACTAACTTAAGGATTTCGAATCGAGACATATATGTAACGATTATCGTTGTAACGACATTTTAATGTATATATATATCATATTAAGATATATTCATACATCATAATATCATGATAATGTAATAATTTAATATCTCATTAGATATAATAAACAATGGGTTAACAACATTAAATGAGATCGTTAACTTAAAGGTTTCAAAACAACACTTACATGTAACGACTAACGATGACTTAACGATTCAGTAAAAATGTATATACATGTAGTATTTTAAGATGTATTCATACACTTTTGAAAGACTTCAAGACACATATCAAAGTACTTCTACTTATAAAAAATGCTTACAATTACATTCTCGTTCATTTTCATCAACAATTCTACTCGTATGCAACAGTATTCGTACTCGTACAATACACAACTTCTAGATGTATATACTATTGGTATATACATTCAATCATCAGCTCTTTATCAGCCCTTGTGAGTCATCAAGACATTTGGGAACTATCATTAGACAACTAGCATGACTCATGAGTAAGGAAACAAAAACAAGAACTCCTTTTAACCCCACTCACCATTCCCACTCACCACCCACTCCATTTCACTTCCAATTCTCTTTCTAATTCTCTCTAAACACACACACACACACACACACACACACACACACACACTCAAGAACGAATTTTCCAGTAAACTAATCATCATCTTCATCAAAAATTACTTCAAGTATCAAGCTATAATCATCATAGGAAGAACACTTCAAGAACACTTCGAAAATCCTTTCAAGTTTGCTAGTTTACTTTCAATCTTGCAAATCCATTTCAAGTGATCACCCAACCTCAAGAAACCTTTGTTATTTACGATGGGTTATCTTTCTAAATCAAGTTAATATTCATATTCAAGCTTTGATTCAATTTCTATAACTATAACTATCTTAATTCGAGTAGTAATCATACTTGAACTTGTTTTTCGTGTCATGATTCTACTTCAAGAACTTCCGAGCCATCAAAGATCCTTTGAAGCTCAAGTTATTTTTTCATCATTTCCAGTAGGTTTACCTACTTTACTTGAGGTAGTAATGATGTTCATAACATCATTCGATTCATATATATATAACTATCTTATTCGAAGATTTGAACATGTAATCACTAGAACATAGTTTAATTATTCTAAATTTGTTCGCAAACAAAGTTAATCCTTCTAACTTAACTTTTAAAATTAACTAAACAAATGTTCTATATCTATATGATATGCTAACTTAATGATTTAAAACCTGGAAACATAAAAACCACCGTAAAACCGGACATACGCCGTCGTAGTAACACCGCGGCCTATTTTGGGTTACATAATTAAAAACTATGATAAACTTTGATTTAAAGGTTGTTCTTCTGGGAAAATGATTTTTCTTATGAACATGAAACTATATTCAAAAATCATGGTTAAACTCAAAATGGAAGTATGTTTTTCAAAATGGTCATCAAGATGTCGTTCTTTCGGCGGAAATGACTACCTCTTTCAAGAGTGACTTGTAACCTGTATTTCTGACTATAAACTTATACTTTTTCTGTTTAATTTCATAAATTTTTGTTTATTATGAAACCATAACAATTTGAATCACTCAAAACGGATTTAAAACGAAGAAGTTATAGGTAAAACAAAATTGGATATTTTTACTAGTTTTAGCTACGTGAAAATTGTAACAAATCTATACTAATCATATCCTAGCTAACTTATATTGTATTATACATGTATTCTAACATATATTATGTAATCTTGAGATACCATAGACAAGTATACAATGTTTTGACATATCATATCGACACGTCTATATATATTATTTGGAACAACCATAGACACTCTATATGCTGTAATGCTCGAGTTCGCTATACAGCGTTGAGGTTGATTCCAAAAATATATATACTTTGAGTTGTGATCTAGCCTGAGGCTTGTATACACTGGGTCATGGATTGATCCAAGATAATTTTGTTAATTTATTTCTGTACTGCTAACTGTGGACAACTAGTTGTAGGCTACTAACGTTGGACAGCTAACTTAATAAACTTAAATCATTAAAACGTAATAAAAAATGTTGTGAATATATTTCGATCATACTTTGATATATATGTACATATTTGTTATAGGTTCGTGAATCGACCCGTGGCCAAGTCTTATTTCCCGACGAAGGAAAAAATCTGTGAAAGTGAGTTATAGTCCCACTTTTAAAATCTAATATTTTTGGGATGAGAATACATGCAGTTTTATAAATGTTTTACAAAATAGACACAAGTACGTGAAACTACTTTCTATGGTTGAATGATCGAAGCCGAATATGCCCCCTTTTTGCTTGGTAACCTAAGAATTAGTAAACCAGTCTACTAATTAACGCGAATCCTAAAGATAGATCTACTGGGCTGTCATAACCCGTCCTTAACCATAAGAACAAGTTAGATAACGTATGATTTCATTGCGAGGTATTGACCTCTATATGCGACATTTTTAAAAGAACAACTGCATTTATTTTACATTACAAACCATAACTCTTATGATAATACAAGCTTTAGACAATATAAAGATGATTATCGTTTAGCGATAATCTTAGACTTACAAACTTTACATGTGATGATAACAATACGATTTCTAGCATATTTTACATTACAAATCCTCCGATATGCAGTTTTATTTTTGACACAAATATGCATACTCAAGATCTTGTTTAAATTCAACATGTTGCAGCGGAAGCTTTTAGTTATCACCTGAGAATAGACATGTTTAAAACGTCAACATAAAGTTGGTGAGATATAGGTTTAATGCCGGCAGCAATATATATATATATATATAGACCACAAGATTTCATATATAAACATTTTAATAAAAATATTCTAAGTGGTTGAGCACTTGGTAACCATACTTAACATTTAATCACGTCGCATATTCCATTTATTATGAAATCTTACTACACCGTACCAAGTGTAGTCACGAAACGAAGTACTGTGCAACCGTTGAATACTGGTCGTCCAGTCCGGTTGGGGTTGTCAGGCCCGATAGATCTATCAACAGGATTCGCGTTTACAATACCGCTGTAAATAATAGTTACCAAGCTACAGGGAAGTATGCCAGTGGTACAACTCAACGTAGAATATATTTTTCAGTTACTTGTGTGCATAACGTAAAACATAAAATACATGTATTCTCATCCCGAAATACTTAGAGTTTAAAAGTGGGACTATATACTCACTTTTGTCTTGAAGATATGTAATTTCGACTTGGTCTCCGATTGATATCACGAACCTATCCATATATAATATATCAATACCTTTTCTTTTTAAACAATCGTCACATATATATACTTATAATACTTTTAATACTTTTAATAATTCCTTAGTCCGTAGTTAGCAGTCCGATGTTAGTAATTCAATTTTAATGGTTCATATTTAGGTGTTTAATAAATAAATAAAACCCCCATCGAAATAAATAAAACCCCATCGTATTCGTATTGGTCGGGATTAATCTTGACCCACGGTACCGGTGTTGTCAAATGACGTGTTGCGTACATAAAGTACCGGTGTTGTCAAATGACGTGTTGCGTACAATCATGGGATCTTATGATTAATCTTCTCGTATTGTTTACGGGTGATCCTGAAATATATAAAATTAAATTATGAGTACATATATATAAAATATCATGGTATTTTAGAAAGATGTGATTTATTTAATTTTTCTCCAATTATTTTCGTGGCTAAACTAGTTTTGGATATCCGATTTTGTTTTGGTCATAGTTTCTTCGTTACAACTCTGTTTTCGTTGGTTCAACTTGCCACTTCCTTGGATCGAGTCCCTCTTTAAGAATATGAACTGTAAATACCTTAGTTTGTATTCGAAATCACAGGTCATAGGTCAAACTTTGGTGAAACTTATGAAGTTGATCATTTTCCATCATGTAAACAACCTTAAATGATTATTTTTCTAAAAATACTTATACTTTGAGTTAAATCATGAAATTTTTATGTGTTAACATATTCATAAGAAATATCATTTTTTTCCAGAATATAAACCTCCAATTCAAAGTTCAAGATGGTTTTTAATTATCCAACCCAAAACAGCCCCCGGTTGCATTTTGACGTCGTAAATTCAGTTTTTAAGGTGTTCTTTGAAAAACCAAGTTATACCTTGTTAAATTAGCATATATTTATGATATATTACAGGTCTTGAAGTATTTTAAAAGTTAAGTTAGAAGGATCTATTTAGTTTGCAAACAAGTTTGAAAACATTCAAACTATGTTCTTGTTGTTAAAATTTTATACCATAAAATAAGATAGCTATATATATATGAATCGAATAAGGTTATGAACAAAGTTACTACCTCAAGTTACTTGGACAAGATTGCTATAAAATAGAAGTAAAAACCTAGAACCAAAAGAGTGATGGAATTGGATGAAAGATTGGAAGTAAACTTGTGTTCTTGGAAGGATTCTTGAAGTGTTTTTGTAAGGGTTTTCCTATGGTGATTAAGGCTTGTTTCTATGGCTAGATCTTCATGGTTTCTTGCTGAATTGATGAGGGTTTCTTATGGCTTTCAAGTAGGTGTGTTAGAGAGTAATTTGGAAGTGATAATGGTGAACTAGAATTGATATGGGGAAGGCCATATAAAAACGTGAATGGGGGGAACATGGACAAGTTTTCCTTTTGTTATTTTGTATGACTTTCAATGCTAGCATCCAATTTCTAATTACCTTATACATAAGGCATGAACAAGGGCTGGTTGGTGGTGATTTTATGTGTATTTACCAATAGTAAATACGTATAGAAGCTAGGTATGATACGAGTACATATACTCTAGATATACGTATAGAAATCTTGTGAAAACGGAATGAGAATTCAAATATAGCTATCTTTTGTGAATATACTTATATGGTTTTATGTATTTAAGTCCTTAAAAAGTGATTAAATACATTATATATACGATATATGTATAAACATTATAGGTCATAAGTATTTATGTCAAATAACGTTACGTATGGTTATCGTTTTGAAAACTTAAGTTAGTAGTTTCAAAATATACTTATAACTTATTGTTATTAATACAAAATGAGATATTAAAACATCCATAAATCATGTTAAATATGTATATATACATATATATACACAAACGTATAATTATCATATATTTTATAGTTCGTGATATCATCGGTCAAACTAGACGGTCAAACGTTGTGTAAAACTCTTTTCGAAAACATAAGTTTCAATAATTTGGATTGCTTATCATGTTGGTAAGGTTTAATTTATGTAAATATTAATCTTATAAGTATAAATTGATCGAAAAAGTCCGGGTCATTACAGTACCTACCCGTTAAATAAATTTCGTCCCGAAATTTTAAAATTGTACCTATTTTGCGTCATCGGGAAACAAGTGTGGATACTTTTGTTTCATCTGATCCTCTCGTTCCCAAGTAAACTCAGGACCTCTTGGAGCATTCCAATGAACCTTAACGATCGGTATATTGCACTTTTTGAGCCGTTTAATTTCACGATCCATGATTTCGATTGGTTCTTCGATGAATTGTAGTTTCTCGTCGACATGGATTTCTTCAAGAGGAATGGTGAGGTCTTCCTTTGCAAGACACTTTTTAAGGTTTGAGACGTGAAATGTATTATGTACTCCGGCGAGTTGTTGTGGTAACTCGAGTCGATAAGCTACCGGTCCAATGCGTTCGATGATCTTGAACGGGCCTACGTACCTTGGGTTCAGTTTACCCCTTTTGCCGAAACGTATTACACCTTTCCATGGTGATACCTTTAACATAACCATGTCACCGATCTGAAACTCTAATGGTTTCCTTCGAACATCAGCGTAGCTCTTTTGGCGACTACGGGCTGTTTTCAATCTCTCCTTAATTTGTACTATCTTTTCAGTAGTTTCATGTATGATCTCGGGACCAGTTAATTGTCGATCTCCTACTTCATTCCAACAAATAGGAGATCTAAACTTCCTTCCATACAGTGCTTCGAATGGTGCAGCTTTAATGCTCGCATGATAACTATTATTATACGAGAATTCTGCTAACGGTAAATACTTATCCCATCCGTTTCCAAAATCGATCACACATGCCCTGAGCATGTCTTCAAGAGTCTGAATTGTTCTTTCACTCTGCCCGTCAGTTTGCGGATGATATGCAGTACTCATATCCAAACGAGTTCCTAGTGCCTCCTGTAGTGATTGCCAGAACTTTGAGGTAAATCTACTATCACGATCGGATATAATGGAAATAGGTATTCCATGCCTTGAAACAATTTCCTTTATATATAATTGTAATAATTTCTCCATTCTATCCGTTTCCTTTATAGGCAAGAAATGTGCAGATTTGGTAAGACGATCAACAATTACCCAAATGGTGTCGTATCCCCAGGCAGTCTTTGGTAACTTTGTGATGAAATCCATGGTAATACCGTCCCATTTCCATTCTGGAATTTCTGGTTGTTGAAGTAACCCTGACGGCTTCTGGTGTTCTGCTTTGACTTTGGAACAAGTTAAACATTCCCCAACATATGTTGCAACGTCTGTCTTTAAATTAGGCCACCAATAATGCGTCTTAAGATCTTGATACATCTTTCCAACTCCAGGATGTATCGAGTATCTTGTCTTATGTGCCTCATTCAATATTAACTTCCTTAATCCACCCAACTTTGGTACCCAAATACGGTTTGCAAAATATCGAATTCCATCTTCCCGCATAATGAGTTGTTTCCCATACTTCTTCATTATTTCATTTCCTATGTTTTCTTTAGTAAGAGCTTCTCGTTGAGCCTCTTTGATTTGTGTGTTGAGATTCATGCGAATTTTTATGTTCATTGCTCGTACTCGAATTGGTTCTCATTCCTTTCTGCTTAAAGCGTCAGCCACTACATTCGCTTTCCCGGGATGATAGCGAATCTCACAATCGTAGTCGTTTATCAGCTCGACCCACCTACGTTGCCTCATGTTCAGCTGTTTCTGATCGAAAATATGTTGAAGACTTTTATGATCAGTAAACACAGTGCATCTAACCCCATATAAGTAGTGTCTCCATATCTTTAACGCAAACACGACTGCTCCCAGTTCTAGATCATGCGTCGTATAATTCCGCTCGTGAATCTTCAATTGTCGAGATGCGTATGCAATAACTTTCTTTCGTTGCATAAGAACACAACCAAAACCTTGTCGCGAAGCGTCACAATATATTTCAAAATCATCGTTCCCTTCAGGTAACGATAAAATAGGCGCCGTAGTTAACTTCTTCTTCAGTAATTGAAATGCGTTCTCCTGCTCCGAGGTCCATTCGTATTTCTTCCCTTTTTGCGTTAATGCTGTCAACGGCTTAGCTATTCGGGAAAAATCTTGAATAAACCTTCTATAATAACCGGCTAAACCCAAAAATTGGCGTATCTGCATTGGTGTTTTAGGAGTCTCCCATTTTTCAATGGCCTCAATTTTAGCTGGATCAACCTGAATTCCTTTGCTACTAACAACGTGACCAAGAAATTGCACTTCTTTCAACCAGAAAGCACACTTAGAAAATTTAGCGTATAGCTGTTCTTTTCTCAACAACTCTAATATCAACCTTAAATGCTGCTCATGCTCTTGCTCACTCTTGGAATAGATAAGAATGTCATCAATGAAAACAATAACAAACTTATCTAAATATGGACTACAAACTCGATTCATGAGGTCCATGAATACAGCTGGCGCATTTGTCAACCCAAACGGCATGACCAAAAATTCGTAATGACCATAACGTGTCCGAAAAGCAGTTTTCGGTATATCTTCTTCTTTGACGCGTAATTGATGATAGCCCGATCTTAGGTCAATTTTCGAGTACACACATGATCCTTGGAGTTGATCAAATAAGTCGTCAATTCTCGGTAGTGGATACCGATTTTTGATAGTTAACTTATTTAATTCACGATAATCTATACACATCCTAAAAGATCCATCTTTCTTTTTAACAAATAGAATCGGAGCTCCCCACGGTGAAGTACTTGGTCGTATGAATCCACGATCCAGTAATTCTTTTAACTGACTCTGAAGTTCTTTTAACTCGGACGGTGCAAGTCTATATGGAGCACGGGCAACTGGTGCAGCTCCTGGTACTAAATCTATTTGAAATTCTACAGATCTAAATGGAGGTAATCCCGGCAACTCTTCCTGAAAAACTTCAGGAAAATCTCTTGCCACAGGCACGTCGTTGATGCACTTCTCTTTTTCTTTCTTTTCGACTTTATTAACATGTGCTAGAATAGCATAACATCCCTTTTCTAAACACTTCTTGGCTTTCAAACAGCTAATGAGTTTTAGCTTTGAGTTACCCTTCTCTCCATAAATCATCACCGGCATTTTATCCTTACAAGGAATGCGAATTGCCTTCTTGGCACACACAACTTCAGCTCCTACTTTGGACATCCAGTCCATGCCGACTATTACATCAAAACTTCCTAATTCTACGGGTATTAAATCAATTTTAAATGTTTCTCCAGCTAAATTTATTTTACAATCACGGAAAATTTTATCGGCTTTAATTAGTTTACCATTAGCTAACTCAATCATGTACTTAGCATCTAGAGGTAATGATGAACAATTCAATTTAGCGTAAAAGCCTCTACTCACGTAACTTCTATCGGCACCAGTATCAAATATAATAGATGCGGATAAGTTATTAATGGTAAACGTACCCGTAACAAGCTCCGGGTCTTCACACGCCTCTCTAGCATTAATAACAAATGCTCTTCCACGTGCAGATCCATTATTCTTCTCTGGATTCGGACACTGGCTCTTATAGTGACCTTGTTTTCCACACCCATAACAAGTAATGGTAGCCAAAGCAGTTCTATTTGCATTGGTGGCAGGAGTCTTGGTACCATTTGTATTTGTAACGAGGGCCCTACAATCTTCAGCAAGATGACCCTTTCGATTACATTTGTTGCATACCACATTACAGTAGCCAGAGTGATGTTTGTGGCATCGGTTACATAAAGGATTTTGTCCTTTGTAACCAAAGCTTAAACCACTACCCGCACCTTGCGTGATTTCTTGTTTCTTAAAAGATTGTTGTTGGTTACCTCGATCATAATTTCCATTCCACTTTCTTTTGTTACCTGATACCTTCACATCAGTATTGGATACTTTCTTATCCATGATGACCTGATCCATTAGCTCGTTTGCCATGGTTATAGCTTCATGAATTGTCTTAGGTTTCGATGCTGTAACATTTGCCTTGACCTTTTTGGGCAAACCATCTTTGTACATTTCAATCTTCCGTTCTTCGGTTGGGACCAATTCAGGACATAGCAAAACTAATTCCATGAATCGCTGATTGTAGTTGGTGATTTCAGTACCAATAACCTTCAGACTTCGTAATTCATCTTCCAACTTCCTAACCTCGTTCCTTGGACAATATTCGTTGATTAACATTGTTTTGAATTCTTCCCATGGAGTATCATAAGCTACATCTCCTCCTACAGCCTTCACAAAATTTTTCCACCACGTGAGTGCACTATCTTGTAAAGTGCACGATGCATACTTGGTCATGTCCTTTTCAACACAACCACTGATTTTAAACACAGTCTCCATCTTTTCTATCCACCGGGTTAAACCGATCGGTCCTTCCGTTCCACTGAATGATGAGGGCTTGCAAGCTTGAAAAGTCTTGTAGGTACATCCTACACGATGATTTGGGTTAACTGCAGCAGCTCTTGCAGCTTCGACCCATAACATTCTGTCGTTCACTCGCTGGTTGATGAATTCCTCGACTTCTTGTTCCGTCATTCGATTCAATCGCGCCATTTCCTAATGAAAGAAAATAATTATTCACATGGAATATTATAGATGTAGTGTGTATTTATAGTACATTATAGCTTGTTAACAATATGAACCAGGTATTATTATAAAAGCCTTTTCTTCTTATTAGCATTTTATAATTATATCTAGGGTAGTACCTACCCGTTAATGTTCATACTTAATAGCTTAGTACAGAACCAATTACTACAATCTAAATAATACTTAACCATGGAAAATTATTGCATTTCATACTTCACTATTTTACATATGCTTATCTTACATCGAACATTAAGCAAACCACACTAATAATATTATACAAAACATTATATGATCCCATGGTTTAATACGGCAGCGCATCGTTTGGTCTATTTTCTAGGACGTTTAGGTTCAAGGAATGGCCTAACGCTTATCCTAGCTGTCTGCCTATATTTTGGCTGTGAGGCTGAAGAACTGGATGCCGGGATAGAATGAATAGGAATAGCGGGAATAGGGGTGGTAGTGTCTAGTGGAGTTGGTGCCACATCATCCTTACTAAACTCGGGATTTGAATTTTCTAATTCATTAGCCTTTCGTTTCTTTCCTAGTTCGAACTTGTCTTTTGTAATTTCCTGTATTTCTTCCTCGGGTTCACTTTCCTCCTCGGGTTCACTTTCCTCCTCGGGTTCACTTTCCTCCTCGGGTTCACTTTCCGGGTTCTCTATAGTCGGTTCATCCGGAATTTGTGAGTCTTCCCCAAAGATATTATTTTCGTCATCGGATAGGTTAATGACTGGAACACCATCTGAAGATTCTGGTTCGGAGTCGCTGAATGTGATAACAAGTTCTGAGCCCGACATCTATCACACAACAACTAACCCATTAGTACTACATAATATTTACATATAAATTTTAACCAAGAATGATAAGCAATGGTTTTTAAATCAGACCCGGTCAAAGTCCAGACTTACTAATGTATCCTAACGACTTATCAGTTAGACACACTAATGCAAACCTGGTTCGCTAAGACCACCGCTCTGATACCACATGTCATAACCCGTCCTTAACCATAAGAACAAGTTAGATAACGTATGATTTCATTGCGAGGTATTGACCTCTATATGCGACATTTTTAAAAGAACAACTGCATTTATTTTACATTACAAACCATAACTCTTATGATAATACAAGCTTTAGACAATATAAAGATGATTATCGTTTAGCGATAATCTTAGACTTACAAACTTTACATGTGATGATAACAATACGATTTCTAGCATATTTTACATTACAAATCCTCCGATATGCAGTTTTATTTTTGACACAAATATGCATACTCAAGATCTTGTTTAAATTCAACATGTTGCAGCGGAAGCTTTTAGTTATCACCTGAGAATAGACATGTTTAAAACGTCAACATAAAGTTGGTGAGATATAGGTTTAATGCCGGCAGCAATATATATATATAGACCACAAGATTTCATATATAAACATTTTAATAAAAATATTCTAAGTGGTTGAGCACTTGGTAACCATACTTAACATTTAATCACGTCGCATATTCCCTTTATTATGAAATCTTACTACACCGTACCAAGTGTAGTCACGAAACGAAGTACTGTGCAACCGTTGAATACTGGTCGTCCAGTCCGGTTGGGGTTGTCAGGCCCGATAGATCTATCAACAGGATTCGCGTTTACAATACCGCTGTAAATAATAGTTACCAAGCTACAGGGAAGTATGCCAGTGGTACAAATCAACGTAGAATATATTTTTCAGTTACTTGTGTCCATAACGTAAAACATAAAATACATGTATTCTCATCCCGAAATACTTAGAGTTTAAAAGTGGGACTATATACTCACTTTTGTCTTGAAGATATGTAATTTCGACTTGGTCTCCGATTGATATCACGAACCTATCCATATATAATATATCAATACCTTTTCTTTTTAAACAATCGTCACATATATATACTTATAATACTTTTAATAATTCCTTAGTCCGTAGTTAGCAGTCCGATGTTAGTAATTCAATTTTAATGGTTCATATTTAGGTGTTTAATAAATAAATAAAACCCCCATCAAAATAAATAAAACCCCATCGTATTCGTATTGGTCGGGATTAATCTTGACCCACGGTACCGGTGTTGTCAAATGACGTGTTGCGTACATAAAGTACCGGTGTTGTCAAATGACGTGTTGCGTACAATCATGGGATCTTATGATTAATCTTCTCGTATTGTTTACGGGTGATCCTGAAATATATAAAATTAAATTATGAGTACATATATATAAAATATCATGTTATTTTAGAAAGATGTGATTTATTTAATTTTTCTCCAATTATTTCCGTGGCTAAACTAGTTTTGGATATCCGATTTTGTTTTGGTCATAGTTTCTTCGTTACAACTCCGTTTTCGTTGGTTCAACTTGCCACTTCCTTGGATCGAGTCCCTCTTTAAGAATATGAACTGTAAATACCTTAGTTTGTATTCGAAATCACAGGTCATAGGTCAAACTTTGGTGAAACTTATGAAGTTGATCATTTTCCATCATGTAAACAACCTTAAATGATTATTTTTCTAAAAATACTTATACTTTGAGTTAAATCATGAAATTTTTATGTGTTAACATATTCATAAGAAATATCATTTTTTTTCCAGAATATAAACCTCCAATTCAAAGTTCAAGATGGTTTTTAATTATCCAACCCAAAACAGCCCCCGGTTGCATTCCGACGTCGTAAATTCAGTTTTTAAGGTGTTCTTTGAAAAACCAAGTTATACCTTGTTAAATTAGCATATATTTATGATATATTACAGGTCTTGAAGTATTTTAAAAGTTAAGTTAGAAGGATCTATTTAGTTTGCAAACAAGTTTGAAAACATTCAAACTATGTTCTTGTTGTTAAAATTTTATACCATAAAATAAGATAGCTATATATATATGAATCGAATAAGGTTATGAACAAAGTTACTACCTCAAGTTACTTGGACAAGATTGCTATAAAAGAGAAGTAAAAACCTAGAACCAAAAGAGTGATGGAATTGGATGAAAGATTGGAAGTAAACTTGTGTTCTTGGAAGGATTCTTGAAGTGTTTTTGTAAGGGTTTTCCTATGGTGATTAAGGCTTGTTTCTATGGCTAGATCTTCATGGTTTCTTGCTGAATTGATGAGGGTTTCTTATGGCTTTCAAGTAGGTGTGTTAGAGAGTAATTTGGAAGTGATAATGGTGAACTAGAATTGATATGGGGAAGGCCATATAAAAACGTGAATGGGGGGAACATGGACAAGTTTTCCTTTTGTTATTTTGTATGACTTTCAATGCTAGCATCCAATTTCTAATTACCTTATACATAAGGCATGAACAAGGGCTGGTTGGTGGTGATTTGATGTGTATTTACCAATAGTAAATACGTATAGAAGCTAGGTATGATACGAGTACATATACTCTAGATATACGTATAGAAATCTTGTGAAAACGGAATGAGAATTCAAATATAGCTATCTTTTGTGAATATACTTATATGGTTTTATGTATTTAAGTCCTTAAAAAGTGATTAAATACATTATATATACGATATATGTATAAACATTATAGGTCATAAGTATTTATGTCAAATAACGTTACGTATGGTTATCGTTTTGAAAACTTAAGTTAGTAGTTTCAAAATATACTTATAACTTATTGTTATTAATACAAAATGAGATATTAAAACATCCATAAATCATGTTAAATATGTATATATACATATATATACACAAACGTATAATTATCATATATTTTATAGTTCGTGATATCATCGGTCAAACTAGACGGTCAAACGTTGTGTAAAACTCTTTTCGAAAACATAAGTTTCAATAATTTAGATTGCTTATCATGTTGGTAAGGTTTAATTTATGTAAATATTAATCTTATAAGTATAAATTAATCGAAAAAGTCCGGGTCATTACATGGGCCCAACAAACCCCATCCGTTGTAGCGGTTGCTTTAGTACTTCAAAATTATCATGTCCGAAGGATGTCCCAGAATGATGGGGATATTCTATATGCATCTTGTTAATGTCGGTTACCAGGTATTCACCATATGAATAATTTTTATGCAGATTGCTATTATGCATGCATGTTGTTTATGAGAAATGAAAATATGAAATCTTGTGGTCTATTAATATAATTTGATAAATATATAGGTTAAACCTATAACTCACCAACATTTTTGTTGACGTTTTAAGCATGTTTATTCTCAGGTGATTGTTAAGAGCTTCCGCTGTTGCATGCTAATTTAAGGACAAGAATTGGAGTCAGCATGCTTGTAATATATTGTTTAAAAACTGCATTCGGAGATTTAAATCGATGTATAATATTATTGTAAATCAATATGTAATGTTCGTGTGTAAAATGTTATCTTTTAGATTATCATTACTTGATAATCTACGTTATGATTTTTAAACCTTTATTGATAAAATAAAGGTTATGGTTTGTTTTAAAAACGAATGCAGTCTTTGAAAAACGTCTCATATAGAGGTCAAAACCTCCAACGAAATCAATTAATACGAAACGTTTATAATCTATATGAACGGGACATTTCATACTCGTGCCTAATATATAATATAGTTGTAAAAACAGTTTAAGAAATAGTTTCAAAAGTAGCATGTATCTCATTCCAAAAATGTTAATGAAAAAGGGACTGTAGACTCACCTTAGCAAAAGCACTTGTAATTTCTTAGCAAAGTACGATTGTCGAACAATCTCGACTGAACAACGCAACCTAAATAAGTAAATCATCTTAAGTATACACTTATAGGTCAAAACATGTCAACCCATAGTGTACGCAAAGTCCTAGTGCTCAGACTGACTCAATGAACAAGTAAAAGTCAACTAATCCAAGCAAGACAACAAAAGTCAACCCTAAAGTCAACTTTGTCAAAGTGGTCAACTAAAGTAAAACATCTCAGTAGGTCATACAAACATGATCAATAAGTCAAACCTAGGTCAAGTTCCACTTTACAGTTCATAGTTAAGCATATTGAACTTTTGCACCTTAAAGCATGCCTTAGAAATTCGTACGTCATAGAAAGATCCAACTATAGCTCATAGCACATAAATCATTAAATCATGAAAAAATCCAGATCATAACTACACTTAAAATCGATTCAAAAAAGTCTGGCCAAAGCCTCATACGATAGATAAAAGTCCAATATCAGAAAGGGTCTAATCATAGTTCATTACAGAAATTTCTGCCCGCGCATTAGTTTTTAAACATTTTTCATAAAATATAGAAAATAGATTTTGATGATGTAACAACCCGACTTCGTTATACCAAAAATACGACTTAAAAAAAAATTCCTGGGACAGTACATCTGGACGGCGTCTAGGTATCTGGACGGCGTCCAGCTCTGACGGACTGGACGGCGTCCAAGCCCTTGGGACGGCGTCCAAATGAACTAAAAGTTCCTGATCAGTTTTTCGAATTCACGCGAGCGGAAAACCCGCTTTCCGACACTTTTAAACGAAACAATTTTCACAACACATCGTATTAAGTGAAACTAAGAGATTTCCGCAATGAAGATAAGTTTTACAACACCGGGCCCACAATGACCCATTTTACAAATAATGTAGAGATTTCGACCCATTTATCTCTTTAGACGGATTAGGACTCTATAACCCAACCCAATACCAAGAGCATAATCCCGGAGACTACCAAATCCCCAATCCGCGTCCATATAACCAAAACCTACCCCTTCGAGCCCAAGCGCTCCTATGCATCTAGTCTAACAACTAGCTAGCTTCATAACAAAATACCTGTAAAAAGGTAAACAACGAGAGGGGTAAGCATAAAGCTTAGTGAATGCAATAATTATACACATACATATATAATATACCTACTTGCAATTACTTACATAAATAACGCAAACATGCTAGCAAACACAATTAGCTTATCGTCACAAATACAAGCTATAACCTCCAATAATCATGCTAGCATATATAACATGAACAAAGTAATATGCTTACACCACAACACAATAACCATGGTTAACCAATAGTACAAGGGAACGACGCTCGCGAAAATGCCATCGGTGTTCACAACATCCGTTAGGGCACTTAACACCTCGCACCACTAACCGATAGGGTGGCACCTTAACACCTCGGCACTTCACCCCGAGTGGCATCTTAACACCTCGATGCTTCACTCATTATTTTACGGAGTGGTGTCTTAACACCTCGATACTACACTCCTAGGTGGCATCTTAACACCTCGATGCTACACCCGAGTGGCATCTTAACACCTCGATGCTATACTCTTCACGTGAAACATGGTGTCTTAACACCTAGACACTACACATTTCACGCTACAACAAATAGATACATTATATACCTACGCATATAATTATTCCACTCACCTTATCACGTCGGTGGTGATTTAGCACTTCCGTATGCTTCGAGCAAGGTACCTAATACATAAGTACACATTCAATACACAACTTGTGGAATTAACCACAATACTCACTCACACCCAAAACCGCCCATAAAATGGCCAAGACTCATCTTTAATTACTAAAACTTGTGATGTAAGTCTACTAACACCAATTAGCACAAACTTAGGGTGTTTCATACCCATTTCACCCAATTAGGTCAACCTTAACTCATTTGACCCATTTCAACACTTATACATACCATTTTAGCCAAACATGACCCATTTACAATTTTTCCATCATTTACAAGTGTATTAATGACTAATCAACACAATTTAACACTTACAACTTCAATTCACATGGCCAAACCCTAGATCATAGCTATTAGGGTTTTCCTTATCTCAACATAACCCAAATTCACCCATTTTACCCCCAAATGGGTCTTACAAGTTCCAACACTCCTAAAATCACTAATACTAGTGATTATACCCCACATACAAACCTTAAACATGCTTAAATCATTAACCAACCCAAAACCCGTAAAATATCAAAATAGTGGGTTTCCATAAACCCTCTTCATCATTTAAAGGGTTTTACAAATAACAAGCTCAAACCCTAAATGTACACAAGAATCTTAACAATGAAATTCGGAGTTGAGACTTACCAATACTACCAAAATGTAGCCGTGAATGAAAGGAACAACTTTAACTCTCGAGCTTTGACCCGAAACGCTCATCTTCTTCACCAAATCAAGCTTTCTCACTCTAAATTAACCCTCTCTCTAAAATAAGATGAGAGTGTTTTGTGTGGGTGAGAATGAGCTCCAAATGGAGTTCTAGATCATTTTTGATGATCCCAAACCGACCCCAAGTGAAAAGACCCAAATACCCCTTTTAATTTGAGTAAAATAGAGCTGCTGGCCTGTCAGGCCTTCTGGACGGCGTCCAAAAAGCTTGGACGGCGTCCTAACCTTCATTGTTGGACGACGTCCCAAAGTCTGGACGGAGTCCCAATGAACTGAGTCTGAAACTGAACTTGTTTTGGTCGTAACTTTCAAACCGTAACTCCGTTTTCGACGAATCAAATATCATTGGAAACGTAATGAGATTTACTATCCAATGGTAAGGTTTTAGAACATCAACTCCAACTTTATTTGGGATTCAAATATACAATTACATGCCTCGTATTTCGAATGTCGTTCGAAATAACTCGTAACTGAAAACGGGTGTTACAACTCTCCTCCACTTAAATTGGATCACGTCCTCGTGATCCCCACCTATAATAGAAGTTAAGCAGTTCTCCCTCGAACATCTCTGCTTCCAATGCGGAGTTACACAAGTAGTACTTGCATCCGCACTCTCGCTTCGTGCACTAATGTATCATAATACAACAATATTGGGTAATCAACCCACGAGTCGAAACAACCGTAACCGTTGCTCCTATGCCGAGTATCCAAACTAATACCATACACTTCACAATCGTCCTAAGAGTAGAACAATTTGCCGACAAACATCGTCGTCACGCCTCACGATCTTACGAAACACAACCAAACCCGACATCCATAACATCTTCTACAAATCCGAAGATCTAACCACACGCTAATAATCACTAGTGTGCACTACCACAACAAACAATAACTCATACACTCAACTTCCAGAGTTTCCATATAGGAAAATACGAAAATCACTACATATACCTTCAAGTTCTCTCGGCTACAACTCGCCACAAGCTACGTCCGTAACCATATCACTCAATCAGTCAATCCGCACATGACCAATCCGTCACTAGATTAATCCAGGACAACAATAATACACCATGGGCTGAGCAAAACATCAACACTCGACGAGGGTTCCTCCTCTAAACCCTACAACACAACCACACCAGACGGCTTCCTAGTACTAGCATGGAGACTAATCATATACTAGAATCCCGTCAAGGCGAATTATCATCACAAAATTCCGCAATTCGCCACACGATCTACAAAAATATTCACCACGCCGGGTGGACCTTCCTACCTAGACCGTCCGTTAAAGATGGTCTCGACATTTCAATGCAACTAACAGTCGCATTACTAGGGAACACACTCTCACAAACAAACAACATCCGCGTGTCTCGATGTGAGACAATCAGAATCGACACTCTCCGTCTCACATTCGTCCATAAAGTGGAATAATCCACTGACAATCTCCACGATTGCGTTTCCCGACAGGGAAAATACAATATTCGTCACGATATCGAACTTGTTCTCATTCAATTATACTGTCCGGGTTTCACGACAACCCAGATTTTTCACTACGGGAGCACCCGCAACGACAACTTCATTCTCTCACTCCGGGATCTCAAACTTCACATTTGGTCTCATACCGCACATTGGTACTACACGACCACCTTACATAGGAAGTCTTACACTTCCTTCGATCCCATCATCACAATCTTCACACGTAACATTCTCGAGTTGTAACTCACAATCGTAAAGCACGATCTCGAGTCGACATTAGCAACCCGTCACTCTTCCTCGTTAGGAGCTCCGAATACCCATTGAGGCTTAGCATGGTACGCTCCAACATTTCACTATACATAACACCACTGGAGTTTTCCTCGGGCGGCAGTGAAAACTCCCCCACTTAGGATTTATCTCCCTATTCTCACCGCCAAGATGATAACATCCCGCGGAATTGTAATTCCACGTCACACCTGACCATTCTCACCGTTGGTTATAAACATCAATTCACCGCAAATTCGCTTTAGGCTCTCAAAGCCAACATGCACAATCACTTGAGACGTCGTACACGCGATGAAATCACACCTTCATACCACAATTCACAACTAACTACCTTAATCGTTCGAAAAGCAAACTCCACCATAGTCTTACATATGCCTCTAAGCCTAGGCATATGTCACGCCGCTTACTTAGTCGTGATTCTCAGTCGAGAACACCCGACCTTCCACTTGACGAATCGTTATCAACAATTGCTCACTCTGATGGAGAAGAGTGACCAATTCTGACACCATAATTGCGTTCACCACAATATCAACACTTCATCAAAACCCTTCGGACTAACTGACCATTAAGTCCGTCACCGGCTCACCGGTCATCTTTACCCGTCTATCACTTAAGAGCAACAAGATTTGCTCACCCGTCACTTCATAAGAAGTATTCATCACAATGCTCTTAAACTTCGACTTTTGTGACCGTCGTATTACTATCACCCTTTGATCACTATTATAATCTCCGCTGCTTCCAAGGGTATCTCACCGGCACCCTAAGCACAAAGTGATCACACCATCATCGGAGTTGAACATCACACTAGCAGGTATAAGAAGGCACCTGACGCAGTGTCATACCGACTCCCGCCACAACCTACTAAATTTTAGAACTCGATCTTTAGGTTCCATACACCCGATGTCACCCGTCTCTCTATAATAATGACCCGAAGTCATACATACCCGACAAACCTTACGGTTTATCGTCTTATCGAAGGTTCCTAGCGATCACACGCTACCCGCAACTTTCACAAGGCCAAAACGATATAGCCTAATGAAACCCTTCATCTAACACTAAGGAGATGCTTGAGAACACCAAGTCTTACACCCTTCCACCTATCGGCACAGTCACAACGATAGGGGTATTCCGTTAGGAATGTTACCCTATAATCCACAACACACCAACACACTATCGTAAACATTGTCATATGGGTCCCACTCCCATGAGTTTAACGACCAGAAGACTCCTCGATTCGCCAATTCCAAGGCGGCTCACAATTAGAATCCTAACACGATTCTCTACCCACACACTCTACCGAGTGTAACTCAAAACTACAATCATTAGACTTGTCGCATTCCATTACGTAATTCAAGTCCTCGTCGCACACATGCAAGCGTAAATCGGTCATCCTAGTTACGATGGGTAACTAAAACGAATTACAATCTCAATAATGCACCCACTACTTAGGGTGGCTAAGCACGCACCAAACTCGTGAGTTAGCTCGCTCACTTAACTAACCGATTCCATCGTACACTTCCCGACTCATAAAGAACCTGATGTGATAACAAGCACATCACTCGAGACTACTATATCCTAGGAACCAATAAAAGATTCCTAATTCGTCCCTTTCTACCCCAACCATGCCACGTCTCCTCCGTTCGGTACTTGTCATGTCATGTTTAGTGTCAAGATACACTTTCGTAATAATGGTGATCGGTCATTATTACAAATGTGTATCTTACCATTTCCACATGGTCACGCAAAGTACTTTACCCTGAATGACGCAACATTCACACAAAATAACACGCGATAACTCCTAGTACCCGAATGACCAAAGTCCTTACCGTGAACTTGATCACTCAAAACCGCCAAACCTTTGAATCTCTCCAATAGATTCATCTCTAAGACAACGCACCAATTAGATACCTGTATATATATAAACCAATATACAATAGTAATAAACGTACAAAAGTACACCACAACGACAAGTCAACCTACAACCTAGGTGACTATCACTAAAACAACGTCCAAGTTTGCCTACTTACCTTAGGCACTAGCAATCTAAGGCACTAATTTACACGCAAAATAAGGCCCCACATCATCACACTTTGGACAAAAACAAGTCCTAGTTAGTCACCTACTCTAAGGCACTAACAAATTTCAATCCGACCCGTAATCCTACAAGTCCCGCAAATAACGCACAACCGCCAATAAGTCTAAGACTAGACACCTATTCCAAGGTCACCTAATTCCCTTAGACTATGCTCTGATACCACTTGTAACAACCCGACTTCGTTATACCAAAAACACGACTTAAAAAAAAAATTCCTGGGACAGTACATCTGGACGGCGTCCAGTTATCTGGACGGCGTCCAGCTCTGACGGACTGGACGGCGTCCAAGCCCTTAGTACGGCGTCCAAATGAACTAAAAGTTCCTGATCAGTTTTTCGAATTCACGCGAGCGGAAAACCCGCTTCCCGACACTTTTAAACGAAACAATTTTCACAACACATCGTATTAAGTGAAACTAAGAGATTTCCGCAATGAAGATAAGTTTTACAACACCGGGCCCACAATGACCCGTTTTACAAATAATGTAGAGATTTTGACCCATTTATCTCTTTAGACGGATTAGGACTCTATAACCCAACCCAATACCAAGAGCATAATCCCGGAGACTACCAAATCCCCAATCCGCGTCCATATAACCAAAAGCTACCCCTTCGAGCCCAAGCACTCCTATGCATCTAGTCTAACAACTAGCTAGCATCATAACAAAAAACCTGTAAAAAGGTAAACAACGAGAGGGGTAAGCATAAAGCTTAGTGAATGCAATAATTATACACATACATATAATATACCTACTTGCAATCACTTACACAAATACCGCAAACATGCTAGCAAACACAATTAGCTTATCGTCACAAATACAAGCTATAACCTCCAATAATCATGCTAGCATAACACAAGCATATATAACATGAACAAAGTAATATGCTTACACCATAACACAATAACCATGGTTAACCAATAGTACAAGGGAACGGTGCTCGCGAAAACGCCATCGGTGTTCACAACATCCGTTAGGGCACTTAACACCTCGCACCACTAACCCCTAGGGTGGCACCTTAACACCTCGGCACTTCACCCCGAGTGGCATCTTAACACCTCGATGCTTCACTAATTATTTTACGGAGTGGTGTCTTTGAAATGTCCCGTTCTTATTGATTAAAAACGTTCCATATTAATTGATTTCGTTGCGAGGTTTTGACCTCTATATGAGACGTTTTTCAAAGACTGCATTCATTTTAAAACAACCCATAACCTTTATTTCATCAATAAAGGTTTAAAAAGCTTTACGTAGATTATCAAATAATGATAATCTAAAATATTCTGTTTACACACGACTATTACATAATGGTTTACAATACAAATATGTTACAATGAAATAAGTTTCTTGAATGCAGTTTTTACACAATATCATACAAGCATGGACTCCAAATCTTGTCCTTATTTAAGTATGCGACAGCGGAAGCTCTTAATAATCACCTGAGAATAAACATGCTTAAAACGTCAACAAAAAATGTTGGTGAGTTATAGGTTAAACCTATATATATCAAATCGTAACAATAGACCACAAGATTTCATATTTCAATATACATCCCATACATAGAGATAAAAATCATTCATATGGTGAACACCTGGTAACCGACATTAACAAGATGCATATTTAAGAATATCCCCATCATTCCGGGACACCCTTCGGATATGATATAAATTTCGAAGTACTAAAGCATCCGGTACTTTGGATGGGGTTTGTTAGGCCCAATAGATCTATCTTTAGGATTCGCGTCAATTAGGGTGTCTGTTCCCTAATTCTTAGATTACCAGACTTAATAAAAAGGGGCATATTCGATTTCGATAATTCAATCATAGAATGTAGTTTCACGTACTTGTGTCTATTTTGTAAATCATTTATAAAACCTGCATGTATTCTCATCCCAAAAATATTAGATTTTAAAAGTGGGACTATAACTCACTTTCACAGATTTTTTTACTTCGTCGAGAAGTAAGACTTGGCCACTGGTCGATTCACGAACCTATAACAAATATGTACATATATATCAAAGTATGTTCAAAATATATTTACAACACTTTTAGTACATTTTGATGTTTTAAGTTTATTAAGTCAGCTGTCCTCGTTAGTAACCTACAACTAGTTGTCCACAGTTAGATGTACAGAAATAAATCGATATATATTATCTTGAATCAATCCACGACCCATTGTATACATATCTCAGTATTGATCACAACTCAAACTATATATATTTTGGAATCAACCTCAACCCTGTATAGCTAACTCCAACATTCACATATAGAGTGTCTATGGTTGTTCCGAAATATATATAGATGTGTCGACATGATAGGTCGAAACATTGTATACGTGTCTATGGTATCTCAAGATTACATAATATACAATACAAGTTGATTAAGTTATGGTTGGAATAGATTTGTTACCAATTTTCACGTAGCTAAAAGGAGTAGTTTTTACCAATTTTGTTTTGCTCGCCATTTCTTCGTTTCTAATCCGTTTTGAGTGATTTAAGCGGCCACGGTTTTGTATTGAACTTGACTTTATGAAACTAAACAGAAAAGGTATAGGTTTATCGTCAGAAATACAAGTTACAAGTCGTTTTTGAAAGAGGTAGTCATTTCCGTCGAAAGAACGACATCTTGATGACTGTTTTGAAAAACATACTTTCACTTTGAGTTTAACCATGATTTTTGGATATGGTTTCATGTTCATAAGAAAAATCATTTTCCCAGAAGTATAGCTTTTAAATCAAAGTTTTTCATAGTTTTTAATTATCCAAACCAAAACAGCCCCCGGTTGAAACTACGACGGCATAAATCCGGTTTTATGGTGTTTATCGTGTTTCCGGGTTTTAAATCATTAAGTTAGCATATCATATAGATATAGATCATGTGTATAGTTGATTTTAAAAGTGTAGTTAGAAGGATTAACTTTATTTGCGAACAAGTTTAGAATTAACTAAACTATGTTCTAGTGATTACTAGTTTACCACTTCGAATATGATAGCTTTTTATGTATGAATCGAATGATGTTATGAACATCATTACTACCTTAAGTTCCTTGGATAAACCTACTGGAAAAGAGAAAAATGGATCTAGCTTCAACGGATCCTTGGATGGATCGAAGTTCTTGAAGCAGAATCATGACACGAAAACAAGTTCAAGTAAGATCATCACTTAAAATAAGATTGTTATAGTTATAGAAATTGAACCAAAGTTTGAATATGATTATTACCTTGTATTAGAATGATAACCTACTGTAAGAAATAAAGATTTCTTGAGGTTGGATGATCACCTTACAAGATTGAAAGTGAGCTAGCAAACTTGAAAGTATTCTTGATTTTATGTAACTAGAACTTGTAGAATTTATGAAGAACACTTAGAACTTGAAGTTAGAACTTGAGAGAGATCAATTAGATGAATAAAATTGAAGAATGAAAGTGTTTGTAGGTGTTTTTGGTCGTTGGTGTATGGATTAGATATAAAGGATATGTAATTTTATTTTCATGTAAATAAGTCATGAATGATTACTCATATTTTTGTAATTTTATGAGATATTTCATGCTAGTTGCCAAATGATGGTTCCCACATGTGTTAGGTGACTCACATGGGCTGCTAAGAGGTGATCATTGGATTGTATATACCAATAGTACATACATCTAAAAGCTGTGTATTGTACGAGTACGAATACGGGTGCATACGAGTAGAATTGTTGATGAAACTGAACGAGGATGTAATTGTAAGCATTTTTGTTAAGTAGAAGTATTTTGATAAGTGTCTTGAAGTCTTTCAAAAGTGTATGAATACATATTAAAACACTACGTGTATATACATTTTAACTGAGTCGTTAAGTCATCGTTAGTCGTTACATGTAAGTGTTGTTTTGAGACCTTTAGGTTAACGATCTTGTTAAATGTTGTTAACCCAAAGTTTATAATATCAAATGAGATTTTAAATTATTATATTATCATGATATTATGATATATTAATATATCTTAATATGATATATACATTTAAATGTCGTTACAACGATAATCGTTACATATATGTCTCGTTTCGAAATCCTTAAGTTAGTAGTCTTGTTTTTACTTAAGTAGTTCATTGTTAATACACTTAATGATATATTTAATTATCATATTATCATGTTATATATAATATAATAATGTATTAATATGCTTCATATATATTTAGTAAGACGTGGTTATAACGATAATCGTTATATGTATCGTTTCGAGTTTCATACGTCAATAGTCTCTTTTTAAGTATATAACTTATTGTTACTATTTTTAATGAGATACTTGATGATCATTATATCATGTTAAACATATATATTTATTCATTTATGTATCATCATGTCATATACAACTTATAGCGTACGTGAATCATTGGTCAAACTGGGTAATCAGACGTTTACAAAATTTCCGTTTCAATTAACCAAGTCTTAACAAGTTTGATTGCTTAACATGTTGGAAACATTTAATCATGTAAATATTGTTTTCATTAAACATATAATCATAGAAAGGTTCGAAAAAGTTCGGGTCACTACAGTCTTAACACCTCGACACTACACTCCTAGGTGGCATCTTAACACCTCGATGCTACACCCGAGTGGCATCTTAACACCTCGATGCTATACTCTTCACGTGAAACATGGTGTCTTAACACCTAGACACTACACATTTCACGCTACAACAAATAGATACATTATATACCTACGCATATAATTATTCCACTCACCTTATCACGTCGGTGGTGATTTAGCACTTCCGTATGCTTCGAGCAAGGTACCTAATACATAAGTACACATTCAATACACAACTTGTGGAATTAACCACAATACTCACTCACACCCAAAACCGCCCATAAAATGGCCAAGACTCATCTTTAATTACTAAAACTAGTGATGTAAGTCTACTAACACCAATTAGCACAAACTTAGGGTGTTTCATACCCATTTCACCTAATTAGGTCAACCTTAACTCATTTGACCCATTTCAACACTTATACATACCATTTTTGCCAAACATGACCCATTTACAATTTTTCCATCATTTACAAGTGTATTAATGACTAATCAACACAATTTAACACTTACAACTTCAATTCACATGGCCAAACCCTAGATCATAGCTATTAGGGTTTTCCTTATCTCAACATAACCCAAATTCACCCATTTTACCCCCAAATGGGTCTTACAAGTTCCAACACTCCTAAAATCACTAATACTAGTGATTATACCCCACATACAAACCTTAAACATGCTTAAATCATTAACCAACCCAAAACCCGCAAAATATCAAAATAGTGGGTTTCCATAAACCCTCTTCATCAGCTAAAAGGATTTTACAAATAACAAGCTCAAACCCTAAATGTACACAAGAATCTTAACAATGAAATTCGGAGTTGAGACTTACCAATACTACCAAAATGTAGCCGTGAATAAAAGGAACAACTTTAACTCTCGAGCTTTGACCCCAAATGCTCATCTTCTTCACCAAACCAAGCTTTCTCACTCTAAATTAACCCTCTCTCTCTAAAATAAGATGAGAGTGTTTTGTGTGGGTGAGAATGAGCTCCAAATGGAGTTCTAGATCATTTTTGATGATCCCAAACCGACCCCAAGTGAAAAGACCCAAATACCCCTTTTAATTTGAGTAAAATAGAGCTGCTGGCCTGTCAGGCCTTCTGGACGGCATCCAAAAAGCTTGGACGGCATCCTAACCTTCATTGTTGGACGACGTCCCAAAGTCTGGATGGAGTCCCAATGAACTGAGTCTGAAACTGAACTTGTTTTGGTCGTAACTTTCAAACCGTAACTCCGTTTTCGAGGAATCAAATATCGTTGGAAACGTAATGAGATTTACTATCCAATGGTAAGGTTTTAGAACATCAACTCCAACTTTATTTGGGATCCAAATATACACTTACATGCCTCGTATTTCGAATGTCGTTCGAAATAACTCGTAACTGAAAACGGGTGTTACAGATGAACGGCCAATTGACGTCATCGCAAAACATCTCAAAGTTTTAGTGATAAAATAATCAGAAACATTGCTTTAGCCAATTTTTACAGTTTCGCAAACCTTTATAGACACATCAGTTTTTAATCATCAACTAGGCACATCACTTAGACGAGCATATATCTCATGGAAAATCATGTTCTCGCAAGTTTTCATACAAATGAAACATGTCAAGGAACATTTAAACTAACATATTCCAGAAGATCAAAGTCTCCATCAATTCCTAGTTCACTCTAGCAATTTTTATGTAACTTTGAAAAAAGATTCAGCTCACTTTAAAAATCAAATCTTCGTTTTGACATAACGGGAGGATTACATAACCTTTTGACGCAAATCTTAAGTCTAAATTGCATAAATTTTCATAAGGAATATAGTAGTTCACTTTTTATAAGCTAAACACAAAGCATGCAACTCAGAAAATTCGGATATCATGTGAAACCCTAACGAAACTTCGATTAATCATATCTTGAGCATACGATAACGAAATCATGCAAAATCAAAGTCCAAACTCAATAGTTTTTCTATCTCTATCCATATAGATAATCATCCAAGATCAGTTCATAAGTCAATTTTATCAGATCATTAAAATACAAATTCGTTTTTCATGCAAACAACGTCAATCGGGCAATTAAACGATAACACAAGACACCATTAATTAAGCACTAGACTTGATTACACTATATAATTGAACAAAAATCAGTTCTAATAAGATTAGGGTTAGTGTTTATACCTTAAAAAATAAATCAATTAGTACTAGCGTGTAGAGGACGATCAAAGAAAGCACTTTCGTGTAGAACGCAAGAGCAAATAATCAAAATTGAATGGAGGATGATGATGATGATGATGAATTCGATGATGGGAGGGTGTTGGGGACTGATTTGAGTCTTGGGTTTAGGGTTAGGGTGAAAGATATGTGATTAAATGCCTTTTATACTTATTTCCTTAATTAGGTTAGGGCTTAAATCACTAGTTAATCACACATGGGCTAAAATTAATCACATAAATGGGTGGGGTTAGGGGAATTTCAGCCATGAGGGTCCAAGAGGGAGTCCATGGGCTTTTCTTGACTAGTTGATGCATTCCTTGTATAACCCGTTAGGTGTCGTTAGCCGAAAACGCAAACCAGAACGTTAACGTCAATTTCTCGCGTTTTTAATCTATATAAATTCTAATAAATTGAAAGTATGTTTAAAACATAATAATTGCATAAAATAATTATTAAAAGTGAAATACTATTTGTTTCGTTATTTTCTCGCGCGTGGTCCGTTTCGAGTGCCGTTAACCGTACCGGATCTCCGGAACGTTAACTAGTCGTTAAAACGAAATCACTGGATTTAATCCATTAATTAAATAATAAATTAAATAAGTTTTTCTTAAAGTCAATAATTATTGAAAATAATTATTTCGTCGTTTTTCCGAGTTCCGTAAACTGAAAAGCTTTCTAGGCGATTAACTTAATCGTAATGTTTTCTAGTTATTTCGCTATCTGAAATAAGTTCATAAATTAATATAACATATTAATTCAAGTAATCCACTAGGATCAAATATGCATTTAATTCTGTTAAACACATAAGGTTCTAAGTAATCACCGTTAAATATTTAACGGACAAGTAACGATAGTAACGGAAAAAGTCGGGTTGTTACATCAATAGGACTACTCACAATAATTAAGATTACAACATTTTAAGTCCAGCAATTAACGATATTATGGCGGGGATTTGCATGTAAAGATACAATCATCAATACAAGTTAACAAAAGTATCATGAAGTTGCATATCAAATACTTTAGGCACTTGTGTCTAAAATGTAAATCATTTAAAAGTAAGCATGTGTCTCACCCCAAGATTTATAAAATTCAATAAATATGTAAAAGCGGGGCTATGAAGTTCACCTTAGTAGCACAGAAGAGTTATTCCACAAATGAAAGAATTGAATGGAAGGACGTGACCAAGATCTCAACCTAGAGATAGAACGTATGATCAGATATTGCCTAACAGACAAAAGTATATAATAACTATACTAATAGTGATGGTTTTCTAAAAGAGTTTCTATTTTCGGAAGGTTACTATTTATGGAAAGTTTCCATTTATAGTAACTTTCCAATTTTAGAAAGTTCAGGTTATAATCTTTAGCAAGACGTTATACAACTTTACTCAAACTTCGTTGCTATCAAGTAAGTCAGGAATGACCAGATGTAACCGGGGGCCCAAGACTCTTGATCAGAATCTAAGTCATGACATTCGAGATTCGCAAGCTATCCCCATAAATGGCAACCTAGACATCATTCACTTACGATCGTGAGTAGCGGTAAAGTTCGTATGAGTTGTACGTTTATCTTTTTGATTATAACCTTCGCGTTTTATGAGCGTTTAGAAATACGTCACATTTAATTTAGAGCATAAGTCTTCACGTTTTGGTCGTGACAAGCTACATTTGATGCACCTATAGTACACCGACGATACTATCTTCTTCGGGGATTGGAGTCGATCGAACGCAAAAGGTTTAAATGAAAATTCTTAAATGTTCGAAATGACTTCGGGACTTAAAATCAACTTCAAAAAAAGTTGTGTATATGGCATTGGGTTTCTCCCAAGGACACTTGCTCTATGGCATCTTCGATCGGTTGCGCTCCCGGTTCCTTCCCAATTTCGTACCTTGGACTACCCATTGGAGCGAATATGTAGCTTACCTCTCTATTTTTTGAGCGAATATGTAGCTTACCTCTCTATTTTTTGAGCGAATATGTAGACTACCCATATGGAGCGAATGGGAATCGGTTTTCGTAAAATTTGACATGAGATTGGCAGATTGGAAAGCTACAGCTATGTCATTCGGGGGCGACTCACGCTCATCAAATCGGTATTAAGTAGCTTACCTCTCTATTTTTTTTTCTCTTTTTGATGTTCCCACTAGTGTTGTAGATAAGCTTGAAGGGCTTAGAAGGAAATTCTTTTAGGGTGGGTTGGGAGATAACATAAAAATGTCTTGGGTTAAATGGAAAGATTGTTTGCTTCCTTTTAAAAACGGTGGGTTAAATATTGGTTCGCTATTAAATAAAAATCGTGCTCTCATTTGTAAGTGGTGGTGGCGTTTTAAAATGGATAATAACTCTTTATGGGCCCGGGTTATTAAAAGCATTTACTGTAGGGATGGGGGTCTTAATGAAAATTTTTATATCAATGCTAAATAACAAAATTCTACGTGGGCGGGTATTATTAAAACAGACAATAGTTTGCAATCCAATGGCTCCATGTTTTCTCGCTCATTTTGTAAACGTATTGCGGACGGTAAACAAACTCTTTTTGGAAAGATTTGTGGTTGGGTGATGAACTCTTAAAAGTTAAATTTAATAGACTTTATCGACTTGACATTGACAAAAGCGCAACCGTATATGACCGTATACGTTGGGAAAATAATGATATTACCACCCATTGGTGTTGGTCCCGTCCAATTTTCGGGAGGGTTCTAGGGGACCTCACCAATTTTTATAATGTTTTATCTAGTTGTGTTGTTAGATCTAATAACATCTCCTTTACAAAGTCTTTTGAATCAACCATCTCCTTTACAAAGTGTAACGCGCACTCCTACCATTCGCAACAACCTTGTACCGATTCAAGTTGGATTGCTCATCTGGCGTATCAGGCTTAACCGATTTCCGACCCGGGTTGAGTTAGATCGACGTGGGATTGATCTCGGATCTATAAGATGTCCGATCTGCGATGACGGCTAGGAATGTATAAACCATGTCATGTTTTCCTGCAACTTAGCGTCAGAGGTATGGAATAAGGTCTTCCTTGGTGGAAATTGCCCGGGTCTCAAAATCTTAATATTTCGACTAGTTTTTTGGGTAATGGGTATAATTTTTCAACGTCTTTCGGTAAGACACTCTGGCAAGCAATGGAGTGGATTACGGGTTATTCGTTATGGAGATATAGAAATCTGGTCGTTTTCCAAAACAAGAAATCCTCGGTTGCAGCAATTCTTAGTGAAATACAACTTTTGAGCTTCAATTGGTTATCTATTTGATCGATGAAAACTAAGATCGATTGGCTTACATGGTCATGAAATCCACTCGCTTTCGACATTGATATGTCTGCAAGAGTGGGGATTGGCTAATGTTATTATTATTTTTTCTTTCCTCACTATTTGCTTATGCAAGCTCGCTGCTCCATTTTATTTATTTTGCTGCTTCGGATATCATATGTATTTATCCGGTCGGAGACATTTGGGTTGGGCACATATATAACTAAATGGGGGTCGTTTTGGGTCTCTTTGTCACTGATTAGTTTCAGTACTGAGGCTCCAAAACGCTCCCTACTTGGGTATCCAAGTCATTGTTGTATTTTGTTCTTTCATTTTGTGTCTCTTTTTCTCGGATAGGTGACTTGTTCGTTTTCCATGATCCGAAACTTGGGCTTTTCTCGTTTTCTCTTTCATTTCTTTAATTCTAGCAATTGTAGCTTGTCTAGCTTTCCCGTTTTCATTCTTTCATATATGTACACTTATGTAAATATTGTTATACATAAATGAAATATATTGTCTTGTCTTTAAAAAAAATATTTTATTTATATATTTATATTTATTATTGTTAATATAAATAAAATATATTTCGTATCTGAAGAATATTTGAAATAATATAGAATCCTTGAGTACATAGAAAATTCTTAAAAAGTCAAAAACTCCAGATGAAATTCAAAACCGGGTCACGTTATTCAAATCTCATGTTCGAGATCTGGGCATGTACCGCTACTCCTGAGCTACGACTACACGTGATCAGGGGCGGAATTAAGTGGGGGCAGGGTTGGGCGCCCGCCCCCGGTGTAATTGTAAATTTCAATGCAAAAGTTTTGAATTTTTCGATTTTACCTCAAGTGAATTTTTGTTACGTCCAAAAGTCTTTATATTTTACCCCAAAGCTTCCGTATCTTGCTCAAAAACCTACATATTTTGTTCAAAAACCTCCATATTTTTCCCCAAAAAATTGTTACGCTTTGAAAAAAAATTTAGCCCCCGGTGAAAAAAATTCTTGGTTCCACCACTGCTCGTGATATAATCTATGATCCATTACTTAAACATCAGAAGAACAGGTAATTGAAGCCATGTGTAAAAAAAAAAACAAAAAAAAAAAAAAACCTACACGGGTCAGTGAGTAATCACAAAAGCAAAGTCTGCAATACAAACTTGAGAAATTTGAAAACTACAAAATTACAGAAACAAACCCATATAAAATACGAAATGAAATGTTATTAAATAAAACATCTTAGCAAAATTTAAACAATAAGCTCAACAAATTTACACAAATTTCGACTTCAAACGGATAAATAAAATCTAAAAACATAATTAACAAAACAAACAAGTTACGATAAAAGCTATAACACTTGAGCTTAGTTTCTTCGGGCCTGAAAAGCTCGTTTTGGGCCAGCCCACTATGTAAATTTGTAATCATCAGTTATCAATAATAAAATTATCTCGCTTTTTTAAAAAAAAAGAAAAGAAAAGAAAAGAAATTTACAATAATAACAAACCCATTGCTAAATGATTTGAAAAATAGTCATTCGTATATACAACTTTCATCTCACTTTTTAAGTTATTCATTAAAAGAAAAATTCATAAATTCATAATCATAAACATTGCATTAAAATAAACAAAAAACATTAGCGGAAATTGTAGACATGGCTGCCTCAACAGGGGCGAAACTTATTAGGGGCAGGAGGGGGCTCTCACCCCTCCAAAAGTTTCATTAAGTAATATAGTATTTTGTAGCCTTTTGTGTTACGGACGTTTAGACTTTTGAATTAACTAAATCGGAGTCCGTATGAAAAAGATATGACGAAAATGGTAAAGGCGGGCAAATTTTTTTTTCATCAACAATCTCTGAGGTATCTTCGAGCATAGGCAAGATAGGCAACCGCGTACGGCCCAAAAATTTAGGAGGGCCCACAATTTCGAATATGTAACATATTTTTCTCATATATTTAATTAAATCAAATAAAAAATTGTCAATTAAAGTTAAAATACCTTATTTTTTATAGTAAAATGCAATATAAGTAATTAAATAGATAAATTGAAGTATTATTATTTTATGCGTGGTAAAAAATTTTAACGTATATATGAGCGTATTTTTATTTTCATCTAGGGCTTTTAAATTGTAGAGACAACACTTTACAATCTACTTCATTTTTTCATATTCTTGGGCATTTTTACCTTGAAATCAATTTTAAAACTAGAGTTTAAGAAGTTAACCTAGATGATGCACAATTAGGATCGATATTGTCACCTAAGATGTGTTGAAAATATGCAATTTTGTTCAACAAAATTTAGCGTTTTTTCTTGCTAAAAACATATCACACATTAGACAAAATTTGACCCTCCAACCTCAACGTTCAAGCTCCGCCACTGTGCCTCAATTTACCCTTACATAGCTTTCATTTTTTCTTTCCGAGTTTTTGCATAGATAAATAGATAATAGATATAGTAATAGATAAATGAACAGGCTTGCCTTGAGAAATCTATTTGAAGGATTTTCTGCGTGATCTTTTTTGCTTCAAATCTGCATAAATTATCATCCCAACTCAATGTAGCTAAGTTTATATCCAAAATCAAAATCCAATACATCTCGAAGAAAGAAAAATTAAATCCATATACATGCTATAATCAAATTCGGGCAAGTCATTTCATCGAACAACACCAGAAAATGCATATGCATCACATTAATTCAGAGTTCATACCATATTTAATGGTGATGGCTAATAAGGTGTGTTAGAGAGTTTTTGTGAGGTGCAGTGTTGATGTGGCAATTGTGATAGAGTGAGGACGTAATAGAGTTTGTAGTGATGATGAAGGTAATGGAGTGTGATAGAGAGTAGGTCTCACCATTTTTAGCTATTTTATTATTATTATTTGATTAATTAAATTATAAATACATTTATCTAAATTGTAACTGGTTGAATTTCCCTTCAAGCTTCATTATCTGCTTGTGATGCAAGCATCACGCCAAACATTTTTTATTTTTGGATGTCGCTGCATTGTGGCATGATGAATGGCGTGAGGGAGACAAACATCACCACCATACTATCGTTAATACTGGTCTCACACTATTATAAAATTATTACAGATAACACATGGCATATAACCCACGGAAGCGATTTGATGATAAATTGTTCATTGATTGAACTGAAATTACAAAGATCTCTGTTTACAGATCATATATACAGCTAATCAAATCTAACAAGCTCTAATGGTCTTTTTAAATTGTAATAACGCGCCTAAATACAAATTAACAAACTATTTACAGTTTAACCCCCTGAACTATAATTATATGTACAAACGTTGCTAAAACTATATAAAACTTCATATTTTTCATATCCTTCCCTCAAATTGGAAGTACTTTGAAACCTAACTTGTCATCTAAAAAGGAGTGTTGATGATGACCCAAAGCCTTTGTTAAAATGTTTGCAAGCTGCAAATTCGTTAATATGTAAGGAGTTTGCAAAAAAATCATTTTCTGAACCTTATCTCTTGTAAAATGACAAAACCAATGTCAAGGAGTTTAGTCCTCTTATGATACCATGGAGTTGCTACAACTTGTTGCGCGGCTTTGTTATCACAAAACAAAGTAATAAGAATCTGTACTTGAATATGCAAATCCTTCATCAAATAAGTCATCCAAGCCAATTCACAAGTGGTGAATGCCATAAATTTTCTATTTTGCCTCAGTTGAAGATCTTGAAACTATGGCTTGTTTTTTAATTTTCCATGAAACTAATGAATATTTTAAGAAAATACAGTACCATGTAAGTGACTTTTTGGTCATCAAACATGATGCCCACTTGCCTAGTCAACATTCGAGAATACAACCATCTTTAACTTTAACTGTGATTGTGCATGATAGAAGAACCATTTGTTATACTGCCTTTGAGAGATTTTAATAAATTAGTTGTTGCTTATAAATACACATCTTTTGGAGCAGAAATGAATTGACTAAGATGTTAAACAACATACGATATATCAGGTCTAGTCATTGATATATACAACACTCTATCAATTAACCTTCTATATGCATCAGGTTGAGATATTGGATTACGATCGGTCCATATTTTACGATTACATTTTGTATATAATGGACGAAGATTACAAGATTTGAGTGGTGAAATCAAAATGATTTGGTTAGTTTTTGTGTTACTTGAAGATATGAGACAATACGTGCACAAAAAAAAAATTAAAATGACGAAAAAGTTGATTTGTTGACAAAGGCGTAAAAATTCGGCGGGAGGCGTAAGAATACAGTTTTTTATTATTAGAATTTTCTTAAAAGAGCACTTGGCACCATAAAAATACGGCGGCATGCTTATTTTAGACCGTAAAAATGCGGTTTGCATTGTAAAAAGACGATTTGCACCGTAAAAATAGGTCCAGGTTGTTTCAGTTAATTTTTAGAAGGATGGATTTTAGGGGTTTTCGACTTAGGGAACAAGTTTTGTGATATCTATAAATACGAAACCCCTAACGAAGAATTTTATCACCTCCTATCTCAGTTTTTGAGTTCCACACATAAACCCTAACACCAAAATACTCGTTTTTCAAGGATCAAAGGCGGCGTTCTGCATGCTTCATCATTCATTCATCGTGTTCATCATCACCAACATGCAAGGCTAGTTTCTTTTAATGTATTCTTAATTCATTCATGTATCTTATGTGGTTTATGATTTTTTTAATACTTATGTCTCTTGGATTATGAATTTTATTAACCGTTTGGGTTAATGATTAATGCAATGCAAGTTTGTTAATATTGGTTGGTGCAAGATAAATTATTGTGATTTGACATATTGTGCTTGATCCAACTTAGCGATAATTTAGATTATGGATAAAGACAACGTGTTTAAGTTAAATGATTTGTGCCCAAGACGATTTTTTTGATAAACTTAGAAATCTTGTCTATGAAATTTAACTGGTAACTTGATAAAGCATAATACATGTTTGAATGAAAGTATACATAATTGGGATTTGAAAGGGATAATCCATTGATAACAACGCCACGCTTTTAATCTTTAGTTTATAGTCGTTGCTATAAAACACTAAAGTTCAAGTCTTTTTGGTTTAGTTCTCTTAATTAGCTAACTTACTTTAGTTTAACCAAAATCAACTTCTGAAAATTGCTTGCTTTTAACTACAATGTCTCGTGGAATGAACCTTTCATACCCTAACTAGTTTAAGGTATTAAAGTTACTTTTGATTGGTACTTCGAAGCCCATCAGATTACTCTTATCTAAGGATAAGTTAAAGTTTTGTGGTAATGGAGATGACACTGGTTTAACTACATTTAAGCTTGCATCCTTTAACAAATCCATAATGTAATTCCTTTGGTGTAAATAGCATTTTTGGTTTTGCACAATTCTATACCCAAAAAGTATGTAGCTAATCTCAAATCCCTAATAGTGAACTTTTGATTCAAAGACTTTTTTTACTGACTCAATGATATCTGGACAATTTCCTGTGACTAATATATCATCAACATATACCAATGCCACGGTAAACTTGTCACCTTTGTTTTTGACAAATAAGGAATAATCATGTTTTGATCAGTTCGTGAATAGTACCATCTATTAGGCATATATCTTGCTTATGAGGTTGTAACGAGGATAGGTAGAGTTGGTTGTAGAGATTTGCAGACACATTATTGACACTAGCCCCTATGTCGGCTAATGCGAGATAAGGATCTGGATCATGTATGTTGCAAGGAATAAAAAAGATCTGAGGATCGTCTTTAATTGGAAGGGATTCGTGTTTTTCATCAAGTTTATCCTCTCTTTCAATAAAATGATCGTATCTCGGGATTTCAGAGAGGAATTTTCTCCGAATTGTTTCATCGTCATCCTCGCTTGTGTCAGAATCATACATTTGGTCGCCCCATTCGATCTCTACTTCTTTTTTCGGGCTGATTTTTTCTTCATAGTTTTCAAAGTTTAGACTATATCGCTCTGGGGGTTTTTACTTCCTCGAGCTTTAGCTACGTTTCTTCCAATGGTCCTTCACTTTCTTCCTCATTGTAAACCCATCTTGTGATATTACATTCCTCAAGACCATCTTCTGGCAAGTATGGTACATCATTTGGGAAAAATTCATTATATAAGCTTCGATTTTTGCGTTTTCCTCTCTAATTTGCTCCCTTTCCGCTTCTTCCATTCATTTCATGGTTAGCTTCGAATGCTGTGTTCCGATCTCCGTAGAGTATTTCTACAATTTCGTCGATTTCTTTCATTCCGTTTCTCACAATTAGTCAGACCCATTTTCATTATTGTGACCTTTATGCCCTTTTTCTTTTCTATGGCCGACCGAATTTTAGTTTCCCTAGTTTCATTAGCTATAGGGACGTAATTACCTAGTGATATATCAGTTATCTGATAGGGACATTTAGGTAAAGCATAACGAGTCTGAGATCATCACTTATTCATGAGCCAACATTTCATAACTTCAGCTAAGTAACTAATGAAAGACTAACAAGCTGAGTCCATAAGTAATTAGTACCTAGGTAATCATACAAACCTGTTGAGTCCCCTACATAATTAAGGATATAATTATGACGAAAGATGATTATAAACATAATTGTAATGTGCAGGCCAACATAAGTTTACTTGTTTATTTCTAAGTATAACATTAATGAATGTTGTGTCTAGGTGAGTTAGTATGTTGCCTTCACGATCAGCACAAGATAGATAAGGATTCAAGAGTTATTCACGACCAGCATAGGATGTATGTTGAACCAACAATAAGATCTTATGAAGAACCAGTAGTAGAAGAACCAGCACAAACTGGAGCAGCAAACAACACTTAGACAAATTACGCTCCATTACAAGCATAATCATTTCTGTGTTGTCTACATCAAATGGTACTATTCAACTGACATCCAAGACGAATTTGAACAGAAAAGGACACGCCCGACGGATGAGAGGTGACCTTACAAGACAATAATGGAATGCAGAAGTTCAACCCATGAGCAGTTCATGTTTAATACTTTGTCAACGTCTAGGGAACCCAACATTCTATTTGTTTATTCAAATAGGATGTCCAATGGGGTGTTCCTGCAAATAGCTACTGAATAAGAAAGAGAGCCATGTGCTTCCTGACATAGTTGTCGGCCGATTACAAACATCCTTTGTACCAATGGACAATAGATTTATTACATGGTTATTGGGGCTTCTATAAATAGTTTAAACCACTATTGTATAAATTGGTAGTGTAGGTATTGAATCAATAGAGTCCAAACCATGTATAAACTTCATTCATTCGAAAGCTATCTAGGTGTAATTTGTAACAACAGGTTATCTATCCCGTCAAAGGATAACCGTGATTCTTTGAGATTATTTCAATAAAATAATAAAGTTGAAAATTACTTATGACTATGATTTGAGGTACTTACATATATTCCTATAAACATACAAGATACCTTTTAAAGTATCAAACGTATGTCGATATATGTATTATTCCCAACCTCATAGAAAAATATGTGCTTTATTATACTAAGCTACCTGATTTAACTGCTTGTCTGTTTATGTTAGCATTTTTATGTATGGTGTTTGTGTTGAAGTGAAATAAATAGCTTACGAGCCCGGAGATAATACAAGAAACTACAGAGAAGATCATCCAAATTCAACAACGGTTGAAAACCGCCCAAAGTTGACAAAAGAGCTACGCTGATATTAAAAGAAAAGATATAGAATTTGAAATTAGAGAGATGGTCATGCTTAAAGTTGCACCTTGGAAAGGCGTTGTTCGATTTGGTAAACGAGGGAAATTAAATCCAAGGTATATTGGACCATTCAAGATTATTAATCGTGTCGGACCAGTAGCTTACCGACTTGAGTTACCTCAACAACTCGCGGCTGTACATAACACTTTTCACGTCTCGAATTTGAAGAAATGTTTTGCTAAAGAAGATCTCACTATTTCGTCAGACGAAATCCAAATCAACGAAAAACTTCAATTCATCGAAGAACCCGTCGAAATAATGGATCGTGAGGTTAAAAGACTTAAGCAAAACAAGATACCAATTATTAAGGTTCGTGGAATGCTCGTAGAAGACCTGAGTTCACCTGGGAATGAGAAGATCAGATGAAGAAGAAATACCCGCACTTATTTCCAGAAGATACGTCAACACATCCAACTGCTTAAAATTTCGGGACGAAATTTATTTAACGGGTAGGTACTGTAGTGACCCGAACTTTTCCATGTTTATATATATTAAATGAATTTGATATTTACATGATTAAGTGTTTCCAACATGTTAAGCAATCAAACTTGTTAAGACTTGATTAATTGAAATAGGTTTTATATAGACAATTGACCACCAAAGTTGACTGGCGATTCACGAACGTTAAAACTTGTACAACTGTATGATGACACACACACACACACACACACACACACACACACACACACATATATATATATATATATATATATATATATATATATATATATATATATATATAGTTATCATGATATTATGATAAGTATGTACCTCATTAAGTATTTTAACAATGAGTTATATACATAAAAATGAGACTATTGAATTAAGAAACTTGAAAACGGTATATATAACGATTATCGTTATAACAACGTCTTACTAATTATATATGAATCATTTTAAGATATTGATACACTATATATAAACATGATAAATGATAAGTAAACAAATCATTAAGTATAATAACAAAGAACTACATATGTAAAAACAAGACTACTAACTTAAGGATTTCGAAACGAGTCATATATGTAACGATTATCGTTGTAACCACATTTAACTGTATATATATCATATTAAGATATATTAATACATCATTATATCATTATAATGTAAAAATTTAAAATCTCATTAGATATAATAAACAATGTGTTAACAACATTTAACAAGATCGTTAACTTAAAGGTTTCAAAACAACGTTTTCATGTAACGACTAACGATGACTTAACGACTCAGTTAAAATGTATATACATGTAGTGTTTTAATATGTATTCATACACTTTTGAAAGACTTCAAGACACTTATCAAAGTACTTCTACTTAACAAAAATGCTTACAATTACATCCTCATTCATTTTCATCAACAATTCTACTCGTATGCACTTGTATTTGTACTCGTACAATACACAGCTTCTAAATGTATTTACTATTGGTATATACACTCCAATGATCAGCTCTTAGCAACCCATGTGAGTCACCTAACCATGTGGGAACCATCATTTAACATCTAGCATGAAATATCTCATAAAATTACAACCTAATGGAGCCTATATGGGGAGACTAAGTTCACGTGAATGATGGCACTCACAAACACTTTAATTTTGCAACTTACATGCATCAAACTACTCTCTCTCAAGTTTTCTTCCATTGTTCTAAGTGTTCTTCATCATCTTTATCAAAATATAGCTCAATCTAGTTCATAAATACATACATAAACTAAGTTATAAAACAACTACTCAAGAACACACCAACAACACTTCCAAGTTTGCTAGCTTACTTCCAATCTTGCAAATCCACTTTGAGTGATCATCCAACCTCAAGAAATCTTTCTTATTAAAGTAAAATATCTTTCTAATACAAGGTAATACTCATATTCAAACTTTGATTCAATTTCTATAACTATAACAATATTATTACGAGTGGAAATCTTACTTGAACTTGTTTTCGTGTCATGATTTTGCTTCAAGAACTTTCAAGCCATCCAAGGATCATTTGAAGCTAGATCTATTTTTCTCATTTACAGTAGGTTTATCCACAAAACCTGAGGTAGTAATGATGTTCATAACATCATTCGATTCATATATATAAAACTACCTTATTCGAAGGTTTAAACTTGTAATCACTAGAACATAGTTTAGTTAATTCTAAACTTGTTCGCAAACAAAAGTTAATCCTTCTAACTTGACTTTTAAAATCAACTAAACACATGTTCTATATCTATATGATATGCTAAATTAATGATTTAAAACCTGAAAATACAAATATTTTTGGGATGAGAATACATGCAGTTTTATAAATGTTTTACGAAATAGACACAAGTAAATTGAAACTACATTATATGGGTGAATGATCGAAGCCGAATATGCCCCTTTTTGCTTGGTAACCTAAGAATTAGTAAACCGATCTACTAATTGACGCGAATCCTAAAGATAGATCTATTGGGCCTAACGAACCCCATCCAAAGTACCGGATGCTTTAGTACTTTGAATTCATTTTTATCATGTCCGAAGGATTTCCCGGAATGATAGGGGATATTCTTATATGCATCTTGTTAATGTCGGTTACCAGGTGTTCACCATATGAATGATTTTTATCTCTATGTATGGAATGTATATTGAAATATGGAATCTTGTGGTCTATTATTACAATTTGATAAATATATAGGTTAAACCTATAACTCACCAAAAAATTTTGTTGACGTTTAAAGCATGTTTATTCTCAGGTGATTATTAAGAGCTTCCGCTGTTGCATGCTAATATATGGACAAGATTTGGTGTCAACATGCTTGTATAATATTGTTTAAAACTGCATTCGAGATTTATTTTGTTGTAACATATTAATATTGTAAACCAATATGTATTGGTAGTGTGTAAGTGTGATATTTTTAGATTATCATTTCTGGATAATCTAGGTGGTGTCTTTTTAACCCTGTCGATAAAATAAAGGTTATGGTTTGTTTTAAAAATGAATGCAGTCTTTGAAAAACGTCTCATATAGAGGTCAAAACCTCGCAATGAAATCAATTAATATGGAACGTTTATAATCGATATGAACGGGACATTCCAGTTGGTATCCGAGCGTTGGTCTTAGAGAACCAGAATTTTTGCATTAGTGTGTCTTACCGAGTTTGTTAGGATGCATTAATGAGTCTGGACTTCGACCGTGTTTTTCTTCAAAAACGATTGCTTAACATTTTTTTGTTGGAAACTATATATTATTAACATGTAAATATTATGTAATATATTAATCTCTTAACGTGTTTGATATTGTGTGATAGATGTCTACCTCTAGTACAAATCCCATCGACTCACCTAATAATAATGAAGAGTCGAATATACTTTGGGAAGATTCACAAATTCCCGAAGAGGAACCGGAAGAGGAGGAACCGGAAGAGGAGGAACCAGAAGAGGAGGAACCGGAAGAGGAGGAACCAGAAGAGGAGGAACCAGAAGAGGAGGAACTAGAAGAAGAAGAGGTTTCGGAGGAAGAAATATTGATACCTACAGTAAATCGATTAAATAAAAGAAAATCCTCAACCAACGGACCAAAGTTAAAAATGGTCAATGGTGTTTCCGCAGAGGAAGCAAAATATTGGGAAGATTACCAATTTTCCGATGAATCGGATCCCGATGAGGATTTCGATGATGTTATAGAAATTACCTCGACCTAATTTAATAAAGCAAGAGAAAATAATAAGGGAAAAGGTATAAAAATAGAGAAACCTGTTTCCAACCCCGATGAACTTTATATGGATCGGCAATATCCGAATTTCCTAAATTGTAACAATAACCCGGGAACCTCTAAACCACCAGGTTTTTCTAAACCATTGTGGAAAACGACGGCTGTAATCATGTTATGTATTATATGTATTGTAGTATGCTTGTACTTTTATGTTCTATGTAAAAATTGTTTGTATTGTTTGTTAATTATCTTTTACGAATCTAATCCTTGTCTATTTTACAGTATAAAAACAAAATGGACGTTAAGGGTAGACAATCGGATATTTTAGAAGACCTACCAGAGGATATGATTGAGGAAATCTTGTCTAGAGTCGGTCAAAATTCATCTGCACATTTAGTTATGGTGAAATTAACTTGTCAAACATTTGAAAGACTTTCCAGAAATGCCTTAGTTTATAAAAGGCTTTCCTTTGATAGGTGGGGTATATCACATTGGGGAGACCGTAAGTTACGCCGTATTTTCTTTAAAGCGTTAAATGCGGGGAACCCAAATGCAATTTTACGCTATGGGTTAAGAACCTATTTTGACTCAACATATCCCAACATAGGATTTCGTGATTTAGAAAGAGCTTCTAACATGAAACATAAAGAAGCATGTTATACTTACGGGTTAGTGATGTTCGCTTCTTACCAAAGTGAGAAAAAGAACATCGGGTTACAACTTTTAAATAAAACCTTCCCACAAGTTACGGATTCAGTAGTTGGGGTGAGAAACAAGGTTTTTAGGTTATTACGGGGCTATTGGACATTACGAAACCCTCGTCCTTTTGACAACATTACAACATGCTGCCTAGCCAATGGTCATAACGGTTACTTTCCACAAGACCAAGGATGGGAAGTCGTCTTAGTAAAACCAGAATGCATGACTTGTTTCTGGACTTATGAATTACGTGTCTTTATTTCTTTTGCTGAACAACTTGCGTATTAACTAGAATTGCCTTTATAGCTGCCGAGTAACAAAGTTATTATGGGCTATATTTCATCCTATATGTATAATAGTTGTATTGTAAGTTTGTAAAATATTGTATAAAATTTGAACGCGAAATTTTATTATAATCAGTTTTTTCATATAGAATTGTAGTAGTTGAATTGTATATTAGCTACTAAGTATGAATTTAACGGGTAGGTACTACCCGAATTAAAACTATAAAACGCTAATATGAAGAAAAAGCTTTTATAAATGAGTTCATACTATGCTACGAAATACTATTGACTACTCTTAAAATTCTATATGATTAACTTAATTCTTTTTGGCTATTTTTGAAGGAAATGACACCGACGACTCGTCAGAATTTGAACATGAGCGAGGAAGACTTTTGTGTTTTCCTTGCAGCAAACATAGCCGCAGTACAGGCTGCGATGCAAAATAACAATAACTCTCGATCTATCAGTGGAACTAATTTCACAAGAAATCGTGTAGGATGCTCCTACAAAGAATTCACTGCCTGCAAACCTTTGGAATTTGATGGAACCGAAGAACCAATTGGATTGAAACGGTAGACCGAGAAGGTCGAATTGGTGTTTTCCATAAGTAAGTGTACTGAAGAGGACAAAGTTAAGTACGCTATGCATACCTTCACAGGTGGAACAAACTATCTTGAACATCCTATCTTGAACATGTAGGACATGGTGGAACACCTATCTTGAACATGTAGGACAAAATGCTGCTTACGCACTTCCGTGGTCGGCATTCAAGCAATTGATGAACGAGCAGTACCGTCATAGAAACGAAGTCAATAAGCTCAAGGTAGAGCTTAGAGAGTTACGAACACAAGGGTTCGACATTACCACATATGAACGACGATTCACAAAGTTGTGCCTATTGTGTCCAGGAACGTTCGAAGATGAAGAAGAGAAGATCGACGCATTTATAAAAGGGTTACCAGTAAGGATTCAAGAAGATGTGAGTTAACACGAGCCCGCTTCCATACAAAAGGCAAGTCAAATGGCTCATAAACTCATAAATCAGATTGAGGGAAGAATTAAAGAACAGGCGGCCGAAGAAGCTAACACGAAACAACTCAAGAGGAAGTGGGAGGAAAACGGTGACAAGAATGATCAGTACAACAACAATAACAATTACAACCACAATTGCAACAACTATCCTAACAACCGCAACAACAATCGCAACAATAAGTGCAATCCTAACAATAACTACAACAAACGTCCCAACAACAACAACAACTACAACAACCATTCCAACAACAATAACAACCCCAACAACAATCTCAATAAAAAAAGGGCAACAAAAAACAAAATCAGTCATGTCATAGGTGTGAAGAAAATCACCCGGGGTTTTACACGACATTTTGCAACAAGTGTAAAAGAAATGGTCATAGCGCGGCAAAGTGTGAGTTTTACGGACCAAGGTTTTACAGAACTAATAGAACAAATAGTGTCGGAACAAGTAATGCCTGAACGAATAGTGTCGGAGCAAGTAATACCAATGTTGTTTGTTATAAATGTGGAAAACTAAGCCACATTATTATAAATTGCCCGAAACAAGGGAATACTAATGGGCAGGGCCACGGAAGAGTTTTCAATATTAATGCGGCAGAAGCACAGGAACACCCGGAGCTTGTTACGGGTACGTTTCTTATTGACGATAAATCTGCTTATGTTTTATTTGATTCGGGTGTGGATAGAAGCTATATGAATAGAGATTTTTGTGCTAAATTAAGTTGCCCATTGACGCCTTTGGATAGTAAATTTTTACTCGAATTAGCAAACGGTAAATTAATTTCAGCAGATAATATATGTCGGGTAGAGAAATTAAACTGGGGGATGAAACGGTTAAAATTGATTTAATACCAGTCGAGTTAGGGAGTTTTGATGTAATAATTGGCATGGACTGGTTGAAAAAGGTGAGAGCAGAGGTCGTTTGTTACAAAAATGCGATTCGCATTGTGCGTGAAAAAGGAAAACCTTTAATGGTATACGGAGAAAAGAATAACGCGAAATTAAATCTTATTAGTAGCATGAAGGTGCAAAAACTAATAAGAAAAGGTTGTTACGTCATTCTAGCACACATCGAGGAAGTTAAACCTGAAGAAAAGAGCATCGGTGATGTTCCCGTCGCAAAAGAATTTCCTGATGTATTTCCGAAAGAATTACCGGGATTACCCCCACATCGATCAGTTGAATTTCAAATAGACCTTGTACCAGAAGCTGCACCAATAGCTCGTGCTCCATAAAGACTCGCACCCAGTGAAATGAAAGAATTACAAAGTCAGTTACAGGAAATTTTAGAGCGTGGTTTCATTCGACCAAGCACATCACCGTGGGGAGCTCCTGTTTTGTTTGTCAAGAAGAAGGATGGTACATTTAGGTTGTGTATCGACTACCGAGAGTTGAACAAACTTACCATCAAGAACCGCTACCCACTACCAAGAATCGACGACTTATTTGACCAACTACAAGGCTCGTCGGTTTATTCGAAGATTGATTTACGTTCTGGGTATCATCAAATGCGGGTGAAGGAGGATGATATTCCAAAGACTGCTTTTAGGACGCGTTACGGTCATTACGAGTTTATGGTTATGCCGTTTGGGTTGACTAACGCACCAGTTGTGTTCATGGACCTCATGAACCGAGTGTGTGGACCATACCTTGACAAGTTTGTCATTGTTTTCATCGATGACATACTTATTTACTCAAAGAATGACCAAGAGCACGAAGAACATTTGAAAAAAGTGCTAGAGTTGTTAAGAAAAGAAAAACTGTACGCTAAGTTTTTAAAGTGTGCATTTTGGTTGGAAGAAGTTCAATTCCTCGGTCACATAGTGAACAAAGAAGGTATTCAGGTGGATCCAGCAAAGATTGAAACCGTTGAAAAGTGGAAACCCCGAAAACTTCGAAGCATATACGCCAATTTTTAGGACTAGCTGGTTACTACAGAAGGTTTATCCAAGACTTTTCCAGAATAGCAAAACCCTTGACTGCATTAATGCATAAAGGGAAGAAATTTGAATAGAAAGATGAACAAGAAAAAGCGTTTCAATTGTTGAAGAAAAAGTTAACTACGGCACCTATATTGTCATTACCTGAAGGGAATGATGATTTTGTGATATATTGTGACGCCTCCAAGCAAGGTCTCGGTTGGGTATTAATGCAACGAATGAAAGTAATTACTTATGCGTCTAGACAATTGAAGATTTCCGAGCAGAATTATACGACGCATGATTTGGAATTAGGCGCGGTTGTTTTTGCATTAAAGACTTGGAGGCACTACTTATATGGGGTCAAAAGTATTATATATACCGACCACAAAAGTCTTCAACACATATTTAATCAGAAACAACTGAACATTAGGCAGCGCAAGTGGATTGAATTGTTGAATGATTACGACTTTGAGATTCGTTACCACCCGGGGAAGGCAAATGTGGTAGCCGACGCCTTGAGAAGAAAGGACAGAGAACCCATTAGAGTAAAAGCTATGAATATAATGATTCGCACTAACCTTACTACTCAAATAAAGGAGGCGCAACAAGGAGTTTTAAAAGAGGGAAATTTAAAGGATGAAATACCCAAAGGATTGGAGAAGCATCTTAATATACGGGAAGACGGAACCCGGTATAGGGCTGAAAGGATTTGGGTACCAAAATTTGGAGATATGAGAGAAATGGTACTTAGAGAAGCTCATAAAACCAGATACTCAATACATCCTGGAACGGGGAAGATGTACAAGGATCTCAAGAAACATTTTTGGTGGCCGGGTATGAAAGCCGATGTTGCTAAATACGTAGGAGAATGTTTGACGTGTTCTAAGGTCAAAGCGGAGCATCACAAACCATCAGGTCTACTTCAACAACCCGAAATCCCGGAATGGAAATGGGAAAACATTACCATGAATTTCATCACTAAATTGCCAAGGACTGCAAGTGGTTTTGATACTATTTGGGTAATAGTTCATCGTCTCACCAAATCAGCACACTTCCTGCCAATAAGAGAAGATGACAAGATGGAGAGGTTAGCATGATTGTATTTGAAGGAAGTCGTCTCCAGACATGGAATACTAATCTCTATTATCTCTGATAGGGATGGCAGATTTATTTCAAGATTCTGGCATACATTACAGCAAGCATTAGGAACTCGTCTAGACATGAGTACTGCGTATCATCCACAAACTGATGGGCAGAGCGAAAGGACGATACAAACGCTTGAAGACATGCTACGGGCATGTGTTATTGATTTCGGAAACTGTGACGATCGCTCCAAATCCATATGGACGAACACGTCATTCATCGATTTCATTGCGAGGTATTTATATGATACGTTTTGTAAACATTGCATTCTTTTGAAAAGGCACACCATAAATGAATATTTAAATCAAAGGTTTTCGACATCTGATGATTTCTACATATAGACAATCACCGTAATTAATAGTTTACAATAGTAGTTTCGTTGACAATGCAGTCAAAATAAGATACATGGTGATGATTTGGTGAATGCAACGTTTCCTTAAAAAATATGCCATGTAAGACTCCATGCACATAGCTTGTCTAACATATAAGCAAACAGCGGAAGACTTCTAGGGAACCTGAGAATAAACATGCTAACAAGTGTCAACACAAAGGTTGGTGAGTTCATAGTTTTAGTGTTTCGCATAATCTGTATATAAAGGTGGATCACAAGATTTCAGTTGTTTCATCCAGAAACATTTATCAAAATATTCTACAAGATTGAGCACCCTGGTAACTAAGCTTTAACGTTATAATAAGTACCCCTGTTTTAACATACATGCAACCAACATGTACAATACACGCAAACTAACGTGTACTAAACTCAAATAGCATACATCTGTTTTATAGTTCAGGCTAGGGTTTCTATACCTGGAACAGACGGGGATGTCAAGCCCAATGGATCCATATATAACTACTCGCGCCTACCAGTTCTTATAACCGGCAGTTACTAGTTACCAAAGCTAAGGGATTTTCGATTCAAACTCAGTGTAGAATTTTGTATGTACTTATATTCATTGCATTTAAAATAAAGTGCATGTATTCTCAGCCCAAAAAATATAGATTGCAGAAGCAATTAAAAAGGGAGCAAATGAAACTCACCTTAGCAGCACATAAAGTTGTTCATCGTAATGTGACCGAAACTCGGATTACCAAATAATCGTAGATCTCAACCTAGAGAACATATGTTGGTCAATAAATGTCTATCAAGCTAGGTCAGGTCATAGTGTATCACAATCCTAATGCTCGAGATCGACATACAAAAGTTATCCAAAGTCGTTTCAAAAAGTCAATTTTGACAGTTGATTAACAAAACGAGACGTGTTTTATATAAGGATTCATTTATTCGACTGATAATATTCAAAAATTCAATTTATTAATCTTACAAACAAGTTGTTTAAATATCAATTGCAGATTCAAGAGCAATTCCAATTAATGTCAATCATAATTCAGTTGATCATATCTTTTAATCCGTTCATCGAAACTATTCGATATCTAAATGAAAAGTTATTGATTTTTCACCAGCTTTCCAAAAACATGTATATCATATATCTTTTACCAGTAATATATGTATTTAATTCATGATTCATAATAAACTGTTTAACGACGAAATTTTTCATACGAGCATGCATAAATATATATACTCGAGCACTAGACATGGATACACTATTAGTATATAAAAGATAAAATATAAATGCTTACGTATCAATATTGTGATTCAATATTGCAGAAAAGTACGTAGACGCAACATAGATGATAACAGTAGGTTTGACTTGTAAATAATACCCATGAACATTACCCATAACCTCCATAGCTATAACCCATAATTTCCTTAACTTTATCCCGCTCAAAAACCCATTTTTGAAAGTGACACGCTCATAACCTCGTCGTAGTATTTTATGTATATTACAAATTAATAATTAATAATACTAATAATTAATAAGATTAATAATAATATTAATATTAATCTTAATAATAATAATAATAATAATAATAATAATAATAATAATAATTTGAATACGGAGGAAGTAATATAAATAAACATATGTGTGTGTGACAAACAACTGAACTCGCGAGCTTTTATAATGTTTTCTGAATCTGATGCCCATGCGATCGCATGGGCTTCTAGTGCAAATGCCATGCGATCGCATGGCCTGCCTGGACAGCTCACATCTCTTTTGTACACTAGCTTGTCGACATATTTTTTAATTATAAATATAATATAATTAATTTATATAATTAATTATATATTATATTAAATTTACGTGCATAGTGGACTTGTAATTTTTGTTCCGATAAGTCGTACGTTGTCACTCGACTTATGTCCCGGTTCCGGTTTCTTGAACGCATTTTCGTACGCTTAGAAAACTAGCACTTTACATTTTGTGACTCGTACCTTTGTCAAAATATAGTCTTAAATTATCAATAAATTATATCACTCAAAGTGTATCTTAAACTTTTGAGTGTTTTGGTCATTTACTTTTATAAATCATTGTCTCGCTATTTGTTAATATATATATATAATAACAAATCGTTTTATGACCAAGTTAATATATATTTTCAACATTCATAAACAAGTTTTAAATATACGTCGCAAGTTATTCATACAATTAATATTACAACTTATCATATATATTCAAATAAATATTTAAACCAATAAGTTTAATGTTCGGTATTAAATAATTAATACATTGTTACGTTTTCAAGTTATAGTATATATATATATGTATCTATATACATATAATTGTTCGCAAATCGTCAAGAACAACCGAAAGATATTTGAATATATGAAAGTAGTTCTAAAATTTTGAGATTCAGTTTTACAGATTTTGCTTATCGTATCAGAAATGTTACATACAAAGATTAAGTTTAAATTTGGTCAGAAATTTCCGGGTCATCACAGTACCTACCCGTTAAAGAAATTTCGTCCCGAAATTTGAGTGAGGTCGTCATGACTAACAATAAAAATGTTTTCATGACGTATATGTGTTGATAAATAGAGTTTTATCACCGTTGAATAATATGGATAAAACAATCCGATTATTCGAAGCATATGAGAGAAGTTATCGTAAAAGAGTGAAATGAAGAATAGAGATTCGTCTTAACTCTTGACGTATTAACGATTGATTTCCATAATTTAAGGAATAGAAAATCTTCATAATCTAAATAAGATTTGATTCTTCGGAATTTAAGGAAATTAAGATTTCTTTTGATTAAATGCATAATTTGCCTCGATTGCTATGTTTGATATTTCGCTATAAATTGACCTCTTCTGTTTCATTATTTTCATCACTCTTACATCTTCTTCCTCATTTCCTATTTTCAAAAGATTGTGAAAAATGCTTCATCCAGTTCTGATTCTTGATATACTCCTAACTTTCATATCTGTCATTCTTCTTTTTCATCTACCACCGGAGGAATCTGCTTACTTCTACTTTGCCCTTGGGGTTATAGTGCTTTTAATTCTCCCGTGTCTTTATGTTGCGATAAACATTGATATACACGGTTTGTAATTTATGTGTTGTTATCGGGCGTTATATTCTCCCTTATATTTCAAAGTTCCTGCTTCTGTCTTCTATAATTATTATCATCCCCAGTTAATGCTTTCTTTTATTTGCTGCGATTTATACCCCAATTTCTATTTCGGAGTTTTGTCCCTTCGTTTCTTCTTCGTGTGACTAAGCATTGCTTGTAATGGTCCAGAATTCGCAGATATGAATTTCAGAATGAACATTGTTAATGTTCTAAGAAGAAAATGGTAATGGCACGATCTTGATTTGTTAAATTACCAGAATACCCTGGAAAAGACAGAATCATCAAGAAATATTTTCTTGATATTTTAGAGATTAATTAGAATACAAGAGTCGTATGACATAGCACATGATGACGTTATGATCTATGAATCATCACGTTCCATTTAGAAACTCAGCATGACTTACTGTAATATAATCACGTTGATCAAGTGTCATTATATTATACTAACTCATGCTTCAGCTCCCAACACCACTTCAAAAATATTCATATTTTAAACTCGAAGGTTTCAGAATTTAGAAACTAAAATAGTTTCTTTTATGATGTAACACAGATATCATAAGGAGAAAATTGATTTCCGATAAGAATGATTATGGAATTATCTCCAGAAATACGGAGGATATTTATAATGAAAGATACGATGATATCTTATAATTTCTAATATCAGAGGATGATGAAAAATATTGTCCGCAAGGGTTTAGATTCGGAAGCAAGGTATTCGTTAATGGCTTCAGCAGATACTGAATCATTTGGATTCTTTGAAGGAAGGTTTCGTCCTTGTGATTTATCCACAGCCTCCTTCATACTTTGCTCAATCCGTTTTCCAGTTCCAAACTTTCTCTTTTTCTGAGCTTTGCCAGCACACTATCCTTTATCATCAAACTTTTTACTGTTAAGGTCGTTTACAGTTTTTGCTGCTTCATCAGCATTTTTCAAGATTTCGAGAACTAGTTCGCGGTTTAAGGTGTTTTTCAGAAACTTCACATTCGAAGTCTGTAAGTCTTGAAGGTAAACCTTATATGTATATATATAACTGTTGGCGAAAAATTGCTACGAAATTCAAAATACTGATTTGCTAATTCCCAGTAGTTGGTATGACAATTGTTGTTACAAGTTGTATATGGGTACTTGATAGAGTTTCAATGAATAATTATCGTGATTTTTCGGAGAGGCTTAATGATCAATGAAGTTGTTGATAAGTTTACTGCTAATGTGGTGGAATATGAAAGGTTTCCTGGTAACAATGATGAAGGGGTAATCGTTATAATAAGGCTTATTCGAATGAACAATTGAAGGTGATTTGCTGGAGTGGTGACAAAACTGTCTATTTTGAAAAGGGATTGAAAAGTTATTTTAGCTAATAAATACCAAAGGGTTTGACACGGATACGTGTTAAACTATGACTTTGATTTCGAGGGTTTTTCAGGTACAAGACTGCGGTAACATGTGGTTGGATCATCATCTCGATGATTCATTATTTGAAGTGTCTTCAGGAATTTTGAGGGATTTGAACATAGATTGTAATCGTTAATATTCATATGATGTTCTAGGAATTTGAATGATACAAATTCTTTTCTGGGTTCTATGATGTTCTAGCACAGTTTTGAAGTCAAAGTATAGCTTCGAAAGATGTAGGAATCTAAGAATGATGTCTTTTGTTAAATCTTGACTTGGATTTTGATTTCTCTAAATCAAAATATGTAATCAAATTTGCATGAGGATGGTTGCTTTGATTTTTATAAAAGAATATATATTGTAGTGAAAGTAGTGAGTATAGTTGATGATTAGTTGAATCAGAATCAAAGAATGTAACATATTAATTGTGAATTTATATATCCCTCGGGTATTACCTACCCGTTAAAATATTCTCACCATTAACAGTTTGTACAAAATAATTTTCTTAATTACAATCTTTATGAAAATATACATATATATATAGTTTCCTTAGATGTAATCATGGATTTAATGAGTTAACATAATATTAATCTCATCTGGTTTTCGACTAAGACTAGAATATATAATCTCTAAAACTTTTAGAAACTACATATTCTCTGCAGAATATTTCTTTGATGAAGTTATGAATCAATACTTCATCGTTTGTTGTTGTTGGTATTCCTTGGTATCTATGGTGCGTATGACGTTGATGTTCGAGGTACATATTGTGATGTTGAGGTGTGGGATGTGGATGTTGTTGTTGTTGGTGGTAATGATACTGTTGGTGTTGATGATGGTGGTACTGTTGATGCCGGTGATGCTGCTGGTGCTTGTAACCCTTGCACCATATTCTCTAAAGTCACTACCCGAGCGCGAAGCTCGTTGACTTCTTATATTACACCGGGATGATTGTCGGTTTGGACAAGCGGACGAATAACATTTAGAATGTGAGATAGTATATAATCATGACTAGATACTCTGGAAATGAGAGAGAAAATGGTATTACGAACAGGTTCGCCGGTAAGTGCTTCAGGTTCTTCGCCAAGAGGGCAATGTGGTGGATGGAAGGGATCACCTTCTTCTTGTCTCCAATGACTAAGCAGGATATGAACCCATCCCCAATTCATCCAGAATAGGTGATGGCTGATTGGTTGATCCATTCCGGCTACACTGTCTTCGGAATTCAGGTGAATATCCATATCGGAATAGCTGTCGGAGTTTAAGGAATTTGAACTAGATACAGGATCCAACTTGTATAATTAGGGAGATGATTTTTGATATGAATTTAGATTATAGAATTTAGTTTGGTATTCTTCAATACATAATTTACGTATGTATATATAATACCATATTCCATAAATCACGGAGAAATTTTCGAAAGGTGTCAGGAAAAGTTTACAGTAACAGATACGCTAAGATATGAATTTTCATCTATACACTATTTATGCAATAAATGCAGGAAAACGTGTCTAGACTTAAGAATGATAAGCATGTAATTTCCGACAAGAAATGATAAGCAAAACTTTTAACATGTAGACACGGTCGAAGTCCAGACTTACTAATGCATCTTAACAACTATCAGTTAGACACACTCATGCAAGATCTGGATCACTAGGACCAACGCTCTGATACCAACTGTGACGATCGCTCCAAATCCATATGGACGAACACGTCATTCATCGATTTCATTGCGAGGTATTTGACCTCTATATGATATGTTTTGTAAACATTGCATTCTTTTGAAAAGGCACACCATAAATGAATATTTAAATCAAAGGTTTTCGACATCTGATGATTTCTACATATTGACAATCACCGTAATTAATAGTTTACAATAGTAGTTCCGTTGACAATGTAGTCAAAATAAGATACATGGTGATGATTTGGTGAATGCAACGTTTCCTTGAAAAATATGCCATGTAAGACTCCATGCACATAGCTTGTCTAACATATAAGCAAACAGCGGAAGACTTCTAGGGAACCTGAGAATAAACATGCTAACAAGTGTCAACACAAAGGTTGGTGAGTTCATAGTTTTAGTGTTTCGCATAATCTGTATATAAAGGTGGATCACAAGATTTCAGTTGTTTCATCCAGAAATGTTTATCAAAATATTCTACAAGATTGAGCACCCTGGTAACTAAGCTTTAACGTTATAATAAGTACCCCTGTTTTAACATACATGCAACCAACATGTACAATACACGCAAACCAACGTGTACTAAACTCAAATAGCATACGTCTGTTTTATAGTTCAGGCTAGGGTTTCTATACCTGGAACAGACGGGGATGTCAAGCCCAATGGATCCATATATAACTACTCGCGCCTACCAGTTCTTATAACCGGCAGTTACTAGTTACCAAAGCTAAGGGATTTTCGGTTCAAACTCAGTGTAGAATTTTGTATGTACTTATATTCATTGCGTTTAAAATAAAGTGCATGTATTCTCAGCCCAAAAATATAGATTGCAAAAGCAATTAAAAAGGGAGCAAATGAAACTCACCTTAGCAGCACATAAAGTTGTTCATCGTAATGTGACCGAAACTCGGATTACCAAATAATCGTAGATCTCAACCTAGAGAACATATGTTGGTCAATAAATGTCTATCAAGCTAGGTCAGGTCATAGTGTATCACAATCCTAATGCTCGAGATCGACATACAAAAGTTATCCAAAGTCGTTTCAAAAAGTCAATTTTGACAGTTGCTTAACAAAACGAGACGTGTTTTATATAAGGATTCATTTATTCGACTGATAATATTCAAAAATTCAATTTATTAATCTTACAAACAAGTTGTTTAAATATCAATTGCAGATTCAAGAGAAATTCCAATTAATGTCAATCATAATTCAGTTGATCATATCTTTTAATCCGTTCATCGAAACTATACGATATCTAAATGAAAAGTTATTGATTTTTCGCCAGCTTTCCAAAAACATGTATATCATATATCTTTTACCAGTAATATATGTATTTAATTCATGATTCATAATAAACTGTTTAACGATGAAATTTTGCATACGAGCATGCATAAATATATATACTCGAGCACTAGACATAGATACACTATTAGTATATAAAAGATAAAATATAAATGCTTACGTATCAATAATGTGATTCAATATTGCAGAAAAGTACGTAGACGCAACATAGATGATAACAGTAGGTTTGACTTGTAAATAATACCCATGAACATTACCCATAACCTCCATAGCTATAACCCATAATTTCCTTAACTTTATCCTGCTCAAAAACCCATTTTTGAAAGTGACACGCTCATAACCTCGTCGTAGTATTTTATGTATATTACTAATTAATAATTAATAATACTAATAATTAATAAGAATAATAATAATATTAATATTAATATTAATCTTAATAATAATAATAATAATAATAATAATAATAATAATAATAATAATAATAATAATAATAATAATAATAATAATAATAATAATAATTTAAATACGGAGGAAGTAATATAAATAAACATATGTGTGTGTGACAAACAACTGAACTCGCGAGCTTTTATAATGTTTTCTGAATCTGATGCCCATGCGATCGCATGGGCTTCTAGGGCAAATGCCATGCGATCGCATGGCCTGCCTGGACAGCTCACATCTCTTTTATACACTAGCTTGTCGACATATTTTTTAATTATAAATATAATATAATTAATTTATATAATTAATTATATATTATATTAAATTTACGTGCATAGTGGACTTGTAATTTTTGTTCTGATAAGTCGTACGTTGTCACTCGACTTATGTCCCGGTTCCGGTTTCTTGAACGCATTTTCGTACGCTTAGAAAACTAGCACTTTACGTTTTGTGACTCGTACCTTTGTCAAAATATAGTCTTAAATTATCAATAAATTATATCACTCAAAGTGTATCTTAAACTTTTGAGTGTTTTGGTCATTTACTTTTATAAATTATTGTCTCGCTATTTATTAATATATATATATAATAACAAATCATTTTATGACCAAGTTAATATATATTTTCAACATTCATAAACACGTTTTAAATATACGTCGCAAGTTATTCATACAATTAATATTCCAACTTATCATATATATTCAAATAAATATTTAAACCAATAAGTTTAATGTACGGTATCAAACAATTAATACATTGTTATGTTTTCAAGTTATAGTATATATATATGTATCTATATACATATAATTGTTCGCAAATCGTCAAGAACAACCGAAAGATATTTGAATATATGAAAGTAGTTCAAAAATTTTGAGATTCAGTTTTACAGATTTTGCTTATCGTATCGGAAATGTTAATCATACAAAGATTAAGTTTAAATTTGGTCAGAAATTTCCGGGTCATCACAGAAACAGTTGGGATCGACACCTTCCGTTAGCAGAATTTTCCTACAACAACAGCTACCATTCAAGCATTGGGATGGCCCCGTTTGAAGCACTTTATGGTAGAAAGTGCAGGTCTCTGATTTGTTGGAGTGAAGTGGGGGATAGACAGATTACGGGCCCATAGATAATACAAGAAACTACCGAGAACATCATCCAAATTCAACAACAGTTGAAAACCGCACAAAGTCGACAAAAGAGCTACGCTGACATTAAAAGAAAAGATATAGAATTTGAAATTGGAGAGAAGGTCATGCTTAAAGTTGCACCTTGGAAAGGCGTTGTTCGATTTGGTAAACGAGGAAAATTAAATCCAAGGTATATTGGACCATTCAAGATTATTGATCGTGTCGGACCAGTAGCTTACCGACTTGAGTTACCTCAACAACTCGCGGCTGTACATAACACTTTCCACGTCTCGAATTTGAAGAAATATTTTGCTAAAGAAGATCTCACTCTTCCGTTAGACGAAATCCAAATCAACGAAAAACTTCAATTCATTGAAGAACCGTCAAAATAATGGATCGTAAGGTTAAAAGACTTAAGCAAAACAAGATAACAATTGTTAAGGTTCGATGAAATGCTCGTAGAGGGCATGAGTTCACCTGGGAATGAGAAGATCAGATGAAGAAGAAATACGCGCACTTATTTCCAGAAGATACGTCAACACCTCCAACTGCTTAAAATTTCGGGACAAAATTTATTTAACGGGTAGGTACTGTAGTGACCTGAAATTTTCCATGTTTATATATATTAAATGAATTTGATATTTACATGATTAAGTGTTTCCAACATGTTAAGCAATCAAACTTGTTAAGACTTGATTAATTGAAATAGGTTTTATATAGACAATTGACCACCCAAGTTGACCGACGATTCACGAACGTTAAAACTTGTAAAAACTATATGATGACATACATATGGATATAGATATATATATATATATATATATATATATATATATATATATATATATATATATATATATATATATATATATATATATATATATATATATATATATATAGTTATCATGATATTATGATAAGTATGTACCTCGTTAAGTATTTTAACAATGAGTTATATACATAAAAATGAGACTATTGAATTAAGAAACTTGAAAACGGTATATATAACGATTATCGTTATAACAACGTCTTACTAATTACATATGAATCATTTTAAGATATTGATACACTATATATAAACATGATAAATGATAAGTAAATATATCATTAACTATAATAACAATGAACTACATATGTAAAAACAAGACTACTAACTTAAGGATTTCAAAACGAGTCATATATATAACGATTATCGTTGTAACGACATTTATCTGTATATATATCATATTAAGATATATTAATACATCATTATATCATGATAATGTAATAATTTAAAAATCTCATTAGATATAATAAACAATGTGTTAACAACATTTAACAAGATCGTTAACTTAAAGGTTTCAAAACAACATTTTCATGTAACGACTAACGATGACTTAACGACTCAGTTAAAATGTATATACATGTAGTGTTTTAATATGTATTCATACACTTTCGAAAGACTTCAAGACACTTATCAAAGTACTTCTACTTAACAAAAATGCTTACAATTACATCCTCATTCATTTTCATCAACAATTCTACTCGTATGCACTCGTATTTGTACTCGTACAATACACAGCTTCTAAATGTATTTACTATTGGTATATACACTCCAATGATCAGCTCTTAGCAGCCCATGTGAGTCACCTAACCATGTGGGAACCATCATTTAACATCTAGCATGAAATATCTCACAAAATTACAAACTAATGGAGCCTATATGGGGAGACTAAGTTCACGTGAATGATGGCACTCACAAACACTTTCATTTTGCAACTTACATGCATCAAACTACTCTCTCTCAAGTGTTCTTCCATTGTTCTAAGTGTTCTTCATCATCTTCATCAAAATCTAGCTCAATCTAGTTCATAAATCCATACATAAACCAAGTTATAAAACAACTACTCAAGAACACACCAACAACACTTCCAAGTTTGCTAGCTTATTTCCAATCTTGCAAATCCACTTTGAGTGATCATCCAACCTCAAGAAATCTTTTTTATTTACAGTAAGATATATTTCTAATACAAGGTAATACTCATATTCAAACTTTGATTCAATTTCTATAACTATAACAATCTTATTTCGAGTGGAAATTTTACTTGAACTTGTTTTCGTGTCATGATTTTGCTTCAAGAACTTTCAAGCCATCCAAGGATCCTTTGAAGCTAGATCTATTTTTCTCATTTCCAGTAGGTTTATCCATAAACCTTGAGATAGTAGTGATGTTCATAACATCATTCGATTCATATATATAAAACTACCTTATTCGAAGGTTTAAACTTGTAATCACTAGAACATAGTTTAGTTAATTCTAATCTTGTTCGCAAAAAAAAGTTAATCCTTCTAACTTGACCTTTTAAATCAACTAAACACATGTTATATATCTATATGATATGCTAACTTAATGATTTAAAACCTGAAAACACAAAAAACGCCGTAAAACCTGATATACGCCGTCGTAGTAACACCGCGGGCTGCTTTGGGTTAGTTAATTAAAAACTATGATAAACTTTGATTTAAAAGTTGTTCTTCTGGGAAAATGATTTTTCTTATGAACATGAAACTATATCCAATAATCATGGTTAAACTCAAAGTGGAAGTATGTTTTCCAAAATGGTCATCTAGACGTCGTTCTTTGGACTGAAATGACTACCTTTACAAAAACGACTTGTAACCTGTATTTTCGACTATAAACTTATACTTTTTCTGTTTATATTCATAAACTTAAGTTCAATATAAAACCATAGCAACTTGAATCACTCAAAACGGATTTAAAACGAAGAAGTTATGGGTAAAACAAGATTGGATAATTTTGCTTGTTGTAGCTACGTGAAATTTGTAACAAATCTATACAAATCATATCCTAGCTAACTTATATTGTATTATACATATATTCTAATATATTATGTAATCTTGGGATACCATAGACACGTATGCAAATGTTTTGACATATCATATCGACCCATGTATATATATTATTTGGAACAACCATAGACACTCTATATGCAGTAATGATTGAGTTAGCTATACAGGGTTGAGGTTGATTACAAAAATATATATACTTTGAGTTGTGATCTAGCTTGAGACATGTATACACTGGGTCGTGGATTGATTCAAGATAATATATATCAATTTATTTCTGTACATCTAACTGTGGACAACTAGTTGTAGGTTACTAACGAGGACAGCTGACTTAATAAACTTAAAACATTAAAACGTATTAAAAATGTTGTAAATATATTTTGAACATACTTTGATATATATGTACATATTTGTTATAGGTTCGTGAATCGACCAGTGGCCAAGTCTTACTTCCCGACGAAGTAAAAATATGTGAAAGTGAGTTATAGTCCCACTTTTAAAATCTAATATTTTTGGGATGAGAATACATGCAGTTTTATAAATGTTTTATGAAATAGACACAAGTAAATTGAAACTACATTATATGGGTGAATGATCGAAGCCGAATATGCACCTTTTTGCTTGGTAACCTAAGAATTAGTAAACCGATCTACTAATTGACGCGAATCCTAAAGATAGATCTATTGGGCCTAACGAACCCCATCCAAAGTACCGGATGTTTTAGTACTTCGAATTCGTTTTTATCATGTCCGAAGGATTTTCTGGAATGATAGGGGATATTCTTATATGCATCTTGTTAATGTCGGTTACCAGGTGTTCACCATATGAATGATTTTTATCTCTATGTATGGGATGTATATTGAAATATGAAATCTTGTGGTCTATTATTACAATTTGATAAATATATAGGTTAAACCTATAACTCATCAACATTTTTTGTTGACGTTTAAAGCATGTTTATTCTCAGGTGATTATTAAGAGCTTCCGCTGTTGCATGCTAATATATGGACAAGATTTGGTGTCAGCATGCTTGTATAATATTGTTTAAAACTGCATTCGAGATTTATTTTGTTGTAACATATTAATATTGTAAACCAATATGTATTGGTAGTGTGTAAGTGTGATATTTTTAGATTATCATTTCTGGATAATCTAGGTGGTGTCTTTTTAACCTTGTCGATAAAATAAAGGTTATGGTTTGTTTTAAAAACGAATGCAATCTTTGAAAAACGTCTCATATAGAGGTCAAAACCTCGCAACGAAATCAATTAATATGGAACGTTTATAATCGATATGAACGGGACATTTCAGGTACAGATACCGTACCGTAACTGAAATTTCTCAAAATCATGAACTGAATACCGTACCGAATTAACAAAACGGTATCGGTTCGGTACCGGTATTTTCGGTATAATACCGAATGGTGCCGAATTCTTATTAACAAATAGGCCGTATCAAGAACGAAGCCCCAAAAAAACAATACGAAGTATAATAGTTTCAAGAGTGTCTCTTGCTCTAAGAAAAAAAAAAAGGTAAACTAATAGTTCACTAGTATTCCGATTAAAATGAAAATTAAATATGATTTGTAACTGTCTAATTCATAATTATATGCAACAAAAGAGGGTTCTGGTATGTACACGGTAGCATTATTATCTGTTTGAGTTCTTAGTTTTACAAATATTATATGGTCATACATAATTAAGATGCAACATTATAAAGAACAAAATATTTAAAGATGAAAAAAATAGTAAACAAAGAATATCATATAACTTTCAACTAGCAACTGGTGATTGTTTTTAAATGTTTCGTAGATATCAAGTGAAAGCCTTGCTATTGCCTCATTTGCAACAGTCCCAACAAGCTTACATAGACAAACTGATATTCCAGGCATTCCTTTTGACTAATGAGCAATAAAAGTTGCTACTTTGCTACTAAATAAAAATTTGGTATTCAAATTCGGTTTTCCCGTACCGAACTGGTACGGATCCCGATTGTACCGAAACCGAATTTGCCAAAAATCAAGAACCGAAACCGAATCCCTATCGGTACCAATTTTCGGTACCGGTACGGTACTGGTTTGGTTTCGGTTTTTCGGGATTTTTGCTCATCCCTAGTTTCATGGATTATTTCATAGGAGTTGGAACCACAATTGTTACATAGCCGATCAGTATATCAATGAGTTTGGTTATGGAATTGGCGAATACCTATAGAAGGTGGTCGAATGCTTGCAATGTTAAATGAACTAACGCCGTTGATGGTTAACGTTTCATTATTGGATATTCTTAGAGCCTAAAGTAAATTTCAGGCATGATTTAAAACCCATGGAAATTTGATTTTACCATTTTCATGGCGTCTCAATTTTATTTTTTAAAATTTTTTCCTACTTATTGGCCGGAGGTCCACTCGGAAGCAATCTCTCTATCCGTCGTATAGAGAGAGGGATGACTTTCTCTAATTTTGAGAGTGTTTTCACTCTGGGTGAAGAAATGACTTGTTTTCTTGCAAATGGATGGAAAGTACTGATGGTTTGTTTTCTATTCGAGGAACTAGAGCTTTCATTTTTAATGTCTTTTACCTTCTATAAGTCCGATTACAAGATGATGTAAGATATTACCGAGAAAGATAAAGATATTTATATATAGACTTGAAATGGATCGGTTTCTAACAAGTTTGAATCTCTTTAAACGTGGATTGGAGATAAATGTTATCGGTTGCCCAGACCGTGCTTATGGTATAGAACATTAGGATCACATTTTTGTCACTTGTGAAGTTGCATTGGATGTTTTGCATCTCATGCGTGTCTAGACAAATATAAATATTTCGTTCTTCACTTCATGGAACGATTGGGTTGTTTGGTTTGATGCTTGGAATGCAACCGGAATCATCAAACATAAACTTTATGTCATTGTTGCTTCCTTGCTTTGGATCCTATAGATATTTAAAAATGGAGTGGTGTTTGCGGAGATCAAAATGAGAAAAGGAGAAATTTTCGACTTAATTTAGAAATACTCCTTTCCTTAGTTTTCTAATCATTGTCCTAAAAATTTAATTATTTGGAACAATTGCCTTATAATGTCACTGTATTGTAATTTGATGTTTTTCCCTCTAGCTTCTTGCTAGATGGTGAATCAAATTTCATTGATGTACAAAAGAAAATAAAAGACAAACTGTTATATATTAATATATTCATTGTTAATCTAATTGTAGATGAAACGAAACTGGTTACACAAAGAAAAACTAATATATATATATATATATATATATATATATATAGGATCCAGTGAGAACTTTTTCAGTGTGAGAACTCTAGGAACTCCAAATACACTAAAATTCGAGCAAAAAAGGTGCGCAGACGAGCAAAAAAAGGAAATTCGAGCAAAAATATAATACATGGACGAACAAAAAAATCATAGTCAGCAAATTTTTTTTTTTTTTCGAATTTCAAAAATGTAGAACACATTTTTGTTAGGCTATCATGTGTTCTACATTTTTTTGTTCGAATTTCAAAAATGTAGAACAAATTTTTGTTCGTCCGCCTTTTTTTTGTTCGACTATCAATTTTTTGTTCGCCCGCCTTTTTTTTCGAATTTCAAAAATGTAGAACACATTTTTGCTCGACTATAATGTGCTCTACATTTTTTTGTTCGAATTTCAAAAATGTAGAACACACTTTTGTTCGGCCGCTTTTTTTTGTTCGACTATCAATTTTTTGTTTGCCCCTTTTTTTTGCATATATATATATATATATATATATATATATATATATATATATATATATATATATATATATATATATATATATATATATATATTGTAACGACCCTAGATTTTTCAACGTTTATTTATTAATAATTATATTAATACTTGTGAGTTAATGAATGTATATTATTACATTTACTTGTTACCATGATTGACTTTACATGCCCGACACGCGAACTTTACACGAATAATATTTTTGAATATTATTTACATTCATGATTAAGTTTTATTAATCATTTCTGATTAACTAAGGTTACTAGTTAATTACTTGGGCTTTTGTTTGGATTATTACTTAATTGGACTTGGGCTTAATATTAATGGACTTAGAAGCCCACCCTACTTCTTTAATGGACTAATTAGCCCATACTTTCATGTAAGTAGTCCATTAAGGCTTAAACTAATTAGTTGGTGAATGAAGAATCTAGTTACAACACTTTCCCATAACAACACACCTTATAACCACCTTTTTAGCCAAATGCATGAAGTAATCTTGTGGACAACTCCCTCCCCCTTTCCCCTTGGTGAACCGTCGGCCATGAGGCCCTTTAGAGGGAGTTTGTTTCATTTTTTTTTTATTACTTCACTCACTAGTTCCTTTCATATCACACACACACAATACTTGCAACTCATTTTTTCTCTCATTTTGCTCTTTACTTGTAAGTAACATGAGACTTTTCTCTCTTCTTTCTTTGTCTCAAAACCGTGACCAAACACCTTCATCATCATCATTCTTTGTTGTTGTTGTTGTTTTGTTACTTGTCTTTGATTAGTTGTTTACTTACTAGTACAAGGATCAAACTTTCTAGTTAGATTCTTCATATTATCTTGTATTTACAAGAACACACAAGAACCTAACTTACTAGTTATGTTCTACATTTAATGTCTTGAAAGATTGAAGGTTCATGTGTTGTAAAATCATACTTGTGATTCATGATTGTAAACTTAAAGTTTACTCTCTTAAGGATCAAGCCTTGGCTTGAATCTTTAAAGTATGAACAACCATGACTTATTTACTTGTTTATTTAAGTTTATTTCTTCACTTGTTCATGTTTTAAAATCGTGATTATGGTTGTTGTTGGTCAAGTGTTACTAGTTAACTATGATCTCATTTTTCTTGAACAAAAGTTAACTTTAAAAGTTCAAGAACATAGAAGTATAACTTTCTAGTTATAACTTCAAATACTTATGAAAGATCTAAGTTTCTATAGCTTATGGTCTACTTATTTTGTCATAAACAAAAGCTTGTAAGCTTACATACACTTTACAAGATGAAAATCTAAGTTTTGTAACTTATGGTTTCATTAAGGTAAAGATTCAAGTATTATTACTTAGGATTTAACTTAATAACTTTAGATCTAGACCTTTGGGTCTTGGATCTTCAATATCTAACTAAGAACTATGTTCTACATCTTAAGATCTTGATTAGTTAGTTTACTTTCAAGTTTGTAGTTCAATATTACTTTTATAGTTCATGTATGTGTCGGATCTAAGATTTTGATGTAACTTTGGTTCATCAAGCTACTTGCAACACTTAAATGAGTTGTGCTACATGTCTTAGACTTACACAAGTGTTATGATGGTCAAACCTTGGTTAAGATGATGCAAACACATCAACGAGTTGTACACTTGAAGCTATATGCATCAAGGATGAGAACCGTGATAAACATCGAGCACCAAGAACCCACCGAAACCTACTGTTTACTGTTTTCTGGAACAGACCTGAATACCTGGGCTACTGTAAATTTGATTTTCAGTTAGCTCTATTCGAGTAGATAATTTTTCGTTTAAGACTCGTCTTAATCCGAGTTACAGTTTAGGATTTATGGCCTTCCGAGTGTCACTATGTCCTTTTAACGTTGTGCTAAAAATTCTGACCTACTCGCACTTAGACCGTCGCCACGGTCAAACGAAGACGAGTTTGCATCTGGAATTTTTACCACAACTAAAGGACTCATATACGGAGCCATGGCCACTGGTCTCACCTTATTTCAGTAGGTATTGAGGCCGTGGTGACTGATCCAATTCAGCCTTTGTTTTAAACTTCTTTCATGAACGAAACTTACTTTACACCTTTTGTTTGATGATGAATGATGATGACCTTTAAGACCTAATTTACATACATTTAAACCTATTGGGACGATTTACTGACTTAGTAATATTTGACTTAGGTTGAGGACTTTCCGGACCTACATACTTGCTTACTTCCCGACTCGACTTTACTACTACTTTACCACTGTGAGTTATAGCATCCCTTTTTACTTTAACTATTTTGGGAACTGAGAATACATGCGCATTTTACATTTTACATACTAGGCATGAGTACTTAAACTTATATATGTGTGGGTTATACAACGGCATAAACATTCCCTTTAGCTCGGTAACGTTTAGTCATTGGTTTTTGAACCGGTGAACGCGAATCTTAGATATGGATCCATAGGGTTTGACATCCCCACTCGGGCTAGTAGCACTAGCATTTAACAGGTATTTAATACTTCGTAAACATACGCATTTACCAAGTGTACTTTCAGGGGGTTATAAACGTTAAGTTAGTTACCAAGTGCCCACGGTTAAACATATACTTTATCATACTGTTTTGAAACGCTCTTTGTAGCACTGAAATCTCGTGGCCTACCTTACATACTGTTATACTTAAACTATAGCTCACCAACCTTTGTGTTGACATTTTTAAGCATGTTTTTCTCAGGTGCTTAAGGTTAGCCGCTTCCGCTGTTGTACTAGTCTTGCTGTAGACACCCGCTGCTTTAGAGATGTCACCGCATGAACGTTTAACTTGCATTCATAAACTTATATACTTTTGAACAATGATTTGTAACGACCTAAGGGTCACGTACTATTATCTTTGCTTCTAGTCATAGAAGCATACTTTTGATGTAAAACTTTTGACGTTAGTTATGACATCACCTTTTATCATGAATGCAAACGTATTTTGAAATAGCATATAGTGTTTGACCTTGTAATAATCCTGTTGTTGATGATTCATACACGATGGTTTTGTACGGGGCGTCACATTTGGTATCAGAGCATTGGTTGTAGGGAATTAGGTTGCATTAGTGAGTCTAAGACCGACCCGAGTAGGATTCACTAATAGGACTAATCTACAACTTGCTAGTTTACTTGTTTCTGCAAAACTTGCTGCATGCTGCTGCTTACTTTTACTGCTATATGCCATATGCTACTATATGATTTCACTACTGCATGCTATTATCTTCTTTTAACCGCATCCTACTTCCGTACGATTTGTTATTATTGCCATGCTATTTACTGTTATACATGATTTAGACTATCATAGTTATTTGGCCTAATACGTGCTTGCTTTATGACTTACTGACATGGAAAATTTATTTTTCCTTGTTCAGATGTCGGATATTCCACCTGCTATCATTTTGGGTAGCGATTCAGACACTTCAGCCACTTCAGCCACTTCACCTGCCACTGTTGCCGATCCCCCGATCCTGTCGGCGACACACTCTAGTGACCCAGGTGCTTCGTCCTCCGGAGCTAGTGGTCATGCGCCTGCCTCAGTGGGTACTGTAGACGGAGCCCAGGACCTCCCGGAGATTCCAGCTCCACTAGCCCCAGTACCTCAGGAGCCACAGCACCATCCCGGTGGTGCTGTGATTCCCGCGGATCTTGGGGAAGGTCCAGTCCGTAATGAGATAACCATTGGTACCGACGCCTTCCTGATGGACGTCTCGTGCCGATCCTGCCTTTCAGATACCAACTGATGATGGCCGCCCGAGGAGAGCCAGTACAGCCACCCGTGCAGCCACCTCCACACGATTCAGATGACCCGTCATCTGACGACTCATCCACAGACGACTCTAGTGACGATGACTCTGACGAGGAGGACCCTGATGATGCACCTGTACAGCCACCCTCCACCCGTAAGCATCGTAGGGATCAACGGAGGGTTACCGCCCGTAAGCGGCTTGTGACGTATCCTGCTGATCCCTTCATCCGTAAGCCTTACCGCTTTGCAGCCTCTACTTCTGGAGTCGGACCGTCTGCACCACCAGCTCCACCAGCACCACCCGTACCGACTGCACCGCCTGCCCCACCATCCCCCTCTGTCGAGGAACTGATGAGGGAGGTGGAGATCCTCCGTGCTCGGGTAACTGAGCTCGAGGACCATATGTCCCACGTATTGGACATCCTACACCCACCTTCACCGTAGGGCTTTTGTAGTAGATTTCATTATGTAATCTAGTTGTAGTTTTATGTATTACTTATGTATTGTACGAACCTTTACAGATGTATGCAACTTATTATTAATGAATGGAACTTTGTGTTGTTTACTTTTTGCACAAGTGTTCTGTTTACGTTACTATACGATGGTTTTGTGATATCGGTATCTAGTTGCTCTACTTAATAAACATGTGATGTGTTGATTCCATGTTGGTTACCATATACTGTATTATTACTATTTGAATACTGGGTTTTGACTTGAGTCAAAATTTTTGTTTAGAACACCATGGCCAACGGACGATCCACACCTACCGCTGCCCAAATCGAGGATATGATCAATGAACGAGTCACCGCAGCTTTAGCAGAAGGGAACCTCCAAGCTCCACCGCCACCGCCACCGGTTAACCAGCCCATTCGTAATGGGTACACGTACAAAGAGTTTCAAAGCTGCAAACCCCACAACTTTAGTGGAACGGAGGGGCCGGTTGGTCTCACTAGATGGTTCGAGAAATTAGAATCTGTTTTTCAAGTTAGTAACTGTTCAGAGGCGAATAAAACCAAGTTTGCTTCATGCACTCTATCTGATGGCGCACTAACGTGGTGGAACACGTTGGCTCAAGCAAAAGGTATTGATGAGGCGTTTGCTACTCCATGGGAGGAATTCAAAGGGGCCCTGATTGAGGAATATTGCCCTAGGACCGAGATCCAGAAGATGGAGATTGAGTTTATGCAGTTGAAGGTCGTGGGGAACTACCTCGATGGTTACAATCGTAGGTATTTAGAACTAGCCCTGATGTGTCCTACCATGGTTACCCCGGAGTTCAAGCGTATGGAAAGGTATTTGTGGGGACTTCCTAAGTCCATTAAGGGAAACGTCACCTCGTCCAAGCCACCCAATGTCCCAGAAGCGATGCGCATGGCGCATACTTTAATGAACCAAATTATCATCGATGAACTGGAGAAGGCTAAGTCTGAAGCGGGTAGTAGTGAGAAGCGCAAATGGGATAACAACAGGGGAAGGACCTATGATCAAAACCCGGCGAAGCGACATGAGGGTTTCAGAGGAAACAACAACGGTGGAAACCCCAATCCGAACACCAACTCAAACCCCAACTACAAGGGAACCTTACGATAATGCAAGCGGTGCTACAAGCACCATACTGGGTATTGTAATGTTGTTTGTGAAAAGTGCCAACGGACTGGACATATCGGTAAGGACTGCAAGGTCACCATCCTGGATGTGAAGGCGAACCACAATGGGCCTAAAAAGTGCTACGAATGCGGACAGACGGGCCATTTCAGAAATGCGTATCCCAACAAAAGAAAAGATGGTGGACCACCGCGTGGTAGAGCTTTCAATGTTAATACATGGGACGCCTGAGAGAACCCCAACTTGGTGACAGGTATATTCACTATCAACAATCTTTTAGCTTCTGTCCTATTTGATATTGGTGCCGATAGAAGTTATGTATATAGACACTTTTGCGATAAGATAAATTGGTCGTTAGTCCCTTTAAAAGAGAGTATGCTTGTCTAGGTCGCCAATGGAAAACTTGAGAAAGTTGACCATATTAGTCGAGGAGCTATTATCAACATAGCTGGTGTGGATTTCGAGATTGATTTGATACCCATTAAGTTGGGAAGCTTTGGTGTTATTGTCGGTATGGACTGGTTGACCAAGATAAAGGCTGACATTATCTGTGGAGATAAACCTCTTCGTATACCACACGGAGAGGGCGAGCCGCTGGTTATTTACGGAGAGAGATGTACCTCGAAGCTGAACCTCATTAGTTGTGTGAAAGTGCAAAAGATCATGAAGAAGGGACGTTTTGCTGTCCTAGCACATGTGAAAACGATAGAAACTGAGGTGAAGAGTGTGAACGACGTTCGAATTGTGAACGAGTTTTCTGATGTCTTTCCGGAAGAATTTCCTGAATTACCGCCACCGAGAGCAGTAGAGTTTCAGATTGATTTAGTTCCAGGAGCTGGACCTGTAGCTCGCGCACCTTATAGACTCGCACCTTCCGAGATGCAAGAATTACAGAGTCAACTACAAGAACTACTTGACCGTGGATTTATCCAACCAAGTTTCTCGCCTTGGGACGCACCCGTGTTGTTTGTGAAGAAGAAGGATGGATCCTTCCGTATGTGTATCGACTACCGTGAACTCAACAAATTGATGATCAAGAATCGGTATCCTCTTCCACGAATTGATGACCTTTTTGATCAACTACAAGGATCGAGCGTCTACTCCAAGATCAATTTGCGATCCGGTTATCACCAGTTGAGGGTGAAGGAAAGTGATGTGATAAAGACTGCATTCAGAACCCGTTATGGTCATTATGAGTTCCTCGTGATGCCATTCGGTTTAACCAACGCACCTGCCGTGTTCATGGATCTTATGAATCGTGTCTGCAAGCCGTACCTGGATAAGTTCGTTATCGTCTTCATAGATGATATCCTCATCTACTCCAAAAGTGAAGAAGAACATGAACAACACCTTCGATTAGTGCTTAAACTCTTGAGACAAGAGCAACTTTATGCGAAATTCTCCAAGTGTGAATTTTGGTTGAAGGAAGTCCGATTTCTGGGTCATGTTGTGAGTGACCAGGGTATCAAAGTTGATCCCACCAAGATTGAAGCTATAAGAAAGTGGGAGACCCCCACTACTCCGACGCATATTCTCCAATTTTTAGGTCTCGCCGGTTACTATCGAAGGTTTATTGAAGGTTTCTCTCTAATTGCGCGCCCTTTGACCGCGTTGACTCACAAAGGGAAGAAGTTCATTTGGGAACCCGCACACGAATCAGCATTTCAAACCTTGAAGAAGAAGTTGACCACCGCACCTATCTTATCACTTCCTGAAGGCAGTGACGATTTCGTTGTTTATTGCGATGCTTTGAAAAGTGGTTTTGGTTGTGTACTAATGCAAAGATCAAAGGTTATCGCTTATGCTTCCCGTCAATTGAAGATTCACGAACGGAACTACACTACCCACGATCTCGAACTTGGAGTCGTTGTCATTGCGCTCAAATTGTGGAGACACTATCTTTATGGAACTAATAGTACTATCTTCACCGACCACAAAAGCCTCCAACACATCTTTGATCAGAAGCAACTGAATATGAGACAGCGTCGATGGATCGAGACGCTAAACGACTATGATTGTGAACTTCGCTATCATCCTGGCAAGGCCAATGTTGTAGCTGACGCTTTGAGCCGCAAGGAGAGGATGGCACCTCTTCGTGTCCGAGCCCTGAACATCACCATTCATTCGAACCTCAACAGCCAGATCTGAGCAGCCCAAGATGAGGCTCTCAAAGAGGAGAATATATCTCATGAACATTTGAATATACTTGTCTCTCAATTCGAGGTTAGGGAGACTGGACTCCGATGTTATGCCGGAAGAATTTGGGTACCTTGTTATGGAGATCTACGGAACCTTATACTAGATGAAGCCCACAAGTCGAGATATTCAATTCATCCCGGAGCGGGCAAAATGTACCACGATCTTAAGGAACAGTACTGGTGGCCGAATCTTAAGAAGGATGTTGCAACTTATGTTGGGAAGTGTTTGACTTGTTCGAAAGTTAAGGCCGAACATCAAAGACCTTCTGGGTTACTTCAGCAACCGGAAATCCCGCAATGGAAGTGGGAAAGGATAATAATGGATTTCATCACCAAGCTACCAAAGACGGTGGGCGGATACAATACTATTTGGGTTATTATTGACCGCCTTACCAAATCTGCGCACTTTCTGGCTATGAAGGAAATGGATACGATGGAGAGACTTGCTCAACTATACATCAAAGAGGTTGTATCTCGTCATGATGTACCTTTATCGATCATCTCAGATCGCGATCCCCGTTTTGCTTCTAGATTCTGGCGTTCTTTACAAGAAGCCATGGGAACCCATCTCGACATGAGTACTGCTTATCACCCGCAGACCGACGGACAGAGCGAACAAACGATTCAGACATTGGAAGACATGTTGCGTGCATGTGTCATTGATTTCGGAAAGGCCTGGGAAAGGCATTTGCCACTCGGTGAATTTTCTTACAATAACAGTTATCACTCGAGTATTAACACCGCACCTTTTGAAGCATTGTATGGCCGCAAGTGCCGTTCTCCTATTTGTTGGGCCGAAGTAGGCGAAAAGCAAATCACCAGACCCGAGGTAGTCCATGAAACAACGGAGAAGATTGCTCAGATTCAAGCGAGACTTAAGACTGCCCACGATCGTCAAAAGAGTTATGCCGATCTTAAATGTAAAGACTTTGAATTCAACGTCAGTGACCATGTGATGTTGAAGGTTGCACCTTGGAAAGGTGTGATTCGTTTTGGAAAGCACGGAAAGTTGAACCCGCGATATATTGGTCCATTTGAAATTTTGGAACGTGTTGGACCCGTTGCTTACCGTCTAGACCTTCCGACACAATTGAGCTCATTTCACCCTACTTTTCATGTATCAAATTTGAAGAAGTGTCTTGCTCCACCTAAACTTATCATACCATTGGAGGAACTTACAATTGATGACAAACTCCACTTCGTGGAAGAACTGGTAGAGATTATGGACCGTGAGGTCAAGGTTTTGAAACACAATAGGATTCCGATCGTTCGAGTCCGATGGAATGCCAAACGAGGACATGAGTTTACTTGGGAGCGAGAGGATCAAATGATGCAGAAGTATCCTCACCTTTTCCCAGCTCCTTCATCTCCCTCAGCTTAAAATTTCGGGACGAAATTTTCTTTAACAGGTGGGTAATGTAATGACCCTGGATTTTCCAACGTTTATTTATTAATAATTATATTAATACTTGTGAGTTAATGAATGTATGTTATTACATTTACTTGTTACCATGATTGACTTTACATGCCCGACATGTCTTTGCGACACGCGAACTTTACACGAATAATATTTTTGAATATTATTTACATTCATGATTAAGTTTTATTAATCATTTATGATTAACTAAGGTTACTAGTTAATTACTTGGTGAATGAAGTAGTCCATACTTTCATGTAAGTAGTCCATTAAGGCTTAAACTGATTAGTTGGTGAATGAAGAATCTAGTTACAACACTTTCCCATAACAACACACCTTATAACCACCTTTTTAGCCAAATGCATGAAGTAATCTTGTGGACAACTCCCTCCCCCTTTCCCCTTGGTGAACCGTCGGCCATGAGGCCCTTTAGAGGGAGTTTGTTTCATTTTTTTATTACTTCACTCACTAGTTCCTTTCATATCACACACACACAATACTTGCAACTCATTTTTTCTCTCATTTTGCTCTTTACTTGTAAGTAATATGAGACTTTTCTCTCTTCTTTCTTTGTCTCAAAACTGTGACCAAACACCTTCATCATCATCATCATTCTTTGTTGTTGTTTTGTTACTTGTCTTTGATTAGTTGTTTACTTACTAGTACAAGGATCAAACTTTCTAGTTAGATTCTTCATATTATCTTGTATTTACAAGAACACACAAGAACCTAACTTACTAGTTATGTTCTACATTTAATATCTTGAAAGATTGAAGGTTCATGTGTTGTAAAATCATACTTGTGATTCATGGTTGTAAACTTAAAGTTTACTCTCTTAAGGATCAAGCCTTGGCTTGAATCTTTAAAGTATGAACAACCATAACTTATTTACTTGTTTATTTAAGTTTATTTCTTTACTTGTTCATGTTTTAAGATCGTGATTATGGTTGTTGTTGGTCAAGTGTTACTAGTTAACTTTGATCTCATTTTTCTTGAACAAAAGTTAACTTTAAAAGTTCAAGAACATAGAAGTATAACTTTCTAGTTATAACTTCAAATACTTATGAAAGATCTAAGTTTCTATAGCTTATGGCCTACTTATTTTGTCATAAACAAAAGCTTGTAAGCTTACATACACTTTACAAGATGAAAACCTAAGTTTTGTAACTTATGGTTTCATTAAGGTAAAGATTCAAGTATTATTACTTAGGATTTAACTTAATAACTTTAGATCTAGACCTTTGGGTCTTGGATCTTCAAGATCTAACTAAGAACTATGTTCTACATCTTAAGATCTTGATTAGTTAGTTTACTTTCAAGTTTGTAGTTCAATATTACTTTTATAGTTCATGTATGTGTCGGATCTAAGATTTTGATGTAACTTTGGTTCATCAAGCTACTTGCAACACTTAAATGAGTTGTGCTACATGTCTTAGACTTACACAAGTGTTATTGTGGTCAAACCTTGGTTAATATGATGCAAACACATCAACAAGTTGTACACTTGAAGCTATATGCATCAAGGATGAGAACCGTGATAAGCATCGAGCACCAAGAACCCACCGGAACCTACTGTTTACTGTTTTCTGGAACATACCCGAATACCTGGGCTACTGTAAAGTTTATTTTCAGTTATCTCTGTTCGAGTAGATAATTTTTCGTTTAAGACTCGTCTTAATCCGAGTTACGGTTTAGGATTTATGGCCTTCCGAGTGTCACTATGTCCTTTTAACGTTGTGCTGAAAATTCTGACCTACTCGCACTTAGACCGTCGCCACGGTCAAACGAAGACGAGTTTGCTTCTGGAATTTTTACCACAACTAAAGGACTCATATACGGAGCCATGAACACTGGTCTCACATTATTTCAGTAGGTATTGAGGCCGTGGTGACTGATCCATGTCAGCCTTTATTTTAAACTTCTTTCATGAACGAAACTTACTTTACACCTTTTGTTTGATGATGAATGATGATGACCTTTAAGACCTAATTTACATAAATTTAAACCTATTGGGACGATTTACTGACTTAGTAATATTTGACTTAGGTTGAGGACTTTCCGGACCTACATACTTGCTTACTTCCCGACTCGACTTTACTACTACTTTACCACTGTGAGTTATAACATCCCTTTTTACTTTAACTATTTTGGGAACTGAGAATACATGCGCATTTTACGTTTTACATACTAGGCACGAGTACTTAAACTTATATATGTGTGGGTTTTACAACGGCATAAACATTCCCTTTAGCTCGGTAACGTTTAGTCATTGGTTTTTGAACCGGTGAACGCGAATCTTAGATATGGATCCATAGGGTTTGACATCCCCACTCGGGCTAGTAGCGCTAGTATTTAACGGGTGTTTAATACTTCGTAAACATACGCACTTGCCAAGTGTACTTTTAGGGGGTTATAAACGTTAAGTTAGTTACCAAGTGCCCACGGTTAAACATATACTTTATCATACTGTTTTGAAACGCTCTTTGTAGCACTGAAATCTCGTGGCCTACCTTACATACTGTTATACTTAAACTATAGCTCACCAACCTTTGTGTTGACGTTTTTAAGCATGGTTTTCTCAGGTGCTTAAGGTTAGCCGCTTCCACTGTTGTACTAGTCTTGCTGTAGACACCCGCTGCTTTAGAGATGTCACCTCATGAACGTTTAACTTGCATTCATAAACTTATTTACTTTTGAACAATGATTTGTAACGACCTAAGGGTCACGTACTATTATCTTTGCTTCTAGTCATAGAAGCATACTTTTGATGTAAAACTTTCGACGTTAGTTATGACTTCACCTTTTATCATGAATGCAAACGTATTTTGAAATAGCATATAGTGTTTGATCTTGTAATGATCCTGTTGTTGATGATTCATACACGATGGTTTTGTACGGGGCGTCACACACACACACACACACACACACACACACACACATATATATATATATATATATATATATATATATATATATATATATATATATATATATATATATATATATATATATATATATAAAATAGCATACAACAAGTTTTTATACATCTGATGTATAAGAGCATACAATAACTCGAAACTAATGAAAAATGATTAACGACTAATGAAAAACAATATTTAGGGTTTAGAAATTAGGGTTGGTGATTAGAGTTTAACATGAACGGTTTAGAGTCAACAGTTTAGGGATCTAAACACTAATCCATAAACTCTAAATCGGACTAAGATTAGAAAGAAAACAAAATCTCATGTTTGTGGTTATCGAACATCAATTGTATGATAACTAGTTGTGTAAAAAAATGAAACTTAAAAAATCGTAATTTTTTTTCTTCAAAAGACTACGTTTTTAGATTCTAAACAATATAGTATATAATATCCTCTAAAACCTTAAAATCTACACTCTAATCCCTAAATTTGATGTAATCTAAGAAACATATCACTTTTAGTGGCGGAGCCAGGATATTAGGCGACAAGTGGCACAACATAATATCAATATATACGGAGTAATAAAAATTTAATTAACAAGCTATAATTAATTATAAACATAAAAATTTAGATACCAGTACATCATTAATCATGTAGACGTTTGTCTAAGGATCTTAGGTCGCTTGTCCGATCTAATAGTGGAAAATACTAGAACGAATGTAAATCGAATATTGGGTCTTATCGGGGTCGAGATAGTCGAACCTAGGGTTGAATCTAGATTAGAACGACTCCTAAACGATGTTATTCGGTGGTATTTGGTATTAGGATCGACTGGGACGAATAGTAAACGATTTAGGGTTCTTAGGATGTGTAACCTCGTAATAGAGGTTAAGACCCGTATATATACTGCATCTCAGACACAATCGGTCGACTGTGTGACACAGTCGGTCGAGTGTATCAACACACTCGGTCGACTGTGTATGCAGTTTAACTATTGATATAAAATATTAAAGCGCACACACACACACACATCAAATCAATAGTCACAAAGTAAATGTCATCACATGACCGAATGTATTAAACGACAAATAACTAAGAACTACAGATTACATGCACCAACATATTAAAACATCAATTAAATAAGTATATATTTTTGAGGATATATAAACAAACAAGTTTACAGACAAAATTTTCTAAATTAACTTGAGAGTGTACCTCAACAATATGCATATTGTACCAACATCAAGTTTTTTTTTTAACTAAAAGAGTATCAAAGAGTAGCTTTTTTTTCCAAAATTTTCTAAATTAACTTGAGAGTGTACCTCAATAATATGCATATTGTACCCACATCAAGTTTTTTTTTAACTAAAAGAGTATCAAAGAGTAGCTTTTTTCCCTTGTTAGGTAATGGGCTTTATAAATTACTAATAAACTAGCTTTAATAGCCCGTGCGTTGCACGGTGGCTTAAAAAATTAGTATAGTACGGAGTAATACGTTAATGTTATTACAGATTGTAGGATATCAAATCCAAAAGACCATTATTAGCGTGTATTGCACGGAAGTTCTAAAAATAGTATTCGAAAACGTTGTTATTGATATTGATTAGCATGTATGATACAATCACAATTATAATGACAAAACCCTTCATTTTGAGCATGTGCGTTACACTCAGGGTAAAACACTATGCAAAGAGATATCTCTGCCTACACAGTAAAAAACTTATAACATTACGGTCGACAATCAAATAGAAATGATAATGATAATGTTTACAGAATCGAACAACTATACTGAATGGTAATAGAAACATGTAACATATAGACAATCAGCTATTAATTACACACCTCATTAGGTGAAGAAACTTGGTTCTATATAAGTTTTTAATATTCCGAAAAGAAAAAGAAAAAAAACAACTGTGACTAATTTGGTTTATTAATATTATTGTCATTTTCATTGTTAACCAAGTGTTAGAAAAACAAAAGAGCATTCATAAGTGTTCAGGCCAAATTCAAATTAATGATGATTTCATCAAATCGGATAGAAATCATTAAAACCACTAAACTCATAACATCTACTATGTATTAATATTAGAAGTAATTAATATTAGAAGTCAACTTTTGACCACAAAATATTAAGCTGATCTACTTAGTCGAATTCTATAAAAATGATACACCTCCCACTAAATAAAGCAAATTTCGTCTCACTTATGAATTTCATAGTATTGAAGCTACGACAATCACATCTCCACGGGTAAATTAGTTTAAGAGCTCGTGCGTTGCACAGTAGTTTTAAACAATTATTTTTCGTAAACGTTAATATTGAAAATGTTAGGATTGGAGACAATTACAACACTTACAATATCCATATCTCAATTCAATTTGTTGTGCGATTGTTGATGTGAAGTCGAGGTTCAATTCACATGTTAGACGTTTAGATGAAGCATCAAAATCTACCTAAGTTGGTTTGTTCTATAATAGGTGAAAGTGATTAAATGATTGAACATGTTGGGTTAAGTTGGTCACGAACATATGTACATTATTTTAATGATTTGTGTAGGTGCAACAATAAAAACAATCGGTCCATTTGACCTCATAGTGATGTATCCAACATGAAGCTTAATAATGTGATAACTAATATCCATAGATCTTTAGTATTTGTCTAATAATAAAGAATTAAATCAAGGTGTGCAAAATTGCAATTCATTACTCCAAATGCTACTGCGCCAGTTAGAACAGATTCAGAATGCTCGAAATCATTTAAAAACATCAAAATCATATAGAAAACTACTCCATTATGATCAACATAATTCAAAACAACATATTTTTATAAACAAAATCACGAGGAATCAAGGTGTAAATTAGCTGCAATCAAGAAAGCCAGCCATCATATAGGAATATCCTAGTTAAATTAGCTACTATTGTTTGCACCGATGGGTGAGCAAGATCAAGAGTTGTGAGGATTTCTTGCCGAGTTCTATGAGATATATTTACCTCCATAGGTGCACCTGTAAGCAAATTAAGAAAATAAAAATAGGAATTTATAACTAAAAAGTGAACAAAATGCAAAAAAGAACTTTCAAAATGGAAGCATACGATTAATACGACTTTTGTTGTCCTTAAAAAATGAAAGATCAACCTGAATGTCATATGACACAACATGCTATCCTATAGTCAATCCATGTGAACCATGTACAACCCAAATGTAGATTATATTAAAAAAAAAAAGTACTCCGAATATGACAAGAAACGGGTCATACTTGAGAGTGACTATAAACATTAACCCAAATGTAGATTATATTCATTCACAGGTATATTTTCAAGCTGTTGTACTTCAATGTAGAAATGCAAACTTTCACCAGCAAAACAACTAAAATCTCTGGGAAACGAAAAATGATGTCTAACTAATTTTAGAATACAACCATAACATAAACATTAACATTAACATAAATATAATTGTCTAGAAACATAAATATAAACATAATTGTCTAGAAACATAAACATAATCGTTCATGTCTTCAAGTACATCAAGTTTGACCAAGTTCAGACTCTATACTAAGTTTGACTTTGCCAGTTTTGACCAACTTTGACCGATTAATCCCAACTTTGACCTGACTCTGACCTGTTGACCGGCTTTTAAGTCGGATTCAACCTATTAGAGCAATGGCGGAACATAGAGTAACCCAAGGTGGGTATCCGTCCACCCTGAATTTTACGGAACAAAAATTTTTACACTAAAAAAAAAAATTTACTACAAAATAATGTTTTTTTAGTGTTCGTCCCTACTGAATATGAAAGATTTAAAAAAAAATTTACACCCGCCCCACCTGTATCCGAGTTCAAGTTCCGCCGCTGTATTCGAGTCTAAGTACCCCTACCATCCGATTAACCGTGTATTAATCCCGACTTTTACATCCTTGAAAAAAGCATTATCTGATCAATCCAACTTGACCCGTATCATAATTAACCATTTGACCTGAACATGTTGTGACCCTTTAACCAACCCCCGACCATCCCATTTTGCCTAACTCTAAGAACCACACTTCAAAGATTGAAAATAAAATAAATAAATAAATAAATAAAACCTGTCAGCATATTTCATGAATGATAATCGGAATCTTTTGTTCAATAGAAGTATATCTAACGGTTTATTTGGATCAACATCTAGAGTTGGATCATTCGGTGACAAAAGCCCACCATCACATATTCCAAGTGCTTCCCCCATTTTTTTTAACGGCCGGTTAGATGGTTAGTCGCCCCACACACGCTAGAAGGAACCCGCTCTCGAATCTTCGCACTTACGTAAACCGGATCGATTTTATTATATACCTACACCTGCCAGTAGCAAAGCGTAGGGACCACAGACCCGAAGGTTGACTGTGTATATATAATATGCGGTAAACCTCCCCCCATGGAATCGAACTCACACCAATCGCGATGAAAGGGTGCGGACCCACAGTCCAGGAGCTTGGTACCACTCAGCCATATGCTCGGTGGTAAGTGCTTCCCCCATTGTCTTCAAATTAAAGCTTTCCTTCTTGTTCAAACTTGTGGACATGACCTTATAGGGAATAAACGCCTCCTGAAAATTTGCATTACGGAGGTAAATACATAAAGATGCATAGAATCTAACTCAGGTTACATGGTATTCTCAGAGAACAGGATTACTGAAAAAATAGAAAACTTGACAAATACGTAGTACAAGTGGGCTGCTTGTATAAGGCGGGAGCTCAATAGAAAACCTAATCCTAGTGGACCATTAACCCAAACTGAAAACAAGAATAAACAGAGATGAATTTACAAACAAAAATAGACTTTTACTTTGACTTCAGTAAATAAAGTAAAAGTAAATCAACCTGCTCAGATATAGCAGGATTGCCACAACTGCGTCCTGTGAAACCTCACTACAAGAAGTACTTGACGAGAAAAAATTTAGGAAGACAATCCTATACGATCACTACACCACCAAACACATAGTGCATGAATGTGACAACCCGAAAATTTCCAATCAAATTTAAACTTAATCTTTATATGTTTCCGACACGATAAGCAAAGTCTGTAATGTTGAAATCTCAAAAATTTTGAACTGTGTTCATATAATCAATTACTTTTGGCTGTGCTCGATGATTCACGAACATTTATGTGTATATAGATATGTATATATAATATATAATATTAATCGAAAACGTTAACAAAGTATTAGATGTATATACTTTACATGAACGTATTTGTCGACGGAATTATAAGATAATTTCAAATGATTGAGTTATCAGATACATTATGATATGATTACGGGTCTCTGTTATGAGGTTCACTGTGATTTAAGAAATCTGTTTTATTCGAAAAATGGTAAAATGATTTTCAAGTAAGAACAAATGTGTCGATTAACGGGAACTAGACAAAAGTTAATGGAGAACCAAATTTTATAATATTTGATTGATTTAATTTCAAACGTGCGAAAACGTTTTAGATATAATAGGAATTGATTGTTAAAATATTTTTGTTTAAATAACGTAATTTGAATATATATTTTACGAAGTGATAAAATATAATATTAATTTGGTCATAAAACGTTTTGATTTAAAGCAATATTATTAAATATACTTTGATAAATAACGAGAAAATGATTTAAAGAAGCAAATGACCAAAACACTCGAAAGTTCAAGATACACTTTGTGTAATATAGTTTATTGATAATTTAAGATTATATTTTGACAAAGGTACGAATCACGAAATGTAAAGTACAAGTTTTCTAAGCGTACGAAAGGACGTTCGAAAAACCAGAATCGGGACATAAGTCGAACGTAAACGTACAAGACATCGGAACCAAAATTACAAGTTAACTAGGCACGAGAATATAATATAATATATAATTAATTAATATAAATTATATATAATTATAATATATATTTATTTAATTATGTCGACAAGCAAAACAACAAAACAAGGTGAGCTGGAAATCCTTGCCATGCGATCGCATGGCCATAGAGAGTAAACCCCATGCGATCGCATGGGGTGCTGTTTCAGAAATGGTGCTATAAAAGCTCGAGTGTTTCAGCCGAACTCATTCCATATCTCTCTATCTATCTCAATTACTCTGTATATATATTTATTTTACTTATAAATTATTATTATTATTATTTTTAATATTAATTTTAATATTAATATTAGTAGTATTAGTGTATTTAGTATTAGTATTATACATAAAATAATACGACGAGGTTATGATCGAGTTATTTCACAACGAGTTTTTCGAGCGGGATAGAGCTAAGGAAACTATGGGTTATAGCTATGGAATTTATGGGTATGATTCGGGGGTATTGTTCGCAAGTCAAACCTAGTGTTTATCATCTCCGTTGCTCTACGTATTTTCCTGCAATATTGAATCACAATATTGATACGTGAGCATTCATATCTTATCTTTTATATATTTAATAGTGTATCCATGTCTAGTGCTCGAGTATATATGTTTATACATGCTTGTATGCTAAATTCGAGTATATATGTTTATACATGCTTGTATGCTAAATTTCATCGTTAGATAATTTTACGATAAGTCACGAATTTAATACATATTGATAGTGCTCTAAATGAACATATATTTAGTATCAATATCCTTCCAATATGTAAAGCTTTTAGTTGTAATTGTTCTATTTTTATGTAATATTCGTTTAAATAAATAAGTGCGAAGACAAAAGAAGAAAATGACGATTTGAAGACGCAAATGACCAAAAAGCTCAAATGTACAAGATATAATTCAAGTGGTTCCATTTATTGATAAGAAAAGTCTAAAAATGAAAAGAGTACGAGCCGCGGAACGCAAAGTACAAGATATCTCCGTGTACGAAAGGACGTTCGAAAATCTGGAACCGGGACCTGAGCCAACTATCAACGCGCGACGCAACAGACCTAAAATTACAAGTCAACTATGGACAAGAATATAATATAATATACATATAATTAATATAAATTATATATATTATATATATTTAAATAAAACGTCGGCAAACTAGAAAACAAAAGAATATGAGCTGGATCAGAGGGCCATGCGATCGCATGGAGGTCAGAACCTAGCCAAGTGCTATAAAAGGTGACGTTTTCAGCGAATTATACACACATCTTTTTCCTTTCTTTCCTCTGATCAAATTATATATATTTATATTTATAATATTAAGTTTAATTTAAGTTTAATAATAATTGGGTTAATGTAAGAAATGTTTTAAGGTTTTGTAAGTCGGAATTCTGTCCGTGTAACGCTACGCGATTAAATACCACTGTAAGCTATGTTCTTCCTTTTTAAATTAATGTCTCGTAACTAAGTTATTATTATGCTTATTTGAGCCGAAGTAATCGTGATGTTAGACTAAATATTAAGACGGGGTTATTGGATTTTGTACCATAATTCGGGTTTGGACAAAAGACCAACACTTGTGGACATTGGACTATGGACTATTAATAGATGGGGGTATTGTCTAATCGAATGATAACTCATTAGAATCTGTCGAACCTATCTTCAAATTAGTTAATCTAATAATTATTAAATGATTATGCATGTCCTATTTAGTGACGTTTATACGACATCTTTTACGATCATTTAATTAATTATTCGGGTTGGGTAATTGATTATTCATTCTGATCAAGTGGGTAAATTAATATTCATATCTCATTAAAACAGGGGTGGATTACATACAAGGATAATTGGTGTAATTGTTAACAAAGTATTAAAACCTTGGATTACACGCAGTCGATAACCTGGTGTAATCATTAAACAAAGTATTAAAACCTTGTTACAGTTCGAATCCCTAATTAGTTAGAATATTTGACTTCGGGAATAAGGTTAATTTGACGAGCATTTTATAATTATGACTGATGGACTATTATGGACAAAAACCAGATAGGTATCAAATAAATTCAGGACAAAGGACAATTAACCCAGATAAATAAATTAAAATCAAAATGTCAAACATCATGATTACGGAATTTTAAATAAGCATAATACTTTTATTTCATATTTCATCGTACCTTTATTTACTGTCATTTTAATTACTGCAATTTACTTTATCGCAATTTAAATTCTGTCATTTATATTATCGTCATTTATCTTTACGCTTTATTTAAAATCGACAAACCGATCATTAAACGGTAAAATCCCCCTTTTATAATAATAATAATACTACTATATTATATATATATATATATATATATATGTATATATATATATATGTATATATATATATGTATATATATATATATTTATACAAATATAATTGTTTAAAAATATAGTGTACGCAATAAGCCGTCTCCCTGTGGAACGAACCAGACTTACTAAAAACTACACTATTCTACGATTAGGTACACTGCCTATAAGTGTGGTAGCAAGGTTTAGGTATATCCCATAAATAAATAATTAAAACTTGTGTAATTTGTATCGTATTTCGTAATAAAAATAATAGTATTTCGTACTACACCTCGCACACATCACATATACTACTGATATAAGGTATATGATATGCATGTTATTGGAAAGCTGACGAAAAATTAATAACTTTTCATTTAGAAATCGTGTGTTTTTGAGGAACGGATTAAAAGTTATGGTCAACTGAATTATGATTACCATTAATTGAAATTGCTTTTGAATCTGCAATTGATATTTAAACAACTGTTTATAAGATTGATAAATTGGATTTTCAAATATTACTAATCGAGTAAATGAATTTCTATATAAGGCACGTCTCGTCTTGTTGAACAATTATCAAAGTTGACTGTCTTATCATGTTTTAAAGCTTTAAAAACACTATAATATGATTTTACAAGTATTGGGAAACTATGTGAAATAATGAAATATTTTCGATTGCCATGATAATTCAAATATAACATAGCTCCTGAAATAAATAATATTTTGAGTTTGTTAAACTATAAATTTGTTTAATTATCAAGACTTATACTATGTTAATAAACATATATAGATTTAAAGATCATATTGGGTCAGGTTGACTTTTGAGATGACTTTTGTTAACTTTTGCATGTCAGTCTCGAGCATTAGGATTGTGATACACTATGACCCAACCTAGCTTATTAGACATGTATTGACCAACATATGTTCTCTAGGTTGAGATCTACGGTTAATTTTGCATTCTGAGTTTCGGTCACTTTTTGGTGAATGACCTTATGTACTGCTAAGGTGAGTTTCATTTGCTCCCTTTTTAATTGCTTTTGAAATCTATATTTTTGGGCTGAGAAAACATGCACTTTATTTTAAACGCAATGGATACAAGTACATACTAAATTCTACATCGAGTTTGAACCAAAAATCCCTTAGCTTTGGTAACTAGTAACTACCGGTTATAAGAACTGGTGGACGCGAATAGTTGTATATGGATCCATAGGGCTTGACATCCCCGTATGTTCCAGGTATAGAAACCCTAGCCTGAACTATAAAACAGATGTATACTATTTGAGTTTAGTACACGTTGGATTGCGTGTATTGTGTAGTGACCCGAAATTTTCCATGTTTATATATATATTAAATGAAATTGTTATTTACATGATTAAGTGTTTCCAACATATTAAGCAATCAAACTTGTTAAGACTTGATTAATTGAAATAGGTTTCATATAGACAATTGACCACCCAAGTTGACCGGTGATTCACGAACGTTAAAACTTGTAAAAACTATATGATGACATATATATGGTTATATATATAGTTAACATGATATTATGATAAGTAAACATATCATTAAGTATATTAATAATGAACTACATGTGTAAAAATAAGACTACTAACTTAATGATTTCGAAACGAGACATATATGTAACGATTATCGTTGTAACGACATTTAACTGTATATATATATCATACTAAGATATATTGTATATCATAATATCATGATAATATAACAATTTAACATCTCAACTGATATAATAAACAATGGGTTAACAACATTTAACAAGATCGTTAACCTAAAGGTTTCAAAACAACATTTACAGGTAACGACTAACGATGACTTAACGACTCAATTAAAATGTATATACATGTAGTGTTTTAATATGTATTCATACACTTTTGAAAGACTTCAAGACACTTATCAAAATACTTCTACTTAACAAAAATGCTTACAATTACATCCTCGTTCAGTTTCATCAACAAATCTACTCGTATGCACCCGTATTCGTACTCGTACAATACACAGCTTTTAGATGTATGTACTATTAGTATATACACTCCAATGATCAGCTCTTAGCAGCCCATGTGAGTCACCTAACACATGTGGGAACCATCATTTGGCAACTAGCATGAAATATCTCATAAAATTACAAAAATATGAGTAATCATTCATGACTTATTTACATGAAAACAAAATTACATATCCTTTATATCTAATCCATACACCAACGACCAAAAACACCTACAAACACTTTAATTCTTCAATTTTCTTCATCTAATTGATCTCTCTCAAGTTCTATCTTCAAGTTCTAAGTGTTCTTCATAAATTCTAAAAGTTCTAGTTTCATAAAATCAAGAATACTTCCAAGATTGCAAGTTTACTTCCAAGTTTTCTAAATCCATTCCAAGTAATCATCCAAGATCAAGAAACCTTTGTTACTTACAGTAGGTTATCTTTCTAATACAAGGTAATAATCATATTCAAACTTTAATTCAATTTCTATAACTATAACAATCTTATTTCAAGTGGAAATCTTACTTGAAATTGTTTTCGTGTCATGATTCTGCTTCAAGAACTTTCAAGCCATCCAAGGATCCTTTGAAGCTAGATCCATATTTCTCATTTCCATTAGGTTTATCCAAGGAACTTGAGGTAGTAATGATGTTCATAACATCATTCGATTCATACATAAAAAGCTGTCTTATTCAACGTTATAAACTTGTAATCACTAGAACATAGTTTAGTTAATTCTAAACTTGTTCGCAAATAAAGTTAATCCTTCTAACTAGACTTTTAAAATCAACTAAAAACATGTTCTATATCTATATGATATGCTAACTTAATGATTTAAAACCCGGAAATACGATAAACACCATAAAATTGGATATACGCCGTCGTAGTAAAACCGGGGGCTGTTTTGGTTGGGATAATTAAAAGCTAAGAAGAACTTTGATTTAAAAGCTATACTTCTGGAAAAATGATTTTTCTTATGAACATGAAACTATATCCAAAAATCATGGTTAAACTCATAGTGAAAGTATGTTTTTCAAAATGGTCATCAAGATGTCGTTCTTTCGACGGAAATGACTACCTCTTTCAAAAATGACTTGTAACTTGTATTTCCGACTATACACTTATACTTTTTCTATTTATATTCATAAAGTTAAGTTCAATACGAAACCGTGGCCACTGGAATCACTCAAAACGGATTAGAAACGAATAAATGGCGAGTAAAACAAGATTGATAATAACTACTCATTTTACCTACGTGAAAGTTAGTAATAAATCTATTCCAACCATGACCTAATCAACTTATATTGTATATTATGTAATCTTGAGATACCATAGACACGTATACAATGTTTCGACCTATCATGTCGACCCATCTATATATATATTGCGGAACAACCATAGACACTCTATATGTGAATGTTGGAGTTAGCTATACAGGGTTGAGGTTGATTCCAAAATATATATATATAGTTTGAGTTGTGATCAATACTGAGATACGTATACACTGGGTCGTGGATTGATTCAAGATAATATTTATCGATTTATTTCTATACATCTAACTGTGGACAACTAGTTGTAGGTTACTAACGAGGACAGCTGACTTAATAAACTTAAAACATCAAAATGTATTAAAAGTATTGTAAATATATTTTGAACATACTTTGATATATATGTATATATTGTTATAGGTTCGTGAATCAACCAGTGGCCAAGTCTTACTTCCCGACGAAGTAAAAATCTGTGAAAGTGAGTTATAGTCTCACTTTTAAAATCTAATATTTTTGGGATGAGAATACATGCAGGTTTTATAAATGATTTACAAAATAGACACAAGTACGTGAAACTACATTCTATGGTTGAATTATCGAAATCGAATATGCCCCTTTTTATTAAGTCTGGTAATCTAAGAATTAGGGAACAGACACCCTAATTGACGCGAATCCTAAAGATAGATCTATTGGGCCTAACAAACCCCATCCAAAGTACCGGATGCTTTAGTACTTCGAAATTTATATCATATCCGAAGGGTGTCCCGGAATGATGGGGATATTCTTATATATGTATCTTGTTAATGTCGGTTACCAGGTGTTCACCATATGAATGATTTTTATCTCTATGTATGGGATGTGTATTGAAATATGAAATCTTGTGGTCTATTGTTACGATTTGATATATATAGGTTAAACCTATAACTCACCAACATTTTTGTTGACGTTTAAAGCATGTTTATTCTCAGGTGAATACTAAGAATTTCCGCTGTTGCATACTAAAATAAGGACAAGATTTGGAGTCCATGTTTGTATGATATTGTGTAAAAACTGCATTCAAGAAACTAATTTCGATGTAACATATTTGTATTGTAAACCATTATGTAATGGTCGTGTGTAAACAGGATATTTTATATTATCATTATTTGATAATCTACGTAAAGCTTTTTAAACCTTTATTTATGAAATAAAGGTTATGGTTTATTTTAAAAATGAATGCAGTCTTTGAAAAAACGTCTCATATAGAGGTCAAAACCTCACAACGAAATCAATTAATATGGAACGTTTTTAATCAATAAGAACGGGACATTTCAGTTGGTATCCGAGCGTTGGTCTTAGAGAACCAGAATTTTGCATTAGTGTGTCTTATCGAGTTTGTTAGGATGCATTAGTGAGTTTGGACTTCGACCGTGTTTACTTGAAAAATGATTGCTTAACAAATTTTGTTGGAAACTATATATTTTTAACATGTGAATATTATGTGATATATTAATCTCTTAATACGTTTGATATTATGTGATAGATGTCTACCTCTAGAACAAGTCCCATTGACTCACCTAATAATAATGAAGAGTCAAATGTAAATTGGAATGATTCGTGGACTGATTCACAAGTTCCCGAAGAGGAACCGGAAGAAGAATCGGAACCGGAAGAAGAATTGGAACCGGAGGAGGAGGAACCGGAAGAAGAAATAGAACCGGTGGGGGAAATAATAAAACGGTTAAGTAAAAGAAAATCCTCAACCAACCGACCAAAGTTAATTATGGTCAACGGTGTTTCCGCCAAGGAAGCAAAATATTGGGAGGATTACCAATTCTCCGATGAATCGGATCCCGACGAGGATTCCGATGATGTTATAGAAATTACCCCAACTGAATTTAAAAAGGCAAAAGAGAACAATAAGGGAAAGAGCATAAAAATAGAGAAATCTGATTCCAATCCCGATGAACTTTATATGTATCGTCAACACCTGTATTTCTTAAGTTGTAACAATAACCCGGGAACCTCTAAACCACCAGGTTTTTCTAGACCAATGTGGAAAACGACGGCTCGTATTAGGGGAACATCATATATCCCTAAAAACTTAGCAAAAAGAACCAAGTTCGAAAAAGAAGAAACGAGTGAGTCGGAATAAGATAGTTGTATTTGTGCGGTGTAATATATGTAATATAGTGTGCTTATGGTTTACGATATATGTAAAAATTGCTTGTATTAATAAGTATCTTTTATGAATCTAACTCTTGTCTATTTTACAGTATAAAAACACAAAATGGATAGACAACCCAATATTTTAGAAGACTTACCCGGAGACATGATTGATGAAATCTTGTCTAGAGTCGGTCAGAATTCCTCGGCACAACTATTTATGGCAAAATCAGTTTGTAAGACATTCGAAGAACGTTCCAAGAATGCCTTGGTTTATAAAAGGCTTTCATTTGAAAGATGGGAGATATCACATTGGGAAACCCATAAGTTACGATGTGTTTACTTTGACGCATATATTGCGGGGAACCCAAATGCTATTTTACGCAATGGGTTAAGAAATTATTTTGACTCAATATATCCGAATATAGGACTTCGTGATTTAGAAAAAGCGGCTAACATGCAACATAAAGAAGCATGTTATGCATACGGGTTAGTAATGTTCGCTTCTCACCAAAGTGAGAACCAGAACATCGGGCTACAACTATTAAACAAAACATTCCCACAAGTGACGGAGTCGGTAATTGGGGTAAGAAATGAGGTTTTTAGGTTATTACGAGACTGTTGGTCATTACGTAACCTTCATCCTTTTGACAACATTACAACACGTTGTCATACTATCGGTCACAACGGTTACGTTCCACAAGACCAAGGATGGGAAGTGGTATTAGTAAAATCAGAATGCATGACTTGTTTCTGGACGTATGAATTACGTGTCTTTGTTGCCTTTGCTGAACGCCTTATTTATTAACTAGAATTATCTTCGCAACTACTTTGTATCAAAGTTTTATGTGCTATATTTCATGCTATATGAAAAATAGAGGTATTGTAAGTTTGCAAGTTATTGTATAAAGGTTTGAATATGATATTTTTTTTTTGTGATTAGTTTTTCATATAGAATTGTAGTAGTTGAAATAGTATGTTAGCTACTAAGTATGAACTTAACGGGTAGGTACTACCCGAATTAAAGAGTATAAAACGCTAATATGAAGAAAGAGCTTTTATAAATAAGTTCATATTACGCTAAGAAATTCTATTGACTACTCTTGATATTCTATATGATTAACTCGTTTCATTTGACTATTTTGAAGGAAATGGCACCGACTACTCGACACACCTTGAATATGAGTGAAGAGGAATTTCATTCCTTTCTTGCTTCAAACATAGCCGCAGTACAGGCTGCGCTACATACCAACAATAATCTTGGATCTAGCAGTACAGGAAATCGTGTAGGATGCACCTACAAAGAATTCACTGCCTGCAAACCTTTGGAATTTGATGGAACCGAAGGACCGATCGGATTGAAACGGTGGACCGAGAAGGTCGAATCGGTGTTTGCCATAAGTAAGTGTACTGAAGAGGACAAAGTGAAGTACGCTACGCATACCTTCACAGGTTCTGCGTTAACATGGTGGAATACCTATCTAGAGCAAGTGGGACAAGATGATGCTTACGCACTACCGTGGTCAGCATTCAAGCACTTGATGAACGAGAAGTACCGTCCCAGAACCGAGGTCAATAAGCTCAAGACAGAACTTAGAGGGTTACGAACCCAATGATTTGATATTACCACGTACGAAAGACGATTCACAGAATTGTGCCTATTGTATCCGGGAGCGTTCGAAGATGAGGAAGAGAAGATCGACGCGTTTGTGAAAGGATTACCGGAAAGAATCCAAGAAGATATAAGTTCACACGAGCCCGCCTCCATACAACAGGCATGTAGAATGGCTCACAAACTAGTGAACCAGATTGAGGAAAGAATTAAAGAACAGACGGCTGAAGAGGCCAATGTGAAGCAAGTCAAAAGAAAGTGGGAGGAAAACGGTGATAAGAATCACCAATACAACAACAACAGCAATTACAACAATAATCGCAACAACTATCCCAACAATCGCAACATCAATCACAACTACAACAAACGGCCCAACAACAACAACAACAACAACTACTACTACAATAATCATCCCAATAACAATAACAATCGCAACAACAACAACAACAATCAGAAGTAGCTATGCCAAAGGTGTGAAAAGTATCACTCGGGGTTCTGCACCAAATTTTGCAACAAGTGTAAAAGAAATGGTCATAGCACGGCGAAGTGTGAGGTCTACGGACCAGGGGTTAACAGAACGAAAGGAACAAATGGTGTCGGAACGAGTAATGGCGGAGCAAGTAGTGTCGGAGCAAGTTATGCCAATGTAGTTTGTTATAAATGTGGAAAACCGGGCCACATTATTAGAAATTTCCCGAACCAGGAGAACACGAATGGATAAGGCCGCGGAAGAGTTTTCAATATTAATGCGGCAGAGGCACAGGAAGACCCGGAGCTTGTTACGGGTACGTTTCTTATTGACAATAAATCTACTTACGTTTTATTTGATTCGGGTGCGGATAGAAGCTATATGAGTAGAGATTTTTGTGCTAAATTAAGTTGTCCATTGACGCCTTTGGATAGTAAATTTTTACTCGAATTAGCAAATGGTAAATTAATTTCAGTAGATAATATATGTCGGAATCAAGAAATTAAACTGGTTAGCGAAACATTTAAGATTGACTTGATACCAGTAGAGTTAGGGAGTTTTGATGTGATAATCGGTATGGACTGGTTGAAAGAAGTGAAAGCAGAGATCGTTTGTTACAAAAATGCAATTCGCATTATACGAGAAAAAGAAAAACCCTTAATGGTGTACGGAGAAAAGGGCAACACGAAGCTACATCTTATTAGTAATTTGAAGGCACAAAAACTAATAAGAAAAGGTTGCTATGCTGTTCTAGCACACGTCGAGAAAGTACAAACTGAAGAAAACAACATCAATGATGTTTCCGTCGCAAAAGAATTTTCTGATGTATTTCAGAAAGAATTACCGGGATTACCCCCACATCGATCCGTTGAATTTCAAATAGATCTTGTACCAGGAGCTGCACCAATAGCTCGTGCTCCTTACAGACTCGCACCCAGTGAGATGAAAGAACTGCAAAGCCAATTACAAGAACTTTTAGAGCGTGGTTTCATTCGACCAAGCACATCACCGTGGGGAGCTCCTGTTTTGTTTGTCAAGAAGAAAGATGGTACATTCAGGTTGTGTATCGACTACCGAGAGTTAAACAAACTTACCATCAAGAACCGCTACCCACTATCGAGAATCGACGACTTATTTGATCAACTACAAGGCTCGTCTGTTTATTCAAAGATTGACTTACGTTCCGGGTATCATCAAATGCGAGTAAAAGAAGATGATATTCCAAAGACTGCTTTCAGAACACGTTACGGTCATTACGAGTTTATGGTCATGCCGTTTGGTTTAACTAATGCACCAGCTGTGTTCATGGACCTTATGAACCGAGTGTGTGGACCATACCTTGACAAGTTTGTCATTATTTTCATTGATGACATACTTATTTACTCAAAGAATGACCAAGAACACGGTGAACATTTGAGAAAGGTGTTAGAAGTATTGAGGAAGGAAGAATTGTACGCTAAGTTTTCAAAGTGTGCATTTTGGTTGGAAGAAGTTCAATTCCTCGGTCACATAGTGAACAAAAAAGGTATTAAGGTGGATCCGGCAAAGATAGAAACTGTTGAAAAGTGGAAAACCCCGAAAACTCCGAAACACATACGCCAGTTTTTAGGACTAGCTGGTTACTACAGAAGGTTCATCCAAGACTTTTCCAGAATAGCAAAATCCTTGACTGCATTAACGCATAAAGGGAAGAAATTTGAATGGAAGGATGAACAAGAGAAAGCATTTCAGTTATTGAAGAAAAAGCTAACTACGGCACCTATATTGTCATTGCCTGAAGGGAATGATGATTTTGTGATTTATTGTGACGCATCAAAGCAAGGTCTCGGTTGTGTATTAATGCAACGAACGAAGGTGATTGCTTATGCGTCTAGACAATTGAAGATTCACGAACAAAATTATACGACGCATGATTTGGAATTAGGCGCGGTTGTTTTTGCATTAAAGACTTAGAGGCACTACTTATATATTGTCAAAAGTATTATATATACCGACCACAAAAGTCTTCAACACATATTTAATCAGAAACAACTGAATATGAGGCAGCGTAGGTGGATTGAATTGTTGAATGATTACGACTTTGAGATTTGTTACCACCCGAGGAAGGCAAATGTGGTAGCCGACGCCTTGAGCAGGAAGGACAGAGAACCCATTCGAGTAAAATCTATGAATATAATGATTCACAATAACCTTACTACTCAAATAAAGGAGGCGCAACAAGGAGTTTTAAAAGAGGGAAATTTAAAGGATGAAATACCCAAAGGATCAGAGAAGCATCTTAATATTCGGGAAGACGGAACCCGGTATAGGGCTGAAAGAATTTGGGTACCAAAATTTGGAGATATGAGAGAAATGGTACTTAGAGAAGCTCATACAACCAGATACTCAATACATCCTGGAACGGGGAAGATGTACAAGGATCTCAAGAAACATTTTTGGTGGCCGGGTATGAAAGCCGATATTGCTAAATACGTAGGAGAATGTTTGACGTGTTCTAAGGTCAAAGCTGAGCATCAGAAACCATCAAGTCTACTTCAACAACCCAAAATCCCGAAATGGAAATGGGAAAACATTACCATGAATTTCATCACTAAATTGCCAAGGACTGCAAGTGGTTTTGATACTATTTGGGTAATAGTTGATCGTCTCACCAAATCAGCACACTTCCTGCCAATAAGAGAAGATGACAAGATGGAGAAGTTAGCACGACTGTATTTGAAGGAAGTCATCTCCAGACATGGAATACCAATCTCTATTATCTCTGATAGGGATGGCAGATTTATTTTAAGATTCTGGCAGACATTACAGCAAGCATTAGGAACTCGTCTAGACATGAGTACTGCCTATCATCCACAAACTGATGGGCAGAGCGAAAGGACGATACAAACGCTTGAAGACATGCTACGAGCATGTGTTATTGATTTCTGAAACAGTTGGGATCGACATCTACCGTTAGCAGAATTTTCCTACAACAACAGCTACCATTCAAGCATTGAGATGGCGCCGTTTGAAGCACTTTATGATAGAAAGTGCAGGTCTCCGATTTGTTGGAGTGAAGTGGGGGATAGACAGATTACGGGTCCAGAGATAATACAAGAAACTACCGAGAAGATCATCCAAATTCAACAACGGTTGAAAACCGCCCAAAGTCGACAAAAGAGCTACGCTGACATTAAAAGAAAAGATATAGAATTTGAAATTGGAGAGATGGTTATGCTTAAAGTTGCACCTTGGAAAGGTGTTGTTCGATTTGGTAAACGAGGGAAATTAAATCCAAGGTATATCGGACCATTCAAGATTATTGATCGTGTCGGACCAGTAGCTTAGCGACTTGAGTTACCTCAACAACTCGCGGCTGTACATAACACTTTCCACGTCTCGAATTTGAAGAAATGTTTTGCTAAAGAAGATCTCACTATTCCGTTAGATGAAATCCAAATCAACGAAAAACTTCAATTCATCGAAGAACCCGTCGAAATAATGGATCGTGAGGTTAAAAGACTTAAGCAAAACAATATACCAATTGTTAAGGTTCGATGGAATGCTCGTAGAGGACCCGAGTTCACCTGGGAACGAGAAGATCAGATGAAGAAGAAATACCCGTATTTATTTCCAGAAGATACGTCAACACCTCCAACTGCTTAAAATTTCGGGACGAAATTTATTTAACTGGTAGGTACTGTAGTGACCCGAACTTTTCCATGTTTATATATATATTAAATGAAATTGTTATTTACATGATTAAGTGTTTCCAATATATTAAGCAATCAAACTTGTTAAGACTTGATTAATTGAAATAGGTTTCATATAGACAATTGACCACCCAAGTTGACCGGTGATTCACGAACGTTAAAACTTGTAAAAACTATATGATGACATATATATGGTTATATATATATAGTTAACATGATATTATGAAAAGTAAACACATCATTAAGTATATTAATAATGAACTACATGTGTAAAAATAATACTACTAACTTAATGATTTCGAAACGAGACATATATGTAACGATTATCGTTGTAACGACATTTAACTGTATATATATCATACTAAGATATATTATATATCATAATATCATGATAATATAACAATTTAACATCTCATTTGATATAATAAACAATGGGTTAACAACATTTAACAAGATCGTTAACCTAAAGGTTTCAAAACAACATTTACATGTAACGACTAACGATGACTTAACGACTCAGTTAAAATGTATATACATGTAGTGTTTTAATATGTATTCATACACTTTTGAAAGACTTCAAGACACTTATCAAAATACTTCTACTTAACAAAAATGCTTACAATTATATCCTCGTTCAGTTTCATCAACAAATCTACTCGTATGCACCCGTATTCGTACTCGTACAATACACAGCTTTTAGATGTATGTACTATTGGTATATACACTCCAATGATCAGCTCTTAGCAGCCCATGTGAGTCACCTAACACATGTGGGAACCATCATTTGGCAACTAGCATGAAATATCTCATAAAATTATAAAAATATGAGTAATCATTCATGACTTATTTACATGAAAATAAAATTACATATCCTTTATATCTAATCCATACACCAAAGACCAAAAACACCTACAAACACTTTCATTCTTCAATTTTCTTCATCTAATTGATCTCTCTCAAGTTCTATCTTCAAGTTCTAAGTGTTCTTCATAAATTCCAAAAGTTCTAGTTTCATAAAATCAAGAATACTTCCAAGATTGCAAGTTTACTTCCAAGTTTTCTAAATCCATTCCAATTAATCATCCAAGATCAAGAAACCTTTGTTACTTACAGTAGGTTATCTTTCTAATACAAGGTAATAATCATATTCAAACTTTAATTCAATTTCCATAACTATAACAATCTTATTTCGAGTGGAAATCTTACTTGAAATTGTTTTCGTGTCATGATTCTGCTTCAAGAACTTTCAAGCCATCCAAGGATCCTTTGAAGCTAGATCCATATTTCTCATTTCCAGTAGGTTTATCCAAGGAACTTGAGGTAGTAATGATGTTCATAACATCATTCGATTCATACATAAAAAGCTGTCTTATTCAACGTTATAAACTTGTAATCACTAGAACATAGTTTAGTTAATTCTAAACTTGTTCGCAAATAAAGTTAATCCTTATAACTAGACTTTTAAAATCAACTAAACACATGTTCTATATCTATATTATATGCTAACTTAATGATTTAAAACCCGGAAACACGATAAACACCATAAAACTGGATATACGCCGTCGTAGTAAAACCGGGGGCTGTTTTGGTTGGGATAATTAAAAGCTAAGAAGAACTTTGATTTAAAAGCTATACTTCTGGAAAAATGATTTTTCTTATGAACATGAAACTATATCAAAAAATCATGGTTAAACTCAAAGTGAAAGTATGTTTTTCAAAATGGTCATCAAGATGTCGTTCTTTCGACGGAAATGACTACCTCTTTCAAAAACGACTTGTAACTTGTATTTCCGACTATACACTTATACTTTTTCTATTTAGATTCATAAAGTTAAGTTCAATACGAAACCGTGGCCACTGGAATCACTCAAAACGGATTAGAAACGAATAAATGGCGAGTAAAACAAGATTGATAAAAACTACTCATTTTACCTACGTGAAAGTTAGTAATAAATCTATTCCAACCATAACCTAATCAACTTATATTATATATTATGTAATCTTGAAATACCATAGACACGTATACAATGTTTCGACCTATCATGTCGACCCATCTATATATATATTGCGGAACAACCATAGACACTCTATATGTGAATGTTGGAGTTAGCTATACAGGGTTGAGGTTGATTCCAAAATATATATATAGTTTGAGTTGTGATCAATACTGAGATATGTATACACTGGGTCGTGGATTGATTCAAGATAATATTTATCTATTTATTTCTGTACATCTAACTGTGGACAACTAGTTGTAGGTTACTAACGAGGACAGCTGACTTAATAAACTTAAAACATCAAAATGTATTAAAAGTATTGTAAATATATTTTGAACATACTTTGATATATATGTATATATTGTTATAGGTTCGTGAATCAACCAGTGGCCAAGTCTTACTTCCCGATGAAGTAAAAATCTGTGAAAGTGAGTTATAGTCCCACTTTTAAAATCTAATATTTTTGAGATGAGAATACATGCAGGTTTTATAAATGATTTACAAAATAGACACAAGTACGTGAAACTACATTCTATGGTTGAATTATCGAAATCGAATATGCCCCTTTTTATTAAGTCTGGTAATCTAAGAATTAGGGAACAGACACCCTAATTGACGCGAATCCTAAAGATAGATCTATTGGGCCTAACAAACCCATCCAAAGTACTGAATGCTTTAGTACTTCGAAATTTATATCATATCCGAAGGGTGTCCCGGAATGATAGGGATATTCTTATATATGTATCTTGTTAATGTCGGTTACCAGGTGTTCACCATATGAATGATTTTTATCTCTATATATGGGATGTGTATTGAAATATGAAAATCTTGTGGTCTATTGTTACGATTTGATATATATAGGTTAAACCTATAACTCACCAACATTTTTGTTGACGTTTAAAGCATGTTTATTCTCAGGTGAATACTAAGAGCTTCCGCTGTTGCATACTAAAATAAGGACAAGATTTGGAGTCCATGTTTGTATGATATTGTGTAAAAACTGCATTCAAGAAACTGATTTCGATGTAACATATTTGTATTGTAAACCATTATGTAATGGTCGTGTGTAAACAGGATATTTTAGATTATCATTATTTGATAATCTACGTAAAGCTTTTTAAACCTTTATTTATGAAATAAAGGTTATGGTTTGTTTTAAAAATGAATGCAGTCTTTGAAAAAACGTCTCATATAGAGGTCAAAACCTCGCAACGAAATCAATTAATATGGAACGTTTTTAATCAATAAGAACGGGACATTTTATATTGTACATGTTGGTTGCATGTATGTTAAAACAGAGGTACTTATTATAACGTTAAAGCTTAGTTACCAGGATGCTCAATCTTGTAGAATATTTTGATAAACGTTTCTGGATGAAACAACTGAAATCTTGTGATCCACCTTTATATACAGATTATGCGCAACATTAAAACTATGAACTCACCAACCTTTTTGTTGACACTTTTAATCATGTTTATTCTCAGGTTCCTAGAAGTCTTCTGCTGTTTGCTTATATGTGATACACGCTATATGCATGGAGTCATACATGCTTTATTCGAGAAAATGTTGCATTCACAAAATCATCACCATGTATCTTATTTTGACTGCATTTTCAACGGATGTAGTATTGTAAACTATTAATTACGGTGATTGTCTATATGTAGAAATCATCGAACGTCAAAAACCTTGGAATTTGATATTCAATTATGGTGTACCTTTTCAAAAGAATGCAATGTTTACAAAACGTATCATGTAGAGGTCAGTATCTCACTGTGAAATCGACGAATGATGTATTCGTCCAAAGGGATTTGGACGGATCATCACAATGAACATATGCATTCAAGCTTTCGGAAACAACCGACCAATATACTAAAGGAGCTTCAAATGAACCACCCTTATCACAAGCAGACTTCTTTTGTGTCTTTTTACTTGACATAAACAACACATCAATAAAATAATGGTATCATGAAAATCCAATACAGAGACAAACAACAAAAATGCAGCACATAACTAATTCGTAATAATATATACATATAAATCATACATACAAATATACAAATAAACAATTAAATAAAAAACATTATATATAAAAAATTGAACCATAAAGAAGATCAATCACATTTGTGTGCAGGAGTAAAGTATATACCATTATAGATAGTCATTTAGGGAAGATGATCAGGCTGCATGTACAACAAAAGTCATAACGACCGCAACTCAAGACCATGTCAGTGTGTAAAAATATGAGGCAAAGTAAACATTTCAAAAATTGAAAACACTCACAGTGGAAAATCGAATACTCTGTATATTGGCAAATTCATCTGTTACTTACAAACATCATCTTTAACCCAAAACATCTTGGAAACAACATCTTTCAATAAGTCCAAAAATGAACCCAAACACAATTTCACCCAAAATTCATTACCCATTACCCATACACATCAACATTGAATTAAAAGTATCAACATCTCAAGTAGTATACATAATTAGTATTGATTTAACTTCAAAAAGGAAATCAAAATGTAAGGATATGAAAGTTGTGTAGAAGTACTTGCATAGTAGTGTCTTAGTAGCCTCCTCATATTCGTCAATCAGCCTTTAATGCCCATGACCACATTATGTCCTAAGTAATATAACTTACTATAAAGATCAAAAGTTGTACGACACAAATAACATTAAAATGTCGATTGTTAATAGAGGAAGACGCTATTGTGATACGAATGCTCAAAGACTCAAATTACAGATAACTTGTGCCTGTTAACACGTTTTCAGTCAGCATGTAAAATTTTGCATGTTTTCAGGCAGCAACTTTTGGACTATTAAGAATTTTAACCACAAATTCACGACTGCAATTAGAGTCTGGTCAAAAAGTGTCTCCAATTGAAGATGAAACCCGAAAATAAATGATGTATAATATAGAAAATTAAACACAAATAATTGAGGTCAATACTTGAGGTATGCTTCTGTTGCCGATCTTATTGGTTAGAAAATCATTTCAAAAGCGTAGTTCTTCATAATCTTAGATATATTACCTGGTATGAATTAATGTACATTAGCGATTATGGATTGTTGTGAATAATAATCTTCAAAATTAATCGGTCTTAGTTAGTAATAAAAATAAGAGTAGGATTAAACCACTTGTTCATAAACAAATAATAAGATTTACACCAAAAAATGTTACCTGCCTGCAGGGTAGGAATAAACCATTTGTTCATCATCACAATCATATACCTTAAAAGTAAAAATCAATATAAACCATACCAAACAAAATATATAAACCCAGTAACATACAAATCAGTTTTATATATTCTGAATTGGTAAGAATACCTTGTGTGAGACGATGACGACGGCTATGGTTCTCGGACTTATCGGACGTGACGCTGATTCCGAATCAACGATGTTAATGATAAACTGAAATCGCTAGTTGATGATATCGATTTTTATGTCAGGATTTGAATTGAAAAACTGATTTGAAGAGGTTGAATTGAACGGATTTTGTGGTGGATTTTAGATGCGATTTTTGAACTCTAATTAAGAGTGTGGAAAACCCTAAAACTATTTCAATCGACTTTGTGTTTCAATTCCGAGATTTAACAGGTTAGAAATTGAATCAGTTTCGATTTGGTTTTAGATCATTTCCGATTTGATTCAATCCAAGAATTGAATGAAGCATCACGATTTTGAACCAACGATTTGAATGAGAAAAATTTAGGGGTAGAAAGAAAGAGAAAATAAGTATGCTGTGAATTTGGTTTCAAAATATGAAGATCCGTTTAATTTGTAGTTGTTCAAAGAATTAACCAATTATAATTGACAAATGTCATGCTGTGAGTATAAGATTGAAATAGGGGTAGGCAATAGGTGGGATAGCCACGTGGAAAATGCTTGAGAATTATAATAGGTTATAGATATAGATAGATAGATAGATAGATTGGCATAATATTACTTTACAGACTTTTGTGTTAAAGATGGGCTGAACTAATACTGTTATAATCTGGGCTAGACCTAAATTTTGGTGCACCTTTATCACTTTAATGGTTGCACACTATTAAAATCATGGTATTACCATGCAAAGCCCAACATAAATTATAGTGGTTCAGCCCAAGTGACTAGGGGCATGCTCCACCATTCATGATCAAATGGCTATGCTTCTTATCACTTTATCTTCAAAATAGTGCTTATATATATATATATATATATATATATATATATATATATATATATATATATATATATATATATATATATATATATATATATGGGTAGGTTCAAACGAGAATCACAAAAAGGCGAAAACTGCGAGAACTTTTTAATTTCATAGTTTTTATGCATTAATATGCAACAAATTACATGCAAATGTTAATTAATGTTTATATCTTTAACAAACATATGTTCATTACCACAAATTATATGTTAAATTGTTAATTATATAAAGTGTTCGATTGTTACACAAACAAGTATGCACATGTGAACACAAAACTATACATTTTATTATATAGGTAAAATATAAGTTTTTTTTTCCTAACCATTCAGGCTTGCCGAGTGGCCACCGAGTTGCCCAATGAAGCACACCACCCGAGTTCAATTTTTGGCTATGTCAAATTGTTCAAAAAGGGAGTGTGACTAGAGGGTGCGCATAATGCGCAATTCACCCGGTACCAGGTCTCGCGCTCGGGGGTCTTGATTACCCGAGGTTTTACCTTCTATGGGGGAGCCAATGTGCTCGTTCGTAGGAGGGTTTCCTCGCTTACCCAAAAAAATATATAAGTTTTTTCAAACTATGTGATGTTTATTCTTACTCTCCATTAATATTTATGGGTGATTCAGTTTATTTACATGTGAAAATCTTTGTAAATTAAAAGTTCTCGAAATTCTTGCCTTTTTTGTGATTCTCGTTTGAACTTTTGACTATATATATATATATATATATATATATATATATATATATATATATATATATATATATATATAGTCAAAAGTTCAAATGAGAACCAACAAAAGTGCGAGAACTGCGAGAACCAATAAATTTCAAGGATTTTCAAATGTGATTAGGTTGATTCACTTATAAATGTTGATGGAGAGTATGATTGAACAATAAAAAGTTTGAAAAAAAGTATAATTTAACTATATAATCAAATATATAATTTATCGTTCACATGTGTAGATGTGTTTGTGAACATGCGAACATTTTATATAATTCACAATTGAACATATTAATTTAGGGTTGTGAACATTTGTTTGGCAATGATATGAACATTAAATTACAATATTATGTAATTTGTTGAATATAAATGCGTATAAACCATGTATTTAAAAAGTTTTCGCAGTTCTAGCTCTTTTTGTAGTTCTCATTTGAACATGCCCCTACATATGAGCTAATCAGAAGAGAAGTGAATTTTTTTGAGAGAAAGAAGCAAAAGATTATATAAATATAATGTTATTTTTAGGCAAAAATTTGTGAAATCGAAAATATTAAATTTATGTGAAAAAATATCAACATTCATAGAAAATATTATCACCCAAGGTTAAATAGTTCATAAAGGAAGTGTGATCAAACGGTACGCATAATGTGCAATTCACCCGGTACTAGATCTCACGCTCGGGGGGCTTGATTACCCGAGATTTACCTTCTATGGGCAGCCAATGTGCTCGTTCATATAGGGATTTCCTCGCTAATAAAAAAATCAACATTTATTACATATAATGTTTTATGGCCAAAAAAAAAAACATCTCATTCACGAGTTAGAATTTATTATTCGAGAACATTTATCATGAATAATGTTATTCTTATTATAGATTTTGATCAAATAAATATATTTTTGTTCGTAAAAATTATTTTTTTCAATTATATCATGAGATTGTACATAAATACAACGCTAAATATATGAATAAATGGTAAAATAATAATAACATTATTTAGAAAAAAAAATGTTCTTCCCCCCTCTCTAAAAAATCAGTTTTCTTTGAATTATATTAGAATTTGAATTCATACAAACTTATATTCTTTTGTTGATTTGAGTAAAAATGTCGATTTTATAAATTTTCAATTCAATTTGATACATCAATGCCCACAAAGTAAATTCTCAATGTCAAAAAGTTTAGCATATTCCATTTGCACTCAGATTAATGTGAAATAATTAAGATAAAATACGTTAAAACTTAAAAGGTATATTTATGATAATCATTTTGAAGGACATGGGCAAATACATAGCCCACATCTACTTTTGTGTGAAAATGGTGGGTGCAACCCACAATGACAGATACTGAAAATGGACAAAATGCATGTTTTCATTTACCCAACTTTTTACAATCAAACTCCCTTTTTAATGGGCCAGCCCAATCTGTAAATCAAGATGATGATGCTTTAGCTACTTATTCAAGAATTAGTTAAAGGTCTATATTAAAAGTGTTGAACTTTTTAGACAACGGGTTAGCCACTTAGCCTTGAGGTTTAGTCATTATAAAGTGGTCCATCATCTCCATGCCTAACTACACAATACGGGTCCACTTTCTTTGATCATTTTGTGGTCGTGGTTAGAGTAATAATATTGAAACGAGATGTTGATAGGGTCTTCACCTAAATAAGTAAAAAATTATTTCAACTTTTCATCAATCCATCTTATTGCAAAAATAACAAACATTACACAAAATTACTTTCACTCTTGGATGAGTTCGCTTTTATAATCATCCCTTAGTGCCTACCTATAGAGTAGATTTTTTAATAAAATTTCGTTCCTAAGAAAACACAAAATTACTTTCATGTTAGTTAGCTTTCTATAGTTCAAAATAAAGAAGTGATTAGATTGATTTATCGACTAAAAGTGTTGTCAATAACTTGATTAAAAAATCCTACGGATAACCACCGCAGGCGTGCCTGAGTGGCCGTCGAGTTGCCAAATGAAGCACACGACACATGTTGGATTCCTGACTATGTCAAATCGTTCATAAATGGATTGTAACTAGAGGGAACGCATAATACGCAATTCACTCGGTACCAAGTCTCGCGCTCAGAGGGCTTGATTACCCGAAGTTTACCCTCTATGTGGAGCCAATGTATTCGTTCATTAAAGAGTTTACTTGCTAATCAAATAAAAAAAAGTCTATGGCTCGTCCATATACTAAAGTTTATGGATCACTTGAATACTAGTCATTAACCCGCTTTATATATCGAATATAAATATGGACGGATGATTTCAAATTTAACTAGATAATAATTCTAAGTTTTTAGATAAAAAAAGGTAAAAAAATAAAATATATGAATATAACTTAATTTAATCCATATTTGAGCTTTATATATCGAATATAAATATGGACGGATGATTTCAAATTTAACTAGATAATAATTCTAAGTTTTTAGATAAAAAAAAGGTAAAAAATAAAATATATGAATATAACTTAATTTAATCCATATTTGATATTGTCATCTTTATTTCTGTTATTAACATATAATAAGACAAGTTGTATATGGTTCACCAGATAAAACAAAAATGTATTTATGTACTTGATTGATCAGGTAGAGACGAAACTATTACATTAAAAACAAGGACGTACTCTTTAAATATCTAATTCGCCAATTAGCATCAAATCCAATATATTATATATTATATACTGAAAATAACCTGCCTAATATTGCACCCATAAATTATAAATTATAAATTAATAAACCAGACCATGCATATGCACTTGTGACTTGTATATGATATTATTATATTAATATTATTCACATGGGAGAAAAATAGAACTTGTAAACCTCATCTAACCTGTCTTTACATTTCAAATAAGTATATAATATTTTCATCGAGGTATCTAGTATTTTTCTAATATGATGCCTAAATTATCTACTTATATAATATAGTATGATATGATGTGCATATGTGATTAATTAATCTAAACAGAATGAGTATGTTATGCTAGTAAATGTTGCGAGTGTAAAAGTAAAATAAGTCTGGTATTTAGATTTTAGACTTATTTAATTTTTACGTTCTCGCAACATTTACAACATAGACGTATTATATTATAAAGTCTAAGTTGGAGAGATTTAAGCAGAAGAAAATGGAGCGAAAACGGTTTTCCAATCAGTAGAAACCATGATTTCAGAAAATGACCATAATTTCGCAGCTTCCTTTTGGTTGCATCCTATTTCTGAGTTGGAAGCTTCATTACAATCTGCAAAGTATTTTCCACTCACGTTTTTTAATTTTGGGTTGGTTGCAACATAGCATGTTGTAGCAGCAGCCTGCACATACAAGGTCATTAATTTAGATCTAATTGCATTTATGAATATAAATGTAAATGATTTTATTAGTGTGAAATTATTACCTGAGGAATTGTTTTTAATAACTTTGAAGCCAGAAAAAACACAAAATCTGCAAGTTTTATAAATTGCAAACTTTATTAATTAGTCTTCTTTTACAAATCTATACAACATATTATCACTAGCGATAAATATATTACCTGTAATGAAACCTTCACGATCTCTTGTGAGTCCAGTTCTTACGATTCCAGGATGCACACAATTTACTGTCACGTTAACATCCATTTGCTGCCATAAAATATAAAACAATAATATAATTGAAATACATAAATTGTAAAATAAAGGGATAAAACAAAATATTACTTTTTAAGTTTTACCCATCATCAATTGTTTATAATCTAATGATAATGTATGTAAAATGTATAATAATACCTGGAGTCTATGAGCAAGTTCCTTGGTGTGCAAAACGTTTGCGAGCTTCGAGATCGCATATGCACGTGTAGCATCGTAATTACTGTATTTTTACAACAAACAAAATAAAATTAAATATCCTCAGGATAAAGTCAAAACCCACATTTAATTCATCTCTACTGTTTCAATTTTTATTCATTTTTAGTTCCTTTAGTTTTTATACACTCCCTTTTTCGCAATTGTATTATTTAACTACTCCTTACGGAGTACTATTTAACTACTCCGTCATTTAACTACTCCGTATTACCTAATTTTCTACCTTTATTTACACATTATAATAAATAACATAAACTAGATCGAATTACCTTCCATACCATCTAAATCATATTTCATAAAATATATTTTGTTGCATTGAAAAAATATGGAGTAGTTGTTAATTGATTTTTTGTGTGTTAATTCTAAGTGGTCCAAAAATTAAATTGTGTACGATTTTCATTATGGAAAGATGACGGGATTTAATCATGTTTTATTTTTTTTCTTCCTTCAACTAAAAGTTATATATAGGACCCATGGAGTAAAGACCAAGGTTTCATTACTAATCGGTATATATTTATTTATTTATTTATTTATCTATTTATTTATTTATTTATTTATTTGCATTTTATGAAGATTAATTATTAATATTAATATATATAATAATTTATGTTATATATTATATACATGTTTTAATCATTGTGCTTAAAATACATTATTATTATTACGGAGTATATATTACAGTATAAATTATATATTTATATCATATATTATTATGAAAATAATAAAATGTGGTGGAAACATGTATTCTAAAAGTCAAAGTCCAAGTCAAACTATACAGAATCCTAGAAGAAGTTCATACTATAAAAAGTGAAGTTGTACGCCTAATCCACTACCGCGTTTAAAGTACCTCAAATGTTGTGTAAATCACATTTCCTAAACTACTAAAATGGTCAGATTTTTAATACAAATTTCAAGTTTCAACAAGATAAAAAAAACGTTTAACGCATGTGATGAAAAACTGTTAAATATAAGTCAAAAAGTCTTGAAAATCATCTAAAATTTACACAAAGTTTAAGTATTGATCCGACCCAACTAATTTGTTGAAATGAGCTTTACAGGTTTAATTATACACTTATAATACACAAATAATTATCAATAATAATTGATTAATACAACTTTTGTTATGAAAATAAATATAGGGCCTCCCTCCTATATTAATCGTACTCAGATAAAAAAAATGTAGTTTAAAAAATATTTTTATTACATTTATTTACTATTTACTTTTCAGTGTTATCCGTTACTTGTAACTTAACTTTTTATCTTACATACAAAAGTTAACGAGTATAAACGTAGATAATAAATTTGAAACGACTCGAAATGAAATAATATACAATTAAATATGGAGGACTCTTTTATGAGTTTTTTTTACCTTTTGAAGAACTTCTTTTATACATGTTCAACATTTTAGTTTTGAAACATTATTGCGTCTTTCAACAATTTTTTAAATTATTTTGACTCGGTTTTTATGCATCTTTGATATATGTCTCTTAAAAATATTTATTTGTAAGTTTTCATATTTGAAACTTACAGAACTTAATCTGTGTGCAGACTGAACTCAATATGTGTGCAGACTGAGCTTAATCTGTGAGTTCTATAGATTTTCATATATATATATATATATATATTTATGATAATTTTTAAGATTATTGTCAACGTGTATAAAGTATTGTACTAATCAAACCGCTACTACAAAGGTCAATATGTAACTCTCATGAACAACATTTTTATACACCTTAGTTAAAACATTTTATATATTTAATATAATGTTTGGTTTTCTTTAAAATTTATTTAGACATAGTCCTAAATCATCGTTATCTTAATAATTCAACAATCAGATTGGTATTTACGGCAGAATATCCTAGATTAATCATCAAGCTAACCGGCCAAGAGAGAACTCAAAACTCATGCAACCGTTTTATTCTTCTCAAGTTTTCATATTTTTATTGAAAAGCAACAATTTTCATTATTTCTTTTTATTATATTTATTAAACTAAATTGAAAATATTCTTATGTATATGTACCTTTTATCCTTAGTTATCTGACCCAAAGATCGAATTATGTCACCGGAAAACCATGTATGTATTCCAGAAGATACATTCACAATTCTTCCTTGTATTTCTGTTGTTTTCGCGGTATCTATCATCGTCTTCAGTAACAATTTCGTTAACAGAAAATGACCTAATAAAAAAATATAACTTTATGATGAGTTCATTTTCTTTATATTCTTGCTCACATAGTAACTAATACATACGGAGTATATTACTACTCTTAGTAACTAATAACTTAATTACCTAAATAATTAGTTGCAAAAGTCATTTCAATTCCATCTTCCGATATCCCATGATCGTATGAAAATTTTCCAGCGTTGTTACTATAACAGATTAAATTAAATAAAATTTATAAAATACGAATTTAATTGATCGATTAGTATTGTTTGGTTTAAAAATAAAAGAGAGAGATGACATAAAATAAATGAAGTAACGTACTTACATGAGCAAATTTAAAGGCAAATTGAGAGCTTCAAATTCTGAAACAAATCTCCTTACTGATTTTAAAGAGCTAAGATCAAGTGACATAACAATAATCCGTGTATCACTATACTCTAAAGCGATTCGTGTTTTAATCTCCTCGGCTGCTTTAAGGTTTCGAGCCGGTAGAATGAGTCGAGCCCCACGCTTAGCTAGGACTCGAGCCGTCTCCGCACCTATTCCAGACGTCGCACCTTGTACATATACATAAACATATCATTCTAATTTGTAAACATGTAAAAGGATACATTTTCTTGTTTATAGTAACAGGTTAAAAAGTGTATTTTTACTCAAATATAACACGTTAAAATGTACGGAGTATATTTTTACTCAAATATATTCAGTCTAATTTATACCGTTTCCGACCCTCATAAACTCTCATAATTCGTAATGACGCAAAAACTGATCTTGTACATATACACATACATATTATTCTAGTTTGTAAACAGATAAGTTTTTAATGTTTATACTACTAACATGTTAAAAAGTGTATTTTTATTCACAGGCCGCCTAACCAGTTTATACAGTTTCCGACCACCATAAATTATAATTATAATTATAATAATAATAATAATATTAATAATTATAATTATATTCATATAATTTAAGTTATTTATCGTTAACTCCATTTTAGTATGTCTCAAATTAATTGTTTAATTCCATAAATAAATAAAGATAATCTAACAAAAATCTTTTGTGTTTCTATTTTATTTATGTAACAAAAGATACTTAAAAATTAAGGAGTAGGACTGAAAGTTAACAAAAAGGTATATGTGATAATTATTTTTTTTTAAACCGTATATTTGTTAAAAACAATAGATTTATGGAAGAAGGAGTACTTTTCTCGCTCCTTAACTTATACTCGTAGTAGTAACTAATTTTAATACTAATATATAATATCTATTACTCTTTCGACACAAGTAAAAATGATTAAAAAACACATGATTCTTTTTCTGTCCAAATTAATAATAGGAAAATGATGAGAATGCATGTGCATGAATAAGATTATGTATATAGAGAAAATAATTTAAAAAATAAATAGTTACCGGTGATGATGCCGGTGTATGATCGTAAATCAATACATGAATCATCAGTGACTTGTTCGCCGGTGGATTTCGACCCGTACCCGCTTGGTCCGGCTGACCCGGTCAAGTACTTAACCGTTTCAAGCATTTTGACTTTCCTTTGAATTCTTTCGTTGTTGTGTTGATATTTGTGTACAAACTTTTTGTTTCTTTATCTTTTTAGTATATATAGAGAAAAAAAAAGTAAGAAAAAAAAAGAGAGAAAGGGAGTGTACGAATAGGAGTAAATAGAGTTAAATGTCAACAACTTAACAGAAGAGAAAAAAAGGGGGGCAGAGGCTAGTTATATACATGGATGTGTGTGTATATATAGGCTTCAGAACAAAAAAGGTGATTTATTTTAAAATTAAAAAAATATATATTAAAATAATAAAGGAGTGATCAAGGCAGAGTGGACCTGTGGGTTGTTTACACAAGGGATGGGGGGGTGAGGAGATGATGGTCCTGGTTCTACTTATGAATCGGTTTACTTGTTGCATGTCACTTGATTTATGTAGAGATGCAAATGCAAAAGTTCGTTTTGCTTTGCTTTTATTATTTCCGTATTCATTACTTAATAGTTACATTAAATTAGAGGTACTTCATTCGTTATAATTCTAAATTGTTTCATTTATTTCATTTCGAATGTGAGGGGTTCAATCTTAATTTCATTCCCCTTTTAATTTATTTATTAATTTTTTTTTAAAAGGCAAGAATATATATTATAGAAATATAAAAAGAAAACTAGCAAGAAGCTAGCAATACAATACCACATCTCGAAATCAACACACTTAACAAGATAGACACGACTTGGCCAACAAACACGAACTAACAACACAAAACATTGCGTAAAAATAACTCAACACCTCGGCCAAACGATTATGCACGAGAGACACACGCTCGATAGCCCGAAATAAACTAAGACCAAAAACCAAATACTTTATGTGTTCGAATCCCAAGATGAACATGAACAACATGAGCACTCGTCATCAACACCATCATCTTCGTCTAACTCCTCCATCAAATCCACGAGAAATGCCCTTTCATACCATCTAAGTTCGTCTCGACATCCTCTACGCTTCATACGTTTTTTCCCCAGAACAAAATTAGTAAAGTGATTTTTAATTAACGGAGGAATTTTTTTCTGCTTAATTCGAAAACGAGCCACCGCACTATTACCTATTCTTCCATCATTAAAATTCATACTAATTGAAATACCCTTAATAGTGAATTCACACTCACAATGAGATGATTTCAAATCATAAACCTTAGGACCACTATTATTCACCTCAGGAAGACTAGGCCCAAATTTATTTGAACTGTTAACACCCTTGCGGCCCAAAGAAAACTCAGGCCCAACGTCTTTAGACAGATTGGAATATTGTGCCAAAGGATCCGTGTCAGCAACATCGGGAATAGAATCCTGCACATCGCTCGATACACCAATTGCATGCTTAAGAATATTGGAACTCGAATCGTAGTCCTCGGGAGAAGATGAAAGTATGCCTGGTGAGCGATTGGTTCCCCATCTTGAAACATCATGATTATCATTTTCCATGGATACATCGGCATCTTGATTTCCGGCGACCGGAATATTACCGACTTGTTGGACCATCTTCTCAACGTTAACATGTAGATTAAATAATAAGATGGTAAATTTTTTACACTAAACAAAAGGTAGATTATAATAATAATATTTTAAAATTGCGTACATCGTATCTCGATAAATAGAATTGGAATGGAAAGATTTTTTCTTTTTAAATCTGTATTTATATCCTACTGAAGAAGAACATGCAACATAAAGCGGATGTGAAGGGTTCAGTCTCGGTCTCATCTCCTTTTTGATTATTAGTTCATGATTTCTTCTTTCATATGTCGTAGAACTTTGTTAGTGAGCTCATTATTGTCGGTATTGTGTCCATTAATTATAATTTTAGCCTATTTGCAACCTAGTTAAACTTGTTTTCACCCTGCTAGTGAGCTCTGGAGATTGAATGATAACGATGAAATTGAAATGAACAACACGATTGTGAATTAATTGAATAAAACTAAATATTAAATATATACCACAATTTAAGCATGAACCCTACATAACGAAAATTACAAAAAACATGAGCGTCTAACAAACTATTAAACATATTTTACAAATACACCGAAATGGTCTAATGTACTTCACTTTTTGGAAATTACAAACTGGTCACGTACTTTCAGTTGACTTGATTTGACTTTTATACTCCCCCGCAAGTCGTGATTTGATAGGAACTTAAACGCCCAACTTGTTTAGCAATTTGGAATGCTGATCAACTGAAGTAACTTTCGTAAAAACATTTGCAAGTTGATCTATTGTATTCACATACTTAGTAGTAATTGAACCAGCTTTAAGTTGATCTCTCACATAGTGATAAACACTTCTATATGTTTGGTACGAGCATATGAACACTGGATTTGCGACAATGTGTATTGCAACTTGGTTATCACAGTATAACTCCACATGACCTAAATATTTCAATCCCAAATCTTTTAATAAGGAGACTAACCATGTGACTTCACAACGAGTAAACAACCATGGATCTGTATTCTGCTTCTACATATGATCTTAAAACCACAGCTTGCTTTTTAGACTTTCAAAAAATAGAAGAATCACCCAATAGATCTTCTGGTCATTGGACAACTAGCCAAATCAGAGTCACAATAGGCTTTTTATTGTACTGTTAACCTATTTGCTAGTAAGATACCTTGATCTGGTGCTAACAACAAGTATCTTAGCAAATTTTCAACGGCTTGATAATGTACATAAATGGGACTTTGCTTAAATTGGCTTAGCAAATGTACAATGTAACAAATGTCAGGTCTGGTAATTGTCAGATATATCAGTCTGCATATTAACCTTCTATAAACCTTATGATCGGGTAAAGGAGAACCTTTGTCTGCTGTATGTTGCACATTCTAATCCATAGGCAACTTGTAGGGCTTTTAATTAATAATTCCATTTTCTTTTAGCAAATCCAGAGTGTATTTTTTCTTAAATTCACAAACTCGTCCCAATACTTTCAATTGACTTGTGATATTGCCTCGTTTATACATATTTTTACTCGCAATATCGATTCGTTTCTATTTGGTTTTTGAATATAAGTTGAAGAAATGGCGAAGAAATTGTTAAAGTTTGAGTTGTTACATTCCTACGAGATGATTCGAAGAGTTATTATAATTTGGAAGATATACGGATGAAAGTTTCGCTGTTTTGTAAAAGATAATCGAAAGTCTAAGCGAAGAGTCAAAGTATAAAAATGAAACAGAAAAATACTGTTCAAAACAGCACATCTCGCGGCCGCAATAACAATCAATGCGGTCGCGATTTTGGTATTTGCCCGTGATTAAATTCTCGCGGTCGCATTGCATTAACATAAATCCGGAAACAGAGTTCAAGTAAAATCGCGGTCGCGATTACATTTAATGTGGGCGCGATTTTTGTGAAGACTCGTGGTCGCGATTCCCTTAATGTGGCCGTGAGATTTGCAGCCGACTTTAGAATTTTTGTTTACTATAAATACGCGTTTTAACTCCCTTTTTAAGGTAGTCAGTTTTCGAAGACGAATTTGGATGCTCTAGCAGCTAGGTTACGAATTTTATAGCTTTTATATCAACTTTTCATTGGTTTTACATTATTGCAACAATTTTGGTTAGTGTTAATCTTTCAATTACTTTTGTTTACATTTAGTTTAATGATTTCAATGGTTTATCTTTTATTCTCTTGTGTTCTTTGCTTTAATATGAGTAGCTAAATTAGTTATATCTACTTAGATGATTGAACTAAGGTGAATGATTGTGATAATGCTAAAAACGAACATATATTTCATAGCATTATTCCCCTAGAAAGACAAGCTTTTAGTTGCAATTGTTCTATTTACAAGTGATATTCGTTTAAATAATAAAAGGTGAAGACAAAAGACAGATTCGACGAATTGAAGACGCAAATGACCAAAAAGCTCAAAAGTACAAAATACAATCAAAGAGGTTCCAATTATTGATAAGAAACGTCTCGAAATTACAAGAGTACAAGATTCAAAACGCAAAGTACAAAATATAAAATTGTACGCAAGGACGTTCGAAAATCCGGAACCGGGACATGAGTCAACTCTCAACGCTCGTCGCAACGGACTAAAAATTACAAGTCAACTATGCACATAAATATACTATAATATTTAAATAATTCTTATAATTATTTATATATTATATAAATAATAAAAATCCGTCGGCAAGAAAGACTCCAAAGTTGGTGAGCTGTATTTTCAAACTTCGCGACTCGCGGAATTTGAAGGCAAAAGTTGTCGCGAGTCGCGGAGTACCCCTGAACTCAATTCCCTATAAAGCCAACCGACATCTGATCATTTTCATGATATATATCCATCCTCTCTATATCTATACGTAAATATTTATATTTATAATTTATATTTTAATTTTAATTTTAATTTTAAATCCTAATAATAAGGGTATGTTAGCAAATGTTGTAAGGGTGTAAGTCGAAATTCTGTCCGTGTAATGCTACGCTATTTTTAATCATTGTAAGTTATGTTCAACCTTTTTAATTTAATGTCTCGTAGCTAAGTTATTATTATGCTTATTTAAAACGAAGTAATCATGATGTTGGGCTAATTATTAAAATTGGGTAATTGGGCTTTGTACCATAATTGGAGTTTGGACAAAAGAACGACACTTGTGGAAATTAGACTATGGGCTATTAATGGGCTTTATATTTGTTTAATTAAATGATAGTTTGTTAATGTTAATATAAAGATTTACAATTGGGCGTCCCTATTAATTACCATATACACTCGATCGGACACGATGGGCGGGGTATTTATATGTACGAATAATCGTTCATTTAACCGGACACGGGAATGGATTAATAGCCACTAGAATAATTAAAACAGGGGTGAAATTATGTACAAGGACACTTGGTATAATTGATAACAAAATATTAAAACCTTGGGTTACACTCAGTCGACATCCTGGTGTAATTATTAAACAAAGTATTAAAATCTTGTTACAGTTTAAGTCCCCAATTAATTGGAATATTTAACTTCGGGTATAAGGATAATTTGACGAGGACACTCGCACTTTATATTTATGACTGATGGACTGTTATGGACAAAAACCAGACGGACATATTAAATAATCCAGGACAAAGGACAATTAACCCATGGACATAAAACTAAAATCAACACGTCAAACATCATGATTACGGAAGTTTAAATAAGCATAATTCTTTTATTTCATATTTAATTTCCTTTATTTTATATTTAATTGCACTTCTAATTATAGCACTTTTATTTATTGTTATTATATTCAATTACACTTTTAATTATCGTACTTTTTAATTATCGCAAGTTTATTTTATCGCACTTTTATTATTCGCAATTTCATTATCATTATTTACTTTACGCTTTAAATTAAGTCTTGTATTTATTCATTATTTTACATTTGGTTTTAACTGCGACTAAAGTTTTAAAATCGACAAACCGGTCATTAAACGGTAAAAAACCCCCCTTTATAATAATAATATTACTTATATATATATTTGTATTTTTATAAATTTAAACTAATATAGCGTTAAGCTTTGTGAAAAAGATTCCCTGTGGAACGAACCGGACTTACTAAAAACTACACTACTGTACGATTAGGTACACTGCCTATAAGTGTTGTAGCAAGGTTTAAGTATATCCATTCTCTAAATAAATAAATATCTTGTGTAAAATTGTATCGTATTTAATAGTATTTCCTGCTAAAAATTAATAGTATTTTATACCCCTCTGCTAAAACATCAAGTTATTTTTGGCGCCGCTGCCGGGGAATCGCTTAAAAGCCGGAAGCGCAACGCTAATATAAAAAAAAAATAAAAAATTTAGTTTACTTTTATTAAAATTTGTTTTTATAAAAATACGTTTTAAATATTCGAAAATATAAAAAGAAAAAGAAAAATATAAGTATTTTTAAGATTTTGTTAAATATTTAAGTTTTATAAAGTTTCTTTATTTTTATATAAGTTTTATTTAAGTATTTTGTTTTTATTTAAAACATAAAAAAAACCGAAGAAAAAAATTTAATATATATAAATCTATTTTTAAGATATTTTTAAAATTATAAAGTAGTTCTATTTTTATTTAAGTTTTTAAATATAACTTTTTATTATATAAATATTTTGATATAAACAGAAAATATAAAACAGAAAAAATAAAATAAAAAAAAAACGCGTCAAATTTAAAACTGTACCAGAGTTGAATTTTGGAACCCCGCGACTCGCGGGGTTTGCTGCTTGGAATACCGCAACTCACGGAGACAATCTGACACGCCACACAGGAACCCTAATCAGCATTAATTACGGAGTAATTATTAATTATTATTATTATTAACCCTAAATACATATTATTATTATAATTAGTTTTATTTTAAGTTTCTTTTTATTTAATTTATATATTTAGTTAAATTAGTTTAATTAAAATATAAAATTAATAGTTTTATAAAATAAATAATATAAAAATAATATTTTTATAAAAATTGTACTTTTTACAACTTTTTGTATATTTTTATATTTTGTCCCTTTTTAATCGTTTTAGCGTAATATTTGTATTTTTAGCTCATATTTAGTTTTAAACTTAGTTTTTGCCATAGTTATTTTTACTTCTAGATTTTTAGGCTTTGCCGTAGAATTCCTTAAGTGCTTTTTCTTTAGACTAAGATTTAGGTACTTTAGAATTTTGCGACGCCTTTTTAAGTTTTAATTTCTTTTTAAGTTATTTCCATTTGGGATTTAGTTTTTCCTGTAAGCTTTAATATTTTTAGACGACTTTTACCTATGTATCAATTATCATTCCAATTAGTAATCTCAATTTGCGATTATAATTTTAAGTTAGTTGTAGTAATAAGGTTAGGTTAGTCAAGTGTTTTTAAGTGTTATAAGTTTCTTTTATTTTTCCGTCACTTTTTATTTTTCAACCATTTTTCTTTTTCGACCTTTTTCGACACGCTCTTTTTCTTTCTTATTTCTCGCTATTCTAGTTTTAGGATATAGATTTTTATTCTACTTCTTATCTAAATTTCTTAAAATTACGAAAATTTATTTTAAGTGGTTAAATTGATAGACATCAAAATTTTCTGGTTCGTAGTAATAGTTGGATTTGTACGTGGACCGGGTTATTGGAGCCAAACAGTCCTCAATTATATTGAGACCAAACGAATCCTGCCCCTCTGCTGCATCTTTTGGCTATTCGAAACGTGGGCAAAATCAGAAAAGTCTATTGATTGGATAACTTATTATAATTTTTCTTTCCTTTTAAAAAATAATAGGATATTCAGTGAATGCACCGAGCAAGACGTTCACCACCTTTTGTACGTTCACCACCTGTAACTAGATCAAGACATTTAGCAAATATTACCGCCGTTGATTTTTCTTTAGAATCGTCATCCAGTCGACCAAGTACTCCAGTTCAAATTTCCGATAATCCATTTTTTGAACCCGACCTCACAATTGAGAATCCGGAGAATATTCAGGAACGATTCATAGATCCTGAACCACTAAACTTTCCTCCGGAACCACCAATCATTCAAACAGAGATTGTTGAGGAACGAACCATTAAATCAGAATCCTCTAGTGATTCAGATTCAACAAATTCAATTATGGAGAATCTGGAACCTTTAAGTATGGAAGACCGAATGAGAGCTAAACGCACTGGCCAAGGTCACGCAATTACTCATCCAGACATTAATGCGCCAGATTATGAAATCAAAGGACAAATTCTACACATGGTGACTAATCAATGCCAATTTAGTGGTGCGCCGAAGGAAGATCCAAATGAACATCTACGTACCTTTAATAGGATCTGCACACTATTTAAAATCCGAGAAGTGGAGGATGAACAGATATATCTCATGTTATTTCCCTGGACTTTAAAGGGAGAAGCCAAAGATTGGTTGGAATCGTTACCTGAAGGGGCGATTGATACATGGGATGTTTTAGTTGAAAAATTTCTTAAACAATTCTTTCCTGCATCTAAAGCTGTAAGACTTCAAGCAGAAATTGTTACGTTCACACAGAAGCCAAATGAAACTCTATATGAGGCGTGGACTAGATTTGGAAAGTTATTAAGAGGATGTCCGCAACATGGTTTAGACACCTGTCAAATAGTACAAATATTCTACCAAGGATGCGACATCACTACAAGGAAAGACATAGATATAGCAGCTGGTGGTTCTATTATGAAGAAAACCGAAACTGATGCTTACAAAATTATTGATAACACTGCTTTCCACTCACATGAGTGGCACCATGAAAAAGATATCGTTAGATCATCTAAAACAGCTAGAGCCGATTCTAGCCATGACTTAGATTCCATTTGCGCAAAGATAGATGCTGTGGAGAGACGAATGGAAAAGATGACTAAAGATATTCACTCAATACGAATTAGTTGTGAGCAGTGTGGAGGACCACATTTGACAAAAGATTGTCTCAGTATTGAATTAACAATGGAACAAAGAGAGAATATTTCATACATAAACCAAAGACCTGGAAATAATTATCAGAATAATTATCAACCGCCAAGACCAATTTACAATCAAAACCAGAATTATAACCGAAATATTCCATACAACAACCAACAAGGTCCTAGCAATCAACAAGTATCCAATAATACTTACAACCAGCAAAGACCTAACTTTCAAAACAAACCACCACAAGAAACCGATGATAAAAAGCCGAATTTAGAAGATATGATGACGAAGCTAGTTGAAACTCAAACACAGTTTTTCACATCTCAGAAACAAACTAATGAACAAAATGCTCAAGCATTTAGAAATCAACAAGCTTCTATTCAAAATCTGGAACAAGAAGTAAGTAACCTAGCAAGGTTAATAGGTGAAAGAAAACCGGGAAGTCTACCTAGTGATACAAATGCTAACCCCTGGAATGAAACAGCTAAAGCCATTACCACAAGAAGTGGTACAACACTTAAACCACCTGAAATACTTGTAACTTCTGATGAAGTTATTCCTACTCCACAAGAACCACAACCTGATCAAGATAAGGAAAAAGAACCGGTAGTTGAAAAGGTTAATGAAGATAACACAGTTAAGGCTAAACCTTATGTTAAACCATACCAACCACCACTTCCTTACCCGAGTAAAATGAAGAAAGAAAAACTTGAAGCCGAGCAATCCAAATTCTTGGATATGTTTAAATAGATAAACGTAAATCTTCCTTTCATTGATGTGATTTCAGGAATGCCAAGATATGCTAAATTCTTGAAAGATCTAATCTCAAATAGAAAGAAAATGGAAGAACTCTCGGCTGTTACCATGAATGCTAATTGTTCAGCAGTGCCGTTGAATAAGATACCAGAAAAACTATCTGATTCAGGAAGTTTCACAATTCCATGTTTTTTGGATAGTCTTAGTTCAATAGAAGCATTGGCAGACTTAGGTGCTAGTATAAATCTAATGCCATATTCACTATACGCTAAACTAGACCTTGGAGAATTGAAACCAACCAGAATAAACATACAACTAGCCGATAGATCAATAAAATATCCTAGAGGGATAATGGAGAACATGCTAGTTAAAGTTGGTACTTTAGTATTTCCAGTAGATTTTGTTGTTTTGGACATGGAAGAAGATTCTCAAGTTCCTCTCATATTAGGAAGACCATTCTTAAACACGGCTAAAGCAATGATAGACGTGTTCGGTAAGAAATTGACCCTAAGTATAGAGGACGAGAGTGTTACCTTTTCAGTTGATAGAGCAATGCAACAACCACAATCTGCAGATGATACATGTTATTATATTCAAACTATAGATGCACACGCAGAATTGTTAGAAGAATTTCCAGAATTACAAGGAACAGGAGAATGTTCTTTAGGAGAAGGTAATGAACCAATTGATGAAGTTGAAATGTTAGCTACACTTATAGCTAATGGATATGAACCAACAACAGAAGAAATTCAAATGCTAAAAGAAGAAGACAGATATCGATACAAATCATCGATAGAAGAACCTCCGAAATTAGAGTTAAAGCCACTTCCAAACCATTTGGAATACGCTTATTTACATGGTGAATCTGAATTACCTGTAATAATATCGTCTTCTCTTACTGAAAATGAGAAATCACAACTCATTTCTGTGTTGAAAGCTCATAAACCAGCCATTGCATGGAAGATTCATGATATTAAAGGAATAAGTCCTTCGTATTGCACACATAAAATCCTTATGGAAGAAGGTTATAAAACGTATGTGCAACGCCAACGAAGAATAAATCCTAATATGCAAGATGTAGTTAAGAAAGAGATTATTAAACTGCTAGATGCATGTCTAATTTATCCAATCTCTGATAGTCCATGGGTAAGCCCAGTTCAATGCGTGCCTAAGAAGGGTGGCATGACTGTCATTACAAATGAGAAAAATGAGCTTATTCCTACTAGGACTGTAACAGGATGGCGTGTGTGTATTGATTATAGAAAATTAAATGACGCCACCAGAAAAGATCACTTTTCCTTACCTTTCATAGATCAAATGTTGGAAAGATTAGCCGGAAATAGTTAGTATTGTTTTCTAGATGGATTTTTCGGATATTTTCAAATTCCAATAGCACCCGAAGATCAAGAGAAAACCACATTCACGTGCCCTTATGGTACTTTTGCTTACAAACGCATGCCATTTGGACTTTGCAACGCCCCTGCAACCTTTCAAAGGTGTATGATGGCGATTTTTCATGACATGATAGAAAAATGCATGGAAGTTTTCATGGATGACTTTTCAGTCTTCGGTGATACATTTGAAACATGTCTAGCTAATCTTGAATGAATGCTTATTAGATGCGAACAATCAAATCTAGTACTTAATTGGGAGAAATGTCATTTCATGGTTAAAGAAGACATCGTTCTTGGACATAAAATTTCAAAAGAAGGAATTGAAGTGGATAGAGCTAAAGTAGATGTAATTTCTAAACTTCCACATCCCACCAATGTTAGAGGAGTTAGGAGTTTTCTAGGGCATGCCGGTTTTTACCGACGTTTCATAAAAGATTTTTCTAAAATTGCCACTCATATGAATAAACTCCTAGAAAAGGATGCTCCATTCATCTTTTCAGATGAGTGTATCAAATCTTTTAATATTCTTAAAGAGAAACTCCCTAATGCGCCGATCATGATAACACCAAATTGGAATCTACCATTTGAACTAATGTGCGATGCAAGTGATTTTGCAATGGGAGCCGTTTTAGGACAAAGGATTGAAAAACGATTTCAACCTATATATTATGCTAGTAAGACGTTACAAGGAGCACAAACGAACTATACAACTACTGAAAAAGAACTCCTTGCTACTGTCTTTGCTTTTGACAAATTTCGATCATATCTTGTTCTAGCAAAAACGGTGGTCTATACCGACCATTCTGCTCTTAGATACCTATTTTCGAAACAAGATGCTAAACCAAGATTAATCCGTTGGATCTTACTCTTACAAGAGTTTGATATTGAAATCCGAGATAAAAGAGGAGCAGAAAATCTCGCCGCTGATCATCTTTCTCGTCTTGAAAATCCCGAATTAGAAGTTCTAAATGAATCGGCCATACAAGACAACTTTCCTGATGAATATCTATTGAAGATAGATTATAATGAAATCTCATGGTTTGCAGACTATGCAAACTATTTAGTATGTGGATTCCTTGAAAAAGGATTATCGTACCAAAAACGAAAGAAATTCTTCAGTGATATAAAACACTATTTCTGGGAAGATCCACATTTGTTTAAAAGTTGTCCAGATGGAATAATACGCCGATGTGTATTTGGAGATGAAGCTAGTAAAATATTAAACCATTATCACACAGGACCAACAGGAGGGCATTATGGGCCTCAACTAACAGCAAGAAAAATTTATGATGCTGGATTCTATTGGCCTACAATTTACAAAGACGCACACCTTCTTTGCAAATCCTGTGATGCTTGTCAAAGGGCCGGAAAAATAAGTCAACGTGATGAAATGCCACAAAATGTCATCCGAGTATGTGAAGTATTTGACATTTGGGGTATTGACTTTATGGGTCCATTTCCAAAATCTCATAATAATCTATATATACTCGTAGCCATTGATTATGTATCTAAATGGGTGGAAGCACAAGCTCTCCCAACTAACGATGCACGAGTTGTAGTCAACTTTTTAAAACGTCTTTTTGCAAGGTTTGGAACACCGAAAGCTTTAATAAGTGATCGGGGTACTCATTTCTGTAATAATCAACTTGAGAAAGTTCTTAAAAGATATGGAGTAACTCATAAAATCTCCACCGCATATCATCCACAAACAAGTGGACAAGTTGAAAATACCAACCGAGCTTTAAAACGTATTCTAGAGAAAATCGTAGGATCAAATCCGAAGGAATGGTCCATTAAATTGGAGGATGCACTCTGGGCTTTTAGAACAGCCTACGAAACTCCAATTGGAACCACACCTTTTAGACTTGTTTATGGAAAAGCATGTCATCTTCCAGTAGAAATTGAACACAAAGCATTTTGGGCTTTGAAGACATGTAATCTTGATTTACATGAAGCCGAACGTCTACGATTAAGTCAACTAAACGAATTAGAAGAATTAAGACATGAAGCATACGAAAATTCGTTAATCTATAAAGAAAGAACGAAGAAATGGCATGATAAAAGAATCAGAAGTTCAAAAGAATTTAAAGAAGGAGACAGAGTTCTTCTTTTCAATTCACGATTCAAGCTATTTCCTGGAAAATTGAAATCAAGATGGTCTGGACCATTCATAGTCAAAAGAGTTTTTCCATACAGAACAGTAGAATTGATAAATTCAAATGGGATTGAATTTAAAGTTAATGGTCACAGAGTTAAACATTACATACATGGTCCGATGGAAGTTGACAACGAAGTTAATCACAATTTCGACACCACAGCTAACTAAGTGTGGGGAGAATCAAGTCTTTAAAGGATAATATATATTTCTGTTAGAGTTAGATTGTCTGTTTTCGTGTAGTTCTCGAAAATGGAACCCGAATGGTCTTTCCCTAGCAGACCCTAAAGAACTAGTCTTCTCCCCCCATTCTGAATTTTTATTTTTTTTAGGAAATGAAGACTGCCTGTGAACTAAACCATGGTCTAATGCTACACGCTTTGATCACTAAACGTAATAATGACACACTACCAAGTGAAATAGTATCAGTAATCAGAGAAAGATTGGACGGAGTTAGAAAAGAATCCAGATGCGAAGATAATAAGTTACAATTTGGTAAAGGAAAATCAAAATCCGCAGCGAAAAGAAGAGCACGACACCTAGAAAGATGTCACAAATGCGGAAAATGGTCACATGGAGGTAAATGTTCAAATAATCAAACCTATTCAAACACCGAATTTGTTACTTTATGCAGAGACGGACCGTTCATATGTTTAGAAGAAAAAACACTGAATGCTCGAGGTTACGCCTATGTAGCCATGGAAAACTAATTAAACCGACTATCTTATGAATGGGATAGATCATACAACTAAGAAATCTATTTCACAGGTATGTTTGTACAGTTTTTATTTATTTTATTTTTATTTTTAACCTTTTGATAATAAACGCTAATTTGTTTGCTATAAAGTATTAAATTGGTATTGAATAAAATTAGGTTTGGCGACCGAAATTATTGATATCATTCAAAAATTTATTACATCACTGCGAAATTTAACGTTTATCCTTAAGGTATAAATATCTTTAATCAATCAACCCAAAATATTTCAAAAATTCGTCATGAGTTAAATTAGGTCGTGGAACCGAAATTACTTTACCGAAAAGAGGGGCGCATATTTTTGATAATATTTGATTGATTAAAGTAGGATAAAAAGCCAAAAAGATTTTTAATTTTATTTTTACCATGTTTTTAAAATTAATATATAAATCTTAAATTAATATTGTAAACTTTATAAAATCAATATATTTAAAATTGTAAATATTTGAAAAATTAATATAAGTTTGGTGTGAATTTATAATATGAATTTTTAATATAAGTTTGGTGTGAATTTTTAATATTAATTTTGAATTTTATATTTAAGTTGTGTGAATTTAAAAACAAAAATTTACTTTATCTCATTAAGTTAAAAATATGATTTTTAAAATTCGTTGTAAGTTGAAGACTAGATCTTTGAACCGAAATTGCTTTACCCAAGGGAGGGACGAGAACTTTTATTATCATTATTTTTAATCTTATTGAATTAAAGTATGCCAAAAACATTAAAAAACCAAAAATCTTATCTTTTAAAACAATCGCTACAAAAAGACAAATTTTAAAATTTTGTCGAGGGACGGACTAGGACATCGATCCGAAACGACCTCGTCCTAAATAACAAGGGAAACAAAATTTTAAAATTAATTACTTAATTGTTTTAATTAGTATAAGATATATAAAAAAAAAAATATACAAACTCCGCGACTCGCGGAGTTTGAAGGGTAAAAACCCCGCGACTCGCGGAGGGACCGAATTACAGAAAAAAATAAAACGCAAGAACAGCTCAGTTGCACACCACAAACACGAAAAATACTGCGAAATACTGCGCAAAAACCCCGAAAAAACACCCCCAAAATCACAATTTTTAACCGTTAATCATTAAATCTTTTACTAAAATCATGTTGAGAAGGATGCTATCAAGGAATTACTCAAGAAAAACGGTAAATTTCTACACATAAACACCATTTAATCCAAAAATTAGTGTTCTTGAGCAATTTTATACCCAATTTGATTTTGATGCTTTTTAGTGTAATTATGCTTAAATTGTTTATGTATTATGCTTGTATAACCTAGATTGATGCTATTTAACATGATTAGAAGCCTTAAACTTCAAATTTTAAGTAATCTAGGGTTTGTGTTCTTGAGCAATTTGGGGCTTTTTTGATATAAACAGGTTATGGCCGATTTTTGTCATGAATTGTTGCTAAATTAAGTAGTGTAACATGTTTAGGTAGTTATATGATCCAAACTTTGAACCTAAACATGATTTTGAGAATTAAAGTGGACTTTTTCAAGTCTAAAATTCATGAACTTGATTTTTGAGAGATAATGCCATTTGAAACTTGTTTAATTGCTAGTAATGATTATTTTGACATGTTATTTGAGTTGAATGCTTATGAACTTGGCGAACATTTTTGTATATGCTTATTTGAAAAAGTGTAGATTTGATAAAAATATGAAAATGAGCTTAAGTTTGATATAAATTGATCATGTCATTGTAATTATTTTGATTGATGATTTTGCTGACACTAATGCATATTTGGATGCACAAAAATTGTGTTTGATGTGTTTTGCAGACTGAAAGGGGTGAATCTTCATCCCAAGCTCGTAATGCTCCTGCTGAGAATGCGGAACAACAGGAGGTGGATAACTACTACAAGCAAGATATACCTCATCTAGTCATGACATTTTCTGATATGCACTTGGAAGATTTGCACCCGAACCTGAGATTTGACAGACTTTGGATAGATTATCCAAAATACCAAAGGGGTTTACATACTCTTCATTCTAAAGTTGTTGAGGTACCTAGGGTCATAGAATGGGGACCATTAGAAGCAGTAGAATTGGCCGTGCCAATTAGGGAATTACTTGCACAGAGGTATGGTAATTCTACTTTTAATGACTGGGTACGTTTATTCACCATGCGTAGACCTGTATATAAAGTATGGTGTGAAGAATTGTTGTGTAGTATAGAATTAAATGATCAGGTAGCTAGTTTAACCGATCGATCTTTTATTAGATTTTTGTTAGGAGGTTCGATGCGCCACATGTCTTTACTAGACATGGCTCAGGCTTTACGTATATATACGCCTGAGGAGTTAGCATCTGCCGATTGTAGAGGGTTGATACTAAATGGTAGAAAGATAGATGAAAATTTTGATACACATGGTGTATGGAGTCAAATGACAAGCCATCACCGATTCAAAGGGGGAAATTACTCTTATTTGGATATAGATAGAGCTGAATTAAGAGTAATTCATAGGTTTTTAGCTAATTCGATTACACAAAGAGGTAAGAACAAGGAAAAGGTAAATGAACAGGATTTGTTTTACCATATGTGTATTCGAGACCCACAAAGCGCTGTAAGTATACCTTATTGTGTGGGTTATTATTTATCAGCTATGGTTAGGGGGATGAGACCGCATAGCATAATAGGAGGTGGTATATTTATTACTTTGATTGCTGAATATCTCGGTGTGGATATAAGTCGGGGGGGATTATTAGTCGAAGAACCAGAACCCCGCGATACTATAGGTTTAAATGTATACCATGGTGCGAAAGTTTTGAAGAGGCGAAATAACGCCGCAGTACAATACCATGGTAGACATCCACAGGTTGAGAGAAACCAACAGCAAGGTAATGTATGAGGGGGAAATGAAATGCAAGAAATGCAAAGGTTTATAGCTTCACAGGAGTACGAAAATGCTAGACAAAGAGCATTTGAAGATTGGCAAGTTCATCAAAACCAAATCATAGCTTATTGCCAACATATAGGTAGAAACTATATTCCTACACCAAAGCCCATATTCCCTCCCTGGTCTATATAGATTCAACCACCGTATCCTACGTATAACCCAGCCGAAGCATTCTATAGCACCTATGGTTATGCATGGAACCCCTATTGGTATCAGTATCATCCCTAGTCTACTTAGTTTTATTTATTTTGTAATTTGTAATGTTGATATGTTTAATACTTATGTTAATATTGTAATAGTTTTTTATAATTTTCTAACTTTTATTCTTAGATTTTAATAATTTTTGAATGTGGGGTAATATACCAAACTTCAAAAATATGTATATATGTTTGCAGTTTATCTTATGTACACAACAGGGTAAAACAATGCATTTTCAAAGATTGGCATTAAGTTCAGCAAAAGCAACTAATTTTGACGACAAGATGCAAAATATATGTGAAATAACAACAAGACGGAATGAACAAATGATATGCACCATTTATCATTCAGTAAACAAACACAAATATGCTTGGAAACTTTGGTAAAATTTAATCATTTTCACACAAATCACCCTCAATGATTTAAATTTTTACTGATTTCTTGCAAATGAGGGCATTGCAAGATCTTAAGTGTGGGAAGGGGTTAAATTCTTTCGGATTTTTAAAATTTTTTATCATAAACACTTGGTTACCATTAAAAATACTAGTAAAGCAGTAGTTGTATTAGAATCTAGTGCTCTCTGATAATAAAGAACAGCCCTAGTCGTATATACTGACTACCCAATTCTAGTAAAATTTTTCAAAATTTTCAATTAAATGAACTCAAAATCATGTTTATACATATTTATGAACGATAAAACTAGGTTTTAACACCGAAATTATTGTTACCTCGGAAAGGACATAAATTGATAAACAAACCAAAATGTTAAAATTCATTTAAAATGGAATAGAGGACAATAAAAAGGAAAATAAAAGCCAAGTGTGGGAAAATTCTCCAAGTTATTCAAAACATATGTCACATATTTTTGTACAAATAACTGAAAATACTTTTGCTTTGGACTAAACTAAACTGTTTTACCCGATGAAAGAAAAGAAGAGATGGATCTACACGATGAATCAATTCCATCATTAAAAGGAAGTAAAGTCTTCCGAAAAAGAAACGCGCTTCTTGATTTAGGTCAGGAAGTTGTCGTCCAGACCAGCTGTAGGTTGACGAAAAATCTAGAAAAGTCATCACTAAAATCAGCAGGAAATCCACGGACCTCAGCATTAAACAGGGTCGCCAAGTGGTCAGATTTATCCTAACCATGAGAAGGATTTATCTCGTAAAATGGAGGGCACCGTGCAAATTAGCTGGATAAGACTAATGAATCAGATCCCCAGAAAGGATAATCTCCTTAAAGATTAAAAATCAGCTTTTAAGCCTGATATTACTCAATCCTAGAGATTGACCTTAAAGATTGAGAATTCAAACTCATGGAATTCAATGAAATCTAAACTCGAGCTTGAACGAGAAAATATTTTGATCAAATTATAAACCGATTTGTTTTCTGAAAACCCATTTTCAATGCGTTCATTACCATTGACCGTAAAATCCTAGGAATTCACCGGGAATTCATTAGGTCACCTGAACCAAATCGGGTGTCAACCGTAAGAACGGTGGTTGCATAGCATGGTCAAGGACATGACCTTGTGCCAGACCAAAAAATTATAAGGGTGAGCTTTACTATTGCTCCTACCAAGGATAGTAATTGCGTCTGACACGTTATAGACCATAATTAAAAGTATGTCAGGGGACATTGCCTTAACAGTTGCTTGTTCAACGCTTTCCTTTACAACCGGACGGTAGTTTACCGAAAGGTAATATACGGGACAAGTAAACTGGATGTGTTGCTTTCCAAATACAAGGTTAGCAAGTGGGTGACACAAAACCGCAAGTTTTGAGCTAAAATTTTCAAATCTGAAACCCACCAAGCCCACAAAAATAGTTTGCAAACACCGGTGAAGGGTTATTCCGGGAAACTTATCTAGGGTAAAAACTAGATTTAATTTTCAAAAGATCAAATGTTTTCATAAAGATCCAATTTCCTTAATGGATCTAAATTTTTATAGTCATGTGGGACTGTAAACCATATCGTTACTACCATTGTTTATACCGCCGTATAGAAATCACTGATGTACAAAGTGTGAAGAATAAAGAAGTGATTATTGTATTTCAAGACGATATTGCTTGAGGACAAGCAACGCTCAAGTGTGGGAATATTTGATAATGCTAAAAACGAACATATATTTCATAGCATTATTCCCCAAGAAAGACAAGCTTTTAGTTGCAATTGTTCTATTTACAAGTGATATTCGTTTAAATAATAAAAGGTGAAGACAAAAGACAGATTCGACGAATTGAAGACGCAAACGACCAAAAAGCTCAAAAGTACAAAATACAATCAAAGAGGTTCCAATTATTGATAAGAAACGTCTCGAAATTACAAGAGTACAAGATTCAAAACGCAAAGTACAAAATATAAAATTGTACGCAAGGACGTTCGAAAATCCGGAACCGGGACATGAGTCAACTCTCAACGCTCGACGCAACGGACTAAAAATTACAAGTCAACTATGCACATAAATATAATATAATATTTAAATAATTCTTATAATTATTTATATATTATATAAATAATAAAAATCCGTCGGCAAGAAAGACTCCAAAGTTGGTGAGCTGTATTTTCAAACTTCGCGACTCGCGGAGTTTGAAGGCAGAAGTTGCCGCGAGTCGCGGAGTACCCCTAAACTCAATTCCCTATAAAGCCAACCGAATTCTGATCATTTTCATGATATATATCCATCCTCTCTATATCTATACGTAAATATTTATATTTATAATTTATATTTTAATTTTAATTTTAATTTTAAATCCTAATAATAAGGGTATGTTAGCAAATGTTGTAAGGGTGTAAGTCCAAATTCTGTCCATGTAATGCTACGCTATTTTTAATCATTGTAAGTTATGTTCAACCTTTTTAATTTAATGTCTCGTAGCTAAGTTATTATTATGCTTATTTAAAACGAAGTAATCATGATGTTGGGCTAATTATTAAAATTGGGTAATTGGGCTTTGTACCATAATTGGGGTTTGGACAAAAGAATGACACTTGTGGAAATTAGACTATGGGCTATTAATGGGCTTTATATTTGTTTAATTAAATGATAGTTTGTTAATGTTAATATAAAGATTTACAATTGGGCGTCCCTATTAATTACCATATACACTCGATCGGACACGATGGGCGGGGTATTTATATGTACGAATAATCATTCATTTAACCGGACACGGGAATGGATTAATAGCCACTAGAATAATTAAAACATGGGTGAAATTATGTACAAGGACACTTGGTATAATTAATAACAAAATATTAAAACCTTGGGTTACACTCAGTCGACATCCTGGTGTAATTATTAAACAAAGTATTAAAATCTTGTTACAGTTTAAGTCCCCAATTAATTGGAATATTTAACTTCGGGTATAAGGATAATTTGACGAGGACACTCGCACTTTATATTTATGACTGATGGACTGTTATGGACAAAAACCAGACGGACATATTAAATAATCCAGGACAAAGGACAATTAACCCATGGGCATAAAACTAAAATCAACACGTCAAACATCATGATTACGGAAGTTTAAATAAGCATAATTCTTTTATTTCATATTTAATTTCCTTTATTTTATATTTAATTGCACTTCTAATTATAGCACTTTTATTTATTGTTATTATATTTAATTACACTTTTAATTATCGTACTTTTTAATTATCGCAAGTTTATTTTATCGCACTTTTATTATTCGCAATTTCATTATCATTATTTACTTTACGCTTTAAATTAAGTCTTGTATTTATTCATTATTTTACATTTGGTTTTAACTGCGACTAAAGTTTTAAAATCGACAAACCGGTCATTAAACGGTAAAAAACCCCCCTTTATAATAATAATATTACTTATATATATATTTGTATTTTTATAAATTTAAACTAATATAGCGTTAAACTTTGTGAAAAAGATTCCCTGTGGAACGAACCGGACTTACTAAAAACTACACTACTGTACGATTAGGTACACTGCCTATAAGTGTTGTAGCAAGGTTTAAGTATATCCATTCTCTAAATAAATAAATATCTTGTGTAAAATTGTATCGTATTTAATAGTATTTCCTGCTAAAAATTAATAGTATTTTATACCCCTCTGCTAAAACATCAGATTGATATCTTTATGATTTAAACGATTAGATCTTATTATTCATATATTGTTTGGCTAAGAACGATTGTTATTAGGGGTAATCAATTAGTTGAAGTTGCGAAAATTATTAACTAGTCAACGAGAGTTGAATAAGTGGTGATCTTTACTAGGTTATTGAACGTGAATAGCTTAGGCTTTTGGTTAATTATATAAGGGAGACCGATATAATTGATTGACTAGTAATTAAACTGTGAGAAATCCTGATAATTGTGGAATTGTTATGGAGACTAAAATAATTCAAGCTAGATTAATGTATTGATTAATATCTTGGTAATTAGATTAAAGAATTAGAATCAACGAGAGTTGGGCTAAGGATTTAGTTGATACTCTGTGAGAATCGAGAGATAATTACAGTGTTACCACCATTATAATCGTTTAGAGTGGACTTAACAGCAATCCTGATCCGAGGGAATTGATTCTAAGTGGATACCTTTGTCTTTATTGAATTTAATTTAATCTTACTTAAGCGATTGTTTTCTAAACAAAACAACTTCATTTTTACTAGAATAATTACAAGTTAAAGTTTCTGATAAAACTGCTCTCTGTGGACGAACTGGTCAACATTACTTATAAATTACTGCACGATCAGGATTAGTTGCCTGTATTGTGTGATAGTTATTGGGTAGTATTTGATAGTTATTTTTAGAGTATAAAATTACACATCAACTTGGTAAGTCAAACCAAGTCAACTTGAAGTACAGAGACCGATTTGTAATTTTTAAAAAGTGAAGTACATGAACTAATTCGGAGTCCAGAAGTTGGGGGCCTGTTATGTAAGTATGCTTAAATTATTTGTTACATGCTCTTGATTTTTGTAATTTCCGTTATTTCGGGTTCATGCTCATATTTGGGTATATATGTAATAGTTAGTGTCATGTAACGATTAACCAACTGAAATAAATTCAAGTTGTAACACCCCGTTTTCTAGTTACAAGGTATCTAATCATATTTTTTAACCCCAAATAAAGTTCGAGTTAATGTTTTAGAACCTTACCATTTGAAAGTAGACCTTATTACGTTTCCAACGATATTTGATTCATCAAAAATGGAGTTACGGTCTGAAAGTTACGACCAAAACAAGTTTCACAAAAATGCTGAAATGGGGGACATTGCGGTCGCCAAATTTGAATCGCGGTCGTGAGATTCGGTCAGGATTTCAGCTATTTAAGGTTACAAGATAGCGGTCGCGATCCCAAACGTCTCGATCGCGAGGTTGGTCAGATAGGGGTTAATGATACCACAACCCGCAGGCGCACCGCGAATGTATGCGGACAATCACTATTGTGCGTATGCGTGTTCTTGTGTGCGGTATGCGGCGTGCGTATGCCTTTGTTCCCGGTATGGCGGTTGCTTAGCTGTCAAGTAAATATCTTTTCCATAATTATATCCGTGATTCGGGGGAGTCAGTTATGGATGAGATTATCATGATCTGGGACGGTTCTAGAATTAGGGTTTGCCTATAAATACAAACCCTAATCATCGTTTACCGGACACAGCACATTACGTAACCATCGCATACGATACACATTACGTAAAACAGCATCATTCAGCATCTTTTCAAGGTTAACAGGTTAGTCTTTTGTAAGCTAGTACCTACGACCTTATTTGGGGCCTTCCGATCAGCGACCGCTATCGAAGGTGGACTTAATCACTTGGCCACCCCACCGACATCATAATGTCTGCCAGGGTTATTCACGGTAGCCAGACCGGAGAGCCACGTTCTAAGATCCTTAAACCCCTCTTTACGTATTGAGCAGGCATATTAAACCCCACGGTTAAAATATGCATGATCAAGTGGTGCTTTCATTGAGAGTCGAATTAATTCAAGACTGTTTAATTGCTTTTTCTTTTAAGGTTTTGAATTGTATGACTCGTTATTTACAAAATTTTTGAATTTTTTTTCTTTAACAGTATCATGACTTCCGAGGAATCATCGGAACATACCCAAACAGATGTTCAGAACGCACCGTCTGGTAGTCAACATACACCGGTTATGACTACGGGGGCCGCTACTCAGGCGGGATACACGATATACCCTCCACCTATATCCGGCGAACCCTTTCAGAGGTACAAGCCGATATATTCAGACGGGGTCACACCGCCAAGAGCAAACTCACCAGTCACAACCACGCGGCTGGACTTTTCGTCAGTAGATCCAAGGGTCATCTTTGCAGACACTGGCGGTGGAACAACGGGGCCGCATGTGGTTTGCTGCGGCCAGGTACCTATTTACAGTACCACTGTTTCAATACCTCTGCATACGCAGAGCATTCAGCAGAATTCGTCATTTACACCTTTGCAACCTTGGCAACCACCGCGCCCAGTTTCACAATTTTTAACTCCTGCGGATGCGCAGGCGTTACTTAATAGTTGGGGATTTGGGGTCATCCCAGATGCGAACTCTCATTGGGCGCCGATAACAGCGCAGCAGCAAAGCACAGCGCATACAGTTGGGCTTTTAAGTGTGTATCCTCAAGTTTCGCAGATATCTGCGCCACAGGTTTCGCTTCCTTTACAGCCACCTGTGTACTCTGCGTCTTCAAGTTATCCCTCTTTTCCAACGCAGCAGCCTTGGTTATATCCGCAGACGCAGGGTCAACCTTGGCAAAATGTTCAAGGGCAGGCAAATCTTGCAAGTCAATTCATGCAGGCCGCACCTCCCGATATGGTTCACTTATTTTCACAACCTGACTTTGTTCAGGACATGATGAAGCGTTTCTTTGCAAATTTGAAAGGGGATCCTGTTAAACTACCCTGTTTCATTTGAAAGGGGATCCTGTTTCATTTTAAGTTGTTTTAAGGGGTTTTTAAAGGGTGTTTTGGTCCTTTCACATTGGGGTCGGGTTTTTGGCCACAAAACTGACCTCAAGCTCATCTAGAGCTCATTCTTTTACAATTCCAATCTAGAGAGAGAGAGAAAAGAGAGAGTTTCCAGAGAGATGAAGCTTGAAATGGTGAAGAAGAAGGTGATTCTTGCCAAATCGGGTATGATTCTTATTGCTTGTTGGTGTTTCTAGCTACTAGAGCTCGTTGTGGTGTTAAGGTAAATGCTTAATCCAGAATTTGTTGTCTAATTCCACTTCTAGTTAGGGTTTGTGCTATTTAGGGTTATAAACCCCATTTTTTGTGAAATTTGGGGGTTTTGAGTATTGTTAGTGCAAGTAAACTCGATTATTGTGGGTTTAGGGTTAGATGAAGAATTTGGAAGTATTTGTCATGGTTTGTCATGGTTTGGAAGTATTTTTCATGGTTTGGGGTAGATTCGGGATGAATTAGGAATCTTTTATTGGTTCCTAGGATATAGTTGTCTCAGGTGATGTGCTTGTTGTCACATCGGGTTCATTGTGAGTCGGGAAGTGTTACGGTAGATTCGATTAGCTAAGGTGAGCGAGCAAACTCACGAGTTTGGTGCGTGCTTAGCCACCCTAAGTAGCGGGTGCACTATTGAGGTTGTCATTGGTTATAGTAGCCCATCGTAACTATGATGACCGATTAATGTGTGCGTGTGTGTGCGTCGAGGACTTGAATTTCCTAATGGGGTGCAATAAGTCTAATGATTGTAGTATTGGGTTACACTCAGTAGAGTGTGTGGTTAGGTACTCGTGTAAGGATTCTAGTTGTGAGTCACCTTAGAATTGGCGAATCGAGGAGTCTTCGGGTCATTGAACTCACTGGAGTGGGACCCGTATGACAATGGTTGCGTTAGTGTGCTGAGGATTATAGGGTAACATTCCTAACGGAATATCCCATGTAGTTGTGGTTGTGCCGATATGTGGAAGTGTGTAAGACTTGGTATTCTCGAGCATCTCCTTAGTGTTAGACCACAAGATTTTCATTTCCATTTCTCATAAATATACATCCCATACATAGAGACAAAAATCATTCATATGGATTGAACACCTGATAATCGACATTAACAAGATGCATATAGAATATCCCCATTATTCTGGGACACCCATCGGACATGATAAATTTCGAAGTACTAAAGCATTCCAAATTCCAGAATGGGGGTTGTTAGTTCCCGTAGATCTACCTTTAGGATTCACATCAATTAGGGGCCAGTTTGTAGTGACCCGAACTTTTCCATGTTTATATATATTATTTGAGATTGATATTTACATGACTAAATGTTTCCAACGTGTTAAGCAATTAAACTTGTTAAGACTTGATTAAATGAAATAAGTTTCATATAGACAATTGATCACCCAAGTTGACCGGCGATTCACGAACGTTACAAAATTGTAAAAACTACATGTTGTGGTATATATAGACATATATATATGGTTGACATAAGATTATGATGAGTAAGTATCTCACTAAATATATTAACAATGTGTGATATACATAAGAAATGAGATTTCTAAGTTAAGAAACTCAAAATGATATATATAACGATTATCGTTATGATAACGTCTACTAAATACATATGTATCATATTAAGATATTGATACACTATATTTAACATGATAAAATGATATTTAAATATATCATTAAGTGTGTTAACAATGAACTACATATGTAAAAACAAGACTACTAACTCAAGAATTACGAAACGAGACTGATATGTAACGATTATCGTTGTAACGATATTTTAATGTATATATCATATTAAAAGATATTCATACATCATAATATCATGATAATATAATAATTTAACATCTCATTTGAGATAATAAACATTGGGTTAACAACATTAATTGAGATCGTTAACTTAAAGGTTTCAAAACAACACTTACATGTAACGACTAACGAAGACTTAACGACTCCATTAGAATGTATATACATGTTGTGTTTTGATATGTATTCTTACACTTTTGAAAGACTTCAAGACACATATCAAAGTACTTCTACTTAACAAAAATTCTTAAAATACATCCTCGTTCAGTTTCATCAACAATTCTACTCGTATGCACCCGTATTCGTACTCGTACAATACACAACTTTTAGATGTATGTACTATTAGTATATACACTACAATGATCAGCTCTTAGCAGCCCATGTGAGTCACCTAACATATGTGGGAACCATCATTTGGCAACTAGCATGAAATATCTCATAAAATTACAAAAATATTAGTAATCATTCATGACTTATTTACATGAAAACAAAATTACATATCCTTTATATCTAATCCATATACCAACGACCAAAAACACCTACAAACACATTCATTCTTCAATTTTCTTCATATAATTGATCTTTCTCAAGTTTCGTCTTCAAGTTCTAAGTGTTCTTCATAAATTCCATAAGTATAGTTTCATAAAAATCAAGAATACTACCAAGTTTGCAAGTTTACTTCCAAACTTTCTAATCCATTCCAAGTAATCATCTAAGATCAAGGAACCTTTGTTATTTATAGTAGGTTATCTTTCTAATTCAAGGTAATATTTATATTCAAACTTTGATTCAATTTCTACAACTATAACAATCTTATTTCGAGTAAAAATCTTACTTGAACTGTTTTCGTGTCATGATTCTGCTTCAAGAACTTTCAAGCCATCTAAGGATCCTTTGAAGCTAGATCCATTTTTCTCATTTCCAGTAGTTTTATCCAGAAAACTTGAGGTAGTAATGATGTTCATAACATCATTTGATTCATACATATAAAGCTATCTTATTCGAAGGTTTAAACTTGTAATCACTAGAACATAGTTTAGTTAATTCTAAACTTGTTCGCAAACAAAAGTTAATCCTTCTAACTTGACTTTTAAAATCAACTAAACACATGTTCTATATCTATATGATATGCTAACTTAATAATTTAAAACCTGGAAACACGATAAACACCATAAAATCGGATATACGCCGTCGTAGTGAAACCGAGGGCTGTTTTGGTTTGGATAATTAAAAACTATGATAAATTTTGATTTTAAAGTTGTTCTTCTGGGAAAATGATTTTTTATATGAACATGAAACTATATCCAAAAACCTTGGTTAAACTCAAAGTGAAAGTATGTTTTTCAAAATGGTCATCAAGATGTCGTTCTTTCGACGAAAATGACTATCTCTTTAGTAATTGACATGTAACTTAAATTTCCGACTATAAACCTATACTTTTTATGTTTTGATTCTTAAATTAGAGTTCAATATGAAAACATAGCAATTTGATTCACTCAAAACGGATTTAAAATGAAGAAGTTATGGGTAAAACAAGATTGGATATTTTTGATCTTTTTAGCTACGAGAAATGTTTAACAAATCTATACAAATCATATCCTATCTAACTTATATTGTATTATACATGTATTCTAATATATTATGTAATCTTGGGATACCATAGACAAGTATGCAAATGTTTTGACATATCATATCGACCCATGTATATATATTATTTGGAACAACCATAGACACTCTATATGCAGTAATGTTGGAGCTAGCTATACAGGGTTGAGGTTGATTCCAAAAATATATATACTTTAAGTTGTGATCTAGCCTAAGACGTGTATACACTGGGTCGTGGATTGATTCAAGATAATATATATCGATTTATTTCTGTACATCTAACTGTAGACAACTAGTTGTAGGTTACTAACGAAGACAACTGACTTAATACACTCAAATCTTTAAAACATAATAAAAATGGTTGTAATTATATTTTGATCATACTTTGATATATATGCACATATTTGTATAGGTTCGTGAATCGATCCGTGGCCACGTCTTATTTTCGAGGAAGGAAATATCTGTGAAAGTGAGTTATAGTCCCACTTTTAAAATCTAATATTTTTGGGATGAGAATACATGTAGGTTTTATAAATGATTTACAAAATAGACACAAGTACGTAAAACTACATTCTATGGTTGAATTATCAAAATCGAATATGCCCCTTTTTATTAAGTCTGGTAATCTAAGAATTAGGGAACAGACACCCTAATTGACGCGAATCCTAAAGATAGATCTATTGGGCCTAACAAACCCCATCCAGAGTACCGGATGCTTTAGTACTTTGAAATTTATATCATATCCGAAGGGTGTCCCGGAATGATGGGGATATTCTTATATATGCATCTTGTTAATGTCGGTTACCAGGTGTTCACCATATGAATGATTTTTATCTCTATGTATGGGATGTGTATTGAAATATGAAATCTTGTGGTCTATTGTTACGATTTGATATATATAGGTTAAACCTATAACTCACCAACATTTTTGTTGATGTTTAAAGCATGTTTATTCTCATGTGAATATTAAGAGCTTCCGCTGTTGCATACTAAAATAAGGACAAGATTTGGAGTCCATGTTTGTATGATATTGTGTAAAAACTGCATTCAAGGAACATATGTCGATGTAATATATTTCTATTGTAAACCATTATGTAATGGTCGTGTGTAAACAGTATATTTTAGATTATCATTATTTGATAATCTACGTAATGTTTTTAAAACCTTTATTGATAAAATAAAGGTTATGGTTGTTTTAAAAATGAATGCAGTCTTTGAAAAACGTCTCATATAGAGGTCAAAACCTCGCAACGAAATCAATTAATATGGAACGTTTATAATCAATATGAACGGGATATTTCAGTTGGTATCCGAGCGTTGGTCTTAGAGAACCAGAAAAATTTGCATTAGTGTGTCTTATCGAGTTTGTTAGGATGCATTAGTGAGTCTGGACTTCGACCGTGTTTTCTTTAAAAATGATTGCTTAACATTTTTGTTGGAAACTATATATTATTAATATGTAAATATTATGTGATATATTAATCTCTTAACATGTTTGATATTGTGTGATAGATGTCTACCTCTAGCACAAATCCCATTGACTCACATAATAATAACGAAGAGTCGAATATATATTGGCAAGATTCACAAGTTCCCGAAGAACCGGAAGAAGAGGAAACAGAACCGGAAGAAGAGGAACTGGAAGAAGAGGAACCAGAAAAAGAGGAACCAGAAGAAGAAGAGGTTCCGGAGGGGGGAATAGTAGGAACCACAGAAAACCGGTCAAATAAAATAAAATCCTCAACCAATGGACCAAAGTTAATAATGGTCAATGGTGTTTCCGCTAAGGAAGCAAAATATTGGGAAAATTACCAATTTTCCGATGAATCGGATCCTGATGAGGATTCCGATGATGTTATAGAAATTATCCCGACCCAATTTAATGAGGCAAAAGAAAATAATAAGGGAAAAGGTATCAAAATAGAGAAATCTGATTCCGACCCCGATGAACTTTATATGTACCGTCAACACCCGTATTTTCAATATCGTGACAATAACCCGGGAACCTCTAAACCACCAGGTTTTTCTAAACCAATGTGGAAAACGACGACTCGTATTAGAGGAACATCATATATCCCTAGAAGATTAGGAAAAAGAACCAAGTCCAAAGAAGAAGAAACAGTGATTCAGATTAGAGGGGTGTGAGCATGTTGTGTAATAAATGTATTGTAGTGTGCTTGTACTTTTATGTTCTATGTAAAAAATGCTTGTATTGTTTGTTATTACGAATCTAATCCTTGTCTATTTTACAGTATAAAAACAAAATGGACGTTAAGGGTAGACAACCGAATATTTTAGAAGACCTACCAGAGGATATGATTGAGGAAATCTTGTCTAGAGTCAGTCAGAATTCATCAATACATTTAGTTATGGCGAAATTTACTTGTCAAACATTTGAAAGACTTTCCAGAAATGCCTTAGTTTATAAAAGGCTTTCCTTTGATAGGTGGGGTATATCACATTGGGGAGACTTTAAGTTACGCCATGTTTTCTTTAAAGCGTTAAATGCAGGGAACCCAAATGCAATTTTACGCTACGGGTTAAGAACCTATTTTGACTCAACATATCCCAACATAGGATTTCATGAATTAGAAAGAGCTTCTAACATGCAACATAAAGAAGCATGTTATGCTTACGGGTTAGTGATGTTCGCTTCTTACCAAAGTGAGAAAAAGAACATCGGATTGCAGCTTTTAAATAAAAATTTCCCACAAGTGACGGATTCAGTAGTTGGGGTGAGAAACAAGGTTTTTAGATTATTACGGGGCTGTTGGACATTACGAAACCCTCGTCCTTTTGACGACATTACAACATGCTGCCTAGCTAATGGTCATAACGGTTATTTTCCACAAGACCAAGGATGGGAAGTCGTCTTAGTAAAACAAGAATGCATGACTTGTTTCTGGACTTATGAATTACGTGTCTTTATTTTCTTTGCTGAACAACTTGCGTATTAACTAGATTTATCTTCAAAACTGTCATGTATCATAGTGTACTATATTTCATGTTATATGTAATATAGCGAAGTTGTAAGTTTGAAGAATATTTGTATGTGATATATTATTATAATCAGTTTTTCATATGGAATTGTAGTAGTTGAATTGTATATTAGCTACTAAGTATGAACTTAACGGGTTGGTAGTACCCGAATTTAAACTTATAAAACGCTAATATGAAGAAAAAGCTTTTATAAATGAGTTCATATTATGCTACGAGATACTATTGACTACTCTTAATATTCTGTATGATTAAATTGTTTCATTTGACTATTTTGAAGGAAATGGCACTGACTACTCGACACACCTTGAATATGAGCGAAGAGGAATTTCGTGTCTTTCTTGCTTCAAACATAGCCACAGTACAGGCCGCGCTACATACCAACAATAACTCTGAATCTAGCAATACAGCTAACGGCGCAAGAAATCGTGTAGGATGCTCCTACAAGGAATTCACTGCCTGCAAACCTTCAGAATTTGATGGGACCGAAGGACCAATCGGATTGAAACGGTGGACCGAGAAAGTTGAATCGGTGTTTGCCATAAGTAAGTGTGCTGAAGGAGACAAAGTGAAGTACACTACGCATACCTTCACATGTATTGCCTTAATATGGTGGAATACCTATCTAGAGCAAGTGGGACAAGATGCTGCTTACGCGCTACCGTGGTCAGCATTCAAGCACTTGATGAACGAGAAGTACCGTCCCAGAACCGAGGTCAATAAGCTCAAGTCAGAACTTAGAGGGTTAGGAACACAGGGATTCGATATTACTTCGTACGAAAGACGATTCACAGAATTGTGCCTATTGTGTCCGAGAGCGTTCGAAGATGAGGAAGAGAAGATCGACGCGTTTGTGAAAGGGTTACCGGAGAGAATCCAAGAAGATATAAGTTCACACGAGCCTGCCTCCATACAAAAGGCATGTAGAATGGCTCACAAACTAGTGAACCAGATTGAGGGAAGAATTAAAGAACAGGCGGCCGAAGAGGCCAACGTGAAGTTAGTCAAAAGAAAGTGGGAGGAAAATGGTGATAAGAGTCACCAAAATAACAACAACTATCCCAACAATCGCAACATCAATCGCAACTACAACAAACGGCACAACAACAACAACAATAACTACAACAATCATCCCAACAACAATAACAACCGCAGCAACAACAACAATCAGAAGCAGCTATGCCAAAGGTGTGAAAACTATCACTCGGGGTTCTGCACCAAATTTTGCAACAAGTGTAAAAGAAATGGTCATAGCGCGGCAAAGTTTGAGGTCTACGGACCAGTGGTTAACAGAACAAAAGGAACAAATGGTGTCAGAACGAGTAATGGTGGAGCAAGTAGTGTCGGAGCAAGTTATGCCAATTTAGTTTGTTATAAATGTGGAAAACTGGGCCACATTATTAGAAATTTCCCGAACCAGGAGAACACGAATGCACAAGGCCGCGGAAGAGTTTTCAATATTAATGCGGCAGAGGCACAGGAAGACCCGGAGCTTGTTACGGGTACGTTTCTTATTGACAATAAATATGCTTACGTTTTATTTGATTTGGGTGCGGATAGAAGCTATATGAGTAGAGATTTTTGTGCTAAATTAAGTTGTCCATTCACGCCGTTGGATAGTAAATTTTTACTCGAATTAGCAAATGGTAAATTAATTTCAGTAGATTATATATGCCGAAATCGAGAAATTAATCTGGGTAGCGAAATATTTAAGATTGATTTGATACCAGTAGAGTTAGGGAGTTTTGATGTAATAGTTGGCATGGACTGGCTGAAGGAGATGAAAGCAGAGATCGTATGTTATAAAAATGCAATTCGCATTGTACGAGAAGAAGGAGAACCCTTAATGGTGTACGGAGAAAAGGGCAACACGAAGCTACATCTTATTAGTAATTTGAAGGCACAAAAACTAATAAGAAAAGGTTGCTATGCTGTTCTAGCACACGTCGAGAAAGTACAAACTGAAGAAAAGAGCATCAATAATGTTCCCGTTGCAAAAGAATTTCCCGATGTATTTCCGAAAGAATTACCGGGACTACCTCCACATCGATCTGTTGAATTTAAAATAGATCTTGTACCAGGAGCTGCACCAATAACTCGTGCTCCTTACAGACTCGCACCCAGTTAGATGAAAGAACTGCAAAGCCAACTGCAAGAACTATTAGAACGTGATTTCATTTTAACCAAGCACATCACCATGGGGAGCTCCTGTTTTGTTTGTCAAGAAGAAGGATGGTACATTTAGGTTGTGTATTGACTACAGAGAGTTGAATAAACTTACCATTAAAAACCGTTATCCACTGCCGAGAATTGACGACTTATTTGATCAACTACAAGGCTCGTTGGTTTATTCGAAAATCGATTTACGTTCTGGATATCATCAAATGCGAGTAAAGGAGGATGATATTCCAAAAACTGCTTTTAGGACGCGTTATGGTCATTACGAGTTTATGGTTATGCCGTTTGAATTGACTAACGCACCAGCTGTGTTCATGGACCTTATGAACCGAGTGTGTGGGCTATATCTTGACAAGTTTGTCATTGTTTTCATCGATGACATACTTATTTACTCAAAGAATGATCAAGAGCACGAAGAACATTTGAGAAAAGTGCTAGAAGTATTGAGGAAAGAAAAACTGTACGCTAAGTTTTCAAAGTGTGCATTTTGGTTGGAAGAAGTTCAATTCCTCGGTCACATAGTGAACAAAGAAGGTATCCAGGTGGACCCAGCAAAGATCAAAACCGTTGAAAAGTGGGAAACCCCAAAAACTCCGAAGCATATACGTCAATTTTTAGGATTGGCTGGTTACTACAGAAGATTCATCCAAGATTTCTCCAAAATAGCAAAACCCTTAACTGCATTAACGCATAAAGGGAAGAAATTTGAATGGAAGGATGAACAAGAGAAGGCGTTTCAGTTATTGAAGAAAAAGCTAACTACGGCACCTATATTGTCATTGCCTAAAGGGAATGATGATTTTGTGATTTATTGTGACGTATCAAAGCAAGGTCTCGGTTGTGTATTAATGCAACGAACGAAGGTGATTGCTTATGCGTCTAGATAATTGAAGATTCACGAGCAAAATTATACAACTCACGATTTGGAATTGGGTGCTGTTGTTTCTGCATTAAAGACTTGGAGGCATTATTTATATGGGGTCAAAAGTATTATATATACCGACCACAAAAGTCTCCAACATATATTTAATCAGAAGCAACTGAATATGAGACAACGCAGGTGGATTGAACTGTTGAATGACTATGATTTTGAGATTCGATACCACCCGGGGAAGGTGAATGTGGTAGCCAACGCTTTGAGTAGAAAGGACAGAGAACCTATACGGGTAAAAGCTATGAATATAATTATTCGTACTAACCTTACTACTCAAATAAAGGAGGCGTAACAGGGGGTTGTAAAAGAAGGAAAGTTGAAGAATGAGATACCCAAAGGATCAGAGAAACATCTTAATATTCGAGAAGACGGAACCCGATATAGGGCTGATAGAATTTGGGTACCAAGGTTTGGAGATGTGAGAGAAACGGTACTTAAAGAAGCACATAAAACCAGATATTCAATACATCCCGGAGCGGGAAAGATGTATAAAGATCTCAAGTAACACTTTTGGTGGCCGGGTATGAAAGTCGATATTACTAAATATGTAGGAGAATGTTTGACGTGTTCTAAGGTCAAAGCTGAACATCAGAAACCATCAGGTCTACTACAACAACCTGAAATCCTGGAATGGAAATGGGAAAGCATTACCATGGATTTCATTACTAAATTGCCAAGGACTGCAAGTGGTTATGATACTATTTGGGTAATAGTTGATCGTCTCACTAAGTCAGCACACTTCCTGCCAATGAGAGAAGATGACAAAACGGAGAAGTTGGCGCGATTGTATTTGAAGGAGGTTGTCTCCAGACATGAAATACCCGTCTCTATTATCTCTGATTGGGATGGTAGATTTGTTTCAAGGTTCTGGCAGACGTTGCAACAAGCATTGGGGACTAGTCTAAAAATGAGTACTGCCTATCATCCACAAACTGATGGGCAGAGTGAAAGGACGATATAAACGCTTGAAGACGTGCTACGAGCATGTGTTATTGATTTCAGAAACAGTTGGGATCGACACCTACCGTTAGCAGAATTTTCCTACAACAATAGTTATCATTCTAGTATTGAGATGGCGCCATTTGAGGCACTTTATGGTAGAAAGTGCAGGTCTCCAATTTGTTGGAATGAAGTAGGGGATAGACAGATTACGGGTCCAGAGATAATACAAGAAACTACCGAGAAAATCATCCAAATTCAACAACTATTGAAAACCGCCCAGAGTCGACAAAAGAGTTACGCGGACAGTAAAAGAAAAGATATAGAGTTTGAAATTGGAGAAATGGTCATGCTTAAGGTTTCACCTTGGAAAGGCGTTGTTTGATTTGGTAAACGGGGGAAACTAAATCCAAGGTACATTGGACCATTCAAGATTATAGATCGTGTCGGACCAGTAGCTTACCAACTGGAGCTACCTCAACAACTCGCAGCTGTACATAACACTTTCCACGTCTCGAATTTGAAGAAATGTTTTGCTAAAGAAGATCTCACTATTCCGTTGGATGAAATCCAAATCAATGAAAAACTTCAATACATTGAAGAACCCGTCGAAATAATGGATCGTGACGTTAAGAGACTTAAGCAAAATAAGATACCGATTGTTAAGGTTCGATGGAATTCTCGTAGAGGACCCGAGTTCACCTAGGAGCATGAAGATCAGATAAAGAAGAAATACCCGCATCTATTTTCAGAAGATTCGTCAACACCTTCAACAGCTTAAAATTTCGGGACGAAATTTATTTAACGGGTAGGTACTGTAGTGACCCGAACTTTTCCATGTTTATATATATTATTTGAGATTGATATTTACATGAACAAATGTTTCCAACGTGTTAAGCAATCAAACTTGTTAAGACTTGATTAAATGAAATAAGTTTCATATAGACAATTGATCACCCAATTTGACCGGCGATTCACGAACGTTACAAAATTGTAAAAACTACATGTTGTGGTATATATAGACATATATATATATATATATATATATATGGTTAACATAAGATTATGATGAGTAAGTATCTCACTAAATATATTAACAATGTGTGATATACATAAGAAATGAGATTCTAAGTTAAGAAACTCGAAATGATATATATAACGATTATCGTTATGATAACGTCTACTAAATACATATGTATCATATTAAGATATTGATACACTATATTTAACATGATAAAATGATATTTAAATATATCATTAAGTGTGTTAACAATGAACTACATATGTAAAAACAAGACTACTAACTCAAGAATTACGAAACGAGACTGATATGTAACGATTATCGTTGTAACGATATTTTAATGTATATATCATATTAAAAGATATTCATACATCATAATATCATGATAATATAATAATTTAACATCTCATTTGATATAATAAACATTGGATTAACAACATTAATTGAGATCGTTAACTTAAAGGTTCCAAAACAACACTTACATGTAACGACTAACGAAGACTTAACGACTCCATTAGAATGTATATACATGTTGTGTTTTGATATGTATTCTTACACTTTTTAAAGACTTCAAGACACATATCAAAGTACTTCTACTTAACAAAAATGCTTACAATTACATCCTCATTCAGTTTCATCAACAATTCTACTCGTATGCACCCGTATTCGTACTCGTACCATACACAACTTTTAGATGTATGTACTATTGGTATATACACTCCAATGATCAGCTCTTAGCAGCCCATGTGAGTCACCTAACACATATGGGAACCATCATTTGGCAACTAGCATGAAATATCTCATAAAATTACAAAAATATTAGTAATCATTCATGACTTATTTACATGAAAACAAAATTACATACCCTTTATATCTAATCCATATACCAACGACCAAAAAAACCTACAAACACATTCATTCTTCAATTTTATTCATCTAATTGATCTCTCTCAAGTTCCATCTTCAAGTTCTAAGTGTTCTTCATAAATTCCATAAGTATAGTTTCATAAAAATCAAGAATACTACCAAGTTTGCAAGTTTACTTCCAAGCTTTCTTATCCATTCCAAATAATCATCTAAGATCAAGGAACCTTTGTTATTTACAGTAGGTTATCTTTCTAATTTTAAGGTAATATTCATATTCAAACTTTGATTCAATTTCTACAACTATAACAATCTTATTTCGAGTGAAAATCTTACTTGAACTGTTTTTGTGTCATGATTCTGCTTCAAGAACTTTCAAGCCATCCTAGTATCCTTTAAAGCTAGATCCATTTTTCTCATTTCCAGTAGTTTTATCCAGAAAACTTGAGGTAGTAATGATGTTCATAACATCATTCGATTCATACATATAAAGCTATCTTATTCGAAGGTTTAAACTTGTAATCACTAGAACATAGTTTAGTTAATTCTAAACTTGTTCGCAAACAAAAGTTAATCCTTCTAACTTGACTTTTAAAATCAACTAAATACATGTTCTATATCTATATGATATGCTAACTTAATGATTTAAAACCTGGAAACACGTTGAACACCATAAAATTGGATATACGCCGTCGTAGTAAAACCGGGGGCTGTTTTGGTTTGGATAATTAAAAACTATGATAAACTTTGATTTAAAAATTGTTCTTCTGGGAAAATGATTTTTCATATGAATGAAAATGACTACCTCTTTAGTAATTGACATGTAACTTAAATTTCTGACTATAAACCTATACTTTTTCTGTTTGGATTCTTAAATTAGAGTTCAATATGAAACCATAGAAATTTTATTCACTCAAAACGGATTTAAAATGAAGAAGTTATGGGTAAAACAAGATTGGATAATTTTGATCTTTTTAGCTACGGGAAATGTTTAACAAATCTATACAAATCATATCCTAGCTAACTTATATTGTATTATACATGTATTCTAATATATTATGTAATCTTGGGATACCATAGACACGTATGCAAATGTTTTGACATATCATATCGACCCATGTATATATATTATTTGGAACAACCATAGACACTCTATATGCAGTAATGTTGGAGTTAGCTATACAGGGTTGAGGTTGATTCCAAAAATATATATACTTTGAGTTGTGATCTAGCCTGAGACGTGTATACACTGGGTCGTGGATTGATTCAAGATAATATATATCGATTTATTTCTTTACATCTAACTGTGGACAACTAGTTGTAGGTTACTAACGAAGACAGCTGACTTAATACACTCAAATCTTTAAAACATAATAAAAATGGTTGTAATTATATTTTGATCATACTTTGATATATATGTACATATTTGTATAGGTTCGTGAATCGATCCGTGGCCAAGTCTTATTTTCGAGGAAGGAAATATCTGTGAAAGTGAGTTATAGTCCCACTTTTAAAATCTAATATTTTTGGGATGAGAATACATGCAGGTTTTATAAATGATTTACAAAATAGACACAAGTACGTAAAACTACATTCTATGGTTGAATTATTGAAATCAAATATGCCCCTTTTTATTAAGTCTGGTAATCTAAGAATTAGGGAACAGACACCCTAATTGACGCGAATCCTAAAGATAGATCTATTGGGCCTAACAAACCCCATCCAAAGTACCGGATACTTTAGTACTTCGAAATTTATATCATATCCGAAGGGTGTCCCGGAATGATGGGGATATTCTTATATATGCATCTTGTTAATGTCGGTTACCAGGTGTTCACCATATGAATGATAATTATCTCTATGTATGGGATGTGTATTGAAATATGAAATCTTGTGGTCTATTGTTACGATTTGATATATATAGGTTAAACCTATAACTCACCAACATTTTTGTTGACGTTTAAAGCATGTTTATTCTCAGGTGAATATTAAGAGCTTTCGCTGTTGCATACTAAAATAAGGACAAGATTTGGAGTCCATGTTTGTATGATATTGTGTAAAAACTGCATTCAAGAAACATATGTCGATGTAATATATTTCTATTGTAAACCATTATGTAATGGTCGTGTGTAAACAGTATATTTTAGATTATCATTATTTGATAATCTACGTACAGTTTTTAAAACCTTTATTGATAAAATAAAGGTTATGGTTGTTTTAAAAATGAATGCAGTCTTTGAAAAAGTCTCATATAGAGGTCAAAACCTCGCAATGAAATCAATTAATATGGAACGTTTATAATCAATATGAACGGGACATTTCACAGTTCCCTAATTCTTAGATTACCAGGCTAAAAGGGGCATATTCGGCTTCGATCCATTCAACCATATAATATAGTTTCGATTACTTGTGTCTATTTCATAAAAAATTTATAAAAGCGCATGTATTCTCAGTCCCAAAAATATATATTGTAAAAGCATTTAAAAAGGGAGAAAATGAAACTCACGACCCAATATTTTGTAGTAAAAATATCCATGAGACGAAACTGAATAATGCAGGGTTGGCCTCGGATTCACGAACCTATAACATTTATATGTATATTAACACATATAATTGTAATCGAACAAATTTATGTTTTATTATTAATGGTTATGTTAGTAACTTGTATGTTTCATTAATAACTAAATTAACTATACTTTATTTTATATACGTTAGATAAATAATTAGTATTTATTATGAAAATATTAATGTTGTTATGTGGTATGTTTTAAATATACTCTTATATAGTTATTTATTTTGTAAAATAATATCAATAATAATAAATAAAAATTTTTATTTTTTATGATAATAATAATAATACTAAAAGTAATTAGACTTAGTAATGATACTGATGTTAATAGCTTTGATATTAATACTAATAATAAAAGTAATGTTAGTAATAATAATAATTTTAATAGAAAAGATAATAATGATAAGATAAAATGTTAGTTTTCATAAAAATAATATTTTAAATAATAATGGTACTTTTAATAAAACTGATGATTTTAATAGAAATTTTTATAGTCATATTAATCATAATAATACTATATATTTTAATAGTAATAATATTAATGATAATAATAGTAATTATACTAAAAATCTGATTTCTAATATTAGTAATAATAATAATTACTTAATAACAATCAATAAATAATAATAATAATAATAATAATAATAATAATAATAATAATAATAATAATAATAATAATAATAATAATAATAATAATAATAATAATAATAATAATAATAATAATAATAATAATAATAATAATAATAATAAGAGTATTAGTAATAACTACCTCAAAGGAGTAGTCCTAAAAAAAATACCCAAGTCCGGGTTTGAACCCGCGACGTCCTGCTAACCCGATACTCCCTAACCATTCCTCCATTATTTCTTTTATGATCAAATCGTCATACAAATTTTTATTTAACATATTTCCTCCTGTTTTCATCTTCCACTTTCATCATTGTATCATTTTCATAATCAAAATCATAGTTATAATCATAACATAACCATAATCCTAAATCATAACCATACCACAATATCGTCATCATCATTTTATCATTCAACAACTTCCATCTTAAAAATCACATTCGCGTTTATTATTGCATGTAACATCACCATTATCATGCATCATTATGATCACAATTTTCTTTTACTATCTTAAGTCTTTTTCATAAGCAAAACAGCTCGATCAACCAAAAACTGACCCAACTACTTCGGCCCAACAGCTGCTGGGTAGTGCAAAGCCCAACTCGAGTATTTGGAGGACTACAACCAATTCATAAACAAGTTCGGCCCAACTGCTCACTTCGGCCCAATCTAGAGAGAAAACTCGACAGCCCAACAGGAATTTCGTGGCCTAACAATCAAATCCCATAATGTAAACTTAATTAATTCCTAATCGGCCCAACCACAAAACTATATTGACCTGCGGCCCAAATTCCAAACTAAATTAACTTCGGCCAAATAAAAATGTTAAAAGAATTTGAGGCCATACTTGACTTAAATAAATGGCAAGTTGCACAAGTGGTGCATTAGTTATACGAATTGAGAAGGTTGGTCAGGAAATAAAAGTGGGGTGTTTGGTTCATTAAATAATCGTCCAACTAAAACATTATCATCACCGTTCTCTTTTCTTCCACTATCTTTATAAATAAGATATATAATATGGCGATGGGTAAGGTGTTTGTTTATGTAGCAGGAACAAGATATTCGTTTGATTCTAATTGGGTTTCGATTGCACAAGGAAAACAAACGTATCATCGAATAATGTTGGTCTGGGTTTTGGTTTGTATATCAAAACAAAAGTAGTAGGTACTAGTGGTGTGTGGCTTGTTGTGTTCTCGATAAGTAAACAGAAATATAGAAGAGGTATAGCAGTTGTGGTTTGAGAGAAAAATAAAAAAAAGGAAATTGTTGCAGGTTTCTTGTTGTTCTTCGAGCAGTTGCAAAAGTTATCAACGTTCTCATCTTAACATCATTTTCTACCGTTTCATTATCATTATATAGCGTATGCAGCAGCAGTTATTTACAACTGTACCAACGAGTGGTTTCTTCTTGTAACAGCAGTACGTAACCAAGAAAGAAAGAGAATAAATTGATCAAGTAGCTAGTGGCAGTTGTTTTGGGTTATAGTTGAATCGTAACAAGTACACTTGAGTTTAAAAAGAATAGTGTTTGGTTTGATCGAAATAGAACTGAAATGAGTGGCGGCAACAACAATGTTAGTGGTGTTTTTGTCCTCAGTTTTAATCAAAAAACGTACACAAATATAGTAGTAGCAGCGACTTATTTTAAGTTGTTGTTTGTGTGGGTTTGTGGTGTTGGGTGTGAGATGAAGGGTGGTGATAGTAAATGATGGTGAGGGTTTGTCGAGCATGTATAGCAGGTATAGCATCCTGCAGACTTCGAACGATAGTAGTACAAGGACGATCAATAGTAATAAAAATGGGTTACAGGTGGTGTTGTTGGTTTGGTTATCAAACAGAAAGAATTCGAACATCATAAAGATGATGATCGACTAAATGATGGTTTGAATGTGTTGTTTTGTGGTTTTAATCGAGCATAAACAAGAACCTAATAGTAGCACAATTCCGATAGATGTTGGTTTTATGATTAGGATGTTTGACGAAGATGATGATGAAGGGGTGGTTTGATTTTTGTGTCCTCTCTTCAATTCAATATATGTATGTATATAATATCATAAAGTTAATTTAATAATTAATAATAACTATATAATAATAACTAAAGGTGTGTGAATTGGAATGCAGTAGTAAGCCATCGGATATATTTTGGATCCTAATTACCGGCACTTTAATATGGATATTATATCGTGTCCATTGCTAAACAGTTAAAATATAAAAGTGTTCCTGATGTCGTGCGAGGTGTACGTGAAATACTATATATTTTTGATACGAAAAGCGATACAGATTACACAAGTTTTAATTATTTATTTACAAATGGGATATACCTAAACCTTTCTACAACACTATAGGCAGTGTACCTAATCGTAGAGTAGTATAGTTTTTAGTAAGTCCGGTTCGTTTCACAAGGAGACGACTTATTTTACACTATATTTTTAAACAATTATATTTGTACAAAATATATTATATATAGTAATAATATATAAAAGGGGGTTTACCGTTTATTGAACGGTTTGTCGATTTTATATTTTAAGCGAAGCGTAAAGTAAATGACGATATTTAACCAACGATAAAATAAATAACAATAATTAAAATGACAAAATAAATAAAAGTACGAGAAAATATAAAATAAAATATATTATGCTTATTCAAATTTCCGTACTCATGATGTTTGACGTTTTGATTTTAATTTATTACCCTGGATTAATTGTCCTTTGTCCTGGATTATTCGATAAGTCCATCTGGTTTTGCCATAATAGTCCATCGGTCATAATTATAAAGTGCGAGGGTCTTCGCCAAATTAACCTTATACCCGAAGTCAAATATTCCAACTAATTGGGGATTCGAACTGTAACAAGGTCTTAATACTTTGTTTAATGAATACACCAGGTTATCGACTGTGTGTAATCCAAGGTTTTAATACTTTGTTAACAATTACACCAATTATCCTTGAATGTTATCCACCCCTGTTTTAATGAGTCCAGTAACTATTAATCCATCCCCGTGTCCGGTTAAATGAACAATAATTCGTACTTATAAATATCCCGCCCATCGTGTCCGATTAAGCGTATGTGGTTATATATAGATACTTCAAATCATAACCTTTATATTAAATTAAATCACACGAATCACTTCTTTATTCTTCACACTTTATACATCAGTGATTTTGATACGGCGGTATAAACAATGATAGTAACGATGTGGTTTACAGTCCCACAAGACTATAAAAATTTAGTTCCTTTAGGAAATTGGATCTTTATAAAAACATTTGATCTTTTGAAAATTCAATCTAGCTTTTACCCTAGATAAGTTTTCTGAAATAACCCTTCACCGGTGTTTGCAAAATATTTTTGTGGGTTTCAGATTTGAAAATTTTAGCTCAAAACTTATGGTTTTGTGTCACCCACTTGCTACACTTGTATTGGGAAAGCAACACGTCCAATATACTTGCTCCGTATATTACCTTTCGGCAAACTACCATCTGGTTGTAAAGGAAAGCGTTGAACAAGCAACTGTTAAGGCAATGTCTAATGACATGCATTTGATTATGGTCCAAAAATGTGTCGGATACTAGTACTATCCTTTGTAGGAGCAATAGTAAAGATCATCCTATAATTTTTTCGGTCTGGCACAAGGTCCTGTCTCCGACCATGCTATGCAACCACCGTTCTTACGGTTGACACCCGATTTAGTTTAGGTCACCTAATGAATTCTTGTGAATTCTCAGGATTTTACGTTCAATGGTAATGAACGCATTGAAAATTGGTTTTCAGAAAACAAATCGATTTTATTTTTGATCAAAATATTTTCTCGTTCAAGCTCGAGTTTAGATATCATTGAATTCCATGAGTTTGTAATTCTCAATCTTTAAGGTCAATCTCAAGGATTGAGTAATATCAGGCTTAAAGCTGATTTTTAATCTTTAAGGAGATTATCCTTTCTGGGGGTCAGATTCATTAGTCTTATCAAGCTAATTTGCACGGCGCCCTCCCCATTTTACGAGACAGATCCTCTCATGGTTAGGATAAGTCTGACCAGTTGGCGACCCTGTTTGATTCTGAGGTCCGTGGATTTCCTGCTGATTTTAGAGATGACTTTTCTAGATTTTTCGTCAACCTACAGCTGGTCTGGACGACAACTTCTTGACCTAAATCAAGAAGCGCGTGTCTTTTTCGGAAGACTTTACTTCCTTTTAATGATGGAATTGATTCATCGTGTAGATCCATCTTTTCTTTTCTTTCATCGGGTAAAACAGTTAATTTAGTCCAAAACAAAAGCACCTGTAATAACTTTACAGAAACATGTGATAGATAGTTTTTAATCGAATAACTTGGTACATTCTCCCCACACTTGACTTTTTTCATGCGTCTTTTTATATCTTAATAAATAAATTCAAGTGATTTAGTTGTTTCTCAATTTATTTCCTTTTTGAGGTAATGATAATTTCGGCATTAACACCTAGTTTTATCGTTCATAAATATGTATAAACATGATTTTGAATTCATTTAGTTGAAAATTTTTCAAATTTTCATAAAATTTAGAAAATAAGCCAAGAATAAACCCGAGAGAATTTATAACCCTTCCCCATACTTGAGATCATGCAATGCCCTCATTTGCATGAAATCAGACTATAATTATAAATTCATGAGGGTGATTAGTGTAGAAAAGTAGTTAAAGATACCATAGAATTGCAGGATGATAGATGGTGCACCTCATCGTTCATTCCTTCTTGTATTATCACACATGTTTTTTTTTCTTCAAAAATGGTTGCTTTTCTGAACTGTTTGCTAATATTTGAAAATGCGTCTTTTACCCTTACTTATTATGCATGTTTATTAACTAGTTATGCACTAACCCGAACCCCGAATTTAACTTTAAGTGGGGTTAGACTTCCCCACACTTAGCTGACGACATGTGAAGTCGGTAGAATAAGTTCCACGAATTAGAATAGTGAGCAAGTTATTTACATCTCGGGTGGTGTATAATATATCAATGGGTTTAAAGTTTAGACCCACCCGATCGTCACTACTTAATTCTTTTTTAAGTGTAGCTTTTGGTAAATGTATATGTCTCTTTTCTGGTTCTTGGTCAAATGGATCGATATACACCGACATACATACTATAGGGTGGACAATTCCTAACATTTCCTTTCGTTTATTCTCGGGATCAAAGTTTTCACTTCTATTACCCAATTGGGTGAAATCCGAGGTGTCATTATCTATTACAGCTCGTAGTTCATCTTCGGTAGATGACTCGTCTATTGAGAATATTGGGTTGGAAGGTTGTGGAATGGTGAATTTCGGGATCGACGCAAATTCTTCTTCACTAACGGTACTTATCGGTCCCACTACTTTGATCTCGGGGGTAAAGTTTTCAACGTTATCGTTTTCCCAAGAGTACCAATTTGTCACCCTTATTTCTTCTTCATCCATTGATGGATTGATGATCTCGTCGGTAGAGGCTAATGTGTCGATATGTTGTGAAATTGGTAAGACTGAATAAAAAGTATCATCGGGAAAATTGGTGATTTCGGATCTCTCGAATTCATCAAAATTCGATGATATGAGATTTTCTTGCACACTACTCCTCAGAGCAACAGGTGTGTAATCTGATAGAGTTTCAGCTTGCCGATTTACAAACTCTCTCATTTGTTCATTTTGAGCATCAAGTTCTTCGAGTTTGATTTTCATATAATCTAAAGAATTTTCAGACACATAATTTTCCTCGTCATCTGGTTGTTGAGTTTGGATATATTCTTGGGAATAATCCCAATTTGAATTGTATTCTTCATAATCATTCCATTCAGGTTCTGTGGGAGCGTAATTTTCCATAGGAACGTAATAATAACATTCCCATGTTGAGTGATAATCTCCACAGATTTCACAACCAGTTATTGTTTCGTCATTCGTGATCCAAGATTGACCGAACGAATTGTCATCAACACCCGTTTGAGAGTATTGATTTCGTATATCATAAAGAGTTTCCAGAATATATTCGAGATTTTCCATAATGCGCTTATTACCAAATTTTAGCTACAATGTGGTGCATTTACTGATTATCCTATTAGTTATAAAATAAAAAATTATATAAGTTATCAAATTAATAGACTTTTCTGATTTTGCCCACGTTTCAAATAGCCAATAGATGCAGCAGGTAGCCAGGACCCTTTAAATCGGAAGCCAACAACTCGCCACTAACAAATCCAACTATTACTACGAATCAGAAAATTTGGATGTCTATCAATTTAACCGCTTAAAATAATTTTTCGTTTGGAATTTTAGAGAAGAAATAGAAAATCTATGTCCTAAAAACTAGCGTGTCGAGAAATAAGAAAGAAAAAGATTACGCGTTGAAAACATCGAAAAATAAAAATAAGAAAATAGCGCGTTGTAACTTAAAAGGTACTAAAATTTATAAACAGCGGCGCAAAATTCTAGAGCACCTAAATCTTAGTCTAAAGAAAAAGCACTCAAGGGATTTTACGGCAAAGCTAAAAAAAATCTAGAAATATAAAATAAGCTACGACAAAATATTAGAACTTAAAACTAGATACGAACGATAAAAATACAAATATTACGATTACACGAAATAAAAGGATACAAAATATAAAAAGAAAACTTAAAGTTATAAAAATACAATTTTTTTAAAAATAGTATTTTTATATTATTATTATAAAAATATTAATCTATATAATTAATAATAACTTAAAACTAAATATTACAAAAGTAAATTAAAATACAAACTAAATATTAATATTAATAAATACAAACCATAAATAATAATAATAATAATAATAATAATAATAATAATGATAATAATATATAAAAATAAACCCTAAATTCGCATTAAATGCACTGGTTGACCTGTCAGGAACAGCTACGCGATCGCGTAGAACTAAAGGGTAAATCTCCAAGATCGCGGAGGGATGCAGGTTCAGAATTTGCAGGTTTAATTTCGTTTTTGTTTTTTTTATATTTTATATTGTTTTTCTAAATATATATAAATATATTTATACAAAAATGAATTAAAAATATAGCGTTTCGCCGATTCCCCAGCAGCGGCGCCAAAAACTTGATGTCGTGCGAGGTGTACGTGAAATACTATATATTTTTGATACGAAAAGCGATACAGAATACACAAATTTTAATTATTTATTTACAAATGGGATATACCTAAACCTTGCTACAACACTATAGGCAGTGTACCTAATCGTAGAGTAGTATAGTTTTTAGTAAGTCCGGTTCATTCCACAGGGAGACGACTTATTTTACACTATATTTTTAAACAATTATATTTGTACAAAATATATTATATATAGTAATAATATATAAAAGGGGGTTTTCCGTTTAATGATCGGTTTGTCGATTTTATATTTTAAGCGAAGCGTAAAGTAAATGACGTTATTTAACCAACGATAAAATAAATAACAATAATTAAAATGACAAAATAAATAAAAGTACGAGAAAATATAAAATAAAATATATTATGCTTATTCAAATTTCCGTACTCATGATGTTTGACGTTTTGATTTTAATTTATTACCCTGGGTTAATTGTCTTTTGTCCTGGATTATTCGATAAGTCCATCTGGTTTTGCCATAATAGTCCATCGGTCATAATTATAAAGTGCGAGGGTCTTCGCCAAATTAACCTTATACCCGAAGTCAAATATTCCAACTAATTGGGGATTCGAACTATAACAAGGTCTTAATACTTTGTTTAATGAATACACAAGGTTATCGACTGTGTGTAATCCAAGGTTTTAATACTTTGTTAACAATTACACCAATTATCCTTGAATGTAATCCACCCCTATTTTAATAAGTCCAGTAACTATTAATCCATCCCCGTGTCCGGTTAAATGAACAATAATTCGTACTTATAAATATCCCGCCCATCGTGTCCGATTAAGCGTATGTGGTTATATATAGATACTTCAAATCATAACCTTTATATTAAATTAAATCACACGAATCACTTCTTTATTCTTCACACTTTATACATCAGTGATTTTGATACGGCGGTATAAACAATGATAGTAACGATGTGGTTTATAGTCCCACAAGACTATAAAAATTTAGATCCTTTAGGAAATTGGATCTTTATGAAAACATTTGATCTTTTGAAAATTCAATCTAGCTTTTACCCTAGATAAGTTTTCCGGAATAACCCTTCACCGGTGTTTGCAAAATATTTTTGTGGGTTTCAGATTTGAAAATTTTAGCTCAAAACTTATGGTTTTGTGTCACCCACTTGCTATCCTTGTATTGGGAAAGCAACACGTCCAGTATACTTGCTCCGTATATTACCTTTCGGCAAACTACCATCTGGTTGTAAAGGAAAGCGTTGAACAAGCAACTGTTAAGGCAATGTCTAATGACATGCATTTGATTATTGTAACACCCTGCTTACCCTGCTTTTTTTTTTTAAATCACAGCGGAAGTCTTAATTCACATAAATACCCTTAGTTAATTACAAACATGATTATCACAAATCATTAGCTAGTTACTTATTACAAACAACCGGTGTTACGTTAAACAACTAGTTACATATTTATAAAAGTTAAGACATCAGAGTTCGTCTTGTCAAACATATCGTCAACCCAACTCCCGTCCCTACCAGCACTAAGATCGAAAACCTGCAAGGGAGGAGGTGAGGGGGGTTAGCACGAGGCTAAGTGAATGGAATCATCTAACAGATCTAGCATACAATACCAACTTATACAACTACAGCAACTACAACAATCCATAACAGGCAACTGACAACTAATAACTAGCAACTATCAACTGGCAACAATCAACTAGCAACTATGCTCCAACTAGAGACTCGGCGGCTTGTACGAGCACACGACCACTAGCTGATCAGTCTAGCGTCTACCGAAAGTCCTTACTACTGAATCCCCAGTATAGTAAATCCACACGCAGGTGATGTGTCATTCAGCACTATACTCAACAAACAGTAGCCAACTGGACCCAACCACAACAAGGTTGACCTCTCTGAGCTGAACCTAACAACAATAGGTTCCAACGGGCAACTACAACTTGTGCACACAACTGTTAAGCAACTACCACTACGAACAACTGTTCCTACGACTAGCATGGCAACTCTACGATGATCATTATTACAACATATCTACTAAGCATAGCAACTATAATAGTATAACATAGTAGCACAACTTGCTACTTTATACTACACCCGGAGATAATCCCACTCACCGATTACCAGCTACAGCTCAGTTATCTTACTTCTGAGCTTCTTCCTTGTTCTTATCACCTGAGAACAACACAATGAAGTCAATATACATATCTCAATCAATAGTATAATCAAATCATACTATAAACTAGGTCATAACACCATATATTCATAATTTTATGAGTCTACATCATGACTCCATTCAATAATGGCATACAGGTGCGTGCAAAACACGACATACACACTAAAACTCCTTTTCCGACCCAAAAACAGTTTGATCTAGTTTCTTAAAAGTTCACCATTGAAAAGTATTCTTTATTATGATTCTAACGATAGTTTATTCATCAAAAACGGAGTTACGTTTTGAAAGTTACGCCCGTTTCAATTTCATAAAAGGTACTGTAGCAAAATAGTGACACTGTAGCAAATAGCGACACTGTAGCAACTCGGAACTGTAGCAATTCGGGCACTGTAGCAAATAGTGACACTGTAGCAAATAGTGACACTGTAGCAAATAGTGACACTGTAGCAACTCGGTACTGTAGCAACTCGAGGGTACTGTAGCAACTCGGGTACTGTAGCAAACTGGGTTTCGAACCAATTTCGCTGATTTTGTGATTTCTTCCCCAAAAACTCGATTTCCAAGAAAGTTACTAAACATATATACAACCTATTTCTAACATCAATTAAGCATAATAAACATATTTCATGAAGATTCAAGCTCATATTCACACTTTTTATTCAAGAACACAAAAATCCAATTTCTAACAATCAAAGCATGGATTCAACAAGACAAACCTGAGATAATGCTCATAATGATGCTAGAAATCAGTCTCTAAAGTCTCTTAATCCAATTTCAAGTTTAGATCAATTAGGATTTCAAGAGTGAAGGAGTTAGGTACGGAGTAATATTTCTAATTTGGGGAAAATGATGGAATAATCCAGATTCAAGCTATTTATATTGGGTTATAAAACTATACCCCATAACACACGGGTATTTACCAGTTATCTGATATCTTTCGTACTTAATTTGACTGCCCTAACGGAGTCCAAATTAAACAAACGAACCTATTCTGTTACCCTTGTCACAAACTGGTCTCAACTAAACAACCAAATAATTATAAACATATAATTATAAAAATCACTAATTACGCCATTTCCCAGGGTACAATGGTCATTTCATCTAGACCCAAAACGCGGGTGTTACAAATCTACCCTCCTTAAAAGAGATTCCGTCCTCGGAATCGGGTCAACTATGGTCAACAAACCCAAAAATTGTTACTCGCACCGCCAAAACACACGGTTAACTTTATCGATCTTATCCCCGATATCGACAATATCCACCACAATTGTATAGGAAATGAGATTCCTGACATCAATACACTCCCGATACCAAATAACTTGTCACAATCTTCATCGATCAACGTCCGTTAATCCACTTAAGCCCACAAATTACACTATCAAGTCAAATAATCAGAGTCAAATTCGTGTTTCTTAGCCATTCTGTATCATAAATTTCAAGATCTGTCATCCAATTCAACTCTTTATACAGTCCACTTTTCCCAATTATCCAAAGCTTAGGCAATAGAATTAGTCATCATGCTAAAATCTATACCTAGGTCCACGAAATTGTCTCGTAAGTCAACAGAACTTCACAGGTTATTCGTCTCATATCCAGTCACATCACAATCCAATATAGCACAGGCCGCCTAATTTTCCTTCAGCTTCCCAGAAATTCCGTATGATTTATCACAATATACTTCTGTTGGCCAGACACAAGAATATTATCCTAAATCATACCTTCATTCTGAGTTGCTCGTAACGAAAAAATTCTACTTGTCTCATTCACTAACTTATGTCCAATCAATTTCCTCAATAAGCATCGGTAATTAATTTAACTACTTTATGACTAATCAATCACAACATCTGTCCAATCATAGTTACTCAAACCTTGTCTATCAATCATCCAAATATAATCTATCAACCAGATCATACATCCAACAAGCTTAGGAAATACCGTCATAACAATCATACTCATGCCACTATCCAACAACTTCATGTCGTCCAAAAGTCCACTACACAAACATAATCAACGCATCTCTATCCAAGTCACGGTTCTCAATCCCAAAAAGTCAACCTAAGGGTCACCCTTACCCCACATGGCACAGAAGGGTCGCAACCAAAACATAAACATCATAATGCAACAAAATAAATCTTACACTACTATCAAGATCTACTAATCTACCACACATATATATACACCCAATCATATACATGTATATAACTAAACAATACGAGGATTTTGAAGCATACCTGTATTCACATCATATTCAACATCTGCATCTGCAACCATCTGATAAGCTCTTGCTGTTTCTGTAGGTGGATTCTTTCTTTTCTGCCCAACTGGAGAACCAGAAGATCCACCTACTGATCCCGACTGCGCTCCTGGCCCCGCCCCAGAACTCGATCCTCTTACATACGGACACTGAGCTGACCTATGCCCCACTTGATGACATCTCCAACATACATCCTCTTGGAACGAACACATCCGAATCTCGTGTCCCACAATACCACATCTCAAACATCTTTTGGTTGAATCTGAACAAGGACCACTATGAGATGATCTGCAACTATAACACCAAAAATTCTGACTTGATGCTAACCAACTCTGTTCTGACCCACTCTTATGTTTCAACTTAACAGACTTCTTTGACCTAGAGTCTGAATGACTCATCACCTGATCTTGTTGTGACATCTCATAACCTACTATTCTATTCCTTGCTGCTCTGACATCATCCTCTACCATCTTGGCCATAACAAACGCTTGCGATAATGTCGTCGCCATCCTAACCATTGTTCTGTACTCTGGTAAAATTATGTTAACAAAGTGCTGAATTTTGGACTGCTCATCTGGAACCCACTGTTGCACAAACCTTAATTTATCCATATACTGCTCAATCACCTCATCTATCGTCATCTGAGGTGTCATTTTCATCGCCAGAAATTCCGTCTTAATTCGATTGAGGTCATAAGACGAACAATACTGCTCACAAACTTTACTATAAAATTGTTCCCAAGTAATCATGTTCACTTGCTCTTTTGGTATACTAGAAATAACCGTATCCCACCAAACCATTGCCCTATTCTTCAGCATACGACTAGCATAAATAACCTGCAATTCTGGTTCACACTGACATGCCTCAAAAACCTTTTCTATCTCTCTTAACCAGTTAAGTGTTACCGTTGGGTTAGAACTTCCTGAGTACTCTGGTGGATTACAATTCAGAAACTGTTTGAAGGTACATTTCTTTGGTTGTTGAAACATCGGCGTCTCATACGGACCCCACATCTGATTTGGGAACTGTTGATTAAACTGAGGTGACATCTGATACTGTTGAGGAAACTGATATTGAGGTGGTAACCATTGCTGTTGTTGGAAAGCACTTCCAATTTGCTGATAATTATTTGACTGCACCGGATACCCACTAATCGTCTGATTCGGTACACTACCACTTGGATTCAAGGTTACCTGACGTTGTTCTAATTCCCTTATTCGATCACGTGCTTCCTTTAACTTACTTTGCAAATCTAAAATTTGTTCCTGCGGATCCTCTTCTGACACATATCCGTCTTCATCTGGGGCTCTGAATGTTCCGGGGGCTGACGGACCAGTTGCGTTTCCTGTATTATCTGCCATATCTGCACTACCACAACATCTCACACAAACTCTTAGTGGAAAACAGGTTAGTACCTATCAACTAACACATGTAATCCCTACATTCACTTAACCCGTTCCCTCATATATGTTTGACATAACACAAGGTTTGGGAACATGACATTCAACACAATGTACATGCGGCCAAACCTATGCTCTGATACCAAGTTGTAACACCCTGCTTACCCTGCTTTTTTTTTTTAAATCACAACGGAAGTCTTAATTCACATAAATACCCTTAGTTAATTACTAACATGATTATCACAAATCATTAGCTAGTTACTTATTACAAACAACCGGTGTTACGTTAAACAACTAGTTACATATTTATAAAAGTTAAGACATCAGAGTTCGTCTTGTCAAACATATCGTCAACCCAACTCCCGTCCCTACCAGCACTAAGATCGAAAACCTGCAAGGGAGGAGGTGAGGGGGGTTAGCACGAGGCTAAGTGAATGGAATCATCTAACAGATCTAGCATACAATACCAACTTGTACAACTACCGCAACTACAACAATCCATAACAGGCAACTGACAACTAATAACTAGCAACTATCAACTGGCAACAATCAACTAGCAACTATGCTCCAACTAGAGACTCGGCGGCTTGTACGAGCACACGACCACTAGCTGATCAGTCTAGCGTCTACCGAAAGTCCTTACTACTAAATCCCCAGTATAGTAAATCCACACGCAGGTGATGCGTCATTCAGCACTATACTCAACAAACAGTAGCCAACTGGACCCAACCACAACAAGGTTGACCTCTCTGAGCTGAACCTAACAACAATAGGTTCCAACGGGCAACTACAACTTGTGCACACAACTGTTAAGCAACTACCACTACGAACAACTGTTCCTACGACTAGCATGGCAACTCTACGATGATCATTATTACAACATATCTACTAAGCATAGCAACTATAACAGTATAACATAGTAGCACAACTTGCTACTCTATACTACACCCGGAGATAATCCCACTCACCGATTACCAGCTACAGCTCAGTTATCTTACTTCTGAGCTTCTTCCTTGTTCTTATCACCTGAGAACAACACAATGAAGTCAATATACATATCTCAATCAATAGTATAATCAAATCATACTATAAACTAGGTCATAACACCATATATTCATAATTTTATGAGTCTACATCATGACTCCATTCAATAATGGCATACAGGTGCGTGCAAAACACGACATACACACTAAAACTCCTTTTCCGACCCAAAAACAGTTTGATCTAGTTTCTTAAAAGTTCACCATTGAAAAGTATTCTTTATTATGATTCTAACGATAGTTTATTCATCAAAAACGGAGTTACGTTTTGAAAGTTACGCCCGTTTCAATTTCATAAAAGGTACTGTAGCAAAATAGTGACAATGTAGCAAATAGCGACACTGTAGCAACTCGGAAATGTAGCAACTCGGGCACTGTAGCAAATAGTGACACTGTAGCAAATAGTGACACTGTAGCAACTCGGTACTGTAGCAACTCGAGGGTACTGTAGCAACTCGGGTACTGTAGCAAACTGGGTTTCGAACCAATTTCGCTGATTTTGTGATTTCTTCCCCAAAAACTCGATTTCTAAGTGTTTTTGACCAAATTTTAAGCACAAGAAAGTTACTAAACATATATACAACCTATTTCTAACATCAATTAAGCATAATAAACATATTTCATGAAGATTCAAGCTCATATTCACACTTTTTATTCAAGAACACAAAAATCCAATTTCTAACAATCAAAGCATGGATTCAACAAGACAAACCTGAGATAATGCTCACAATGATGCTAGAAATCAGTCTCTAAAGTCTCTTAATCCAATTTCAAGTTTAGATCAATTAGGATTTCAAGAGTGAAGGAGTTAGGTACGGGAGTAATATTTCTAATTTGGGGAAAATGATGGAATAATCCAGATTCAAGCTATTTATATTGGGTTATAAAACCATACCCCATAACACACGGGTATTTACTAGTTATCTGATATCTTTCGTACTTAATTTGACTGCCCTAACGGAGTCCAAATTAAACAAACGAACCTATTCTGTTACCCTTGTCACAAACTGGTCTCAACTAAACAACCAAATAATTATAAACATATAATTATAAAAATCACTAATTACGCCATTTCCCAGGGTACAATGGTCATTTCATCAATACCCAAAACGCGGGTGTTACAATTATGGTCCAAAAACGTGTCGGATACTAGTACTATCCTTTGTAGGAGCAATAGTAAAGATCATCCTATAATTTTTTCGGTCTAGCACAAGGTCCTGTCTCCGACCATGCTATGCAACTACCGTTCTTACGGTTGACACCCGATTTAGTTCAGGTGACCTAATGAATTCTTGTGAATTCTCAGGATTTTACGTTCAATGGTAATGAACGCATTGAAAATTGGTTTTCAGAAAACAAATCGATTTTATTTTTGATCAAAATATTTTCTTGTTCAAGCTCGAGTTTAGATATCATTGAATTCCATGAGTTTGTAATTCTCAATCTTTAAGGTCAATCTCAAGGATTGAGTAATATCAGGCTTAAAGCTGATTTGTAATCTTTAAGGAGATTATCCTTTCTGGGGGTCTGATTCATTAGTCTTATCAAGCTAATTTGCACGGCGCCCTCCCCATTTTACGAGACAGATCCTCTCATGGTTAGGATAAGTCTGACCAGTTGGCGACCCTGTTTGATGCTGAGGTCCGTGGATTTCCTGCTGATTTTAGAGATGACTTTTCTAGATTTTTCGTCAACCTACAGCTGGTCTGGACGACAACTTCTTGACCTAAATCAAGAAGCGCGTGTCTTTTTCGGAAGACTTTACTTCCTTTTAATGATGAAATTGATTCATCGTGTAGATCCATCTTTTCTTTTCTTTCATCGGGTAAAACAGTTAATTTAGTCCAAAACAAAAGCACCTGCAATAACTTTACAAAAACATGTGATAGATAGTTTTTAATCGAATAACTTGGTACATTCTCCCCACACTTGACTTTTTTCATGCGTCTTTTTATATCTTAATAAATAAATTCAAGTGATTTAGTTGTTTCTCAATTTATGTCCTTTTTGAGGTAATGATAATTTCGGCATTAACACCTAGTTTTATCGTTCATAAATATGTATAAACATGATTTTGAATTCATTTAGTTGAAAATTTTTCAAATTTTCATAAAATTTAGAAAATAAGCCAAGTATAAACCCGAGAGAATTTATAACCCTTCCCCATACTTGAGATCATGCAATGCCCTAATTCATGAGGGTGATTAGTGTAGAAAAGTAGTTAAAGATACCATAGAATTGCAGGATGATAGATGGTGCACCTCATCGTTCATTCCTTCTTGTATTATCACACATGTTTTTTTTTCTTCAAAAATGGTTGCTTTTCTGAACTGTTTGCTAATATTTGAAAATCCGTCTTTTACCCTTACTTATTATGCATGTTTATTAACAAGTTATGCACTAACCCGAACCCCGAATTTAACTTTAAGTGGGGTTAGACTTCCCCACACTTAGCTGACGACATTTCTAATAAGCCTAAAATTTATAGAACTCATTTTCGTATCACCGTTTATTTTAAAATTACATATGTTTGAATTCAACTTGCTTAATATCAATCGGAACATCAGACGAGTATTACAATTATTTAATATTTATTTTTAATATACTTTATTTATATATATAGACATATTTTAAATAAAAATTATTATAATATCCTATTTTTATTTTATTAATTTTTAATAACAACATATAATACTTCAAATTATATTTCGAATTATTATTTATATATACATACACACATATCTATTTACAATTAATTGTTCGTGAATCATCGAGAGCAGTCGAAGGTCAATTGAATATTGAAATAGTTCAAACTTTTTGAGACTCAACCTAACAGACTTTGTTTATTGTGTCAAAAATATTAAATCGTATAGAGAGTTTGATTTAAAATTTAATCAAAATTTTCCGGGTCGTCACAGTACCTACCCGTTAAAGAAATTTCGTCCCGAAATTTGGGTGAGGTCGTCATGGCTAACAATAAGAATATTTTCATGACAAATATGAGCTGATAATTAGAGTTTTATCACCAGTGAATAATATGGATAAAACAGTTCGTTTACTCGATGCGTATGGTTGAAGCTATTACAAAATAGTGGAATGAGGAAAATAAGTTTCGTCATAACTTTTGACTAGTCATGGTTGAATTCCGGAATTCAAGGAATTCAAAAGAAAATCTTAGAAATCTATAAGATCTGATTCTTCGAGATTTAAGGAAATTAGGATCTCTTTAATTAAAAGCGATGATCTGTCCCAATTACTACGTCTGATTTTTCCATTATAAATTTACCTTTTCCGTTTCATTAGTTTTCACCACTTCTATACTCAATTCCCAAATTCAAAATGCTTAATCCAGTTCTGATCCTTGTCCTTATCCTGACTATCACAACAATCATTCTTCTTTTCCAACTTCCAGCGGAGGAATCTGTTTACTTCTACTTCGCCCTTGGGGTTATAGTGTTTTTAATTCTCCCGTGTCTTTATGTTGCGATAAACATTGATATACTGAAATGTCCCGTTCATATTGATTATAAACGTTCCATATTGATTGATTTCGTTGCGAGGTTTTGACCTCTATATGAGACGTTTTTTAAAGACTGCATTCATTTTTAAAACAACCATAACCTTTATTTTATCAATAAAGGTTTTAAAAACATTACGTAGATTATCAAATAATGATAATATAAAATATACTGTTTACACACGACCATTACATAATGGTTTACAATAGAAATATATTACATCGACATATGTTTCTTGAATGCAGTTTTTACACAATATCATACAAACATGGACTCCAAATCTTGTCCTTATTTTAGTATGCAACAGCGGAAGCTCTTAATATTCACCTGAGAATAAACATGCTTTAAACGTCAATAAAAATGTTAGTGAGTTATAGGTTTAACCTATATATATCAAATCGTAACAATAGACCACAAGATTTCATATTTCAATACACATCCCATACTTAGAGATAAAAATCATTCATATGGTGAACACCTGGTAACTGACATTAACAAGATGCATATATAAGAATATCCCCATCATTCCGGGACACCATTCAGATATGATATAAATTTCGAAGTACTAAAGCATCCGGTACTTTGGATGGGGTTTGTTAGGCCCAATAGATCTATCTTTAGTATTCGCGTCAATTAGGGTGTCTGTTCCCTAATTCTTAGATTACCAGACTTAATAAAAAGGGGCATATTCGATTTCGATAATTCAATCATAGAATGTAGTTTTACGTACTTGTGTCTATTTTGTAAATCATTTATAAAACCTGCATGTATTCTCATCCCAAAAATATTAGATTTTAAAAGTGGGACTATAACTCACTTTCACAGATTTACTTCGTCAGGAAGTAAGACTTGGCCACTGGTTGATTCACGAACCTATAACAAATATGTACATATATATCAAAGTATGTTCAAAATATATTTACAACATTTTTTAATACGTTTTACTGTTTTAAGTTTATTAAGTCAGCTGTCCTCGTTAGTAACCTATAACTAGTTGTCCACAGTTAGATGTACAGAAATAAATTGATATATATTATCTAGAATCAATCCACGACCCAGTGTATACACGTCTCAGGCTAGATCACAACTCAAAGTATATATATTTTTGGAATCAACCTCAACCCTGTATAGCTAACTCCAACATTACTGCATATAGAGTGTCTATGGTTGTTCCAAATAATATATATACATGGCTCGATATGATATGTCAAAACATTTGCATACGTGTCTATGGTATTCCAAGATTACATAATATATTAGAATACATGTATAATACAATATAAGTTAGCTAGGATATGATTTGTATAGATTTGTTACCAATTTTCACGTAGCTACAACAAGTAAAAATATCCAATCTTGTTTTACCCATAACTTCTTCGTTTTAAATCCGTTTTGAGTGAATCCAATTGCTATGGTTTCATATTGAACTCTAATTTAAGAATCAAAACAGAAAAAGTATAGCTTTTTAGTCGGAAATTTAAGTTACATTTCAATTACTAAAGAGGTAGTCATTTCCGTCGAAAGAATGACATCTTGATGACCATTTTGAAAAACATACTTTCACTTTGAGTTTAACCAAGATTTTTGGATATAGTTTCATGTTCATATGAAAAATCATTTTTCCAGAAGAACAACTTTTAAATCAAAGTTTATCATAGTTTTTAATTATCCAAACCAAAACAGCCCCCAGTTTCACTACGACGACGTATATCCGATTTTATGGTGTTCATCGTGTTTTCATGTTTTAAATCATTAAGTTAGCATATCATATAGATATAGAACATATGTTTAGTTGATTTTAAAAGTCAAGTTAGAAGGATTAACTTTTGTTTGTGAACAAGTTTAGAATTAACTAAACTATGTTCTAGTGATTACAAGTTTAAACCTTCGAATAAGATAGCTTTATGTGTATGAATCGAATGATGTTATGAACATCATTACTACCTCAAGTTTTCTGGATAAAACTACTAGAAATGAGAAAAATGGATCTAGCTTCAAAGGATCCTTGGATGGCTTGAAAGTTCTTGAAGCAGAATCATGACACAAAAACTTTTTCAAGTAAGATTTTCACTCGAAATAAGATTGTTATAGTTGTAGAAATTGAATCAAAGTTTGAATATGAATATTACCTTGAATTATAAAGATAACCTACTGTAAATAAGAAAGATTTCTTGAGGTTAGATGATCACTTTACAAGATTGGAAGTAAGCTAGCAAACTTGGAAGTATTCTTGATTTTATGAAACTAGAACTTATAGAATTTATGAAGAACACTTAGAACTTGAAGATAGAACTTGAGAGAGATCAATTTAATGAAGAAAATTGATGAGTGAAAGTGTTTGTAGGTGTTTTTGGTCGTTGGTATATGGATTAAATATAAAGGATGTGTAATTTTGTTTACATGTAAATAAGTCATGAATGATTACTAATATTTTTGTAATTTTATGAGATATTTCATGCTAGTTGCCAAATGATGGTTCCCAAATGTGTTAGGTGACTCACATGGGATGCTAAGAGCTGATCATTGGAGTGTATATACCAATAGTACATACATCTAAAAGCTATGTATTGTACGAGTACGAATACGGGTGCATACGAGTAGAATTGTTGATGAAACTGAACGAGGATATAATTGTAAGCATTTTTGTTAAGTAGAAGTATTTTGATAAGTATCTTGAAGTCTTTCAAAAGTGTATGAATACATAATAAAACACTACATGTATATACATTTTAACTGAGTCGTTAAGTCATCGTTAGTCGTTAGATGTAAATGTTGTTTTGAAACCTTTAGATTAACGATCTTGTTAAATGTTGTTAACCCATTGTTTATTATATCTAAAGAGATGTTAAATTATTACATTATCATGATATTATGATATATTAATATATCTTAGTATGATATTTATACAGTTAAATGTTGTTACAACGATAATCGTTACATATATGTCTCGTTTCAAAAATCTTAAGTTAGTAGTCTTGTTTTACATATGTAGTTCATTGTTAATATACATAATGACATGTTTACTTATCATTTATCATGATTAAACATAGTGTAACAATATCTTAATATGATACATATGTATTTAGTAGACGTTATCATAACGATAATCGTTATATATCATTTCGAGTTTCTTAACTTAGTAATCTCATTTCTTATGTATATCACAAATTGTTAATATATTTAGTGAGATACTTACTCATCATTATCTTGTGTCAACCATATATATATGTCTATATATACCACGACATGTAGTTTTTACAATTTTGTAACGTTCGTGAATCGCCGGTCAACTTGGGTGATCAATTGTCTATATGAAACTTATTTCAATTAATCAAGTCTTAACAAGTTTGATTGCTTAACATGTTGGAAACACCTAATCATGTAAATATCAAATTCATTTAATATATATAAACATGGAAAAGTTCGGGTCACTACAGTACCTACCCGTTAAATAAATTTCGTCCAGAAATTTTAAGCAGTTGGAGGTGTTGACGTATCTTCTGGAAATAAGTGCGGGTATTTCTTCTTTATCTGATTTTCTCGTTCCCAGGTGAACTCGGGTCCTCTATGAGCATTCCATCGAACCTTAATAATTGGTATCTTGTTTTGTTTAAGTCTTTTAACCTCACGATCCATTATTTCAACCGGTTCTTCGATGATTTGAAGTTTTTCGTTGATTTGGATTTCGTCTAACGGAATAGTGAGATATTCTTCAGTTTGTACTTTCTCGACGTGTGCTAGAACAGCATAGCAACCTTTTCTTATTAGTTTTTGTGCCTTCAAATTACTAATAAGATGTAGCTTCGTGTTGCCCTTTTCTCCGTACACCATTAAGGGTTTTCCTTTTTCTCGTATAATGCGAATTGCATTTTTGTAACAAATGATCTCTGCTTTCACTTCTTTCAACCAGTCCATACCGATTATCACATCAAAACTCCCTAACTCTACTGGTATCAAATCAATCTTAAATGTTTCGCTAACCAGTTTAATTTCTCGATTCCGACATATATTATCTGCTGAAATTAATTTACCATTTGCTAATTCGAGTAAAAATTTACTATCCAAAGGCGTCAATGGACAACTTAATTTAGCACAAAAATCTCTACTCATATAGCTTCTATCCGCACCCGAATCAAATAAAACGTAAGCAGATTTATTGTCAATAAGAAACGTACCAGTAACAAGCTCCGGGTCTTCCTGTGCCTCTGCCGCATTAATATTGAAAACTCTTCCGCGGCCTTGTCCATTTGTGTTCTCCTGGTTCGGGCAATTTCTAATAATGTGGCCCGGTTTTCCACATTTATAACAAACTACATTGGCATAACTTGCTCCGACACTACTTGCTCTGCCATTACTCGTTCCGACACCATTTGTTCCTTTCGTTCTATTAACCCCTGGTCCGTAGACCTCACACTTCGCCGCGCTATGACCATTTCTTTTACACTTGTTGCAAAATTTGGTGCAGAACCCCGAGTGATACTTTTCACACCTTTGGCATAGCTGCTTCTGATTGTTGTTGTTGCTGCGGTTGTTATTGTTGTTGGGATGATTGTTGTAGTTATTGTTGTTGTTGTTGTTGTGCCGTTTGTTGTAGTTGCGATTGATGTTGCGATTGTTGGGATAGCTGTTGTTGTTTTGGTGACTCTTATCACCGTTTTCCTCCCACTTTCTTTTGACTAACTTCACGTTGGCCTCTTCGGCCGCCTGTTATTTAATTCTTCCCTCAATCTGGTTCACTAGTTTGTGAGCCATTCTACATGCCTTTTGTATAGAGGCAGGCTCGTGTGAACTTATATCTTCTTGGATTCTCTCCTGTAACCCTTTCACAAACAAGTCGATCTTCTCTTCCTCATCTTCGAACGCTCTCGGACACAATAGGCACAATTCTGTGAATCGTCTTTCGTACGAAGTAATATCGAATCCCTGTGTTTGTAACCCTCTAAGTTCTGACTTGAGCTTATTGACCTCGGTTCTGGGACGGTACTTCTCGTTCATCAAGTGCTTGAATGCTGACCACGGTAGCGCGTAAGCAGCATCTTATCCCACTTGCTCTAGATAGGTATTCCACCATGTTAACGCAATACCTGTGAAGTTATGCGTAGCGTACTTCACTTTTTCTCCTTCAGCACACTTACTTATGGCAAACACCGATTCAACTTTCTCAGTCCACCGTTTCAATCCGATTGGTCCTTCGGTCCCATCAAATTCTGAAGGTTTGCAGGCAGTGAATTCCTTGTAGGAGCATCCTACACGATTTCTTGCACCATTAGCTGTATTGCTAGATTCAGAGTTATTGTTGGTATGTAGCGCGGCCTGTACTGCGGCTATGTTTGAAGCAAGAAAGGCACGAAATTCCTCTTCGCTCATATTCAAGGTGTGTCGAGTAGTCGGTGCCATTTCCTTCAAAATAGTCAAATGAAACAACTTAATCATACAGAATATTAAGAGTAGTCAATAGTATCTCGTAGCGTAATATGAACTCATTTATAAAAGCTTTTTCTTTATATTAGCATTTTATAAGTTTAAATTCGGGTACTAGCTACCCGTTAAGTTCATACTTAGTAGCTAATATACAATTCAACTACTACAATTCCATATGAAAAACTGATTATAATAATATATCACATACAAATATTCTTCAAATTTACAACTTCGCTATATTACATATAATATGAAATATAGTACACTATGATACAGAACAGTTTTGAAGATAAATGTAGTTAATACGCAAGTTGTTCAGTAAAGGAAATAAAGACACGTAATTCATAAGTCCATAAACAAGTCATGCATTCTGGTTTTACTAAGACGACTTCCCATCCTTGGTCTTGTGGAAAATAACCGTTATGACCATTAGCTAGGCAGCATGTTGTAATGTCGTCAAAAGGACGAGGGTTTCGTAATGTCCAACAGCCCCGTAATAATCTAAAAACCTTGTTTCTCACCCCAACTACTGAATCCGTCACTTGTGGGAATGTTTTATTTAAAAGTTGCAATTCGATGTTCTTTTTCTCACTTTGGTAAGAAGCGAACATCACTAACCCGTAAGCATAACATGCCTCTTTATGTTGCATGTTAGAAGCTCTTTCTAATTTACGAAATCCTATGTTGGGATATGTTGAGTCAAAATAGGTTCTTAACCCGTAGCGTAAAATTGCATTTGGGTTCCCGCATTTAACGCTTTAAAGAAAACACGGTGTAACTTACGGTCTCCCCAATGTGATATACCCCACCTATCAAAGGAAATTCTTTTATAAACTAAGGCATTTCTGGAAAGTCTTTCAAATATTTGACAAGTTAATTTCGCCATAACTAAATGTGCTGATGAATTCTGACCGACTCTAGACAAGATTTCCTCAATCATATCCTCTGGTATGTCTTCTAAAATATTCGGTTTTCTACCCTTAACGTCCATTTTGTTTTTATACTGTAAAATAGACAAGGATTGATTCGTAATAACAAAGAATACAAGAAATTTTTACATAGAACATAAAAGTACAAACACACTACAATACATTTATTACACAACATGCTCACACCCCTCTAATCTGAATCACTGGTTTCTTCTTCTTCAGACTTGGTTCTTTTTCCTAATCTTCTTGGGATATATGATGTTCCTCTAATACGAGTCGTCGTTTTCCACATTGGTTTAGAAAAACTTGGTAGTTTAGAGGTTCCCGGGTTATTGTCACGATATTGAAAATATGGGTGTTGACGGTACATATAAAGTTCATCGGGGTCGGAATCAGATTTCTCTATTTTGATGTCTTTTCCCTTATTATTTTCTTTTGCCTCATTAAATTGGGTCGGGGTAATTTCTATAACATCATCGGAATCCTCATCAGGATCCGATTCATCGTAAAATTGGTAATTTTCTCAATATTTTGCTTCCTTAGCGGAAACACCATTGACCATTATTAACTTTGGTCCATTGGTTGAGGATTTTCTTTTATTTGACCGGTTTTCTGTGGTTCCTATTATTCTCCCCTCCGGAACCTCTTCTTATTCCAGTTCCTCTTCTTCCGGTTCCTCTTCTTCCTGTTCCGGTTCCTCTTCTTCCGGTTCCTCTTCTTCCGGTTCCGTTTCATCTTCTTCCGGTTCTTCGGGAACTTGTGAATCTTGCCAATATATATTCGACTCTTCGTTATTATTAGGTGAGTCAATGGGATTTGTGCTAGAGGTAGACATCTATCACACAATATCAAACATGCTAAGAGATTAATATATCACATAATATTTACATGTTAATAATATATAGTTTCCAAAAAAAATGTTAAACAATCATTTTTAAAGAAAACACGGTCGAAGTCCACACTCACTAATGCATCCTAACAAACTCGATAAGACACACTAATGCAAATTTTCTGGTTCTCTAAGACCAACGCTCTGATACCAACTGAAATGTCCCGTTCATATTGATTATAAACGTTCCATCTTAATTGATTTCGTTGCGAGGTTTTGACCTCTATATGAGACGTTTTTCAAAGACTGCATTCATTTTTAAAACAACCATAACCTTTATTTTATCAATAAAGGTTTTAAAAACATTACGTAGATTATCAAATAATGATAATCTAAAATATACTGTTTACACACGACCATTACATAATGATTTACAATAGAAATATATTACATCGACATATGTTTCTTGAATGCAGTTTTTACACAATATCATACAAACATGGACTCTAAATCTTGTCCTTATTTTAGTATGCAACAGCGGAAGCTCTTAATATTCACCTGAGAATAAACATACTTTAAACGTCAACAAAAATGTTGGTGAGTTATAGGCTTAACCTATATATATCAAATCGTAACAATAGACCACAAGATTTCATATTTCAATACACATCTCATACATAGAGATAAAAATTATTCATATGGTGAACACCTAGTAACTGACATTAACAAGATGCATATATAAGAATATCCCATCATTCCGGGACACCCTTCGGATATGATATAAGTTTCGAAGTACTAAAGCATCTGGTGCTTTGGATGGGGTTTGTTAGGCCCAATAGATCTATCTTTAGGATTCGCGTCAATTAGGGTGTCTGTTCCCTAATTCTTAGATTACCAGACTTAATAAAAAGGGGCATATTCGATTTCGATAATTCAACCATAGAATGTAGTTTCACGTACTTGTGTCTATTTTGTAAATCATTTATAAAACCTGCATGTATTCTCATCCCAAAAATATTAGATTTTAAAAGTGGGACTATAACTCACTTTCACAGATTTACTTCGTCGGGAAGTAAGACCTGGCCACTAGTCGATTCACGAACCTATAACAAATATGTACATATATATCAAAGTATGTTCAAAATATATTTACAACATTTTTTAATACGTTTTACTGTTTTAAGTTAATTAAGTCAGCTGTCCTCGTTAGTAACCTACAACTAGTTGTCCACAGTTAGATGTACAGAAATAAATTGATATATATTATCTTGAATCAATCCACGACCCAGTGTATACACGTCTCAGGCTAGATCACAACTCAAAGTATATATATTTTTGGAATCAACCTCAACCCTGTATAGCTAACTCCAACATTACTGCATATAGAGTGTCTATGGTTGTTCCAAATAATATATATACATGGGTTGATATGATATATCAAAACATTTGCATACGTGTCTATGGTATCCCAAGATTACATAATATATTATAATACATGTATAATACAATATAAGTTAGCTAGGATATGATTTGTATAGATTTGTTACCAATTTTCACGTAGCTACAACAAGTAAAAATATCTAATCTTGTTTTACCCATAACTTCTTCGTTTTAAATCCGTTTTGAGTGAATCCAATTGCTATGGTTTCATATTGAACTCTAATTTAAGAATCCAAACAGAAAAAGTATAGGTTTATAGTCAAAAATTTAAGTTACATGTCAATTACTAAAGAGGTAGTCATTTCTGTCGAAAGAACGACATCTTGATGACCATTTTGAAAAACATACTTTCACTTTGAGTTTAACCAAGATTTTTGGATATAGTTACATGTTCAAATGAAAAATCATTTTCCCAGAAGAACAACTTTTAAATCAAATTTTATCATAGTTTTTAATTATCCAAACCAAAACAGCCCCCGGTTTCACTACGACAACGTATATCCGATTTTATGGTGTTCATCGTGTTTCCAGGTTTTAAATCATTAAGTTAGCATATCATATAGATATAGAACATGTGTTTAGTTGATTTTAAAAGTCAAGTTAGAAGGATTAACTTTTATTTGTGAACAAATTTAGAATTAACTAAAGTATGTTCTAGTGATTACAAGTTTAAACCTTCGAATAAGATAGTTTTATGTGTATGAATCGAATGATGTTATGAACATCATTACTACCTCAAGTTTTCTGGATAAAACTATAGGAAATGAGAAAAATGGATCTAGCTTCAAAGGATCCTTGGATGGCATGAAAGTTCTTGAAGCAGAATCATGACACGAAAACAGTTCAAGTAAGATTTTCACTCGAAATAAGATTGTTATAGTTGTAGAAATTGAATCAAAGTTTGAATATGAATATTACCTTGAATTAGAAAGATAAACTACTGTAAATAAGAAAGATTTCTTGAGGTTGGATGATCACTTTACAAGATTGGAAGTAAGCTAGCAAACTTGGAAGTATTCTTGATTTTATGAAACTAGAACTTATAGAATTTATGAAGAACACTTAGAACTTGAAGATAAAACTTGAGAGAGATCAATTTGATTAAGAAAATTGATGAATGAAAGTGTTTGTAGGTGTTTTTGGTCATTGGTATATGGATTAAATATAAAGGATGTGTAATTTTGTTTACATGTAAATAAGTCATGAATGATTACTAATATTTTTATAATTTTATGAGATATTTCATGCTAGTTGCCAATGATAGTTCCCACATGTGTTAGGTGACTCACATGGGCTACTAAGAGCTGATCATTGGAGTGTATATACTAATAGTACATACATCTAAAAGCTGTGTATTGTACGAGTACGAATACGGGTGCATACGAGTAGAATTGTTGATGAAACTGAACGAGGATGTAATTGTAAGCATTTTTGTTAAGTAGAAGTATTTTGATAAGTATCTTGAAGTCTTTCAAAAGTGTATGAATACATAATAAAACACTACATGTATATACATTTTAACTGAGTCTTTAAGTCATCGTTAGTCGTTAGATGTAAATGTTGTTTTGAAACCTTTAGGTTAACGATCTTATTAAATGTTGTTAACCCATTGTTTATTATATCTAAAGAGATGTTAAATTATTACATTATCATGATATTATGATATATTAATATATCTTAGTATGATATATATACAGTTAAATGTTGTTACAACGATAATCGTTACATATATGTCTCGTTTCGAAATTCTTAAGTTAGTAGTCTTGTTTTACATATGTAGTTCATTGTTAATATACATAATGACATGTTTACTTATCATTTATCATGATTAAACATAGTGTACCAATATCTTAATATGATACATATGTATTTAGTAGACGTTATCATAACGATAATAGCTATATATATCATTTCGAGTTTCTTAACTTAGTAATCTCATTTCTTATGTATATCACACATTGTTAATATATTTAGTGAGATACTTACTCATCATAATCTTATGTCAACCATATATATATGTCTATATATACCACAACATGTAGTTTTTACAATTTTGTAACGTTCGTGAATCGCCGGTCAACTTGGGTGATCAATTGTCTATATGAAACTTATTTCAATTAATCAAGTCTTAACAAGTTTGATTGCTTAACATGTTGAAAACACATAATCATGTAAATATCAAATTCATTTAATATATATAAACATGGAAAAGTTCGGGTCACTACATATACACGGTTTGTAATTTATATGTTGTTAGCGGGCTTTATATTCTCCCTTATATTTCGGAGCTCTTTGCCTTTTTATTCTCTTCTCGACTCTAAGTCAAGCGAATAATGGTCCAGAATTTGTGGATATAAAATTCGGAATGAACATAGTTAATGTTCTAAGAAGAAAATTGTAATGGCACGATCTTGATTTGTCAAATTTCCAGAATATCCGGAAAAGACCGAATCACCAAGAAAATATTTTCTTGATATGTTTAGAGATTAAGTAGAATACAAGAGTCGTGTAACATGGCACATGATGACGTTATGATCTGTGAATCATCACGATCCATTTAAAAACTCAGCATGACTTATTGTAATATAATCATGTTGATCAAGTGTCATTATATTATACTAACTCATGCTTCAGTTCCCAACACTACTTCAGAATTCATTCATAGTTTATACTTAGATTTTACAGAAATTTCCAATATAATGTATTACAGATAGCACGAAAAGGTATATAATTTCGGACGAGAATATTTATGAAAATATCTTCAGAAGTATTGAAGATATTTATGATGATATTTTAGAATTTTTAAGTTCGAAAGTTGATAAGGAAAATTTTCCGCAAGATTTTAACATGACTTCGGAGCAGGATATTCTCTAAAGATTTCATCGAATCCAGAATTACCTGGATTCTTTGAATATAGGGTTTGGTCCTTGTATTTGCCCTTGGTCTCCTTCATGGTTAGCTCAATCTGTTTTTCAGTACCAAATTTTCTATCGAGCGTTCCCAACATTCCATTCTTTATCATCAAACTTGTGGCCGTTTAGACCATCTACGATTTTACTGTTTCCTCTGTATTTAATGCTACCATATCTGAATCATCGGTTATCAATCTGAGGTGGTTTCAAAAGAATTGTGTTTTTAGATAATTAAACGCTGATGGTAATATGGTGGAATATAAAAGGTTCCCCGGTAACAATAAAGAGCACGCATATATATCAAAGTTATAACAAGGTTGTTTCGAATGAACAGTCAAAGTTGATTTGTTTGAGCTGTGACAAAATTTGCTATTTTGAAAGGGATTACCAAGTTATTTTGAGTAATAATAATGCCTAGAGGATCTGGTATGGATTCTTGTAAAACTTTTACTTAGATTCCGAGAGTTTTTCAGGTACATAACTATATGCATAAATCTTTCCTTCCGTAGATGAAGTGCGGTTAGTTCATCCTCTCGATTGAGGTGTTTTCAAGAATCATGAAAGATTTAAATGCAGATTGTAATCGTCAAGATACAAACGAGGTTTAAGATGAAATCAAGTGGCAAACTTAAAGAAATGTTTAGTTTCATATGTTATAATCAATATTTTAATTCATTTTAATTGTCCGATGTCATTAGTCCATAGTTAGGAGTCCACAATTAGTAGTTCAACAATTCATATATAGTTTAATATATAATATCGAATTAATTATTACGTGTTGTGACCCGTTATATACATGTCTCAGACTCGATCACAACTCAAAGTATATATATTATTTAGAATCAACCTCAACCCTGTATAGCTAACTCAAGCATTACTGCATATAGAGTATCTATGGTTATTCCAAATAATATATATAGATGCGTCGACATGATATGTCAAAACCTTGTATACGTGTCCCGATATTTAAAGTGCGTAAAATAAATAACAGAAATTAAATGACGATAAATAAAATTGCGAGAATTAAAATTGCGATAATTAAATTGTGATAAATAAATTGCGATAAATAAATGTAATAAGGGATTAACAGTTAGCTAGGAACAGTTAGCTAGGATTTTGTTAGCGTGGATTCTTAACAAAATTCCTCATAGTTAATTTGTCTGTTTCTAACAAATTTTATTTTTTTGTCAAATGTTTTCTTCATTATGCCACTTGTTGGATTCTGATAGGTCAAAATCCAAATATGAAATTGAATGAAAATGGTTATTCTGCGGTGAACGGATACGTATATCGGTGGTTGTAAGTAGGATAGTAAATGACTGTTGAATCAGCTTCGAAGAATGTACAGTGTAACTTATTAAGGTGAAATCTAAATATTCCTCGGGTATTACCTACCCGTTAAAATATTTTCACCATTAACAGTTTGTACAAAAGAATTTTTAATTACAATCTTTATGAAAACATATATACATATATATTTTCTTCAGATGTAATCATGAATTTAATGAGTTAATATGATATTACACTCATTTAGTTTACGGTTAGAACTAGAGTACATAATCTCTAAAACATTAGAGGTTACATAACCATCATGTAGAACGAAGATAAATGATGTAGAACGTCATGTAGAATGATGATTATACTCGAGGTACAGAATGAGATGTTAAGGCATGTGATGTTGAAACTTGGGTTGTTGGTGGTACTGTTGGTGCCGGTGATGTTGTTGAAGCTGATAAGTTTTGCACCATTTTCTCCAAATTAATTACTCGAACGCGAAGTTCGTTGACTTCTTCTATTATTCCGGGATGATTGTCAGTCGGAACGAGCGAATGAATAAGGTTTAGAATCTAAGTTATGATATAGTCATGGCGAGATACTCTGGAAATGAGAGAGAAAATGGTGTTTCGAATAGGTTCGCCGGTAAGTGCTTCAGGTTCATCGCCAAGAGGGCAATGTGGTAGATGAAAGGGATCGTCTTCTTCTTGCCTCCAATGATTAAGTAGACTATGAACCCATCAGATGAATTGGGGATGGCTGATTGATTGATTCATTCTGGTGACGCTGCTTTCGGAGCTTAGGTGAACATCCATATCGGAATCCGAGGGATTTGAACTAGTGGTGAGTTCCATTTCGTACGATTGAATAAAGAATTTTTCGATATGAAATGATTTTCGGATATCGGATGATATTCTAATTACATAGAATACCTATACTTAGTACAGAAGAGCCCGTAGATTACGAAGGAAATTAAGGAATCGTGTCATATAAAGTATATAGTAACAGATATGCTAAGATATAGATTAGCAGATACGCTAAGATATGAATTTTGTCTATACACTATTCATGCAATCAATGCAATAAGATGTGTCTAGACTAAGAATGATAAGCAGGTAATTTCTGACAAAAATGATAAGTAAAACTTTTGACATGCAGACACGGTCAAAATCCAGACTCACTAATGCATCTAATCAACTATCAGTTAGACACACTAATGCAAGACCTGGTTTGTTAAGACCACCACTCTGATACCACATGTAACGACCCGTCCTAATCTATCTGGACGAATACATTACATTTGGTTACATCGCGAGGTACTTGACCTCTATATGATACATTTTACAAACATTGCATTCGTTTTTAAAAGACAAACTTTCTTTACATCGAAAGTTAATAGGCATGCATACCATTTCCTAATATATCCAACTATCAATGACTTCTTATCAATCTTGATGAACTTAATGACTCGAATGCAACGTCTTTTAAAATATGCCATGAATGACTCCCAGTAATATCTTTAAAATGAGCAAATGCACAGCGAAAGATTTCTTTCATACTTGAGAATAAACATGCTTTAAAGTGTCAACTAAAAGGTTGGTGAGTTCATTAGTTTATCATAAACTATCATTTCCTTCATTTTAATAGACCACAAGATTTTTATTTTCATTTCTCATAAATATACGTCCCATACATAGAGACAAAAATCATTCATATGGATTGAACACCTGATAATCGACATTAACAAGATGCATATAGAATATCCCCATCATTCCGGGACACCCATCGGACATGATAAATTTCGAAGTACTAAAGCATTCCAAATTCCAGAATGGGGGTTGTTAGTTCCCGTAGATCTACCTTTAAGATTCGCGTCAATTAGGGGCCAGTTCCCTAATTCTTAGATTACCAAGCTAAAAGGGGCATATTCGGCTTCGATCCATTCAACCATATAATGTAGTTTCAATTACTTGTGTCTATTTCGTAAAATATTTTAAAAGCGCATGTATTCTCAGTCCCAAAAATATATATTGCAAAAACATTTAAAAAGGGAGCAAATGAAACTCACGATCCAATATTTTGTAGTAAAAATATTCATGCGACGAAACTGAATAATGCATGGTTGGCCTCGGATTCACGAGCCTATAACATTTATATATATATTAACACATATAATTATAATCGATCAAATTTATGTTTTATTATTAATGGTTATGTTAGTAACTTGTATGTTTCATTAATAACTAAATTAACTATTCTTTATTTTATATACGTTAGATAAATAATTAGTATTTATTATGAAAATATTAATGTTGTTATGTGGTATGTTTTAAATATACTCTTATATAGTTATTTATTTAGTAAAATAATATCAATAATAATAAATAAAAATTTGTAATTTTTTATGATAATAATAATAATACTAAAAGTAATTAGACTTAGTAATAGCTTTGATATTAATACTAATAATAAAAGTAATGTTAGTAATAATAATAATTTTAATAGAAAAGATAATAATGATAAGATAAAATGTTAGTTTTCATAAAAATAATATTTTAAATAATAATGGTACTTTTAACAAAACTGATGATTTTAATAGAAATTTTAATCGTCATATTAATCATAATAATATTATATATTTTAATAGTAATAATATTAATGATAATAATAGTAATTATACTAAAAATCTGATTTCTAATATTAGTAATAATAATAATTACTTAATAACAATCAATAATAAATAATAATAATAATAATAATAATAATAATAATAATAATAATAATAATAACAATAATAATAATAAGAGTATTAGTAATAACTACCTCAAAGGAGTAGCCCTAAAAAAAAATACCCAAGTCCGAGTTTGAACCCGCGATGTCCCCCTAACCCGATACTCCCTAACCATTCCTCCATTACTTCTTTTATGATCAAATCGTCATACAAATTTTTATTTAACTTATTTCCTCCTGTTTTCATCTTCCACTTTCATCATTGTATCATTTTCATAATCAAAATCATAGTTATAATCATAACATAACCATAATCCTAAATCATAACCATATCGAACTTACGCATCTTCATCGCCTACCACCATATCGTCATCATCATTTTATCATTCAACAACTTCCATCTTAAAAATCACATTCGCGTTTAGTATTGCATGTAACATCACCATTATCATGCATCATTATGATCACAATTTTTATTTACTATCTTAAGTCTTTTTCATAAGCAAAACAGCTCGATCAACCAAAAACTGACCCATCTACTTCGGCCCAATAGCTGCTGGGTAGTGCAAAGCCCAACTCGAGTATTTGGAGGACTACAACCAATTCATAAACAAGTTCGGACCAACTGCTCACTTCGGCCCAATCTAGAGAGAAAACTCGGCAGCCCAACAGGAATTTCGTGGCCCAGCAATCAAATCCCATAATGTAAACTTAATTAATTCCTAATCGACCCAACCACAAAACTATATTGACCTGCGGCCCAAATTCCAAACTAAATTAACTTCGACCAAATAAAAATGTTAAAAGAATTTGAGGCCATACTTGACTTAAATAAATGGCAAGTTGCACAAGTGGTGTATTAGTTATACGAATTGAGAAGGTTGGTCAAGAAATAAAAATGGGGTGTTTGGTTCATTAAATAATCGTCCAACTAAAACATTATCATCACCGTTCTCTTTTCTTCCACTATCTTTATCAATAAGATATATAATATGGCGATGGGTAAGGTGTTTGTTTATGTAGCAGGAACACGATATTCAATTGATTCTAATTGGGTTTCGATTGCACAAGGAAGACAAACGTATCATCGAATAATGTTGGTCTGGGTTTCGGTTTGTATATCAAAACAAAAGTAGTAGGTACTAGTGGTGTGTGGCTTGTTGTGTTCTCGTTAAGCAAACAGAAATATAGAAGAGGTATAGTAGTTATGGTTTGAGAGAAAAAGAAAAAAAAAGGAAATTGTTGCAGGTTTCTTGTTGTTCTTCGAGCAGTTGCAAAAGTTATCAACATTCTCATCTTAACATCGTTTTCTACCGTTTCGTTATCATTATCTAGCGTATGCAGCAGCAGTTATTTACAACTGTACCAAAGAGTGGTTTCTTCTTGTAACAGCAGTACGTAACCAAGAAAGAAAGAGAATAAATTGATCAAGTAGCTAGTGGCAGTTGTTTTGGGTTATAGTAGAATCGTAACAAGTACACTTGAGTTTAAAAATAATAGTGTTTGGTTTGATCGAAATAGAACTGAAACGAGTGGCGGCAACAACAATGTTAGTGGTGTTTTTGTCCTCGGTTTTAATCAAAAAACGTACACAAATATAGTAGTAGAAGCAACTTATTTTAAGTTGTTATTTGTGTGGGTTTGTGGTGTTGGGTGTGAGATGAAGGGTGGTGATAGTAAATGATGGTGAGGGTTTGTCGAGCATGTATAGCAGGTATAGCATCTTGCAGACTTCGAACGATAGTAGTACAAGGACGATCAATAGTAATAAAAATGGGTTACAGGTGGTGTTGTTGGTTTGGTTATCAAACAGAAAGAATTCGAACATCATAAAGATGATGATCGACTAAATGATGGTTTGAATGTGTTGTTTTGTAGTTTTAATCGAGCATAAACAAGAACCTAATAGTAGCACAAGATGATGATGAAGGGGTGGTTTGATTTTTGTGTCCTCTCCTCAATTCAATGTATGTATGTATATAATATCATAAAGTTAATTTAATAATTAATAATAACTATATAATAATAACTAAAGGTGTGTGAATTTGAATGCAGTAGTAAGCCATCGGATATATTTTGGATCCTAATTACCGACACTTTAATATGGATATAATATCGTGTCCATTGCTAAACAGTTAAAATATAAAAGTGTTCCTAAAAATCCTAAATTTTTAAATTAAGTCCATTCATTTATTTTGGTCATTATGGTATAAAATTCGATTATTAACTACTAAATAAAAATTACACCACTGTCCCTCTCAATTCTGGGTAAAATATAAAAAGTGATAAAACTTAACAAATAGTTCCTAAATACATTTTTAATAAGCCTAAAATTTATAGAATTCATTTTCGTATCACCGTTTATTTTAAAATTACATATGTTTGAATTTAACTTGCTTAATATCAATCGGAACATCAGACGAGTATTACAATTATTTAATATTTATTTTTAATATACTTTATTTATATATATAGATATATTTTAAATAACAATTATTATAATATCCTATTTTTATTTTATTAATTTTTAATAACAACAACATATAATACTTCAAATTATATTTTGAATTATTATTTATATATACATACACACATATCTATTTACAATTAATTATTCGTGAATCGTCGAGAGCAGTCGAAGGTCAATTGAATATATGAAATAGTTCAAACTTTTTGAGACTTAACTTAACAGACTTTGTTTATTATGTCAAAAATATTAAATCGTATCGAGAGTTTGATTTAAAATTTAATCAAAATTTTTCGGGTCATCACAAATTGTGGGTAGCGTGTGATCTCTAGGAACTTTTGATAAGAGAATAAATCGTAAGGTTTGTCGTGTAGGTATGACATCGGGTCGTTATTGTGGAGAGATGGGTGACATCGGGTATATGGAACCCAAAGATCGAGTTTCTAAATCTCGATAGGTTATGGTGGGAGTCTGCATGACACTGCATCAGGTGCCTTCTTATACCTGCTAATGTAATGTTCAACTCCGATGATGGTGTGATCACTTTGTGCTTAGGGTGCCCGTGAGATACCCTTGGAAGCAACGGAGAGTACAATAGTAATCGAATGGCGGTAGTAATTCGACGGTTGCAAAATTCGAAGTTTAAGAGCATTACGGTACATACTTCTTATGAAGTGACGGATGAGCGAATTTTGTTGCTCTTAAGTGATGGACGGGTAAAGATGACCGGTGAGCTGGTGATGGACTTAATGGTCGGTTAGGCTGAAAATTAAGATGAAGTATTGATATTGCGGTCGATGCAATTATTGTGTCTGATTGGTCACTCATCTCCATGAGAGTGAGCAATTGTTGATAAAGGTTCGTCGAGTGGAAGGTCGAGTGATCTTGACTGAGAAGCACGAAAAATTAAGTGGAGTGGCATATGCCTAAGCTTAGATGCGTATGTGGGACTTTGGTGGAGTTCACTTTGCGAACTATTAAGGCTGTTGATTGTGATTTGTGGTATGAAGGTGCGATGTCGTCGCGTGTACGACATTTCAAGTGAATGTGTATGTCGGCTCTGAGAGCCTGAAGTGAATTCGTGGTGATTTGGAGTATATGGCCAATGATGAGAATGGTCATGTGTTTCGTGGAATGACAATTCCACAAGATGTTATCATCTTGACAGTGAGAATGTGGAGCTGAATCCTAAGTGAGGGAGTTTTACTTCCTCCCGAGGATGCTCCGGTGGTGTTAGATCAAGTGAAGTGTAAGACTTCTTATGTAAGGTGGTCGTGTAGTACCAAGTGCGGTATGAGACCAAGTGAGAAGTTTGAGATCACGGAAGTGAGAAAATGAAGTTGTCGTTGCGGGTGCTCTCATGATGTAAACTTGGGTTGGTGTGAAACTCGGATAGTACTGTCGAGTGAGTACGAGTTCGATATTGTGGTGAATACTGTATTTTCCCTGTCGGGAAACGTGATCGTGAAAATTGTCAGTGGATTATTCCACTTTATGGATGATTGTGAGGCGGGGAGTGCTGGTTCCGATTGTCTCACATAGAGACACGCGGACGTTGTTTGTTTGCGAGGGTGTGTTCCCTAGTGATCTGACCCGTTGGTTGCATTGAAATGTTGAGGTCATCCTTAACGGACGGTCTAGGTAGGTGGATTCACCCGACATTGGTAAATATTTTTATGGGTCGTGTGGCGAATTACGAATTTGTTGTGATGATAATTCGCTATTGACAGGATTCTAGTATACGAATAGTTTCCATGCTAGTTCTAGGAAACCGTCTTGCATGGTTGTGTTGTAGGGTTTAGAGGAGAAACCCTGTGTCGAGTGTTGACGTGTTGTCTATCTCGTGGTGTATTATTGTCGTCTTGGATTAATCCAGTGGCGAATGGTTGTGTGTGGATCGATTGATGGAAAAGTTGTGTCCTTAGCGTGATTATTTGGTGATACCAAAATTCCTTCATTGAAGGAATAACCCGGTGGTGGTGACGGGGGAAATTGGTTCTTGAATCAGAGAACATTCATGATTGACCGGTTGAGTGGTGCGTTTATGAACCGATGAAGTACGGAGTTTTAACGCGGCATGAATCCTTCTCGATTTGGATTAATGCAAGACTTGGTTCACCGCATATTAGACCTATTAGATCGCGTTGGTGATATAGTTATGGACGTAGCTTGTTGCGGGTTGTAGCCCGAGAGAACTTGTAAGGATACATGGTGTTTTTCGTATTTCCTAAGTGGGCATTTTGGGCTTTGAGTGTATGAGATACCGCTTGTTGCGGTGATGCACGTTAGTGATTATTAGCGTGTGGTGAGATCTTCGGATTGATGGAAGATATTATGGATGTGGGGCTTGGTTTTGTTTCGTAGGATCGTAGAACACGGTTCCTGTTGCATGTAAGGGTGGAGGCATTGAAGCAATTACCTCTTGGTAAATGATGAGGATCACGGGGACGTGATTCAGTCTAAATTGGGGAGAGTTGTAACACCCCGTTTTCCAGTTACAAGGTATGTAATCATATATTTTGACCCCAAATAAAGTTTGAGTTAATGTTTTAGAACTTTATCATTGGAAAGTAGACCTTATTACGTTTCCAACGATATTTAATTCATAAAAAATGGATTTACGGTCTGAAAGTTACGACCAAAACAAGTTTCACAAAATGCTGAAATGGGGGACATTGCGGTCGCGAAATTTGAATCGCGATCGTGAGATTCGGTCAGGATTTCAGCTATTTGAGGTTGCAAGATCGCGGTCGCGACCGCAGACATCGCGGTCGCGAGGTTGGTCAGATAGGGGTCATTTTAAGTTGTTTTTAAGGGGGTTTTGAAGGGTGTTTTGGTCCTTTCACATTGAGGTCGGGTTTTTGACCACAAAACTGACCTCAAGCTCATCTAGAGCTCATTCTTATCCAATTTCAATCTAGAGAGATAAGAGAGTTCTAGAGAGAAGAAACTTGAAATGGTGAAGAATAAGGTGATTCTTGCCCAATTGGGTATGCTTCTTGTTGCTTGTTGGTGTTGCTAGCTATTAGAGCTCGTTTTGGTGTTAAGTTAAACACTTAGTCCGAAATTTTTTGTCTAATTCGACTTCTAGTTAGGGTTTGTGCTATTTAGGGTTATAAACCCCTTTTCTTGTGAAATTTGGGGGTTTTGAGTATTGTTAGTGCAAGTAAACTCGATTATTGTGGGTTTAGGGTTAGATGACAAATTTGGAAGTATGGGTGTTAAATCACTAGATTGGAAGTGTGTTAGTGATTTTGATGTTCCATAAGAGCATGTTGTTAGTCAAAATGGGTGTTGACCTCGATTCGTTGACAACCTAAGTTTTGAGTCAAGTTTTGGTGAATCAAGTATGTAAATACTTGGTTTAGGTGTTAATTGGTGTTTTGAAAATATAATTACTAGCCGTTGATGATTATGGGCATCTTTGTGACTTGTGTCAAAATAGGACCTTGTAAAATATATATATATATATATATATATATATATATATATATATATATATATATATATATATATATATATATATATATATATATATATATATATATATATATATATATATATATATATATATAAATAGTGCTACGTTTTTTGTAAACGGGTTCGGGTTGCTACACAAGTAATTCACAATTACATTGTTATCATTTCAATTTCATCGTTATCATTCAATCTTCACGATATCTGGGCGATATTGGTGAAATTTTAAATCCGTTAAAAATTCAAGCAGAACGTGAACTTCATGAATCGTTGATTCAATTGTTAGTTTGTTCTTCTTTTGCATCCGCTTCCGCAACTTAATCGATTATCAATTTATCAATTAAATCCAGTTCACTATGAATCAAGTTGATTTTCAGAGTTCGTTATTTTTACTTCCATCTAAAGGTCCTGGATTTTTGTTAGTACAAGAAAAGCTTACTGGAGCTCAAAATTATTGTTCATGGCGACGTTCAGTGGAGATTGCTATTTGTACCAGCGAAAAACATGAGCGTGCAACAAACTATTTAAACATATTCTCAAAATAGGTCCCTCAACTTCTGAATACACCGTACTGGTCCTTGTACTACCCTTTTTGAAAATTAAAAATTGGTCACTGTACTTCCAGTTGACTTGGTTTGACTTCTAAAAGCTTGATAACATATATTATTCAATGAGATTTATATCAAGGAAACACGTTTAAAGTCAAATACATTCATATAAATCTCATCAGGTAATACATAACACAAACAAAGATATTTTAAGTCAAATTTGATAAAGAAAGACTTGAAAAGTTACAGTGTATATATATATATATATATATATATATATATATATATATATATATATATATATATTAGGTTTTAGAACCCGTGCGTTGCACGTGTGTGTAAAAAGCTGTGAAAAAATTGTAACAGATTATTTCATTCAAGTATGTAAATAAAGAAAGTAAATAAAAAGTTATAGTCCGTGCAACGTGGGTAAAATAATCGTGCAAAATTAATTGACTTTTTCAAATAATTATTCTTTTGATTTTAAGAGCTCGTGGCGTTGACAAATTTTAAAAGTTCTTTTGAGTTTAAGAGCTCGTGGTGTTGACAAATCTTCACAATAGTTTTGGGTGGTATTAGTAACTTATCGTCTACATTTTTTATTTTTATTTTTCACCATTAATATCAATTATATCAATTATATACTACGTAATATTTAGAGAAAATATGAGTTAATTGAAAAATTTTCATTAAACGTGTCACATGAAAATACGTTAATAAAGTCGAAGTTATATTTATTCTATGTTATCATTATATAATATATAATAACTCTTGTTCACATCTCATTATATTAAATTAAAAATTAAAGGCACAACATAAACAATTACAACATTTAGAATGTAAATGTTGATTATTTTATTGAACGGATAAAATACAACAACAACAACAACAAAATCCAATAACACATAAGTGGTGTATGAGGGAGGTGAGATGTAGACAATCCTTCCTCTATCCGAGAATAAATACAGGTCATTTCTCCACCCAGAGTGAAAACACTCTCAAAAGCAGAGAAAGTCATCTCTCTCTCTATTCGACGGATAGAGAGATTGCTTCCGAGTGGACCTCCAGCCAATAAGTAGGAAAAAAATATTTAAAATATTAAATTAAATTAAAAATAAAATTGAGACGCCATGAAAATGGTAAAATCAAATTTTCATGGGTTTTAAATCCTGCCTGAACGGATAAAATCTATATATTTATATATTATAAATTTATAAATAAAATGAAATGATATGATTTATATAATTGAAATGTTAGAGAATTGTTTTTAAATCATTTGCCAGTACTCGTTGATAAATAAATATTCCATTCCCTTCAAGTAGGAGTAATTTTCCTTCTTCCCCCAAGCATCATTATATTATGGAGTAAAATCTTTTTCAATTTTGTAGCCAAAATTTTCGTGGCTGCTCAATGCTCATATTTACACCAAACACAAGTCTTCTTTTAATAACTCAATGCTCATATTTACACCAAACACAAGTCTTCTTTTAATAATTATTATATATTATATATTATATATATTAAAATACCTAATTAACATACACTAATCCTAAACCTTAAACTCTAAATCGGGCTAAATTTTACTTCACAAAACATGAAGAAAAAAAACGTTCATATTCTTCACGAACAATATTATCTTGAATGTTATTTTTGTCGATCGTTTTCCCGCCTAAATAATAACATTCATCACGAAGTGTCTTTTCTAAACGTTCATATTTTTGTGAGATCTTGATGCCGGGAAAAAAAAAATTTCAAAAAAAAAATGAAATTTTTTTTTTTTTTGCTTCCCCCCGCTTTCCCCCAATTGGTTACTTCCCCATTGATCCTGCCCCTATATATATATATATATATATATATATATATATATATATATATATATATATATATATATAATTTAAACATATGGTCTAAAGGGGACAAAACTGGATTTATAAGATAGCTTGAGAGACAACATTCAGGCGACATTAACAAATTTTAACTGTATAAGATGGATCGAACAAAAACAGACAAACAATGTCGAGAGTTGCAGACGACACAAGTGTCGAGGAGCAGAAAAAAAGGATGACTTGTGCTTTGCACGTGAGGCTTTCTAAACCTTTGCAGACACATTGACTTGTCAATTTAATCCCCTCTTTTTAGCTTTATGATAAATAAATGATAAATGATAAATGCTACTCCATGAAAATAGTTAATCGTATATCAACGGGTGTTTGTTATTACTTTGGTGACTACTTTTAACTCTAACATTGACGTAGAGTTAGTTCGTGTTTTTTTTTTTTTTTTTTTCTTGATAAAAGGTAGATTTTTGATTGTGACATAACGGTCATAAAGTGAGTTAAATAAAAGTGTATTAAATTTAATTTTAAATTTGTATTGAGCGATTTAATAAAATATGATTGATAGTACGGTGAAGTAAAGAATTAAATTAATAATATATATAGGTGCTAAATTTTGATTGGTTAAAAGTGTTAGACATATTAGTTTGGCCCAAGTTCAATATGTGGGCTTGATCCATTATGGTTAAGTATAGGATTAGGGCTACATTGTAATCTATAAATACCGAGTCATAATAAAGCTATCATTACGGGTTCAATTATCTTACATGATATCAGAATGTTCGATCATAGGCCACCCCGTCAAAATACCCCAACCCTCAACTGTCGTGACTACTAGTTTCTTGCAGCCGTCATTCACAATTGGTTTCAATTCTTTTTTTTCCCTTGCCGTCAGTTCTTACAAATAAAGAAGAGGCAACGTATTTTCATTCCTTTTGTTAGCAGTCATCCAATCTTCCATGTATTTTGTTTTTTTTTTCCTTCCTTTTTCTTTATCGCCGTCACGTGATAATCCTTTCTTCAATCCATGACTCTCAAAGTTAGCCATGCAACTTTTCTGTTTTTATTTTTCATCTAAAAATCTCAAATTTTTTTGTCCGTATATCTAAATTTATTTTCCTTTTTCTTCTTCTTTTGTGATGCTAATTTGATTAAAAAAAAAAAAAACTTGCCAATAGCCAACAGCAAAACACGTTTGCAAGTTACATCTCAGTTGTTCTTTTGTTTAATCTTTTTTTTTTCTTTTAATCTTCCAATTACATCTACTTTATTTTCGTTTCTACTTTTTTTTTATTCATGATTTAAGAACCTACTCCAAAAATAATCGGCATTGGGCTGAGCCGCCTAGCTTGACTAGGTTCCAAACCCCGAAAAAAAGAGGAATATAAAAAAACACAAAAAAAGAATATTGTCAAAACTCTTGTTTGCAGCGTTGAAGAATACTGTTATCATCAACAAAAGTAGCTTATGAAAGCGGTACTTGATCCTTAGACACAGCAAGCCACGACGTAAAAAAAAAAACGCTACGTAAAAGGAGAAGCCGTAAAGAAATCTGCAGCTCTATCAACGAATATCAGGCTATTCGATGCAACAAATGAGAAAAAAAAATAGAGTTTATTTATATTATATTTATTGTTTTCTTCCAGTTCGAACTTTGGCGATTTCGCCGTTCGGACTGCGAGGGAGTGTTAGACATATTAGTTTGGCCCAAGTCCAATATGTGGGCTTGATCCATTATGGTTAAGTATAGGATTAGGGCTACATTGTAATCTATAAATACCGAGTCATAATAAAGCTATTACGGGTTCAATTATCTTACAAAAAGTATCTGACGCTTAAAAATATATCTGGCGAGGTACTAACTAACGCCCCTCGAGCGTCACACACACATGATGTCGTGTTAAATAGTGTCATCGCGTCAGATATTTTGCACGTAGGTGCTAGCTAGGCTTTTTGGGCGTCACTTTTTCTTGGTGACGTTGCTTTGATACTAGTCTTAAGGATCCAAAGTAGGTACAGAGTACTAATTATCTACAGAGTAATTAAGAATTAGGAATTCGGATTATAACGTTTTGAATAACTAGGGGAGTTATTCAAATGACTATAAGAGTCGATTACGAGTTGAGCAATTGATCTTTTATCCAATGAATCTAAGTGTATGATAAAGTAAATGTCAGTCACAACTCACAAGTTGTGGGTGTGATCATGCTTGATCCATACTCGTACTATTAAGATCTTTCTTTATCCCGTAAATCCACGGACTTTCAACGATAGGTTTATCGTTATACTCATTCACATGACCTAAGAGATCTTCACGAGTCATCGACTTACCCCTAAATTTTTTATCATTCAATATTTTGAAAAAATAATATAAATTTTAATCATCAAACAAATTTAAAATATATTATTAAAATCAAGAGTCAAATAAGAAGCTTTTATAGTACTATACATATCGAGTTTATTATACAAACTTGATCTTTCTACTTGGAACATTTTTTGATATCTTTACGATTATTTACAATGAACAACATGAATATTAATTTTATACTTATAAATGTATAGTTTTATTATGAATTATTATTATCCTACTTACAAGTAATAAATAATGATTTTAAATAAGTATCTACGGGTACGTCAAATGGATCTCATAGATAGTAGACGAAGTTTTACCTGCGACGTATAGTGAATTCTCGAAACCAATCCATGACTTTTGACAGATACACTTGTTTCACTAATATCTGTGTACGCAGGTAAAATTTCACATATAATTTCGCCTCATTAGAGTCCGAATATCTGCGGATTGAAATTTTCTTTCTCACTCATTGACTCATTGTTATCTCCTACAGTTCGTTTGTTCAAGATAATCAAAATCAAATCAAATGATGATTTTACAATCACCTCATATGGATAGGTTCGTACTAGGAACGGCAATGGATCAGATATGGATCGGGTGACGCCATATCCACATCCATATCCATTTAATTTTTGTTCATCCATATCCATATCCATATCCAATTTATTTTTGTTCATCCATCCATATCTATATCCGTTGGATTAAGCGGGTTAATGGATATCCGTTGGATATTAAATGAAACGTTAATCTAACGAAAATTTTGACAATTTTATATAGAGCATAACAAATGTAAATATTTAATCTTAATATTATTGGTTTCTTACTAAGGTTTGGATGTAATTTGTCTTCGATTTTGACTTAATTGAGCAAAATGCGTTATAATATAAGTAAATATACGTTTAAACTAATATAAATGTGTTACTTTAAGTGTTGTTATTAACAAATTAATAATTGTGTCGATCATAACCCTTATTTTTGTTAATAAATTAAGAGTTTGTATGTTATATGTATATGTATATCGATATGTAGATGTTTATAAATATATTTTAGTACATTTATATCAATATATAAATGTATTTCGGGTTGTAATGGATATATCTATGGATGACATATTGTCATCCATATCCGATCCACGAAATATTTAGATCATCCATATCCATATCCATATCCATTAATCGTCCATTTACATCATCCATATCCATTATAAAATGTATCGGATCGGGTGGATATCCATAAATGCGTTATAATATAAGTAAATATACGTTTAAACTAATATAAATGTGTTACTTTAAGTGTTGTTATTAACAAATTAATAATTGTGTCGATCATAACCCTTATTTTTGTTAATAAATTAAGAGTTTGTATGTTATATGTATATGTATATCGATATGTAGATGTTTATAAATATATTTTAGTACATTTATATCAATATATAAATGTATTTCGGGTTGTAATGGATATATCTATGGATGACATATTGTCATCCATATCCGATCCACGAAATATTTAGATCATCCATATCCATATCCATATCCATTAATCGTCCATTTACATCATCCATATCCATTATAAAATGTATCGGATCGGGTGGATATCCATGGATGGAACATCCATTGCCATCCCTAGTTCGTACGACTCCATATTTCCCAAGATTTTATACGGTGTACATGTGTATTCGTCTACTGAAAATTGTAATACCGTACAATTTTACAGAACTTAAACGTGGTTATAATGTAAAAAAATTAAATATGGACTCTATAAAAAAATTCCAAACAAAAGAAAAATGTGGCACATGGTTACGAGGGGGGAAAGAAGTTAAACTTGAGACTTTGACTTTGTACACGTTAAAGGATTCCTTTGTGCTCGATGCAGCTCGTGTGGACTGTCCTCAATTATTCTCTCTTATTTTATTCCCTACGTTTGTTTATTTATTTATATGAAAATATAAAATGTAACTATAAACAAGGTAAAATTATTTTATCAAAACTAAAGACACTTATAAGCTTGTTTTCAATATAAATATGTATATTGCTACGACAAATTAAGACTAAGTAATAAGAACAATGTATTTTTGTCTTGTTTTAAATATTTTATCTTATAACTACGATGATATGATATATTTTTTTCTTTTTTTTTCTCTTAAAATTAAAATTAACATTAATTATTGTTTTTCAATTGTCTGATAAAAAAATGAAAAAACTGGTGGCACGATAATAGTATTATTACTTTTAGTAGCCAGCTACATTTTGACTAATAAAACATGATTTGTGGGTATATATATACTCCACAAAGATTACTTTAATTTGTTAACTAATCAAATATTTCTTAACAAACCATCCAGGCCTAGCCTGGGTGGCCACCAGCACTTTCAGTGAAGGGGAGGTCTCGGGTTCAATCCTAAGGGGTGCCCGCATTTAATGACCAAACTGGAGAATGCCTTACCTGGTAGCGGTGGAGAGCTGGCTTGCCGTTTACCCGGGGTTTACCTGCGGTGGGGGGGCCAATGTGCTCTGGCCCATAGTGGGGTTCCTCGTAAAAAAAAAAAAAAAAAAAAAAAAAAAAAAAATTTCTTAACAAATCAATAAACAATTCTACAAAATCACCAAGAATCTTGTCATGACTCCCCACTAATCTATAACTGCCAATCTGAATTAAGGACTTCCTTTCTGTCTTTTCTTCTTGGTAAATAAAAAACTATAATATGCATATAAAATAAAATAAATTAATAATAAGTGTGTAGCTTTAGTGTTCAATTGAAGTCATTCATGTCAAATGATTGTCATGCTTTTTTCATGGATGGATTTATCATTTTTCAGGATCCTCCAATACTTAAAAGTAGTTACTAGTGAGAACTTTTTTTTTTTCAATTACGATGTATTTTAAAGATTTATCTAATCTAATTTAATAATAACTCTAAACGTCATCGTTAAGATGCAAAAAAAAAAAAAAAAAAAAAAAAAAAAAAAAAAAAATTTATAAAAATCAGTTACTGTGATATCAAAGTCAAAAGTAACCGTTATGTACAAGTCATATATGTACCTTAACGACAACTCTAAACACTATCATTAAAAAATTCTATTTAAATTAAATATATATACCGGTTATGTTATATCACACATAAAATCAGTACTAACTTTTTTGTCAATTGTATGTGAAAATGTTGATTAGTGCTCTAAGTGCACAAATTAGCAACATTTAGTGAAACTTAATATCCATAAATTATACTTATGCGTATAAGTTAACAATCATTCATTAAATGCACTAAAACTTAACTGGTCTGCCGTTATCGAAAAGTTTAACAAGCGACTCGCGGATTGGAAAACAAAAACACTATCCTTTAGTGGAAGATTAACACTCGTAAAGTCGGTATTGAACTCCCTTCCCTTATACTACTTTTCATTATTTAAATTTCCTGTTTGCATAATTAATAAGTTGGAAAGTATCCGCCGTGATTTCTTTTGAGGTGTGGTTCATCGGATAATAAAAAAATGGCATGAGTAAAATGGGAAAATATAATGCTTCCATATAACTTGGGAGGTCTAAATGTCGGGTCACTAAAAATAAAAAATTGGACTCTTTTAGGTAAGTGGTGGTGACGCTTCCTAAATGAAGAAAACTCTCTTTGGGTCCGGGTCATAAAAAGTATTTATGGACAATCGGGTGGGTTGGATATCACCGCTTCGCACTTGGACAACCCCCTTACCCATCATAGCGGAAGACTTTGGTCTAACATAATTAATCTCGGGCCTCCCTAAATAAGTTAGGGTGGGATTTCGTTAACTCTTTTTGTAAAGTAATAGGTAAAGGATTAGAGACACTGTTTTGGCTTGAACCTTATTGTGGATCAGAAACTCTCAATGTCAAATTTTCGAGGCTTTACAGGCTCGAATCTAACAAGAGGACAAAGGTTGCTGACCGAATTGTCTGGCTAAATAATGAAGTATATTTCACCTGGAATTGGTCTACTCCACCTCGAGGGAGAACTATAAATGAATTATCCAGCCTAATGGATCTAATCAAAACCCTCCAACCTTCGGGCAAAGAATCAGATAAGTGGAACTGGATTTTTTGTTCAAAAGGAAATTTCACATCCAATGAATGTAACTCTATAATCGAAGATCTAGTATACGTGAACAATCACACATCATCTCCAACGTCATTAAATAACTTGCTCCCTCAACAAATTGGGATCTTTGTTTGGAGGGCAAAGCAAAATAATCTTCCCGTGCGCTCGGAACTCGACAAACGATGCCCGGTTTGTGACGATGACATCGAGACTCTAGAGCATACTCTTTTAAATTGTAAAATAGCATCTGAGATGTGGGATCGCATTCGTAAATGGTGGTCATTAAGATCCATTAACAAATCAAGCATAATGAAATTGTTCAATGGTAAGAATCCAAATGCAAAATCGCAAAATGGTCGAAAATTATGGCAAGCGACCTTGTGGTTGATAGGTTACACAATTTGAAAAAAATAGAAATGAATATGCTTTCTGAAGAAATAAGCCTTCATGTGCTTCTATGCTCAATGAGATTCAAGCCAAAAGTTTCGAGTGGATATCATGCCGATGGATACATGGTAGTCTCGATTGGGCAAATTGGCTCTCTAACCCGCTCGCTTATGATGTCGACCCTCATAACAAAACGGGCATAGGCTAAGTGACAACAAAAGGTTTCTAAAAATTGTCGATAACTCTCAGTACTGCTACTCTACTGCTCGATCACATCTCTTCTCAAAAGGTTGTTTTGGGTTTTAAGGGCTAAATGGGTTATCATTGGTCGCTTTGTCGCTAATTTCTTAGTACTACGTTCTATGTTAGCCCGGCTTGGTTGCTCAAGTTGTTCCTTGTAGTCCTCTCGGACTTTTGGGGCTGTTTAGATGATAATTCTAAAACATGTATCCTGTTTCTATTATACCATTGTAACTATTTTGATATATAATAAAAATTTTATTTTCCTTTCAAAACAAAAATAAAATAAAAATAATAAAAAATAAGTTATAGTCACTAATTTCCATTTATACATGATTTTTAATGACAATTTATATTAGGGAAATGCTATAAAATGCCCACATTACATTGGATAAATGGTCATTAATGCTTAAATATTTTCTTTCCAATAACTACTTATTCAACCATCACAAATACTAGCATGCATACATTATATATATATATATATATATATATATATAAAATAAGTCACCTGAACTATTTCCCAATTAGGATTTGCAAACCTAGCTTCTAGAACAACATTTTGTAGCTCACTACTCAAAAGCTTCAATCTTTCTTTCACATCATGAATCTCTAACTCAAACGATTTGTAATTTAAATTCCTAACAATTTCACCAGACAATTTAGTATTCATAGAATTTACAACAAAATCCCTACTTACGCTAAACACAAACTAATATACAGTTTAGTAAAATCAATCCGTATCCAAATTCTTTATTTTTCCTCTTAATACCTCAAGTTCAAAACGTTGTCGTTCGCGTCGATTGCGTTATCTTTGAAATGTCCCGTTCTTATTGATTAAAAACGTTCCATATTAATTGATTTCGTTGCGAGGTTTTGACCTCTATATGAGACGTTTTTCAAAGACTGCGTTCATTTTTAAAACAAACCATAACCTTTATTTCATAAATAAAGGTTTAAAAAGCTTTACGTAGATTATCAAATAATGATAATCTAAAATATCCTGTTTACACACGACCATTACATAATGGTTTACATTACAAATATGTTACATCGAAATCAGTTTCTTGAATACAGTTTTTACACAATATCATACAAATATGGACTCCAAATCTTGTCCTTATTTTAGTATGCAACAGCGGAAGCTCTTAGTATTCACCTGAGAATAAACATGCTTTAAACGTCAACAAAAATGTTGGTGAGTTATAGGTTTAACCTATATATATCAAATCGTAACAATAGACCACAAGATTTCATATTTCAATACACATCCCATACATAGAGATAAAAATCATTCATATGGTGAACACCTGATAACCGACATTAACAAGATACATATATAAGAATATCCCCATCATTCCGGGACACCCTTCGGATATGATATAAATTTCGAAGTACTAAAGCATCCGGTACTTTGGATGGGGTTTGTTAGGCCCAATAGATCTATCTTTAGGATTCGCGTCAATTAGGGTGTCTGTTCCCTAATTCTTAGATTACCAGACTTAATAAAAAGGGGCATATTCGATTTCGATAATTCAACCATAGAATGTAGTTTCACGTACTTGTGTCTATTTTGTAAATCATTTATAAAACCTGCATGTATTCTCATCCCAAAAATATTAGATTTTAAAAGTGGGACTATAACTCACTTTCACAGATTTTTACTTCGTCGGGAAGTAAGACTTGGCCACTGGTTGATTCACGAACCTATAACAATATATACATATATATCAAAGTATGTTCAAAATATATTTACAACACTTTTAATATATTTTGATGTTTTAAGTTTATTAAGTCAGCTGTCCTCGTTAGTAACCTACAACTAGTTGTCCACAGTTAGATGTACAGAAATAAATCGATAAATATTATCTTGAATCAATCCACGACCCAGTGTATACGTATCTCAGTATTGATCACAACTCAAACTATATATATTTTGGAATCAACCTCAACCCTGTATAGTTAACTCCAACATTCACATATAGAGTGTCTATGGTTGTTCCGAAATATATATAGATGTGTCGACATGATAGGTCGAAACATTGTATACGTGTCTATGGTATCTCAAGATTACATAATATACAATACAAGTTGATTAAGTTATGGTTGGAATAGATTTGTTACCAATTTTCACGTATCTAAAATGAGAAAAATTATCCAATCTTGTTTTACCCATAACTTCTTCATTTTAAATCTGTTTTGAGTGAATCAAATTGCTATGGTTTCATACTGAACTCTATTTTATGAATCTAAACAGAAAAATGTACAGTTTTATGGTCAGAAAAATAAGTTACAAGTCATTTTTGTAAAGGTAGTCATTTCAGTCGAAAGAACGACGTCTAGATGACCATTTTAGAAAACATACTTCCACGTTGAGTTTAATCATAATTTTTGGATATAGTTTAATGTTCATAATAAAAATAATTTTCCCAGAATAACAACTTTTAAATCAAAGTTTATCATAGTTTTTAATTAACTAACCCAAAACAGCCCGCGGTGTTACAACGACGGCGTAAATCCGGTTTTACGGTGTTTTTCGTGTTTCCAGGTTTTAAATCATTAAGTTAGCATATCATATAGATATAGAACATGTGTTTAGTTGATTTTAAAAGTCAAGTTAGAAGGATTAACTTTTATTTGCGAACAAGTTTAGAATTAACTAAACTATGTTCTAGTGATTACAAGTTTAAACCTTCGAATAAGATAGCTTTATATGTATGAATTGAATGATGTTATGAACATCATTACTACCTCAAGTTCCTTGGATAAACCTACTGGAAATGAAAAAAATAGATCTAGCTTCAAAGGATCCTTGGATGGCTTGAAAGTTCTTGAAGCAGAATCATGACACGAAAACAATTTCAAGTAAGATTACCACTAGAAATAAGATTGTTATAGTTATAGAAATTGAATTAAAATTTGAATATGATTATTACCTTGTATTAGAAAGATAACCTACTGTAAGTAACAAAGGTTTCTTGATCTTGGATGATTATTTGGAATGGATTTAGAAAACTTGGAAGTAAACTTGCAATCTTGGAAGTATTCTTGATTTTATGAAACTATAACTTTTGGAATTTATGAAGAACACTTAGAACTTGATGATAGAACTTGAGAGAGATCAATTAGATGAAGAACATTGAAGAATGAAAGTGTTTGTAAGTGTTTTTGGTCGTTGGTGTATGGATTAGATATAAAGGATATGTAATTTTGTTTTCATGTAAATAAGTCATGAATGATTACTCATATTTTTGTAATTTTATGAGATATTTCATGCTAGTTGCCAAATGATGGTTCCCACATGTGTTAGGTGACTCACATGGGCTGCTAAGAGCTGATCATTGGAGTGTATATACCAATAGTACATACATCTAAAAGCTGTGTATTGTACGAGTACGAATACGGGTGCATACTAGTAGAATTGTTGATGAAACCGAACGAGGATGTAATTGTAAGCATTTTTGTTAAGTAGAAGTATTTTTATAAGTGTCTTGAAGTCTTTCAAAAGTGTATGAATACATATTAAAACACTACATGTATATACATTTTAACTGAGTCATTAAGTCATCGTTAGTCGTTACATGTAAATGTTGTTTTGAAACCTTTAGGTTAACGATCTTGTTGAATGTTGTTAACCCATTGTTTATTATAATAAATGAGATGTTAAATTGTTATATTATCATGATATTATGATATATAATATATCTTAGTATGATATATATACAGTTAAATGTCGTTACAACGATAATCGTTACATATATGTCTCGTTTCGAAATCATTAAGTTAGTAGTCTTATTTTTACATATGTATTTCATTGTTAATACACTTAATAATATATTTACTTATCATTTAACATAATTAACCAAGTGTATCAATATTTTAATATGATTCATATGTACCTAGTAAGACGTTGTTATAACGATAATCGTTATATATATCGTTTTCTAGTTTCTTAAATTAATAGTCTCATTTTTATGTATATAACTCATTGTTAAAATACCTAATGAGATACATACTTATAATAAAATCATGTTAACTATATATATATAACCATATATATGTCATCGTATAGTTTTTACAAGTTTTAACGTTCGTGAATCACCGGTCAACTTGGGTGGTCAATTGTCTATGTGAAACCTATTTCAATTAATCAAGTCTTAACAAGTTTGATTGCTTAACATGTTGGAAACACTTAATCATGTAAATAACAATTTCATTTAATATATATATATATAAATATAAACATGGAAAAGTTCGGGTCACTACAGTACCTACCCGTTAAATAAATTTCGTCCCGAAATTTTAAGCAGTTGGAGGTGTTGACGTATCTTCTGGAAATAAATGCGGGTATTTCTTCTTCATCTGATCTTCACGCTCCCAGGTGAACTCGGGTCCTCTACGAGCATTCCATCAAACCTTAACAATCGGTATCTTGTTTTGTTTAAGTCTCTTAACCTCACGATCCATTATTTCGACGGGTTCTTCAATGAATTGAAGTTTTTCATTGATTTGGATTTCGTTCAACGGAATTGTGAGATCTTCTTTAGCAAAACATTTCTTCAAATTTAAGACATGGAAAGTGTTATGTACAGCCGCGAGTTGTTGAGGTAGCTCCAGTTGGTAAGCTACTGGTCCGACACGATCTATAATCTTGAATGGTCCAATGTACCTTGGATTTAGTTTCCCCCGTTTACCAAATCGAACAACGCCTTTCCAAGGTGAAACCTTAAGCATGACCATTTCTCTAATTTCAAACTCTATATCTTTTCTTTTACTGTCCGCGTGGCTCTTTTGTCGACTCGGGCGGTTTTCAATCTTTGTTGAATTTGGATGATTTTCTCGGTAGTTTCTTGTATTATCTCCGGACCCGTAATCTGTCTATCCCCCACTTCACTCCAACAAATCGGAGACCTGCACTTTCTACCATAAAGTGCTTCAAACGGCGCCATCTCAATGCTTGAATGGTAGCTGTTGTTGTAGGAAAATTCTGCTAACGGTAGATGTCGATCCCAACTGTTTACGAAATCAATAACACAAGCTCGTAGCATGTCTTCAAGTGTTTGTATCATCCTTTCGCTCTGCCCATCAGTTTGTGGATGATAGGCAGTACTCATGTCTAGACGAGTTCCCAATGCTTGCTGTAATGTCTGCCAGAATCTTGAAATAAATCTGCCATCCCTATCAGAGATAATAGAGATTGGTATTCCATGTCTGGAGACGACTTCCTTCAAATACATTCGTGCTAACTTCTCCATCTTGTCATCTTCTCTTATTGGCAGGAAGTGTGCTGACTTGGTGAAACGATCAACTATTACCCAAATAGTATCATAACCACTTGCAGTCCTTGGCAATTTAGTAATGAAATCCATGGTAATGTTTTCCCATTTCCATTCCGGGATTTCAGGTTGTTGTAGTAGACCTGATGGTTTCTGATGTTCAGCTTTGACCTTAGAACACGTCAAACATTCTCCTACATATTTAGCAATATCGGCTTTTATACCTAGCCACCAAAAATTTTTCTTAAGATCCTTGTACATCTTCCCCGTTCCAGGATGTATTGAGTATCTGGTTTTATGAGCTTCTCTAAGTACCATTTCTCTCATATCGCCAAATTTTGGTACCCAAATTCTTTCAGCCCTATACCGGGTTCCGTTTTCCCGAATATTAAGATGCTTCTCCGATCCTTTGGGTATTTCATCCTTTAAATTTCCCTCTTTTAAAACTCCTTGTTGCGCCTCCTTTATTTGAGTAGTAAGGTTAGTGTGAATCATTATATTCATAGATTTTACTCGAATGGGTTCTCTGTCCTTTCTGCTCAAGGCGTCGGCTACCACATTTACCTTCCCCGGGTGGTAACGAATCTCAAAGTCGTAATCATTCAACAATTCAATCCACCTACGCTGCCTCATATTCAGTTGTTTCTGATTAAATATGTGTTGAAGACTTTTGTGGTCGGTATATATAATACTTTTGACCCCATATAAGTAGTGCCTCCAAGTCTTTAATGCAAAAACAACCGCGCCTAATTCCAAATCATGCGTCGTATAATTTTGCTCGTGAATCTTCAATTGTCTAGACGCATAAGCAATCACCTTCGTCCGTTGCATTAATACACAACCGAGACCTTGCTTTGATGCGTCACAATAAATCACAAAATCATCATTCCCTTTAGGCAATGACAATATAGGTGCCGTAGTTAGCTTTTTCTTCAATAATTGAAACGCCTTCTCTTGTTCATCCTTCCATTCAAATTTCTTCCCTTTATGCGTTAATGCAGTCAAGGGTTTTGCTATTTTGGAGAAATCTTGGATGAATCTTCTGTAGTAACCAGCCAATCCTAAAAATTGACGTATATGCTTCGGAGTTTTTGGGGTTTCCCACTTTTCAACGGTTTCGATCTTTGCCGGGTCCACCTGGATACCTTCTTTGTTCACTATGTGACCGAGGAATTGAACTTCTTCCAACCAAAATGCACACTTTGAAAACTTAGCGTACAGTTTTTCTTTCCTCAATACTTCTAGCACTTTTCTCAAATGTTCTTCGTGCTCTTGATCATTCTTTGAGTAAATAAGTATGTCATCGATGAAAACAATGACAAACTTTTCAAGATATGGCCCACACACTCGGTTCATAAGGTCCATGAACACAGCTGGTGCGTTAGTCAATCCAAACGGCATAACCATAAACTCGTAATGAGCATAACGCGTCCTAAAAGCAGTTTTTGGAATATCATCCTCCTTTACTCGCATTTGATGATATCCAGAACGTAAATCGATCTTCGAATAAACCGACGAGCCTTGTAGTTGATCAAATAAGTCGTCAATTCTCGGCAGTGGATAACGGTTTTTGATGGTAAGTTTGTTCAACTCTCTGTAGTCAATACACAACCTAAATGTACCATCCTTCTTCTTGACAAACAAAACAGGAGCTCCCCATGGTGATGTGCTTGGTCGAATGAAACCACGTTCTAATAGTTCTTGTAGTTGGCTTTGCAGTTCTTTCATCTCGCTGGGTGCGAGTCTATAAGGAGCACGAGCTATTGGTGCAGCTCCTGGTACAAGATCTATTTGAAATTCAACAGATCGATGTGGAGGTAGTCCCGGTAATTCTTTCGAAAATATATCGGGAAATTCTTTTACGACGGAAACATTATTGATGCTCTTTTCTTCAGTTTGTACTTTATGGACGTGTGCTAGAACAGCATAGCAACCTTTTCTTATTAGTTTTTGTGCCTTCAAATTACTAATAAGATGTAGCTTCATGTTGCCCTTTTCTCCGTACACCATTAAGGGTTCTCCTTCTTCTCGTACAATGCGAATTGTATTTTTATAACATACGATCTCTGCTTTCACCTTCTTCAGCCAGTCCATGCCAACTATTACATCAAAACTCCCTAACTCTACTGGTATCAAATCAATCTTAAATATTTCGCTACCCAGTTTAATTTCTCGATTTCGGCATATATTATCTGCTGAAATTAATTTACCGTTTGCTAATTCGAGTAAAAATTTACTATCCAATGGCGTCAATGGACAACTTAATTTAGCACAAAAATCTCTACTCATATAGCTTCTATCCGCACCTGAATCAAATAAAACGTAAGCAGATTTATTGTCAATAAGAAACGTACCCGTAACAAGCTCCGGGTCTTCCTGTGCCTCTGCCGCATTAATATTGAAAACTCTTCCGCGGCCTTATCCATTCGTGTTCTCCTGGGTCGGGAAATTTCTAATAATGTTGCCCGGTTTTCCACATTTATAGCAAACTACATTGGCATAACTTGCTCCGACACTACTTGCTCCGCCATTACTCGTTTCGACACCATTTGTTCCTTTCGTTCTGTTAACCCCTGGTCCGTAGACCTCACACTTCGCCGCGCTATGACCATTTCTTTTACACTTGTTGCAAAATTTGGTGCAGAACCCCGAGTGATACTTTTCACACCTTTGGCATAGCTGCTTCTGATTGTTGTTGTTGTTGCGGTTGTTATTGTTGTTGGGATGATTGTTGTAGTTGCTGTTGTTGTTGTTGTTGTTGGGCCGTTTGTTGTAGTTGCGATTGATGTTGCGATTGTTGGGATAATTGTTGCGATTATTATTGTAATTGCTGTTGTTATTGTATTGGTGATTCTTATCACCGTTTTCCTCCCACTTTCTTTTGACTTGCTTCACATTGGCCTCTTCAGCCGTCTGTTCTTTAATTCTTTCCTCAATATGGTTCACTAGTTTGTGAGCCATTCTACATGCCTGTTGTATGGAGGCGGGCTCGTGTGAACTTATATCTTCTTGGATTCTTTCCGGTAATCCTTTCACAAACGCGTCGATCTTCTCTTCCTCATCTTCGAACGCTCCCGGACACAATAGGCACAATTCTGTGAATCGTCTTTCGTACGTGGTAATATCAAATCCTTGGGTTCGTAACCCTCTAAGTTCTGTCTTGAGCTTATTGACCTCGGTTCTGGGACGGTACTTCTCGTTCATCAAGTGCTTGAATGCTGACCGCGGTAGTGCGTACGCATCATCTTATCCCACTTGCTCTAGATAGGTATTCCACCATGTTAACGCAAAACCTGTGAAGGTATGCGTAGCGTACTTCACTTTGTCCTCTTCAGTACACTTACTTATGGCAAACACCGATTTGACCTTCTCGGTCCACCGTTTCAATCCGATCGGTCCTTCGGTTCCATCAAATTCCGAAGGTTTGCAGGCAGTGAATTCTTTGTAGGTGCATCCTACACGATTTCCTGTACTGCTAGATCCAATGTTATTGTTGGTATGTAGCGCAGCCTGTACTGCGGCTATGTTTGAAGCTAGAAAAGTACGGAATTCCTCTTCATTCATATTCACGGTATGTCGAGTAGTCGGTGCCATTTCCTTCAAAATAGTCAAATGGAACAAGTTAATCATACAGAATATTAAGAGTAGTTAATAGTACTTCGTAGCATAATATGAACTCATTTATAAAAGCTTTTTCTTGATATTAGCGTTTTATAAGTTTAAATTCGGGTAGTACCTACCCATTAAGTTCATACTTAGTAGCTAATATACAATCCAACTACTACAATTCTATATGAAAAACTGATTATAATAATATTTCGCGTTCAAACTTTTATACAATATTTTACAAACTTACAATACCGCTTATTTTACATAAAGCATGAAATATAGCACACAATAACTTTGATACAAGATAGTTGTGAAGATAATTCTAGCTAGTACACAAGTCATTCAGCAAAGGCAATAAAGACACGTAATTCATACGTCCAGAAACAAGTCATGCATTCTGGTTTTACTAGGACTACTTCCCATCCTTGGTCTTGTGGAACATAACCGTTATGGCCGTTGATAAGACAGCGTGTTGTAACGTCGTCAAAGGGACGAGGGTTACGTAATGACCAACAGTCTCTTAATAACCTAAAAACCTCATTTCTTACCCCAATTACCGACTCCGTCACTTGTGGGAACGTTTTGTTTAATAGTTGTAGCCCGATGTTCTTTTTCTCACTTTGGTGAGAAGCGAACATTACTAACCCGTAAGCATAGCATGCTTCTTTATGTTGCATGTTAGCCGCTTTTTCTAAATCATGAAGTCCTATATTCGGATACATTGAGTCAAAATAATTTCTTAACCCGTTGCGTAAAATAGCATTTGGGTTCCCCGCAATATATGCGTCAAAGTAAACACATTCGTAACTTATGGGTTTCCCAATGTGATATCCCCCATCTTTCAAACGAAAGTCTCTTATAAACCAAGACATTCTTGGAACGTTCTTCGAATGTCTTACAAACTGATTTCGCCGTAAATAGTTGTGCCGAAGAATTCTGACCGACTCTAGACAAGATTTCATCAATCATGTCTCCGGGTAGGTCTCTTAAAACATTGGGTTATCTATCCATTTTGTGTTTTTATACTGTAAAATAGACAAGAGTTAGATTCATAAAAAAAATACTTATTAATACAAGCAATTTTTACATATATCATAAAGCATAAGCACACTATATTACATATATTACACCACACGAATACAACTATCTTATTTCGACTCGCTCGTTTTCTTCTTCTTCGATTTTGGTTCGTTTTGCCAAGTTTCTAGGGATATATGATGTTCCCCTAATACGAGCTATCGTTTTCCACAACGGTTTAGAAAAACCTGGTGGTTTAGAGGTTCCTGGGTCATTATTACAACTTAAGGGCTTCGGGGGTTGACGATACATATAAAGTTCATCGGGGTTGGAATTAGATTTCTCTATTTTTATGCCCTTTCCCTTATTATTTTCTTTTGCCTTTTTAAATTCAGTTGGGGTAATTTCTATAACATCATCGGAATTCTCATCGGAATCCGATTCATCGGAGAATTGGTAATCCTCCCAATATTTTGTTTCCTTGGCGAAAATACCATTGACCATAATTAACCTTGGTCGGTTGGTTGAGGATTTTCTTTTACTTAACCGTTTTATTATTTCCCCCACAGGTTCTATTTCCTCCTCCGGTTCCTCCTCTTCCGGTTCTGATTCTTCTTCCGGTTCTGATTCTTCTTCCGGTTCTTCTTCGGGAACTTGTGAATCAGTCCAATATATATTCGACTCTTCGTTATTATTAGGTGAGTCAATGTGATTTGTGCTAGAGGTAGACATCTATCACACAATATCAAACATGTTAAGAGATTAATATATCACATAATATATACATGTTAATAATATATAGTTTCCAACAAAAATGTTAAGCAATCATTTTTAAAGAAAACACGGTCGAAGTCCAGACGCACTAATGCATCCTAACAAACTCGATAAGACACACTAATGCAAATTTTCTGGTTCTCTAAGACCAACTCTCGGATACCAACTGAAATGTCCCGTTCTTATTGATTAAAAACGTTCCATATTAATTGATTTCGTTGCGAGGTTTTGACCTCTATATGAGACGTTTTTCAAAGACTGCATTCATTTTTAGAACAAACTGATATTGCTCAATAACATCATATATATCTATCGCAATATCACCTAAAACGCTCTATAATCGAAGATAATGAAGGTAATCTACAAGTGATAAGACAAGATGCGCGAATTTGTATCGGAAGAATGATTTGCAAAGAATTTTGGTGATTTATGACATTGGTCGATCCCGATACGAGTTAGGGTCAAGATAGCACTCTAAAATGATAAAACAAGGCTTCCGATATGTTAGGGTTCGTCCAAATGAACTAATATTAAAAAGAAAACGAAACAGTTCCTAAAAGCACATCAGGACGCCGTCTTGGTTCTTAGGACGACGTCCTGATCTTCACATCGAGACGCCGTCTCGGTCCTTTGGGACGCCGTCTAGCTCTGTAAAGTAGGACGCCGTCCTGCCTTTTAGGACGACGTCCCAAAGTAGGTGTACCCGACTTTTCTGCTTTTTACCTAATTTCTCCACCTTAAAACCTCATTTTTGGGACTGTTTCATTAGAGTTACGCACCAGAGAGTTTTAGAGGCGATTTTCAGGAGCTATTTGGAGAATTCCAACCTCTTTGAAGAGGCTCAACATCAAGGCATCATCCATCAACATCTTCTTCATCCAAGAACTCTTGTTCTTGTAGGTTATTCACTTGTTCTCAGAAATGATTTCAGTTTATAATTTGATTGTATTGTTGTCTGTTACCATGATTGTTGGCTAGTTTCTATAATGTTTGTCTAGATTAATAACCAAGGTATTGGATGTAATCTTATTGATTGAATGTATTATGCGTGATAGATTGAAGCTTGAATTGAGAACCATGCTTATTGTTGTTAAAACCATTTGTATCTAGTTAATTGATATGTTGTTGATAAAGAGAACTCTTGTTGATGTATCATATTGATTTACAATCAACTTGTCTTAGATTGATTGTATGCTAAACCGGACCAAGGGGGTAAACTAGATTAAAACGGTTAAACAAAATAGGAATGAATTGTGTAGAGCGAACGCAAAGACAATTGTTATTCAAGTCTTTGATCTTGTTGATCAACTAGTCACAAACGAAAAGGTCTAAGTTATAGGGAACCCTCGCTTAGTAATTCTAGTTTGAGTACTTGCTAAAGAGAACTCTTGGCGAGTCGATTTAGGTGATTAGCATACTTATAGTTATTTGATTACAAATACAAAAACTATAGTGAAAAGGGAACCCTTGATCTTGTTATTGTATTTGCGTGTTTATCCGAGAGAACTCTTAGTGAACCTATTAGATAACTACACACATAATTATTCAATCAGGGCTTAATATCTAATTTACATCCAATACCGAGGGTAAAATATCTAGATAAACATTTCATCTCTTTGATTTAATTCAAAACTATCTTACTTGCTTTATTTGCATTTATTTGTATCTTATAATCCAAAAGACTAAAAATATTGTTTTTACATTTAACCTTCTTTGATTTGGCTAAATCGTTAAAACAGCCACAAAACATAAAACTTGTACTTTTACTTTAATTCACTTAGTTAATCATAATATAGTTTCTAATTCTAGTTTGACTGATATAACTGTCCTTGGAACGATACACGGAACTAAACCAGTTTCTATACTACTACACGATCGGGTACACTGCCCGTTAGTGTGTAGCAATCTTAAATCGGTATTTTTCCATATTATTTACAAGACAATTTTATACGACACTTTTCACACATCAAGTTTTTGGCGCCGCTGCCGGGGACAGTTTTGTGTCAAAATAGGATTATTAACTAATTTGTGATTTTAAGTAGTTTCTTAATTATTTTTAAATTATTAATAGTCTTTGATTTTAATTTTTGTAGAATCGGTATGTGTGATAGTTTTTGTTAGTTGTGTGATTGACAGATTATAGGTTGCATATGCCACATACCCGAAGTTCAGAATCTCCATTATTTACACCATTGACAGAACCGGATAGAAAGCTTGGTAGGATCCCAAAAGAAGTACTTGATATTTTTGAATCTTCATCAAAGCAGGAAACTTTTGATTCAGAATCAAGTACCACCAAGCCTAGATATTCAGACTTTGGTAAACCCGTTCAACCCCCAAATTTTGAAATGGAAGGAGAAAGACCATTGGTACCACGACAATCAATGGCAGCAAAGATGAAAGCAACCCGGACCGGACAAGGTAGTGCTATTACTCCACCTACTGGTGAGGTAACTTTTGAAATAAAAGGACCTATTCTTCAAATGATTAATAACAGGTGTCAATTTGGTGGTGGTCCGAATGAAGATGCAAACGAACATATTCGTCTCTTTCAAGAGATATGTCTTCTATTTAAACTTAAACCAGAAACTGACCAGGCCATATTATTAAGACTTTTCCCTTGGACACTCCAAGGGGAAGCACGAAGTTGGTTAGATTCATTGGCCGAGGCTACGATAGAAACGTGGGATGGTATGTTGGAAAAATTTCTTAAGAAATATTTTCCAGCATCCAAGTCCGCGAGACTCCAACACGAAATTACCCAATTCTGTCAAAAGCCGATGGAAACCCTGTACGAAGCATGGAATCGATTTTCCAAAATGCTAAGAGGTTGTCCAAACCATGGTTTGGATACCTTTCAAAAGGTCCAAATCTTTTACAAAGGTTGTGATGTAGCGACCCGAATTTCAATTGACCAAGCGGCCGGTGGTTCTCTTATGGACAAAACCGAGCAAGAGGCTTATGAGATAATCGAGAAACTAGCCGATTATTCTCACGAGTGGCATCAAGAACGCCCAATTACTCGAAATGCTCAAGTCCAAAGCGCCGGTGCTTATGATGACTTAAGCTCCCTAGGTGTAAAAATAGATGGTGTTGTCCGAAACATGGACAAAATCACCAAGGAAATCCATAGTATGAAAGTAGGTTGTGAATACTGTGGAGGTCTCCACTTAGGAAAAGATTGTGATGCCGGGTTAACCATGGCTCAAAAAGAAGAAGTGGCTTTTATAAGCCAAAGAAATAATAACCAGTTTCAGGGAAGAGCCCAATTTAACCGTAACTTTAACAACCCCTACAACCCTCAAGGTCAAAATTCTAATTTTCAACAAGGGTCAAGTAGTGGGTTCCAACAACAAACTCCGGGTTATTATCAAAAACCCCAACAGGAGGAGAAAAAGTCAAATTTAGAGAGTATGTTGGAAAAGTTAATTGCATCACAAACTCAGCTTGTCACAAACATAAATCAAACCAACGAGAAAAACGAACACCAGTTTCGAAACCAACAAGCCTCAATCCAAAATTTGGAAAAACAAATGAGTGGTTTAGCCAATTTACTGAGTGAAAGGAAACCAGGTAGTTTACCGGGCGATACCAACAAGAACCCACGAAATGAGCACACCAATGTTATCACCACACGGAGTGGCTTAGCATACGATGCTCCAAAAATGCCCGAAAATTCTGATTTCAGAGTTCCATTGAACCAAAACGATGAACCGGTTAAGGAGCCGGAAAAAGTGGTTGAAAAGGAAGAACGGGAAAAACCCGTAGTGAAACCATATCAACCACCGCTCCCATTCCCAAGAAAACAACAACAAGAAAGGCTGGAAGCCGAAAGGCTAAAATTTCGACATATGTTTAAACAAATAAACATAAACATGCCTTTTATTGATGTTATCTCAGGTATGCCAAAGTATGCTAAGTTTTTAAAAGACTTACTTACTAACCGAAAGAAGATGGAAAGCGTTTCATCAGTAACCTTAAATGCTAGATGTTCCGCGCTGGTGTCTAACACACTTCCTGAAAAGCTTCAAGATCCGGGTAGTTTTACTATTCCATGTCTAATGGGTGACCTTGATTGCATGAGGGCATTAGCCGATTTGGGGGCTAGTATCAATTTAATGCCCTATTCAATTTACCTTAAATTAGCCCCTGGGGAAATCAAAACCACACGAATGGCTATTCAACTAGCTGATCGCTCTATAAAATTCCCTCGAGGAATAATAGAGAATTTGTTAGTTAAGACCGGGAATCTGATCTTTCCGGCTGACTTTGTGGTTTTAGACATGGAAGTTGATGAAAGAATACCAATTATTTTGGGTAGGCCATTTTTAAATACTGCTCGATGTGTCATTGATGTTTATGACCAGCAGTTGACCCTTAGAATTGGTGAAGCTAGTGCGACTTTTGCAATTGACAAGTCATTGAAATATCCTGAATCTACAGATGATACTTGTTATTTTATGCAAAGTATAGATTCGCATTATGAGTTCTTGCAAGAATCTCCCGAATCGGATGAAACAGGTGTATACGATTTGGCAAATGGAGATGATGAATTCACTGAAGAAGAAATGGATGTGATGGCCACATTTTTGATGGCAAATGAGTGTGAACCTACTGAAGAGGAAATAGAAAAACTGAGCAAGGATAGCAAGTACCGGAGTCGATCCTCAATTGAGGAACCTCCCATTTTGGAGCTTAAGCCGCTCCCTGATCATCTTGAGTACGCTTTCCTTCAGGAAGATTCAAAGCTTCCGGTAATTATTTCCTCACTTCTCTCTGAACATGAGAAAGAACGTCTTGTTTCCTTGTTACAGGCCCACAAACCGGACATTGCATGGAAAATTCATGATATAAAAGGAATTAGTCCTTCTTATTGCACACACAAGATCTTAATGGAAGAAAATTCCAAACCAGTGGTGCAACGTCAAAGGAGACTAAATCCTCATATGCAAGACGTTGTCAAGAAGGAAATCATTAAATTGCTAGATGCAGGTCTAATCTACCCAATCTCAGACAGTCCGTGGATAAGCCCGATTCATTGTGTTCCAAAAAAGGGTGGTATAACTGTTACCACAAATGATAAGGACGAGCTTATCACGACACGAACTGTTACGGGGTGGCGGGTTTGTATAGATTATCAAAAGTTAAACGAAGCCACAAGAAAAGACCATTTTCCTCTACCATTTATTGATCAAATGTTAGAGAGACTTGCAGGAAATAGCTTTTATTGTTTCCTAGATGGTTTTTCGGGGTACTTTCAAATTCCCATCTCCCCCGAAGATCAAGAAAAGACTACCTTCACGTGTCCCTATGGCACCTTCTCATATCGCCGAATGCCCTTTGGTCTATGTAATGCTCCTGCGACATTCCAAAGGTGTATGATGGCCATTTTCCACGATATGATTGAGGATTGCATGGAAGTGTTCATGGACGATTTTTCAGTCTTCGGTGACACTTTTGATTCATGCCTTCTAAATTTGGAGAAAATGCTAATCAGGTGTGAGAAGTCGAACTTAGTGCTAAATTGGGAGAAATGCCACTTTATGGTTAAAGAAGGCATTGTCTTAGGGCACAAAATCTCAAGTGTTGGTATTCAGGTGGATCCAGCAAAGGTTGACGTCATCGCCAACCTTCCACCTCCTTCAAACGTAAAGGGTGTGAGAAGTTTTCTTGGGCATGCCGGGTTTTACCGGCGATTTGTTAAGGATTTTTCAAAAATTGCAACGCCATTAAATAAACTTCTTGAAAAAGATGCACCCTTTGTTTTCACAAGTGAATGCACTAAGGCATTCAAAATTTTAAAAGAAAAACTTGTCAACGCACCAATAATCATAGCTCCAAATTGGTCATTACCATTCGAGCTAATGTGTGATGCATCGGATTTTGCGGTTGGTTCAGTTTTGGGCCAACGGGTTGAGAAACATTTTCAACCCATTTATTATGCGAGCAAGACTTTACAAGGAGCCCAATTAAATTACACAACAACAGAAAAAGAGCTCCTTGCGATCGTCTTTTCCTTTGACAAATTCCGATCTTATCTTGTCCTATCAAAGACAGTTGTCTTCACTGATCATTCGGCATTAAAATACCTTTTCTCTAAGCCGGATGCAAAACCTCGATTGCTAAGGTGGGTCTTGGTTTTGCAAGAATTTGATATCGAGATTAAGGACAAGAAAGGTGCAGAAAATCTCGCGGCTGACCATCTTTCTAGACTCGAAAATCCCAATCTTGAAATACTCCATGATTCGAGTATTAAAGATGATTTTCCCGGTGAATACCTAATGAGAGTAGAAAAGGTGGAAGATCCGTGGTATGTTGACTTCGCCAATTACATTGTTGGGGGGTACCTAGAAACTGGTTGGTCACATCAGAAAAGAAAGAAATTCTTTAGTGACCTAAAATACTATTTTTGGGAAGACCCTTATTTATTCAGGCGATGTGCGGATGGAATTATTCGTAGGTGTGTTGCGGGGAAGGAATGCACCGAAATTCTGCTTGACTGTCACCGTGGTCCCACAGGTGGGCACTTTGGTCCCCAAATCACGGGGAAGAAAGTTTACGAGGCCGGTTTCTATTGGCCTACAATATTCAAAGATGCCTACGCTGTTTGCAAGGCTTGTGACGCGTGCCAACGGGCCGGTCAAATAACTAAACGGGATGAAATGCCTCAACAAAGCATCCAAGTATGCGAGGTGTTCGATGTTTGGGGAATTGACTTTATGGGCCCCTTTCCAAAATCTCATTCTTACCTTTACATACTTGTCGCCATAGATTATGTTTCTAAATGGGCGGAGGCAAAACCTCTACCAACAAATGATGGCCGAGTAGTGGTAAACTTTTTGATGGAACTTTTCTCTAGGTTTGGCACGCCAAAAGCTCTTATAAGTGACCGGGGCACCCACTTCTGCAATAAGCAAATGGAAAAGGTGTTGAAAAGATATGGAGTAATCCATAAAATTTCGACATCCTATCATCCTCAGACGAGTGGGCAAGTAGAAAACACCAACCGGTCATTAAAACGCATACTAGAAAAGACCGTTGGTGCTAATCCAAAAGAGTGGTCAAACAAGTTATATGATGCATTGTGGGCATTTCGCACGGCCTACAAAACACCGATTGGAACAACTCCTTTCCGTATGGTATACGGAAAAGCATGCCATCTCCCGTTGGAGATTGAACATAAAGCACATTGGGCGTTAAGGGCATGCAATTTGGATTACCAAGAAGCGGGTCGGTTACGTTTGACCCAGCTAAATGAATTAGACGAGTTGAGGCTTGAAGCCTATGACAACTCTCTAATTTACAAGGAAAAAACTAAACAATGGCACGACAAGAGATTGAAAGATCCAAAAGAATTCATGGAAGGAGATCGTGTCCTTGTTTACAACTCTCGTTTCAAGTTATCGCCAGGAAAACTTAAGTCCCGATGGACGGGACCATTTGTGGTTAGAAGAGTGTACCCTTATGGTACAATTGAAATGGTAAACTGGAAAGGCGATATTTTTAAAGTGAATGGCCACCGGGTCAAACACTATGTTGATGGTCCCCTGGAAATTGAGGATGAGGTTAGCCTCAAATTCAAGAAAAATGCCTAAATCTAAATGGGGACGAGTTTGGTGAACGACTCGTAAAAAATGGTTCACATTTGTAATTAGGTTTGTATTGTGTGCGCGATAAATTTTTGTTTGGTACAAAATGATTAACGTATGACCTCTAAACGCGAACGACTCGAAATATCAGATCAGTGGGTTTTAGTGTTGTGGGACGCCGTCCCAAATAGGCTAGACGACGTCCCGAATTGCATATCAAGACGCCGTCCCACTGGTCAAGACGTCGTCCCGGTTTAAAAGTCTAGACGCCGTCTAGGTTCACAAGACGCCGTTCCGAACCCCGAGTCAGAAAAATAATACGCGTTTTATAGACCTACCCACTCATTTTTCATCTACAAAATACACTCTTCTCTATTTTTCTCTGCCCTAACCCGAACCACACTCCAAAAACCCTAATTTCTACTTCAAATTCGCGATTTCCTCTTCAATTTCAAGCTTGAAATCATGAACTTTTGGGTATGAATACTCCATTTCTTCACTTTTCTTTATCAATTACTTAAATTGTATATATCTATCAATTGGTTAAAGATAAGTGTGGGGTGTTTGATTTGCATGATTATTGTTAAGATTAACATACCTTAGATGTTTAAATTGCCCTTATGTGTTTATTTTGCAAAGATTAATTGTTCTTAAGGGGTTTGTTCATGATGCTAGGGTTTGTAGAATTTAAATCCGAATTTTGAGTGCTTAATTTATGATGTTGGGTTTATGTTTGATGTTTATGATTCTTGTGAAGTATTTAATTGTGTTGGTGATGTTGATGTCAACTTGGCCGGGTCGTTTTTGAAAGTTAGTGAATTTCTAAGCATATTGTGAATTGTAATGAATTTATGAAATGTGTATGCTTGTTTTTCATTTGTAAGGTCATGTTGAATCAAATAAGGGAATGGAATGCCATAATGTATGATGTTATAAGGTCATTTGAGCTAAAAGTTGTGAAAATTGTATTATGATTTGTGATGAATATGATTAGAATGCAAAGTTAAATGTTATGACCTATGACACAACATACTTGAATCCTTTAAGTCCTAAGTTTGTGCTACTTTGTGATGTTATGATTTTCATTTTTTTAAAGTGTGTTAATGAATTCAAGTTGACTTTGGTTGACTCTGGTATAAACTTGTGAACATGCACTTTGGTGTAAATGAATCATAATACTTTTGAACTAGGAATTGAATGATTAAGTTCTCCTGCTACTCGGTTATGTTTTAGCTAACATTAACACAACGGTTTCTATGTTCTTTTGGTTTTGTGTATAATGTTTTGCAGGGACAACCAAGCAGAGGAGGACCGGCTAAAAGAGGAAGGCCATCAGGTTTGGCTCCACCAAGACAACCACCACCACCACCACCACAACAACATCATTCATCGTCTTCTTCCGGAGAAGAAGAGGAGGAGGATCTAAATGATCCTCGGGTTTGGTTAACACAGGTACAGAATGACGAAGACTACACCGAAACTTTTGAGAGAATAAACCGCAGGCCCATTAATGCTACTTGGTATTTTATTTGGGGGCCATTGGAGGAGGAGGGCATGCGCCGACATGTTACTAATTTACTCGCCATTCCTTACGGTAGAGTAGTAGCCCACGCCTGGGAACATGTTTTTAGCATCAATGAACCAATCTACCCGGTGCTTCTTAAAGAATTCTACTCTACTATGCGGTTTAGCAATGTAAGTGATTATTTGTCAACTGAGTTTCTACGGTTTCGTCTAGGAGGCCAAGACAGGGGTTTGAGCAGTTTTCAGCTTTGTCGAATTCTGGGTATTTTTGAGGAACTCACCGACACACAGTTAGGTGAATACTTGAGGGCTTCTGATTATGTTGGCCGACATCAGTTTGATGACACTTCTTATTGGCACATAATTTGTAAACCAAATAATGCGCCTGCACATTTTCGATCAAGCAAACACCGGTACAACGAAATCGCAGCCCGGGATGATAAGCTGCTTCACCGACTCATCGCATGTACTTTTAATGCAAGGATTGAGGGACATGAGAAGGTGAAAACATTAGATTTGTGGATTATGGATCAAATCAAGCGGGGGGCCTATACCGACATTCCTGGGTTGATCGGTAACTATTTTCTTTCCATTGCTACCGAGACAAGGCTACAGAAACCACTTCTGGGGGGGCACTACATAACCCGATTTGCCCGACACTTTAACATTGATTTCGACAGATTACAGGAACTTACGAGTATCATGAAACCATTGAAAAAGGTTTTTTATATTAATGCCGAAATCATTATGAAAGACAGGAATGGGCATTTGGTACCCTTTGTGGCAGCAGGTGCAGGTGGCGCGAGTAGCAGTGGTGTTCAACAGGAACAGCAGCAGGAAGAGGAGGCAGAAATGGAGGCACAGACCAATGTTGTTGAACAGGTTCCGTGGCATCCGTCCCAAGCGAATTGGGACAGTTTGGTTGGTAGTGTTAACAACATGAGATTGAGCCCGAACGAACAAAGGAGGCACAACCAACAAATGTGGGATAGTCAGGAAAGAATGGAGCGACGACAGATCGCTCAAGTACATGATCAGGGGTGGAACAGTTATGGTATTGATTGGAATAACCATAACTCTGAGTTATTTTATTCTAACCCCGAACAGTACTACGGTACGACACGTCTGACGCCACAATATTACACGGATCCGGAACACCCACCTCCACCTCACCCGATTTATAACTCTTCAGCTGCGATGCAGGAAGCTCGGGAAAGATTTGAGAGAGAATATCCACATGGGCGCCCGTACCGCGATGGTTCGGGTAATTATTCCTGGCCATACGATAACTAGGCCTGCGTGCCTATTTGATCATTTTGTACTTTGGTTTGAGACTATTTTATTTGTGTGATGTATTTTGATACAATTTCGGTTTGTAATAATATACTAATGTGTGGTTTGATAAACGGATGTGGTTGTAAAAACACCGTTATTTTTATATGCTTTGTGTGGTTTGTTTATTTGTGCAGCATGATTGAACTTCAAAGACTGGCATTAAGTTCAGCGACATTTGATATTATGATGTGTGTATGATGATAATCACGGACTAGACGATGCTCTTATGCTGGCAGTAAGTTCAGCGGCATCCGTCTACATGTTCCACGATTTACAGGTTCAAAATTGGAAATTTCTACAATCACCCTATCACTTTGCCCTCTAAATTTAATCCTTTTTCTGATTTCATGCAATGAGGGCCTTGCATGATCTCAAGTGTGGGGTGGGGAGTAGAAATTTATCGGGAACTCGTTTTACTAAAATTAAGGCGTTCAAAGCAATATAACTCGTAAAAGGTTAAATTTTATAAAATTGATTTTAAAATTTATCGACGGATTAAGATCAGGTTTAACAACCGAATTTCCGTTATAAATATAAATTTTTAAAAGATATTTTATAAACTTAATTGATTATAAGCTTATTTAAAAAATTTTAAAATTTTCAAGTAGCCTTAAAAACGATTAAAAGCCCAAAAACCACGTTATACACATTATGGTCTTAAAATCTAGAAAATAAATGTTGGTTTACATTTTAAATTATTAATAGTCTTTGAAGTTGCTCCATCATTCAATTATTTGAGTGAAAATCCTACTAGTTTAGTAAGCTAACTTGTAGGTCACTTGTACCAAAAACGAGTGTAAACCGTGAGAGAGCGGTGATTGTATAGCGTGGTCGGAAACCGGATCTCGCGCCAGATCGAAAACCCTAAGGACGATCCTCATTGTTTCTCCTAACAAGGACAATGTTGCGTCCGACCACTTATATGACCATACAGGATGTATCCATTCCATCCTAAAGGGAGTCAAGTCTCCCGAACGACACACTTGCTGATTTATTTCAGAAGTTGCAGTCCAGACCAGTTGTAGGGTGACGAAAAGTCTTGAAAAGTCATTGCTAAAATCGACTGGAAATCTACCAGGCCTCAACATCAAACAGGGAAACTGGTAGTCAAAGTTTATCTCAATGAGGGAGATTTGCTAGCCAAATGGGAAGCGCACCATGATACACAAATTGTCAGTGATTGATCAGATTCCCAGTGGATAACCTCCGGAAAGGTAATATATCAGCTTTTAAGCCTGATAAACTTCAATCTTTATGATTGACTTAACGAATTAGATGATTACCTCATGATTATCAATGATATCCGGACGTAATGTGTATCCTCCTAAGCACATTATTTTCTACCGACATCTCATGATGTTAGGTACCGTGGGAGGGATTGGCTTGACCAATAGCGGGAAACCCGCACTCATTTTTTAAAAAAAAAAAAAAAAATTCAGAAAATCCGACAAAATCGAAAAACGTGTCTAGTATTAAAAACTAGCATGATATTTTCAAAACCATAAAACGTTTTCATCAAGGTCCTGATTTTCCTAGGATCAATTTTTTCGGATACTTGGCTCTAATCTACCAAAAGCGTGCGTGTGATTCTAAAAATGTGTGTGTGTGTTTCCATTGTGAATAAAGCGTGCGTGTGATTTCAATAAAAGTGTACTATACTTAAAGCGTGTGTTTCCATAGTGTATATAGCGTGAGTGTGTTACTTAAAGCGTGTGTTTCATATAGTGTGAGTTGTGTTTCATATCAACGTGTGTGTTTCGTATGCTTCGAGTGATTCATGTAATGTTTGTAATCTATATTGTGTGATTATGTTTGATATTGTTCTACGTTGTAAAGAAAGAATTGCTTGAGGACAAGCAACGTTTAAATGTGGGGTGTTTTGATATTGCTCAATAACATCATATATATCTATCGCAATATCACCTAAAACGCTCTATAATCGAAGATAATGAAGGTAATCTACAAGTGATAAGACAAGATGCGCGAATTTGTATCGGAAGAATGATTTGCAAAGAATTTTGGTGATTTATGACATTGGTCGATCCCGATACGAGTTAGGGTCAAGATAGCACTCTAAAATGATAAAACAAGGCTTCCGATATGTTAGGGTTCGTCCAAATGAACTAATATTAAAAAGAAAACGAAACAGTTCCTAAAAGCACATCAGGACGCCGTCTTGGTTCTTAGGACGACGTCCTGATCTTCACATCGAGACGCCGTCTCGGTCCTTTGGGACGCCGTCTAGCTCTGTAAAGTGGGACGCCGTCCTGCCTTTTAGGACGACGTCCCAAAGTAGGTGTACCCGACTTTTCTGCTTTTTACCTAATTTCTCCACCTTAAAACCTCATTTTTGGGACTGTTTCATTAGAGTTACGCACCAGAGAGTTTTAGAGGCGATTTTCAGGAGCTATTTGGAGAATTCCAACCTCTTTGAAGAGGCTCAACATCAAGGCATCATCCATCAACATCTTCTTCATCCAAGAACTCTTGTTCTTGTAGGTTATTCACTTGTTCTCAGAAATGATTTCAGTTTATAATTTGATTGTATTGTTGTCTGTTACCATGATTGTTGGCTAGTTTCTATAATGTTTGTCTAGATTAATAACCAAGGTATTGAATGTAATCTTATTGATTGAATGTATTATGCGTGATAGATTGAAGCTTGAATTGAGAACCATGCTTATTGTTGTTAAAACCATTTGTATCTAGTTAATTGATATGTTGTTGATAAAGAGAACTCTTGTTGATGTATCATATTGATTTACAATCAACTTGTCTTAGATTGATTGTATGCTAAACCGGACCAAGGGGGTAAACTAGATTAAAACAGTTAAACAAAATAGGAATGAATTGTGTAGAGCGAACGCAAAGACAATTGTTATTCAAGTCTTTGATCTTGTTGATCAACTAGTCACAAACGAAAAGGTCTAAGTTATAGGGAACCCTCGCTTAGTAATTCTAGTTTGAGTACTTGCTAAAGAGAACTCTTGGCGAGTCGATTTAGGTGATTAGCATACTTATAGTTATTTGATTACAAATACAAAAACTATAGTGAAAAGGGAACCCTTGATCTTGTTATTGTATTTGCGTGTTTATCCGAGAGAACTCTTAGTGAACCTATTAGATAACTACACACATAATTATTCAATCAGGGCTTAATATCTAATTTACATCCAATACCGAGGGTAAAATATCTAAATAAACATTTCATCTCTTTGATTTAATTCAAAACTATCTTACTTGCTTTATTTGCATTTATTTGTATCTTATAATCCAAAAGACTAAAAATATTGTTTTTACATTTAACCTTCTTTGATTTGGCTAAATCGTTAAAACAGCCACAAAACATAAAACTTGTACTTTTACTTTAATTCACTTAGTTAATCATAATATAGTTTCTAATTCTAGTTTGACTGATATAACTGTCCTTGGAACGATACACGGAACTAAACCAGTTTCTATACTACTACACGATCGGGTACACTGCCCGTTAGTGTGTAGCAATCTTAAATCGGTATTTTTCCATATTATTTACAAGACAATTTTATACGACACTTTTCACACATCACAAACCATAACCTTTATTTCATAAATAAAGGTTTAAAAAGCTTTACGTAGATTATCAAATAATGATAATCTAAAATATCCTGTTTACACACGACCATTACATAATGGTTTACATTACAAATATGTTACATCGAAATCAGTTTCTTGAATGCAGTTTTTACACAATATCATACAAACATGGACTCCAAATCTTGTCCTTATTTTAGTATGCAACAGCGGAAGCTCTTAGTATTCACCTGAGAATAAACATGCTTTAAACGTCAACAAAAATGTTGGTGAGTTATAGGTTTAACCTATATATATCAAATCGTAACAATAGACCACAAGATTTCATATTTCAATACACATCCCATACATAGAGATAAAAATCATTCATATGGTGAATACCTGGTAACCGACATTAACAAGATGCATATATAAGAATATCCCCATCATTCCGGGACACCCTTCGGATATGATATAAATTTCGAAGTACTAAAGCATCCGGTACTTTGGATGGGGTTTGTTAGGCCCAATAGATCTATCTTTAGGATTCGCGTCAATTAGGGTGTCTGTTCCCTAGTTCTTAGATTACCAGACTTAATAAAAAGGGGCATATTCGATTTCGATAATTCAACCATAGAATGTAGTTTCACGTACTTGTGTCTATTTTGTAAATCATTTATAAAACCTGCATGTATTCTCATCCCAAAAATATTAGATTTTAAAAGTGGGACTATAACTCACTTTCACAGATTTTTACTTCGTCGGGAAGTAAGACTTGGCCACTGGTTGATTCACGAACCTATAACAATATATACATATATATCAAAGTATGTTCAAAATATATTTACAACACTTTTAATATATTTTGATGTTTTAAGTTTATTAAGTCAGCTGTCCTCGTTAGTAACCTATAACTAGTTGTCCACAGTTAGATGTACAGAAATAAATCGATAAATATTATCTTGAATCAATCCACGACCCAGTGTATACGCATCTCAGTATTGATCACAACTCAAACTATATATATTTTGGAATCAACCTCAACCCTGTATAGTTAACTCCAACATTCACATATAGAGTGTCTATGGTTGTTCCGAAATATATATAGATGTGTCGACATGATAGGTCGAAACATTGTATACGTGTCTATGGTATCTCTAGATTACATAATATACAATACAAGTTGATTAAGTTATGGTTGGAATATATTTGTTACCAATTTTCACGTATCTAAAATGAGAAAAATTATCCAATCTTGTTTTACCCATAACTTCTTCATTTTAAATCTGTTTTGAGTGAATCAAATTGCTATGGTTTCATACTGAACTCTATTTTATGAATCTAAACAGAAAAAAGTATAGGTTTATGGTCGGAAAAATAAGTTACAAGTCGTTTTTGTAAAGGTAGTCATTTCAGTCGAAAGAACGACGTCTAGATGACCATTTTAGAAAACATACTTCCACGTTGAGTTTAATCATAATTTTTGGATATAGTTTCATGTTCATAATAAAAATAATTTTCCCAGAATAACAACTTTTAAATCAAAGTTTATCATAGTTTTTAATTAACTAACCCAAAACAGCCCGCGGTGTTACAACGACGGCGTAAATCCGGTTTTACGGTGTTTTTCGTGTTTCCAGGTTTTAAATCATTAAGTTAGCATATCATATAGATATAGAACATGTGTTTAGTTGATTTTAAAAGTCAAGTTAGAAGGATTAACTTTTATTTGCGAACAAGTTTAGAATTAACTAAACTATGTTCTAGTGATTACAAGTTTAAACCTTCGAATAAGATAGCTTTATATGTATGAATTGAATGATGTTATGAACATCATTACTACCTCAAGTTCCTTGGATAAACCTACTGGAAATGAAAAAAATAGATCTAGCTTCAAAGGATCCTTGGATGGCTTGAAAGTTCTTGAAGCAGAATCATGACACGAAAACAATTTCAAGTAAGATTTCCACTCGAAATAAGATTGTTATAGTTATAGAAATTGAATTAAAATTTGAATATGATTATTACCTTGTATTAGAAAGATAACCTACTGTAAGTAACAAAGGTTTCTTGATCTTGGATGATTATTTGGAATGGATTTAGAAAACTTGGAAGTAAACTTGCAATCTTGGAAGTATTCTTGATTTTATGAAACTATAACTTTTGGAATTTATGAAGAACACTTAGAACTTGAAGATAGAACTTGAGAGAGATCAATTAGATGAAGAAAATTGAAGAATGAAAGTGTTTGTAAGTGTTTTTGGTCGTTGGTGTATGGATTAGATATAAAGGATATGTAATTTTGTTTTCATGTAAATAAGTCATGAATGATTACTCATATTTTTGTAATTTTATGAGATATTTCATGCTAGTTGCCAAATGATGGTTCCCACATGTGTTAGGTGACTCACATGGGCTTCTAAGAGCTGATCATTGGAGTGTATATACCAATAGTACATACATCTAAAAGCTGTGTATTGTACGAGTACGAATACGGGTGCATACTAGTAGAATTGTTGATGAAACCGAACGAGGATGTAATTGTAAGCATTTTTGTTAAGTAGAAGTATTTTTATAAGTGTCTTGAAGTCTTTCAAAAGTGTATGAATACATATTAAAACACTACATGTATATACATTTTAACTGAGTCGTTAAGTCATCGTTAGTCGTTACATGTAAATGTTGTTTTGAAACCTTTAGGTTAACGATCTTGTTGAATGTTGTTAACCCATTGTTTATTATAACAAATGAGATGTTAAATTGTTATATTATCATGATATTATGATATATAATATATCTTAGTATGATATATATACAGTTAAATGTCGTTACAACGATAATCGTTACATATATGTCTCGTTTCGAAATCATTAAGTTAGTAGTCTTATTTTTACATATGTATTTCATTGTTAATACACTTAATAATATATTTACTTATCATTTAACATAATTAACCAAGTGTATCAATATCTTAATATGATTCATATGTACCTAGTAAGACGTTGTTATAACGATAATCGTTATATATATCGTTTTCGAGTTTCTTAAATTAATAGTCTCATTTTTATGTATATAACTCATTGTTAAAATACCTAATGAGATACATACTTATAATAAAATCATGTTAACTATATATATAACCATATATATGTCATCGTATAGTTTTTACAAGTTTTAACGTTCGTGTTAGAAAGCTTAAAAATTAACAGGTGGGTCATTTGGAGATGACCTCATGCCAACAAAACTTGGAAGTTTTATAGTAGTAGTTGGAAAGGATTAGTTACCCGCGCACAAGTAGATGTTATTTGAGAAGGTTGATAAAAATTTTCACGGCAGTATAATAAGATTTGGTTGGAATGGACCTTAAAATTAACCTAATACTCATCGAGTTAGAAAGCTTTGAGGAAATGGACTGACTTTCAAGGACGAAAGCGAAAGTTATTTATAGTAAGAAGATTATTCGTATACCTCGCGAGAATGGTGAGCCAAAAGCCATCTGGATTACTTCAACAACCCGAGATCCCACAATGGAAATGGGAAGGGATGACGATGGATTTCATTCTGAAACTACCGAAAACAGTCGGCAGTTATGACACTATCGGGGTTATCGTTGATCGCCTCACCAAATCTGCTCACTTTCTAGCCATGAAAGAAACCGATACAATGGACAACGATACATAAAGGAAATTGTATCCTGTCACTTCAGCAATGCAAATTCTATACTACCCAAGAATCGTATTTGATACTCATTCTTATGCGACACTGAATCCTAACTTATTTCGAGAGAATTCTTAATCAATGATAATCACACCATCACCCTTCTTACTTCGATATTAGTCATACCAGTTCGGAATTTCCAAAATCATTGGGTAGTTAATCCCCGTCCTCATACTCTCCCTTTCGTTTCTCACTTATAAGCAACAACTTTATACTTAAGCATTTTTGGTCGAAGGACTTATGCCCTACTAATAGTCATCAACCACATTAAAATTCAACAGTTTTCATTACCTCGTAACATTTTTGCTCAAATATCACCCGAGATTTTCAAAAGTCTTTTACTCGATTCTCATCAATCTTTTTTTCAACTTGTAACCTCCAGAATAAGAAAATTTTGTTTGCTAAAATTTTACTTACACTATTTTACTGTGCGATCCTCTCAAAACTTAATAAAAATAAATTTATTTTATTTGCCATTCGTGCAAATTTTTAAAATCGAATACGTTATATAAAATAAAGTAAATAATTACTTCTTTTTGACAAATATATATGAAATTTTACTTTCACTTTTACAAATCAAATCTTTTATTCAAAGGATATTTTACCTTGAATGGTACGTGTTGTACATAACCCTAGTTTGCTAAGAACTTAATTTCTTTTCTTACATCGTCATCTTAAATGAATTCTATAAAATTTTCGTTGCTTGTCAATATAAAATTTTTCGTTGCTTATTCGTATCCAAGTCATTATGAAGACAGACAACTATCGAAACTAAGAGATTCATGTGTGTGTATGTGATGAAGGCACTTACTACCATGTCATGCAGAGCCTTCGGGCATCCACAAACACTTAAACCATTCAAAATTACTGCGTTACCCCAGGGATCTTATTCTTCACACCTGTCGGAGCGATGCTCTATCTTACATAATTCAAAGTCCTGACCTATTCCAAGGAAATTCTCATCTAGCGATATTAACATCATTAGTATTCCGACTTTAATATTAGCCATAACATGTGTGGCATTCTGCAAAGTCAAGAAGCGATTAACTTCTCATCCTCATGCTCTATCCTTCATACCTCACTTTTTAGCAACGGCTTCGCACGTAAACATTTTTGTGCCAAAGACTTAAGTTCGGATAATCATCAAAACTACATTTAATTCATTAGTTTTCATTACCTAGTAACATGTCAACCGATGATTCAAAAATTTTTCACTCGACCTTTTTCAACTCGTAACCTCTGAAATACGAAAAACTATGTTTATCAAAATTTTTACACGTTGCTTATTTGTGCAGTGCTCACGAGATTTATGGACAAATGAAAGTACTAAAAACTTTTCTATCACTTACGTGATTTATAAAATCATATATGTATAAATTTACCCTTACTTATTTTGAGTTAGTACATACTAAGTTATACCTTCAAGATGATTAAAAATCGCTCCTTTATTGAGTTGTTTTAAGTCAAATAATTTTGTGCAAATGGTACTCGTTATACATACTTCTAAATTTACCAAGAACTTCGTTCCATTTATGTTGTCGCATCAAACGTTTAAAGGTTTTTCAAAACTTCCTCGGTTGATTTTATTAAAGGTTTCCGTATTAGACTACACCATGTAGGGATCACACTTCTTCTCTCCCTCCGTTAGGGATGAAGCTTACTATTAAAATCCTTGTTAAAAACGCTTGAGCCACTTTGGGTGGCAGATTTATAAAAAAAAAATTTGTTAGGAAGTCTTTGTACTCGAAAAATGTTCCTTTTAAGGTTAAACATGGCAAAATCGCGGGCCGATAAATCAGTTTTCTGAGGTACACTCAATGGTCACCCCATTGTAGGAAGGGCACAAGGTGGGTTTCTATTCTCAATATTCCACGGCTAATCGCAACATCCTCGTAAAAATCATCTCTATGAATTAGTAGGTTGAGGTACAAGGAATCATTTTGAGATTCTTTTCACTTAGAGTAAACCGTTCTTTAGGACCAAGGGTTCAAGTATCTTCTCATCAGCGCATCACCTTAGGTATAAGGATAAATTCAGGACGAACCGCTCAAAGAGTTCACTCTCGTTCAAAGATTACACCTTTCGTGCGATTTTCTTTCAAAAACATAGTATAAATTACTTTAAGAACCTATGAATCTTGTTATCCTCTTGGAAGGGACTGCTTAAAACATCTACGACACTGATATGGTTACTCTACGTATTCCTTCCTTCGTTGGTTGCAACTATATGTTGTTCTAGTTAATGTTAACCCTAACTTCAACATGTAACTGAAAGGATAAAGTTACGTTATGGAACTGTGTTTTCATTTCATCTAAGGATAAGTTCACCTGCAGTATGGTAAACTGGGTGATATCCTTCATTGTTCATTCAGACCGCCCTGGAGACACTATAAATAATTATGGCTTGCATTGTATATAAGTCCGATTAGTCACTTCCAACTAACATTTCAATTCATTTAGTCAAATGAAACGTTCTTAAATATCGGGTTCATTATGCCTATGGTCTCCTTCCGAAATCAAGGGGTTAGTAAAATCCGTGGCTAACACTATCCAGACATCAAATCACATGGTTGTGATCACCATGTTTTCCATTCTACTATCAGCCTTGTATTGCGACATAAGCGCTCAATGTTTTAGATGAGTTTAGTAACATTCATGATGCATTTTACGCATCCAGCTTACTGAAGATGCCTGTAAGGCTAAAAACATCATCTTTCCCTCTTTGGATACATATATTCGAATGACATACTCATGTTAACCAGAGACGAAATCAATTTATTGATTTCTTAGGACAAGATACTTAATTAATGGCATATACCTATCCTTACTTTTATACGCCCAAGTACCCTTCGAGGCAAATAACTCACTTCTGAGCCCACGAGTCTCACGGAACTTTGATACGCTACTTCTTATTTAAATACTGTACCATTTTTGGTCACTCCTCAAATTTCGGGACGAAATTTCCATTAACAGGTGGGTAATGTAACGACCCGGCTTTTTCGACTTGCTTTTGTGCCTTGTATTTTTGCGAAACTGCGTATTTGTGCGTACTGCGTTACTTTATTACTATGGAACCTTGGCACACGTGTTTTATATTCATATATACTTTAAAACATGCCTTGGCATGATTAGAATGCTTAACTTGTCCATTGGATGCTTTATAACCGTTAGCGTTACTTGCCGTTACGATTAAAACGCGGACTGCGCGTACGTTTGACTTTTGTCAGAACCGGAACTTTTGGACAGCGAAATATTAATTATTATTTTATAATAATAATTACTTGGGCCTTTGGATGCTTAATTTTATTTATTTAATTGCAAAAGCCCAATAGTTAGCCTTTTTGGACTTTTTGCCTTGTTGGGCTCAAGCCCACCCTACTCTAGCTAGTGACCCAATTAATTAGCCCAATATATTTACTAGTGGCCCATAATAATAAATAAATAAATAATTAGTGAGTCATGCTAGCATTATGGATAAGGATAATTAACTTTGTTACATAAGATTCTAGCAAAAGGACACACTTTAGACACCATTAGCTAAAAAGTAAACTTTTTGTCCTTCCCCTCCCCCTCCATAAACCGTCCACCACCACCACCCTAGATCTTGCCATGTCATCAATCCATGTGATCACTCTTTGCTTATAAATACTAGCCTTTAGCCTCTCATTTCCACACTTGATCATTTTGGTTTTTCACACACTTGTTCTTTCTCTCTTTCTTTCCTTTCTAGCATTACTTGTAAGTCTTCTTTTCCTTCTTCTTTTTCTTTTCAAATTCATGATCATCATCATCATTTTATGAAGATCAAAGTTCCTTTTAGCTTTGATCTTACTTATATCTTGTTGATTCAAGCATGAATCTTTCAAGAACATGGAAGATTCAAGCTTTTAGCTTGAGTCTTCATAACTTTTGTAGATCTACTTCTTTTATACTTTAATCTTTCTATTTTATGATAAAGATTCAAACTTTTGTTTGTAATCTTCATGCATCTTCAAGATCCAAGCTTTATGCTTCAAGATCTTCAAGAACAATCAAGATGCAAGCTTTCTAGCTTGAATCTTCATATCTTTTTGTTAGATCTAAGTTCTTTTTGCTTTGATCATGTTGTTTTGTGAAAAAGATTCAAACTTGTGTTTGTTATCTTCATATATCTTAAAGATCCAAGCTTTATGCTTCAAGATCTTCAAGAACACTTAAAGGTTCAAGCTTTCTAGCTTTGTAACCTTGTAACTTGTGTGAAATGGATCCAAGCTCTCTAGCTTAGGGTTCCATCACCTCTTTTGACTTATATTGTGTTCATACTTGTTAAATTGATGTAAAGTTTGTAACTTTAGTTGTTATTGTGACTTGTATTAGTGTTAAGACTAAGGATATGATGTAACCTTGGTTCATCATCCATCTAAGACTCATGAATGAGTTGTATTCTTACTTGGTCTTAACATATTGTGTATTGATGGTGAATCATGGTCAAAAGTGATGCTAAACCATCAACGAGTTGTACACTTGAAGCTACAAGCATCAAGGATGAGAACCGTGATGAGCATCGAGCACCAAGAACCCCACTGGAGCACATGTCCACTGATTTTCGTATCTGATCAGACCACCTGGGCTACTGGAAATTTGATTTTCAGTTAGTTCGGTTCGAGTAGATGATTTTCCGTTTAGGCCTAGTCTTAATCCGAGTTACGGTTTAGGATTTATGGCCCTCCGAGAGTCACTACACCCTATTAACGTTGTGCTGAAATTTCTGACCTACTCGCACTTAAACCGTCGCCACGGTCAAACGAAGACGAGTTAGGTCCTGAAAATTTTTCAGATGTTAGGGGACTCAAATACGGAGCCATAGCCACTGACCATGCATCTTTTCGATTTACGTAGAGGTCGTAGCAGCTGACCGAAGTCAGCCTATTGTTTCGATCTCTATTCTTGTCAAACTCACTTAGCTTTTATGATGATGAATGATGATGATGATGACACTTAAACTTATTTTATGCACTATTAGAACTTATTAAGACAACCTACTGACCTAGTAACCTTTGATTTAGGTTGACGACCTTTCGGACCGACTTACTACTTGCGTACTTTCATTACCGACTTTACCGCTTTTATCACTGTGAGTTATAACATCCCTTTTTACTTTAATTATTTTGGGACTGAGAATACATGTGCTTTTTACGTTTTACATACTAGGCACGAGTACTTAAATTTTATATGTGTGTGGGTTATACAACGGCATAAACATTCCCTTTAGCACGGTAACGTTTAGTCATTGGTTTTTGAACCGGTGAACGCAAATCTTAGATATGGATCCATAGGATTTGACATCCCCACTCGGGCTAGTCGCGCTAGCATTTAACGGGTGTTTAATACTTCGTAAGTCATACGCACTTGCCAAGTGCACTTTCAGGGGGTTATAAACGTTAAGTCTAGTTACCGGGTGCCCACGGTTATACATATACTTATTCATACTGATTTGAACATACTGTTTTAATACGCTGTTTGCAGCACTGAAATCTCGTGGCCTACGTTACATTACTGATACAAACAAACTATAGCTCACCAACATTCATGTTGACTTTTTAAGCATGTAATTCTCAGGTGCTTAGACGATGTTGCTTCCGCTGTTAGCCTTGCTATTCTAGTCTCGGTGTATAGACTTGCTGTTACAGACTTGCTGTGTTAGACTTCCGCTGCATTACTTAGAGATGTCTCAAGCATAGAACTTTTACTTTGCATTCGCAACTTATGTTATTTTCAGAACAATAGCTTTGTAATGACCTTAGTATCATGTACTCATGTTAATGTTTCCTATTCATCTTTTGTAAAAACGTTATCTTTTATGAATGCATATCGGTTTTCAAACAGCATATAGTGTTTGACCTTGTAATGATCCTGTTGTTGATGTACCGTACACGATGATTTTGTACGGGGCGTCACAGTTGGTATCAGAGCATTGGTTGTAGGGAATTAGGTTGCATTAGTGAGTCTAGGACCGACCCGAGTAGGATTCACTAATAGGACTAATCTACAACTTGCTAGTTTACTTGTTTCTGCGGAACCTGCTGCATGCTACTGTGTTATATTACTACATGTTACTGCTTACTACTACTGCATGCCACTGCTTACTTTTACTACCGTATGAACTTGCTGCATGCTACCGTTTCCTTTTACTGCTATGTAAACTCGTTGCATGCTTTTGCTTATTCTAGCTACTGCATGCTACTATCTGCTTTCGATTGCATGTTACTTCTGTTTAGTACTGTTAATATTGCCATGCTATATACTGCTGTAAACGAGCTAGGTTGCTGTAGTGCCTGATTACGTGCTTGCTTCATGCCTGCTATTCGCTGCACCGACTTGGAAAAACTTACCTTTCCTAGTTCAGATGTTCTTCTGAACCCATTTCCCACACGTCTAACCCTAAGGATTAGTATTGTAATCCACCTGTTACTACTGTTCCACCATTCCAGAGATCGAAACGATTCTTCACGTAATCTAGGAGGAGTACCCCTCGGATTACACGCCCACTAAAGTCGATTCTCGGAGGAGGAGATATTGGAGGATTTGTCGGAGTAACCGCACCCCGAGCTCACTCTAAATAGCCACGTACGACGTGTGAACATTCGAAGGTTGTTTAGTTCCTGCAAGATGGCTCGTATCTCGTACGCTATCATGACCGTCACTTATCTCTTTCGTTCTTCACCACTGCTCGACGATCTGACGACATTTCTGGATTTAGTACCCTAACACTCTTAGGCATTGGGGAAGTCGGGAGGACATCTCCTTTCACAAGGTCAGAGTGCCTTCTGCTGATGCTCAACCATACCCAAAGACTTGGGAGTCGCCTCAAGACATATCGTACTACTACTTGCTACACATACAACTCGACGCGAGACCCAGATTGAATTTCTAGAAAGGAACCTAACGATGTTACCTGAACCTGAACATTTTGAAGAAATTTCAGGACATTTAGGCATTGGTGCATGACCTACGGAACTTACGCACCCACACCGAGAAACCGTGAGATTAATTATGTAGATTTTGTTTTGAGATAGCATAGATAAAGCACCGTTGGATGAAATTGAGTAGAACTGAAAGTGATCACGTTACATTGACCATATGGAGTGATATTGGAATGAACGTACGATTTAGTACAATATAATGACGCCAGGCCAGCGTAATTATATTGAAGTGAATCATGCAGAAGTCCCAATGTTACTACATAAGGAATATGAAGCGATTCAAAGGAAATTTTGGTAGGAACCACTTGAGTATACGCATTATGGTCTGATAAAGGCAGGAATAACCACTTAGTCTAGATACTGTACGAGAAGGGCCTGGACTGCAGAATTGATAACCCGAAAATTTGTTATAGATATAGACACCCTGGATACTTAAGGAAAAAGTTCTCAAATAGGAAGAAAAAAAAAAACTTTGGACTCACATACGATAGAGCAATCGTTATCTCAACTATGGAGACTCGCATGGATCCTGATTTTAGTTAGGGTACGTTTCTTCACAATGATTTATCGTCTCGGAATTGTTTAATACTAGAGTGATAGAAACCTTATATCTAAGATTCCTAGTGTGATGACTAATAAGCCATTAACAATCATGAGAGTTAAGTATTCTATAGGACAAGCTAATGGTAAGTTGGCAGAGATAGAGGAGTAATTTAAGATAGTACCTTAAAAATTAATAGGTGGGTCATTTGGAGATGACCTCATGCCAACAAAACTTGGAAGTTTTATAGTAGTAGTTGGAAAGGATTAGTTACCCGCGCACAAGTAGATGTTATTTGAGAAGGTTGATAAAAATTTTCACGGCAGTATAATAAGATTTGGTTGGAATGGACCTTAAAATTAACCTAATACTCATCGAGTTAGAAAGCTTTGAGGAAATGGTTGGAATGGACTGACTTTCAAGGACGAAAGCGAAAGTTATTTATAGTAAGAAGATTATTCGTATACCTCGCGAGAATGGTGAGCCAAAAGCCATCTGGATTACTTCAACAACCCGAGATCCCACAATGGAAATGGGAAGGGATGACGATGGATTTCATTCTGAAACTACCGAAAACAGTCTGCAGTTATGACACTATCGGGGTTATCGTTGATCGCCTCACCAAATCTGCTCACTTTCTAGCCATGAAAGAAACCGATACAAAGGACAACGATACATAAAGGAAATTGTATCCCGTCACTTCAGCAATGCAAATTCTATACTACCCAAGAATCGTATTTGATACTCATTCTTATGCGACACTGAATCCTAACTTATTCCGAGAGAATTCTTAATCAATGATAATCACACCATCACCCTTCTTACTTCGATATTAGTCATACCAGTTCGAAATTTCCAAAATCAATGGGTAGTTAATCACCGTCCTCATACTCTCCCTTTCGTTTCTCACTTATAAGCAACAACTTTATACTTAAGCATTTTTGGTCGAAGGACTTATGCCCTACTAATAGTCATCAACCACATTAAAATTCAACAGTTTTCATTACCTCGTAACATTTTTGCTCAAATATCACCCGAGATTTTCAAAAGTCTTTTACTCGATTATCATCAATCTTTTTTTCAACTTGTAACCTCCGGAATATGAAAATTTTGTTTGCCAAAATTTTACTTACACTATTTTACTGTGCGATCCTCTCAAAACTTAATAAAAATAAATTTATTTTATTTGCCATTCGTGCAAATTTTTGAAATCGTATACGTTATATAAAATAAAGTAAATAATTACTTCTTTTTGACAAATACATATGAAATTTTACTTTCACTTTTACAAATCAAATCTTTTATTCAAAGGATATTTTACCTTGAATGGTACGTGTTGTACATAACCCTAGTTTGCTAAGAACTTAATTTCTTTTCTTACATCGTCATCTTAAATGAATTCTATAAAATTTTCGTTGCTTGTCAATATAAAATTTTTCGTTGCTTATTCGTATCCAAGTCATTATGAAGACAGACAACTGTCGAAAATAAGAGATTCATGTGTGTGTATGTGATGAAGGCACTTACTACCATGTCATGCAGAGCCTTCGGGCATCCACAAACACTTAAACCATTCAAAATTACTGCGTTACCCCAGGGATCTTATTCTTCACACCTGTCGGAGCGATGCTCTATCTTACATAACTCAAAGTCCTGACCTATTCCAAGGAAATTCTCATCTAGCGATATTAACATCATTAGTATTCCGACTTTAATATTAGCCATAACCTGTGTGGCATTCTGCAAAGTCAAGAAGCGATTAACTTCTCATCCTCATGCTCTATCCTTCATACCTTACTTTTTAGCAACGGCTTCGCACGTAAACATTTTTGTGCCAAAGACTTAAGTTCGGATAATCATCAAAACTACATTTAATTTATTAGTTTTCATTACCTAGTAACATGTCAACCGATGATTCAAAAATTTTTCACTCGACCTTTTTCAACTCGTAACCTCTGAAATACGAAAAACTATGTTTATCAAAATTTTTACACGTTGATTTACACGTTGCTTATTTGTGCAGTGCTCACGAGTACTAAAAACTTTTCTATCACTTACGCGATTTATAAAATCATATATGTATAAATTTACCCTTACTTATTTTGAGTTAGTACATACTAAGTTATACCTTCAAGATGATTAAAAATCGCTCCTTTATTGAGTTGTTTTAAGTCAAATAATTTTGTGCAAATGGTACTCGTTATACATACTTCTAAATTTACCAAGAACTTCGTTCCATTTATGTTGTCGCATCAAACGTTTAAAGGTTTTTCAAAACTTCCTCGGTTGATTTTATTAAAGGTTTCCGTATTAGACTACACCATGTAGGGATCACACTTCTTCTCTCCCTCCGTTAGGGATGAAGCTTACTATTAAAATCCTTGTTAAAAACGCTTGAGCCACTTTGGGTGGCAGATTTATAAAAAAAAATTTGTTAGGAAGTCTTTGTACTCGAAAAATGTTCCTTTTAAGGTTAAACATGGCAAAATCGCGGGCCGATAAATCAGTTTTCTGAGGTACACTCAATGGTCACCCCATTGTAGGAAGGGCACAAGGTGGGTTTCTATTCTCAATATTTCACGGCTAATCGCAACATCCTCGTAAAAATCATCTCTATGAATTAGTAGGTTGAGGTACAAGGAATCGTTTTGAGATTCTTTTCACTTAGAGTAAACCGTTCTTTAGGACCAAGGGTTCAAGTATCTTCTCATCAGCGCATCCCCTTAGGTATAAGGATAAATTCAGGACGAACCGCTCAAAGAGTTCACTCTCGTTCAAAGATTACACCTTTCGTGCGATTTTCTTTCAAAAACATAGTATAAATTACTTTAAGAACCTATGAATCTTGTTATCCTCTTGGAAGGGATTGCTTAAAACATCTACGACACTGATATGGTTACTCTACGTATTCCTTCCTTCGTTGGTTGCAACTATATGTTGTTCTAGTTAATGTTAACCCTAACTTCAACATGTAACTGAAAGGATAAAGTTACGTTATGGAACTTTGTTTTCATTTCATCTAAGGATAAGTTCACCTGCAGTATGGTAAACTAGGTGATATCCTTCATTGTTCATTCAGACCGCTCTGGAGACACTATAAATAATTATGGCTTGCATTGTATATAAGTCCGATTAGTCACTTCCAGCTAACATTTCAATTCATTTAGTCAAATGAAACGTTCTTAAATATCGGGTTCATTATGCCTATGGTCTCCTTCCGAAATCAAGGGGTTAGTAAAATCCGTGGCTAACACTATCCGGACATCAAATCACATGGTTGTGATCACCATGTTTTCCGTTCTACCTATCAGCCTTGTATTGCGACATAAGCGCTCAATGTTTTAGATGAGTTTAGTAACATTCATGATGCATTTTACGCATCCAGCTTACTGAAGATGCCTGTAAGGCTAAAAACATCATCTTTCCCTCTGTGGATACATATATTCGAATGACATACTCATGTTAACCAGAGATGAAATCAATTTATTGATTTCTTAGGACAAGAGACTTAATTAATGGCATATACCTATCCTTACTTTTATACGCCCAAGTACCCTTCGAGGCAAATAACTCACTTCTGAGCCCACGAGTCTCACGGAACTTTGATACGCTACTTCTTATTTAAATACTTTACCATTTTTGGTCACTCCTCAAATTTCGGGACGAAATTTCCATTAACAGGTGGGTAATGTAACGACCCGGCTTTTTCGACTTGCTTTTGTACCTTGTATTTTTGCGAAACTGCGTATTTGTGTGTACTGCGTTACTTTATTACTATGGAACCTTGGCACACGTGTTTTATATTCATATATACTTTAAAACGTGCCTTGGTATGATTAGAATGCTTAACTTGTCCATTGGATGCTTTATAACCGTTAGCGTTACTTACCGTTACGATTAAAACGCGGACTGCGCGTACGTTTGACTTTTGTCAGAACCGGAACTTTTGGACAGCGAAATATTAATTATTATTTTATAATAATAATTACTTGGGCCTTTGGATGCTTAATTTTATTTATTTAATTGCTAAAGCCCAATAGTTAGCCTTTTTGGACTTTTTGCCTTGTTGGGCTCAAGCCCACCCTACTCTAGCTAGTGACCCAATTAATTAGCCCAAATATATTTACTAGTGGCCCATAATAATAAATAAATAAATAATTAGTGAGTCATGCTAGCATTATGGATAAGGATAATTAACTTTGTTACATAAGATTCTAGCAAAAGGACACACTTTAGACACCATTAGCCAAAAAGTAAACTTTTTGTCCTTCCCCTCCCCCTCCATAAACCGTCCACCACCACCACCCTAGATCTTGCCATGTCATCAATCCATGTGATCACTCTTTGCTTATAAATACTAGCCTTTAGCCTCTCATTTCCACACTTGATCATTTTGGTTTTTCACACACTTGTTCTTTCTCTCTTTCTTTCCTTTCTAGCATTACTTGTAAGTCTTCTTTTCCTTCTTCTTTTTCTTTTCAAATTCATGATCATCATCATCATTTTATGGAGATCAAAGTTCCTTTTAGCTTTGATCTTATTTATATCTTGTTGATTCAAGCATGAATCTTTCAAGAACATGGAAGATTCAAGCTTTTAGCTTGAATCTTCATAACTTTTGTAGATCTACTTCTTTTATACTTTAATCTTTCTATTTTATGATAAAGATTCAAACTTTTGTTTGTAATCTTCATGCATCTTCAAGATCCAAGCTTTATGCTTCAAGATCTTCAAGAACAATCAAGATGCAAGCTTTCTAGCTTGAATCTTCATATCTTTTTGTTAGATCTAAGTTCTTTTTGCTTTGATCATGTTGTTTTGTGAAAAAGATTCAAACTTGTGTTTGTTATCTTCATATATCTTAAAGATCCAAGCTTTATGCTTCAAGATCTTCAAGAACACTTAAAGGTTCAAGCTTTCTAGCTTTGTAACCTTGTAACTTGTGTGAAATGGATCCAAGCTCTCTAGCTTAGGGTTCCATCACCTCTTTTGACTTATATTGTGTTCATACTTGTTAAATTGATGTAAAGTTTGTAACTTTAGTTGTTATTGTGACTTGTATTAGTGTTAAGACTAAGGATATGATGTAACCTTGGTTCATCATCCATCTAAGACTCATGAATGAGTTGTATTCTTACTTGGTCTTAACATATTGTGTATTGATGGTGAATCATGGTCAAAAGTGATGCTAAACCATCAACGAGTTGTACACTTGAAGCTACAAGCATCAAGGATGAGAACCGTGATGAGCATCGAGCACCAAGAACCCCACTGGAGCACATGTCCACTGATTTTCGTATCTGATCAGACCACCTGGGCTACTGGAAAGTTGATTTTCAATTAGTTCGGTTCGAGTAGATGATTTTCCGTTTAGGCCTCGTCTTAATCCGAGTTACGGTTTAGGATTTATGGCCCTCTGAGAGTCACTATACCCTATTAACGTTGTGCTGAAATTTCTGACCTACTCGCACTTAAACCGTCGCCAAGGTCAAACGAAGACGAGTTAGGTCCTGAAAATTGGTCAGCTGTTAGGGGACTCATATACGGAGCCATAGCCACTGACCATGCATCTTTTCGATTTACGTAGAGGTCGTAGCAGCTGACCGAAGTCAGCCTATTGTTTCGATCTCTATTCTTGTCAAACTCACTTAGCTTTTATGATGATGAATGATGATGATGATGACACTTAAACTTATTTTATGCACTATTAGAACTTATTAAGACAACCTAATGACCTAGTAACCTTTGATTTAGGTTGACGACCTTTCGGACCGACTTACTACTTGCGTACTTTCATTACCGACTTTACCGCTTTTATCACTGTGAGTTATAGCATCCCTTTTTACTTTAATTATTTTGGGACTGAGAATACATGCGCTTTTTACGTTTTACATACTAGGCACGAGTACTTAAACTTTATATGTGTGTGGGTTATACAACGGCATAAACATTCCCTTTAGCACGGTAACGTTTAGTCATTGGTTTTTGAACCGGTGAACGCGAATCTTAGATATGGATCCATAGGGTTTGACATCCCCACTCGGGCTAGTCGCGCTAACATTTAACGGGTGTTTAATACTTCGTAAGTCATACGCACTTGCCAAGTGCACTTTCAGGGGGTTATAAATGTTAAGTCTAGTTACCGGGTGCCCACGGTTATACATATACTTATTCATACTGATTTGAACATACTGTTTTGATACGCTGTTTGCAGCACTGAAATCTCGTGGCCTACGTTACATTACTGATACAAACAAACTATAGCTCACCAACATTCGTGTTGACTTTTTAAGCATGTAATTCTCAGGTGCTTAGACGATGTTGCTTCCGCTATTAGCCTTGCTATTCTAGTCTCGGTGTATAGACTTGCTGTTACAGACTTGCTGTGTTAGACTTCCGCTGCATTAGTTAGAGATGTCTCAAGCATAGAACTTTTACTTTGCATTCGCAACTTATGTTATTTTCAGAACAATAGCTTTGTAATGACCTTAGTATCATGTACTCATGTTAATGTTTCCTATTCATCTTTTGTAAAAACGTTATCTTTTATGAATGCATATCGGTTTTCAAACAGCATATAGTGTTTGACCTTGTAATGATCCTGTTGTTGATGTACCGTACACGATGATTTTGTACGGGGCGTCACATAGTAGTCTTATTTTTACATATGTATTTCATTGTTAATACACTTAATAATATATTTACTTATCATTTAACATAATTAACCAAGTGTATCAATATCTTAATATGATTCATATGTACCTAGTAAGACATTGTTATAACGATAATCGTTATATATATCGTTTTCGAGTTTCTTAAATTAATAGTCTCATTTTTATGTATATAACTCATTGTTAAAATACCTAATGAGATACATACTTATAATAAAATCATGTTAACTATATATATAACCATATATATGTCATCGTATAGTTTTTACAAGTTTTAACGTTCGTGAATCACCGGTCAACTTGGGTGGTCAATTGTCTATATGAAACCTATTTCAGTTAATCAAGTCTTAACAAGTTTGATTGCTTAACATGTTGGAAACACTTAATCATGTAAATAACAATTTCATTTAATATATATATAAACATGGAAAAGTTCGGGTCACTACAATCTTCGACGATGATTCCACCAAGTGGCGAAACTGTGCGGGGGCAGGGGGCACCCGCCCCCAGTGATTTTTTTTCAGTGTAAAAATTTTGAGTTTTTCGACTTTTCCTCCGGTGAATTTTTTTTGCCCCAAAACATACATATTTTGCCCAAAAACCTTCAAATTTTGCCCAAAATTCTCAAACTTTTGCCTCAAAACCTTCAAATTTTGCCCCAAAATCTCCAACTTTTGTCCAAAAATCTTCAAATTTTGTCCGAAAAAATTGCTATGGTTTAATTTTTTTTTTTTTGCCCCGGGTGAAAAAAATCCTAGTTTCGCTACTGATTCCACCTCTGTCGGAGCCGGTGGCGCTGATAAATCTCCTGGACTGTTTTCTAGTTTTCTCAGACTTGTTTTTGGTGGAATTGTTAAACCAATTTTAGCAATTGGACACTTTTTAGGACCTAAACGATCGTCGTCATCATCATCTTCGTCGGGGTTATATGTCGGTTACGATGGAGACGGTGAAGGTGAAGATTTAGGTGCAGGTGGTGTAACTCATCATTCTCCAACACAGGTACTTAAGAACTTCAATGAAATTTTGGATCTACCGAAATCATTTTATACAAATGCTAATGGGAGTATACCTGAATCGTTTTACACAGGTACTTAGTAATTTGGAATGATGATAATGGGAGTATATCTGAATAGTTTCAGACAAATGCCAATTCACTTTTACCCATAAATAAATAATAAGAAGATAAAATTATATTATACAAACAAGAAATATGAAAATGACGAAAATACCCTCACATGTTTGGCACGTGTAAGGGGTTAACCATTAAAATTTAACTGCAGTTAGTCATGGGTACCAACCACGCAAGTTAAACAAAAATTAGGTACCAACTACGCAAAAAGCAAAGTTTAGGTGTTATCATGATAATTTCAACAAACCACAGGTACCAACGGCGTAATTTTTTCTATTAATTATGTTCTGATCTTTTTAACTTTTTCTATTTTACCCTTTCTAATTTTACTTAATTCCTTTTAGTTAATACAGAGTCCCAATCTCAATATACAAACTTGACTGACGGCTCATAATTCTATTATTTTATATCTTGAATATTTGATACGATTTGCAAACAATATACTTATGAATATTTGATGCGATTGAAAAAAAAATTAATTAAGACTAAGCACACAAGTTATGCAAAATGTAATTTTGAATTACGATAAACTTATAAAACTTATAATGTTTAACAATCAAAGCTCACTAATAAAGACATATAAACTTAATATTTATAAGAAAAAAATGGGATTAGAGTCTTCATCTTCTACCATAATTTTCTTCTTCTTGTTGGTGTGTCTTGAAGTAATTTCGTTATCACCAACAAGCTGATCCCTTTTAGAACATGTTGTAAAATAATAACCAACTTCTTTACATATTCTGCAACGTCTTACTTGTTTTGTCAAGTCCCTTTCCCCCTTTAATCATGCTATTATCTTTTGGACGTCCTTTCATTTTCGATATCTGATGACACTTAATAAAATCTATCACATGTTCATCAGTATTGTAGAAGTGACACATTTTCAAATGATGCTTCTTGTGTATTGGAAATTCCTTTACGACTGCATCTAGAAAGAAAACATGTAGCAGGAATGTTGAAACAATCATTGTGAAGAAGAACCTTCAATTATGTGACAACATAATATACCAACAATTTCGAAGTGTTTGCAACTACACTTGGCAACTTCACCATCCCAAATGACCTCATGATTTTTTACTATGTATTGCTAAGTGATGCTTAACAACAAACATTGTACACGTTTCCGGCTTAATTGAATATTGAATTGCTAATTCAAACTGGACTTGAAATTTCTTAAACGCATATGGAGATAAAAAAAAACGATGAGCTTGCTACTCTAGGGGTGATTGTGACCTCAATTGAGATCCCTATATTTCTCCAACATAATATCTTGCAATTGTGTTTGTTCAACATCTTCTATTGCAAAATCAACCTGAGATTCAAGTAATCGAGAGTTATAATACGATAAAAGGATTTATATTTTAAGTAAATAAAACACACTAAATTTATGTAAAATTACTAAAACTACTTACTTATTTAATAAATTGAAGTATGTAACAACCCTACTTTTTTTTGTTACTTTTGTTAACTGTCTGTTAATTAAATTCACGGTGATTACTTGAAAACTTGTGTATTAATTTAATTAAATGCATACTTTTCTTTCGGACAATGAAATACGTAGAAAACGATACGGTTTGAATAACAGCAAAAGTGTCTTTCGGGATAAAGAATTACGCGAAGTAAAAATTAATAATTATTTTTTTATAATTATTAACTTAGAAAATAAATTTAATTTATTTACTGTTTTAATAAATTGAATCACTTGGTTGAGTTTAAATGGTCGGTTAACGTTATGGGATTTCGATACGGTTAAACGACATTAGAAACGGACCATGCGAACATGTAACTAAGAAAAACGAGCCCGAGACCCCATGTGGGCCATGTTCGGCCGATGGGACCCCCACCCCACCCTTGTTGGACTTATTTTTGGCTTTGTGTTTATTTATGAGTAATTAGTCCCTAATCTATATATGAAAAATATAAAACACTACTTTTAATCCAAACCTAAACATAATTAATCATAATCAAACACAACTTTTCTTCTTCCTCCCTCCCCTTTGATCATCGACATATACACACACATAATCATCATCAAATTTTGCTTGATTGCTCATACACTCCACACGAAAGTTGTTGCTTTTGTCATTCTCTACGCATTGGTATAAGCTCAAGTCCATGATCAATTTCGTGTTATTGATTGCTAGATTGCGTTGTTTCTACGTTGTGTGTAAAATTTGTTTTTGAATCTGATCTACCATATGTATGACATGAAATCAGTAAGTAATATATATCTATATGGAAAGCTATCAAAAAATTAATAAGTTTGCTCGCAAGAATCACTTGATTTCGTTAAGAATTGCTCCCGTTATGCTTATATGAAGTTTTGACATGATTATGCATTGAATACGAATTTTCTGAGTAAAATGCTTATTGATTGGGAATCTGAAATGTTAACCAACTGAAAGATAATTAAAAATTACTCAAGTTAGACTTAAGAATCATGTGAATCGGATTCGTAATGCTCATGATATGCTAGTTTTATTGTTTGCGACTACTTTGTTGATCAACACTTAAAACTGATGCAAACAACCATTTTAACTTAACTTTTGGAATATAAGCTTTTAATTTTTTAAAAGTACATGATTAGTAATTCACTTTTCATAATAGAGTCAAATATGTCTCGTATACACAAAGTTTGGTCTAACATGAACTAGAAGTTGATTGGAGGCTTAGCCTTCTGATATATTGATATTTGGTTATTAAGAATCATATTACATTTGTATGTTAACATGTGAAATATTATTCTTTGTGTGCTAATTGCATCCTAAATCGATGTGTCTGGATTCTGTCCAAATCAGAACATCCGACTTCCTTTGCAAAACTGTACCAAATGGCTAAACAAAAAGCTTCCTTTTTTACCACTTAAACTGGGATGTTAGTGATCATATCCCACTGGCCATGTGTCAATTTCATTTTTCTAGAATAAATGATAAATGAAATAAAACTATTGTGCGTGCAGAAACTGACTTGGTGAAAATATTATGTAACATGAGTTATAGAAATCATTTGAAGGCATGGCTAGACTTTATAGAAAGCTTATAACATGTTCTTTTGATCTGGAGTAAACCACATTGCCATGATTTATGAGTTTTGATTTATGCTTGTTGATTTGCATGACTTGCATGAACGTGAAATGACAAGAGAACTAGTAAACACGTATATGACAAACTGTGATCTAAAACTTGTTAGTTGACCTAAGGTTGACTCATTGACCAAGATTACATAACTTACTGAGGTGTTAACTTTGGTTGACCACTTTGACCAAGCTTGACTTTTGTTGACTTGCATGAACTTTGTTGACTATGTGTTGACTTTTATAACCTTATCGAGTCGGTCTGAGCTATAAAAAAATATGTACAATATGGAATAACATAGTGTGATATTATAAACTTACTTGAACAATGTAAATGATTAGTTGAGTTACATGATAGTAATCGTCCAGTTTACGTACTACTTTTGACTATCACTTACCATGCGCTCAAGGTGAGTCTACAGTTTCATTTTCACTTTTAACTTTTAAGATGAGATACATGATGTTTTGAAACTATACATATTCAGATATAAGTATCAAAATGCTACTATACGTTAGTTCACAGTCTCATTTCTAAATCTTTACTCTTGGGATGAGATGCAAGCTGGTTAAAACTGTTTTTATAACTGCTTTACATTTTAGACACGAGAACTAGATTTTTATACATATGAATTCTGCTCAAAAATCCCTTAGCTTGAATACTTTAGTTACCTTTTGTAAGCTCGAATCATAGGGACGAATCCGTTAGGTTTGACAAGCCTCACTCTACATACGGGGTGCTTATTGTTCGGTACTGTACGCTAGAGCAAGTGTATACTTAGATGGGGTAAAGGAAATTGCGTAGTTCTAAACTATTCGTAGTGTTAATGCTTTGTATTCAAGTGCTCATAATAAATGTATATGCTATACAACTGCCTTGTATGATATCTTCGTGGTCTATTACTATGTATGGGTTATTTAAACATGTGGTTTACAAACATGAGAAACAGAGACATTTTTGTTGTCTTATACAAACATTTGAAACAGGACACAATGTTGTCTACAAACTTTTGATGTGAAACCTTTGTGGTCTCATACGTTATATTTGATTACTTAAACTTGTGTTTATAAGCAGGAGGAACAAAACATTTTTGATGTCATACACAGTTGAAACTTGACATTGTTGTTTACAAACAGTTTAAAATTCGACATTTGCTGTCCGCAAACTTTGATACCAAACCTTCGTGGTCTTATGCTGATAAACGTTTTTCTAAACATCGTTTCTTAAACATACTGTATTGTTTATTTAAACCTGTAGATTCACTCAACATTATGGTTGACCTGTTTTGCATGTTTTATCTCAGGTATCAATTGCTTCAGTTGTAGAACTTTGCTATTACATAGATTTCAAGCCGATCATTGGGCCCAGAGTTAATATCGCCGTTAATGGATTTTGACGGGTGTATTATGATATATATCATATCTAATTCTTATTTTTAGTTTGCTTTGTGATATATAATTAAAAAACCTAATCCTATATTCTATTTGGAAGGAAAAGTATAACGGATCGCTTAATGTTAATAACAGGTTTGATGAGAATAATCATCTCATTTATTTTTCTAATGTAATAAGGTCATCAACTTTATGTATCAGATCAGAATCAGAATCAGAATAATTCATTAAAAGAAACTAGAAAAAGAGTTCTCAATCATAATATCATCACACCCTAATTTGCATACATTATATATTCAATATCTCTATATTAAATTAATGGCATCACATAATATATCTTTGTAAGTAATTAACAATTATACACCAAATCAAGTACAATTTGAAGCAAAGTGGATTACTAATGTTGTCCTATTCATCAACTTTACATTCATACACTAAACAATCATGATTGTTAATCTCCCACACATTAGGCTTTTTGGCTCCTAATATACTACCTAAAATTTAAAATTATTGAAAAGAAGGTATAATGCTCCACCACCATCACAATCCACCAAATTAAAGTAATTTGAACTAGATATATCATACATTATATTATATTATGCTATCTAATAATATACATTTCCACTATCATTTTATAAAAAGTTACTTACAGTTACATGATTGGTGTATCTAATGTTTCAAACAACTGATACCATATGGTTTCACATCTCAACTAGAAAGTGTTGTACTTTTAGTTATGAACCCAAGTGATTAGATTAACTGATTTAAGGATCAATGTTTCAAAGAATTGTGTGTATATCAGACGGATGGTGCTTTAACAACACGGAAGTGGTTCGCTAAAGTCGAGTATTTTTATACTTATGTAGGGGGCCTAAATGGATTATTTTGTGACCTTTTTTACTGTTTCTCTAAACATCCTAAGATGTGCTGCTATTAAGATTTGAACGCGAGACCTCTTGTGACTTGTGAGGATACAAAAATGCCATCTACATCTTCTGATGGTTATTAGCTTACCCGTTGAAGTTAGGTATAAAAAAGTTGCTTTTATTCCATGTAGGTCTTAATTAAGTGATTAATCAGGCTAAGTGTATGTCCCCATCTCTAACCTAACCTTCATTACCCATGTGATTGGTTTGTCACTTGATTATCTTATCTTGATCAGCACCATATATGTTGTTTAGTGTTACTCTTGCCCAAAAAAAAAAAAAAATAGTTACACTATTATTATTATTATTATTATTATTATTATTATTATTATTATTATTATTATTATTATTATTATTATTATTATTATTATTATTATTATTATTATTATTATTATTATTATTATTATTATTATTATTATTATTATTATTATTATTATTATTATTATTATTATTATTATTATTATTATTATTATTATTATTATTATTATTATTATTATTATTATTATTATTATTATTATTATTATTATTATTATTATTATTATTATTATTATTATTATTATTATTATTATTATTATTATTATTATTATTATTATTATTATTATTATTATTATTATTATTATTATTATTATTATTATTATTATTATTATTATTATTATTATTATTATTATTATTATTATTATTATTATTATTATTATTATTATTATTATTATTATTATTATTATTATTATTATTATTATTATTATTATTATTATTATTATTATTATTATTATTATTATTATTATTATTATTATTATTATTATTATTATTATTATTATTATTATTATTATTATTATTATTATTATTATTATTATTATTATTATTATTATTATTATTATTATTATTATTATTATTATTATTATTATTATTATTATTATTATTATTATTATTATTATTATTATTATTATTATTATTATTATTATTATTATTATTATTATTATTATTATTATTATTATTATTATTATTATTATTATTATTATTATTATTATTATTATTATTATTATTATTATTATTATTATTATTATTATTATTATTATTATTATTATTATTATTATTATTATTATTATTATTATTATTATTATTATTATTATTATTATTATTATTATTATTATTATTATTATTATTATTATTATTATTATTATTATTATTATTATTATTATTATTATTATTATTATTATTATTATTATTATTATTATTATTATTATTATTATTATTATTATTATTATTATTATTATTATTATTATTATTATTATTATTATTATTATTATTATTATTATTATTATTATTATTATTATATTTTTTATTTTTTATTTTTTGAAAAGCATTACACTAATATTATTTATTTAATATAAATGATGGGTATCACAACAATTTTTTTTTATGACAAAAATAACGAAAACTTTATCAAGGGGACCTTCATCAAAAGATGAAGATCCAAATCGGAACTTTATAGGGTATTACAGCAATTACTTATGAAGTATTAAGGATCCATAATTTGTGTGATGAAAAAAGTAATTAAACCCACAAAGAGAGTAACCTAAACAGAACAACTAAAGTTAGAAAAGTAAACAAGAGATCTTCAGATCACACTGAAAATTATGTACAAGTGAAAAATCTTTATATTCACTTAAAGAACTTGAACATCTTTTTCTCCTGGTTACAAAATTACAAGAATAATAACATTTTGTAGACAAAAAAAAAAACAGTACAAGAGTTACAAATGTTCATATTTTCCATTTAAATAATGAAAAGGGCCATTGTCTTCTCAGTAGGCTCATTAAACTACTCAAAAATGTACAACTTATAAGAATGTTATTGGGCCAATCCAAAGCCTAAGACCAATGTCAGGATCAAGATCAAGCCCAAATCTAGTAACTTCATTTGATCACTGGCAATACGGACTCAAATCTTCGGCCCATCCAAACTCCTCCAAGAATGCCAACACAACTCCATTAGACCACCCGAAACCAGTCTGCATACATACATTTTCATTATAAGTCGTAACATAAGCCCAAAGCCCAAAGGCCGCGCTCGAAGAGAAAAATAATAATAATAATAATTCTAAAAGAAACTGGCTAAGATATTATTGCTTACTTGTGGAACATATTCACCACCACCTCCAAATTCTCCACATTTGCTGACATCATATTTCTCATGCATTACTTGCAGTTTTTTGTAAGTTACAAAGTTAGTTCTGATCCACCTTATAGCAATGTCTTTAGCTAGTGATTGTGCTTCCTTTGACCTGGACCTAACCAGTCCCTCAACGATCATGTGTTGAACCGGGGCCCAACCATTTGGAAAATCCCTGTTTTCAACAAAACAAATGATATTACTATTATTAATTATGATTTGATAAAACCTTCATAAAGCTATCAGCGTAGATATATTGAAAGTATCAAGCGTGAAATTTACCACTGTTGGCTCGAATTTGTCAAAGATGTTGCTATACCCGCTTCACGTAGCAGTCCTGAGCTTTCAAGGCTTTGTGCAACTTGTTTGACCAGGGTTTCATCTTTACATATGAAATAAGTAGTAAGAAAAGTCAACATGGTCAAAATATACTTCTTGCAAAATGCTGATAACCGGTAACGTTGACATATCATCTTGAAATGGGAATTTGTACAAATGACCATAAAGGCATAAATCACATCTTTTGAAAATCCAAATATTCATCAAATTTATAAATAAAATGTCTATACAAAAGAAGGTAATCTGAAAATTTGACCAAAGTTGATTACCTTACTGTTACTTTGCAAAAATTTGATAAAGAAAAAAAAAAAAAGAACGCTGTCAAAAATTATACGGAGTATTAAATTATGAAATCTAGAACATAAAACAAACCTGAGTTAAACAATTGCACCCATAAAGGAATGAAGTTTGAGGCAAATATATCTTGATTCTGGTAAGAGTCATCCCATTTATAAACATCCTATAATTATTACAAGCCGTTAGACATTATAACACCAATGAAGTTTCGTGTTCGAATCATCAATACTTGCTACATAATGTTACAAAACCCCTTACCTTGACGATAGTACCATGAAGCCAGTAATCGAACCATTGCCCCTTTTCTTGATTCCAGAAAATAGCATCCATCGCCTTTTTCCTTGCTTCCGAAGCTTTAGCAAAGTGTGAAGCGTGATCACTGTCTCCAACAACATTTGCCAAATACGCAATGTCGAGTTCCATCTGTGAAAACATAACAAAACATATTGAACCATAGGGTATGTTTGCTAAATCTACTTGTCAGCTATTAGCTTGTTATATGTATAGCTTTTTATATGTATTTAGGTGTTTCGCAGAGTAGCTGGAACTATGAGATTTTAGCTTTTTCTCAAACGCTAGTTTTATGATATTTTAGCTTCTAGCTTTTTCCTCCGTCTAAAAGCTTTAAGCATTTTTAACCAAACAAAGCTTTTTATTGGATATGAGCTTTTTTCATAAAAGCTGGAAGCTAAAAGCTCCTAACCCAAAACATACCCACAATCACACTATAAAAAAGATGATTTACAGAAAGTGATTTTCAATTCGCACCTTCAGTACAAATGCATTCAAATCAACAGGTGCGATCATCGTTGTAGATAGTGTCGTGAGATCAGATGTATTTCTGAAAAACAAATTGTCAACACAAACAAGCAAAAGAAAATAATAGATGAAAAGAAAATAGTTTAAAAAAAACAATTTACTTCATCCATCTGGTACTAAAATCCCAACCAGTTTCTGCGGTCGAAGCTATTTCACGATACAACTGCTTTTTCTCACAATCAGTAGTAAGTTTATCCGCCGTTTCTTTGTCCTGCAAACAGACAAATGTAATACTCTGTTATATTAGTCGTTTTATAGGTACAAACTTGAATTAGTAAGTAATATCTTACAATAGTGAACGATTCTGGCCTAGGTTGGTTCCACATTGCATAGTACCGACTTAAATTGTGTGTCAATCCTTGAGCATCCTCAATCGTCACATTATGCATTCCTATAATACAAGAAAAAAAAGCCAAATAATTTATCCAAAAAAAAAAGGAAAAATAGTCAAAACAATTTAAATATTGAGTACCTGAATTCCAAAACTTGTGTTCTTTAAACAGGGCTGGGAGCGCTTTCTTGACCAAGTCAACGTCGCTAGTCCGTTTATATACCTCGATGACCATTGAACTCAGCATTGGAGGTTGACTAAAAAAAGTCATCAGTTTAAATACTGTGCTACTTAATTACTTCTAATTTTTAAATAACTGAGATTTACACAAATATAATCTTTTAATCCACATGAATTTTACCTTCTGTTTGTGTAATATGCTCGTGCACCATTTAGAACATAACCATATGTGTCGATTAAATCAATCAGATTGAGCACTATCCCTTTTGCTGTCTCATACATTTTACTTGCCAATAGTCCCCTGTTGAATAAACATAAACATAGCATAACATTACATTACATATTACATTACATAACTTTCTAAAAATAGAAGCCTTTAGGCTGTTAACAACAAAATATAAGTAACTAAGAAGTAACTTACCTTATAACCCAATACGAATCCCAATAATAAACCTCTTGAAACCTTGATCCGGGTATAATCACAGGGTGTTTTAAAGGCAACAAAGTATGCAATTCAGGATTTTTCAAAACCTCATTCGATACTTTTCGACTCAAATTTTTCCAAAGAGAATGAATCTCAAGAGCCCAATCTCTAACACCCTGGTGCACTACTTTAGGCAAGAACCCATTTGGTTCAACCACAAAATCAGTTGGTTCAACATACTCTAAATCCTCTTGATCACTATTTATAAACTTGGTCAAAAACGCATTAAGATCTGAAGCTAAAACAGACCCTTTTTCGGTTCTTGGGAGATTATGGAAGGCTTGTTTAACAACTGGAAGATCAAACTTTAATGACAAGTCAACATAATATTTTGGGTCAAAATTTAGTGAACCAAATGTATTAAGTGCAGTTTCTTGGATACTTTGAAGAAATATCACAAGTGGAGTTGTGGGTACCACTGGACCATAATCAGTTGGTTTGCATATGTGTGCAGATTGTGAGTTAACCATTAAAGCTGCAATCAAGAATAAGAAAAAAATAGTAAAATTGGCATGTTTTATGGATTCAAGAAAAGTCATTTGAGGTTAACAAAATTAAGGGTTTGCATGTAGTTATCAAAAATATGATGTTTATATACAAATATAGATAGATAGATATAGAAGATTATAGATTATTATGTTATGATTATCTATGAAGGAGATGAGTATATACCTAGTAAAAGGGGGGCCGGCTTTTGGAAGATAGTTATTTGAAGGCTAATTCGATGTGTGCAACGTAGAGGTATTCTTAAATTTGTTATTAGTGAGAATTAAAATTAAATGTGTTTGGAATTTGTTTATTCTTCTGATTTGGTTTTATTATTCTTAACAGGGAACACGTGTGATGATGTAGAGGTATAGCATAAGTTCTAAAAGTCATTAAACAATTAAATAATCAACCACAATGACTAATAAGATGGTTAATTTGACTACATATTCAATGATAATTGCTTAAATATTTATTCTTAATCTTTTGTATTTTTAGCAACGGACGATAAAAGAATACTAACACTTACAGGAAAAAAAATACTGTTTTGTACAAAAATTGATAAAAACATTAACTGGATAGTTATTATTAACATAACAATAACAATGACAATAATAATAATAAATAATAGTTTGCAAAAAAAAAAAAAAAACTGAATATTTACATGTTTGGTCCCTGTAAATTTTGTTAGTTTACACTTTTAGTCCTTAAAAAAACTTAATATGATTTTGCCACCCGAATAAGCTAAACAAATTGGTTGTTGAAAATTACAACATTTAGAGTATATAATAAATATAATATAGATAAAGATATAGATATAAATATAAACTAGTTTTATGAGCCCGTGCGTTGCACGACAATTGTACAAATTAGTATTCGATAACGTTCGTATTGATATATTATTAAATGTATTATACAATTACAACGACAAAATCATTTATTACTAATAATTTATTTATCGAAAGCGTTAGTATTAAATACTAACGTGAGCCCGTGCATTGCACGTCAGTTGTATAAATTAATATTCGATAAGTTAGTATTGATATTTATCAAATGGATAATACAATTAAAATTAAGAAACCATTTATTACTAATAACATTTGAATCGCAAACATTAGTGTTGAATACTAACGTATTGATTATCAAATTATTTACGTGACATATTATTTATTTAAATATATAAATATAGTAGTCTTTAATTATGAAAATATTAAATTTAATGAATAATAATTAAAATATAAATTCGTTTGATATTGATTAATATCAATTGATAAACTATGAGTCTTTTAACTAAATTTATTTACAAATATAAAGTTACCTTTTCTTTAAAAGGTTTCCTATTGATTGATCTACATATATTACGAGTAATAGATACACCGTAGATCTTATTGAGTTAGTGAACTATAAATAAAATAAAGAAAAATTACAAACCTATAATATATGAAGTTATTTTAGGGAGTTATTATTATTTAATTTAGTTTAATTAAAAAAAAATGATATGTAGGATTATTTAATTCAGTTTAATTAAGAAAATGACACGTAGGATTATTTAATTCAGATTAATTGAGAAATTGACACGTAGGATTATTGGCACGCGCTTTATAATAATGTATGTATGTATATGTATGTATAGATAGATATAAATTTAGATATTGTGTGGGGTATTGTTCGAATAGATAAAAAAATTAATTATCATATTAATTATTTATGTGATGGCACGACCCATTTGTATCAATATTTAACCAAGTGTATAAGTAAATAACTTTATCTGATCAAACATTATATGTTTCACCAAGTGCATAAGATATTAGATGGTTTTACTGAAATATAAAAACTTTTAGCTTAAACTAGTTAACATTTATACAAAATCTAATTTTCTAGAATTGTTAGATTAGTAGATCAATTATGTTTGACCATTTTATTAAATCTTGATTATGATTAAGACACCTCTAATGTCTGAGTCAGTTTACTAGCTGACTAGCATTCATCTTCCTTGCTATTAAAATAAATGGAAAATTAATGTATAGGACTAAAAATTAACTTATTATACCCAGAGGAGAAGAGTCCTTGCAGAAAAATTTGTAAACATATTAGGAACTTATGCACAAAAATCAGAATAATATTAAGGGATAAAGCCAAAAATAGGCTACAAACTTACACAAATGTACCGATGTCGCCCACAAACTCATTTCCGTCCTACTGTCGCCTACAAACTTTCAAAAAGTGTACCGATGTAAACAAAAACTTTCAAAAAGTGTACCAATGTAAACAAAAATGACTTGCTACTGGCTAAACTGGTTAAAATCAACACGTGCCGTTCGTGGATTGGATCTTAATTCTTAAAAAAAAAAAAAAAAAAAAAAAAAAAAATAAATAATAATAATAATAATTTATCAGGTCAAAATTAGTGTGTAACAGGTCAAAACTGTAAAATGTTGATATTAGCACATTTTTTGAAAGTTTGTAGGCGACAGTAGGACAGAAATGAGTTTGTAGGCGACATCGGTACATTTGTGCAAGTTTGTAGCCTATTTTTGGCTTTAACCCTAATATTAATGGGACTATGGCAGTCAGAAATAAGCAAATTCTTCATTGATCTTACTTTGACATCTTGTAAATCATTTAAAAAGACAACAAGCCAACTAAATGCAAACTTGACCAAAATGAAACCCAGCCTTAACCGCAGATTCATACTTTTGGATTCTACCATACATTGAGAAGTTTTAATATCCTCACAAGATTGCTTAGTGGTTGCGGTTTTAATATCCTCATAAGAGATCTCAGTTTCAAAACTCACTAGCAACACTTGTTGCGTTTTTTACCAGGGAAAAAGGTTGGAAACGTCACGAGATAACTCGGTTAGGTGTCGCATATCTGAAGAAAAATACTCCTCATCACAGGGTAGTGTGAACATGGAAAACCTTGTCTCTTTTCCATTTACCATTTACAAACATCGAGATGTTTTGTTTCTCACTGATATTACCCACAAAGTTGACTAGTAATAAATCGGAGTATCTTAGATGCGACTTCAAGACGAGTGAAGAGGAACGTGACGATATAGTGGATATCCGAATTGGGGATCAGATTTTACCCCCGCAAGGGTCCTTTAGATATTTAGGCTCGATGCTTCACAATTCGGGAAGGATAGATGAGGACGTGACGCATCGTATACGAGTAGGATGGTTGAAGTGGAGGGCTGCGAAAGGGGTGTTGTGCGACAAGAAGGTCCCCCTTAAGCTGAAAGGGAAATTCTTCAAGGTGGCAATCAGACCAGCCATGTTGTACGGATCGGAGTGTTGGCCAATGACGAAGGCATAAGAGAGGAGAATGGAGGTGGCAAAAAAGTTGGGAACATCATCAACAAACTTAGGGAAGGACGACTTAGATGGTTCGGGCATGTTAGGAGGCGCCCAATTTTAGCCCCGGTTAGGAGAGTCGAGACCCTCGCCGTTGGCGGCGTAAGGAGAAGAGGTAGACCTAGACGTAGGATGGAGGATAGATTGAAGCTGGACATGAAAGAGCTGCTACTGACGGAGGACATGACTTCTGATAGGAGCCTGTGGAGGAGTAGAATTAGAATAATTGAGTAGTTTTTTTTTTTTTTTTTTTTTTTTTTTTTTTTTAAGATGCTTTTATTATAATACTACATATATATCTATAACTAGATATTCTATAGCTACACTGCCCCTGTATCTACTTATTTGTTTTTAGGCTATATATATGTACCGATACATATGTTTGTATCTATATATGTATCTATGTATCTAAGTGCATGTATTGTGTTTGTCTGTCTTGTATCTGTACCTAGGTATATATATCTACGAATGTTTCTATATGTATATATGTTTAAGATGTGTTTTTATCCAAGCTTATGTGTGGTGCGGGTTTATACATATATGTATATATGTATTTTATTTTTGTTTGTATGTATGCCTATTTGAGATTAAATGGTTATGTGCTCTATATGATCCATGCTATTTGCCCTACTGTTGTACTTTACTACTTTACTGCTATATGTGTTTTCTTTTTTGGTTACTGTGTATGGTTGCATCTTGCTAGGCGCACATAACTCTTACAGGTACGTATCATTTACCCTATCTATTTCGTTTTTATGAGCATTTCTGGCCAGAGGTCCTTTTGGAAGCAATCTCTTTTACTCTAGAGTAGAGGGAGGGACGACCTTATCTAGGCGCGGGTTCTATACCCGCGGGTGGAGTAGTGACTTCCTTCTAATCTAGGGTACGAAGAATGATTGTCTACACCCACCTCTCCCATACCCCACTTTTGTGGGATTGGGTATTGTTGTTGCTGTTGTTGTTGTCAGATAAGTAGTAAAGTACCAAAATAATAACAAGACCAAATATGCTAGCTCCTCAGCTGTTTCTTAAGTTCCTCATAGAGCTATAAAATGTTACGCTATAGCTTCAGATATTGGAACGAAAGAGACAAGCATTTTATATTATATACATCACTGGAGCGTATTCTCTAATACTCACAAATGACAATCAAAACAGAAATAATGCATCACTGAAAAACGAATAAAACTCATTTGTGATCACAATTCTATATCTTATGTATCCAAATTGGTAACAGAGAAAAGTGCGACGTGTGTTGAAGAACTAAGACGAAAATTTGAACAAACATTGGTAATAGCAAGAGGATGAAATCACACCTTTGTCAATCTATCTATGTGTTAAGATCAATATAGAAACTCAAAAGGAATGAAATTATGAATAGAGACTAAAACAAGTCACAACAATTAACTGAAACCGTTACACTTGTAAGAAAGATAAAGGCAATATGCATATAAGATTTATGTGTGTCATTATTTTTGTTGAACCAAATATGAGGAAGACTGTATATCTTTTATGAGACAACATTGAGAAGGAACAAGCCGACCATTAATGAGTCATCGTTCTTAATGATAAAGTATTTAAAAGGTACTTTTAATTTCATAAAAAATTCATGTGTGATGCATGCCAATAAAAACATTAATTGTCATGGAGAATGATACTTGCCTGATATTTTAAACGCAGCTTCCGTACTAGTACACCACACCACTACATAAGTACGGTTATTTTATAATCCAGATGCAGTATTAAGGTAGGTTGGTACGGAAATAAAAGGACCGAATCCACGAGTTTCCTGCAGATAAAAGAGGTAAAGTCGGTGATCAAGGTTGACCTTAGTTTTAAACTACTAAAAACGGATCAGTTAACATTTAATTCACAAACAGGTTACAGCATAAATAGCAATAGATGTCAACTTCAATCAACAAGATCATAAGAGTTGCAGTTGAGAAATAAAACCAAAGTCCATGGATATTTCAACTTCTTCTGTACAGAAACACTCAAAATTTCATAAAGCAAGAAACCGTTTTGAGGAGAAACGAGCAAGATTGTATATCATACGAGTATGCATCTACAGACTACTTTGTTGGAGAGATTACAAGGATTAACATCATATTTCATTAGTACTTCTGGTATATAAGATTTACAATAGCATCTTAGTAATCATGGTATATTAGAATGAATGTGGCAGATGTAATTAGAATTAGAATTAGACATAATTGTGTATTAGAAATATAATATAAAATGTATGAAGTATCAGCTTTGCAAGTTTTAATTCTTCAACACTAAAGATAGGAAAACAACTAAATGAATTAGTGAGTTACTAATATGATAAAACGTAAACGCCTAATATTGAACACGTGCATTCCTTTTTACGACAAGAATGATAAACGGTCAAATAATACACTTTTACAAAACCTTGTGTGGTAGTGTCTTGACACTCTTTGTTAGAGGTCAAGAGTTCGGCTCCCGGGGACTACAACATTGCACACAAGGTTATCCCCTTACCTTGAAATCCACCTAAGACCACCTTTAGCAAATTGCGTTGCGGGGGTAGCGGCAGGGGCGGACCTACCTTAATGTCAGTGGTAGCACGGGCTACTACTGAAATGCGCGTTGTAGTAGAAATTTTTTGGGACTTTTAACTAGTGATACCACTGGATAGTGTAATTTTTTGTGTGTGACATCACTGGATAGTGTAAATTTTTTTGAGCTTTTAACTAGTGACACCACTGACTACTAATCCTAGATCCGTCACTGGGTAGCGGGGAGGGGGTTTTACCGGCCATGCCCTCGGATTGGTCCAAGTTTCCTCCAAGAGGGCAGTTGGGGGGTGAGTTATGAAACTGCGGGAGATGATCGCGTGGGTGGTTTAGTCCCCTGAGTGATCCAAACTGTTGTTTCAAAAAAAAGAATACAGTTTTACTAATGAGTAATGAGAATGCATTTTTACTGACAAAATTGTTAATCTGAACAATTATTTTCAATTTTCAATTTAATTGAACTTGTAAAGGTAAAACGTAAATCATCTATTCACATTTCATTAGGCCTAATCACAGTGAGTTCAAGCGAATAATTTACAAGCCATCAATTAAGCCAAAAAGTGGTAATTACAATTTATTATTAAGTTAGATACCTCAGGAAAATAATTTATCAGTGTTCATACGAAAGATATTTAATAATCACACAAAATATTTATGTTTAGTCGCTGAACAGCAGCAATTGAGATTAAAGAGAATGAGGAAAGTTGAAAATGGTGTGAAGTTCTCAGAGTCGTTTTAGCTACAATTTAGGGTTTAGAAACTGAAATTTATAACGTAAAAAAAGAAATCAAATGAAGAAATTGGAAGTAAGCGGAATTATCTAATGAAAATTTACCGATAATTAGTGGCGATTGACAAGTGTAATCGAGGCGGTGTGTGTACGATCGAAGGGATGTGATATCATGATTGTTGTTGCAAAAAATGAATTTGAGTGTTCTAGCTCTCTTCCATTATTGATTTCCAGAATTTCGTTTCGTTAGTCTTTGGTATTGGTGTTTTGGATTCGGAGACCGATTATTTGGTGGTAGAAGCAGGGTGTGCGAAAGGGGCCATTTCCATTTCAATATTTTGGACTTTTATTGGGTCTAACATAACTTAATCAGGAGTTGGAAATAATGGGTGGTAACTAGGGCCGTAAATGAGCCGAGCCCGAGCTTGAACATGATTTTAGGATCGATTACTAAACGAGCTCGAGCTTCTTATATCGAGCTCGAACAGGCTCGCGAGTCTAAACGAACTTTTCATTTATATGCATTATTTATTATTTCAAATTAATAATAGACTTAATTACACAAATAATCACCGTGGTTTGTCAAATCTTGCAACTTTAGTCACTATGGTTTTTTTCTTGCAATTTTAGTCACTGTGGTTTCAAAATATTACACGTTTAATCACTCACATTGACAGGCGTTAATTTTGACCGTTAAGTGTCAGTCACGTGCTAGGCATGTGAGGGTATTTTGGTCATTTTCTTCACCTCTTCTCTCGTCTTATTTATCACCCACCTGCATCTTCCCCAAATTAAAACCTTTAAGAACCCTAAACCCAAAATCAATCAAATTCAAATCAAACATAATTTCTCTAACAAATTTAAATAACTTTAGTTCCAATTTTTTATTTTTATGTTTTATAATTGACTCATCACATGGGACCCGACTATACCCACCATGGCCACAATTTAATCGTCAACACCATGGAATGCACGATCTCGGACCACCGCCAACGACCCTCCGACCAAATTGATATAAATCGATATTCTTGTTTTTCAGATCTGGTGGTTTCTGTTACTATTCGTTTCATTCTAGAAGAGGAGTTACCAACAGAGATGCTGCCGGATGGAAGATGAAGCAGCCTGTAGTTCGATTTTCAATTCAAGATCTGGAACTGATGTACGATTCAGTCAGTAGTTCGATTTTCGTATGTACCAAAACAATTGAATGCTGGATGCGGTTGAGGTAGAGGAGGCAGAGCCGTACCTTCGCTGTCGCTATGGTGGTGGTTGGACGGACGAGATCATAAAGTCCCCAAGTTCATTAAATTGAATGGAAATGCAAGCTTTATTTTTTATCCAATTTGTCTCTAATTTATCGTTTAATGTATTTTGTTTAACTTTTTGGGAAATAAATAATGGGTTTGTAATATGGTTGGATCGAGTACAGTTATGAAATTTATTGAGGATGAAATCAAAATTTGTAACCGGATTATTGTTAAATGGGCAGTGGTGTTCATCTTTCATATATGGTTGGATCGAGTATAGTTATGAAATTTGTTGAGGATGAAATCAAATTTGTAATCGGGTTATTGTTAAATGGGCGGTGGTTATTATCTTTTCATATATGAATCGATGCAAGTGTTTTTAAGTGTTTGAATTTCGTATTCTTTGTTTAAGTGTTTGAATAAAATTTGGGTTTGGATATAAATTTGAAGGTGAATGAATTTTACATTAATGTGTGATGAAGATGAAGATTGAAAGTGGAGGATTAATAAAGGAGAATATGATCGTTTTGAAGAAAATACTTGAAGAAAGTAAGAGCATTTCAGCTAAAAAAAGGAATGTAAATAGACTAAAATACCCTCACATGCCTAGCAAATGATTGATACTTAACAGAGAAAATTAATGTCTGTCAGCGTGAGTGACTAAACGTGTAATATTTTGAAACTACGGTGACTAAAATTGCAAGAAAAAAATCATAGTGACTAAAATTGCAAAATTTGACAAACTACAGTGACTATTCGTGTAATTAAGTCTTAATAATATACTAAATAATTACAAAATAGTTACTATATTATATATAAATACACAATAGAATAAATAAACTGAATCATATATAATATGAAAGATGTGCAATAAATTAAATAAAAAATAAATAAAATAATAATAAAAATTACTATTTTTGAATAAACGAGTCGAGCTCGAGCCGAGCTCAAGCTTGCATAAATTCAGACGAGCCGAGCTCGAGCTTAATACTCAAGGCTCGAATCGAGCCGAGCTCGAGCCTAGTCGAGCTCGGGCTCGGTTCGGCTCGTTTACACCCCTAGTGGTAACACTCTCGCCTATCAATGTAGAGGTCAAGGGTTCGATTCTTGTCATTCACAAAGTTATTTTCTCTCATGGCCACGTAGATTCGTCTGCAATGACTCCGGACTGCTCGCAAAGCGGGTAGTCTCCCTAGGATTACCAGGGGTGGCGGTGTAATGATTGGGGCTCATCCTTTCATAGTGGAGGTCAGGGGTTCGATTACAGGGAGCTACAGTTATTCCCTCTTGGCCACGGAGTTTCGCCCGTGTAAGTAACTAGAGGGAGTGAATAGTTACTTAATACGATTTTTAAAATATTTTCGACGATCAATAAGATTTGAACAATCCTTGATCACTTTAATCAACTCAAACTAATGTGTGATGTGTTTATGTTTGTAATAATATGGAATGTAAAGTAAAGAATATAAACACAAGGATTTATAGTGGTTCGGGTGGATGTTAACTAATCCACCTTAATCCACTCCCCGATTCACTAATCGGGAGTTTCGCTTCACTAAGCACCTTTCTCCAAATCCGGTGGAGATCCGATTTACAAGCCTTGTACTTCTCCTTAGACAACAAACCTAATCCTTCTATCCTTTTGAAAGATTACCTCCAACTTAGATCAACTTGTCTTCCCCTTGGACAGGTGTTAATCTCCAATGAGATTAATCAACTCCCTAGTTTCCTTTAAGGAAGATGATAAAGCTATCATATGCTTCTAATTACAAAGTACAAAGACTCACTCTTTTCTAGTGATGACCATCCTAAGTCAATTCTAAGGATTATTACAACACTATGTAAACTTACAAAGATAGTCATTTGAAAGTAAGTTTACAAAACCCCTTCTATAATCTATGAGATTATAGAACTTCTCTTGCTAATCACAAAAATATGTATAAGTGTTATGCTCTTGTGATTCTCTAATGATTTTGAGTTGTAGCATGCAAGAGGTCCAAATCTTCAAAGTTCTCCAAGCCTTGCTATTTATATGGAGAGAGATAAAAGTAGTCGTTGATGCGGCTTGGACCACGGTCGACCGCACGCGGTCCAGTCCAAAACTCCTATCCGTTGTATAGCCATTTAAATCAGTTTTGAACATCCTATACAAGTACTATATGCATTAAATGTCCATTTATCTTGGATGTATTGCCTTGATATTGACTTGTCATGCTCAAAGTGGAAGGTCTAACATTCTTGGATACAAGTCATGATAATCATTTGAGGCAATCTCAGTTTTGTCATAATCCTTTATTTGTAATTAACACATTTGTTAAATCCCTATTGGTTGGTCAACATGTCATTGATGACCACAACCCACTTTAATCACAAAGCATGCTGGTATTCAAATTTGAATTTGTTTGTAATTAATTAAGTGTGTTAATGATGTCTTGACAATTTAAGCAAGTAATGTCAATTAGGCATGTTGCAAGACATCAAGTTAAATCAAGTTTAAACCATCTATAAACTTAATTTTAGACTTAAGCAAACATATGTGTGTTAATGATTCATTGTCTTTTAAGATTACTAGATTATGACATATTAAGCATTATCCAAGTAGCACAAGCATATATTGAAGTAGTCCAAATACTAGTTGGTGAAACCCCAACTTGTAACACATAGCAAGACAAGGTTGATACATATACATAATAAGTAACCACTTAGCATTTAGCACTTAGAACATAGTCAAATAATACACATGTATTAATAGCAAGTAGTCAAGTAATATTCATGTAATGACTAGCAAGAGATCACTAATTAATCTAGAATTAAACACACAATGATAACATATCATTGAACCAAGGCTATGTAAGTTTTACTTGTAAGGTGGCATTTGCAAGATTAATGTATAAGTATACATTAATGTCCAACACATGTACAAGGAAGGAGCAACTCTTGGTTGGGACTTGGTGACCATCCTAAGTATGTCTAGATACATTTTAGATGTACACGTTTTCCTATAGCACTTATGTGTTATCCTTAATCAAGTTTAATCGTCATTAAGGCGTCATTAAGCGTCATTAACCAAGATTAGTGTTCTAGTGACCAAAACTCCTTTGGGTATGAAGGAGGCAACTATTCTAAGCATGTTTGAACAAGTTTCATAAATTATACATGTCCCGAAGTGGTCGAACTAAAATCGGTGGAATTTAGGACAGAACTGTAACACCCTGATTTTTTTTTAAACACAACGGAAGTAAATACTTAATTACCAAAATAGCCTTAATTAACGTTTACATAACTTTGTTTACAATCCAACTTTATACAACAACGATGTTACGTGAAAATGTCATTAGGATAGAAAATATCAGAGTAAGCTTGTAGTCAAACATGTCTTCTAACCCGTCCGCACCACCCGTCCTAAGCAGCAATACCTAAACCTGCAAGGGGTAGAAATATGGGAGAATTAGCACAACTGCTAAGTGAATGGATGCTATATAACAGATCAAGCATAAGCAACTAAACATGCAAAGGTCACAGATATGCTAACGTCCTGAACTAGCATATAACAGCAACTGATAATATGAGGATCGGCGGCTTGTACGAGCACACGACTTAGTTGATCAATCTACAGTCTACCGATAGTCCGCTTTACTGACTCCACTGCATAACCGTCCAGACGCAACACATGCGTCCTTCTATGCTATACTGAACAATCAGTAACACCATGACCCGACCAGGCTACCACAGTCGACCTCACATCAACCCTACCTTGCCGCCTTAGTGGGTTCCCAACCTTGCCGCCTCGGTTGGAGTCCAACTAACAGTGCGCACATAATATCATAGATAATAAGTCATGCAATTGTCCTAACTAGCATGGCAATATCCAACTACACATGGCAATCATACAAGGCATAAACATAATAATAAAGAGTCTGAACAAGTAGCGTGTCAGCTACTTAATACTCTATTCGGAGATAGACCCACTCACCGAATACCAGCAATAAGCTCAGATAATCTATCACTGAGAGGCTTTCTTATCCTTATCACCTGAACATAAGGCAAATCAAGTTAGTTTCTGTCTGTTAACACAAAACAGGACAGTACAGAAAATCAGCCACAAAAGCGCCGCTAAAAGTCCACCTAACACTTATGCATTTTCAGAATTTACATCCTGATAATCAAAAGTCACGCGGACAGCATAACGGCTAGGAAACATTTAAATTAAACAACAACTACTGATCTGATCTGCATCCGTACGGTTGCACATGCATCCGTACGGTTGCAAGTCCATCTGTACGGTTGCATCATCTATCCGTACGGTTGCACACTTCTGCCCGGTTGCACCAACACCACTGCATTCGTACGGTTGCACATGCACCCGTACGGTTGCACCATGTACTCTTGCGGTTGCAAGCTGCAACCGTACGGTTGTGTTCATCGAGCAGCAGCAGCAGAAACTGACGGGTTTCGCATCAAAATCACCCAAATCTCAATCTTGAACCTGTTTTTGACCTCAAAACCACTTATAACTTGTACATAAAACATTTAGAAGTATAAACCCACAAGTTTTGAGCCAAAACAACATCAAATTAAGCATTAAGACACCAAAATTGTAACGACCCTGAATTTTCCAACGTTTATTTATTAATAATTGTTATTATTAATACTTGTGATTTTACGAATGTATGTTATTACATTTACTTGTTACCATGATTGATCATACTTAACTTTTGAATGCCCGAAACGTCTTTGTGACACGCGAAACTTACACGAATAATATTTTCAAGTATTATTTACATTCATGATTAAGTTTTATTAATCATTTTAATTAACTAAGGTTATTGGTTAATTACTTTGACACTTGTTGGATTAATTTGTTAATTAATGGAACTTGGGCTTTTATTGTATTAATGGACTTAAGAGCCCACGCTACACACTAATTAGATTAATAAGCCCATTTATGAATGCAAGTATTACTTTGAGTTTAAACTAGATAGATTAACTTGGTGGAATCAAGTTACAAACTCATTACATCTAGTTTCCATGCAAATCAACCATTGTAACCAACTTTTAAGCTTTTACATGCAACAAACTTGTGGGTAAATCTCTTCCTCCCTTCCCTTGTCGTGACCGTCGGCCTAGGGCCCTTTGGAGAGCATTTTTGCTTTCAAATTTTGTTACTTACTCACTTACTTCCTCATTTTCTCACACACACTTCAACTTGCATCTCAACTTTCTCTCTTTTCTCTCTAATTCTTGTAAGCAACTTGAGACTTTTTCTTCTCTTCTTCCTTTGCTTAAAACCGAACCATAAACATATCTTCATCATCATTCTTTGTTTGTTAATTACTTGTTCTTGTTGTTGATTAGTTACTTGAACTTTGTTGTTGTTATTTACTTACATGATTGTTAAGAACCAAACTCTTTAGTTTGATTCTTTATTTTATCTTGTATTTACAAGAACAAACAAGAACATAAACTTACTAGTTTATGATTCTACCTTTATTGTTTTAAAAGATGAAAGTGCATGTGTTGTTAAACTCATACTTGTGATTCATGTTTGTAAACTTAAAGTTTACATTCTTAAAGATCAAACTTTGGTTTGAATCTTTAAAAGTATGAACAACCATGACTTATTAACTTGTTTATTTAGTTTATTACTTCATTTCTTGTACATTTAAATTCATGTTTGTTGTTAAATGGTCAAGTATTACAAGTTAGTCTTGATCTCATACTTCTTGGAACTAAAAGTTAACTTGAAAGTTCAAGAACATGGAAGTGTAACTCTTTAGTTATAACTTCATACACTTGTGTTAGATTTAACTTAATAACTTTATATCTAGACTTTTGGGTCTTGGATCTTCAAGATCTAACTAAGAACTATGTTCTACATCTTAGGATCTTGATTAGTTAGTTTACTTTCTAGGTTGTAGTTCAATATTACTTTTATAGTTCATGTATGTGTTAAATCTAAGACTTTGATGTAACTTTGGTTCATCAAACTACATACAACACTTAATTGAGTTGTGCTACTTATCTTAGACTTACACTTGGGTTATGATGGTCAAAACTTGGTAAAGATGATGCAAACACATCAACGAGTTGTACACTTGAAGCTATATGCATCAAGGACGAGAACCGTGATAAGCATCGAGTACCAAGAAACCCCGAAACCTACTGTTTTACTATTTCTAGGTCTGATCAGTACAACCTGGGCTACTGTAATGTTGATATTCAGGTAGCTCTGTTCTAGTAGATAACTTTTCATTTAGGACTTGTCTTAATCCGAGTTACGGTTTAGGATTTTTGGCCCTCCGATCGTCACTATGTCCATTTAACGTTGTGCTGAAAATTCTGACCTACTCGCACTTAGACCATCGCCACGGTCAAACGAAGAAGAGTTTGATTCTGGACTTTTTACCACAACTAAAGGACTCATATACGGAGCCATGGCCACTGGTCTCACCTTATTTCAGTAGGTTTAGAGGCCGTGGTTACTGACCGAAATCAGCCTTTGTTTTAAACTTCTTTCATGAACGAAACTTACTTTACACCTTTTGTTTGATGATGAATGATGATGACCCTTAAGACCTTATTTACATACGTTTAAACCTATTGAGACGATTTACTGTCTTAGTACTATTTGACTTAGGTTGAGGACTTTCCGGACCTACGTACTTGCTTACTTTCCAACTCGACTTTACCACTACTTTACCACTGTGAGTTATAGCATTCCCTTTTACTTTAACTATTTTGAGAACTGAAAATACATGCGTATTTTACATTTTACATACTAGGCACGAGTACTGATAATGCTAAAAATGAACATATATTTCATAGCATTATTCCTCAAGAAAGACAAGCTTTTAGTTGCAACTGTTCTATTTACAAGTAATATTCGTTTAAATAATAAAAGGTGAAGACAAAAGACAGATTCGACGAATTGAAGACGCAAACGACCAAAAAGATCAAAAGTACAAAATACAATCAAAGAGGTTCCAATTATTGATAAGAAACGTCTCGAAATTACAAGAGTACAAGATTCAAAACGCAAAGTACAAAATATTAAATTGTATGCAAGGACGTTCGAAAATCCAGAACCGGGACCAGAGTCAACTCTCAACGCTCGACGCAACGGACTGAAAATTACCAGTCAACTATGCACATAAATATAATATAATATTTAAATAATTCTTATAATTATTTATATATTATATTTATTTAATTAAAACGTCGACAAACAAGAAAACAAGAATTTTGAGCTGTCACCTACCACCATGCGATCGCATGGCCTGGAGGCACAAAAGCCATGCGATTGCATGGCCAACTTTTTCAGTTCACAAGGCCTATAAAACACGAGCTCTGGTGTACCATATATCGATATATCTTTCTCTCTATCTCGTAAACATACATATATATATATATATATATATATATATATATATATATATATATATATATATATATATATATATATATTATAATTTTAATTTTAATTTTAATTCTAATAATAAGGGTATGTTAGCGAATGTTGTAAGGGTGTAAGTCAAAATTCTGTCTGTGTAACGCTACGCTATTTTTAATCATTGTAAGTTATGTTCAAACTTTTTAATTTAATGTCTCGTAGCTAAGTTATTATTATGCTTATTTAAAACGAAGTAATCATGATGTTGGGCTAAAAATATTAAAATTGGGTAATTGGGCTTTTTACCATAATTGGGGTTTGGACAAAAGAACGACACTTGTGAAAATTAGACTATGGGCTATTAATGGGCTTTATATTTGTTTAACTAAATGATAGTTTGTTAATTTTAATATAAAGATTTACAATTGGACGTCCCTATAAATAACCATATACACTCAATCGGACACGATGGGCGGGGTATTTATATGTACGAATAATCGTTCATTTAACCGAACACGGGAATGGATTAATAGTCTATGGAATTATTAAAACAGGGGTGAAATTATGTACAAGGACACTTGGCATAATTGATAACAAAGTATTAAAACCTTGTTACAGTTTAAGTCCCCAATTAGTTAGAATATTTAACTTCGGGTATAAGGATAATTTGACGAGGACACTCGCACTTTATATTTATGACTGATGGACTGTTATGGACAAAAACCAGACGGACATATTAAATAATCCAGGACAAAGGACAATTAACCCATGGGCATAAAACTAAAATCAACACGTCAAACATCATGATTACGGAAGTTTAAATAAGCATAATTCTTTTATTTCATATTTAATTTCCTTTATTTTATATTTAATTGCACTTCTAATTATCGTACTTTTATTTATTGCACTTTTAATTATCGTACTTTTTAATTATCGCAATTTTATTTTATCGCACTTTTATTTATTGTAATTTCATTATCGTTATTTATTTTACGCTTTAAATTAAGTCTTGTATTTATTTTTAATATTTTACATTTGGTTTTAACTGCGACTTAAGTTTTTATATCGACAAACCGGTCATTAAACGGTAAAAAACCCCCCTTTATAATAATAGTATTACTTATATATATATTTGTATTTTTATAAAATAAAACTAATATAGCGTTAAGCTTTGTTTAAAGATTTTTCCCTGTGGAACGAACCGGACTTACTAAAAACTACACTACTGTACGATTAGGTACACTGCCTATAAGTGTTGTAGCAAGGTTTAAGTATATCCATTCTATAAATAAATAAATATCTTGTGTAAAATTGTATCGTATTTAATAGTTTTTCATAGTAAAATATAAGCTATTTCATATACACCTCGCATAACATCAAGTACTTAAACTTATATATGTGTGGGTTATACAACGGCATAAACATTCACTTTAGCTCGGTAACGTTTAGTCATTGGTTTTTGAACCGGTGAACGCGAATCTTAGATATGGATCCATAGGGTTTGACATCCCCACTCGGGCTAGTCGCGCTAGCATTTAACGAGTGTTTAATACTTCGTATACATACTCACTTGCCAAGTGTACTTTCAGGGGGTATGAACGTTAAGTTAGTTACCAAGTGCCCACGATTAACATATACTTTATCATACTGTTTTGAAACGCTCTTTGTAGCACTGAAATCTCGTGGCCTACCTTACATACTGTTATACTTAAACTATAGCTCACCAACCTTTGTGTTGACGTTTTTAAGCATGTTTTTCTCAGGTGCTTAAGGTTAGCTGCTTCCGTTGTGTACTAGTCTTGCTGTAGACACCCGCTGCTTTAGAGAATGTCACCGCATGAACTACTTTGTCTTGCATTCAAACTTAATTACTTTTAAAACTATGATTTGTAACGACCTATGGGTCACATACTATTATTCTTGCTTCTATTCATTGAAGCATACTTTGGTTGTTAAACATTTAACGTTGGTTATGACGTCACCTTTTATCATGAATGCAAACTTGTTTTGAAAATGCATATAGTGTTTGACCTTGTAATGATCATGTTGTTGATGATTCGTACACGATGGTTTTGTATGGGGCATCACATTTGGTATCAGAGCATTGGTTGTAGGGAATTAGGTTGCATTAGTGAGTCTGGACTGACCCGAGTAGGATTCACTAATAGGACTAATCTACAACTTGCTAGTTTACTTGTTTCTGCTGAACTTACTGCATGCTGCTGTTTACTTTTACTGCTATATGCCGTATGCTACTACATGATTTCACTACTGCATGATATTACTTGCTTTCGATTGCATGCTACTTCTGTACGATTTACTGTTATTGCCATGCTATTTACCGTTATACATGATTTAGACTGTTGGCCTAATACGTGCTTGCTTTATGACTTACTGACATGGAAAAATTTATTTTTCCTTGTTCAGATGTTGGATAATCCACCTGCTATCGTTTTGGGAAGTTCAGACACTTCAGCCACTTCACCTGCCACTGTTGTCGATCCCCCGATCCCGTCAGCGACACACTCTAGTGACTCAGGCGCTTCGACTTCCGGAGCTAGCAGTCATACTCCTGCCCCAGTGGCTACTTCTGACGGAGCCCAGGACCTCCCGGAGATTCCAGCTCCATCTGCCCTAGGACCCTCGGGGTCATAGCCTCGCTCCGGTGATGTTGTGATTCCCGCAGAATTTGGGGAGGGTCCATTCCGTAACCAGTATCGCCATTGGTGCCGACGCGCTCCTGACGGACATCTCGTGCCTATTCCACCCTTCAGATACCGACAGATGATGGCCGCCCGAGGGGAGCCAGTACAGCCACCCGTGCAGCCACCTCCACACGATTCAGATGATCCTTCATCCGACGACTCATCTACAGACGACTCTAGTGACGATGAATCCGACGACGAGGACTCTGATGATGCACCTGTTCAGCCACCCTCCACCCCTCCGAAGAAGCGGTATCACTTCGACGGTACCATTATTTTGGGGATCAACGGAGGACGAGCATTCACTGACACATTTGGTCGGTGTCGTAGGGTTACTGCCCGTAAGCGGCTTGTGCCGTATCCTGCTGATCCCTTCATCCGTAAGCCTTACTGCTTGGCAGCCTCTACATCTGGAGCCGGACCGTCAGCACCGCCAGCTCCACCAGCACCACCCGTACCGACTGCTCCGCCTGCCCCACCCACTCCCTCTGTCGAGGAACTGATGAGGGAGGTGGAGATCCTCTGTGCTCGGGTAACTGAGCTCGAGGACCAGATGTCCCATGTATTGGACATCCTACACCCACCATCACCGTAGGACTTTTGTAGTAGATTTCATTATGTAATCTAGCTGTAGTTTTATGTTTCACTTATGTATTGTACGAACTTATACAGATGTATGCAACTTATTATTATTAATGAATGGAACTTTGCGTTATTTAATTCTTGTACGATGTTCTATTTACATTACTATATGATTCTGTGGTATTTGTACCTAGATGCGTTACTTAATAAACATGTGATGTGTTGATTCCATGTTGGTTACATATACTGTATTATTACTATTTGCATACTGGATTTTGACTTGAGTCAAAAATTTTGTTTAGAACACCATGGCCAACGGACGATCAACATCAACACCTACCGCAGCCCAAATCGAGGAGATGATTGCCGAAAGGGTAGCCGCAGCCATTGCGGAAATGCAACCCCAAGCTCCACCGCTACCGCCACCGGTTATTCAACCCATTCGTAATGGGTGCACGTACAAAGAGTTCCAAAGCTGCAAACCTCATAACTTTGGTGGAACAGAGTGACCGGTTGGTCTCACTAGATGGTTCAAAAAATTAGAATCTGTGTTTCGATTTAGTAACTGCTCGGAAGCGAATAAAACCAAGTTTGCTTCATGCACTCTGTCTGACGGCGCGCTAATGTGGTGGAACACGTTGGCTCAAGCAAAGGGTATCGATGAGGCGTCTGCTACTCCATGGGAGGAGTTCAAGGGGGCCCTGATTGAGGAATATTGCCCTAGGACCGAGATCCAGAAGATGGAAATGGAATTTATGCAGTTAAAGGCCGTTAGGAACGACCTTGATAGCTACAACCGGAGATTTTTGGAACTAGCCCTGATGTGTCCGACAATGGTCACCCCGGAATTCAAGCGTATGGAAAGGTACTTCTGGGGACTTCCTAAGGGCATTAAGGGAAACGTCACCTCGTCCAAGCCACCAAATGTACCGGAAGCGATGCGCATGGCACATACTTTAATGAATCAAATTATCATCGATGAACTGGAGAAGGCTAAGTCTGAAGCAGGTAGCAGTGAGAAGCGCAAATGGGATAACAACAGGGGAAGGACCTATGATCAAAACCCGGCGAAACGACATGAGGGTTTCAGAGGAAACAACAACGGTGGAAACCCCAATCTGAACACCAACTCAAACCCGAACTACAAGGGAATCCTACCACAATGCAAGCGGTGCTACAAGCACCATACTGGGTATTGTAATGTTGTTTGCGAAAAGTGCCAACGGACTGGACATATCGGTAAAGACTGCAAGGTTACCACTTTGAATGGGAAGCCGAACACCAATGGGCAGAAAAAGTGCTATGAATGCGGACAGACGGGCCATTTCAGAAATGCGTGCCCCAATAAAAGAAAAGACGAAGGACCACCGCGAGGTAGAGCTTTCAACGTTAATGCAAGGGACGCCAGAGAAAACCCCGACTTGGTGACAGGTATATTCACTATCAACAATCTATTAGCTTCTGTCTTATTTGATACTGGTGCTGATAGAAGTTATGTATGTAGACATTTTTGCGATAAGATAAATTGGTCATTAGTCCCTTTAAAAGAGAGTATGCTTGTCGAGGTCGCCAATGGAAAACTTGAGAAAGTTGACCATATTAGTCGAGGAGCTATTATCAACATAGCTGGTGTAGATTTCAAGATTGACTTAATACCTATCAAATTGGGAAGTTTTGACGTGATCGTCGGCATGGATTAGTTGACCAAGATAAAGGCTGACATTATCTGCGGAGACAAAGCTCTTCGTATACCACACGGAGACGGTGAGCCACTGATCATTTACAGAGAGAGATGTACCTCGAAGCTGAACCTCATTAGTTGCATGAAAGCGCAAAAGATTATGAAGAAGGGACGTCTTGCTGTCCTAGCGCATGTGAAAACGGTAGAAACCGAGGTGAAGAGTGTAAATGACGTTCGAATTGTGATCGAATTTTTCATTGTCTTCCCTGAGGAATTTCTTGGATTACCGCCGCCGAGGGCAGTAGAGTTTCAGATCAATTTAGTGCCAGGAGCAGCACCCGTAGCTCGCGCACCGTATCGACTCGCACCTTCTGAGATGCAAGAATTACAGAGTCAACTACAAGAACTACTTGTTCGAGTATTTATCCAGCCAAGTTTCTCGCCATGGGGCGCACCTGTGTTGTTTGTGAAGAAGAAGGATGGATCCTTCCGTATGTGTATCGACTACTGTGAACTCAACAAATTGACAATCAAGAATCGGTATCCTCTTCCACGAATTGACGATCTTTTTGATCAACCACATGGATCGAGCATTTACTCAAAGATCGATTTGCGATCCGTTTATCACCAGTTGAGGGTGAAGGAAAGTGATGTGATGAAAACTGCATTCAGAACTCGTTATGGTCATTATGAGTTTCTCGTGATGCCATTCGGTTTGACAAATGCACCTGCCGTGTTCATGGACCTCATGAATCGTGTCTGCAAGCCGTACTTGGATAAGTTTGTTATCGTCTTCATAGATGATATCCTCATCTACTCTAAAAGCGAAGAAGAGCATGAGCAACACCTCCGACTAGTACTTGAACTCTTGAGACAAGAGCAACTTTATGCGAAATTCTCCAAGTGTGAATTTTGGTTGAAGGAAGTCCAGTTTCTGGGTCATGTTGTGAGCGACCAGGGTATCAAAGTTGATCCTGCCAAGATTGAAGCTATCAGCAAGTGGGAGACCCCCACTACTCTGACGCATATTCGCCAATTCCTAGGTCTCGCCGGTTACTACCGAATGTTTATTGAAGGTTTCTCTCTGATTGCGCGTCCTTTGAACGCGCTGACTCACAAGGGCAAGAAGTTCATTTGGGAACCCGCACACGAATCAGCATTCCAAACTTTGAAGAAGAAGTTAACCACCGCACCTATCCTATCTCTTCCTGAAGGCAGTGACGATTTTGTCGTTTATTGCGATGCTTCTAAAAGTGGTTTTGGTTGTGTACTGATGCAAAGATCAAAGGTTATGACCTATGCTTCTCGTCAATTGAAGATTCACGAATGGAACTACACTACTCACAATCTTGAACTTGGAGCCGTTGTCTTTACGCTCAAATTGTGGAGACACTATTTGTATGGAACTAAGAGCACTATTTTCACCGACCACAAAAGCCTCCAACACATCTTTGATCAGAAGCAACTGAATATGAGACAGTGTCGATGGATCGAGACGCTAAACAACTACGATTGTGAACTTCGCTATCACCCTGGAAAGGCCAATGTTATAGCTGACACTTTAAGCCGAAAGGAGAGGACGGCACCTCTTCGTGTTAGGGCTCTGAACATCACCATCCATTCGAATCTCAACAGTCAGATCCGAGTAGCCCAAGATGAGGCTCTCAAGGAGGAGAATATATCTCATAAACATTTGAACATTTTTATCTCTCGATTCGAGGTCCGATGTTATGCTGGAAGAATTTGGGTACCTCTTTATGGAGATCTACGGAACCTTATACTTGATGAAGCACACAAATCGAGATATTCAATTCATTCCGGAGCAGGCAAAATGTACCAAGACCTTAAAGAATAGTATTGGTGGCCGAATCTTAAGAAAGACGTTGCTACTTATGTTGGTAAGTGTTTGACTTGCTCGAAGGTTAAAGCCGAGCATCAGAGACCTTCTGGGTTACTTCAGCAATCGGAAATCCCGTAATGGAAGTGGGAAAGGATCATAATGGATTTCATTACTAAGCTGCCGAAGACGGTGGGCGGATACGATACCATTTGGGTTATTGTTGACCGCCTTACTAAATCTGCACACTTCTTAGCGATGAAGGAAACAAATACGATGGAGAGACTTGCTTAATTATACATCAAAGAGGTTATATCTCGTCATGGTGTAACTTTATCGATCATCTCAGATCGCGATCCCCGTTTTGCTTCCAGATTTTGGCGTTCTTTGCAAGAATCCATGGGAACTCGTCTCGACATGAGTACTGCTTATCACCCACAGACCGACGGGCAAAGTGAACGAACAATTCAGACCTTGGAAGACATGTTGCGTGCATGTGTTATTGATTTCGGAAAGGCCTGAGAAAGGCATTTGCCACTCGCCGAATTTTCTTACAACAACAGTTATCACTCGAGTATTAATGCCGCACCTTTTGAAGCATTGTATGGCCGCAAGTGCCGATCTCCTATTTGTTGGGCCGAGGTAGGCGAAAAGCAAATTACCGGACCCAAGGTAGTCCATGAAACAACGGAGAAGATTACTCAGATTCAAGCTAGACTTAAGACTGCCCGCGATCGTCAAAAGAGTTATGCCGATCTTAAACGTAAAGACTTTGAATTCAACATTGGTGACCGTGTAATGTTGAAGGTTGCACCTTGGAAAGGTGTGATTCGCTTTGGAAAACGTGGAAAGTTAAACCCACGATACATTGGTCCTTTTGAAATCTTGGAACGTGTTGGACCCGTTGCTTACCGTTTGGATCTACCAGCACAATTGAGCTCAGTTCATCCTACCTTCCACGTGTCAAACTTGAAGAAGTGTCTTGCTGCACCAGAACTTATCATACCACTTGAAGAACTTACTATTGATGACAAACTCCACTTCGTGGAAGAACCTGTCGAGATTATGGACCGTGAGGTCAAGACTTTGAAACGCAACAAGATTCTGATCGTTCGAGTACGATGGAATGCCAAATGAGGACCTGAGTTTACCTGGGAGCGAGAGGATCAAATGATGCTGAAGTATCCTCACCTTTTTTCGACTCCTCCATCTACCTCAGCTTAAAATTTCGGGACAAAATTTTCTTTAACAGGTGGGTAATGTAACGACCCTGGATTTTCCAATGTTTATTTATTAATAATTGTTATTATTAATACTTGTGATTTTACGAATGTATGTTATTACATTTACTTGTTATCATGATTGATCATACTTAACTTTTGAATGCCCAAAACGTCTTTGTGACACGGGAAACTTACACGAATAATATTTTCAAGTATTATTTACATTCATGATTAAGTTTTATTAATCATTTTAATTAACTAAGGTTATTGGTTAATTACTTGGACTCTTGTTGGATTAATTTGTTAATTAATGGAACTTGGGCTTTTATTGTATTAATGGACTTAAGAGCCCACACTACACACTAATTGGATTAATAAGCCCATTTATGAATGTAAGTAATACTTTGAGTTTAAACTAGATAGATTAACTTGGTGGAATCAAGTTACAAACTCATTACATCTAGTTCCCATGCAAATCAACCCTTGTAACCAACTTTTAAGCTTTTACATGCAACAAACTTGTGGGTAAATCTCTTCCTCCCTTCCCTTGTGATGACCGTCGGCCTAGGGCCCTTTGGAGAGCATTTTTGCTTTCAAATTTTGTTACTTACTCACTTACTTCCTCATTTTCTCACACACACTTCAACTTGCATCTCAACTTTCTCTCTTTTCTCTCTAATTCTTGTAAGCAACTTGAGACTTTTTCTTCTCTTCTTCCTTTGCTTAAAACCGAACCATAAACATCTCTTCATCATCATTCTTTGTTTGTTAATTACTTGTTCTTGTTGTTGATTAGTTACTTGAACTTTGTTGTTGTTATTTACTTACATGATTGTTAAGAACCAAACTCTTTAGTTTGATTCTTTATTTTATCTTGTATTTACAAGAACAAACAAGAACATAAACTTACTAGTTTATGATTCTACCTTTATTGTTTTAAAAGATGAAAGTGCATGTGTTGTTAAACTCATACTTGTGATTCATGTTTGTAAACTTAAAGTTTACATTCTTAAAGATCAAACTTTGGTTTGAATCTTTAAAAGTATGAACAACCATGACTTATTAACTTGTTTATTTAGTTTATTACTTCATTTCTTGTACATTTAAATTCATGTTTGTTGTTAAATGGTCAAGTATTACAAGTTAGTCTTGATCTCATACTTCTTGGAACTAAAAGTTAACTTGAAAGTTCAAGAACATGGAAGTGTAACTCTTTAGTTATAACTTCATACACTTGTGTTAGATTTAACTTAATAACTTTAGATCTAGACTTTTGGGTCTTGGATCTTCAAGATCTAACTAAGAACTATGTTCTACATCTTAGGATCTTGATTAGTTAGTTTACTTTCTAGGTTGTAGTTCAATATTACTTTTATAGTTCATGTATGTGTTAAATCTAAGACTTTGATGTAACTTTGGTTCATCAAACTACATACAACACTTAATTGAGTTGTGCTACTTATCTTAGACTTACACTTGGGTTATGATGGTCAAAACTTGGTAAAGATGATGCAAACACATCAACGAGTTGTACACTTGAAGCTATATGCATCAAGGACGAGAACCGTGATAAGCATCGAGTACCAAGAAACCCCGGAACCTACTGTTTTACTATTTCTAGGTCTGATCAGTACAACCTGGGCTACTGTAATGTTGATATTCAGGTAGCTCTGTTCGAGTAGATAACTTTTCATTTAGGACTTGTCTTAATCCGAGTTACGGTTTAGGATTTTTGGCCCTCCGATCGTCACTATGTCCATTTAACGTTGTGCTGAAAATTCTGACCTACTCGCACTTAGACCATCGCCACGGTCAAACGAAGAAGAGTTTGATTCTGGACTTTTTACCACAACTAAAGGACTCATATACGGAGCCATGGCCACTGGTCTCACCTTATTTCAGTAGGTTTAGAGGCCGTGGTGACTGACCGAAGTCAGCCTTTGTTTTAAACTTCTTTCATGAACGAAACTTACTTTACACCTTTTGTTTGATATGATGACCCTTAAGACCTTATTTACATACGTTTAAACCTATTGAGATGATTTACTGTCTTAGTACTATTTGACTTAGGTTGAGGACTTTCCGGACCTACGTACTTGCTTACTTTCCAACTCGACTTTACCACTACTTTACCACTGTGAGTTATAGCATTCCCTTTTACTTTAACTATTTTAGGAACTGGGAATACATGCACATTTTACATTTTACATACTAGGCACGAGTACTTAAACTTATATATGTGTGGGTTATACAACGGCATAAACATTCCCTTTAGCTCGGTAACGTTTAGTCATTGGTTTTTGAACCGGTGAACGCGAATCTTAGATATGGATCCATAGGGTTTGACATCCCCACTCGGGCTAGTCGCGCTAGCATTTAACGAGTGTTTAATACTTCGTATACACACTCACTTGCCATGTGTACTTTCAGGGGGTATAAACGTTAAGTTAGTTACCAAGTGCCCACGGTTAACATATACTTTATCATACTGTTTTGAAACGCTCTTTGTAGCACTGAAATCTCGTGGCCTACCTTACATACTGCTATACTTAAACTATAGCTCACCAACCTTTGTGTTGACATTTTTAAGCATGTTTTTCTCAGGTGCTTAAGGTTAGCTGCTTCCGCTGTGTACTAGTCTTGCTGTAGACACCCGCTGCTTTAGAGAATGTCACCGCATGAACTACTTTGTCTTGCATTCAAACTTAATTACTTTTAAAACTATGATTTGTAACGACCTATGGGTTACATACTATTATTCTTGCTTCTATTCATTGAAGCATACTTTGGTTGTTAAACATTTGACGTTGGTTATGACGTCACCTTTTATCATGAATGCAAACTTGTTTTGAAAACGCATATAGTGTTTGACCTTGTAATGATCATGTTGTTGATGATTCGTACACGATGGTTTTGTACGGGGCATCAAAAAAATCACTTTTATCAAAAACCTAGCTTTAATCTCAATTAAAACACTGATTTGGACATGAAATCGAACAAATCTTACCTTGATAGACTCACAATGACACAAGGAAATCGATTTTAAACACAATTCAAGCTCCAAATCAAGATGTAGAGATTAGGATTTTCAAGTAGTGAGAGTTTTAGGTACGGGCTAATTTTAGAAGTTTCAAGAAAGAATGAGAGAAAGGCTGGTCACAGGCTTATATATTTAAGCTAAATACAATACCCCATCACACACGAGTATTTACCAGTTATCTGATAACTTTCGTACTTAATTTGACTGCCCTAACGGAGTCCAAATTAAATAAACGAACCTGTTATGTGACCCTTGTCACAAACTGGTCTTAACCAAATAATAAAACAACACCAAACATTTTATTAAGATAAAAGCATAATTAACCACACCATTATGCCTAAGGGCAAAATAGTCATCTTATGTCTAGGCCCGATCTGAGGATGTTACAAATCCACCCCCTTAAAGAGATTTCGTCCTCGGAATCTGATCTTGGTCAAACAGACGTGGATAACGAGCATTCATCAGCTCTTCGGTCTCCCACGTAAGGTTCGATCGTAAACTATGCTTCCACTCAACAAGCACCATGTGGATCTCCTTCTTTCTCAACTTTGTCACCTTTCTATCAACAATCCTATCTGGTTCTTCAACTAACTTTTGATTTAAGTCAACCCTCAAATCGTTTAATGGAACCAGTTTCATCTCATCATCGACCTTACACTTCCTAATGTAACACACGTTGAAAGTGTTATGTATCCCTTCTAACTCTGCTGGAAGCTCTAATACAACCGTTTGATCATTAACCCTCTGAATAATCTTGAACGGCCCAACGTATCTCGAAGGTAACTTTCCCCACTTACCAAACCTGATAACATCCTTGCATGGCGAAACTTTCAAGTAAACACGATCACCCACCTCAAAATTTACTGGTCGTCTACGTGGATCGACATACATTTTCTGTCTGTCACGTGCTGCTTTCAACTTTTCACGTGCTATCGCTACCTTGTCTGCAGTTATCTGAACTAATTCTGGACCTGCAAACTATTTCTCACCGGCTTCTAACCAACAAGTCGGCGTTCTACATTTGTGACCATACAACATCTCATAAGGCGGCATACCAATACTCGAATGATAAGTATTGTTGTAAGCAAACTCGATCAATGGTAGATGTATATCCCACGGAGCACCGTACTCTAACACGCAGGACCTAAGCATATCCTCTAGTGTCTGTATTGTACGTTCACTCTGACCATCGGTCTGTGTATGATACGCTGTACTCAGATTTACCATCGTTCCTAAACTTTTCTGTAAACTGTTCAAGAAGTTCGATACAAATCTAGAATCCTTGTCGGATACGATAGACAACGGAACTCCATGTCGACTAACTATTTCTTTCAAGTACAATTCTGCCAAAGTACTCAATGAAGCTGTCTCTTTTGTAGCTAAGAAATGTGCACTTTTCGTCAGTCGATCAACAATTACCCATATCATATCATTACCTCTCTGAGATCTAGGTAAATTGGTTACAAAATCCATCGTAATATGATCCCATTTCCACTCTGGAATCTTCAATTGTTGTAACGAACCATAAGGTTTCTGGTGTTCAGCTTTAACTTGAGAACAAATATGACATCTTTCTACTAATTGAGAAATATCTTTCTTCATTGTTGGCCACCAATACATCGGTTTCAAGTCGTTATACATCTTGGTACTACCCGGATGGACAGTCAACCTCGATTTGTGCGCTTCATTTAAGATCAATTTTCTTAAATCTCCAAGCATAGGCACTCAAATTCGGTTCTTAAACGTCTTAAGTCCACGGGAATCGTCAGTCAATTGGTCTTTAATTTTAGTCATCAGTTCAGTCTTTAAGTTCTCCTCCAATAAAGCTTGGGCTTGAACTTGTTTTATCTGTTCAATGAGGTCTGAAATTATTTGAATTCTCATAAATTTCACGGTCTCCACAGTTTTCTTACGACTTAAAGCATCGGCAACAACATTCGCTTTGCCCGGATGATACCCTATTTCACAATCGTAGTCTTTTATAAGCTCAATCCACCGTCTCTGTCGCATATTCAATTCTTTCTGCATGAAAATATACTGGAGGCTCTTATGGTCTGTACATATCACACACTTTGTATCGTATAAGTAGTATCTCCATAACTTCAATGCAAATACCACTGCGGCTATTTCTAAATCATGAACCGGATAATTACGTTCGTGTGTCTTTAACTGACGAGAAGCGTACGCAATAACTTTATCTCTCTGCATCAGAACACACCCTAACCTGGAAATTGACGCATCAAAATAAACCACAAAGTCATCTGAACCCTCTGGCAATGCTAACACTGGAGCCTGACACAACAACTGTTTCAGAGTCTGAAAGGCATGTTCTTGTTGATCACTCCATCGAAAACTTACGTCTTTTCTGGTCAATTTGGTTAATGGACCCGCTATTTTAGAAAAATCTTTTATAAATCGGCGATAATAACCCGCAAGACCCAAGAAACTCTTAACTTCTGTCGGCGTCTTCGTCGAATTCCAACCCATTAACGCTTCTATTTTCGACGGATCCACTTTAATACCTGCCTCACAGATAACATGACCCAGAAATTGCACCTCTCGAAGCCAAAACTCACATTTCGAGAACTTAGCGTATAACTGCTCTTTCTTTAACAACTCTAATACCAATCGAAGATGTATCGCATGATCAGCCTCTGACTTTGAATACACCAATATATCATCGATAAACACAATCACAAACTGATCTAAATACGGTTTACAAACTCTGTTCATCAGATCCATGAAAACTGCTGGAGCATTCGTCAACCCAAATGGCATAACCAAGAACTCGTAATGCCCATATCTCATTCTAAACGCTTTCTTCGGTATATCTAATTCTGCAACCCGAACCTGATGATACTCGGATCTAAGATCTATTTTCGAAAAATACGACGCACCCTGAAGTCGGTCAAACAGATCATCGATTCTAGGTAAAAGATACTTGTTTTTAACTGTCCTCTCATTCAATTCTCGATAATCTATACACATTCTCAGAGTACCGTCTTTCTTCTTTACAAACAACACCGGCGCACCCCACGGTGAGGAACTCGGTCTTATAAACCCCCTGTCTAACAGTTCCTGTATCTGAGACATCATCTCTCTAATTTCAGAAGGTGCTAACCTATAAGGAGCCTTAGCTACTGGAGTTGTTCCCGGAACCAACTCAATCTTATACTCTACTTCTCTTACCAGCGGCAACCCCGGTAACTCATCAGGAAACACCTCAGAAAATTTCGAAACCACAGGAATATCAGTAACCGATATCTTCTCTATCTTAGCATCAATAACATAAGCCATAAAAGATTTACACCCCTTAGAAAGTGACTTCTTTGCCTTCATCATAGAAATCAACAAAAAACTAAACCCACTTCGTTCCCCTCGGGCCACAATACGGGTTCCGTCGGTCAAAGGAAAGGTCACAATCTTCTTATCACACTTAATGTGGGCCTTATATAGACTCATCCAGTTCATCCCTAACACTACATCAAAACTTGGGATAGGCAACACTTCTTGTTGTACCTATAAGGAGCCTTGCTTACTTTCCCAGACACATATGTTGTAACTGTAACCGTCTTACCATCAGCTACCCCTGCTCTAACAGGCTTAGGTAGCACAGTAGCAGGTAACCCTAACTTAGTACAGAAATCTATAGACATAAACGTCCTATTTGCACCCGAATCAAACAATACTCTAGCATGTCTTGAGTTGATCAAGAACATACCGGTTATGACGTCATCATTATTATTTGCGGCCTTAACTTTCATATGAAAGGCCCTGGCTTCCGTAGTCGGAGGGTTATTTCTCTTCTGTCCACTAGAGGCTGTGGAACCCCCGACAGATGCCGAACGCGCCCCTGACCCTGCCCCAGAACTTGCGCCCTTTGACGCCTGACAACTTGCTGAACGATGACCTGGCCGATGACAACTCCAACAGACATTTTCATTAAAGGAACACCTCTGTGACTCATGACCTACCATACCACATCTCAAACATCTTCTCGTTGCATCAGAACACTGCCCACTGTGAGAAGACTTACAACCTTTACATCATTCTCTCTTCCCTGAACCAGACGTTGTGCTTGGTTGATTACCTTTACCCTTCGGTCTAAACCCAAACGGTTTCTTAGACTTAGAACCTGACTGAGACTGACTGGTATCCTGACTACCCTGCGGTACCACATTCCCTATATTCATGCCTCTTGCTACTCTAACATCACTTTCTACCATCTTTGCCATCATAAAAGCATGAGATAACGTCGGTGCTGACCTCACAAACATCCTGTATTCTGGCAAGATCATATTCACAAAATGTTGGATTCTTGATTGTTCATCAGGCACCCATTGTTGCACAAACCTTAACTTGTCCATGTACTTCTCAATCACCTCATCAATTGACATCTGCGACGTCATCCGCATTTCAAGGAATTCCATCTTAATTCTATTCATATCGAACACATTGCAGTATTGCTCACATACTTTACCATAAAACTGCTCCCAAGTGATCATTCGAACTTGTTCTGGAGGAACACTTGCTATCACAGAATCCCACCACACCATAGCTCTGTCTTTCAACAACCTACTCACATAAGTTACCTTCAATTCTGGCTCACAATGACATGCCTTGAATGCCTTTTCAACTTCCCTTAACCAGTTGAGAGTTGTGGTTGGTTCAGAACTTCCTGAGTAGGGAGAAGGTCCACAATTTCTGAATTGTTTAAAGGTGCATCTTTTTGGTGGTTGGTATTGTTGTTGAAATTGCTGTTGTGGAAATGGTTATTGGTATATGGGCCGCTGAACTTGGTTCATCATCATGAGATTTTGATATTGGTAGTTAAACTGTGGTGGCATAACATGTTGAGGGAATTGGTTATGTAATGGGTATTGGTACTGGTTCTGGTGTATTTGCAGAATGGTTTGTGACTGAGCAGTGGCAAAACCTGGTGGTGTATCCTCATTACCCAACTGTCTAGCTAACTCAAGCTCAGTAATCTTTTCCAGAGCTTCCTTAAGCTTACTTTCAAGGTCATGCACATAATCAGCCTCGTAAATCTCTGCCTCATCCTCCATATCTGGAGCACTAAACTTTTCAGGGTGGGTTGGGTTTGTAGCGTTCGCATCCCTGTCATCTGCCATTTGTGCTACAAAACACTCGTACAAAAGCTTAGTGGATAACTGTTAGTTTACTAAACACTAACATGCACAACATCCTACATTCACTTAGCCCCACCCCACGAACATGTTTGACTTAACTCGGGGTTTAGGAACAAATATGTGACGACCCGAAAATTTCCTACCAAATTTAAACTTGATCTTTATATGATTTCGACATGATAAGCAAAGTCCGTTATGTTGCGTCTCAGAAATTTTGAACTGTTTTCATGAATTCATTTGACCTTCGACCATTCCCGACGATTCACGAACCATTATCTGTAAATAAATGTGTATACATATAAATATAAATATAAATATATGTAAACATATAATAACTTAAAATAATAATATACGATATAATTAAATTGTTATTAAAATAAATCTCTCTCTCTATATATATATATATATATATATATATATATATATATATATATATATATATATATATATATATATATATATATATATATATATATATATATATATATAGAGTATATCAAATATAATTTTTTAATAATCGTAATACTCGATGGACGTTTCGATTATTATTTAGAGAAGTTAATTCGAACTTATGTGATCTTAAATAAACGGTGATCCGAAAATGAGTGATATAAATTATAGGCTTATTAGAAATGTATTTAGGAGCTATTTGTTAAATTTTAGAAATTTTGATATTTTACCTAGGATCGAGCGCGAACAGTGATTTAATTTTTATTTAATAATTAATGACCGTTTTTATAAAAATGGTTAGAATAAATATTTATTTTAAGATTTTTAGGAAGACCTTTATCCACCACTGACGATCAACGGAGCACGAATTTCAATCCGTGAATGAAATAGTAGACGACGGCTAACAATTCACACGTTTATATCTTAAACTATATTATATTTAAAACACTGTGCTTAATTGATTGAATCCATCTGTAAATTGATCATATGATTGAGAAGATTACTATTTGAACACTGTGCGTTTTTCTCTTTTCAAACCACTTACGGACTCTATACAAAGTTTGATTATATATGTTATTATTAATTTTACTTATATCTAATATTCTATATATATATATATATATATATATATATATATATATATATATATATATATATATATATATATATATATATATATACAACGATTAAACTGAATCATCCTCTTTTCCTTCTTGCAATTGTCGCCCAAAAACAAACTTGAGGGGACCCGGCTGCAGTACACACCAAACTAACATATTCTCTTCTTCTTTCCTTTGGTTAATGGACAAACCAAAAATTACAAAATGATCACTATTAATGTGTTGAATTCTTATTATCATATTTATTACTTTATCATATATGTATCTATATCTATAGTTATATGTATATCCACATGCTTAGACACACTAGAAACCTTCACGACACCCATATCACCTCTTTAATTCTGCTTCGATCAATGAAACCCTCACCACTTCATCACCATTCGGGAACCATCGACCATCATAAACCACTACAACATTGAATTAACGCCACCTTCCGTTTCTGTAAACCGAGAACTAAAGATCACCACAACCCTCGACTATAACCTACAAAACCACCTCCGTTACCTCCATCACCACCGTAGTACACCACCACCTTCTAACCACTCCAACACCATGACAACCATTGATAATCACCTCCATAACTGCTACTTTGACCACCACTCATCTAAAACCCATTCCATCATCTTGGAACCATGTTTTTCTGTTTCAACCTCACCAAGAAAACCGCCATTTTACTGTTTAACTGCAGCCTTCTTCTGTTCTCTTGTTTATGATGAACGAACAACGAGACCAACATAAGCACATCTAGTTGATACCACTACTACAACCGCTGCTTTTATTTTTATTTTTTTCTTGTTTTGATCGACTGCAACCGCTGCAATTTCCTTTCTGTTACAGTTGCAGCCATTGTTGGCTTCCTGTTCGCTGCTACTTTTGAACCCACACACCAATCAACTAAACTTGTTTCTGTTTTATGAATTGTGAATGAAAGAAGTAAGAGATAATAAGTGACTTTAATGATTGATAAAGAGTGTTGTTAGTGGATTTTGATCTGTAAAGAAGAATGAGATACACATGATCATACTTTAACTATTATTTTAAAACGAAGTATCATTTGTTTTTCTTTGCCGGAATATGTCTGTTATGTTTATGCTATTTGGGTTTTCTACATGATAAGCCCAAGCATGTGATAAGCCCAACAAGCAAATTCTATAAACCCATCTAACTTGGCATCAAAATGGGCTGTCGAAATTACACATCCTATCTATTTTGTATAGAGCCAGAAGGGCTTGATCGATTTACGGAAGGCCGATCTTTTTTTTTCGTATGTTTCTGTAATGATGGCAAATAATCAGAGATGATAAAATGAAGAAACGATAGCGAGATTATGATAATTATATACGAGAAGATGATGATGAGATGGGTATTGAGAGGTTAACGTGTATGATTAGGATATTGGTCATAATAAGATCGTACAATGATGATGATGATGATGAAGGAACGTGTACCTATAAATTATCATGATATACGATACATGATGAGTGAAGAAGAATAGCAACATATGCATGTTAAAAGGAATTAAAATCCTTATTAAATCAGAAAAACGAAATAGATCAGGTGGTCTAGGGAGTGTTTGAGTTGGCAAGAGGTCGCGTGTTGGAGCCCGAGTTGGGGCATTTCTTTTTAGAAAAAGAAGAAGAAGAAGAAAAAGGGAGCCAGTTAATACGAATTCAATATAATTAAGTTCTGATTTTTAATCAGAAAAGATGAAACAGTTAGATGGTTTAGAGTGTTTGTGATTACCGAGAGGTCTTGGTTCAAGCCTGGGCTTTGGCATTTTATTTTTTTTAAAGAAGAAGAAGAAGTATAAACAGAAAAATGAGTTTAATAAATCTAAATCCTAGTTATAATCAGAAAAAGCGTGATCAGAGGAGTGGTTAAGGATATTATTGGGTTAGCGAGACGTCACGACGTCACGGGTTCAAATCCGGACTTGGGCATTTTTTTAAGGACTACTTTTTTGAGGCATTTTACTTATTACTCATTATTATTATTATTATTATTATTATTATTATTATTATTATTATTATTATTATTATTATTATTATTAGTAGTAGTAGTAGTAGTAGTAGTAGTAGTAGTAGCAGCAGCAGCAGCAGCAGCAGCAGCAGCAGCAACAGCAGCAGCAGCAGCAGCAGCAGTAGTAGTAGTAGTAGTAGCAGCATTATTATTATTATTATTATTATTATTATTATTATTATTATTATTATTATTATTATTATTATTATTATTATTATTATTATTATTACTATTACTATTATTATTATTATTATTATCATTTTTATTAAAGAATATCATTAATACTAAGAATTATCATTTTTATTAAAGTTATCATTATTACTAAAATTATCATTTAAGATTATTATTATTATTATTATCAATATTAGTATTATTATTATCACTATTATTATTATTTTCATATTAATAGTATTATTATTACAAATTAAATATATAAGATATATATAATTTAAAATTATAATATATAAATTTGTTCGATTACAATTATGTGTGATAATATATATATATAAATGATATAGGTTCGTGAATCCGAGGCCAACCTTACATGGTTCAGTATCGTCGTATGCATATTTTTACTACAAAATATCGTATTGTGAGTTTTCATTTGCTCCCTTTTTAAATGCTTTTGCAATATATATTTTTGGGACTGAGAATACATGCGCTTTTATAAATGTTTGACGAAATAGACACAAGTAATTGAAACTACATTCTATGGTTGAATGATCGAAATCGAATATGCCCCTTTTAGTCTGGTAATCAAAGAATTAGGGAACAGACACCCTAATTGACGCGAATCCTAAAGATAGATCTATCGGGCCCAACGAGCCCCATCCAAAGTACCGGATGCTTTAGTACTTCGAATTTATCATGTTCGAAGGTTGTCCCGGAATGATGGGGATATTCTATATGCATCTAGTTAAGGTCGATTACCAGGTGTTCACCATATGAATGATTTTTATCTCTATGCAGTGCGAAATGCCTGATATGAGATGATGTTTATGAGAAATGGAAATGAAAATCTTGTGGTCTATTAAAATATGGAAATGATTGATTACGATAAACCTATGAACTCACCAACCTTTTGGTTGACACTTTAAAGCATGTTTATTCTCAGGTATGAAAGAAATCTTCCTTTGTGCATTTGCTCATTTTAAAGATATTACATGGAGTCGCTCATGGCATACTTAGGACAGTACCTCGCATTGGGACCAAATGTTGATGACTTCGTCCAGATGGATTAGGATGGGTCTTTACAAAATACGCGCACGTATTTGCTGCTAAACCATGCTCTGATACCAATTTGTAACACCCTGGTTTTTTTTAAACACAGCGAAAGTAAATACTTAATTACCAAGATAGCCTTAATTAACGTTTACATAACTTTGTTTACAATCCAACTTTATACAACAACGGTGTTACGTAAAAATGTCATTAAGATAGAAAACATCAGAGTAAGCTTGTAGTCAAACATGTCTTCTAACCCGTCCGCAACACCCTTCCTAAGCAGCAGTACCTAAACCTGCAAGGGGTGGAAATGTGGAGGAATTAGCACAACTGCTAAGTGAATGGATTCTATCTAACAGATCAAGCATAAGCAACTAAACATGTAAAGGTCACATATATGCTAACGTCCTGAACTAGTATATAACAACTACTGATAATATGAGGATCGGCGGCTTGTACGAGCAACGACTTAGTTGATCAAGCTATAGTCTACCGATAGTCCACTTTACTGACTCCACTGCATAACCGTCCAGACGCAATACATGCATCCTTCTATGCTATACTGAACAATCAGTAACACCATGACCCGACCAGACTACCACAGTCGACCTCACATCAACCCTACCTTGCCGCCTCGGTGGGTTCACAACCTTGCCGTCTCGGTTGGTGTACAACTAACAGTACGCACATAATATCACAGATAATAAGTCATGCAATCATCCTAATTAGCATGACAATATCCAACTACACATGGCAATCATACAAGGCATAAACATACTGAAATGACCTGTCCCAATCCATCTGGACGAAGTCCATATCGATTACAAACGATTCACAATAGTTGATTCCATCGCGAGGTACTTGACCTCTATATGATACATTTTACAAACATTGCATTCGTTTTTAAAAGACAAACCTTTTTTACATCAAAAGTTGACGGCAAGCATACCATTTCATAATATATCCAACTATAATTGACTTAATAATAATCTTGATAAAATCGACGACTCGAATGCAAAGTCTTTTGAAATATGTCATGAATGACTCCAAGTAACATCTCTAATATGAGCAAATGCACAGCGGAAGATTTCTTTCATACCTGAGAATCCACATGCTTTCAAGTGTCAACCAAAAGGTTGGTGAGTTCATAGGTTTATCATAAAACAATAAAATTCATCATTTTGATAGACCACAAGATTTAAATCCTGCATGGTACAAATGGGCCCGAATCCTATACCCACCTGTAATGTACATGCGATTTCTTTTAAATATAGTATACCTTTCTCGTGTATAAAATCATCTTTCATAAATCTTAGTAACCGTACACATATCTCGTGCACAAAAATAACATACACATAACCTGTGTATAAAATCATTCTCTCGATACATAACATTCACTTTTCATTTGCTTTCATAGCTTGGCTTGGTAACCGACCTTAACATATAATGCGCATCAATAATATCCCAAAACAGAACATCTCGTCTGTATAATAATCATATAAACTTCGAAGTACTAAACACCACGCCCACTAGCTCTTCCGTCTAGTGAACATTCTGGGTGGGGGTGTTAAACCCGGTAGCTACCTTTAGGATTCGCGTCAATTAGGCGTGCACAAATTCTCAAAATTAGTGATGTTCCCTAATTCTTTGGTTACCAAGCAATAATAATCAGGGGAAAAATATTCATATCAATTGTGACAATTATCACGTCCACATAATTCAATGGTGGCAATTATCACATCCACCTAATTCATTCGAGGAATGTTTTGCTTGTGTCTATCTCGTCAAACATTTATAAAAGCATTTCATGTATTCGAAGTTCAAAATGTATTTCAAAAGCATTTAATAAAGGAGTTGTAAAAGTAGCGCATGTATTCTCAGTCCCAAAAATGTAAAGAGTAAAAGGGAATCAAATGAACTCACCATACTGTACTTTGTAGTAAAAATACATATGACGACATTGAACAAGTATAGAGTTGGCCTCGGATTCTCGAACCTATATCATTTATATGTATATTAACACATATAATGGTATTCGGACAACTTTATATATATGAAGTTATGTATTAAGATTAATATTTATATAAAGTTTTACTAATACATATAATATATTATAATGCCTATTTGATATATGATTTAATTAACGTTATGTCAATATAAATAATATTCTATTAGTTGAAACCTAATATTATGTAATATTAGTATATATATTTTTATATAAATATCTTCTGTTTGCAAAAATTAATAATAACACTAAGTTAAGGATAATAATGATAATGATAGTAATAATAGTAATAATAGTAATAATAATAATAAAAAAAATGTTTCATTTTAATAATGAAAATTTTAATAAAAAAAATATGGTAGTTTTTAATGATAACAAAATAATAATTTTAGCGGAATGATACTTTTAATAATAATAGTAGTTTTTAACTAAAAAGATAAGTTTAATAATATTGATAATGAAAATAATAATTTTGATAATAGTACTAATACTTAATAATAATAATAATAATAATAATAATAATAATAATAATTTAACTATAATCTTAATGATAATAATAAATGATAACTAATACCTATATTAGTAATGATAAGAATAATAATTGTAATACCAACAATAATAATAACAATGATAATAATAATAATAATGATAATAAAAATAATAATAATAATAATAGTAATAATAATAATAATAGTAATAATAATAATAATAATAATGATGATAATTATAAAAGGAGACTACCTCAAAATAAAGGCCTTGGATTCATAAAGCTTAGAAGCATTAAAAAGAAATAAACTGCCCAAGATGGGACTCGAACACCCGACCTCTCGTTAATCCAACACACCACTAAACCGTGGATCCATCAGCAACTTTTCTGATTTAAATTACTAACCTAATATTTTTAACCTGAAAACAGTTTAAATATTCCACTTGTTCATGTTTTAGCCCAATAGAAAAACAAAACGGCCCAAATCAGAAAATGACAGCCCAATAACAATTCGATCCAGTTTATAGAAGTTTAAAACCTAAAATAGGAATACGGTGAGGAGTTAGCAGCCGTATGTAACAGTAGGTTTTTGATCTGCAGCCATCTCCTTCGATTTATCATCATCAACATTATTCACCATTCATCATCATCATCTCCATAACACCTTTACTGTAACATCACCACGATCATGTTATCATACTTTTCATCAATAAATCATCGTTGTTTTAGGTCATCGTCTTTCGAGCTATAAAACAGGTTCATTGTTCATCATCTTTATTGGAGTATAAACAAAATGCAATAGTAGTCTTCTGGGTTTTGTTGGGTGGTTCACGATAGGAAGAAAAATAGTATGGGGTTCTTAGTAATCGTAGAACGGAAGAAGAAACAGAAAAAGAGAAATCGTTCATGGGTTTATGAAGGTAACGGTTTTAATGGGTTTCGAATAAGGTGGTGTTCGAGCAAGAATAAATATTTGCTCGATGTGGTGTTTGGGCTGTGATCATAATTGAAACAGACAGATTATTGGAAATCAATTAATAGTACTTTGTATAACTAAATGAATAATTAAGTATGATCATAAGTATCACCTTCCTATCGTTATCAATGTCCTAATCGTCACCACTATAATCATTGTTTCATTTATCTGTTTCCACAACATCATCCTTTATTGTAGCATCATCATCAACATCCTTTCTTTCTGTTTTAGAAATGAAAACGGACGTGAGCTGCAGTTTAATTAACACTGTTGGGGTTTGCAGCTGTACAGTGGTCGAGTAATAACATGGGTGTTTTTCTTTGGGTGTCGGTTTACACAGGATAGAGGTACAGCGACAAGATTGATTCATTTATGGTGGTTTGTTGGGCTATCGATAAAACAGAAAACATAATAGATTTGTAGCAGCAGCAAGATAATAGCAGCGGTGATGGTTTGGTCATGGTGATGTTAAGATGGTTTTGAGGTTGGAAAACAACATAAAATAATGGTGGTGGTATTTGGTTGTTGAGGGTTCTCGGTGGTGGTGATGGAAGGTGATAAGGTGATGGTGTACGGTGAAAGAGGGTGGTTGAAGGTGATAGACGTTTTGAGCAAGATGGTGGCGATGTGGTTGTGGTGATGCTAGGTGATAAAGATGGAATGTTATGAACTCTCCAATATAAGTAACCAGTGGGTCGAATTTATACATATATTTATTTGTATAATATTAATAATAATTAATAATTAATAATGATAATATAAATATAAATATGACATAAAAGTCATGATTGCACAGTAATTGAGGTCACAAGCTAAATAGTTTAGCAGCCGGAGATTTGGAGTATTCAGTGTCGACATCCAATTATATCGTGTCTATTGCTAAACAGTTACGGATAAAAGTGTTCCTAAAAATCCCAAACTTTTAGGTTAAATATAATTAATTATTTCACTCATTAACTGTTTGAAACCTGATCAAAAAGGTTTGATAATTGTTTATTTTCTGTTCCAATTTATATGTACGGAGTACTAATATTTAATCTTAAAAATGTAAAAATATTTTTAACAAATCTAAAATCTTCGTAATCAATTTACAGTCCAACTTTTAACTTACTCATTCATGAACATGTATAATATCTATATTAAAACTAACGAAACGTCAACCGAGTGTCACTGACGTTTACTAACTAGGCTCGAAATCAATTATTTTTTTAATATATTCTCTTTCTATATGCAAACAGTTTTAAATAGCAAGTTTTAACTACTAAAATAAATATATTATATATTTTTTTAAACAATTAGATTTAATATAATTTTATATATTTACAAGAAATATTTACATATACATATATATACATATCTATATATTAATAATAGTAGTTTTCATCACATCGCATATTATTTTACATATTTATTTCCTAAAATTAAATCATATATTATACCAAATAATATTTCAAATTATTATATATATATATATATATATATATATATATATATATATATATAAATATATATGTATCTATTTACAAATAGTTGTTCGTGAATCGTCGGGAACAGTCAAAGGTCAATTGAATATGTGAAACAGTTCAAAAATTTTAAGACTTATCATTACAGACTTTGCTTATCGTGTCGGAAACATATAAAGATGAAGTTTAAATTTGGTCGAAAATTTTCGGGTTGTCACAGTACCTACCCGTTAAAAAAATTTCGTCCCAAAATTTGAGTGAGATGGTCATTGCGGACAATAAGTATGTTTTCATGACTCATATGAGCTGATAAATAGAGTTTTATCATTACTGAGTAATACAGATAAAACAATTCGATTATTCGAAGCGTATGAATGAAGTTATCACAAAAGAGTGAATTAGGGAGATAAAGTTCGTCATAACTTTTGACGTAGTCGTCGTTGAATTCCGGAATTCAAGGGATTTAAAGAAAATCTTCGAAATCTAAAAGATTTGATTCTTCGGCGAGTATGGAAATTAAGATCTCTATAATTAAATACGGTGATCTGCCTCGCTTAATCTGTCTGATATTTCCATTATAAATTAAACTCTTACGTTCCATTATTCTCACCATTCCTATATTTTCTTTCTTAGTTCATACATCCAAAAGATTGTGAAAATGCTTAATCCCGTTCTAATACTTGATATTTTTCTAATTATCATTTCTGTCATCCTTCTTTTCAATCTTCCACCAGAAGAATCTGTTTACCTCTACTATTACCTTGGGGCGATACTATTCTTAATTCTACCATGTCTTTATATTGCTATTCGTATTAATATCTACGATTTGTAATTTATGTGTTGTTATCGGGCTTTATATCCTCTTTTATATTTTGGAGCTCTTTGCCTTTTTATTCTCCTCTCGACCTCTAGTAAAGCGAGTAATGGTCCAGAATTCGTAAGTATGGAGTTTCGAATGAACTTAATGTTCTAAACGAGAAAGAACATAATGGCACGATTTGATTTGTCAAATTACCAGAATCACTGAGAATAGAACTATCAAGAATATATTTTCTTAATATATTCAGAAGTTAATCAGAATGAAAGAGTTATGTAACATGACACATGATGACGTTATAATCTGTGAATCATCATGTTCCGTTTAGAAACGCAACATGACTTACTATAATATAATCACGTTGATCAAGTGTCATTATATTATACTAACTCATGCATCAGTTCCCAATATTACTTCAATAACATTCATATTTTAAGCTAGAAAGTTTACAGAATATAGAAACTAACAGTTTCTATATGATGTAACACTGATATCATGAAGAGATTAATGATTTCAGATAAGAATAGTTATGAAAATATCTTCAGAAATATGGAGGATATTTATAATGAAAGATACGATGATATCTTGGAATTTCTGATATCGAAGGATGGTGAAGAAAATTTGTCCGCAAAAGTTTAGAGTCAGAAGCAAGGTATTCGCTAAAGATTTCATCAGAAACAGAATCATCAGGATTCTTAATGTACAAGTTTAGTCCTTGTGATTTGTTCAGAGACTCCTTCGTAGTTTGCTCAATCAGTTTTTCAGTTTCAAACTTTTTCTGAGCTTTGTCAACATACAATTCTTTATCATCAACTTTTGACTGTTAAAATTATCTACAGTTTTTGCTGCTTTATTCAGCTTTTACAGAATTCAGAGTATTGACTCGTAGGCTAGAGCGCTTTTCAGAAATTTAGAATTGAAGTTTCGTAAATCTAGGAGATAGAAGTTATATATATATATATATATATATATATATATATATATATATATATATATATATATATATATATATATATATATATATATATATATATATTTATAAATATATAATTGTTGTAGTAGAATCGCTGAGAAATTCGAGATTATTGTTTGATGCCTCCCGGTATTAGATATGGTAATTATCATTACAAGATGTCGATGAGTTCATGATAAGACTCCAACAGATAAATATAGTGATTTTTCAGAGAGGTTTAAGTCAAGGAGCAACGAGGTTGCTGGTACATCTGCTGGTAATATGGTGAAATATAAAAGGTTTCCCGGTAACAATAAGAATGGCAAACGTATATATCAAAGTCATAATAAGGTTGATTCGAACGAAAAGTCGAAGTTGACTTGCTGGAGCTGTGACAAAATTGGCTATCTCGAACAGGAGTTGCAAAGTTATTTTTGGTGATAATAACGCTAAAGGAATTAGCACAGCTACGTATTAAACGTTTACTCATGTTCCGAGTGTTTTCAGGTGCATAACTATATGTATCAATCTCTTCTTCCATAGATGAAGTGCGGTTGGTTCATCCTCTCAATTGAGGTGTTTTCAAGAATCATGAAAGGTTTGAACGCAGATTGTAATCGTCAAGATACAAATGAGGTTTAAGATGAAATCAAGTGGCAAACTTGAAGAAATGTTTAGTTTCATATGTTATAAACAATATTTTAATTCATTTTAATTGTCCAATGTCGGCAGTCCATAGTTGATAGTCCACAATTAGCAGTTCAATAATTTAATATATAATATTTGAATTAATTAATATGTATCGTGACCCGTGTACATGTCTCAGACTCGATCACAACTCAAACTATATATATTATTGTAGAATTAACCTCAACCCTGTATAGCTAACTCCAGCATTACTGCATATAGAGTGTCTATGGTTATTCCAAATAATATATATAGATGCGTCGATATGATATGTCAAAACCTTGTATACGTGTCCCGATATTTAGAGTGCGTAAAATAAATAACAGAAATTAAACGACGATAAATAAAATTGCGAGAATTAAAATTGAGATAAATAAAATGAGATAAATAAATTGCGATAAATAAATTGCGATAAATAAAAGGTAATACAGAATTAACAGTTAGCTAGGAACAGTTAGCGTGGATTCTTAACAAATTTTCTCATAGTTAATTTGTTTGTTTCTAACAAATTTTATTTTGTCCAATGTTTTATTCATTATACCACTTGTTGGATTCTGATAGATCAAAATCCAAATATGAATTTGAATAAAAATGGTTATTCTGCGGTGAACGAATACATATATCTGTGGATGTAAGTAGGATAGTAAATGACTGTTGAATTAGATTTAAAGAATGTACAATGTAACTTATTAATGTGAAATCTAAATATTCCTCGGGTATTACCTACCCGTTAAAATATTTTCACCATTAACAGTTTGTACGAAAGAATTTTTAATTACAATCTTTATGAATATATACTTGCATATATATTTTCCTCAGATGTAATCATGGATTTAATGAGTCAATATGATATTAGACTCATTTGATTTACCGTTAGAATAAGAATATATAATCTCTAAAACATTAAGGATTATATAATCGCCATGTCGAACGAAGATAAATAATGTAGAATGATTCGTAGAACGATGATTATACTCGAGGTACAGAATGAGATATTGGGCATGTGATGTTGAAACTTATGTTGTTGGTGGTACTGTTGATGTCGGTGATGTTCCTGAAGCTGGTACGTTTTGCACCATATTCTCCAAATTGATTACTCGAGCGCGAAGTTCGTTGACTTCTTGTATTACTCCAGGATGATTGCCGGTCGGAATGAGCGAATGAATAAGATCTAGGATTTGAGATAGTATATAGTCGTGACGAGATACTCTGGAAATGAGGTTGAAAATGGTGTTTCGGATAGCTTCGCCGGTAAGTGCTTCAGGTTCTTCGCCAAGAGGTGAATTAGCTTGGTGGAAATGATTGCCTTCTTCTCGTCTCCATTGATTAAGTAAGCTACGATTTCATCAGATGAATTGGGGATGGATGATTGGTTGATTCATTCTGGTGACACTGCTTTCGGAGCTTAGGTGAAACTCCATATCGAAATAGCTGTCGGAATAACTATCGAAATAGCTATTGGAATCTGAGGGACTCGAACTGGTTGAAGGATTCATCTCATACGATCAGATGAAGGATTTTCGATAAGAAATAGATTATAGGATGTAGATTAGTATCCTGCAATACATAATTTACATATGCATATATAATACTAAAATCTCATAAGTTACGGAGGAATCTACGAAAGCTGTCAGGCAAAGGTAACAATAACAGATATGTTAAGATATGAATTTATCTATACACTGTCTATGCAATAGAGGCAGTAAGACGTGTCTAGACTTTAAGGATAATAAGCAGGTAATTTCCTAGGGATGATAAGCAGATGATTTCTGACTATAAATGATAAGCAAAACTTTTGACATGCAGACACGGTCGAAGTCCAGACTCACTAATGCATCCTAACGACTATTAGTTAGACACACTAATGCAAGACCTGGTTTGCTAAGACCACCGCTCTGATACCAACTGAAATGACCCGTCCTAATCCATCTGGACGAAGTCCATATCGATTACAAATGATTCACAATAGTTGATTCCATCGCGAGGTACTTGACCTCTATATGATACATTTTACAAACATTGCATTCGTTTTTAAAAGACAAACTTTCTTTACATTGAAAGTTGACGGCAAGCATACCATTTCATAATATATCCAACTATAATTGACTTAATAATAATCTTGATGAAATCGACGACTCGAATGCAACGTCTTTTGAAATATGTCATGAATGACACCAAGTAACATCTCTAATATGAGCAAATGCACAGCGGAAGATTTCTTTCATACCTGAGAATAAACATGCTTTCAAGTGTCAACCAAAAGGTTGGTGAGTTAATAGGTTTATCATAAAACAATAAAATTCATCATTTTGATAGACCACAAGATTTAAATCCTGCATGGTACAAATGGGCCTGAATCCTATATCCACCTGTAATGTACATGCGATTTCTTTTAAATACAGTACACCTTTCTCGTGTACAAAATCATCTTTCATAAATCTTAGTAACCGTGCACATATCTCGTGCACAAAAATAACATACACATAACCTGTGTATAAAATCATTCTCTCGATACATAACATTCACTTTTCATTTGCTTTCATAGCTTGGCTTGGTAACCGACCTTAACATATAATGCGCATCAATAATATCCCCAAAACAGAACATCTCGTCTGTATAATAATCATATAAACTTCGAAGTACTAAACACCACGCCCACTAGCTCTTCCGTCTAGTGAACATTCTGGGTGGGGGTGTTAAACCCGATAGCTACCTTTAGGATTCGCGTCAATTAGGCGTACACTAATTCTCAAAATTAGTGATGTTCCCTAATTCTTAGGTTACCAAGCAATAATAATTAGGGGAAAAATATTCATATCAATTGTGGCAATTATCACGTCCACATAATTCAATGGTGGCAATTATCACGTCTACCTAATTCATTCGAGGAATGTTTTACTTGTGTCTATCTCGTCAAACATTTATAAAAGTATTTCATGTATTCGAAGTTCAAAATGTATTTCAAAAGCATTTAATAAAGCAGTTGTAAAAGTAGCGCATGTATTCTCAGTCCCAAAAATGTAGAGAGTAAAAGGGAATCAAATGAACTCACCATACTGTATTTTGTAGTAAAAATACATATGACGACATTGAACAAGTATAGGGTTGGCCTCGGATTCACGAACATATATCATTTATATGTATATTAACACATATAATGGTATTCGGACAACTTTATATATATGAAGTTATGTATTAAGATTAATATTTATATAAAATTTTATTAATACATATAATATATTATAATGCCTATTAGATATATGATTTAATTAACGTTATGTCAGTATAAATAATATTCTATTAGTTGAAACCTAATATTATGTAATATTAGTATATATATTTTTATATAAATATCTTCTGTTTGCAAAAATTAATAATAACACTAAGTTAAGGATAATAATGATAATGATAGTAATAATAGTAATAATAGTAATAATAATAATAATAAAAAATGTTTCTTTTTAATAATGAAAATTTTAATAAAAAAAATATGATAGTTTTTAATGATAACAAAATAATAATTATAGCGGAATGATACTTTTAATAATAATAGTAGTTTTTAACTAAAAAGATAAGTTTAATAATATTGATAATGAAAATAATAATTTTGATAATAGTACTAATACTTAATAATAATAATAATAATAATAATAATAATAATAATAATAATAATAATAATAATTTAACTATAATCTTAATAATAATAATAAATGATAACTAATACATATATAAGTAATGATAAGAATAATAATTGTAATACCAACAATAATAATAACAATGATAATAATAATAATAATGATAATAAAAATAATAATAATAATAATAATAATAATAATAATAATAATAATAATAATAATAATAATAATAATAATAATAATAATAATAATAATAATAATAATAATAATAATAATAATGATAATTATAAAAGGAGACTACCTCAAAATAAAGGCCTTGGATTCATAAAGCTTATAAGCATTAAAAAGAAATAAACTGCCCAAGATGAGACTCGAACACCCGACCTCTCGTTAATCCAACACACCACTAAACCGTGGATCCATCAGCAACTTTTCTGATTTAAATTACTAACCTAATATTTTTAACCCGAAAACAGTTTAAATATTCCACTTGTTCATGTTTCAGCCCAATAGAAAAACAAAACGGCCCAAATCAGAAAATGACAGCCCAATAACAATTCGATCCAGTTTATTGAAGTTTAAAACCCAAAACAGGAATACGGTGAGGAGTTAGCAGCCGTATGTAACAGTAGGTTTTCGATCTGCAGCCATCTCCTTCGATTTATCATCATCAACATTATTCACCATTCATCATCATCATCTCCATAACACCTTTACTGTAACATCACCACGATCATGTTATCATACTCTTCATCAATAAATCATCGTTGTTGTAGGTCATCGTCTTCCGAGCTATAAAATAGGTTCATTGTTCATCATCTTTATTGGAGTATAAACAAAACGCAATAGTAGTCTTCTGGGTTTTGTTGGGTGGTTCAAGATAGAAAGAAAAATAGTATGGGGTTCTTAGTAATCGTAGAATGGAAGAAGAAACAGAAAAAGAGAAATCGTTCATGGGTTTATGAAGGTAACGGTTTTAATGGGTTTCTAATAAGGTGGTGTTCGAGCAAGAATAAATATTAGCTCGATGTGGTGTTTGGGCTGTGATCATAATTGAAACAAACAAATTATTGGAAATCAATTAATAGTACTTTGTATAACTAAATGAATAATTAAGTATGATCATAAGTATCACCTTCCTATCGTTATCAATGTCCTAATCGTCACCACTATAATCATTGTTTCATTTTTCTGTTTCCACAACATCATCCTTTATTGTAGCATCGTCATCAACATCCTTTCTTTCTATTTTAGAAATGAAAATGGACGTGAGCTGCAGTTTAATTAACACTTTTGGGGTTTGCAGCTGTACAGCGGTCGAGTAATAACATGGGTGTTTATCTTTGGGTGTCGGTTTACACAGGATAGAGGTACAGCGACAAGATTGATTCGTTTATAGTGGTTTGTTGGGCTGTCGATAAAACAGAAAACATAACAGATTTGTAGCAGCAGCAAGATAATAGCAGCGGTGATGGTTTGGTCATGGTGATGTTAAGATGGTTTTGAGGTTGGAAAACAACATAAAATAATGGTGGTGGTATTTGGTTGTGAGGGTTCTCGGTGGTGGTGATAGAAGGTGATAAGGTGATGGTGTACGGTGAAAGAGGGTGGTTGAAGGTGATAGACGTTTTGAGCAAGATGGTGGCGATGTGGTTGTGGTGATGCTAGGTGATAAAGATGGAATGTTATGAACTCTCCAATATAAGTAACCTGTGGGTCGAATTTATACATATATTTATTTGTATAATATTAATAATAATTAATAATTAATAATAATAATATAAATATAAATATGACTTGAAAGTTATGATTGCACAGTAATTGAGGTCACAAGCTAAATAGTTTAGCAGCCGGAGATTTGGAGTATTCAGTGTCGACATCCAATTATATCGTGTCTATTGCTAAACAGTTACGGATAAAAGTGTTCCTAAAAATCCCAAACTTTTAGGTTAAATATAATTAATTATTTCACTTATTAACTGTTTGAAACCTGATCAAAAAGGTTTGATAATTGTTTATTTTCTGTTCCAATTTATATGTACGGAGTACTAATATTTAATCTTAAAAATGTAAAAATATTTTTAACAAATCTAAAATCTTCGTAATCAATTTACAGTCCAACTTTTAACTTACTCATTCATGAACATGTATAATATCTATATTAAAACTAACGAAACGTCAACCGAGTGTCACGGACGTTTACTAATTAGGCTCGAAATCAATTATTTTTTAATATATTCTCTTTCTATATGCAAACAGTTTTAAATAGCAAGTTTTAACTACTAAAATAAATATATTATATATATATTTTTTAAACAATTAGATTTAATATAATTTTATATATTTACAAGAAATATTTACATATACATATATATACATATCTATATATTAATAATAGTAGTTTTCATCACATCGCATATTATTTTACATATTTATTTCCTAAAATTAAATCATATATTATACCAAATAATATTTCAATTTATTATTATTACAAATAGTTGTTCGTGAATCGTCGGGAACAGTCGAAGGTCAATTGAATATATGAAACAGTTCAAAAATTTTAAGACTTATCATTACATACTTTTCTTATCGTGTCGAAAATATATAAAGATCAAGTTTAAATTTGGTCGAAAATTTCCGGGTTGTCACACATAATAATAAAGATTCTGAACAAGTAGCGTGTCAGCTACTTATTACTCTATCCGGAGATAGACCCACTCACCGAATACCAGCAATAAGCTCAGATAATGTATCACTGAGCGGCTTCCTTATCCTTATCACCTGAACATAAGGCAAATCAAGTTAGTTTCTATGTGTTAACACAAAACACCACAGTACAGAAAATCAGTCACAAAAGCGCCGCTAAAAGTCCACCTAACACTTAGGCATTTTCCGAATTTACATCCTGATAATCATAAGTCACGCGGACAGCATAACGGCTAGGAAACATTTAAATTAAACAACAACTACTGATCTGATTTGCATCCGTACGGTTGCACATGCATCCGTACGATTGCAAGTCCATCTGTACGGTTGCATCATCTATCCATACGGTTGTACACGTCTGCCCGGTTGCACCAATACCACTGCATCCGTACGGTTGCACATGCAACCATACGGTTGCACCATGTACCCGTGCGGTTGCAAGCTGCAACCGTACGGTTGTGTTCATCGAGCAGCAGCAGCAGCAGAAACTGACGGGTTTCGCATCAAAATCACCCAAATTTCAATCTTGAACTTGTTTTTGACCTCAAAACCACTTATAACTTGTACATAAATCATTTAGAAGTATAAACCCACAAGTTTTGAGCTAAAACAACATCAAATTAAGCATTAAGACACCAAAATCACTTTTATCAAAAACCTAGCTTTAATCTCAATTAAAATACAGATTTGGACATGAAATCGGACAAATCTTATGTGACGATCGCTCCAAATCCATATGGACAAACACGTCATTCATCGATTTTATTGCGAGGTATTTGACATCTATATGATACGTTTTGTAAACATTGCATTCTTTTGATAAGGAACACCATAAATGAATATTTAAATCAAAGGTTTTTGACATCTGATGATTTCTACATATAGACAATCACCGAAAATAATAGTTTGCAATAATACTTCCGTTGACAATGCAGTCAAAATAAGATACATGGTGATGATTTAGTGAATGCAACGTTTCCTTGAAAAATATGTCATGTAAGACTCCATGCACATAGCTTGTCTAACACATAAGCAAACAGCAACATGCTAACAAGTGTCGACACAAAGGTTGGTGAGTTCATAGTTTTATTGTTTCATATAATCTGTATATAAAGATGGATCACAAGATTTCAGTTGTTTCATCCAGAAACGTTTATCAAATATTCTACAAGATTGATCACCCTGGTAACTAAGCTTTAACGTTATAATAAGTACCTCTGTTTTAACATACATGCAACCAACATATACAATACACACAATCCAACGTGTATTAACCTCAAATAGCATACGTCTGTTTTATAGTTCAGGCTAGGATTTCTATACCTGGAATAGACGGGGATGTCAAGCCCTATGGATCCATATACTACTACTCTTACCCACCAATTCTTATAACTGGCAGTTACTAGTTACCAAAGCTAAGGGATTTTCGGTTCAAACTCAGTGTAGAATTTAGTATATACTTGTATCCATTGCGTTTAAAATAAAGTGCATGTATTCTCAGCCCAAAAATATAGATTGCAAAAGTAATTAAAAAGGGAGCAAATGAAACTCACCTTAGCAGCATATAAAGTCGTTCACCAAAATGTGATCGAAACTCGGATTACCAAATAACCGTAGATCTCAACCTAGAGAACATATGTTGGTCAATAAATGTCTATCAAGCTAGGTCAGGTCATAGTGTATCACAATCCTAATGCTCGATATCTACATATAAAATTTATCCAAAGTCGTTTCAAAAAGTCAATTTTGACAGTTGTTTAACAAAACGAGACGTACCTTATATAAGGATTCATTTACTCGGTTGGTAATATTCAAAAATCCAATTTATCAATCTCGTAAACAAGTTGTTTAAATCTTAATTGTAGATTTAAAAGCAATTTCAACTAACGTCAATTATAATTCAGTTGATCATATCTTTTAATCCGTTCATCGAAATTATTCGATATCTAAATGAAAAGTTATTGATTTTTCGCCAGCTTTCCAAAAACATGTATATCATATACCTTTTACCAGTAATATATGTATTTAATTCGTGATTCATTATAAACTGTTTAACGATGAAAATTAGCATACATGCATGCATAAATATTTATACTCGAGCACTAGACATGGATACACAATTAATATATAAAAGATACGATATGAATGCTCACGTATCAATATTGTGATTCAATATTGCAGGAAAGTATGTAGACGTAACGGAGATAATAAACACTAGGTTTGACTTGTGAATATTACCCATGAACATTACTCATAACCTCCATGGCAATAGCCCATAATTTCCTTAACTCTAGCTTGCTCTAAAACTGATTTTGAAATCATTTGGACATCACTCCGTCGTAATATTTTATGTATATTATTATTTTTATATCGTAAAAATAATAATACTAATACTATTAATAATAAGATTAATAATAATAATCTTAATAATAATAATAATAATAACAATGTGTATATATATATATATATATATATATATATATATATTTAGAGAGAGTCGAGAGATAGATATATGAATGAATCAGAAACAGAAATCGTGAATTTATAGATGTGGCCAGCAAAAGGATGCCATGCGATCGCATGGCTTCCCAATCCATTTCCCATGCGATCGCATGGGAAGGTATGACAGCTCACAAATGTTTTTGTCCTACACTTGTCGACATATTTATTAATTATATTTATAATATATAATTTATATAATTAATTATATATTATATTAAATTCAAGTGCATAGTTGACTTGTAATTTTTGTTTCGATAAGTCGTACGTCATCACGCGACTTATGTCCCGGTTTCGGTTTTTCGAACTTCCTTTCGTACATTAAGAAAACTTGCATTTTACGTTTCGTGACACGTACCTTTGTTAAAATATAGTCTTAAATTATCAAAAAACTATATCACTCAAAGTGTATCTTAAACTTTCGAGTGGTTTGGTCATTTACTTCTATAAATCAATGGTTCGTTATCTAACGAAGTATATTTAATAATATTGTTTTAAATCAAAACGTTTTGTAACCAAATTAATATTTATGAACACGTTTTAAATATACGTCGCAAGTTATTCATATATCTAATTCCATCAGTTAATATTCGTTATTTTTGTATCGTCTAAATTACGTTATTTAAACAAACACATATTAACAATCAATTCTATAATATCTGAAAATGTTTTCACACATTTGTAACACAATCAATTGAATATTATGCAGTTTAGTTTTCCACTAACTTTTATCTAACTTTCGTCATCAAACACTTTATCATTTATTCCAAATATTGTTAAAAATGAATGATTTCTTAAATCAGCGTGGACCTCACAACAGAGACTCGTAATAATATTATAATCCTTAAGGGACTCAATAAATATCTTTTAATTCAATCGTTTGGCATAATATTTTAACTCCGTAGTTAAATATATCAACTAGATATTCAAATCAATAAGTTTAATGTACAGTATCATTTACTTAACACTTTGTTACGTTTTCAAGTTATAGTATATGTATCTATTTACATATAATTGTCCGCGAATCGTTGAGAACAATCGAAGGGTAATTGAATAGTTCAAAATTTTGAGATTCAACTTTACAAACTTTATTTATCGTGTCGGAAACATTAAATCATATAAAGATTAAGTTTAAATTTAGTCAGAAATTCCCGGGTCATCACGGTACCTACCCGTTAAAGAAATTTCGTCCCGAAATTTGAGTGAGGTCGTCATGGCTAACAATAAAAATGTTTTCATGACGAATATGAGTTGATAAATAGAATTTTATCACCATTGAATAATACAGATAAAACAATCCGATTACTCGAAGCGTATGAGAGAAGTTATCGTAATAGAATGAAATGGAGAATAGAAATTCCTCTTATCTCTTGACGTAGTAACGATTGATTTCTGGAATTTAAGAAATAGAAAATCCTCATAATCTAAATAAGATTTGATTCTTCGGAATTTGCGAAAATTAGGATTTTCTTTGATTAAATGCGTAATCTTCCTCGATTGCTATGTCTGATATTTCGCTATAAATTAACCTCTTCCGTTTCATTATTTTCACCACTTCTATATCTTCTTCCTCATTTCATACTTTCAAAAGATTGTGAAATGCTTCATCCAGTTCTGATTCTTGATATACTCCTAACTTTCATATCTGTGATTCTTCTTTTTCATCTACCGCCAGAGGAAGTTATTTTCTTCTACCATTACCTTGGGGTTATAGTGTTTTTCATTCTCCCGTGTCTTTATATTGCTATACGCATTGATATACATAATTTGTAAATTTTGGGGTTGTTATCGGGCTTATATTCTCCTTTATATTTCAGAGCTCCATGCTTTCGATTTCTCTTCCCGATTTTAAGTCAAGCGAATAATGGTCCAGAATTCGTAGGTATGGATATCGGAATGAACATAGTTAATGTTCTAAGAAAGAAATTTAAATGACACGATCTTGATTTGCTAAATTACCAGAATATCCGGAAAAGACCGAATCATCAAAAAATATATTTTCTTGATATATTTAGAGATTATATAGAATGAAAGAGTTATGTAACATGGTTTATGATGAGGGTGTGATCTGTGAATCTTTGTCACGTTCCATTAGAAACTCAACATGACTTACTGTAATGTAATCACGTTGATCAAGTGTCATTATATTATACTAACTCATGCTTCAGTTCCCAACATTACTTCAAAACATCCATTTTTTCGAATTTTTCAGATTTTAGAAACTAAAATAGTTTCTTTTATGATGTAACACAGATAGCGCGAAGAGGTGATGATTTCAGATAAGAATGGTTTCGAAAAATATCTTCAGAAATATGGAGGATATTTATAATGGGAGATACGATGATATCTTAGAATATTTAAGATAAGATGATGATGAAGAATATTGTCCGCAAAGGTTTTAGAGTAAGGAGTAAGGTATTCGCTAATGATTTTAGCAGACACTGAATCATTTGGATTCTTTGAAGGTAGATTTAGTCTTTGTGATTTGTCCACAGCCACCTTCATGGTCTGCTTAATTCGTTTTTCAATTCCAAACCTTCTCTTTTTCTCAGCTTTACCACCATACTATTCTTTATCATCAAACTTTTGACTGTTAAAGTCATTTACCGTTTTTGCTGCTTTATCAGCATTGTTCTAATTTTAGAGAACTAGTTCATAGTTTAGGATGTTTTTCAGAAACTTCACCTTCGAAGTATGTAAGTCTAGAAGATAGATGTTATCTAAATATAACTGTTGTCGTAGAAAATGCTGCGAGATTCAAAATACTGATTGCTAATTCCTGGTAGTTGGTATGGCAATTACCGTTATGAGAAGTGGATGAGTACATGATAGGGTTTCAATGAGTATAAGGATTTTTCGGAAGGTCAAGGATCAATGAAGTTGTTGGTAAATTTACTGCTAATGTGGTGGAACATAAAAGGTTCCCCGGTAACAAAATTGTATATGTCAAGGTTATAATAAGACTAATCTGAAAAGTCGAAATTGACTGGTTGGAAGTGGGGTAAAACTGGATACTTTGAAAAAGAAATTGCAAGGTTATTTTCGGTAAAAACAACGCTAAAGGATCTTGCACAGTTTTGAAGTCAAAGTATAGATTTAAAAGATGTAGAGATCTAAGAATGATGTCACCGGTTTAGAGTTATGACTTGGATTCTGATCCGTCAATATCAGAATATGTAATTGAATTTATATGAAAACGATTGTATATCATTGTGAGCATTGTTAATAATTTTTGAATCAAAGTTGAAGAATGTACAGTGTAACATATTAATTGCGAACTTATATATTTCCCGGGTATTACCTACCCGTTAAAGATTTCACAATTAATATTTTGTACAAAAGAATTTTTATTACCGTCTTTATGAAAATGTATGTATATTTTCTTCAGATGTAACACAGATTTAATGAGTTAATATCATATTAAGCTCATTTACTTTTTTTGGCTGGATTAGAAATGAATAATCTCTAAAACATTAAAGATTTCATAATCTTCGTGGAGTATTTTACTAATGTAATCAATACTTCGTTATTCAGTTTTATTGATATTTCCTCAGTGAATCATGTTGGTGCTTATGGAACTCTTGCTAACTTCGCAAGGTAAAAATGATGTTTTCTGGAAAGTTTCGAGTATATCGAAAATGAAAATGTAAAATCAATTATGTAATTGAATAATACACTTGGTTTATTATGAAATGGAATTCATTAAGTTGAAACAGAGATTGTAGTTAATAATGGTTAAGTTATTAAGGAAGGATGTACATCATTGCATATTAGTAATATGAACTAACCGAGTAGTACCTACCAGTTAAGATTCACACGTAATAGATTAGTACGAAAAGATTTATTTTGATTTCAAAATTCATATATATTAAATATACATAAAATTTCTTAAGGGGAAATGAGTTAATACTTCATCGGTTATTGTTGCTGGTATTTCTTGGTAACTACGGTGCATATGACGTTGATGCTCGTGGAACAGATTGTGAAGTTGAGGTTTGCGATGCGGATGTTGTTGGTGGTGGTAATGGTACTGTTGGTGTTGTTGTTGGTGGTACTGTTGATGCCGGTGATGCTGCTGGTGCTTGTAACCTTTGCACCATATTCTCTAAAGCCACTACCCGAGCGCGAAGCTCGTTGACTTCTTCTACTACACCGGGATGATTGGCGGTTCGGACGAGCGGATGAATAAGATCCAGAATTTGAGATAGTATATTATCGTGACGAGATACTCTGGAAATGAGAGAGAAAATGGTGTCTCGAACAGATTCGCCGGTAAGTGCTTCAGGTTCTTCGCCAAGAGGGCAATGTGGTGGATGGAAGGGATTGCCTTCTTCTTGTCTCCAATAATTAAGTAGGCTAAGAACCCATCCCCAATTCATCCAGAATAGATGATGGCTAATTGGTTGATCCACTCTGGTTACACTGTCTTCGGAATTCAGGTGAATATCCATATCGGAATAGCTGTCATAGTTTAAGGAATTTGAACTAGATACGGGATCCATCTTGTATAATTAGGGAGATGATTTTTGATATGAATTAGATTATAGAATTTAGTTTGGTATTCTTCAATACATAATTTACATATGTATATATAATACCAAATTCCATAAATCACGGAGAAATTTTCGAAAGATGTCAGGAAAGGTTTACAGTAACAGATACGCTAAGATATAAATTTTTGTCTATATACTATTTATGCAATAAATGCAGGAAAACATGTCTAGACTTAAGAATGATAAGCATGTAATTTCTGACAAGAAATGATAAGCAAAACTTTTAACATGCAGACATGGTCGAAGTCCAGACTTACTGATGCATCCTAACAACTATCAGTTAGACACACTCATGCAAGACCTGGTTCACTAGGACCAACGCTCTGATACCAACTGTGACGATCGCTCCAAATCTATATGGACAAACACATCATTCATCGATTTCATTGCGAGGTATTTGACCTCTATATGATACGTTTTGTAAACATTGCATTCTTTTGAAAAGGCACACCATAAATGAATATTTAAATCAAAGGTTTTCGACATCTGATGATTTCTACATATAGACAATCACCGAAAATAATAGTTTATAATAATACTTCCGTTGACAATGCAGTCAAAATAAGATACATAGTGATGATTTGGTGAATGAAACGTTTCCTTAAAAAATATGTCATGTAAGACTCCATGCACATAGCTTGTCTAACACATAAGCAAACAGTGGAAGACTTCTAGGAAACCTGAGAATAAACATGCTAACAAGTGTCAACACAAAGGTTGGTGAGTTCATAGTTTTATTGTTTCATATAATCTGTATATAAAGGTGGATCACAAGATTTCAATTGTTTCATCCAGAAACTTTTATCAAATATTCTACAAGATTGATCACCCTGGTAACTAAGCTTTAACATTATAATAAGTACCCCTGTTTTAACATACATGCAACCAACATGTACAATACACACAATCCAACGTGTATTAACCTCAAATAGCATACGTCTGTTTTATAGTTCAGGCTAGGGTTTCTATACCTATGGATCCATATACTACTACTCGCGCCCACCAATTCTTATAACTGGCAGTCACTAGTTACCAAAGCTAAGGGATTTTCGGTTCAAACTCAGTGTAGAATTTAGTATGTACTTGTATCCATTGCGTTTAAAATAAAGTGCATGTATTCTCAGCCCAAAAATATAGATTGCAAAAGTAATTAAAAAGGGAGCAAATGAAACTCACCTTAGCAGCATATAAAGTCGTTCACCAAAATGTGATTGAAACTCGGATTACCAAATAACCGTAGATCTCAACCTAGAGAACATATGTTGGTCAATAAATGTCTATCAAGCTAGGTCAGGTCATAGTGTATCACAATCCTAATGCTCGATATCGACATATAAAAGTTATCCAAAGTCGTTTCAAAAAGTCAATTTTGACAGTTGTTTAACAAAACGAGACATACCTTATATAAGGATTCATTTACTCGGTTGGTAATATTCAAAAATCCAATTTATCAATCTCGTAAACAAGTTGTTTAAATCTTAATTGTAGATTCAAAAGCAATTTCAATTAACGTCAATCATAATTCAGTTGATCATATCTTTTAATCCGTCCATCGAAATTATTCGGTATCTAAATGAAAAGTTATTGATTTTTCGCCAGCTTTCCAAAAACATGTATATCATATGCCTTTTACCAGTAATATATGTATTTAATTCGTGATTCATTATAAACTGTTTAACGATGAAAACTAGCATACATGCATGCATAAATATTTATACTCGAGCACTAGACATGGATACACAATTAATATGAAATGTCCCGTTCATATTGATTATAAACGTTCCATATTAATTGATTTCGTTGCGAGGTTTTGACCTCTATATGAGATGTTTTTCAAAGACTGCATTCATTTTTAAAACAACCATAACCTTTATTTTATCAATAAAGGTTTCAAAAGCATTACATAGATTATCAAATAATGATAATCTAAAATATACTGATTACACACGACCATTACATAATGGTTTACAATAGAAATATATTACATCGACATATGTTTCTTGAATGCAGTTTTTGCACAATATCATACAAACATGGACTCCAAATCTTGTCCTTATTTTAGTATGCAACAGCTGAAGCTCTTAGTATTCACCTGAGAATAAACATGCTTTAAACGTCAACAAAAATGTTGGTGAGTTATAGGTTTAACCTATATATATCAAATCGTAACAATAGACCACAAGATTTCATATTTCAATACACATCCCATACATAGAGATAAAAATCATTCATATGGTGAACACCTGGTAACCGACATTAACAAGATGCATTTATAAGAATATCCCCAACATTCCGGGACACCCTTCGGATATGATATAAATTTCGAAGTACTAAAGCATCCGATACTTTGGATGGGGTTTATTAGGCCCAATAGATCTATCTTTAGGATTCACGTCAATTAGGGTGTCTGTTCCCTAATTCTTAGATTAACAGACTTAATAAAAAGGGGCATATTCAATTTCGATAATTCAACCATAGAATGTAGTTTCACGTACTTGTGTCTATTTTGTAAATCATTTATAAAACCTGCATGTATTCTCATCCCAAAAATATTAGATTTTAAAAGTGGGACTATAACTCACTTTCACAGATATTTCCTTCCTCGGAAATAAGACTTGGCCACGGATCGATTCACGAACCTATACAAATATGTACATATATATCAAAGTATGATCAAAATATAATTACAACCATTTTTATTATGTTTTAAAGATTTGAGTGTATTAAGTCAGCTGTCCTCGTTAGTAACCTACAACTAGTTGTCCATAATTAGATGTACAGAAATAAATCGATATATATTATCTTGAATCAATCCACGACCCAGTGTATACACGTCTCAGGCTAGATCACAACTCAAACTATATATATTTTTGGAATCAACCTCAACCCTGTATAGCTAACTCCAACATTACTGCATATAGAGTGTCTATGGTTGTTCCAAATAATATATATAGATGGGTCGATATGATATGTCAAAACATTTGCATACGTGTCTATGGTATCCCAAGATTACATAATATATTAGAATACATGTATAATACAATATAAGTTAGCTAGGATATGATTAATATAGATTTGTTACCAATTTTCACGTAGCTACAACAAGCAAAAATAACCAATCTTGTTTTACCCATAACTTCTTCGTTTTAAATCCGTTTTGAGTGAATCCAATTGCTATGGTTTCATATTGAACTTAAGTTTATGAATCTATACAGAAAAGTATAAGTTTATAGTCAGAATTACAGGTTACAAGTCATTTTTGTAAAGGTAGTCATTTCAGTCGAAAGAACGACGTCTAGATGACCATTTTGGAAAACATACTTCCACTTTGAGTTTAACCATGATTTTTGGATATAGTTTCATGTTCATAAGAAAAATCATTTTCCCAGAAGAACAAATTTTAAATTAAAATTTATCTTAGTTTTTAATTAACTAACCCAAAACAGCCCGCGGTGTTACTACAACGGCGTATATCCGGTTTTACGGTGTTTTTCGTGTTTTCCGGTTTTAAATCATTAAGTTAGCATATCATATAGATATAGAAAATGTGTTTAGTTGATTATAAAATTCAAGTTAGAAGGATTAACTTTTATTTGCGAACAAGTTAGAATTAACTAAACTATGTTCTAGTGATTTCAAGTTTAAACCTTCGAATAAGATAGCTTTATATATATGAATCGAATGATGTTAAGAACATCATTACTACCTCAAGTTTTGTGGATAAACCTACTGGAAAAAAGAAAAATGGATCTAGCTTTAAAGGATCCTTGGATGGTTTGAAAGTTCTTGAAGCAGAATCATGACACGAAAACAAATTCAAGTAAGATCATCACTCGAAATAAGATTGTTATAGTTATAGAAATTGAACCAAAATTTGAATATGAGTATTACCTTGTATTAGAAAGATATCTTACTATAAATAAGAAAGATTTCTTGAGGTTGGATGATCACTTTACAAGATTGGAAGTAAGCTAGTAAACTTGGAAGTATTCTTGATTTTATGAAACTAGAACTTATAGAATTTATGAAGAACACTTAGAACTTGAAGATAGAACTTGAGAGAGATCACTTAGATGAAGAAAATTGAAGAATGAAAGTGTTTGTAGGTATTTTTGGTCGTTGGTATATGGATTAGATATAAAGGATGTGTAATTTTGTTTTCATGTAAATAAGTCATGAATGATTACTCATATTGTTGTAATTTTATGAGATATTTCATGCTAGTTGCCAAATGATAGTTCCCACATGTGTTGGGTGACTCACATGGGCTGTTAAGAGCTGATCATTAGAGTGTATATACCAATAGTACATACGTCTAAAAGTTGTGTATTGTACGAGTACGAATACGGGTGCATACGAGTAGAATTGTTGATGAAATTGAACGAGGATGTAATTGTAAGCATTTTTGTTAAGTAGAAGTATTTTTATAAGTGTCTTGAAGTCTTTCAAAAGTGTATGAATACATATTAAAACACTACATGTATATACATTTTAACTGAGTCGTTAAGTCATCGTTAGTCGTTACATCTAAATGTTGATTTGAAACCTTTAAGTTAACGATCATGTTAAATGTTGTTAACCCAATATTTATTATATCTAAAGAGATGTTAAATTGTTATATTATCATGATATTATGATATATATAATATATCTTAGTATGATATATATACAGTTAAATGTCGTTACAACGATAATCGTTACATATATGTCTCGTTTCGAAATCATTAAGTCAGTAGTCTTATTTTTACATATGTAGTTCATTGTTAATACACTTAATGATATATTTACTTATAATTTAACATAATTAACCAAGTGTATCAATATCTTAATATGATTCATATGTACTTAGTAAGACGTTGATATAACGATAATCGTTATATATAACGTTTTCGAGTTTCCTAAATTCAATAGTCTCATTTTTATGTATATATAACTCATTGTTAAAATACCTAATGAGATACTTACTTATCATAATATCATGTTAACTATATATATAATCATATATATGTCATCATATAGTTTTTACAAGTTTTAACGTTCGTGAATCACCGGTCAACTTGGGTGGTCAATTGTCTATATGAAACCTATTTCAATTAATCAAGTCTTAACAAGTTTGATTGCTTAACATATTGGAAACACTTAATCATGTAAATATCAATTTCATTTAATATATATAAACATGGAAAAGTTCGGGTCATTACAGTACCTACCCGTTAAATAAATTTCGTCCCGAAATTTTAAGCTGTTGAAAGTGTTGAAGAATCTTCTGGAAATAGATGCGGGTATTTCTTCTTCATCTGATCTTCACGCTCCCAGGTGAACTCGGGTCCTCTACGAGCATTCCATCAAACCTTAACAATCGGTATCTTGTTTTGTTTAAGTCTCTTAACCTCACGATCCATTATTTCGACGGGTTCTTCAATGAATTGAAGTTTTTCATTGATTTGGATTTCATCCAACGGAATAGTGAGATCTTCTTTAGCAAAACATTTCTTCAAATTCGAGACGTGGAAAGTGTTATGTACAGCTGCGAGTTGTTGGGGTAACTCAAGTCGGTAAGCTACTGGTCCGACACGTTCAATAATCTTGAATGGTCCAATATACCTTGGATTTAGTTTCCCTCGTTTACCAAATCGAACAACGCCTTTCCAAGGTGAAACTTTAAGCATGACCATCTCGCCAATTTCAAATTCTATATCTTTTCTTTTAATGTCAGCGTAGCTCTTTTGTCGACTTTGGGCGGTTTTCAATCGTTGTTGAATTTGGATGATTTTCTCGATATTTTCTTGTATTATCTCCGGACCTGTAATCTGTCTATCCCCCACTTCATTCCAACAAACTGGAGACCTATACTTTCTACCATAAAGTGCCTCAAACGGCACCATCTCAATACTAGAATGATAACTATTGTTGTAGGAAAATTCTGCTAACGGTAGGTGTCGATCCCAACTGTTTTCGAAATCAATAACACATGCTCGTAGCATGTCTTCAAGCGTTTGTATTGTCCTTTTGCTCTGCCCATCAGTTTGTAGATGATAAGCAGTACTCATGTCTAGACGATTTCCTAATGCTTGCTGTAATGTCTGCCAGAATCTTGAAATAAATCTGCCATCCCTATCAGAGATAATAGAGATTGGTATTCCATGTCTGGAGATGACTTCCTTCAAATACAGTCGTGCTAACTTCTCCATCTTGTCATCTTCTCTTATTGGCAGGAAGTGTGCTGATTTGGTGAGAGGATCAACTATTACCCAAATTGTATCAAAACCAGTTGCAGTCCTTGGCAATTTAGTGATGAAATCCATGGTAATGTTTTTCCATTTCCATTCCGGGATTTCGGGTTGTTGAAGTAGACCTGATGGTTTCTGATGCTCCGCATTGACCTTAGAACACGTCAAACATTCTCCTACGTATTTAGCAATATCGGCTTTCATACCTGGCCACCAAAAATGTTTCTTAAGATCCTTGTACATCTTCCCCGTTCCAGGATGTATTGAGTATCTGGTTTTATGAGCTTCTCTAAGTACCATTTCTCTCATATCTCCAAATTTTGGTACCCAAATTCTTTCAGTCCTATACCGGGTTCTGTATTCCCAAATATTAAGATGCTTCTCCGATCCTTTGGGTATTTCATCCTTTAAATTTCCCTCTTTTAAAACTCCTTGTTGCGCCTCCTTTATTTGAGTAGTAAGGTTAGTGTGAATCATTATATTCATAGATTTTACTCGAATGGGTTCTCTGTCCTTTCTACTCAAGGCGTCGGCTACCACATTTGCCTTTCCCGGGTGGTAACGAATCTCAAAGTCGTAATCATTCAACAATTCAATCCACCTACGCTGCCTTATATTCAGTTGTTTCTGATTAAATATGTGTTGAAGACTTTTGCGGTCGGTATATATAATACTTTTGACCCCATATAAGTAGTGCCTCCAAGTCTTTAATGCAAAAACAACCACGCCTAATTCCAAATCATGCGTCGTATAATTTTGCTCGTGAATCTTCAATTGTCTAGACGCATAAGCAATCACCTTCGTTCGTTGCATTAATACACAACCAAGACCTTGCTTTGATGCGTCACAATAAATCACAAAATCATCATTCCCTTCAGGCAATGACAATATAGGTGCCGTAGTTAGCTTTTTCTTCAATAACCGAAACGCTTTCTCTTGTTCATCCTTCCATTCAAATTTCTTCCCTTTATGCGTTAATGCAGTCAAGGGTTTTGCTATTTTGGAGAAATCTTGGATGAATCTTCTGTAGTAACCAGCCAATCCTAAAAATTGACGTATATGCTTCGGAGTTTTTGGGGTTTCTCACTTTTCAACGGTTTCGATCTTTGCCGGGTCCACCTGGATACCTTCTTTGTTCACTATGTGACCGAGGAATTGAACTTCTTCCAACCAAAATCCACACTTTGAAAACTTAGCGTACAATTTTTCTTTCCTCAATACTTCTAGCACTTTTCTCAAATGTTCTTCGTGCTCTTGATCATTCTTTGAGTAAATAAGTATGTCATCGATGAAAACAATGACAAACTTATCAAGATATGGCCCACACATTCGGTTCATAAGGTCCATGAACACAGCTGGTGCGTTAGTCAATCCAAACGGCATAACCATAAACTCGTAATGACCATAACGCGTCCTAAAAGCAGTTTTTGGAATATCATCCTCCTTTACTCGCATTTGATGATATCCATAACGTAAATCATCTTTAAATAAACTGATGAGCCTTGTAGTTGATCAAATAAGTCGTTAATTCTCGGCAGTGGATAACGGTTTTTGATGGTAAGTTTGTTCAACTCTCTGTAGTCAAAACACAACCTAAATGTACCATCCTTCTTCTTGACAAACAAAACAGGAGCTCCCCATGGTGATGTGCTTGGTCGAATGAAACCATGTTCTAATAGTTCTTGCAGTTGGTTTTGCAGTTCTTTCATCTCGCTGGGTGCGAGTCTGTAAGGAGCACGAGCTATTGGTGCAGCTCCTGGTATAATATCTATTTGAAATTCAACAGATCGATGTGGAGGTAGTCCCGGTAATTCTTTCGGAAATACATCGAAAAATTCTTTTGCGACGGAAACATCATTGATGCTCTTTTCTTCAGTTTGTACTTTCTCGACGTGTGCTAGAACAGTATAGCAACCTTTTCTTATTAGTTTTTGTGCCTTCAAATTACTAATAAGATGTAGCTTCGTGTTGCCCTTTTCTCCGTACACCATTAAGGGTTCTCCTTCTTCTCGTATAATGCGAATTGCATTTTTGTAACATACGATCTCTGCTTTCATCTTCTTCAGCCAGTCCATGCCAACTATTACATCAAAACTCCCTAACTCTACTGGTATCAAATCAATCTTAAATATTTTGCTACCCAGCTTAATTTCTCGATTCCGGCATATATTATCTGCTGAAATTAATTTACCGTTTGCTAATTCGAGTAAAAATTTACTATCCAACAGCGTCAATGGACAACTTAATTTAGCACAAAAATCTCTACTCATATAGCTTCTATCCGCACCCGAATCAAATAAAATGTAAGCAGATTTATTGTCAATAAGAAACGTACCCGTAACAAGCTCCGGGTCTTCCCGTGCCTCTGCCGCATTAATATTGAAAACTCTTTCGCGGCCTTGTCCATTCGTGTTCTCCTGGTTCGGAAAATTTCTAATAATGTGGCCCGGTTTTTCACATTTATAACAAACTACATTGGCATAACTTGCTCCGACACTACTTGCTCCACCATTACTCGTTCTGACACCATTTGTTCCTTTCGTTCTGTTAACCCCTGGTCCGTAGACCTCACACTTCGCAGCGCTATGACCATTTCTTTTACACTTGTTGCAAAATTTGGTGTAGAACCCCGAGTGATACTTTTCACACCTTTGGCATAGCTGCTTCTGATTGTTGTTGTTGTTGCGGTTATTATTGTTGTTGGGATGATTGTAGTAGTTGTTGTTGTTGTTGTTGTTGTTGTTGTTGTTGTACCGTTTGTTGTAGTTGCGATTGATGTTGCGGTTGTTGGGATAGTTGTTGTTGTTTTGGTGACTCTTATCACCGTTTTCCTCCCACTTTCTTTTGACTAGCTTCACGTTGGCCTCTTCGGCCCTGTTCTTTAATTCTTCCCTCAATCTGGTTCACTAGTTTGTGTGCCATTCTACATGCATTTTGTATGGAGGCAGGCTCGTGTGAACTTATATCTTCTTAGATTCTCTCCGGTAATCCTTTCACAAACGCGTCGATATTCTCTTCCTCATCTTCGAACGCTCTCAGACACAATAGGCACAATTCTGTGAATCGTCTTTCGTACGAAGTAATATCGAATCCCTGTGTTCGTAACCCTCTAAGTTCTGACTTGAGCTTATTGACCTCGGTTCTGGGACGGTACTTCTCGTTCATCAAGTGCTTGAATGCTGATCACGGTAGCGCGTAAGCAGCGTCTTATCCCACTTGCTCTAGATAGGTATTCCACCATGTTAACGTAATACCTGTGAAGGTATGCGTAGCGTACTTCACTTTGTCTCCTTCAGCACACTTGCTTATGGCAAACACCGATTCAACTTTCTCGGTCCACCGTTTCAATCCGATTGGTCCTTCGGTCCCATCAAATTCTGAAGGTTTGCAGGCAGTGAATTCCTTGTAGGAGCATCCTACACGATTTCTTGCACCGTTAGCTGTATTGCTAGATTCAGAGTTATTGTTTGTATGTAGCGCGACCTGTACTGCGGCTATGTTGAAAGCAAGAAAGGCACGAAATTCCTCTTCGATCATATTCAAGGTGTGTCGAGTAGTCGGTGCTATTTCCTTCAAAATAGTCAAATGAAACAATTTAATCATACAGAATATTAAGAGTAGTCAATAGTATCTCGTAGCATAATATGAACTCATTTATAAAAGCTTTTTCTTCATATTAGCGTTTTATAAGTTTAAATTCGGGTACTACCTACCCGTTAAGTTCATACTTAGTAGCTAATATACAATTCAACTACTACAATTCCATATGAAAAACTGATTATAATAATATAACACATACAAATATTCTTCAAACTTACAACTTCGCTATATTACATATAACATGAAATATAGTACACTATGATACAGGACAGTTTTGAAGATAAATCTAGTTAATACGCAAGTTATTCAGCAAAGGAAATAAAGACACGTAATTCATAAGTCCATAAACAAGTCATGCATTCTGGTTTTACTAAGATGACTTCCCATCCTTGGTCTTGTGGAAAATAACCGTTATGACCATTGGCTAGGCAGCATGTTGTAATGTCGTCAAAAGGACGAGGGTTTTGTAATGTCCAACAGCCCCGTAATAATCTAAAAACCTTGTTTCTCACCCCAACTACTGAATCCGTTACTTGTGAGAAAGTTTTATTTAAAAGCTACAATCCGATGTTCTTTTTCTCACTTTGGTAAGAAGCGAACATCACTAACCCGTAAGCATAACATGCTTCTTTATGTTGCATGTTAGAAGCTCTTTCTAATTCACGAAATCCTATGTTGGGATATGTTGAGTCAAAATAGGTTCTTAACCCGTAGCGTAAAATTGCATTTGGGTTCCCCGCATTTAATACTTTAAAGAAAACATGGCGTAACTTACGGTCTCCCCAATGTGATATACCCCACCTATCAAAGGAAAGCCTTTTATAAACTAAGGCAATTCTGGAAAGTCTTTCAAATATTTGACAAGTTAATTTCGCCATAACTAAATGTGCTGATGAATTCTGACCGACTCTAGACAAGATTTCCTCAATCATATCCTCTGGTAGGTCTTCTAAAATATTCGGTTGTCTACCCTTAACGTCCATTTTGTTTTTATACTGTAAAATAGACAAGGATTAGATTCGTAATAACAAACAATACAAGCAATTTTTACATAAAACATAAAAGTACAAGCACACTACAATACATTTATTACACAACATGCTCACACTCCTCTAATCTGAATCACTGGTTTCTTCTTCTTCTTCTTCGAACTTGGTTCTTTTTCCTAATCTTCTAGGGATATATGATATTCCTCTAATACGAGTCGTCGTTTTCCACATTGGTTTAGAAAAACTTGGTGGTTTAGAGGTTCCCGCTTTATTGTCACGATATTGAAAATACGGGTGTTGACGGTACATATAAAGTTCATCGGGGTCGGAATCAGATTTCTCTATTTTGATGCCTTTTCCCTTATTATTTTCTTTTGCCTCATTAAATTGGGTCGGGGTAATTTCTATAACATCATCGGAATCCTCATCAGGATCCGATTCATCAGAAAATTGGTAATTTTCCCAATATTTTGCTTCCTTAGCGGAAACACCATTGACCATTATTAACTTTGGTCCATTGGTTGAGGATTTTCTTTTATTTTCCCGGTTTTATGTTGTTCCTACTATTCCCCCCTCCGGAACCTCTTCTTCTGGTTCCTCTTCTTCCGGTTACTCTTCTTCCGATTCCGTTTCCTCTTCTTCTGGTTCTTCGGGAACTTGTGAATCTTGCCAATATATATTCGACTCTTCGTTATTATTAGGTGAGTCAATGGGATTTGTGCTAGAGGTAGACATCTATCACACAATATCAAACATGTTAAGAGATTAATATATCACATAATATTTACATGTTAATAATATATAGTTTCCAACAAAAATGTTAAGCAATCATTTTTAAAGAAAACACGGTCGAAGTCCAGACTCACTAATGCATCCTAACAAACTTGATAAGACACACTAATGCAAATTTTCTGGTTCTCTAAGACCAACGCTCGGATACCAACTGAAATGTCCCGTTCATATTAATTATAAACGTTCCATATTAATTGATTTCGTTGCGAGGTTTTGACCTCTATATGAGACGTTTTTCAAAGACTGCATTCATTTTTAAAACAACCATAACCTTTATTTTATCAATAAAGGTTTCAAAAGCATTACATAGATTATCAAATAATGATAATCTAAAATATACTGATTACACACGACCATTACATAATGGTTTACAATAGAAATATATTACATCGACATATGTTTCTTGAATGCAGTTTTTACACAATATCATACAAACATGGACTCCAAATCTTGTCCTTATTTTAGTATGCAACAGCGGAAGCTCTTAGTATTCACCTGAGAATAAATATGCTTTAAACGTCAACAAAAATGTTGGTGAGTTATAGGTTTAACCTATATATATCAAATCGTAACAATAGACCACAAGATTTCATATTTCAATACACATCCCATACATAGAGATAAAAATCATTCATATGGTGAACACCTGGTAACCGACATTAACAAGATGCATTTATAAGAATATCCCCAACATTCCGGGACACCCTTCGAATATGATATAAATTTCGAAGTACTAAAGTATCCGGTACTTTGGATGGGGTTTGTTAGGCCCAATAGATCTATCTTTAGGATTCGCGTCAATTAGGGTGTCTGTTCCCTAATTCTTAGATTACCAGACTTAATAAAAAGGGGCATATTCGATTTCGATAATTCAACCATAGAATGTAGTTTCACGTACTTGTGTCTATTTTGTAAATCATTTATAAAACCTGCATGTATTCTCATCCCAAAAATATTAGATTTTAAAAGTGGGACTATAACTCACTTTCACAGATATTTCCTTCCTCGAAAATAAGACTTGGCCACGGATTGATTCACGAACCTATACAAATATGTACATATATATCAAAGTATGATCAAAATATAATTACAACCATTTTTATTATGTTTTAAAGATTTGAGTGTATTAAGTCAGCTGTCCTCGTTAGTAACCTACAACTAGTTGTCCATAATTAGATGTACAGAAATAAATCGATATATATTATCTTGAATCAATCCACGACCCAGTGTATACACGTCTCAGGCTAGATCACAACTCAAACTATATATATTTTTGGAATCAACCTCAACCCTGTATAGCTAACTCCAACATTACTGCATATAGAGTGTCTATGGTTGTTCCAAATAATATATATATATGGGTCGATATGATATGTCAAAACATTTGCATACGTGTCTATGGTATCCGAAGATTACATAATATATTAGAATACATGTATAACACAATATAATTTAGCTAGGATATGATTAATATAGATTTGTTACCAATTTTCACGTAGCTACAACAATCAAAAATAACCAATCTTGTTTTACCCATAACTTCTTCGTTTTAAATCCGTTTTGAGTGAATCCAATTGCTATGGTTTCATATTGAACTTAAGTTTATGAATCATTACAGAAAAAGTATAAGTTTATAGTCATAATTACAGGTTACAAGTCATTTTTTTAAAGGTAGTCATTTCAGTCAAAAGAACGACGTCTAGATGACCATTTTGGAAAACATACTTCCACTTTGAGTTTAACCATGATTTTTGGATATAGTTTCATGTTCATAAGAAAAATCATTTTTCCAGAAGAACAACTTTTAAATCAAAATTTATCATAGTTTTTAATTAACTAACCCAAAACAGCCCGCGGTGTTACTACAACGGCGTATATCCGGTTTTACGGTGTTTTTCGTGTTTTCCGGTTTTAAATCATTAAGTTAGCATATCATATAGATATAGAACATGTGTTTAGTTGATTTCAAAAGTCAAGTTAGAAGGATTAACTTTTGTTTGCGAACAAGTTTAGAATTAACTAAACTATGTTCTAGTGATTTCAAGTTTAAACCTTCGAATAAGATAGCTTTATATGTATGAATCGAATGATGTTAAGAACATCATTACTACCTCAATTTTTGTGGATAAACCTACTGGAAAAGAGACAAATGGATCTAGCTTCAAAGGATCCTTGGATGGTTTGAAAGTTCTTGAAGCAGAATCATGACACGAAAACAAATTCAAGTAAGATCATCACTCGAAATAAGATTGTTATAGTTATAGAAATTGAACCAAAGTTTGAATATGAGTATTACCTTGTATTAGAAAGATATCTTACTGTAAATAAGAAAGATTTCTTGAGGTTGGATGATCACTTTACAAGATTGGAAGTAAGCTAGCAAACTTGGAAGTATTCTTGATTTTATGAAACTAGAACTTATAGAATTTATGAAGAACACATAGAACTTGAAGATAGAACTTGAGAGAGATCACTTAGATGAAGAAAATTGAAGAATGAAAGTGTTTGTAGGTGTTTTTGGTCGTTGGTATATGGATTAGATATAAAGGATGTGTAATTTTATTTTCATGTAAATAAGTCATGAATGATTACTCATATTTTTGTAATTTTATGAGATATTTCATGCTAGTTGCCAAATGATGGTTCTCACATGTGTTAGGTGACTCACATGGGCTGCAAAGAGCTGATCATTGGAGTGTATATACCAATAGTACATACATCTAAAAGCTGTGTATTGTACGAGTACGAATAAGGGTGCATACGAGTAGAATTGTTGATGAAACTGAACGAGGATGTAATTGTAAGCATTTTTGTTAAGTAGAAGTATTTTGATATGTGTCTTGAAGTCTTTAAAAAGTGTAAGAATACATATCAAAACACAACATGTATATACATTCTAATGGAGTCGTTAAGTCTTCGTTAGTCGTTACATGTAAGTGTTGTTTTGAAACCTTTAAGTTAACGATCATGTTAAATGTTGTTAACCCAATGTTTATTATATCTAAAGAGATGTTAAATTGTTATATTATCATGATATTATGAAATATAATATATCTTAGTATGATATATATATATATATATATATATATATATATATATATACAGTTAAATGTCGTTACAACGATAATCGTTACATATATGTCTCGTTTCGAAATCATTAAGTTAGTAGTCTTATTTTTACATATGTAGTTCATTGTTAATACAATTAATGATATATTTACTTATCATTTAACATAATTAACCAAGTGTATCAATATCTTAATATGATTCATATGTACTTAGTAAGACGTTGATATAACGATAATCGTTATATATAACGTTTTCGAGTTTCTTAAATTCAATAGTCTCATTTTTATGTATATAACTCATTGTTAAAATACCTAATGAGATACTTACTTATCATAATATCATGTTAACTATATATATAATCATATATATGTCATCATATAGTTTTTACAAGTTTTAACGTTCGTGAATCACCGGTCAACTTGGGTGGTCAATTGTCTATATGAAACCTATTTCAATTAATCAAGTCTTAACAAGTTTGATTGCTTAACATGTTGGAAACACTTAATCATGTAAATATCAATTTCATTTAATATATATAAACATGGAAAATTTCGGGTCACTACATAATATATAAAAGATACGATATGAATGCTCACGTATCAATATTGTGATTCAATATTGCAGGAAAGTACGTAGATGTAACGGAGATAATAAACACTAGGTTTGACTTGCGAATATTACCCATGAACATTACTCATAACCTCCATGGTAATAGCCCATAATTTCCTTAGCTCTAGCTTGCTCGAAAACTCGTTTTGAAATCATTTGGACATCACTCCGTCGTAATATTTTATGTATATTATTATTTTTGTATCGTAAAAATAATAATACTAATACTATTAATAATAAGATTAATAATAATAATCTTAATAATATATATATATATATATATATATATATATATATATATATATATATATATATATAGAGAGAGAGAGAGAGAGAGAGTCGAGAGATAGATATATGAATGAATCAGAAACAGAAATCACGAATTTATAGATGTGGCCAGCAAAAGGGTGCCATGCGATTGCATGGCTTCCCAAGCCATTTCCCATGCGATCGCATGGGAAGGTATGTGTAACGACCCGTCAAAATCGCTATTGACGCAGCACGTTAATCATTGATTCCACAGTGAGGTTTTGACCTCTATATGATACGTTTTGATAAAATATTGCATTCATTAAAATAAGTGACTTTCTAAACATAGAAAGTTATAAACATGTAGGCGAGTGCTTAGGTATAAGCAAAACCCCAAAATACATAAGTCTTTAATTTACAGGTTGACTTCACAGTCCAATTATTTATTACACAACGCAGTTTTATTTTGAATGCAATAAACTTTGTACAAAGCATGAGAGACTTCATGCAGGCAACAAGCACATCACAGCGGAAGCATTCTAAGGACCTGAGAATAAAACATGCTAAAAAGTCAACACGAATGTTGGTGAGTTATAGGTTTAATTGCTCGAGTCATAAACATATATAAAGATAGACCACAAGATTTCATCAAAAGTTTATCAATAGATTCTACGTAACAGAGCACCCTGGTAACTAAACTTAACGCTATAGTGATAATTACCCCATTCATTTTAATACACGCAAACCAACGTGTCTTAAACTCAAATAACATACGTCCGTTAAAAGGCTAGCGCTCTAGCTCGGACGGGGATCTCAAGCCCTATGGATCCATATACAATTATTCGCGCCCACCAGTCCATATCCTATGTACTGGCAGCTACTAGCTACCAAAGCTAAGGGATTTTCGGTTTAACTCAGTGTAGAATTTTGTATGTACTTGTGTCTTATTGCGTTTAAAATAAATTGCATGTATTCTCAGCCCAAAAATATTTAAAGTATTTAAAAAGGGGGACTATAAACTCACAGTTCAATATTGAGACTCAATATTGTAGGCAAATTGCGTAGACGTAATGATGGTAGACGACTGTATGGTTGGCCTTGGATTCAAGAACAATACCCCGAACAATACCCAATATTTCCTTAGCTTAAAGCGGTTTGAAACCCGAATTAAAACACCCTCAAATATACCTTATTATTATTAAACTTAAATTAAAATTATAATTATAATTATAAATATAAATATAAATTTATAGAAGAAAGAAAAAGTGATTATATTTCGTCGAGTAAGCTGGCCTTTTATAGGCATGTTTCCTGATTTTGGTCCCCATGCGATCGCATGGATTTTCAGTGCTTTTGCCATGCGATCGCATGGCCGCCTGAACCCCTTTTGTTTGCTAGTTTGTCGACATCAAATAGTATTTTACTGTAGCAAATAGTGTTTTACTGTAGCAAATAGTGTTTTACTGTAGCAAATCACTGTAGCACTGTAGCAAAATACGGTTTCACTGTAGCAAATAGTGTTTTACTGTAGGAAAGTCGTTTTTACTTGTACATATATATATATACATACATATAATTGTTCATGAATCGTTGAGAGTAATCAAAGGTAATTGTATATATGAACAGTTCTAAAATTTTGAGACTCAATCTAACAGACTTTGTTTAACGTGCCAAAATAATAAATCGTATAGAGAATTGGTTTAAATTAGTTGAAATTTTCCGGGTCATCACAGTATGACAGCTCACAAATGTTTTTGTCCTACGCTTGTCGACATATTTATTAATTATATTTATAATATATAATTTATATAATTAATTATATATTATATTAAATTCACGTGCATAGTTGACTTGTAATTTTTGTTCCGATAAGTCGTACGTCATCACGCGACTTATGTCCCGGTTTCGGTTTTTCGAACGTCCTTTCGTACATTAAGAAAACTTGCATTTTACGTTTCGTGACACGTACTGTGACAATCGCTCCAAATTCATATGGACGAACACGTCATTCATCGATTTCATTGCGAGGTATTTGACCTCTATATGATACGTTTTGTAAACATTGCATTCTTTTGAAAAGGCACACCATAAATGAATATTTAAATCAAAGGTTTTCGACATCTGATGATTTATACATATAGACAATCACCGTAAATAATAGTTTACAATAGTACTTCCGTTGACAATGCAGTCAAAATAAGATACATGGTGATGATTTGGTGAATGCAACGTTTCCTTGAAAAATATGCCATGTAAGACTCCATGCACATAGCTTGTATAACATATAAGCAATCAGCGGAAGACTTCTAGGGAACCTGAGAATAAATATACTAACAAGTGTCAACACAAAGGTTGGTGAGTTCATAGTTTTAGTGTTTCGCATAATCTGTATATAAAAGTGGATCACAAGATTTCAGTTGTTTCATCCAGAAACGTTTATCAAAAGTTTGTCAATAGATTCTACGTAACAGAGCACCCTGGTAACTAAGCTTTAACGTTATAATGATAAATACCCCATTCGTTTTAATACACGCACACCAACGTGTCCTAAACTCAAATAACACACGTCCGTTAAAAGGCTAGTGCTCTAGCTCGGACAGGGATGTCAAGCCCTATGGATCCATATACTGTTATTCGCGCCCACCAGTCCATATCCTATGTACCGGCAGCTACTAGTTACCAAAGCTAAGGGATTTTCGGTTCAAACTCAGTGTAGAATTAAGTATGTACTTGTATCCATTGCGTTTAAAATAAATTGCATGTATTCTCAGCCCAAAAATATATATTGCAAAAGCAATTAAAAAGGGAGCAATGAAACTCACCTTAGCAACACATAAGGTCATTTACCAAAAAGTGACCGAAACTCGGAATGCAAAATTAACCGTAGATTTCAACGTATCAATATTGTGATTCAATATTGTAGGAAAGTATGTAGACGGAACGGAGATGATAAATACTAGTTTGACTCACGAGCAAAACACTTGAACAATACTCAAAACCTCCTTAGTAATAACCCATAGTTTCCTTAGCTCTATCCCGTTTGAAAACCCATTTTGAAAGTGACACCCTCATGACCTCGTCGTAGTATTTTAAGTGATATAATTAGTAATAATAATAATACTGCTAATAATAATAAAATAAATAATAATAATAATCTTAATAATAATAATATTAATAATAATAATATTAATAATATTAATATAAATAATAAATAATAATAATATTAGAGGGAGTAGTATATGTGAAATTTAAACTCGAGCAGAAACTGGCCTTTTATAGGCAACTTTTTGGAATCTGATGCCCATACGATCGCATGGGTTTTTAGTGTATTTTCCATGCGATCGCATGGCCGCCTGATCTAGCTCAAAATGTTTTTGTTTTCTTGTTTGTCGACATATTATTATATAATATATATAATATATATAATTTAAATAATTAATTATATATTATATTAAATTCATGTGCATAGTTGACTAGTAATTTTCGTTCCGATGACTCGTACGTTGTCACTCGACTTATGTCCCGGTTCCGGTTTCTCGAACGCATTTTCGTACGCTTAGAAAACTCGCAATTTACGTTTTGTGACTAGTACCTTTGTCAAAATATAGTCTTAAATTATCAATAAACTATATCATTCAAAGTGTATCTTAAACTTTCGAGTGTTTTGGTCATTTACTTCTATAAATCATTGTCTTGCTATTTGTTAATATATATATAATAACAAATCATTTTATGACCAAGTTAATATATATTTTCAACATTCATAAACACGTTTTAAATATACGTCGCAAGTTATTCATATAATTAATATTCCAACTTATCATATATATTCAAATAAATATTTAAACCAATAAGTTTAATGTACTTTATCAAACAATTAATACATTGCTACGTTTTCAAGTTATAGTATTAACCGAAAGGTATTTGAATATATGAAAGTAGTTCAAAAATTTTGAGATTCAGTTTTACAGACTTTGCTTATCGTGTCGGAAATGTTAATCATACAAAGATTAAGTTTAAATTTGGTCAGAAATTTCCGGGTCATCACACGTACCTTTGTTAAAATATAGTCTTAAATTATCAAAAAACTATATCACTCAAAGTGTATCTTAAACTTTCGAGTGGTTTGGTGATTTACTTCTATAAATCAATGGTTCGTTATCTAATGAAGTATATTTAATAATATTGTTTTAAATCAAAACGTTTTGTAACCAAATTAATATTTATAAACACGTTTTAAATATACGTCGCAAGTTATTCATATATCTAATTCCATCAGTTAATATTCCTTATTTTTGTATCGTCTAAATTACGTTATTTAAACAAACACATATTAACAATCAATTCTATAATATCTGAAAACGTTTTCACACATTTGTAACACAATCAATTGAATATTATGCAGTTTAGTTTTCCACTAACTTTTATCTAACTTTCGTCATCAAACACTTTATCATTTATTTCGAATATCGTTAAAAATGAATGATTTCTTAAATCAGCGTGGACCTCACAACAGAGACTCGTAATAATATTATAATTCTTAAGGGACTCAATAAATATCTTTTAATTCAATCGTTTGGCATAATCTTTTAACTCCGTAGTTAAATATATCAACTAGATATTCAAATCAATAAGTTTAATGCACAGTATCATTTACTTAACACTTTGTTACGTTTTCAAGTTATAGTATACGTATCTATTTACATATAATTGTTCGCAAATCATTGAGAACAATCGAAGGGTAATTGAGTAGTTCAAAATTTTGAGATTCAACTTTACAAACTTTGCTTATCGTGTCGGAAACATTAAATCATATAAAGATTAAGTTTAAATTTAGTCAGAAATTCCCGGGTCATCACATCTTACCTTGATAGACTCACAATGACACAAGGAAATCGATTTTAAACACAATTCAAGCTCCAAATCAAGATCTAGAGATTAGGGTTTTCAAGTAGTGAGAGTTTAGGTACGGGCTAATTTTAGAAGTTTCAAGAAAGAATGAGAGAAAGGCTGGTCACAAGCTTATATATTTAAGCTAAATACAATACCCCATCACACACGGGTATTTACCAGTTATCTGATAAATTTCGTACTTAATTTGACTGCCCTAACGGAGTCCAAATTAAATAAACAAACATGTTCTGTGACCCTTGTCACAAACTGGTCTTAACCAAATAATAAAATAACACCAAACATTTTATTAAAATAAAAGCATAATTAACCACACCATTATGCCTAAGGGAAAAATAGTCATCTTACGTCTAGGCCCGATCTGAGGATGTTACAAGAACCTTTTACGGTTGACCCATGGTTGACCGTGAGGTCGACTGTGCATCCCTGATTTCACAAATCAGGGTGCAAGGCTCCACGGTCTGACCTGCGGTCGACCGTGGACCTAACCGTGTAGCTTACGTTTTCATTTTAACCTTTATTTGGTTTTGGTCTTTTGCTAGAGTAAGTGTGAATTAGTGAACTTATATATTTATGTCAAGATGTCTACCATCACCTTTAGTTATGTGCATATGTCATCATCAAAACACTTATTGTTATGGGTTAAGATTAGTATAGTCATTAAGCATAATCTCACATTAACCCACATTCTCCCCCAACAGCCCGCAATGACTTCGGGTTGCTCGCAAAGCGGGATAGTCGCCCTAGGATACCTGGGTTAAGAAAAAATAGGTATAAGAAGAAATTATCGGGTTGAAAAGCTTCTATGATTTCTATAAGAGGGCGTGTCACTTTTGTGAAATCGGTTATGTGAAGTTTAGGAATTTAATATTCGTCTTTGTTCAAGTGCTCGGAGTTCGTTATTAATGAACTTGAATCCATATGTGCCGGTTTCTTTTGGGGTTCATCTGGGGACACTACAAATATGCATTGGGTGAGTTGGAGTGATACTTTAGCCTCATTCGAAAAAGGAGGTTTAGATATTGGTAGCTTACGTGCATTTAATATGGTTCTTACTCTTAAATGGATTTGAAGGATTGTCATACAATCTAATGCTAAATGGGCCATTATTATCAGATCGATTCATGGGTCTAGCTCGGGGGTAGTGGATCTAAAACCACGGCAAAAGGGTATTTGAGCAAGAATCTTATAGATTTACTCTAACGCACAGTTAAATAAATATTTGCCTCAATTTATATCATATAGAAAGGTTGAAAATGGCAATACAGTACGCTTATGGCTCGACGATTGGAGTGGAGGTGGCATTCTAGCAAATCGTTATTCACTGTATTGTTTCATCTTGAGGCTAACTCTTAATGCAAGGTGGTTTAAATATGGGTTAATGGTTCGTGAGAATGGTCTTGGATCCGTAAGAATTTGGGTAGCAGAGATGCTCAATCATTAGAGGAGATGGTATATGTGATCGGTGGTATCAACTTATCAGCTCAAGATGATAGCTGGTCCTGAAAGATTACTGGTGACGGCTTATTTTCAGTGGGAATTACTCGAGAAGTTATTGATGACGTAAACTTACCTACGGCTGCAATTAGTACTCGATGGTACAATTACATTCCTCGTAAAGTTAATAGTTTCTTGTGGAAACTTTATTTAGACAAGTTACCTACCAGGTTAAAGTTATCGGAAAAAGGGCTGGAGAATGAAGAGATTGGTTGTGTATTTGGTCGTTATGGTATTGAATCAGCAGAACATGTACTATTTCAATGCCCAGTAGCATGATATTTGGAGGAAGATTGATATATGGCTCGACATGGAGCTTGCCATTCCACATTTTTTTTTTTTTTTTTTTTGGCAAGAGCTTAGTTCATGGATACAATTTGAGGGTTGATACAGAATCCAAAAGAAAATCACAGTGATCGTTGCGACCTATCTTGGACGTGTGGCTTCAAAAGCCGGGGTGGCTTCAAAAGTGTATTAGTTAGAACGGGTGGCTTCAAAAACCGGTGTAATCCCTTTTTTTCCTAGCGTCTTGCTACGGGTTATTTAATACAGTTTTTGTTGTTCCAAAAAATAACTGTGAAAAAATAAAATAATTTTAAATTGGAGAAAAAGGCTACTACTGTGCATCTTGTTACAATCTATATAGTTATATAAAAAAAAAAGAGATTTATTTAGCTTACTTGTCAACAAACCATTTTTAAGGGGTTAATGACAAGTAAAATTTACACTTGTCAAATTCTAAATGATTATGATTAAAATCCATTAAATAAATGATTAATAACAATATTAGAGAATTAAGAAATTAATAAAAAAAATGAGAGCAATTTAGTACGGGTAATTCTAAGAGATTGTTATAATTAATCAATTAAAAAAATATATTTAATTATAATAGAACACATCTATCCTTATAACAACTCACGAGTCAAATATAATTTGTTTAAGAAAAAAAAGTGTACACTCCCTTACTCTATAGCAAGCCATATAGATTAATTATCACTTGTGAATCAATAGACCACTTACGATACATATTCATTATTGTGTCGTTATTCATTTATATGTCATTATTGTGAACCAAGATCGCTAGAGAAAAAAATATTATGTTTTTATGTAACTAATAAACAGGTTTTGAATAGCCGTGCAACGCACGGGCTCAAAAACTAGTAAATTTATATTACTCCGTAATCCTTTACGTACCAAATTTGTTCTTTTATTTTCCTACCAAAAGAATGGAAATTAACATTGCACCCCCTATTTTCTAATTTTCTTATATCTACCAATTTTGAACCAGTGTAACTCCATGAGCCAGAAAATTTATATATCACCTAAATTTTATATTACATCATATTCAAATCATATCCAAAACACTTAACAAACAAGTATATTGAGTTTTTTTTCATGTAACAAGTTAATAAGATAATTTTATCAAATTCATATCGTTCATTCAAAATGATTATCAAACAACTTATTTTTATTCAGAACCTAAAATATTCAGATTATGAACTATTCAACGCTAAATTAATCTGTTTTATTAAACGCATTTTAAGTTAGATTTTGAAGGAGAGAAATGCAAAGGTAGAGAGAGGGGGTATGCACTCATAACCACCCTAAATTAAATTGAGTTGATCTAAAAAATCATAAGTGTTACATATCCGTAGATTCAACGATCTACTTGAAATGGTCGTGTGCCTAAAAACAAACATACATATTGATAAACATTAAAACTAACACTACATAAACAAATACAACTACTGGTTGAAATTTCCATTCACTCATTGAGACCGTCTACTTGCATCGAGGCAACACCGCAATGAAAAAATTACGGGAAGGGAGATTTGTATAAACAGCCGATAACCAATTGAACCAAACCAACTAAATGACACGCCAAACCATCCGCCAAAACCATCTTTGTTGGCCAAACACCACCAAATTACATAGAACTACAAAAACATGTAGTACCCTTTACCAATAATCCACCATTACCTGCAAACGCCTAAACTCTTCTAGAAACCACCTAAATGAACCGTCACCACCACGATATAGCGACCCGGTTTGTCAATTTTCCGGAATTACTAGCATTTTTTGAATTCGTACCCAATTAGAGCATGCATAATTGGAGGGTCAAGGGTGTCACTACCCATGTCACTACTAAATCACCGGTAACACCACTCTCCTTTGTGTCGTGTCCCATGTCATCATCTATGTCACTTGAGTTTAGTCGCCCATGCGACGAAGCTTTTGCTTCGTTTTTTTTTCTTTTTGAAAAGAAAAGAAACTTTTAATGTAGAAATAATATTATTTTATTTACATTTCAATAACGTGTAATTAACCTAGGTCACCATTCTCCGTGCTTTTAATTTTAGCTAAGAACACATTTCTTGGTTTTTTACTTTTGAAGCAATAACCTCCCGACTTAAAATTATCAAATGTAGCAGCTCGAAAATAATCAAAACAAGATCTGGCCAATTTGATTGGCACGCAAATTATTGTGTTGGCATGATTCGATTCCTATACACAGTTACACTATACATTCCATCTCATCCAAACAGGTTGTGCTATATGCCATCTCATCCACCAGTGGGCCCATCCACTTTATTTGAGCTGTACAGCAGTGGACCCCACACTTCACTGATTTTATTGTTTGTTGCTTCATCATATCATCATCTCACCTTTTTTTTATTTCTTCTCTCTCTCATACACGCACAAACTGCAACAGCTAGCCAGTAACAGTCACCAACAAACCATCCTGAATGGTCACATGTTCTTATCTCCGTTTAATCAATCAATCCCTCTGCATTTATAACTAACAAATTCTATACAAACATCTGTTACATTTCTGTATAATATAACAATTTCAATTTCCATTTCAATTTGAATACATCATCATAATAATGCCTGGATTAGTTTCCGTCAAAACGCCGCCGCGAATCACCATTCCGGACGAAAACAACACTCAAAACAACCAGATCCGGCCAAATCATGAACGTTCTGATTCAGTCAACACCAAAACAGCCTCACCGGCGCAACGGAGACCTCCGTCACCTTCACCGTCGTCCTCACGCGCCAAGCCGTCACCGGATCGGAGCTCCGGAAAGAAGAAATCGCCGGAAAAACACTCGTTACTTGACGAATCTTCGCTAGACAATCCGGATCTAGGTCCGTTTTTACTGAAACTCGCGCGTGATACAATCGCGTCCGGTGATGGACCGAGCAAAGCGTTGGATTATGCACTCCGTGCATCGAAGTCGTTTGAGCGATGTGCGGTTGAAGGTGAACCGAGTCTGGATCTGGCGATGTGTTTGCATGTTGTTGCGGCGATTTATTGCAGTTTAGGGAGGTTTGAAGAAGCGATTCCGGTGTTGGATAGAGCAATTAAGGTACCTGATGTATCAAGAGGTGCAGATCACGCGCTTGCAGCGTTTTCAGGGTATATGCAGTTAGGTGATACGCATTCAATGTTAGGGCAACTTGATCGGTCTATTGAGTGTTATAAGGAAGGATTGAAGATTCAGATGGAAGCTTTAGGTGATACTGATCCCAGAGTTGCTGAAACTTGCAGGTTAATTTACAATCTCATTTTTCACTTATTTATTTGTTTCCAAATATATATTTTAATTTTATCATTCTATTACAAGTATTATTATTAGTTAATTAATATTAATAATTTACTTGTATACAGTAATTATAGGAAATACTTTAGTCAGATTATAATATAATTTCCTTATATAGTAGTAGACGTTGGAACTAACTAGTAAAATCTGATAGCTATTTGATTTAGTGGTGGTTGATTATTATTATTATGAATATGAATAATAAATAATAATTCCTGGATATAATTCTAGTTTTATAGAATGAGGGCACACTTGCAAATAAATTAGAATATGATATGATTCAGTGTTAGAATTTGATTCTGAGAAGGTCTTCTTGAACCAAGTAGATGTAAGGATCTTGCTGATTTCATAATGTAAAAACATCGATATAGTGACTAGTTTGTGATGCAGCATCACTGCAAATTGCACCTGAGAATGTGAAACAAGTATTATTAGTTGATTAAATTTATCATTTATGCGATATTAGAAGAATTTTAATTTATGGATAAAAGTTGAATTCTGTAGATATTTAGCTGAGGCGCATGTCCAAGCAATGCAATTTGATGAAGCAGATACCTTATGCAAAAGAACCCTTGAAATCCACAGAGTGCATAGTGAACCTGCATCCCTTGAAGAAGCAGCTGATAGGCGATTAATGGCCCTGATATGTGAGGCGAAAGGTGACTACGAATCAGCCTTAGAACACCTTGTACTTGCCAGCATGGCAATGATTGCCAACGGACAAGATAACGAAGTTGCTGCAATCGATCTCAGCATCGGCAACATTTATTTATCACTCTCTCGTTTTGATGAAGCCGTGTTCTCTTATCAAAAGGCACTTACTGTATTCAAAGCATCAAAGGGTGACAACCATCCTTCTGTTGCATCCGTTTTCGTACGCCTTGCTGACCTTTACTACAAAACCGGTAAGCTACGAGAATCAAGATCTTATTGTGAAAACGCTCTTCGAATATACGCAAAACCGGTCCCCGGGACCACACCAGAAGATATTGCTAGTGGAATGACAGAAATATCAGCAATATACGAATCATTCAACGAACCTGAAGAAGCATTGAGGTTGTTACAGAAATCGATGAAGCTTCTAGAAGACAAGCCAGGTCAGCAAAGTACTATTGCAGGTGTTGAAGCACGCATGGGTGTTATGTTTTACATGTTGGGAAGATATGAAGATGCAAAAGGAGCGTTTGAAAGTGCTGTCGCCAAACTTCGAGCTAGTGGAGAACGAAAATCGGCGTTCTTTGGGGTTGTATTGAACCAGATGGGGTTGGCTTGTGTACAACTGTTTAAAATAGATGAAGCTGCTGAGTTGTTTGAGGAAGCAAGGGAAATTTTAGAACAAGAGTGTGGGCCATGTCATCAAGATACACTTGGAGTGTATAGTAATCTTGCAGCTACATACGATGCTTTGGGGAGGTAAATTTTTCATTTAAAAATCTGAGACATGATGTTTCTAAGTTATAATTTCAATTTATAACGAGGATAAAAAGCTCGCGCTTTGTTGCGGGGTGTTTTTGGTCGGTTAACGGTCGGTTAATTGAACGTAAAAAAACGGTTAACGGGTCAACTAACGTTAAGTTAATTGAACGTTAACAAAAAAGGTCAGCGTTTGGCAATTAAACGTAAAAACAATAAAGGAATGAAAAAGGAAGTATAAAAAGGTAATGAAAAAATATTGGAAAAAAAAATTCAAAAAAAACCTGATTTACCAAAATACCCCGAAGTTCGGTGTATTTACTGTTTTGCCACTGTGAACAGTGGACTCTCACCATGATTATTACTCGTATTAATTATTATATACTACTAATTAATTAATGCTACATATACAGAGTGGAAGATGCAATTGAGATTTTGGAATATGTTCTTAAATTAAGAGAAGAAAAACTAGGAACTGCAAACCCGGATTTTGACGATGAGAAGAAGAGGCTAGCAGCGCTTTTGAAAGAAGCGGGGAGGTCGAGGAACAAAAAGGCGAAATCGCTAGAGAATCTTATTGATCCTAATTCGAAGAAGACAAAGAAAGAAACCTCATCAAAGAAATGGTCTGCATTTGGTTTCAGAAGTTAATAAAAACAAATGGAAAAAAAAAAAAAAAAAAAGATAAAGCAATTTCTTTAATATATTCTCTAATTACTCTATTCACTACTACTACTGCAATCATCAAGCATGCTATATCCCTTATAGAAGATGGTGTTATATGTATAGTGTTTCATTTGTTTGACACCTATTTTTTTATTTTTTTGTTGTTGTTGAGTTTTTGAGTTTGCTTTCTTAATTTGTTTTCTGGAATGGAATATATTTTATTTGTGATTTGATGATTTATGTCTGTATTTTAATGCTATGGTAGTTTGATCGTCTAGGATAAACATCTACTAAGGATTTTTCCGGATAATAGGGTATTTCGATGTGATGTTATTAGTTCTCTAGAGCATATATCAATTATATATGTGTGTCTGGGTTAAATAGAGCCATGCAAGTTGTATTTTTTTTACAGGATTAAAGTCAAAAATAGGCTACAAACTTACACAAATGTACCGATATCGCCCACAAATTTATTTCCGTCCTACTGTCGCCTACAAACTTTCAAAAAATCTGCTAATATCAACATTTTATAGTTTTGACCTGTTACATACTAATTTTCACCTGATTTTTTTTTTATTTTTTTTTTAAGAATTAAGATCCAATCCACGAACGGCACGTGTTGATTTTAACCAGTTTAGCCGGTAGCAAGTCATTTTTGTTTACATTGGTACACTTTTTGAAAGTTTTTGTTTACATCGGTACACTTTTTGAAAGTTTGTAGGGGACAATAGGACGAAAATGAGTTTGTGGGCGACATCGGTACATTTGTATAAGTTTGTATCCTATTTTTGGCTTTAACCATTTTTTATATACTACTGTAAAACTCATGCCTAATGGTGTAGCTTTAGTTAATTTGGATTGTAATTTTGAGTTCGTCCCTCAAATTCGGCTCAATTTACACAACAGACCCTCAACTTTACACTTTCTCGGGGGTAGAAAGTGCAATATTAAAATAAAAGAAACTAATTCCCCCGAATTTATAACGGGATCTATCTTCTCGCTCAGTGCGAGTTAAATTTTTCCGAGACCATCGTTCAACTCGAAAAAGTCTCACGAACCCAACGGGACTAACTATACGCGAAACGGACACTTTTTAAAAAACGTTTAACACAACGACAGCCCGTATCTTTCTGTTCGCCGCAAGTTAAATTTTTCCGACAGCACCGTTACACTCAGAATTTTTTTATGAACAAAACGAAACAAACTACGTTCGAAACGGACACTTTTAAAAAAACGCTTAAGACAACGACATCTAAAACGGCGCTTAAGACATGAGCCGTTTTCCCCTCTGTAAATACACAACGCTACGTTAAATATGAATACACAGGCCGAAAGCCCCCGCCGCATCGCGCGGGCCGGATCCGGACTAGTGCTTTCTAATTCGGACATTCGGTCATTTGCCTGAGAATAAGACAGGTGCAGTTGCTTTTGGTTTCCTAATTATACCTCAAAATATGAAAAGATTACATCCAACCTTGAAGCCAAATGCAGATTTTAGTTATTACTCCGTATAATAATAATGTAATACTTACCCGAGGATGAGATAAACCAGAAGTGAACTTCAGCCTCTTTTAGCCCACCTGCAATTCGCTTTCTTCGTCACAATGTGTCTTTTCTAGGTCGAGAGAAACAAATGATGTCAACGATGTGTCCGGTTAATAATGAGTGAGACTTGACTGTCGAATGATGTTCAATAGCAAGCGTCGATTTATTGGCGACTTAACTGTCGCTTAAAGCCTAAAATGAACTTTATGCAAGTTTGAAACCCATGGAAATTTGATTCTACCATTTTCATGGCGTCTCACACTTTTTTTAACCTACTTATTGGCCGGAGGTCCATTCGGAAACAATCTCTCTATCCATAGAACATTGAGAGAGAGGACATTCTTTAATCCTGAGGTCTTTCACTATGAATGAAGAAATGACTTCTTTTTATTTTAGACGCTATATTGCACTCATAAAAAGATTAAGAAATTATGTCATATGGATGTTTTACATATGATGTGCTAAGCGCTATGACATTACCAACAAAACATTTTGAATTCTCAAGAAAACCAAATTTTGCAATTACCGACTTCGAATTTTCATATCAGATATTAGCAGAGCTACTATTCCTTGAATGATGTCAACCAATAAAATATACAATATCAAATTTAAACAATTTTCATCACCTATTTGCTCAATTGAACTAAACACACACAACCAACAAATGAAGCCAGTAACGACTAACGAATACGATTATTAACAAAAATAAAATAAAAATTAAATAATAACAATAATATGTGATGCTTGTAAGCACCTGAGACGACATGTTATAGTTTGAGTTGCTGTTACTATAGCTGATCGAGTGCTGTTAAGGCTTTGCATGTATGGTACGTGTTACAACCCCCAATTTTTTTACAACATTATCAACACTTTCACGTTTAAATCAATTTCCAATGATCCAAAATCATGAGCATCAACTTTCAATGATCCAGAACCATGAGCAATTGAGCATCAGTCATCAGGGTATCATCCTTTTATGTCTTTATAATAAAAGATAGGGTTAAAGTCATTGGCTATATACTTTCTCAAATATCCTGATGTCGCCCATATACCCATTTGCGTCTCACTGTCATCTACAAACTTTAAAAAAATGTATCGATATCGGCCATTATACTTTTTTTTACCTGTAATGAAAACAATTGATGACGTGGCTTCTAATTAGTCATGACACGTCGGTGATACATCCGAACAGAAACTGAAAGTATATGGGCGATATCAGAACATATAAAATGAAAAAAAAGTTAAATAATTATCTTTACCGGTTCAGCAGGTAATCGGTAGGAAATGTTAACATTGGTACATTTTTTGAAAGTTTGTAACGAAAGTGGGACGCAAATGGTTATATGGGCGACATCTGTAGTGACCCGAACTTTTCCATGTTTATATATATTAATTGAGATTGATATTTACATGATTAAATGTTTTCAACATGTTAAGCAATCAAACTTGTTAAGACTTGATTAATTGAAATATGTTTCATATAGACAATTGACCACCCAAGTTGACCGGTGATTCACGAACGTTAAAACTTGTAAAAACTATATGATGACATATATATGGATATATATATAGTTAACATGATACTATGATAAGTAAACATATCATTAAGTATATTAACAATGAACTACATATGTAAAAACAAGACTACTAACTTAATGATTTTTAAACGAGACATATATGTAACGATTATCGTTGTAAAGACATTTAATGTATATATATCATATTAAGAGATATTCATACATGATAATATCATGATAATATAATAATTTAAAATCTCATTTGATATTATAAACATTGGGTTAACAACATTTAACAAGATCGTTAACCTAAAGGTTTCAAAACAACACTTACATGTAACGACTAACGATGACTTAACGACTCAGTTAAAATGTATATACATGTAGTGTTTTAATATGTATTTATACACTTTTGAAAGACTTCAATACACTTATCAAAATACTTCTACTTAACAAAAATACTTACAATTACATCCTCGTTCAGTTTCATCAACAATTCTACTCGTATGCACCCGTATTCGTACTCGTACAATACACAGCTTTTAGATGTATGTACTATTGGTATATACACTCCAATGATCAGCTCTTAGCAGCCCATGTGAGTCACCTAACACATGTGGGAACCATCATTTGACAACTAGCATGAAATATCTCATAAAATTACAAAAATATGAGTAATCATTCATTACTTATTTACATGAAAACAAAATTACATATCCTTTATATCTAATCCATAAACCAACGACCAAAAACACCTACAAACACTTTCATTCTTCAATTTTCTTCATCTAATTGATCTCTCTCAAGTTCTATCTTCAAGTTCTAAGTGTTCTTCATATATTCTACAAGTTCTAGTTACATAAAATCAAGAATACTTTCAAGTTTGCTAGCTCACTTCCAATCTTGTAAGGTGATCATCCAATCTCAAGAAATATTTGTTTCTTACAGTAGGTTATCATTCAAATACAAGGTAATAATCATATTCAAACTTTGGTTCAATTTCTATAACTATAACAATCTTATTTCAAGTGATGATCTTACTTGAACTTGTTTTCGTGTCATGATTCTGCTTCAAGAACTTCGAGCCATCCAAGGATCCGTTGAAGCTAGATCCATTTTTCTCTTTTCCAGTAGGTTTATCCAAGGAACTTAAGGTAGTAATTATGTTCATAACATCATTCGATTCATACATATAAAGCTATCTTATTCGAAGGTTTAAACTTGTAATCACTAGAACATAGTTTAGTTAATTCTAAACTTGTTCGCAAACAAAAGTTAATCCTTCTAACTTGACTTTTAAAATCAACTAAACACATGTTATATATCTATATGATATGCTAACTTAATGATTTAAAACCTGGAAACACGAAAAACACCGTAAAACCAGATTTACGCCGTCGTAGTAACACCGCGGGCTGTTTTGGGTTAGTTAATTAAAAACTATGATAAACTTTGATTTAAAAGTTGTTATTCTGAGAAAATGATTTTTATTATGAACATGAAACTATATCCAAAAATTATGGTTAAACTCAAAGTGGAAGTATGTTTTCTAAAATGGTCATCTAGACGTCGTTCTTTGTTTTCTAAAATGGTCATCTAGACGTCGTTCTTTCGACTTAAATGACTACCTTTACAAAAATGACTTGTAACTTATTTTTCCGACTATAAACCTATACTTTTTCTGTTTAGATTCATAAAATATAGTTCAATATGAAACCATAGCAATTTGATTCACTTAAAACGGATTTAAAATGAAGAAGTTATGGGTAAAACAAGATTGGATAATTTTTCTCATTTTAGCTACGTGAAAATTGGTAACAAATCTATTCCAACCATAACTTAATCAACTTGTATTGTATATTATGTAATCTTGAGATACCATAGACACGTATACAATGTTTCGACCTATCATGTCGACACATCTATATATATTTCGGAACAACCATAGACACTCTATATGTGAATGTTGGAGTTAGCTATACAGGGTTGAGGTTGATTCCAAAATATATATAGTTTGAGTTGTGATCAATACTGAGATACGTATACACTGGGTCGTGGATTGATTCAAGATAATATTTATCGATTTATTTCTGTACATCTAACTGTGGACAACTAGTTGTAGGTTACTAATGAGGACAGCTTACTTAATAAACTTAAAATATCAAAATATATTAAAAGTGTTGTAAATATATTTTGAACATACTTTGATATATATGTATATATTGTTATAGGTTCGTGAATCAACCAGTGGCCAAGTCTTACTTCCTGACGAAGTAAAAATCTGTGAAAGTGAGTTATAGTCCCACTTTTAAAATCTAATATTTTTGGGATGAGAATACATGCAGGTTTTATAAATGATTTACAAAATAGACACAAGTACGTGAAACTACATTCTATGGTTGAATTATCGAAATCGAATATGCCCCTTTTATAAAGTCTGGTAATCTAAGAATTAGGGAACAGACACCCTAATTGACGCGAATCCTAAAGATAGATCTATTGGGCCTAACAAACCCCATCCAAAGTACCGGATGCTTTAGTACTTCGAAATTTATATCATATCCGAAGGGTGTCCCGGAATGATGGGGATATTCTTATATATGCATCTTGTTAATGTCGGTTACCAGGTGTTCACCATATGAATGATTTTTTTTTCTCTATGTATGGGATGTGTATTGAAATATGAAATCTTGTGGTCTATTATTATGATTTGATATATATAGGTTAAACCTATAACTCACCAACATTTTTGTTGACGTTTTAAGCATGTTTATTCCCAGGTGATTATTAAGAGCTTCCGCTTTCGCATACTTAAATAAGGACGAGATTTGGAGTCCATGCTTGTATGATATTGTGTAAAAACTGCATTCAAGAAACTTATTTTGTTGTAACATATTTGTATTGTAAGCCATTATGTAATGGTCGTGTGTAAACAGGATATTTTAGATTATCATTATTTGATAATCTACGTAAAGCTTTTTAAAACCTTTATCTATGAAATAAAGGTTATGGTTTGTTTTAAAAATGAATGCAGTCTTTGAAAAACGTCTCATATAGAGGTCAAAACCTCGCAACGAAATCAATTAATATGGAACGTTTTTAATCAATAAGAACGGGACATTTCAGTTGGTATCCGAGCATTGGTCTTAGAGAACCAGAATTTTGCATTAGTGTGTCTTATCGAGTTTGTTAGGATGCATTAGTGAGTCTGGACTTCGACCGTGTTTACTTGAAAAATAATTGCTTAACAAATTTTGTTGGAAACTATATATTTTTAACATGTGAATATTATGTGATATATTAATCTCTTAACGCGTTTGATATTATGTGATAGATGTCTACCTCTAGAACAAGTCCCATTGACTCACCTAATAATAATGAAGAGTCAAATGTAAATTGGAATGATTCGTGGACTGATTCACAAGTTCCCGAAGAGGAACCGGAAGAAGAGTCGGAACCGGAAGAAGAGTCGGAACCGGAAGAAGAATCGGAACCGGATGAAGAAATAGAACCGGTGGAGAAAATAATAAAACGGTTAAGTAAAAGAAAATCCTCAACCAACCGACCAAGGTTAATTATGGTCAATGGTGTTTCCGCCAAGGAAGCAAAATATTGGGAGGATTACCAATTCTCCGATGAATCGGATTCCGACGAGAATTTCGATGATGTTATAGAAATTACTCCAACTGAATTTAAAAAGGCAAAAGAAAATAATAAGGGAAAGGGCATAAAAATAGAGAAATCTAATTCCAACCCCGATGAACTTTATATGTATCGTCAACCCCCGAAGTCCTTAAGTTGTAACAATGACCCGGGAACCTCTAAACCACCAGGTTTTTCTAAACCAATGTGGAAAACGACGGCTCGTATTAGGGGAACATCATATATCCCTAGAAACTTGGCAAAACGAACCAAAACCGAAGAAGAAGAAACAAGCGAGTCGGAATAAGATAGTTGTATTCGTGTGGTGTAATATATGTAATATAGTGTGCTTATGCTTTATGATATATGTAAAAATTGCTTGTATTAATAAGTATTTTTTTTTATGAATCTAACTCTTGTCTATTTTACAGTATAAAAATACAAAGTGGATAGACAACCCAATATTTTAAGAGACCTACCCGGAAACATGATTGATGAAATCTTGTCTAGAGTCGGTCAGAATTCTTCGGCACAACTATTTAAGGCGAGATCAGTTTGTAAGACATTCGAAGAACGTTCCAAGAATGCCTTGGTTTATAAAAGGCTCTCGTTCGAAAGATGGGGGATATCACATTGGGAAATCCATAAGTTACGATGTGTTTACTTTGACGCATATATTGCGGGGAACCCAAATGCTATTTTACGCAATGGGTTAAGAAATTATTTTGACTCAATATATTCGAATATTGGACTTCGTGATTTAGAAAAAGCGGCTAACATGCAACATAAAGAAGCATGTTATGCTTACGGATTAGTAATGTTCGCTTCTCACCAAAGTGAGAACAAGAACATCGGGCTACAACTATTAAACAAAACGTTTCCACAAGTGACGGAGTCGGTAATTGGGGTAAGAAATGAGGTTTTTAGATTGTTACGGGACTGTTGGACATTACGTAACCCTCGTCCCTTTGACGACGTTACAACACGCTGTCTTATCAACGGCCATAACGGTTATGTTTCACAAGACCAAGGATGGGAAGTAATCCTAGTAAAACCAGAATGCATGACTTGTTTCTGGACGTATGAATTACGTGTCTTTATTGCCTTTGATGAACGACTTGTGTACTAGCTAGAATTATCTTCACAACCATCTTGTATCAAATTTATTGTGTGCTATATTTCATGCTATATGTAAAATAAGCGGTATTGTAAGTTTGTAAAATATTGTGTAAAAGTTTGAACGCGAAATATTATTATAATCAGTTTTTCATATAGAATTGTAGTAGTTGAATTGTATATTAGCTACTAAGTATGAATTAACGGGTAGGTACTACCCGAATTTAAACTTATAAAACGCTAATATGAAGAAAAAGCTTTTATAAATGAGTTCATATTATGCTACGAAATACTATTAACTACTCTTAATATTCTGTATGATTAACTTGTTCCATTTGACTATTTTAAAGGAAATGGCACCGACTGCTCGACACACCGTGAATATGAATGAAGAGGAATTCCGTACTTTTTTAGCTTCAAACATAGCTGCAGTACAGGCTGCGCTACATACCAACAATAACTTTGGATCTAGCAGTACAGGAAATCGTGTAGGATGCACCTACAAAGAATTCACTGCCTGCAAACCTTTGGAATTTGATGGAACCGAAGGACCGATCGGATTAAAACGGTGGACCGAGAAGGTCGAATCGGTGTTTGCCATAAGTAAGTGTACTGAAGAGGACAAAGTGAAGTACGCTACGCATACCTTCACAGGTTCTGCGTTAACATGGTGGAATACCTATCTAGAGCAAGTGGGACAAGACGATGCGTACGCACTACCGTGGTCAGCATTCAAGCACTTGATGAACGAGAAGTACCGTCCCAGAACCGAGGTCAATAAGCTCAAGACAGAACTTAGAGGGTTACGAACCCAAGGATTTGATATTACCACGTACGAAAGACGATTCACAGAATTGTGCCTATTGTGTCCGGGAGCATTCGAAGATGAGGAAGAGAAGATCGACGCGTTTGTGAAAGGATTACCGGAAAGAATCCAAGAAGATATAAGTTCACACGAGCCCGCCTCCATACAACAGGCATGTAGAATGGCTCACAAACTAGTGAACCAGATTGAAGAAAGAATTAAAGAACAGACTGCTGAAGAGGCCAATGTGAAGCAAGTCAAAAAAAAGTGGGAGGAAAATGGTGATAAGAATCACCAATACAACAACAACAGCAATTACAACAATAATCGCAACAATTATCCCAACAATCGCAACATCAATCGCAACTACAACAAACGGCCCAACAACAACAACAACAACAACAACAACAATAGCAACTACAACAATCATCCCAACAACAATAATAACCGCAACAACAACAACAACAATCAGAAGCAGCTATGCCAAAGGTGTGAAAAGTATCACTCGGGGTTCTGCACCAAATTTTGCAACAAGTGTAAAAGAAATGGTCATAGCGTGGCGAAGTGTGAGGTCTACGGACCAGGAGTTAATAGAACGAAAGGAACAAATGGTGTCAGAACGAGTAATGGCGGAGCAAGTAGTGTCGGAGCAAGTTATGCCAATGTAGTTTGTTATAAATGTGGAAAACCGGGCCACATTATTAGAAATTGCCCGAACCAGGAGAACACGAATGGACAAGGCCGTGGAAGAGTTTTCAATATTAATGCGGCAGAGGCACAGGAAGACCCGGAGCTTGTTACGGGTACGTTTCTTATTGACAATAAATCTGCTTACGTTTTATTTGATTCGGGTGCGGATAGAAGCTATATGAGTAGAGATTTTTGTGCTAAATTAAGTTGTCCATTGACGCCTTTGGATAGTAAATTTTTACTCGAATTAGCAAATGGTAAATTAATTTCAGCAGATAATATATGTCGGAATCGAGAAATTAAACTGGTTAGCGAAACATTTAAGATTGATTTGATACCAGTAGAGTTAGGGAGTTTTGATGTGATAATCGGTATGGACTGGTTGAAAAAAGTGAAAGCAGAGATCGTTTGTTACAAAAATGCAATTCGCATTATACGAGAAAAAGGAAAACCCTTAATGGTGTACGGAGAAAAGGGCAACACGAAGCTACATCTTATTAGTAATTTGAAGGCACAAAAACTAATAAGAAAAGGTTGCTATGCTGTTCTAGCACACGTCGAGAAAGTACAAACTGAAGAAAAGAGCATCAATGATGTTCCCATTGCAAAAGAATTTCCCGATGTATTTCCGAAAGAATTACCGGGATTACCCCCACATCGATCCGTTGAATTTCAAATAGATCTTGTACCAGGAGCTGCACCAATAGCTCGTGCTCCTTACAGACTCGCACCCAGCGAGATGAAAGAACTGTAAAGTCAATTACAAGAACTTTTAGAGCGTGGTTTCATTCGACCAAGCACATCACCGTGGGGAGCTCCTGTTTTGTTTGTCAAGAACAAAGATGGTACATTCAGGTTGTGTATCGACTACCGAGAGTTGAACAAACTTACCATCAAGAACCGCTACCCACTACCGAGAATTGACTACTTATTTGATCAACTACAAGGCTCGTCTATTTATTCAAAGATTGACTTACGTTCCGGGTATCATCAAATGCGGGTGAAAGAAGATCATATTCCAAAGACTGCTTTCAGAACACGTTACGGTCATTACGAGTTTATGGTCATGCCGTTTGGTTTAACTAATGCACCAGCTGTGTTCATGGACCTTATGAACCGAGTGTGTGGACCATACCTTGACAAGTTTGTCATTGTTTTCATTGATGACATACTTATTTACTCAAAGAATGACCAAGAACACGGTGAACATTTGAGAAAGGTGTTAGACGTATTGAGGAAGGAAGAATTGTACGCTAAGTTTTCAAAGTGTGCATTTTGGTTGAAAGAAGTTCAATTCCTCGGTCACATAGTGAACAAAGAAGGTATTAAGGTGGATCCGGCAAAGATAGAAACTGTTGAAAAGTGGGAAACCCCGAAAACTCCGAAACACATACGCCAGTTTTTAGGACTAGCTGGTTACTACAGAAGGTTCATCCAAGACTTTTCCAGAATAGCAAAACCCTTGACTGCATTAACGCATAAAGGGAAGAAATTTGAATGGAATGATGAACAAGAGAAAGCGTTTCAGTCATTGAAGAAAAAGCTAACTACGGCACCTATATTGTCATTGCCTGAAGGGAATGATGATTTTGTGATTTATTGTGACGCATCAAAGCAAGGTCTCGGTTGTGTATTAATGCAACGAACGAAGGTGATTGCTTATGCGTCTAGACAATTGAAGATTCACGAACAAAATTATACGACGCATGATTTGGAATTAGGCGCGGTTGTTTTTGCATTAAACACTTGGAGGCACTACTTATATGGGGTTAAAAGTATTATATATACCGACCACAAAAGTCTTCAACACATATTTAATCAGAAACAACTGAATATGAGGCAGCGTAGGTGGATTGAATTATTGAATGATTACGACTTTGAGATTCGTTACCACCCGGGAAAGGCAAATGTGGTAGCCGATGCCTTGAGCAGGAAGGACAGAGAACCCATTCGAGTAAAATCTATGAATATAATGATTCATAATAACCTTACTACTCAAATAAAGGAGGCGCAACAAGGAATTTTAAAAAAGGGAAATTTAAAGGATGAAATACCCAAAGGATCGGAGAAGCATCTTAATATTCGGGAAGACGGAACCCGGTATAGGGCTGAAAGGATTTGGGTACCAAAATTTGGAGATATGAGAGAAATGGTACTTAGAGAAGCTCATAAAACCAGATACTCAATACATCCTGGAACGGGGAAAATGTACAAGGATCTCAAGAAACATTTTTGGTGGCCGGGTATGAAAGCCGATGTTGCTAAATACGTAGGAGAATGTTTGACGTGTTCTAAGGTCAAAGCTGAGCATCAGAAACCATCAGGTCTACTTCAACAACCCGAAATCCCGGAATGGAAATGGGAAAACATTACCATGGATTTCATCACTAAATTGCCAAGGACTGCAAGTGGTTTTGATACTATTTGGGTAATAGTTGATCGTCTCACCAAATCAGCACACTTCCTGCCAATAAGAGAAGATGACAAGATGGAGAAGTTAGCACGACTGTATTTGAAGGAAGTCGTCTCCAGACATGGAATACCAATCTCTATTATTTCTGATAGGGATGGCAGATTTATTTCAAGATTCTGGCAGACATTACAGCAAGCATTAGGAACTCGTCTAGACATGAGTACTGCCTATCATCCACAAACTGATGGGCAGAGCGAAAGGACGATACAAACGCTTGAAGACATGCTACGAGCATGTGTTATTGATTTCGGAAACAGTTGGGATCGACATCTACCGTTAGCAGAATTTTCCTACAACAACAGCTACCATTCAAGCATTGAGATGGCGCCGTTTGAAGCACTTTATGGTAGAAAGTGCAGCTCTCCGATTTGTTGGAGTGAAGTGGGGGATAGGCAGATTACGGGTCCGGAGATTATACAAGAAACTACCGAGAAGATCATCCAAATTCAACAACGGTTGAAAACCGCCCAAAGTCGACAAAAAAACTACGCTGACATTAAAAGAAAAGATATAGAATTTGAAATTGGAGAGATGGTCATGCTTAAAGTTGCACCTTGGAAAGGCGTTGTTCGATTTGGTAAACGAGGGAAATTAAATCCAAGGTATATTGGACCATTCAAGATTATTGATCGTGTCGGACCAATAGCTTACCGACTTGAGTTACCTCAACAACTCGCGACTGTACATAACACTTTCCACGTCTCGAATTTGAAAAAATGTTTTGCTAAAGAAGATCTCACTATTCCGTTAGATGAAATCCAAATCAACGAAAAACTTCAATTCATCGAAGAACCCGTCGAAATAATGGATCGTGAGGTTAAAAGACTTAAGCAAAACAAGATACCAATTGTTAATGTAGCGACCCCGACAAATCGTCAAGTGACGGCGTCGGCTACGTGGGTCCCATTACCTGATTATAAGTCTTTAAGATAACGTTTGACCAAAATATGTCGCCTTCATTTCAAAATAAAGATTGTTTCAAAGTTTACAAGAATTGTTCAACCAAAAGTTAAGTTACAACGTTATAGATACGATTGAAATCTAGGCGACACGGTTTAAAGTAAAGTCAAAAGACGCTCCATGAAATGCATGTATACTCGACATCGGATGCAAGTATCAAATAGTAAGCGGAAGCATGTTTCACATATCGTGCAAGACCTGAGAAAAACATAGAAATCTGTCAACGAAAACGTTGGTGAAATCATAGGTTTAAGTAAGTAAGTACAAGTGAACCACAAGATTTGCATCAATGAAATAATAGTAATACATTCCAAAAGTTTGTTTCACGAGCACCCAATTATCAAAGCTTAACATTCCTTCCATTGTATACCCCATCACTTAGTGCTAGAACAAACACTGATTCTCGAAAATATATTTCATCCGTAGACGGTAGCGAACCGTCAAGGATGAGGGTTGTCAACCCATATGGCCATATAACATAAGTTCTCGCTTACACCCGGCAAGTGTAACTAATGATAATCGAATTGAGGATTTTTGTTCTAAACTCGTATGTAGAATGTTTGTTTTCCCGTTCTTGTGTTCACTTAGTTCAAAAGAATCGTTTATGTTTTCTCATCCCAAATATAAGTTCAAAAGAGTAAAAGTGGGACTATGATCTCACCTCGAGTGCACGAGTATAAATGTACTTCAACAAGTAAACGTGTGCATGAAAGTTGCTTAGCCTTGACCTAAACAAGTAAGTTATATCAATTAACCGGTTACGACACCAAGTCGGGTGAAATGTGTTCAATTAGTCCTATGGCTCGTTACGACTCGATTAAGTATAGCATGTGAATCACGTTGTCAAGTCTCATACAAGAAACAAGTATAAAAGCATGTTAGAATGATTGTATAAAAGTTTGGTTAAGTTTGACTAAAAGTCAAACTTGGTCAAAGTCAACGAAAAAGTCAACACGTTCGGGTCGGGTCCCGAACTATTTTTCTATGCTAGTTATTCATATATAAGCATGTTAAAACAAGTTGCATGTAAATTGGAGGTCTAGAACATGTCAAACATTTTTAGTAAAAAGGTCAAGGGGAACAGAATCTGGACGCGGCTTATGTCGCGCCGCGGCCAGGCCTGTCGCGCCGCGACAATGGCCGTGGCCTGGTCCCAGGCCTGTTTCACTTGTTCAAGGCTTGGTAAAATTTCAAACAAACGCAAAACTCAAACCGTAAACAATTAGAAAGCGTATCTTATACCGTTGGAAAGCTCTTTTGACAAGGAACACAACTAAACATGTTTCATCAAACAAAAACAACATTTTCCATAACCGATTTCTCGTCAAGTGATCATTTAAAATCCATTTTCAAGTTTCAAGTTCACAAGATGCATTTTAAGTTTCGGGAATCCAATTCACACATATGATATGCCGTTTTGAAGGTAATGAAACATGCATTACAACTAAATACTAACAATTAACATTTCATGGTATTCAAGCATCAAAAAGTTCATCTCAAGAACGATCAAACCCTAATCAAGAATCACAAAATCATTAATCATGTTTTTGAAGTTTTACAAATCAACCTACACATCAAAATGAAGCTAGTGATACTAGTAACACAATTAAAACATGAACTTTAACAATTTAACAACATTTAATCTTCCAAAATCAAAGATTAAGCACACCCATTTTCAAGTGTTCAAACTAGTTACTCAAAACAACAAATCGAACAAACAAAACATATATTCATGTTATACACGAGCCATAGACACTAACTAACACAAATTCAAGTATATAAAACGAATTTAGAGAAATTTAGTGTTTTTAGAAAGTTACCCAAACTCGATGAAATTGGTACCAAAATGTAGAGGATGAAGAGAGGATCACGAAAATGTAATTTGTTTTGAAGTTTGCTTCCAATCCCGAATTTAGATGATGATTTTATGAAGTTGGGGTTTGTGTGTGTTCTTGCTAGAGAGAAAGAGAGAGAGAGAGGGAGATGGTTGAATGGTGGTGATTGGGGTGGACTAGTTGACCTAGTCAACTAGTTTGCCCCGTGTCAATTTTAGTCCCTCGAGTTTAGAAGCGGGTGCGGGATTTAACCGATCGAATAATTTAAATTACACGAGAGTACGGGAGACGTTATCTTCCAACAACGAGAATATTTAAAATGTTACATAACAAAGGATACGAATCTAGATACGAAGGGTATTATTTAAAAAGAAAAAGACGGTGTTAAAAATAAATTTAACGGAAAAACGCGGGATGTTACATTATCCACAACTCAAAAGAAATTTCGTCCCGAAATTTAGTTGGAAGTAGTAGTCGATATCTCTTACTCGAGACTTTACGTTGTCAATGCTATGAATAAGTGAAAGTACGTTCTTGAGGGTTCTCATGAATTTGGATAGTCAGGGTTTTACGTTGCATTAAGGTTCGGTTTTTACGATCCCCAGTTTCAACTGGTTTTCCTATGAAGAGAAGTTTGTCATCGATAGTTGATGTATCCAGCAGGATTGCACGTTCCTGTTCCGCAGGACACGTTTCTAAGTTTGTTACACGAAATGTAGGGTAACGGAAACTTAATTGAGTCGGAAGTTCTAAACGGTAGGGAGCGGTTCCAATACGCCCCAAGGTTTCATAAAGTTCAATATTGCGGATATATCCTTTTCTCGATTTCCCAAAATGAATTACAGCCTTCCAAGGTGCGGTTTCTCAATATTACACTGTTACACACAGGGATTTGTGAGGTTCTCCTCTAAGTTTGGTATAACTCTTCTGGCGACAATGGGTTGTCTCGAGCCTTTCTCGGACTTGAACGATCTCAATTGTTGTTTCTTGATGGAGTTCAGATTTCGGTGGTTGATGCTTTGGTTAAATGAACAGGGGTATGACATTAGCGGTCATATAAGGTTTCGAAAAGTGCGCGTGAACACACGAGTGGTAACTACTGTTGTAAGAGTGATCTACTAAAGGTGACAATACGAGTTTGTGAGATGTCTTTCCAAGACGTAAATCGTTCGTTTGCTCGGTTCGTCAGTTTGTGGGTGGTACGCGGTACTCATGTCTAAGCAGGTTCCCAAGGTTTCTTGTAAAACTAGAAGTGAAACGAGTATTTCGATACAGAATAATTGACAAAGATACACCGTGTTGGAATAGAATCTCTTAAGATACGTTTGAACAAGTTAGTTAGGGTTCGAAAAATGTTCGTTAGGACTATTCACCCTCGTGGCGAATACTTATGTAATATGAGGAGTTTCTCTATCCATGGAGAAATGTTACAAGGAGTTTCTTTAAACGGAAATGCGAACGGTAAAGATAGTAGTGAAATGAGGACTTAGAATAGGATGAGTTTACATCTCGAGGTTGCCATAACGTGCCTCTAGTTGTCAAAAGTTGAAGTCTGAAAGAGAAACGAGGTAGTACACGTAGTTGTATAGTTCGGGGTTGAATAATAGTTGACCGATTATCAGAAACACAAGGGCGTTAAGTCAAAGAAGAGTGAAGTATCGTTGGATTGTGTGTTATCTTAATTTCCAGTAATATCAGACGGTAACGGTGAAATAACAGAGGTATGTAGTGTGGTACGTGATGACAAGAATATTGATCGGATTCACAATTTAGTATTCGAATTCTTCGTGCAAAATAACGAATTTCCGTCCCGTTGATTTCGAGTCGAGGGAGTATGCCTTTCGGCGTCCAAGTAGAAATATTTCCATATTTGAGTCCCATCTGGTGTTGTACGAATTTAGCTAGAAATGTTGGTGTGAAGAATCACGCTCAAGGTTCGATCGCGGAGAGATTAAAGTCGTGTAATACGAGAAAAGTCAGAAATGAATCTTCGGTAACAACCGGTGAGATCTAAGATTTTTACGAATACAAGTCTGAGTTGGGAGAGTTTCCTGATTACATGTGGCTTGATTTCGAGATTGATTGTAATTCCTTGACCATTAACTTCATGGTCTAGAAAATTGGACTTCGTTCAACAGAAATTCTCACTCGGAGAATTTGGTATAAAGTTGCTCTTTTCTCAAAAGTTCGAGCTTAAGATGGTGATGTTGTTCGTTTTCCTTCTTTACTTAAATAAGTTAAGATGTCATCTATAAATACGATAACAGATTAGTCTATATGAATTTGCATACGCGGTTCAAGAGGTTTATGGATACGGGCGAGCCCTAAATAAATCAAGCGGTACTAAGAGAGATTTACAACTAACGTTGTGAGTTCGGAAAGTGGCTTAGGAGACATCGTCTCACTTAACCCCCAATTGATGATAACCGGAACGGAGGTCGATTTGGAACATACGGGATTCGTGCAAATAATCATGAGGTCATGGATGCGAGGGAGAGGGTATCGGTTTCCAACCGAAAATTACTCAGTTCACAATAATCTATACAAGATGATGGGGAAACATTTTTTTTTTTTTTTTTTTTTTTTTTTTTTTTTTTACGAATAGGTTCCGAGCTCCCTAGTTCTATAGGTGTCAAGTCAAAAGTCTTAACGTATTTCCTCCAATAAAATTTATAGGCACACAATATTTTTCCGTTGGTCGCTTAAATTGCCTAAGTAGTGTCTAGGAAAAAAAAAAAGAAAAAAGTAGAGTGCAAAGAGCACGAGTCAAAGACTTGGTTATAAAACGTCTAACGGTAATGAAATCGAATAAGTATGAAGTATACGGTTTGTTGTGAAGAAACGTACCCGTTACTAGTCCATCGTCGTTCCGGGCATCCTTGGTGTCGATGTCGAAGGTTCAACGGCGTGCGTTGGGGTTGATTTTCTTATTTGGGCACACATTCCTAAAATGACCCAGTTGGCCACATTCGAAGCAAGCACCCGTTCTGTGTGCGTTGGGCATCTTTCGAGCGACGGGTCCTTGGCGCCGGTGGCGAAACCTGCCACATCCTTCAAAGTGATGCTTGTGGCATTCGTCACAAAAAGGCAGTTTTCCGGCATAGCCTTTCTTGTCGTTGGAGGTAAAAGGCTTCTTGGCGGGGTTGTTGTTATTGTTGTGGTTGCTTGATTGAGAGGCTTCCCATGTTCTTTTGTTGTTACTCGGGTGGTTCTTGACCATTGGTGCCGGTGCTTCCATTTCATTCACCGTTTCTAAGGCTTGGCGGGCCATTGTTAAAGCCTCTTGTAGGTTAGTGGGTTGAGATGTCATTACCTTGTGTTGAATGCTCTTAGGGAGGCCATCCATGTAAAGTTCGACTCTTAGGGATTCGAGAGTCATGAGAATTGGACACATCGAGACTAGTTCGGTAAACCGTTGATTATAAGCCTTGAGGTCATTTCCGGCCGTTTTTAAATTCCTTAGACCCTGTTCGAGCCTTCGAGTCTCGTCGCGCGGGAAGTATTCGGTGATCATTCTTTCTCTTAATTCGGTCCAAGAGAGTGTGTGGGCTTCATCGCTTCCCACTAATTGTACATACGTGTTCCACCATGAGAGAGCAATACCGGTGAAAGTGAGGGTGGAAAACTTGACCTTATCTTGGTCTCGACAACCGCTTGTGTTAAAAACGGTCTCCATTTGTTCAAACCATCGGGTGAGAGTAACCGATCCCCCGGTTCCATCGAAAGTGGGAGGATTGTACTTCATGAAGTTCTTGTAGGAGCAACCTTCGATTGAATTACCGGCTCCATGATTGTTGTTGTTAGAAAAGTGATCGGCCACGGCCGTACCCACGGCGGTGGTTATCATTCGTTGAAGAGCTTGTTCTAGAGTTTCGAGAGGAGTATTGTGTTGACCTTGGTGAGCCATTGTTCCTTCATGAGACAAGAATGTCGTTGGTTAGTATTTTCAACAATACTAACCGTGGCATGGAATAAGGATAGAGAGAAAATTTTTCCTTGACTCGCCTTAAATTCTCTATGTCATAATGTCGGAACGTCCATGTGAATCACCGTAATATAATCCCGGAAATTATATTACCCTGATTCTCATGTGCATTTAACATTACTTCATAAAGTCAAGGTGGCGCACCAACAAAATTTATCAACGTAAGATCAAGATCGAATACGAGTTAGATATGATAGAAGAGTTCGAGTATAAATGCACAAATAGTCAAGTAATTCCTACTGTAGTCTATATGCCGGTTGTAGTCTAGATTCACCTATGTACCCTATGACTCGGGGTGGACACAAATGAACTCTAAATCCCTACAACCAAGGCTCTGATACCACCTGTAGCGACCCCGACAAATCGTCAAGTGACGGCGTCGGCTACGTGGGTCCCATTACCTGATTATAAGTCTTTAAGATAACGTTTGACCAAAATATGTCGCCTTCATTTCAAAATAAAGATTGTTTCAAAGTTTACAAGAATTGTTCAACCAAAAGTTAAGTTACAACGTTATAGATACGATTGAAATCTAGGCGACACGGTTTAAAGTAAAGTCAAAAGACGCTCCATGAAATGCATGTATACTCGACATCGGATGCAAGTATCAAATAGTAAGCGGAAGCATGTTTCACATATCGTGCAAGACCTGAGAAAAACATAGAAATCTGTCAACGAAAACGTTGGTGAAATCATAGGTTTAAGTAAGTAAGTACAAGTGAACCACAAGATTTGCATCAATGAAATAATAGTAATACATTCCAAAAGTTTGTTTCACGAGCACCCAATTATCAAAGCTTAACATTCCTTCCATTGTATACCCCATCACTTAGTGCTAGAACAAACACTGATTCTCGAAAATATATTTCATCCGTAGACGGTAGCGAACCGTCAAGGATGAGGGTTGTCAACCCATATGGCCATATAACATAAGTTCTCGCTTACACCCGGCAAGTGTAACTAATGATAATCGAATTGAGGATTTTTGTTCTAAACTCGTATGTAGAATGTTTGTTTTCCCGTTCTTGTGTTCACTTAGTTCAAAAGAATCGTTTATGTTTTCTCATCCCAAATATAAGTTCAAAAGAGTAAAAGTGGGACTATGATCTCACCTCGAGTGCACGAGTATAAATGTACTTCAACAAGTAAACGTGTGCATGAAAGTTGCTTAGCCTTGACCTAAACAAGTAAGTTATATCAATTAACCGGTTACGACACCAAGTCGGGTGAAATGTGTTCAATTAGTCCTATGGCTCGTTACGACTCGATTAAGTATAGCATGTGAATCACGTTGTCAAGTCTCATACAAGAAACAAGTATAAAAGCATGTTAGAATGATTGTATAAAAGTTTGGTTAAGTTTGACTAAAAGTCAAACTTGGTCAAAGTCAACGAAAAAGTCAACACGTTCGGGTCGGGTCCCGAACTATTTTTCTATGCTAGTTATTCATATATAAGCATGTTAAAACAAGTTGCATGTAAATTGGAGGTCTAGAACATGTCAAACATTTTTAGTAAAAAGGTCAAGGGGAACAGAATCTGGACGCGGCTTATGTCGCGCCGCGGCCAGGCCTGTCGCGCCGCGACAATGGCCGTGGCCTGGTCCCAGGCCTGTTTCACTTGTTCAAGGCTTGGTAAAATTTCAAACAAACGCAAAACTCAAACCGTAAACAATTAGAAAGCGTATCTTATACCGTTGGAAAGCTCTTTTGACAAGGAACACAACTAAACATGTTTCATCAAACAAAAACAACATTTTCCATAACCGATTTCTCGTCAAGTGATCATTTAAAATCCATTTTCAAGTTTCAAGTTCACAAGATGCATTTTAAGTTTCGGGAATCCAATTCACACATATGATATGCCGTTTTGAAGGTAATGAAACATGCATTACAACTAAATACTAACAATTAACATTTCATGGTATTCAAGCATCAAAAAGTTCATCTCAAGAACGATCAAACCCTAATCAAGAATCACAAAATCATTAATCATGTTTTTGAAGTTTTACAAATCAACCTACACATCAAAATGAAGCTAGTGATACTAGTAACACAATTAAAACATGAACTTTAACAATTTAACAACATTTAATCTTCCAAAATCAAAGATTAAGCACACCCATTTTCAAGTGTTCAAACTAGTTACTCAAAACAACAAATCGAACAAACAAAACATATATTCATGTTATACACGAGCCATAGACACTAACTAACACAAATTCAAGTATATAAAACGAATTTAGAGAAATTTAGTGTTTTTAGAAAGTTACCCAAACTCGATGAAATTGGTACCAAAATGTAGAGGATGAAGAGAGGATCACGAAAATGTAATTTGTTTTGAAGTTTGCTTCCAATCCCGAATTTAGATGATGATTTTATGAAGTTGGGGTTTGTGTGTGTTCTTGCTAGAGAGAAAGAGAGAGAGAGGGAGATGGTTGAATGGTGGTGATTGGGGTGGACTAGTTGACCTAGTCAACTAGTTTGCCCCGTGTCAATTTTAGTCCCTCGAGTTTAGAAGCGGGTGCGGGATTTAACCGATCGAATAATTTAAATTACATGAGAGTACGGGAGACGTTATCTTCCAACAACGAGAATATTTAAAATGTTACATAACAAAGGATACGAATCTAGATACGAAGGGTATTATTTAAAAAGAAAAAGACGGTGTTAAAAATAAATTTAACGGAAAAACGCGGGATGTTACAGTTAAGGTTCGATGGAATGCTCGTAGAGGACCCGAGTTCACCTGGGAGTGTGAAGATCAGATGAAGAAGAAATACCCGCATCTATTTCCAGAAGATTCGTCAACACCCTCAACAGCTTAAAATTTCGGGACGAAATTTATTTAACGGGTAGGTACTGTAGTGACCCGAACTTTTCCATGTTTATATATATTAATTGAGATTGATATTTACATGATTAAATGTTTCCAACATGTTAAGCAATCAAACTTGTTAAGACTTGATTAATTGAAATATGTTTCATATAGACAATTGACCACCCAAGTTGACCGGTGATTCACGAACGTTAAAACTTGTAAAAACTATATGATGACATATATATGGATATATATATAGTTAACATGATACTATGATAAGTAAACATATCATTAAGTATATTAACAATGAACTACATATGTAAAAACAAGACTACTAACTTAATGATTTTTAAACCAGACATATATGTAACGATTATCGTTGTAAAGACATTAAATGTATATATATCATATTAAGATATATTCATACATGATAATATCATGATAATATAATAATTTAAAATCTCATTTGATATTATAAACATTGGGTTAACAACATTTAACAAGATCGTTAACCTAAAGGTTTCAAAACAACACTTACATGTAACGACTAACGATGACTTAACGACTCAGTTAAAATGTATATACATGTAGTGTTTTAATATGTATTTATACACTTTTGAAAGACTTCAATACACTTATCAAAATACTTCTACTTAACAAAAATGCTTACAATTACATCCTCGTTCAGTTTCATCAACAATTCTACTCGTATGCACCCGTATTCGTACTCGTACAATACACAGCTTTTAGATGTATGTACTATTGGTATATACACTCCAATGATCAGCTCTTAGCAGCTCATGTGAGTCACCTAACACATGTGGGAACCATCATTTGGCAACTAGCATGAAATATCTCATAAAATTACAAAAATATGAGTAATCATTCATGACTTATTTACATGAAAACAAAATTACATATCCTTTATATCTAATCCATACACCAACGACCAAAAACACCTACAAACACTTTCATTCTTCAATTTTCTTCATCTAATTGATCTCTCTCAAGTTCTATCTTCAAGTTCTAAGTGTTCTTCATATATTCTACAAGTTCTAGTTACATAAAATCAAGAATACTTTCAAGTTTGCTAGCTCACTTCCAATCTTGTAAGGTGATCATCCAACCTCAAGAAATCTTTGTTTCTTACAGTAGGTTATCATTCTAATACAAGGTAATAATCATATTCAAACTTTGGTTCAATTTCTATAACTATAACAATCTTATTTCAAGTGATGATCTTACTTGAACTTGTTTTCGTGTCATGATTCTGCTTCAAGAACTTCGAGCCATCCAAGGATCCGTTGAAGCTAGATCCATTTTTCTATTTTCCAGTAGGTTTATCCAAGGAACTTAAGGTAGTAATGATGTTCATAACATCATTCGATTCATACATATAAAGCTATCTTATTCGAAGGTTTAAACTTGTAATCACTAGAACATAGTTTAGTTAATTCTAAACTTGTTCGCAAAAAAAAGTTAATCCTTCTAACTTGACTTTTAAAATCAACTAAACACATGTTCTATATCTATATGATATGCTAACTCAATGATTTAAAACCTGGAGACACGAAAAACACCGTAAAACCGGATTTACGCCGTCGTAGTAACACCGCGGGCCATTTTGGGTTAGTTAATTAAAAACTATGATAAACTTTGATTTAAAAGTTGTTATTCTGAGAAAATGATTTTTATTATGAACATGAAACTATATCCAAAAATTATGGTTAAACTCAAAGTGGAAGTATGTTTTCTAAAATGGTCATCTAGATGTCGTTCTTTCGACTGAAATGACTACCTTTACAAAAATGACTTGTAACTTATTTTTCCGACTATAAACCTATACTTTTTCTGTTTAGATTCATAAAATATAGTTCAATATGAAACCATAGCAATTTGATTCACTTAAAACGGATTTAAAATGAAGAAGTTATGGGTAAAACAAGATTGGATAATTTTTCTCATTTTAGCTACGTGAAAATTGGTAACAAATCTATTCCAACCATAACTTAATCAACTTGTATTGTATATTATGTAATCTTGAGATACCATAGACACGTATACAATGTTTCGACCTATCATGTCGACACATCTATATATATTTCGGAACAACCATAGACACTCTATATGTGAATGTTGGAGTTAGCTATACAGGGTTGAGGTTGATTCCAAAATATATATAGTTTGAGTTGTGATCAATACTGAGATACGTATACACTGGGTCGTGGATTGATTCAAGATAATATTTATCGATTTATTTCTGTACATCTAACTGTGGACAACTAGTTGTAGGTTACTAACGAGGACAGCTGACTTAATAAACTTAAAACATCAAAATATATTAAAAGTGTTGTAAATATATTTTGAACATACTTTGATATATATGTATATATTGTTATAGGTTCGTGAATCAACCAGTGGCCAAGTCTTACTTCCCGACGAAGTAAAAATATGTGAAAGTGAGTTATAGTCCCACTTTTAAAATCTAATATTTTTGGGATGAGAATACATGCAGGTTTTATAAATGATTTACAAAATAGACACAAGTACGTGAAACTACATTCTATGGTTGAATTATCGAAATCGAATATGCCCCTTTTATAAAGTCTGGTAATCTAAGAATTAGGGAACAGACACCCTAATTGACGCGAATCCTAAAGATAGATCTATTGGGCCTAACAAACCCCATCCAAAGTACCGGATGCTTTAGTACTTCGAAATTTATATCATATCCGAAGGGTGTCCCGGAATGATGGGGATATTCTTATATATGCATCTTGTTAATGTCGATTACCAGGTGTTCACCATATGAATGATTTTTTTTTTCTCTATGTATGGGATGTGTATTGAAATATGAAATCTTGTGGTCTATTATTATGATTTGATATATATAGGTTAAACCTATAACTCACCAACATTTTTGTTGACGTTTTAAGCATGTTTATTCTCAGGTGATTATTAAGAGCTTCCGCTGTCGCATACTTAAATAAGGACGAGATTTGGAGTCCATGCTTGTATGATATTGTGTAAATACTGCATTCAAGAAACTTATTTTGTTGTAACATATTTGTATTGTAAGCCATTATGTAATGGTCGTGTGTAAACAGGATATTTTAGATTATCATTATTTGATAATCTACGTAAAGCTTTTTAAAACCTTTATCTATGAAATAAAGGTTATGGTTTGTTTTAAAAATGAATGCAGTCTTTGAAAAACGTCTCATATAGAGGTCAAAACCTCGCAACGAAATCAATTAATATGGAACGTTTTTAATCAATAAGAACGGGACATTTCAATATCGGAACATTTGAGAAAGTATATAGCCAATTTGTGACTTTAACCCTAAAACATAATTACTAAAGGGTTATAAGCACGTGCGATTCACATGAGTTCAATTTAACGGAAAGTTAACTTTTGTTAGGGTTAATGATGTAATTAGGAATATAAGGTAACTTTAAGGACTAATTGTGCTTTTAAAAAATGAGAGGGACGAAATGAGAAAAAAGTGATAACATGGAGACTATTTAAGTAATTTTGTCTATCTAGTTTTTAGTCGTGACATTACTTCTGCTGTTCTAAAGATCCCATTTAACATTGATCTCGCCGGCGAATTAACCAAATCATCATCTACGTCACCGGCGTAATCTTCCGGCAACAACAGTACTTACTTTCTCTCTTCACATATCTATTTTTAATTAATTCCAGACACTATTAAATATTATTTCTGCTTCCGTTATTTATATAATTTTGCACGATCGGTTTAAATTGGTGACGTAATTACTAACAGGAATAATCATAATCATGGATGGAGGTACACCTAATTTCAAAACGTGGAACATATTGTATCCTGTATATATAAATTCAAAGAAAACAATTGCTGAAGGTAGACGAATTGCTGCAACAAAAGCGTGTGAAAACCCTACTGCTTTAGAAATTGGTGATTGTTGTGGCCATCTCAAAGTTCCTTTTGCTATTGAGGTTTGTTGTTCTATTATTAATGCTGTTTATTAGATTTGGATCAATTGATTGCTTAACTTGACCTAATTATCAAATTAAATAGGGTAATTGGCACAAAAAAGGTATATTTAGTAAGTTACTTATGTACCTTTTGAAGCAATGTGACTATAGTGGAATGATTTTTTGAAGGTTGTGGAATTGTGGTACTAGTCTAGGGCTGTTAATGAACCGAACTCGAGTCGAGCAGCAAGAAGTTTAGCTCGACTCGTTCGAAAATTACCTTGTTATGCATTTTACCATCAAAAAGGATCTTTTTACCTTTTGAATTTGAAGTGTTGACAGAACAAGACATTTTTGGGACTACGGTGTTGTGTTTTCGAGAATCGAAAGAGATTTTTTTCGTTTTGAACTCAATAACAAAAAAGGATAAAAACAACTCCGTGTGAAATTGAGTACTTGAAACGAGAATTATTAATAAATTCTGTGCCAGTTACTCTATCTCATATTTCAACTATATTGGTTTTAAATGTTGTACTGTATAATTAGTCTTTTTTTTAATGTGGTTTGAAGATTGATAAGGCATATCCAAGGGATTTCATGCAAGTAGGAAGAGTGAGGTTTAATTTGAAAAGATCAGATGGAAGTTTACAAAATCCACTAATTGCTAACAGTAAGCATACTTCTATTAACTTTTGAGTGTTTTTAGTTTGTGCATATTTCTTTATTAACTGCATTGTATTATCTTAATACTATAGGAGACAATATAGTAAGCGAATTTTAATTAAACAACTCTGTTAAACATGATTCTGGCAAGATATATATTGTTAAAAGAATTATATATTTTCTTGAAATGCAACCGTGTTACTAATATTAAAAAAGTGCCTTAACATTAGCTATATCTGTAGTATTGCATTAAACTTGTCATATATGCAAATCGGTAGATATAATATAAGTGTAGATATCGTTTATATTACTGTTTTTTACTAGAAATTGCAACGTTTTTGTTTTTTAAGGGGCATTTTAGACGTCTGAGATCATCACTCCCTAAGGTTATTTGGATTTACAATTTAAATACCTTTACGAACAAACTATCACATCCTTGTTGCTATTTCACTTTTTATGCTGGGATTACAACAATATTGAAAAAAGCAAACAAGTGTTACAGATGACCACTGATTTCTCACATCTTAACTTAGAAACATGTGTTATGGAGTACAAACAAACTAAATTTTATTACACTGGTTCGAGTTCATCTTCCTTTTAATTAATAGTTATGATAGTGAACTGAACCGAGGCCACTAATGTCTCTCTATGAGTCAAATTTGAGCTTCCACATTGTCATAAAAGTTCCTGACTAGACCTATGTATTCGGTCAAAGTTGTCAAAAGTCCAATTTGGTTGGTCAAAGTTGGATTTATTAGCTCAAAGTCAGATTTATTTGGTCAGTGTAGGTCAAATACCGTCTAATTTTAAGTTGGTCAACGTCCTACTAGTCTCCGTATAGGTTATGAACCTATTGATTTTGCAGTTGCCAAGCATGTCGATTCAAAGTTTGTGGTATACCTTCCAACACATATTACACTTTACTCCGTAGTAATTCAATAGATAGTTAGAATTTCCATCGATAAAGTGACTTGGATAACTTAGTAGTATTGTTTTTTCATTATTTTTATTATTATTTTTTTAAATCCGAGCCATAACAAGACTTCCTTTCTTTTGTGAGTTTAAAAGGCGATAAATGAACACTGCATGACAACTATGCTAACATGTTACAAAATTTGGCAACTGAGTTGTGGTTTCTTTTGATGTGTACCATGTAAAATATGAAGTGTTGAGAATTATATTAGCTTTGTAGTAATTGTGCAAACAATATTGCAGAGAAACAGTTGATGCTGCGTGTTGCTGAGTTGGTTCCTAGACACCCTGGTAGAGTGAAAAAACAAGAACCTGCAACAACTTCAAACGCTGCACCTGCTAAATCTGGAAAGGGTGGGAAAAAGAAGAGGTAGTCTAATTAATGTCAAGAGGAGATAGTATTGTCTTTTTCCAGTTGTATTGGTTTGGGACCTTCGCTTCGTGTGTACAAACTGCTTGTAGTTTGAACTCGGCTTTTTGAGAAGTTAGTAATAGACACTTGGTATGTGGGGAGCGTGTGATATCAACCAAGTCGGATCCTTTTCTTGTTTTTTATCGGTATGCTTTTATTGTAAACACTTTATGTTGAATGTCTATGTTCAAGTGTTTTTGGACCATTACATAGCCTTTTTTTGGCGTTAGAATTTGAGTTGGCAAATTTTGACGCCCCTAACGCCTGTTACAGGGCGTTAAAAGTGTTCCCAACTGGCAGAAATCACGCGTTGAAATCCAAGTGATGCCTTTTGAGTGGTTGTGGCTTTATAGCCGTTTGACAATGGCTATTTCCTTTTTTTTTTTATTAAACAAAACTATTTTTTACAATTATAAATGTTCTTAACTACTCCAACCCTAGTTTTTAAAACCGCCGCTCTTGTTTCCTCTGGCCACCGGCTCTCCGCCGGTGGTCCGGACCTCGATCCTTTTGTTTTCCTCGTTTTCCTTCTTCATTCCTTCTGCACCTTCTAGCGGTTCTTTCCGTCAATCGTTGGCCTCGCTTTCCTTTGAGTTTCCTACAGTCGTTGAATAATTCGAGTAGATCTGGTTTTCTGTGGCGTTTTGTGGTGGAGATGAGTGGTATTTGGGTGTTGGGGGACTGGTTCTCATCGTTTTTGTGCAGTAGTCGCCGGAGATTTCACTCTTCTCAATACTGCAGTGGTCGCCGGTCTTTGTAAGGTTGGTGCTTTTGCTTCTTTTCCTTTCCTTCACTCTTGTGTTGCTCCCTCTGTCGATTGTTTGCCACCACCACAGTCCACACTAGACCCACTTTGCTGCTGATACTTCTGTTCATGGTCTCAACTTCATAATTTTTTATTAGAGGTAGTAGGTTTCGTGGATGAAGGATTCATACGGGTTGCGTTTTTAAGAGTTTTGAGGTCCCTGTTTCCGTCGATTGTGTCTTTTTGGGTTGCTAGTTGTGTCTTTTCGGGTTGTTTTTCAAGGTTCAGGTGATCTCAGATGTGGCATCGGTCTTTTCGGGTTCGAGGTTTTGAAGTGGTAGCAGGTGGGGTTCTTTATTTGTGATGTTTTATCTGCCAGATCTGGAGGTTCATGTGTTGTGGCGGTCAGATCTGATGGTTAGTCGTGTTCATCATGTGACGGTCGTTTATCTATCGTGGTTTGTTTCTTGTAAATTCATTCTGACATATTACATTATCACCTCTCGATGTGATTGCGTGGTTGGATTTTGGCTTGAATTTGTGGGTTTCGAGATGTTGTTCGTGTGCTTCGAGTTCGTGATTGTTGTTTGAGTGCTCCGATTCCATACTCTCTATCGAGTGATTGCCCCTACGTGATTAAGTAATGTGTTTGGTTTGAAGATATCTAGAGATTACCCTTGCTGGTCGGTTCTTCAACATGTCTTGTGGAGTTAAAAATCGTGTTTAGGCCAATTCGAGTTAAAAATCGTGTTTTAGGCTATTTCATGTTAAAAATCGTGTTTAGGCCAATTCGAGTGATGCTTTAGGTTTGTTGTTTTCGTGTGATGTTCGTCTCGTGAGTCTATTGTAATTCCTAGCATCTTGCTAGTGTTTAATTATATAATAAAATTTATTGCCTTTCAAAAAAAAAAAAAAAAAAATTTACAATTATAAATGCCACATCTTTTATGTAATTTTATACACACTTTCATCTCTTTTCTCAACAATATTCTTTGCACTCTACAAAAGGAAACCTACGATATTTTTTATTATGTGTAGTTTGTTTAATTTATATAGTATGTATTTTAATTTAATGGAAAAAAAAATTAAAAAAGGTGAAGTCTATAATTTTGTGACCTTCATTATAGCACAACTTAAAATTTTGATACTGTCGTCTGTCATCTCACATTCAAATATTCGTTCTTCACCAAAAAAATATCAAACTTGACTTAACATCATAATCACTCGTTAGAGTGATCTCTAAGAAATTAATAAAACCCTTTGTCAAAACGTACTGGAAAACAAAGTCGGGATACATATGTGATGGATGTCTCCTCTTTAACAAAGCACTCCGACTGTAAATATAACAGAGAATGACATTCTCTGTTGCTACTAGTTTTTAGTTTCGTTTTTTCGAACAAATCTGTACGTCTATAAAAAATGTCAAAAACAGTCCCGAGACACAAGAGGGCAAGAGGCATATCTAGAAACCTTATTTATTTGTAAAGGGCTCTTTTCAAAACATCAAAGGTCCCAAATTTGCTCATTTTTGTTTCCTCGCTTGTTTGTTTTTTTCTTTTCTTTCAATGGAATTATAACTATCAAAAAACATTTTACTAGCAATAACCTTTTCCAATTGACGTATGATAACTTGTCTATTATCATGAGCTATTATTGGACTTTGTATCATCCTTAATGAACAATGTTCCACCTTTGGTGCCTCTTTATATTACTTAGTTGGTAGGCCACCTTTGGGGGGCTATTTTTTGGTGGACCACTCCTAATGGACTTGGCACACTCCTTTCTATATAAAGAAGACAAGCAATGGAGATTGGAGAACCTATTCTCATCTGATATCCAACTTAAGAAAGACGTCGACTAGAGACCTCCTCTCTTCCCCTGAATCGTCACTTTACCACTTAATGAATTGGCCTCTAATAGTTTAACCATATATTTCATGGTGTAAAAAGATGGCTTCCTCCTCAAATTGCACTCAAGTCAAAATTGACTTGATCACCGTATACACTTAAAAGATTTTAGTAGCAATAACCTTTACAAAACATCAGTGGTCTTATATAAAACAATTCTCTTTTCCCTTTTCTAATTGGCGTATACATATGACCTATTATGACTTAATTGTTTAAAGTGTAATTATCCATTGCGAAAACAAAAGCTGTAAAAAAAATCATCTCAAACAACTTACCATAAAATCCATTTATTACTGTATAACTCTCTTTACCATTCATTTTATCATTTACATAAAACAAATTCATTAACATTTTTTTCACAAACTTTTAACGGTGGATAATTGGTGATAAGTTACGGTCCTAACTGGAAACATCCTGAAACTTGAGGGACGTGAATGCAATTTTCATTTAACTAGATACCAGCCGAGAAAACACAAGTTGCATTACACAACACGCACATTTCGTAGGTCAAGCGAATTTGCCGGTACCGGAAAATATCATCACTTTCGTCGCCGTTTGTCGTCGTATTTATAGGTATTACTCCTATCTATTTATTTATTCACTCTATATCTAATTTCAATGATATTTATATCTGTATAATAGACAAATGTTCAATATTCAACTTCAGTCGATCAGATCTATAACCTCTGTAAATTGACTTGATGTATCCAATTTGTTTTGTAGCAATATGATGAATATCAAATTTAAATTGTAGATTTTCGTGTATTGATTGTGCTATTATCATCTTTATCGTTATTAGTTAATGTTTATCTGATCTATATCGGATGATGAAACCCTAGTTTATAATAACAAGCGGCTTAATTAAAGGGATTCATTGTGCTTATGAAAATTTTAATGTGTTGTTAAGTTATTCTGGAATAATTCACTAATTTCTGTTATCATTTCGCTCTCCTATAACATCAGTCACCATTTTAAGTGGTCTTAGTGTTAAACTGTTGTATAAAAGGAGGGGGAAAAAGGTTAAAAATTTCATGGAATATGTTGGATTAACCCACAAACACTCTAAATTGATAGTATAGTTTTCTCAAATAAGTTATTTTATAAAACAAATAGCGTATTAATCTTCTTGAAATAAAATGATTTAGTTGATTTTATGCATTTTAAATACACTTTGAACTACTATTGACCCTCTGTGTGAGGTATAAGATTAACCTTACCATATGTCCATTTAGAGATAAATTCTAATACTAATTAACTCATTTGCTCAATTTTGTGTACCTTCTGTTGTCATAGGCGTATATTGGAACGAATTCTATATTTTTGTGTAATACACTGATTTATGTACCCTTTTTTTTTTCTTTCTTTTTTTAAATATGTTTTTGGGTACAGAATAAATATGGTTGGGGGTAGGGTTGCTCATCCGGTCTTGAAAGGCCCAAGTGTGGTCAAGGAGTTGATCATCGGATCGGTGCTTGGGTTAGCTGCAGGTGGTTTATGGAAGATGCATCACTGGAACGAGCAGAGAAAAACAAGAGCATTTTACGATCTTTTGGAGAAGGGCGAGATAAGTGTGGTTGTACAAGAATGAATATTTTAGTACTCGTGATGTTTAAATCTTGAGGCTTAAATCAGAGATGATACTCTGGAAACATTAAAAATAAGATTTTGTATTCGATTTGTGCACAAAAGCTGCTCTTTTGTTAACAATGTTGTTTTTTGGATAAATTATTGTTTGAATATACGAAAATGGCAGTGTATTCAAATTACACGTGTTATGGATATACAGCAGGGCAATTCATTGCCTATGTAATTGCGGACTGCTGAGTAACATTTTGTACCTGGATATCGTACCATTTGCTTTATGTACACTGTATGCACATGTAAAACGTTATATTTTCTGCTTAATTGAAAGAGTTATTTGATGGTTCACATCAAATACTACAAGCTGACAGTTATTTTGTATCTTCAATGATTGTTGTGAAAGATCCTCATGGTTTCGATACTGTTGGCATGTTTGTAAATCTGTGCAATTATCTTAAATAATGTCACGTAAGCGTTTGAACAAATGTTTACTAATAAGAGATAAAAGTTCTCTCAAAAGGAACCTGTTGGATGCACATCAACTCGAAGTTTCTTGTATGTATTCAAATTGATAAAAGCTCGAAGTTTTTTACTTTAGATGTCACAAAGCCCAAATGAGATAGTGCTAATGAGAGCTTTTGAAACCTAATCTTTCAAGCTTTCGAACAATCTAAGCATGATAATGGCAAACTTTAGAAGATAAAGAAGTCCAAGTAGCCAAAGACTTTTCGATTTGGAACTGATACTTACAATTGGTCATGTTCATTTTTGTGATACGAGTCTTCGAAAAACTCTGCAGCTGAATACCGATAATTTCTTGTATTTCTCAGCTCCTATGAATTCATTGAATCAAATAAGTAGCTGATTTTCTCTTTTACTGCACAGAAAGCACATGTTAAATGATTCAAAGACAAAAAGTGCCAATTTCTACAGTTTGTCCACAACATTTACTCTTGCAAACTACTATAAATGTTACGAAAAACTTGTGGAATATAATAAAGAAAGCTCGAAATTATCGATGAAAAGGGACCTTGAGAATATAAGCGAAGAGCAATCTGCGTTGCATGAACGTTTCGACGTAATTTGAAGATGGGTGGAAGTCATTTAGTTGAGAGAATATGTCCTTAGTCTCCATAGATACAAACTAGTGTTCACTTGCAAGAACAAGAACTTTAATATGAATTATGGAAACAAGATTATGTGATGATGAATTTTGTGGTACACATGTAAGTTCATCTTGGAGGGTTAACAAATTTAGTATTGATGACATTGACAAATTGTAAGAATTGGCCATTACAACCTTGATCCAACTATGGTTTATTTATAGGCAATGTCCTAACTTCAATCAACATAATATCATAATTCAAACAATTAGTAGTTCTTGACAAGATAATATAAAACTATGTAGTTATATGGTTCAATAGTTTAGTTACATTCATGAGCAACTATTAAGTATCTCAGTGGCACACGTATCAAGATACCAAACTAAATCTTCATTTTGTTTTTCCATAAAATTGTTTCGATCCTTGCGTTTGGTGTCTCACGTGTGATATAGGGGTAAATTCATAACACATGAACATAAGATAAAACGTCATAGTTCGTTTAAAAGGGGGCATTTCTAATAATTTAAAGAAAAATGTTGCTTGTCTTTTAACTGAAAATGACATAAAATGGTTTAACAGTAATTCACCAAATGCAAAAGACGTTCTCATGCATTCCCAGCAGATTCAACAGTAAATAACATATCAGTCCTTGGACATGATCAAATACAGGACATTTTCGAAAGTAAATAGCAAGATTTTGGAAATTCATCCCGTCACATTTGACATATAATTAAACAATGCGCTCTAATTCCCTTGCGTAGCTCAGAGTCTGGTTAATGAGCTGGAGAGACGGAATCTCCTTACATGGTGCCGAGTCCTTTGCTTTCTGGAATACCACTAATCCATTCTTTACCTCCCAATCCGGGTGCTCCTGCAAATTTCAATTCAATTAAATAATTTATAGTTGTAAACCAACAAACTCTGCACCAATTTATATAATACATAGTAATAAAGAACAGTGTGACATTTAGCAAATTCTTTATCAAAAAACTATTTGCTTAAACCAACATGAGAATTCTAATATACCCATGGGTGAATACCAAAATTATTATCTGTCAAGGCATTAAGGCAGCACCATTCTAATTCTAATTCAAATTGTAATTATAATAATAATAATTATAATAATGGCAAGAACAATATAAGATTCAACTACATTATAAAAAAATTGGTTGGCTAAGCTAGTATGTGTGTGTGTGTGTGTGTGTGTGTGTGTGTCATTCACAATCCTATATAACTAGCTTGGCACCATCACCATCATGCATGTTTGGTGAAAATATCAAACATGTTTACTTTTGTTTGTCATCGAACCCAAAATGGAGCCAATGTACTACGAAGTTATGAGACTATCTTTACAATTGAACACAAAAGATATTTGAAGATCCAAGTTTCAGAAGGAAAGGTAAAACTTTAACAACAGTTGAAATGAGGTTTGGAATAAAAAGATGGTACCTCTTTGATGTAATCAAAAAGTTCTTGGTCTGAAGAGAGCAATAGAACTTCTCGTGCATCTTTAATTGTAAGAGAGTCATACGCCTTCTCACTGCACCCCGCAATCTCATCCCTGCAAATAAATTTAACCAAATTATCATCTTAAGATATAAGATAATCACTTATTATATACATCCGGTTGATTGAAATTTATTATAAGGACAAGCTGCACAGCTTTGCAGATTTAATATAATGCTAGAATTTAAACATCATGTCTAAAAATGACACATGCTTAATTTAATATTTTACAACCAATGCATAATGAACAAGCTTTATCTAGCTCCAATAACCATATAAGTTGTAAAAAAATGAAAATTTACTATGCACATATTCCATGAATAAGCTTTATCTAGCAGATTAGTACTTCATCATCTACTGATTCATATCTATTTATTATTTATTATATGTGAATAAGTAATAACTTCCCTGCTACATTTACCATTTATTCTGTTGATGTATAAAACATTACCAATCCATTTCCAGTTATAAGTAAAAGATTAAATTCCCACACCTATTAAAAAAACTAGTAAGTTACATATTTGTAAATTAAACGATTCTCACCTGACGGTCCTAGCCAATAGATCCATAAAATAAACGTAAGTTTCATGAGGCACTGTTTGTCTAGCACTCAACACTCGGTTATAAGCCCCTTCCATAAACGATTGTTCAAGCTCCACTGCATGCTTAATACAAGGGTTCTCAAGTGCGTTTGCTGAAAGCAACTCTAGTTCAGTATGAAATTCAGCAATTCGGTTTTGTACAAGGAGCCTCAAAAGATTAAGGCCCAAGATGGGGTACTCTTGAGGAGATTGCGGGATCCTAGCACTGTTAAAAGAAGAAAAAGATTAAATTTTTGACACAGATTTAAGAAATAAACCATTAAACTAATTACATAAAGGTGAAATGTGACATTGAATTAAGGTTACCTGACATCTGTATAGTAAGGCTTAAGCTGAAAGAAATTTTTCTCAAATTCATCTTGATCTTCCATCTTTACACTAAGCACAACAGCATGCTCATAAATGTCCCCTGAATTAATCAACAATAATATATATATTTTATACAAATGTAGTAGCATTGATAGCCAAGTAAAAAAGTTATCATGTTAGTCAATTGTTCAAACTAAATACAAATCTAACTGCCACTTCATCATCATCACTGCATATAAATAACATCAAGACCAAAAACCTATCAAAGTTCAGATAGATCATATCATGCAATAATTGAGATATACACAGCTTTGGCTCTCGTGTTCATTATATAGGGGAAAATGCATTGTTTATCCGTATATGATAAAGAGCCACTTATACACAAGCAATAAAATATAAATATACACTAGCAATAAAATATAAGTGCCCATTATACAGTAATTAATGTCACATATTAAAAAATGTAAGATACTATGTGCTTACGTGCTAGTGCCAACTCTTGAGATGCATTGGGACTCTCTGCAAATAACGGAGGAAGGCTTGTAAATTCTATCAGCTTGACCTACAAGTTAAACATCAAAACAGATTACAGAAAGCTGAAACGCTATCTGATAATACTAGCACAAACAAAGAAAAATAAAAAGCTGCAGATTGTTCAGATACTTGATTCCACAACAAAAGATACAATGCACAAATACTACCTATCCACCGATGCTTTATCTTGATAACTCAAAAGCCAAGAGCAAGAGCAATTATCCAAATTAATCACCTTAACTCGTACGCATCAGTAATCAAACTAGAAAATAGATCCTACTAAAAACACTATATAGACTTATTGCCAAATGTACAATGCAGGTATCTCAGTTCCTATTGGTAACTTTAACTCAAATAACCTATAAACCTACACTAGATCGGCTCATCACTAGATCACAATTACACCATGAATTAGGTTTGCTCATAGAATTTATAAACCTTTGTTTTCTCAATGAATTAACAAAAGTTATAACTCGCCGAAGTTTATAATCAAACTAAGGATTCGTCCAAACGTAAGATATAAGCACGTTACTAAATCAATACAGGTATCTCAGTTTCTACAGGTAGCTCAACTCAAACTGCAAAATTACAAGCAGCATAGTTTCTTCATTATCACTTCATCGAATAAAATAATTACATTCAACAGCACAAATAAAAACTATCATTATCCAAAGGTCAAACATAAATGGCTTAGATCTCAATTGTAGCTCTAAATCTTTATTCAGTATCATAAGCAGAAGACCTCAAAATAAGCTAATGATTTTACTTATAATCAGTATTTAACATCACCGAGATATAATACATACATAAATTATAAGTATAATAAGAAAATTGAAGTAAATTAGGGTTTATGATATGAAATTAGGGATACCTTAAGTTGAGAAAGAAGTCTGGAACAAGTATCGAAATCATTGCGCACTAATGCTGCTTTGAATCGTTCAAATAGCTGAGATACCTCTGTCAATTTTGGATCCATATCTGATTTGAAACGATCTGTACGTATTGTTCTTCTGCTTTCCTCCTTTACAAGAAACCTACTGCTCCGTATTTTGCAAAAAATGAAAAATAGTTTACGTGCTTATATTGACGGGTTGGATCCATCGACCCGAAATACTTTGGGTTTCTAGGCCGCGTTGTATTGGATCAGGCCCTAGCTTAAAAAAAAAAAAAAAAAAATTCCGAACAAAAATTTTAAAAAAAAAAAAAAAAAATCAAAGTGACTATAAGAGTGCTGGGAGTGGACGAGGTCACTTACCCCGTCGGGTTACTCGTCGCAAGTCTCCCCACTCCCCCAACCCGTCACTTCTTTGCGTCCCACCTTGGTAAGTCGTGTAGGCGACGGGTTTGCATTTGTTGAACTTTTTTTTTTTTTTTTACTTTCTATATATACCCAACACATACACACACACACACACAAACACAAACATAAATCTCATTCACAAACACAAACACAAGCTTAGAAGTGGAAATTGAATCGTTTCGTATTGCTTTTTAATAAATAGGAATTGTAATGTTTTTTTTAGGAATTATAATCTTTTTTTTAGGAATCGTAATGTTTTTTTTTTTTTTGGAATTGTAATGTTTTATTTTTATTTTAATGGAAGTTATTTATATTTATGTTAATTTTTATAATTTATAATTATATTCATTTGTGTTATATTTAAAATCATAAAAATAATAATAAAAATATAAACTGACATGCCCAACTGACAGAGGTCACCACTCCCCATTTTTTCTGACTCAGCAAGTCAGGCCTGACATGCCAAGTGACCTCAGTCACCACTCCCAGTGCTCTAAGAGCAATGACCCAGGTCACTTGGCATGTCAGATGTGACTTGTTAAGTCAGAAAAAGTAAGGAGTGATGACCTATGTCATTTAGTGTGTTAAAATAATTTTTTATTTTTATTATATTTAATAACATTATCCCTTTAAAAAATAAAAGCAAAAATTAAAATATATGGGATGATATTCGTCACTTAGGTGACTGACATGGTGGAGACTTGGGTTGAAGACTTGAGTGAGGAGTGGTGTCACAAGTGACATGGTGTGGGACGGTGACATCCTCCCACTCCCAGTGCTCTAATTTTGACTTATCCCGGTTACATATATCAAATGCACCAACACAATGGACCTATATGGATACATCAAACAAACTAGTACAAACAAGTACAACATCAAACAACAAACAATTAACAACCATTGAATATACCATCACGTGAAACCATCCAAAAGAGACCTCCATATCCTGTACGAGCCAATATCAGTATCCTTCAACAAAGGAAGACTTGAAAAGAACCGTCTAACTCACCGCAGACATTACTAAAAACAAGGACAAGGTTCCACCCGAACTACACCTAATACATCTGAATCACCACCACAGTCCGGATAAGACACTTTAATCCAAATAAAACTTTGTATTAAGGTATCGTTTGGTTTAGAGGTTTTTTTTCTCAAACATCTAGATTTCAAGCTTTTAGAACTTTAAAAAGTTTTCGCGCTACTTAATTTAAAGGATGTAATGTGGGTCTTACATATTGACTTTTCTTATATAAATCTGATATCACTATTTATTCATAGTACTTCGAATATTTTCTATTATATTTAAGAAGCGTATTATTAACCAACCATAGTACAATACAATGGAAATCTAATTAAATTATAATGGACCTTGAACTGACAATAAATTTGGCCATACAAATGAATGAAAACTTTTATTAAAATATCAAAGAGGACAAGAAGTAAATAACTATAGCAATTAAAACCGATTCCAAAGTAGTCTTTACCGGCATCTTTCCTTGATCACTTCTCAATATCATGCCTTCATATATTGGCCAACTATTTACTACACCAAATCCTGCTATGAATAACTGCACAAACAATTCATCAAACCTCCCATTATTTAACAACATATGCTTAACTCCGATCATGAAAGCAAACAAATTCACGATTGCAGCTATATTCATCGGTAACAATAACGGCAAATTTACTCCAAATTCGAACACCCCTTTCTCGTAACGTTTGGTTAGCTCGGTATCAGACACTTTACTTGTTACGTTGAATTCAAATGTTGACTTGCCAATAGATGTGAGAAACCAATCTAATGGAATATATCTCTCTAAAATAGATTGTTTCTAGAATATACTTTGTAATCTTTTATTTATAGTCATGATTGTATGTATCACCTATACTTTAGGAAGTTTGTTAATATTGTATCTATATAAATGAATGAATACAATGCTCTCTCAATTAAGAGAGTTTTATGAAACCTTATATGGTATCAGCTTAACACGATTCCTGGCCGATTTTTTTTCCCTTCTTCTTCAAATCAACATGGCCGGCGCAAGCTCTACCACCAACACCGATGCTCCCCTTCCTTTATCTACTATTCTTCACATGCTCACCATCAAATTATCCTCTACCAACTACTTATTATGGCACAAGCAAATGATCCCTCTCCTCTCATATCAACAATTAACGGGTTATATTGATGGTTCGATCCCCAAACCTGCTCCTACCATCGACAACAATGGAACTCCTGCACCAAATCCTGCCTTTGTTACATGGACAGCTGCTGATCAAAGGGCTCTTATTCTCATTCAATCGTCCTTATCAGAAGAGGCCATGGCCGAAACTCTCGGTCATACTACTTCTCGTGATGTTTGGGTTGCACTCGAGACTGCTTACCGTCATGATTCTCTAGAACGCAGTCATACTCTTCGAGATTCTCTTCGTCATCTCAAAAAGGGTTCTTCCACTGTTGCTGAGTTTTCGCGTACCTTTAAGGGTATTTGTGATCAATTGCAAGCTATTGGCCACAACCTTGAAGATGATGACAAATCGCACTGGTTTTTATGCGGACTAGGACCTGCTTTTGAAACGTTTTCAACTACTCAGCGACTCATCTCACCTCGGCCAAAATTTCGTGACCTGATCTCTCAAGCAGAGAGTCACGAATTATTTCTTAAAGCTGTCACTGACACCACGCCTGCCCCTGTTGCATTCAATACTACCACTCAGTCTGATTCGTATTCTTCTCGTGGTCGTGGACGCTCATCCTATCGTGGCTCATCTTCTCGGGGTCGTGGTCGTAGTTATCCCAGGCAGCCTCGTTGCCAACTTTGTCGAAAAGAAGGTCATTATGCTAGTAAATGTCCAGATCTGTCCAACTTTGCTCGTGGTCCAACCTCCATCGATGCAAATCTGGCCGAAGCCTTCCAGGCTCAATGCAATACATCGACTCCTGATTGGTATGTTGACACCGGTGCTTCCGCCCACATGACTCCGCAATCCACTCATCTTGATCATTCGGCTCCATACACGGGTAATGAATCAGTTATTTTTGCTAATGGTAATAACTCATCGGTTTCACATATTGGTCATTTATCTATTTCTCCAAATATTTCATTACATGATATCCTTGTTGTTCCTGCTCTTACTAAAAGTTTACTTTCAGTCAGTAAACTTACACAGGATAATAATGTTGATGTTTTGTTTTCTGATCCAATGTTTTATATTCAGAATCGTCAAACCAAGGCGACTCTCGCACAAGGAAGACGTAAAAATGGATTATATGTTCTTGATAGAAGTGAAGTTGCGTTTTTGGCAAAGATTTCTTCTAAACGCACTCAGGCTTCTTTTGAGCTTTGGCATAATAGACTAGGTCACGTATCTTATGATATTATTTCGTTTTTAAATAAGTTGGGTTGTGTGTCTGTTACTTCGTTATTACCAACCCCGCATTTATGTTCCTCTTGTCAATTATCCAAGAGTAAACGATTGCCTTTTGAACTTAATTATAAACGTGCATCCCATGTTTTGGATTTGATACATTGTGACTTATGGGGACCTTCCCCGGTTATTTCTGTTGATGGTTTTCGTTATTATGCCGTGTTTATTGATGATCATTCCAGGTTTACTTGGTTTTATCCGATGAAGGCTAAATCCGATTTTTATCATGTTTTTACTACATTTATTGCCTTGGTACAAACACAATTCTCGTGTAAAATTAAAGTTTTTCAGTCCGATGGTGGCACTGAATTTACAAACCATCAGGTTCGCTCTCTTTTAGCTACAAATGGAACTCATCATCGTTTTTCATGTCCGTATACTCCACAACAAAACGGGCGTGCGGAACGAAAACATCGTCATATTGTTGAGACAGGTTTGGCTATCATGTTTAATGCTCATGTTCCGTCTGTTTATTGGGTTCATGCTTTTAGCTCAGCCGTTCATATCATAAATCGGCTACCTTCCAAACTTCTGGGCAATATTTCTCCTTATGAGTTGGTATTTTCCACAGCACCTAACTATGCAAATTTTCGAGTGTTTGGTTGTTGTGTTTACCCGTATCTTCGCGATTACTCATCTCATAAACTTGCGCCTCGAAGTGCTCCATGTGTTTTCATTGGTTATAGTTCGCAACACAAAGGATATAAGTGCCTTGACTTATCTACAAAACGAGTTTACACTACTCGTCATGCTCAATTTGATGAATGTTTCTTTCCATTTCAAGGGCAACAGTTGGGATCTATGCCTCATCTGTCCACTTTGTCGACTTATAATATCAACCATAACTCATAACTCGACAATCGATCATCGATTTTTTGGTGATCGATCATTGAAAATCGATCATTGAAACATTCAAATATCAACCATGGTGATCAACCATAACTTTGTCGACTTTGTCGACAATCGATCATTGAAAACGCATAACTCGAGCTTCCTAATATCAACCACATTCTTTGGTGATTCCACCATTTTTTGAACGTTGATCCTGCCACAATGAAATCAAAAAAATCTTTCCCATACGCCCCGAGAAAAAGGAATCCATATAAAGAAAACCAACTGTCCGAGACCTAAAACACAAATCAAAGCAATTATACGGTTACCTCACCAAGGACATATGCTTTTATTCACACAAATAAGTTAACTATAGTCGTTTTTTGCCCCACCAAGTGTAGCTTATGGTTAATGGGACATGGTCTGGGGTTTAACCCATAACCATAATTTTATGTTACATGTCTTTCAATCACCAGGTTATCATTACTGGACACCTTGGTCTATAATAACCCTTGTTATTTAGAGAATTTTTTAAGGGAAAACTTAACCGGATAAATAGTTTATGTAGAAGAAAAAAATGACGGTTGATCGTTTACCTTTGGGAAAACGGGGAACAAGTTTATGAGCGCTAACGAGGGTAGAAAGGCATAGATGATGACCGGAATCGACCAAAAGGCACGAAAATTGTAATGTGCATAGCATAATGCTTGAAAAGGGTTCAAAAACTTCATGCCAAATGTCAATGGACTAAACTTGCACAACCCTACTTGCAGCAAGCCCATGTACCACCTGTTCGATTGACTTAGTATGTCATTAAGTGAAATTGGTGCATTCCCCAAAAATGCAGGTCTAGTTGGGTCACAAGTAACAGATTTCCATCCTTGGCATTGCAGTCGAAAACCTGTATAGAGATCCTCAACCAATACGCCATACTTAAACCCAATCTGCAAGTAATGTAGTAACAACAAATAAGTTGGTATACTAACATAGCAATCACGATATTACGTGTATACGTTATTGATATAAGAGACTTCAATTTTGTTCATGTTTTAAATGTAGAAATTTGGATTCAATGTTTTTGTGTATTTTCACAAGGACGGTACCCAGAAAATGTATTTGTTGGTGGCACAAAATAATATTTCTGCGGTATCAATATGAAATAAAATAATAGCAAAGTTTAATATAGGTGAACATTTTTTTTAAATGATTTTTGAATAATAAGATGAACATATTTTAAGACAAAAGTAGTATTATTATTAATTTATTGTGTCTATACAAGTAAAATTTCTAGTCATAGTTTAAAAAGTAGTAATATTATATTATCATAAGTTTTCATTTTAAAAAACTATATGATACATCTTTTAACCTAACATTGCTCTTTCCCCACACACACACACACACACACACACACACACACACACACACACACACACACACACACACACACACACACACACACACACACACACACACACACACACACATGTCAAACTGGGTTATTTTTTTCATACAATAAAACCAATATCCCCAAAATGTTAGAAATAGTTTTAAATCCAAATCCCACTAACAACATATTTTGGATGTCAGGGAAAAAATCTAGTAACGGGTACCGAAAAACCTGATAGGACCGTGTACAATCAGGTATGAAAAAAACTTCACTTACCCGGATTGTTTGAAAATGGAAAACTTATTCAATTACCCGTTTACAAGCACTGTAGAGAACATTGTACCTCGTAACCCCATTTAGTATTGTCCTCGTAGTTACAACTTGCGACACAGTGTGCTAATGCTAAAACATCTCCGGATACATTTGGCTCATTCCATTTTAATTGCGAAGTTTCAGGGTACTCAATGAGAGCTTGTCTTCGAAAGAAGCCACATGTACCCATAAATATAGTACCAGCTAAACCGTCCATTCCTAAAGTACATGCTCGTGTTTCAAGCACATGTTCAGCACTATAAATGTCATTCTCGTTAATGTTATGAAATCGTTGCGGAAATTGAACAAACGCCAGCCTTGGATCAACATTCGGGTCCATGAAATAACACAACGTACGAAGTGGTGTTTTCGGATCGTTTGAATACATGTCACAATCCAGGATAAGAAGTATAGGTGCATTTGTTATAACGGTCGATACTCGAATCTATAAAACAATAAATAAAATGATCAACAGATTGTTATTGTGAAAAAAATGATCGTGATCAAGATTACAAAAATGTCTCGTTAATGTGGCTTACCAAAGCATTAAGGGCACCCGCCTTAAAATGATGTGGCGTCGTTTTATTCTTTTCTCGTGATACGTATATGAGATTTGGCATACAATGACCCGTAACATCTTTATCTTGATCACTTTTAAGTAGAACCTATATTTGTAAGTATTAGTAATATTAACAAAGCTCAAAATATTTTGTTATGAAAATAAAATTAAAACGGTCTATGAAAATGATGGGAAGGAAATCAGGAAATGAGTGTAAACCTCGATGACTGTAGGATGTTGCTGACGTGTAAATAGTGGGGTCCATTTGCTGAAAACTTTGACCTTATTATGACTTATTTGACCCACGTCAATGATCCCCCGGTCCATTACATTTTGAATTGTGGCTTTCATGTTTTCATACATCACCTACACTCAACAAAAGTAACCAAACAATTTTAGTGGAGTGCTATGTTAAGATTTATTAATCACTAGTGCTCTTGTATGTTGTGGTAATAATTGCTTGAATTAGAAAAAATTAAGATTTTAGTAATAAATAAATTAGAAAGCGTTTCTTCTTAATAAAAAATGTTATAGATGAGTTATTATAATCTTATGCTTAACCTTAATTTTTTTTTTCTTCTTTATAGTAAAGGGTACACTACTCTATGAATATGTTAACAAATATTATCTATAAGGAAGAACCGGAACCAACTAAGAGACATTTGTAACGAGAGGAAGAAAATACACTTCCATCACATTACAAGTGTTCACTATTAAATTTTTCAAGTTTTTTTTAAACTAAAAATATTTTTATTTATGTTATATGATACATAATAAAAATTATATTAATGAAAATATATTTAAAATTCAATTCATTCATATAACCTCTATCAAATATTATATTACACAAATAATACTATTTATATTCAAAGTTGACAAAGATGGACCTTGAAAAGTCAATAGCGAATACTTATAATGGGACAAAGATGGACCTTGCAAATCTTATAATGTCTTATTTCTGCGCGTTCGCAGATGTTTTTATTGCAGATAGTTTATTTTTCTAAAAAAATAAGATAAAATAATGTCTTATTATGTACGCAGCCTCGCAGACTTAGAATTGTGCTTCTAAGTGCTGCAGACAAAATTAAGTTATTTTGTAAATATAAAAACGAACAATATTCATTAATCAGCATAAAGACCTTTATATCACTTCTTCTTTATAGACATGGTATGTACATCTTCATACAAAACCATCTGAAAACAAACACTTAACTTTCTAGTGAACTACTACTTTTTTTACGAAAAACTTAATAATAGAGCTAAAAAATTTGTGGTCAATATGTTAATAATTTCATATAATATTGATTGAGTTCGGTTTTAAATTTTATTTTCAGTTTGACTGAATTAAAAAAGACGTAAAATCGAAATGAAACTGAATTCAGATTTGTTACCCCAACTTATAAGTCAATTTGAATTCGTTCAATTTTTCTATTTTGATTCGGTCGATTACGAAATAAACGTTTTCAACTTTATGTCGTTGAAGACACCAAGTTATTGTTAAGATTTAAGAATTTTAAGTTTATCGTACAACATACAATTTATGCTTATAGACGTCCCAAAAATTTGCGTTTGCTGAACACTTACAAAAGATACGAGTAAAAAAAAATATTAAGTATTAAGAGATGCACCTGGATTTCATTTGTTTCTGGAAACAAATCAGTTAAATCATTTCCAAAATAAACTTCAGGGGACCTATCCATTATATTATATTTCCTACAATAAGGTAACCAATGTTTTGCAAACTTAGCAGCTTCCATGAACGCAAAAAGTGTCAGTTGTGACCCTCCATCATCCGACACATATACCGACAATTTTTCGGTCGGGTATGCATATGCCAACACAGACAGTGCGGTGTTAACAACACCAATAGGTGGTTCCTTAAACGGATCCGCCGTACAAACAAACACATCAAGGTTCGGGTATTCATGTTCTTTGGCCACGTGTGGCAAATTTTCGGGGAAAACGTGACGGTGAATTGGGTTCACAAAGAATGCTTGCCATGTTGTCCATAAAAAGGCTAGCACGAGATCGGCTATGAGTAAAGAAATGGTGGTGAAAGTAGGCGAGTTGTTTAGGTTATGAAAATGGCTATAAAGGAGTGCGGAAATTGCGATTGTGTAAAGGAGTGTGTAAGCTCGATTGAACCATCTTATTGGTGAGGGTTTGGTTGTATGAAGTGCAGGTTTTAGCATGGTGTTTTCGTGAGTTTTTGTGTGTGTGTTCTCTCTTTGATATAAGGTTTGAGGTTAAAACTACCTCATTATATTAGGGATGAAAAATACTGAAAAACCGAAACTGTACCGCTTTTTAAATGGCACATGTATCGAAATACTATATTGATGGTTTTCGGTATCGATATTGGTTCTTACTTTACACAAAAATTGGTTCAGTACTCTGCGGTTGGTACCGTTTCGATACCGATACTCTCGATATAAAATTGAAATACAAAATGAATGTTTGGACCATGAGATATTATGTAAGAAACTTTTTTTTAAAAAGATATTTTATTTGTGATACAAAGATTCAATCTACACGATGGTTATTGTGCATGAACCATGGTATATATGCTTCTACTATCCTCACTTGAAATAAACACTAAATAAAAGATCTAGTTAAGCTATTTAAGAGTTTTGAATGAAGTTAATGATCTAACAAAGATTAAGCAGAAGTTGTGACGTGGTCCAGCGGTTGGTGGCATGCCTCCTTTAGGGGAGGTCAGGAGTTCGATCCCCGTTTCCTACATATTAAAAACGCAATTTCATCTCTGCCATGAAGTATCCACTCATGGCACCTTTCCCATATCGTTTGGGGGTAAAGGGGAGGGGGTTTTACTTGGTCGTGCCCATGGATCTGTTTCAAGGTTTCCTCCCGGGCAGCGATGGGGCGGAGTTATTATCGCTGCATCGGCATAGTCGAAACGGGAGATGATCCCAACGGGTATCCAAAAAAAAAAAAAAAAAAAAAAAAAAAGATTAAGCAAAATTTAATTAAAGATCTAAGATTTCGGTAGTATATAATATTGGTATCAAAAAACCGGTACTAATATCGGTACCGTTAAATCAGTACGGTATTGAAGAAAAGGTTTGGTCTTCTTGCGGTGTGGGTAACATATGTTTCATTAAAAATTTCAATAGGATAAGTAAATGTGAAGGTTTAAAAGCAGAAGAGGTGGTAGTTAGTGGTACGTGGTTGAGTTGTCTTTCTCTCTTTCTGCTGACAAGAAATCGAAATCAAACAGGTCGAAACATGACAAGATTTGTCCTTCTCTTATCCTTTTTATTAATAAAAAACTACAATAATTAGAATCATAGTGTATTGTTAAACATTTTGTTTTATGTATTCCATTTGTTTGTTTTCAATAAATTTAAATAAATAGGGTAATATAAAATTAAAATGTACTCTTTTATATGTACCAAATAAATGTAGACAGCATACCACTTAATGGCTGACATCAATGTTCACATAAAATGTGCTCAAATCTCCATAGCAAGAGGTGGCCAAAAAATTAGAAACGATCGGGGAGTAACCCTATTAAGTTATGTACATTTGTGCAAGAGTACTCGATCAACCTTGGATCTAGCGTCTGTGTTATTTCTAAGGACTTACTTTTGGTTTGGGTTTTATATGAGTTGCTTTGTGTTCTCAGAATAGTACGAAACAAATTTTGAAATGATAATTAGAAGTGAGAGGTCCATTGCGTTGTTGCTGTTGTTTTTTCATAATGTTGTTAAAAATTTTGGACTAAAAAATTAAGAGGAGGTAAATCGTAAAAGAAAATTGTGCGGGAACTAAAAGCGGACAAGAGAAGTAGGAGGAGGTAAATCGCAAATGAAAATTGGGCGAGCACTGAAAGCGGACAAAAACGTATGAGGGGAAAAATCGTAAATAACGGAAGGTTTAAAGTGAAAAATGATCGAGGATTAAAAACAGACAATTAAAAGTAGATGGACTAAATTGAAATTCTGATTTTAAAATTGAAAGTTGATGAATAATAGACCCGAGCCTATGTACTCAACTTGAACGTGACACGTAGCTCCCGAGCCTAGACTCAGGCCCGAACCTAATTTTCCGAATTGATTATATGTGCAATACAATGATCATTCATCTTCTTCATATATGGCCAATTGTGGCTTACATATTATCTTACGTCATTTCAAGTTGTAACCATGTATATTTTCTGGTGAACAAATTCGGTAGAAAAAATCGTCTGTTTTGATTTTTGTACCATGAAATCTATCATGGACCACCCTCTACCATTGTTTAATTTAAGGGCACGGTTTTTTTTTTCTTTGTGTAGTATACTCCCTACATATATAAATATAAATAGGGTTTAAGATACTAAATAGTTATATATTTCTACTTTTGTTTGAATGTAGGGTATATACTCAGAAAATACTATTGTAGATTATGTACTTTAAAAAATGTGTTGATGTAACTAACTTAACTTGCTAATCTGATAAAAAAAAGTATTTATTATACATCGTACGCTGTTAAAAATACACAGTTGGTCCGTGAAGTTTCTTAAAAATTATATCATGAGTCCTCTTTATCATCTTCCTAATCTTAAACCACAACAGACAAAAAAGGTGTTTTTAATGAATTTAGCAACAACAACAACAAAAATATAGACAAGAAAAATCAACAACAACACACAATTAAAGCCTTCCTTTATCTTCATCAATCGAACCCAGATCTCGTCCAACGGCACACGTTTAAACTATAATTCACATTCTAGCAATTTTTAGGCATCAATCTCTTCATGAAAAATGTTCTTAATCAGATGTTCAAGGTCCTTTAATGATAAACACAATACAAAACATCACGAAAACTTTGAATTTGATCAAGAACACGTTGTTGACTTTTGTTGACTATTCAAAGAACACTAGATTTGAACCAAATTAGTTGTTGTATTTTGATTCTATGATGAACGAGGCTTCGTTTTAGGTCGTTGAACAAGAATTTGATCTGGTTTTCAGATTAAATCCTCATATTCGTAAACGCCTAAATTTTAGGTTAAGATGATGAGAAACGATGATGAAGAAGTGAAGATGCTTTTTGATTTAACAGATTTTTAATATCCGTTAACTTTAGGGACTGTAATGTAGCGACCCGACAAAATCGTCATTGACGACGCCGTATACTTAGGTCCCGTTACGTGGCCATAAGTCTTTAAAACAACGTTTGACCAAAATATGTCGCATTCATTTCAATTATAAAGATGTTTCAAAGTTTACAAAGTAGTTCAAGTCTAAACATGTTACAACGTTTTAAGTACAACTGAAACCTATGCGACACAAATTAAGTTAAGTCAAAAGATGCTCCACGTATGCATGTATACTCGACATCCAAGCAAGTATCAAAAATAATGTGCGGAAGCATGTATCATCTAGCGTTCAAGGACCTGAGAAAACATATAGAAAACTGTCAACGAAAAACGTTGGTGAAATCATAGGTGTAATAGTAACGTTGTTTTTGAACCACAAGATTTAATATAGTTGATTATCCAAATCGTTTGTATTCCAAAAGTATGTTCGCGAGCACCCAATTATCAAGACTTAACTGTTTTGTACCCTGTTACGTAGTGTTAGAACATACACTATACTCGAAAATATATTTCATCCGCTAACGTTAGCGAACCGTCCGAATGAGGGCTCGTCAAGCCCAATGTGATCACATAACATAAGTTCACGTTTACACCCTGCAAGTGTAACTAATGATAATTGAATTGAGGCTTTTTGTTCTAACTCGCTGTGGAATGTTTGTTTTCGTACTTGTGTTCAAAGTATAAAAGTATGATACGTATATGTTTCTCATCCCATAGTTTAAAAGTAAAAGTTATTGAAAAGGTGGGACTATGATCTCACCTTGAGTGCAAGCGTATAAAAGTACTTCACAAGTAAACGTGTTCAAGAACGAATGCTAGTCTTGACCTAAACAAATAGGTCGTATCAATAACGGTAAACACGATTGGTCAAAGTGTTCAATTAGTCCTATGGCTCGTTACGACTCGATTATTATAGCATGTGAATCAAATTGTCAAGTTTCATGCAAGATACAAGTATAAAAGCATGTTAGAATGATTGCATAAGTATTTGGTTAAGTTTGGTCAAAAGTCAACTTTGGTCAAGTCAAAGTCAACGAAAAAGTCAACACGTTCGGGTCGGGTCCCGAACTATTTTTCTGAGGTTTTTAATCATATATGAGCATGTTAGAACAAGTTTCATGTTAATCGGAGGTGCGTAGCATAGTTAGAATTAAACGAAAAAGTGAAACTTTGGACAGCCAGGTTTAGAGCGCCGCTCCAGGTATTGGAGCGCCGCTCCATGTGTCTGTTCAGCAAGTCTGGCAGTTTTGAACACTTAAACGAATCCAACTTCAAACAACCATAACTTATGAACCGTAAACATTCAAAACACGTATCTTATATCATTGGAAAGGTAATTTAACAAGGAATACAACTAAACACTTTTCATCAAACAAAAACATCATTTACAATAATCGAATTCTCGTCGATTGATCATTTAAAGCTCGTTATCAAGGTTTCAAGTTCGTAAAACGCATAAGATGATTCGGGAACTTACTACACACATATAATATGTCGTTTCGTAGATAATTATACATACAATACTACTAAACACTTACAAACAACATTGCAAGGCTTTTAATGCATCAAAAATCACATTCAAGGCTACCAAACCCTAACCAAAAATCATAAAATCCTTAATAATGTTAATGAGGCTTTTCCAAGTCAACTTACATACCAATTGAAGCTAGTGATGCTAGTAACACATTTAATACATGTACTTTTAACATCTAACAACATATGATCCACCAAAACTCAAGATTAAGCACACTCATTTCAAGTTTAAGCTAGTTACATCAAAATGACAAGAACAAGTATAAAAATCATATATTCATGTTAGACTTGAGCCATAGACACTAATTAACACTTCTGTGACAACCCGGGAATTTCCGACTAAATTTAAACTTAATCTTTAATATTTTCGAGACGATAAACAACGTTTGTTAAACTAAACCTCCAAATTTTTGAGCTGTTTCAATTAGCTTTGACTAATTCCGATGATTCACGAACAAGCGATTATAAAAAGATATGTAAATATATATGTGTGTTGATAATGCTAAAAACGAACATATATTTCATAGCATTATCCCTCAAGAAAGACAAGCTTTTAGTTGCAATTGTTCTATTTACAAGTGATATTCGTTTAAATAATAAAAGGTGAAGACAAAAGACAGATTCGACGAATTGAAGACGCAAACGACCAAAAAGCTCAAAAGTACAAAGTACAATCAAAGATGTTCCAATTATTGATAAGAAACGTCTCAGAATTACAAGAGTACAAGATTCAAAACGCAAAGTACAAGATATTAAATTGTACGCAAGGACGTTCGAAAATCCGGAACCGGGACCAGAGTCAACTCTCAACGCTCGACGCAACGGACTAAAAATTACAAGTCAACGGAGTACAAGAATATAATATAATATATATAATTAAATTTAATTATATATATTATATTATATAATAAATAAATAAGCAGCCCACGTTTTTAAAGACTTTTGAGCCTCCCCAGCTGGCCATGCGATCGCATGGCCTTGAAGGGCAAAGCTCATGCGATCGCATGAGGCCCTTTTCCAGCCCACATGCCTATAAATTCGCGTGTTTGATTCATCATAATCATCATATATCCATCCATCCAACTCTCAACGTATATATATATATTTATAATTTTAATTTTAATTCTAATAATAAAGGTATGTTAGCGCATATTGTAAGGGTGTAAGTTGAAATTCTGTCTGTGTAACGCTACGCTATTTTTAATCATTGTAAGTTATGTTCAACCTTTTTAATTTAATGTCTCGTAGCTAAATTATTATTATGCTTATTTAAGCCAAAGTAATCATGATGTTGGGCTAATTACTAAAATTGGGTAATTGGACTTTGTACCATAATTGGGGTTTGGACAAAAGAACGACACTTGTGGAAATTAAACTATGGGCTATTAATGGGCTTTATATTTGTTTAACTAAATGATAATTTGTTAATTTTAATATAAAGATTTACAATTGGACGTCCCTATAAATAACCATATACACTCGATCGGACACGATGGGCGGGATATTTATAAGTACTAATAATCGTTCATTTAACCGGATACGGGAATGGATTAATAGTCTAGGGAATTATTAAAATAGGGGTGAAATTATGTACAAGGACACTTGGCATAATTGATAACAAAGTATTAAAACCTTGGGTTACACGCAGTCGATATCCTGGTGTAATTATTAAACAAAGTATTAAGACCTTGTTACAGTTTAAGTCCCCAATTAATTGGAATATTTGACTTCGGGTATAAGGATAATTTGACGAGGACACTCGCACTTTATATTTATGACTGATGGACTGTTATGGACAAAAACCAGACGGACATATTAAATAATCCAGGACAAAGGACAATTAACCCATGGGCATAAAACTAAAATCAACACGTCAAACATCATGATTACGGAAGTTTAAATAAGCATAATTCCTTTATTTTCATATTTAATTGCACTTTTAATTATCGCACTTTTATTTATTGTCATTGTATTTAATTTCACTTTTAATTATTGTACTTTTTAATTATCGCAAGTTTATTTTATCGCAATTTTATTTATCGCAATTTCATTATTGTTATTTACTTTACGCTTTAAATTAAGTCTTTTATTTATTTAATATTTTACATTAGGTTTTAACTGCGACTAAGTTTTAAAAATCGACAAACCGGTCATTAAACGGTAAAAACCCCCTTTTTATAATAATAATATTACTTATATATATTTGTATTTTTATAAATTAAAACTAATATAGCGTTAAGCTTTGTTTAAAAGATTCCCTGTGGAACGTGAAATGTCCCGTTCTTATTGATTAAAAACGTTCCATATTAATTGATTTCGTTGCGAGGTTTTGACCTCTATATGAGACGTTTTTCAAAGACTGCATTCATTTTTAAAACAAACCATAACCTTTATTTCATAAATAAAGGTTTAAAAAGCTTTACGTAGATTATCAAATAATGATAATCTAAAATATCCTGTTTACACACGACCATTACATAATGGTTTACAATACAAATATGTTACATCGAAATCAGTTTCTTGAATGCAGTTTTTACACAATATCATACAAACATGGACTCCAAATCTTGTCCTTATTTTAGTATGCAATAGCGGAAGCTCTTAGTATTCACTTGAGAATAAACATGCTTTAAACGTCAACAAAAATGTTGGTGAGTTATAGGTTTAACCTATATATATCAAATCGTAACAATAGACCACAAGATTTCATATTTCAATACACATCCCATACATAGAGATAAAAATCATTCATATGGTGAACACCTGGTAACCGACATTAACAAGATGCATATATAAGAATATCCCCATCATTCCGGGACACCCTTCGGATATGATATAAATTTCGAAGTACTAAAGCATCCGGTACTTTGGATGGGGTTTGTTAGGCCCAATAGATCTATCTTTAGGATTCGCGTCAATTAGGGTGTCTGTTCCCTAATTCTTAGATTACCAGACTTAATAAAAAGGGGCATATTCGATTTCGATAATTTAACCATAGAATGTAGTTTCACGTACTTGTGTCTATTTTGTAAATCATTTATAAAACCTGCATGTATTCTCATCCCAAAAATATTAGATTTTAAAAGTGGGACTATAACTCACTTTCACAGATTTTTACTTCGTCGGGAAGTAAGACTTGGCCACTGGTTGATTCACGAACCTATAACAATATATACATATATATCAAAGTATGTTCAAAATATATTTACAATACTTTTAATACATTTTGATGTTTTAAGTTTATTAAGTCAGCTGTCCTCGTTAGTAACCTACAACTAGTTGTCCACAGTTAGATGTACAGAAATAAATCGATAAATATTATCTTGAATCAATCCACGACCCAGTGTATACGTATCTCAGTATTGATCACAACTCAAACTATATATATTTTGGAATCAACCTCAACCCTGTATAGCTAACTCCAACATTCACATATAGAGTGTCTATGGTTGTTCCGAAATATATATAGATGTGTCGACATGATAGGTCGAAACATTGTATACGGGTCTTTCTGTGCCTCTGCCGCATTAATATTGAAAACTCTTCCGCGGCCTTGTCCATTCGTGTTCTCCTGGTTCGGGCAATTTCTAATAATGTGGCCCGATTTTCCACATTTATAACAAACTACATTGGCATAACTTGCTCTGACACTACTTGCTCTGCCATTACTCGTTCCGACACCATCTGTTCCTTTCGTTCTATTAACCCCTGGTCCGTAGACCTCACACTTCGCCGCGCTATGACCATTTCTTTTACACTTGTTGCAAAATTTGGTGCAGAACCCCGAGTGATACTTTTCACACCTTTGGCATAGCTGCTTCTGATTGTTGTTGTTGTTGTTGTTGCGATTATTATTGTTGTTGGGATGATTGTTGTAGTTGTTGTTGTTGTTGTTGTTGTTGTTGTTGTTGTTGGGCCGTTTGTTGTAGTTGCGATTGATGTTGCGATTGTTGGGATAATTGTTGCGATTATTATTGTAATTGCTGTTGTTGTTGTATTGGTGATTCTTATCACCGTTTTCCTCCCACTTTCTTTTGACTTGCTTCACATTGGCCTCTTCAGCAGTCTGTTCTTTAATTCTTTCTTCAATCTGGTTCACTAGTTTGTGAGCCATTCTACATGCCTGTTGTATGGAGGCGGGCTCGTGTGAACTTATATCTTCTTGGATTCTTTCCGGTAATCCTTTCACAAACGCGTCGATCTTCTCTTCCTCATCTTCGAACGCTCCCGGACACAATAGGCATAATTCCGTGAATCGTCTTTCGTACGTGGTAATATCAAATCCTTGGGTTCGTAACCCTCTAAGTTCTGTCTTGAGCTTATTGACCTCAGTTCTGGGACGGTACTTCTCGTTCATCAAGTGCTTGAATGCTGACCACGGTAGTGCGTACGCATCATCTTGTCCCACTTGCTCTAGATAGGTATTCCACCATGTTAACGCAGAACCTATGAAGGTATGCGTAGCGTACTTCACTTTGTCCTCTTCAGTACACTTACTTATGGCAAACACTGATTCGATCTTCTCGGTCCACCGTTTCAATCCGATCGGTCCTTCGGTTCTATCAAATTCCAAAGGTTTGCAGGCAGTGAATTCTTTGTAGGTGCATCCTACACGATTTCCTGTACTGCTAGATCCAAGGTTATTGTTGGTATGTAGCGCAGCCTGTACTGCGGCTATGTTTGAAGCTAGAAAAGTACGGAATTCCATTTCATTCATATTTACGGTGTGTCGAGTAGTCGGTGCCATTTCCTTCAAAAAAGTCAAATGGAACAAGTTAATCATACAGAATATTAAGAGTAGTTAATAGTATTTCGTAGCATAATATGAACTCATTTATAAAAGCTTTTTCTTCATATTAGCGTTTTATAAGTTTAAATTCGGGTAGTACCTACCCGTTAAGTTCATACTTAGTAGCTAATATACAATTCAACTACTACAATTCTATATGAAAAACTGATTATAATAATATTTCACGTTCAAACTTTTATACAATATTTTACAAACTTACAATACCGCTTATTTTACATAAAGCATGAAATATAGCACACAATAACTTTGATACAAGATAGTTGTGAAGATAATTCTAGCTAGTACACAAGTCGTTCAGCAAAGGCAATAAAGACACGTAATTCATACGTCCAGAAACAAGTCATGCATTCTGGTTTTACTAGGACTACTTCCCATCCTTGGTCTTGTGGAACATAACCGTTATGGCCGTTGATAAGACAGCGTGTTGTAACGTCATCAAAGGGACGAGGGTTACGTAATGACCAACAGTCTCGTAATAACCTAAAAACCTCATTTCTTACCCCAATTACCGACTCCGTCACTTGTGGGAACGTTTTGTTTAATAGTTGTAGCCCGATGTTCTTTTTCTCACTTTGGTGAGAAGCGAACATTACTAGCCCATAAGCATAGCATGCTTCTTTATGTTGCATGTTAGCCACTTTTTCTAAATCATGAAGTCCTATATTCGGATACATTGAGTCAAAATAATTTCTTAACCCGTTGCGTAAAATAGCATTTGGGTTCCCCGCAATATATGCGTCAAAGTAAACACATCGTAACTTATGGGTTTCCCAATGTGATATCCCCCATCTTTCAAACAAAAGTCTCTTATAAAGCTTGACATTCTTGGAACGTTCTTCGAATGTCTTACAAACTTTCTCCGTAAATAGTTGTGCCGAAGAATTCTGACCGACTCTAAACAAGATTTCATCAATCATGTCTCCGGGTAGGTCTCTTAAAATATCGGGTTGTCTATCAATTTTGTGTTTTTTACTTTAAATAGACAAGAGTTAGATTCATAAAAAAAAATACTTATTAATACAAGCAATTTTTTTACATATATCATAAAGCATAAGCACACTATATTACATATATTACACCACACGAATACAACTATCTTATTCCGACTCGTTCGTTTCTTCTTCTTCGGTTTTGGTTCGTTTTGCCAAGTTTCTAGGGATATATGATGTTTCCCTAATACTAGCTGTCGTTTTCCACAACGGTTTAGAAAAACCTGGTGGTTTAGAGGTTCCCGGGTCATTGTTACAACTTAAGGACTTCGGGGGTTGATGATACATATAAAGTTCATCGGGGTTGAAATTAGATTTCTCTATTTTTATGCCCTTTCCCTTATTATTTTCTTTTGCCTTTTTAAATTCAGTTGAGGTAATTTCTATAACATCATCGGAATTCTCGTCGGAATCCGATTCATCGGAGAATTGGTAATCCTCCCAATATTTTGCTTCCTTGGCGGAAACACCATTGACCATAATTAACCTTGGTCGATTGGTTGAGGATTTTCTTTTACTTAACTCTTTTATTATTTCCCCCACCGGTTCTATTTCCTCCTCCGGTTCCTCCTCTTCCGGTTCTGATTCTTCTTCCAGTTCTGATTCTTCTTCCGGTTCTTCTTCAGGAACTTGTGAATCAGTCCAATATATATTCGACTCTTCGTTATTATTAGGTGAGTCAATGGGATTTGTGCTAGAGGTAGACATCTATCACACAATATCAAACATGTTAAGAGATTAATATATCACATAATATATACATGTTAATAATATATAGTTTCCAACAAAAATGTTAAGCAATCATTTTTAAAGAAAACACGGTCGAAGTCCAGACTAACTAATGTATCCTAACAAACTCGATAAGACACACTAATGCAAATTTTCTGGTTCTCTAAGTCCAACGCTCGGATACCAACTGAAATGTCCCGTTCTTATTGATTAAAAACGTTCCATATTAATTGATTTCGTTGCGAGGTTTTGACCTCTATATGAGACATTTTTCAAAGACTGCATTCATTTTTAAAACAAACCATAACCTTTATTTCATAAATAAAGGTTTAAAAAGCTTTACGTAGATTATCAAATAATGATAATCTAAAATATCCTGTTTACACACGACCATTACATAATGGTTTACAATACAAATATGTTACATCGAAATCAGTTTCTTGAATGCAGTTTTTACACAATATCATACAAACATGGACTCCAAATCTTGTCCTTATTTTAGTATGCAATAGCGGAAGCTCTTAGTATTCACCTGAGAATAAACATGCTTTAAACGTCAACAAAAATGTTGGTGAGTTATAGGTTTAACCTATATATATCAAATCGTAACAATAGACCACAAGATTTCATATTTCAATACACATCCCATACATAGAGATAAAAATCATTCATATGGTGAACACCTGGTAACCGACATTAACAAGATGCATATATAAGAATATCCCCATCATTCCGGGACACCCTTCGGATATGATATAAATTTCGAAGTACTAAAGCATCCGGTACTTTGGATGGGGTTTGTTAGGCCCAATAGATCTATCTTTAGGATTCTCGTCAATTAGGGTGTCTGTTCCCTAATTCTTAGATTACCAGACTTAATAAAAAGGGGCATATTCGATTTCGATAATTTAACCATAGAATGTAGTTTCACGTACTTGTGTCTATTTTGTAAATCATTTATAAAACCTGCATGTATTCTCATCCCAAAAATATTAGATTTTAAAAGTGGGACTATAACTCACTTTCACAGATTTTTACTTCGTCGGGAAGTAAGACTTGGCCACTGGTTAATTCACGAACCTATAACAATATATACATATATATCAAAGTATGTTCAAAATATATTTACAATACTTTTAATACATTTTGATGTTTTAAGTTTATTAAGTCAGCTGTCCTCGTTAGTAACCTACAACTAGTTGTCCACAGTTAGATGTACAGAAATAAATCGATAAATATTATCTTGAATCAATCCACGACCCAGTGTATACGTATCTCAGTATTGATCACAACTCAAACTATATATATTTTGGAATCAACCTCAATCCTGTATAGCTAACTCCAACATTCACATATAGAGTGTCTATGGTTGTTCCGAAATATATATAGATGTGTCGACATGATAGGTCGAAACATTGTATACGTGTCTATGGTATCTCAAGATTACATAATATACAATACAAGTTGATTAAGTTATGGTTGGAATAGATTTGTTACCAATTTTCACGTAGCTAAAATGAGAAAAATTATCCAATCTTGTTTTACCCATAACTTCTTCATTTTAAATCCGTTTTGAGTGAATCAAATTGCTATGGTTTCATATTGAACTCTATTTTATGAATCTAAACAGAAAAAGTATAGGTTTATAGTCGGAAAAATAAGTTATAAGTCGTTTTTCTAAAGGTAGTCATTTCAGTCGAAAGAACGACGTCTAGATGACCATTTTAGAAAACATACTTCCACTTTGAGTTTAACCATAATTTTTGGATATAGTTTCATGTTCATAATAAAAATCATTTTCCCATAATAACAACTTTTAAATCAAAGTTTATCATAGTTTTTAATTAACTAACCCAAAACAGCCCGCGGTGTTACTACGACGGCGTAAATCCGGTTTTACGGCGTTTTTCGTGTTTTCAGGTTTTAAATCATTAAGTTAGCATATCATATAGATATAGAACATGTGTTTAGTTGATTTTAAAAGTCAAGTTAGAAGGATTAACTTTTATTTTCGAACAAGTTTAGAATTAACTAAACTATGTTCTAATGATTACAAGTTTAAACCTTCGAATAAGATAGCTTTATATGTATGAATCGAATGATGTTATGAACATCATTACTACCTCAAGTTCCTTGGATAAACCTACTGGAAATGAGAAAAATAGATCTAGCTTCAAAGGATCTTTGGATGGCTTGAAAGTTCTTGAAGCAGAATCATGACACGAAAACAATTTCAAGTAAGATTTCCACTCGAAATAAGATTGTTATAGTTATAGAAATTGAATTAAAGTTTGAATATGATTATTACCTTGTATTAGAAAGATAACCTACTGTAAGTAACAAAGGTTTCTTGATCTTGGATGATTACTTGGAATGGATTTAGAAAACTTGGAAGTAAACTTGCAATCTTGGAAGTATTCTTGATTTTATGAAACTAGAACTTTTGGAATTTATGAAGAACACTTAGAAATTGAAGATAGAACTTGAGAGAGATCAATTAGATGAAGAAAATTGAAGAATGAAAGTGTTTGTAGGTGTTTTTGGTCGTTGGTGTATGGATTAGATATAAAGGATATGTAATTTTGTTTTCATGTAAATAAGTCATGAATGATTACTCATATTTTTGTAATTTTATGAGATATTTCATGCTAGTTGCCAAATGATGGTTCCCACATGTGTTAGGTGACTCACACGGGCTGCTAAGAGCTGATCATTGGAGTGTATATACCAATAGTACATACATCTAAAAGTTGTGTATTGTACGAGTACGAATACGGGTGCATACGAGTAGAATTGTTGATGAAACTGAACGAGGATGTAATTGTAAGCATTTTTGTTAAGTAGAAGTATTTTGATAAGTGTCTTGAAGTCTTTCAAAAGTGTATGAATACATATTAAAACACTACATGTATATACATTTTAACTGAGTCGTTAAGTCATCGTTAGTCGTTACATGTAAGTGTTGTTTTGAAACCTTTAGGTTAACGATCTCGTTAAGTGTTGTTAACCCAATGTTTATAATATCAAATGAGATTTTAAATTATTATATTATCATGATATTATGATGTATAAATATCTCTTAATATGATATATATACATTAAATGTCGTTACAACGATAATCGTTACATATATGTCTCGTTTCAAAATCATTAAGTTAGTAGTCTTGTTTTTACATATGTAGTTCATTGTTAATATACTTAATGATATGTTTACTTATCATAATATCATGTTAACTATATATATATATCCATATATATGTCATCATATAGTTTTTACAAGTTTTAACGTTCGTGAATCACCGGTCAACTTGGGTGGTCAATTGTCTATATGAAACCTATTTCAATTAATCAAGTCTTAACAAGTTTGATTACTTAACATGTTGGAAACACTTAATCATGTAAATAACAATTTCATTTAATATATATATAAACATGGAAAAGTTCGGGTCACTACAGTACCTACCTGTTAAATAAATTTCGTCCCGAAATTTTAAGCAGTTGGAGGTGTTGACGTATCTTCTGGAAATAAATGCGGGTATTTCTTCTTCATCTGATCTTCACGCTCCCAGGTGAACTCGGGTCCTCTACGAGCATTCCATCGAACCTTAACAATCGGTATCTTGTTTTGTTTAAGTCTCTTAACCTCACGATCCATTATTTCGACGGGTTCTTCAATGAATTGAAGTTTTTCATTGATTTGGATTTCGTCTAATGGAATAGTGAGATCTTCTTTAGGAAAACATTTCTTCAAATTTGAGACGTGGAAAGTGTTATGTACAGCCGCGAGTTGTTGAGGTAGCTCCAGTTGGTAAGCTACTGGTCCGACACGATCTATAATCTTGAATGGTCCGATATACCTTGGATTTAATTTCCCTCGTTTACCAAATCGAACAACACCTTTCCAAGGTGCAACTTTAAGCATGATCATCTCTCCAATTTCAAATTCTATATCTTTTCTTTTAATGTCAGCGTAGCTCTTTTGTCGACTTTGGGCAGTTTTCAACCGTTGTTGAATTTGGATGATCTTCTCGGTAGTTTCTTGTATTTTCTCTGGACTCGTAATCTGTCTATCCCCCACTTCACTCCAACAAATCGGAGACCTGCACTTTCTACCATAAAGTGCTTCAAACGGCGCCATCTCAATGCTTGAATGGTAGCTGTTGTTGTAGGAAAATTCTGCTAACGGTAGATGTCGATCCCAACTGTTTCCGAAATCAATAACACATGCTCGTAGCATGTCTTCAAGCGTTTGTATCGTCCTTTCGCTCTGCCCATCAGTTTGTGGATGATAGGAAGTACTCATGTCTAGACGAGTTCCTAATGCTTGCTGTAATGTCTGCCAGAATCTTGAAATAAATCTGCCATCCCTATCAGAGATAATAGAGATTGGTATTCCATGTCTGGAGACGACTTCCTTCAAATACAGTCGTGCTAACTTCTCCATCTTGTCATCTTCTCTTATTGGCAGGAAGTGTGCTGATTTGGTGAGACGATCAACTATTACCCAAATAGTATCAAAACCACTTGCAGTCCTTGGCAATTTAGTGATGAAATCCATGGTAATGTTTTCCCATTTCCATTCCGGGATTTCGGGTTGTTGAAGTAGACCTGATGGTTTCTGATGCTCAGCTTTGACCTTAGAACACGTCAAACATTCTCCTACGTTTTTAGCAACATCGGCTTTCATACCCGGCCACCAAAAATGTTTCTTGAGATCCTTGTACATCTTCCCCGTTTCAGGATGTATTGAGTATCTGGTTTTATGAGCTTCTCTAAGTACCATTTTTCTCATATCTCCAAATTTTGGTACCCAAATCCTTTCAGCCCTATACCAGGCTCCATCTTCCCGAATATTAAGATGCTTCTCCGATCCTTTAGGTATTTCATCCTTTAAATTTCCCTCTTTTAAAACTCCTTGTTACGCCTCCTTTATTTGAGTAGTAAGGTTATTATGAATCATTATATTCATAGATTTTACTCGAATGGGTTCTCTGTCCTTCTTGCTCAAGGCATCGGCTACCACATTTGCCTTCCCCGGGTGGTAACGAATCTCAAAGTCGTAATCATTCAACAATTCAATCCACCTACGCTGCCTCATATTCAGTTGTTTCTGATTAAATATGTGTTGAAGACTTTTGTGGTCGGTATATATAATACTTTTGACCCCATATAAGTAGTGCCTCCAAGTCTTTAATGCAAAAACAATCGCGCCTAATTCCAAATCATGCGTCGTATAATTTTGTTCGTGAATCTTCAATTGTCTAGACGCATAAGCAATCACCTTCGTTCGTTGCATTAATACACGACCGAGACCTTGCTTTGATGCGTCACACGACCGAGACCTTGCTTTGATGCGTCACAATAAATCACAAAATCATCATTCCCTTCAGGCAATGACAATATAGGTGCCGTAGTTAGCTTTTTCTTCAATAACTGAAACGCTTTCTCTTGTTCATCATTCCATTCAAATTTCTTCCCTTTATGCGTTAATGCAGTCAAGGGTTTTGCTATTCTGGAAAATTCTTGGATGAACCTTCTGTAGTAACCAGCTAGTCCTAAAAACTGGCGTATGTGTTTCGGTGTTTTCGGGGTTTCCCACTTTTCAACAGTTTCTATCTTTGCCGGATCCACCTTAATACCTTCTTTGTTCACTATGTGACCTAGGAATTAAACTTCTTCCAACCAAAATGCACACTTTGAAAACATAGCGTACAATTCTTCCTTTCTCAATACTTCTAACACCTTTCTCAAATGTTCACCGTGTTCTTGGTCATTCTTTGAGTAAATAAGTATGTCATCAATGAAAACAATGACAAACTTGTCAAGGTATGGTCCACACACTCGGTCCATAAGGTCCATGAACACAGCTGGTGCATTAGTTAAACCAAACGGCATGACCATAAACTCGTAATGACCGTAACGTGTTCTGAAAGCAGTCTTTGGAATATCATCTTCTTTCACCCGCATTTGATGATACCCGGAACGTAAGTCAATCTTTGAATAAACAGACGAGCCTTGTAGTTGATCAAATAAGTCATCGATTCTCGGTAGTGGGTTCCGGTTCTTGATGGTAAGTTTGTTCAACTCTCGGTAGTCGATACACAACCTGAATGTACCATCTTTCTTCTTGACAAACAAAACAGGAGCTCCCCACGGTGATGTGCTTGGTCGAATGAAACCACGCTCTAAAAGTTCTTGTAATTTACTTTGCAGTTCTTTCATCTCGCTGGGTGCGAGTCTCTAAGGAGCATGAGCTATTGGTGCAGCTCCTGGTACAAGATCTATTTGAAATTCAACGGATCGATGTGGAGGTAATCTCGGTAATTCTTTCGGAAATACATCGGGGAATTCTTTTGCAATGGGAACATCATTGATGCTCTTTTCTTCAGTTTGTACTTTCTCGACGTGTGCTAGAACAGCATAGCAACCTTTTCTTATTAGTTTTTGTGCCTTCAAATTACTAATAAGATGTAGCTTCGTGTTGCCCTTTTCTCCGTACACCATTAAGGGTTTTCCTTTTTCTCGTATAATGCGAATTGCATTTTTGTAACAAACGATCTCTGCTTTCACTTCTATCAACCAGTCCATACCGATTATCACATCAAAACTCCCTAACTCTACTGGTATCAAATCAATCTTAAATGTTTCGCTAACCAGTTTAATTTCTCGATTCCGACATATATTGTCTGCTGAAATTAATTTACCATTTGCTAATTCGAGTAAAAATTTACTATCCAAAGGCGTCAATGGACAACTTAATTTAGCACAAAAATCTCTACTCATATAGCTTCTATCCGCACCCGAATCAAATAAAACGTAAGCAGATTTATTGTCAATAAGAAACGTACCCGTAACAAGCTCCGGGTCTTTCTGTGCCTCTGCTGCATTAATATTGAAAACTCTTCCGCGGCCTTGTCCATTCGTGTTCTCCTGGTTCGGGCAATTTCTAATAATGTGGCCCGATTTTCCACATTTATAACAAACTACATTGGCATAACTTGCTCCGACACTACTTGCTCTGCCATTACTCGTTCCGACACCATTTGTTCCTTTCGTTCTATTAACCCCTGGTCCGTAGACCTCACACTTCGCCGCGCTATGACCATTTCTTTTACACTTGTTGCAAAATTTGGTGCAGAACCCCGAGTGATACTTTTCACACCTTTGGCATAGCTGCTTCTGATTGTTGTTGTTGTTGCGGTTATTATTGTTGTTGGGATGATTGTTGTAGTTGCTGTTGTTGTTGTTGTTGTTGTTGTTGGGCCGTTTGTTGTAGTTGCGATTGATGTTGCGATTGTTGGGATAATTGTTGCGATTATTATTGTAATTGCTGTTGTTGTTGTATTGGTGATTCTTATCACCGTTTTCCTCCCACTTTCTTTTGACTTGCTTCACATTGGCCTCTTCAGCAGTCTGTTCTTTAATTCTTTCTTCAATCTGGTTCACTAGTTTGTGAGCCATTCTACATGCCTGTTGTATGGAGGCGGGCTCGTGTGAACTTATATCTTCTTGGATTCTTTCCGGTAATCCTTTCACAAACGCGTCGATCTTCTCTTCCTCATCTTCGAACGCTCCCGGACACAATAGGCATAATTCCGTGAATCGTCTTTCGTACGTGGTAATATCAAATCCTTGGGTTCGTAACCCTCTAAGTTCTGTCTTGAGCTTATTGACCTCGGTTCTGGGACGGTACTTCTCGTTCATCAAGTGCTTGAATGCTGACCACGGTAGTGCGTACGCATCATCTTGTCCCACTTGCTCTAGATAGGTATTCCACCATGTTAACGCAGAACCTGTGAAGGTATGCGTAGCGTACTTCACTTTGTCCTCTTCAGTACACTTACTTATGGCAAACACTGATTCGACCTTCTCGGTCCACCGTTTCAATCTGATCGGTCCTTCGGTTCTATCAAATTCCAAAGGTTTGCAGGCAGTGAATTCTTTGTAGGTGCATCCTACACGATTTCCTGTACTGCTAGATCCAAGGTTATTGTTGGTATGTAGCGCAGCCTGTACTGCGGCTATGTTTGAAGCTAGAAAAGTACGGAATTCCATTTCATTCATATTCACGGTGTGTCGAGTAGTCGGTGCCATTTCCTTCAAAATAGTCAAATGGAACAAGTTAATCATACAGAATATTAAGAGTAGTTAATAGTATTTCGTAGCATAATATGAACTCATTTATAAAAGCTTTTTCTTCATATTAGCGTTTTATAAGTTTAAATTTGGGTAGTACCTACCCGTTAAGTTCATACTTAGTAGCTAATATACAATTCAACTACTACAATTCTATATGAAAAACTGATTATAATAATATTTCACGTTCAAACTTTTATACAATATTTTACAAACTTACAATACCGCTTATTTTACATAAAGCATGAAATATAGCACACAATAACTTTGATACAAGATAGTTGTGAAGATAATTCTAGCTAGTACACAAGTCGTTCAGCAAAGGCAATAAAGACACGTAATTCATACGTCCAGAAACAAGTCATGCATTCTGGTTTTACTAGGACTACTTCCCATCCTTGGTCTTGTGAAACATAACCGTTATGGCCGTTGATAAGACAGCGTGTTGTAACGTCGTCAAAGGGACGAGGGTTACGTAATGACCAACAGTCTCGTAATAACCTAAAAACCTCATTTCTTACCCCAATTACCGACTCCGTCACTTGTGGGAACGTTTTGTTTAATAGTTGTAGCCCGATGTTCTTTTTCTCACTTTGGTGAGAAGCGAACATTACTAACCCGTAAGCATAGCATGCTTCTTTATGTTGCATGTTAGCCACTTTTTCTAAATCATGAAGTCCTATATTCGGATACATTGAGTCAAAATAATTTCTTAACCCGTTGCGTAAAATAGCATTTGGGTTCCCCGCAATATATGCGTCAAAGTAAACACATCGTAACTTATGGGTTTCCCAATGTGATATCCCCCATCTTTCAAACAAAAGTCTCTTATAAAGCTTGACATTCTTGGAACGTTCTTCGAATGTCTTACAAACTTTCTCCGTAAATAGTTGTGCCGAAGAATTCTGACCGACTCTAAACAAGATTTCATCAATCATGTCTCCGGGTAGGTCTCTTAAAATATCGGGTTGTCTATCAATTTTGTGTTTTTTACTTTAAATAGACAAGAGTTAGATTCATAAAAAAAAATACTTATTAATACAAGCAATTTTTTTACATATATCATAAAGCATAAGCACACTATATTACATATATTACACCACACGAATACAACTATCTTATTCCGACTCGCTCGTTTCTTCTTCTTCGGTTTTGGTTCGTTTTGCCAAGTTTCTAGGGATATATGATGTTCCCCTAATACTAGCTGTCGTTTTCCACAACGGTTTAGAAAAACCTGGTGGTTTAGAGGTTCCCGGGTCATTGTTATAACTTAAGGACTTCGGGGGTTGATGATACATATAAAGTTCATCGGGGTTGGAATTAGATTTCTCTATTTTATGCCCTTTCCCTTATTATTTTCTTTTGCCTTTTTAAATTCAGTTGGGGTAATTTCTATAACATCATCGGAATTCTCGTCGGAATCCGATTCATCGGAGAATTGGTAATCCTCCCAATATTTTGCTTCCTTGGCGGAAACACCATTGACCATAATTAACCTTGGTCGGTTGGTTGAGGATTTTCTTTTACTTAACTCTTTTATTATTTCCCCCACCGGTTCTATTTCCTCCTGCGGTTCCTCCTCTTCCGGTTCTGATTCTTCTTCCAGTTCTGATTCTTCTTCCGGTTCTTCTTCGGGAACTTGTGAATCAGTCCAATATATATTCGACTCTTCGTTATTATTAGGTGAGTCAATGGGATTTGTGCTAGAGGTAGACATCTATCACACAATATCAAACATGTTAAGAGATTAATATATCACATAATATATACATGTTAATAATATATAGTTTCCAACAAAAATGTTAAGCAATCATTTTTAAAGAAAACACGGTCGAAGTCCAGACTCACTAATGCATCCTAACAAACTCGATAAGACACACTAATGCAAATTTTCTGGTTCTCTAAGACCAACGCTCGGATACCAACTGAAATGTCCCGTTCTTATTGATTAAAAACGTTCCATATTAATTGATTTCGTTGCGAGGTTTTGACCTCTATATGAGACGTTTTTCAAAGACTGCATTCATTTTTAAAACAAACCATAACCTTTATTTCATAAATAAAGGTTTAAAAAGCTTTACGTAGATTATCAAATAATGATAATCTAAAATATCCTGTTTACACACGACCATTACATAATGGTTTACAATACAAATATGTTACATCGAAATCAGTTTCTTGAATGCAGTTTTTACACAATATCATACAAACATGGACTCCAAATCTTGTCCTTATTTTAGTATGCAATAGCGGAAGCTCTTAGTATTCACCTGAGAATAAACATGCTTTAAACGTCAACAAAAATGTTGGTGAGTTATAGGTTTAACCTATATATATCAAATCGTAACAATAGACCACAAGATTTCATATTTCAATACACATCCCATACATAGAGATAAAAATCATTCATATGGTGAACACCTGGTAACCGACATTTACAAGATGCATATATAAGAATATCCCCATCATTCCGGGACACCCTTCGGATATGATATAAATTTCGAAGTACTAAAGCATCCGGTACTTTGGATGGGGTTTGTTAGGCCCAATAGATCTATCTTTAGGATTCGCGTCAATTAGGGTGTCTGTTCTCTAATTCTTAGATTACCAGACTTAATAAAAAGGGGCATATTCGATTTCGATAATTTAACCATAGAATGTAGTTTCACGTACTTGTGTCTATTTTGTAAATCATTTATAAAACCTGCATGTATTCTCATCCCAAAAATATTAGATTTTAAAAGTGGGACTATAACTCACTTTCACAGATTTTTACTTCGTCGGGAAGTAAGACTTGGCCACTGGTTGATTCACGAACCTATAACAATATATACATATATATCAAAGTATGTTCAAAATATATTTACAATACTTTTAATACATTTTGATGTTTTAAGTTTATTAAGTCAGCTGTCCTCGTTAGTAACCTACAACTAGTTGTCCACAGTTAGATGTACAGAAATAAATCGATAAATATTATCTTGAATCAATCCACGACCCAGTGTATACGTATCTCAGTATTGATCACAACTCAAACTATATATATTTTGGAATCAACCTCAACCCTGTATAGCTAACTCCAACATTCACATATAGAGTGTCTATGGTTGTTCCGAAATATATATAGATGTGTCGACATGATAGGTCGAAACATTGTATACGTGTCTATGGTATCTCAAGATTACATAATATACAATACAAGTTGATTAAGTTATGGTTGGAATAGATTTGTTACCAATTTTCACGTAGCTAAAATGAGAAAAATTATCCAATCTTGTTTTACCCATAACTTCTTCATTTTAAATCCGTTTTGAGTGAATCAAATTGCTATGGTTTCATATTGAACTCTATTTTATGAATCTAAATAGAAAAAGTATAGGTTTATAGTCAGAAAAATAAGTTACAAGTCGTTTTTCTAAAGGTAGTCATTTCAGTCGAAAGAACGACGTCTAGATGACCATTTTAGAAAACATACTTCCACTTTGAGTTTAACCATAATTTTTGGATATAGTTTCATGTTCATAATAAAAATAATTTTCTCAGAATAACAACTTTTAAATCAAAGTTTATCATAGTTTTTAATTAACTAACCCAAAACAGCCCGCGGTGTTACTACGACGGCGTAAATCCGGTTTTACGGTGTTTTTCGTGTTTCCAGGTTTTAAATCATTAAGTTAGCATATAGTATAGATATAGAACATGTGTTTAGTTGATTTTAAAAGTCAAGTTAGAAGGATTAACTTTTATTTGCGAACAAGTTTAGAATTAACTAAACTATGTTCTAGTGATTACAAGTTTAAACCTTCGAATAAGATAGCTTTATATGTATGAATCGAATGATGTTATGAACATCATTACTACCTCAAGCTCCTTGGATAAACCTACTGGAAATGAGAAAAATAGATCTAGCTTCAAAGGATCTTTGGATGGCTTGAAAGTTCTTGAAGCAGAATCATGACACGAAAACAATTTCAAGTAAGATTTCCACTCGAAATAAGATTGTTATAGTTATAGAAATTGAATTAAAGTTTGAATATGATTATTACCTTGTATTAGAAAGATAACCTACTGTAAGTAACAAAGGTTTCTTGATCTTGGATGATTACTTGGAATGGATTTAGAAAACTTGGAAGTAAACTTGCAATCTTGGAAGTATTCTTGATTTTATGAAACTAGAACTTTTGGAATTTATGAAGAACACTTAGAACTTGAAGATAGAACTTGAGAGAGATCAATTAGATGAAGAAAATTGAAGAATGAAAGTGTTTGTAGGTGTTTTTGGTCGTTGGTGTATGGATTAGATATAAAGGATATGTAATTTTGTTTTCATGTAAATAAGTCATGAATGATTACTCATATTTTTGTAATTTTATGAGATATTTCATGCTAGTTGCCAAATGATGGTTCCCACATGTGTTAGGTGACTCACATGGGCTGCTAAGAGCTGATCATTGGAGTGTATATACCAATAGTACATACATCTAAAAGCTGTGTATTGTACGAGTACGAATACGGGTGCATACGAGTAGAATTGTTGATGAAACTGAACGAGGATGTAATTGTAAGCATTTTTGTTAAGTAGAAGTATTTTGATAAGTGTCTTGAAGTCTTTCAAAAGTGTATGAATACATATTAAAACACTACATGTATATACATTTTAACTGAGTCGTTAAGTCATCGTTAGTCGTTACATGTAAGTGTTGTTTTGAAACCTTTAGGTTAACGATCTCGTTAAGTGTTGTTAACCCAATGTTTATAATATCAAATGAGATTTTAAAATATTATATTATCATGATATTATGATGTATAAATATCTCTTAATATGATATATATACATTAAATGTCGTTACAACGATAATCGTTACATATATGTCTCGTTTCAAAATCATTAAGTTAGTAGTCTTGTTTTTACATATGTAGTTCATTGTTAATATACTTAATGATATGTTTACTTATCATAATATCATGTTAACTATATATATATCCATATATATGTCATCATATAGTTTTTACAAGTTTTAACGTTCGTGAATCACCGGTCAACTTGGGTGGTCAATTGTCTATATGAAACCTATTTCAATTAATCAAGTCTTAACAAGTTTGATTGCTTAACATGTTGGAAACACTTAATCATGTAAATAACAATTTCATTTAATATATATATAAACATGGAAAAGTTCGGGTCACTACAGAACGAACCGGACTTACTAAAAACTACACTACTGTACGATTAGGTACACTGCCTATAAGTGTTGTAGCAAGGTTTAAGTATATCCATTCTATAAATAAATAAATATCTTGTGTAAAATTGTATAGTATTTAATAGTTTTTCCTTGTAAAATATAAGCTATTTCATATACACCTCTACGAACATCAAGTATTTTTGGCGCCGCTGCCGGGGATCAATTTCTGCTTAAACGCCGGAAGCGCAACGCTATATAAAAAAAAGATTTTTATTTTTAAGTTTACTTTTATAAAAAATACGCTTTTGTAAAAATACGTTTTAAATATTCTAAAATATAAAAAGAAAAACAAAAATATAAATATTTTTAAGAGTTTGTTAAATATTTAAGTTTTATAAAGTTTCTTTATTTCTATTTTTAGTTTGTAAAAATATAAGTTTTATTTAATTTATATAAATATATATTATATATATATATATATATATATATATATATATATATATATATATATATTTTAGCAAAACAGAAAAAAAATATAAATAAATTCGAGTCCAGTACTGTAGCAGCCCAGTCACTGGCCCGAAACCCTAGCCCATGCGATCGCATGGCCGGGTAACTTAGGACTCATGCGATTGCATGAGCCCTCCTGACACGCCTGTTTTGACCTATTTCAGCATTAATTACGGGGTATTATTTATTATTATACTTTAACCCTAATTAGGTTATATTTTTATATTATTTAGTTTAGTTTATTTATTATTTGTATTATTTAGTTAAATTAGTTTAATTAATTTATAAAATTAATAGATTTATTAAATAAATAATATAAAAATAATATTTTTATAAAAATTGTACTTTTTACAACTTTTAGTATATTTTTATATTTTGTCCCTTTTTATTCGTTTTAGCGTAATATTTGTATTTTTCGCTCGTATTTAGTTTTAAGATATAGTTTTTGCCATAGTTATTTTTACTTCTAGATTTTTAAGATTTGCCGTAAAATCCCTTAAGTGTTTTTTCTTTAGACTAAGATTTAGGTGCTTTAGAATTTTGAGAAGCTGTTTTTAAGTTTTAGTACCTTTTTAAGTTATTACCATTTGGGATATAGTTTTACTTTTAAGTTTTAATATTTTTAGACGCAACTTTTAATTCTTAGTTTTTAGTTCCTTTTTAAGTTTCAACGCGCTACTTTTTTATTTTTATTTTTCGACGCCTTTTACCTATGTATCAATTATCACTCCAGTTAGTAATCTAAATTTGCAATTTTAATTTTAAGTTAGTAATAATAATAAGGTTGGGTTAGTCGAGTGTTTTAAAAGTTTTATAAGTCAATCTTTTTCTTTCTTATTTCTCCAATTTGAATACCGACGCGCTCTTTTTCTTTCTTATTTCCCGCCATTCTAGTTTTTAGGACATAGAATTTTTCTACTTCTTCTCTAAATTTCTTTAAATTATGAAAATTTATTTTAAGTAGTTAAATTGATAGACATCAAAATTTTCTGGTTCGTAGTAATAGTTGGATTTGTATGTGGACCGGGTTATTGGAGCCAAACAGTACTCAATTATATTGAGACCAAACGAATCCTGCCCCTCTGCTGCATCTTTTAGCTATTCGAAACGTAGGCAAAATCAGAAAAGTCTATTAATTGGATAACTTATATAATTTTTCCTCCTTTTTAAAAACTAATAGGATATTCAGTGAATGCACCGAGCAAAACGTTCACCACCTTTTGTATGTTCACCACCTGTAACTCGATCAAGACATCTAGCAAATATTGTCGCCGTTGATTTTTCTTTAGAATCGTCATCCAGTCGACCAAGTACTCCAATTCAAATTTCCGATAATCCATTTTTTGAACCCGACCTCACAATTGAGAATTCGGATAATATTCAAGGACAATTCATAGATCCTGAACCATTAATCTTTCCTCCGGAACCACCAATCATTCAAACAGAGATTGTTGAGGAACGAACCATTAAATCAGAATCCTCTAATGATTCAGATTCAATAAATTCAATCATGGAAAATCTGGAATCTCTAAGTATAGAAGACCGAATGAGAGCTAAACGCACTGGCCAAGGTCACGCAATTACTCATCCTGACATTAATGCGCCAGATTATGAAATCAAAGGACAAATTCTACACATGGTGACTAATCAATGCCAATTTAGTGGTGCGACGAAGGAAGATCCAAATGAACATCTTCGTACCTTTAATAGGATCTGTACTCTATTTAAAATAAGAGAAGTGGAAGATGAACAGATATATCTCATGTTATTTCCCTGGACTTTAAAGGGAGAAGCCAAAGATTGGTTGGAATAGTTACCTGAAGGGGCGATTGATACATGGGACGTTTTAGTTGAAAAATTTCTTAAACAATTCTTTCCGGCATCTAAAGCCGTAAGACTTCAAGGAGAAATTGTTATGTTCACACAGAAGCCAAATGAAACTCTATATGAGGCCTGAACCAGATTTGAAAAGTTATTGAGAGGATGTCCGCAACATGGTTTAGACACCAGTCAAATAGTACAAATATTCTACCAAGGATGCGACATCACTACAAGGAAAGACATCGATATAGCAGCTGGTGGTTCCATTATGAAGAAAACCGAAACTGACACTTATAAGATTATTGATAACACTGCTTCCCACTCACATGAGTGGCACCAAGAAAAAGATATCGTTAGATCATCTAAAGCAGCTAGAGCCGATTCTAGCCATGACTTAGATTCCATTTCCGCAAAGATAGATGCTGTCGAGAGACGAATGGAAAAGATGACTAAGGATATACACTCAATACGAATTAGTTGTGAGCAGTGTGGAGGACCACATTTGACAAAAGATTGTCTCAGTATTGAACTAACAATGGAACAAAGAGAGAATGTTTCATATCTAAACCAAAGGCCTGGAAATAATTATCAGAATAATTATCAACTGCCAAGACCAATTTACAATCAAAACTAGAATTATAATCGAAATGTTCCATACAACAACCAACAAGGTCCTAGTAATCAACAAGTATCTAATAATACTTACAATCAGCAAAGACCTAATTTTCAAAACAAACCACCACAAACCGATGATAAAAAGCCAAATTTAGAAGATATGATGACGATGCTAGTTGAATCTCAAACACAGTTTTTCACATCTCAGAAACAAACCAATGAACAAAATGCTCAAGCATTTAGAAATCAACAAGCTTCTATTCAAAATCTGGAACAAGAAGTAAGTAACCTAGCAAGGTTAATAGGTGAAAGAAAACCGGGAAGTCTACCTAGTGATACAAATGCTAACCCCCGAAATGAAACAGCTAAAGCTATTACTACAAGAAGTGGTACAACACTTAAACCACCTGAAATACCTGTAATTTCTGATGAAGCTATTCCTACTCCACAAGAACCACAACCTGAACAAGATAAGAAAAAAGAACCGGTAGTTGAAAAGGTTAATGAAGATAACACAGTTAAAGCTAAACCTTATGTTAAACCATACCAACCACCACTTTCTTACCCGAGTAAAATGAAAAAAGAGAGACTTGAAGCCGAGCAATCTAAATTTTTGGATATGTTTAAACAAATAAATGTAAATCTTCCTTTCATTGATGTGATTTCAGGAATGCCTAGATATGCTAAATTTCTGAAAGATCTAATCTCAAATAGAAAGAAAATGGAAGAACTCTCGGCTGTTACTATGAATGCTAATTGTTCTGCAGTGCTGTTGAATAAGATACCAGAAAAACTATCTGATCCAGGAAGTTTCACAATTCCATGTTTTCTGGGTAGTCTAAGTCCAATAGAAGCATTGGCAGATTTAGGTGCTAGTATAAATTTAATGCCGTATTCACTATACACTAAACTAGACCTTGGAGAATTGAAACCAACAAGAATAAGCATACAACTAGCCGATAGATCAGTAAAATATCCTAGAGGGATAATGGAAAATATGCTAGTTAAAGTTGGTACTTTAGTATTTTCAGTAGATTTTGTTATTCTGGATATGGAAGAAGATTCTCAAGTTCCTCTCATATTAGGAAGACCATTCTTAAACACGGCTAAAGCAATGATAGACGTGTTCGGTAAGAAACTGACCCTAAGTATAGAGGAAGAGAGTGTTACCTTTTCAGTTGATAGAGCTATGCAACAACCGCAATCTGTAGATGATACATGTTATTATATTCAAACTATAGAATCACATGCAGAATTGTTAGAAGAATTTCCAGAATTACAAGGAACAGGAGAATGTTCTTTAGGAAAAGGTACTGAACCAATTGATGAAACTGAAATGTTAGCTACACTTATGGCTAATGGATATGAACCAACAACAGAAGAAATTCAAATGCTAAAAGAAGAAGACAGATATCGATATAAATCATCGATAGAAGAACCACCGACATTAGAGTTAAAGCCACTTCCAAACCATTTGGAATATGCTTATTTACATAGTGAATCTAAATTACCTGTAATAATATCGTCTTCTCTTACTGAAAATGAAAAATCTCAACTCATTTCTGTGTTAAAAGCTCATAAACCAGCTATTGCATGGAAAATTCATGATATTAAAGGAATAAGTCCTTCATATTGCACACATAAAATCCTTATGGAAGAAGGTCATAAAACATATGTGCAACGCCAACGAAGACTAAATCCTAATATGCAAGATGTTGTTAAGAAAGAAATTATTAAACTGCTAGATGCAGGTTTAATTTATCCAATCTCTGATAGTCCATGGGTAAGCCCAGTTCAATGCGTGCCTAAGAAGGGTGGCATGACTGTCATCACAAATGAGAAAAATGAGCTTATTCCTACTAGGACTGTAACAGGATGGCGTGTTTGTATTGATTATAGAAAATTGAATGACACCACCAGAAAAGATCACTTTCCCTTACCTTTCATTGATCAAATGTTGGAAAGATTAGCCGGAAACAGTTACTATTGTTTTCTTGATGGTTTTTCCGGATATTTTCAAATTCCAATAGCACCCGAAGACCAAGAGAAAACCACATTCACATGCCCTTATGGTACTTTTGCTTACAAATGCATGCCATTTGGACTTTGCAACGCCCCTGCAACCTTTCAAAGGTGCATGATGGCGATTTTTCACGACATGATAGGAGAATGCATGGAAGTTTTCATGGATGACTTTTCAGTCTTCGGTGATACATTTTAATCATGTCTAGTTAATCTTGAATGAATGCTTATTAGATGCGAACAATCAAATCTAGTTCTTAATTGGGAGAAATGCCATTTCATGGTTAAAGAAGGCATCGTTCTTGGTCATAAAATTTCAAATGAAGGAATTGAAGTGGATAGAGCTAAAGTAGATGTAATTGCTAAACTTTCACATCCCACCAATATTAGAGGAGTTAGGAGTTTTCTAGGGCATGTCGGTTTTTACCGACGTTTCATAAAAGATTTTTCTAAAATTGCCACTCCTATGAATAAACTCCTAGAAAAGGATGCTCCATTCATCTTTTCAGATGAATGTATCAAATCTTTTAATATTCTTAAAGAAAAACTCACTAATGCGCTGATCATGATAACTCCAAATTGGAATCTACCGTTTGAACTTATGTGCGATGCAAGCGATTTTGCAATGGGAGCCGTTTTAGGACAAAGGATTGAAAAACGATTTCAACCTATATATTATGCTAGTAAGATGTTACAAGGAGCACAAACGAATTACACAACTACTGAAAAAGAACTCCTTGCTATTGTCTTTGCTTTTGACAAATTTCGTTCATATCTCGTTCTAGCTAAAACGGTGGTCTATACTGACCATTCTGCTCTTAGATACCTATTTTCGAAACAAGATGCCAAACCACGATTAATCCGTTGGATCTTACTCTTACAAGAGTTTGATATTGAAATCCGAGATAAAAAGGGAGCAGAAAATCTCGCCGCTGATCATCTTTCTCGTCTTAAAAATCCCGAATTAGAAGTTCTAAATGAATCGGCCATACAAGACAACTTTCCTGACGAATATCTATTGAAGATAGATTATAATGAAATTCCATGGTTTGCAGACTATGCAAACTATTTAGTATGTGGATTCCTTGAAAAAGGATTATCGTACCAAAAACGAAAGAAATTCTTTAGTGATATAAAACACTATTTCTGGGAAGATCCACATCTGTTTAAAAGTTGTCCCAATGGAATAATATGCCGATGTGTATTCGGAGATGAAGCTAGTAAAATTTTGAACCATTGTCACACAGGACCAACAGGAGGGCATTATGGGCCTCAACTCACAGCAAGAAAAGTTTATGATGCTGGATTCTATTGGCCTACAATTTACAAAGACGCACACCTTCTTTGTAAATCCTGTGATGCTTGTCAAAGGGCCGGAAAAATAAGTCACCGTGATGAAATTCCACAAAATGTCATTCAAGTATGTGAAGTATTTGACATTTGGGGTATTGACTTTATGAGTCCATTTCCAAAATCTCATAATAATCTATATATTCTCGTAGCCATTGATTATGTATCTAAATGGGCTGAAGCACAAGCTCTCCCGACTAACGATGCACGAGTTGTAGTCAACTTTTTAAAACGTCTTTTTGCAAGGTTCGGAACACCGAAAGCTTTAATAAGTGATCGGGGTACTCATTTTTGTAATAATCAACTTGATAAAGTTCTCAAAAGATATGGAGTAACTCATAAAATCTCAACTGCTTATCATCTACAGACAAGTGGACAAGTTGAAAATACCAACCGAGCTTTAAAACGTATTCTAGAGAAAACCATAGGATCAAATCCGAAGGAATGGTCCATTAAATTGGAGGATGCACTATGGGCTTTTAGAACAGCCTACAAAACTCCAATTAGAACCACACCTTTTAAACTCATTTACGGAAAAGCATGTCATCTTCCAGTAGAAATTGAACACAAAGCATTTTGGGCTTTGAAGACATGTAATTTTGATTTACATGAAGCTGGACGTCTACGGTTAAGTCAACTAAACGAATTAGAAGAATTTAGACATGAAGCATACGAAAATTCGTTAATCTATAAAGAAAGAACGAAGAAATGGCATGATAAAAGAATCGGAAGTTCAAAAGAATTTAAAGAATGAGACAGAGTTCTTCTTTTCAATTCACGATTCAAGCTATTTCCTGGAAAATTGAAATCAAGATGGTCTGGACCATTCATAGTCAAAAGAGTTTTCCCATACAGAACAGTAGAATTGATAAATTCAAATGGGATTGAATTTAAGGTTAATGGTCACAGAGTTAAACATTACATAGATAGTCCGATGAAAGTTGACAACGAATTTAATCACAATTTTGATACCACGGCTAACTAAGTGTGGGGAGAATCAAGTATTTTAAAGAATAATATGTATTTCTGTTAGAGTTAGATTTTCTGTTTTCGTGTAGTTCTCGAAAATGGAACCCGAATGGTCTTTCCCTAGCAGACCCTAAAGAACTAGTCTTCTCCCCCCATTCTGAATTTTTATTTTTTTTAGGTTTTACGAGATGAAGACTTCCTGTGAACTAAACCATGGTCTAATGCTACACGCTTTGATCACTAAACGTAATAATGACACCCTTCCAAGTGAAATAGTATCATTAATCAGAGGTAAATTGGACGGAGTAAGAAAAGAATCCAGATGCGAAGATAATAAGTTACAATTTGGTAAAGGAAAATCAAAATCTGCAGCAAAAAGAAGAGCACGACACCTTGAAAGATGTCACAAATGCGGAAAATGGTCACACGAAGGTAAATGTTCAAATAATCAAACCTATTCAAACACCGAATTTGTTACTTTATGCAGAAATGGACCGTTCATATGTTTAGAAGAAAAACCGTTGAATGCTCGAGGTTACGCCTATGTAGCCATAGAAAATCAATTAGTCCGACTATCTTATGAGTGGGCTAGAGCATATCACTAAGAAATCTATTTCACAAGTAAGTATGTATAGTTTTTATTTTTATTTTTATTTTTAACCTTTTGATAATAAACGCTAATTTGTTCGCTATAAAGTATTAAATTGGTATTCGATAAAATTAGGTATGCGTAACCGAAATTATTGATATCATACAAAAATTTATTACATCACTGCGAAATTTGACGTTTATTCTTAAGGTATAAATATCTTTAATCAATCAACCCAAAATATTTCAAAAATTCGTCATTAGTTAAATTAGGTTATGGAACCGAAATTACTTTACCGAAAAGAGGGGAGTATATTTTTGATAATATTTGATTGATTAAAGTGGGATAAAAGTCAAAAAGATTTTTAATTTTATTTTTACTTTGTTTTTATAATTAATATTAAAATAATATTGTAAACTTGTTAAAATTAATATATATTTAAAATTGTAAATATTTAAAAAATTAATATTTTTAATATAAGTTTGTATGTATAAAAACAAAAATATAATTTAAGTTTGGTGTAAATTTATAATATGAATTTTTAATTTTATGCATTTTAAATTTAAGTTTGGTGTGAATTTAAAAAACAAAAATTTACTTTATTTCGTAAGTTAAAAATATGATTTTTAAAATTCGTCGTGAGTTGAAGACTAGGTCGTTGAACCGAAATTGCTCTACCCAAGGGAGGAACGAGAACTTTTATTATCATTATTTTTAATCTTATTGTATTAAAGTATGTCAAAAACATTAAAAAACCCAAAAATCTATGCTTTTAAAACCGCGTTTAAAAAGTGACAAATTTTAAAATTTTGTCGAGGGACGGACTAGGACAACGTTCCGAAACGCCCTCGCTCCTAAAGGAAAACAAAATTTTTAGAATTTTATTAATTTTATATTTTATAAAGTGTAAGGTTTTATAAAAAAAAAGAAAAAAAAAGCTGAAAGTACTGTACCCGGGACTCCATGCGATCGCATGGAGTTTGCCCTTTGCATCCATGCGATCGCATGGGGAGAGAAATCTGGCCAGGATCAAAAACTTCCAGCGAGCTGTTCTTCGCACAAACACACACACATATACACGAAAAACACTCAAAATCCTCTCAAATTTCATCATTTTTCCATCGTAATTCGTCATTTTTCTTGCTCTAATCATGCCTAGATTCTCATTCTTCAGCAAAAAGGTAAAAATTACACCCCTAAACTCTATAAATTCCTAGTTTTTGTGATAATTACCAATATTTTACCTAATGCAATTTTGTTGATTTCTAGTATAATTAGTGTTAAATTGTTAGTATTTTATGCATGTATAACCTAGATTGATGTTATTTAATATGATTTGAAGCCAAAAACTTCAAAAAAATTTAGAAGTCTAGGGTTTGTGTTCTTGAGCAATTTGGGGCTTTTTGATATAAACAGGTTATGGCCGATTTTTGTCATGAATTATTGCTAAATTAAGTAGTGTAACATGTTTAGGTAGTTAAATGATCCAAACATTGATCCTAAACATGATTTTTAAAGATTAAAGTGGACTTTTTAGGCGAAAATTCATGAACTTGATTAATTTGATATAATTGCCAATTGAGACTTGTTTAATTGTTAGTAATGACTATTTTGATATGTTATTTGAGTTAAATGCTTATGAACTTTGTTTACATTTTCATATGTGCTTATTTGGAAAAGTATAGAATTGTAAAAATTGTGAAAATGTGTATAAGTTTAATTTTGATTTAACATGTTATTGTGATTGTTTTAAATTGTTATTTTGCTAACACTAATGCATACTTGGATGCACAAATTTTGTGTTTAATGTGTTTTGCAGAAAGCCGATACTGGAGGTTCAGGAGCATCATCATCTAGACGACCGGCTCCAGCACCAGAACCAGAACCAGAAATGCAACACGAGCCAGAACCCAAACAAGAACCACAACAGGAACCACAACAACAGCCTGATCAACACGTACCTTATTATGATACGGTACAGTTTGTTAATGAATTTATAGTATTCCCGATGAGGCCGCCAGTAGAATACCCAACGATTCCTGAGCACACTTTGCATCCTAATCTGAGATTTGATAGAAGATGGAGGGATTACGAGACATATCAAAGGAACAAATTCAGATTGGTAACTAAAAATGTAGAGGTGCCAAGGGTAATCGATTGGGATCCTTTGAAAAGAGTTCAGCTAGCTAATAGAGTCAGACTGCTACTGATTCAGAGGTACATGAACTCTTCTTTTACAGATTGGGAACGTCTTTTCACCATTCGTAGACCTGTATATAAGGAATGGTGTGTTGAGCTCATGAGTACTGTATCACTTGATACAAATATAGTTAGAATAGATGATAGAAGATTTCTTAGGTTTATCCTTGGCGGTAGGATGTACAGAATGTCCATGCTGGACATGGCCAGGGCTTTACAGATATATACTCCTGGTGAGTTGCTACTACCCAATTGTACAATTTTGATTCATTATGGTGAAAGGGTAGATAGCAACTTTGACGCTGACGCCATTTGGAGGCGTATGTCACATTTTGATGTTTTTACACGAGCGGGAGGACACTCCTATACATATATTGACAGAGCCGAGTTCGTATCATTCATAGATTTTTGGCTAACTCGATTACACAAAGAGGTAACAATAAAGAAAAAATAACCTTACATGATTTATTCTACCTAAAGTGTATTCGGGATCCTAGAAGCTTTGTCAATATCCCTTACTGTGTTGGTTTCTATTTATCTAAAATGGTAGAAGGAATGCAGGACGGGAGTATAATAGGAGGAGGTATTTTTGTTACTCTCATTGGAGAGTATTTAGGTGTTGATAGGAACCAAGGGGGTCCATTACAGCTTTGTAGAGAACAGGTTGAGCCTTTAGGATTGAAAGTTTATGTGGGTGCTAAAGTATTGAAAAGTAGGCACAGCCAGGTAGTACCCTATGAGGGCCCTCATCCACAGGTAGAAAGGGGCTCAGACGAGTAAATTGAGGAGGCGAAAGACATTAGGGATGTCTTACGAGATGATATTCTTGACGTCCACGTTCGTATAGATGAGGAAGCAATGACGAGCGCGGCCAGACATAGTATGTACGAGCAGTGGAACTCTGAGCGAGTATACGAGGATTATAGGTGACACCAACACGATAGCTGGTTAGTTCATCAGCACAAAATCATGAGCCAGCTATCATATCAGGTACCAAATAATTACGTGCCTACTCGACCTGCTCATTTTCCGCCACACAACCCCGACATCCGACCACCCTTTAACCGGTATGACTATAACCAAGCCTATCAGAACACCTATAACCAACAATGGAATCCACCTGACGAGATGAACTGGAAACCTTATCCAGACTGATTTAGTTCCATTGGTTATTTTTATGTTTTTATGTTTTTAATTATTCATGTTTAAACTTATGTTATTGGATATATTTATGTAATTTTTATCATTTTTATTATTATTGTGTACTAATATTTCACATTTAGGATTTGAAAGTGGGATATTAAGTCCCATTTCAAATTGCCATGCATGTTTATATTTGTATGTATGTATATTGTCGATTGTACAAAAAAGGGTAAAACAGCGCATTTTCAAAGACTGGTGATAACGCCAAAATTATACATGTTTATTGTCGTTATTTCGATCCAATGTTGTTCCATTTGTATGTAATTGTTATACGTATGTATTGTAATTCATGTACATTTGTAAAAAGTCCATTGTGAATGAATAAATGAAGACCAACAGCGAAAACAGAGTTAAAACGAAGATCGAATGCGTAAAACAGCCCGAAACCACTGAAACAGGTCCAAATGCGGCGCATCTCTCTTAGATGCGGCGCATCTTTACACCAAATAACTCCCGACAGTTTCAGATGCGGAGCATGAAGACTTCTGGGCCAAAATAGCAACAGATGCGGCGCATCTGAGATGGATGCGGCGCATCCAAGCCAGATGCGGCGCATCTGTCCCAGATGCGGCACATCTTACCCCCTGCCGACAGTCCTGAGTGCAGAATCGAGCTGGAATCTACTGAACGTAAAGAGATGCGGCGCATCCCAAAGAGATGCGGCGCATCTGATCACTTTCTGGCCAAAATACCTAACTTTTTAGGCTATTTAATGAGGCAAATGGTTACTTACTTGGGAGACCTTCACTACTACGTTCTCCCTCAGTTTTAAGACGATTTTCAAGGTCCAAGGAAGGCTGCAAGTTAATCTCCATTCTTTCAACATCAATATTATGCTAGGATCGTTTATCGCAATTGGTACTATTGTTCTATATCTTTTTAACATGAATTCAACTTGTATTTACTGTTTCATTAGTTCTACTATGATTATGTTAGGCTAAAAGCCTTGTGTGTTTGCTTCAATGTAAGATTTATGGCTTGGGATTGTTCTATACTTTGATGTTATGCTAGTTATACATATGTTTGATTGATTTAATTATCTAGTTCAACCGTAAGAACCATTGTTATGCATGTTTAGATCATTATTTCAATTATATAGATTGCAACCTATTAATGTGAGTTAACTAGGAAAACAATCTATACTTCAATACATCTAGTAATCTAGACGATTAGATACATACACTTAAGTGATTTTGTTATGTGTTTAATTCGGTAATTGAATAAGTTCCAAAGCAACATAGTTATGAAATTACCTCAAGTGATTGTTGTAATTAAGGTTTCACGTGAGTTTAACCGGGTTGAATCTAGTTAGTTAATCAATCTAAATCACCATGTTCTTTCAAGAAATCCATTGTTGTAACTATCTTTATATTCTAGTTCAATTATACGAGTTATGACTTGATTTATGTGAATTTATCAAAGGCTATAATTTGTACTTCAACACCTAGTGATCTAGACACCTATATGTGAATATAGGATGGTAATTGGATGATATTTAGGTTTTACAATCATGTAGTTTACTTAGAGTGATCTTAGTAAACTAGGTTTTATGTGAATTTAACCAAGAAAGAATCCTGTTGATTAAACATAATTCTTAAGTTTATAGATATTGTGAAATTGATATAAACTACTCTTTTGTAACTATCGCATAACGGTTTTAATTATAAAAGAACAATCCCTGTCATCTATCAAGCATAGAAGTAAACACCGCATTCTCATTATTGTCATTCTTTATTTTTATTTACTGTTTCGTTAAACAAAAACACAACTTCAAATATAAACACCCTTTTTAGAATAATTAATCGTGGTAAAATCATTTAAACAAACTTCTCCCTGTGGATCGAACTGGTCAATTTACTTGCTAGTTACTACATGATCGGGTTTTAGTTGCCTGTATTATGTGTTAATTATTAAGCATATTGTCTACATTTTAAAAGTTACGTCTTGACACATCAACTTTTTGGCGCCGCTGCCGGGGAGCGGTTTTGTTAAAAGATTTTAATAAACTTTGAATTATTCGATCCTTTTGTAGGAATTCAATTCCTAGAAAAGTTACTTTTTATTGTAAGCTTGTATTTTTGCAATTGGTTTGTTTGTGGTGTTGTGATTGCAGGATAGGCATTAGTGCATGAATCTACGTTCTTCCAACTCTAATTTAATTCCTTCATATCCTGAACCTGAAAGAGAACTTCACGAACGCTTAAGAGCTCAAGAAGTAGAATCTCTTGCTCAAGGTTTAGAATCACTTTCGTTAGATTCTAACTCTGAACCAATTGTTCAACCAATCATCGAGCCAGTCATTAAAGAAGAGGAAGAGATGACTACTACAAATCAAACGATGGATGCTTTGATGAAGGCAACAAGGACAGGACAAGGCCACGCAATTGTTCAACCTACGATGACTGATGGTTTTGAAATAAAGGGACAATTTCTCCACATGGTGACTAATACATGTCAATTCGGTGGAGCCCCAAATGAGGATGCTAACGAGCATCTTCGTAAGTTTGTAAGCATTTGCAAGCTTTTCAAAATCAAAGATGTCTCCGATGAAGTTGCATGTCTAAAAATCTTTCCATGGTCCCTAAAGGATGATGCAAGAGATTGGCTAGACTCATTACCGGAAGGTTATATTGAAAACTGGAATGATATGATGGACAAATTTTTGTCAGAATTCTTCCCCACTTCGAAAGCAGCAAAATTGCAAAGTGACATAAATCACTTCAAGCAAAAGTCTAACGAGACTCTTTATGAAGCTTGGACCCGATTTAATAAAATGCTTAGGGTATGTCCTCAACACGGGTTGAATACATTCCAAAAAGTCCAAATTTTCTATAAAGGAGTCAATGTGGCTACCCGGAAGGATATAGATGTTGCAGCAGGAGGATCAATCATGAAAAAAACACCCGAAGACGCTCACACGATAATTGCCGATATAGCAGCCCATTCTCATAATTGGCATCAGGAGATGGAATTCTCTAGATCGTCAACAGTTGCTAATGTTGAAAGCAATGATGAAATCACTGCATTAAAAGTTCAATTGGCAAATCAAGCAAGGCAAATCGAGAAGGTAACCAAAGAAATGCACGCTATCAGGGTAGGGTGCGAGTTGTGCCAAGGTCCCCATCTCACACGAGATTGCGACCAAACGACGATGGAAGAGCAAGCAAATTTCCTAGGTTACATGCGAAAAAGTGAGATGAATTTTGACGACTTTCCGGCGGTTGAAGCAAATAACCGGAAATATCCTCCTATCAACAGTTATCAAATAGGAGGACCTTCAAGTTCAAACAACAACTACCACAGAGGGAGTGCAGGTTACCAAAATAACCGAAATTTCCAGAATCAAAATCAAAGAAATACACCACCGGGTTACAATCATCTAAACAATCGTAATCAACCGCCACGAAATTACCAAAATAATTTCCAACACAATCAACCACAAGCACAACCACAAGCACTTATACAACCACAACCTGAGAAGAAATCCGGTTTAGAAGATCTGTTGAGAGATTTTATGGTTAAACACGAACAAAATGCAGAAATTCAAACTCAGCAAATTCGCAATCAACAAGCTACGATTCAAAACTTAGAAAGGGATGTTGGAAGGATCTCACAGTTACTAGCAGAGAGACCACCTGGTGCTCTCCCCTCAAATACTCAAGTGAATCCTAGTAACAATCAAACAAGGAATGAGCATGTAAATGCTATAACCACTAGAAGCGGTTTAACTACTAACCCAGAGACCCTTAAGTCCCCGGAAGTTCCCTTGTCTCCTTCTGTTTTGCAGGAGCCTGTTGATATAGATGAGCATGTTGAAAAAGAGCAAGAGAAAGGTGATCCACCGGAGGTCATATCGAAGAAAAGTGAAGAACCACCAGTGAAGGTGTACAAGGCACCTATTCCATACCCAAAAGCGTTGAAGAAAGACAGACTCGCGAGCCAATATCAGAAATTTGCGGATATAATCAAGCAAATCAGCATTAACATGCCACTCGCAGAGGTTCTTAAGGGTATGCCCCATTACGAGAAGTTTTTGAAAGATCTCATATCCTCGAAAGGAAAATACCAAGAAGTATCTGCCACATTCCTCCACGAGGAGTGTTCGGCCATCTTGAAAAAGCAAAATGTACCTCCAAAATTGGGAGATCCGGGTAGTTTTATCATACCATGTATGATGGGTGATTCGGTAGTGTATGATGCGCTAGCCGACCTAGGTGCAAGTGTTAACCTAATGCCTTACTCGTTATACTTGAAACTTGACTTAGGAGATTTGAAACCAACCCGGATGGGTATTCGATTAGCAAACCAATCATTTGATACCCCCATAGGTATAGCCGAGGATATTCTTGTAAAAGTTGGCTCACTTGTCTTTCCCGTCGACTTTGTTATTCTAGAAATGCAAGAGGACACAAAAGTTCCTATCATTTTAGGACATCCTTTCCTTAACACTGCAGATGCTATCATTAATGTCCAAAAAGAACAATTAAGTCTAGGTGTGGGAGACGAGAGAATAGTTTGTAATATTGACAAAGCCATGAAAAGACCCACTTCCACCGATGACTCTTGTTTTCAATTTGATGTTATAAACTTTTGTGTTGAGAATGAATTACAGGAGCTACTTGAAATTGATACCTCGGGGTTTGCCCCGGTGAGTGAAAATCAATATTTCAATATTGATGAGGATTTTGATGAGTTGATGAAAGCGGTCACGGATGATGAGACCATGAAAGAAGAGTTTCCTAAGGAAGAAGAATCATTTGAAGATATCGGAAATAAAGATAGATTCCGAATAAAGAATTCCTTGGAAGAACCACCCGTACTAGAGCTTAAGGAGCTACCCAAACACTTGGAGTATGCTTACCTCGAAGGTACATCTCAATTGCCAGTAATTATTGCTTCACATCTTTCCGGTAACGAGAAGAAAAGGTTAATCTCTGTTTTGAAAACCCACAAAAAGGCTATAGCCTGGAAAACGATCGACATTCCAGGGATAAACCCGTCTTATTGTACACATAAAATTCTCCTTGAAAATGACTTCAAACCAGTAGTACAAAGACAACGCAGGCTAAATCCTAACATGAAAGAGGTTGTTAAAAAGGAGGTAGTCAAGCTTCTTGACGCCGGGTTAATCTACCCCATCTCCGATAGTCCTTGGGTTAGTCCAGTACAAGTAGTACCCAAAAAGGGGGGTACAACCGTTATTGTAAATGAAAAAGACGAACTCGTTCCAACTAGAACGGTTACTGGCTGGAGATTCTGTATTGATTACAGGCGTCTCAATGATGCCACTAGAAAAGATCATTTCCCGTTACCTTTTATTGATCAAATGATTGAACGATTAGCGGGGAAAGAATACTATTGCTTTCTAGATGGTTTCTCCGGTTACTTCCAAATTCCAATTGATCCCAACGACCAAGAAAAGACCACATTCACTTGTCCTTTTGGGACCTTTGCCTATCGCCGCATGCCATTTGGTTTATGCAATGCACCCGGAACCTTTCAAAGGTGCATGATGGCAATTTTTGATGATATGGTAGAGGATTGTATGGAAGTCTTCATGGATGACTTTTCAGTGTTTGGAGACTCCTTTGAATCGTGTCTTTTTAACCTTGAACGTATGCTTATCCGATGTGAGAAAGCAAATTTGGTCCTGAATTGGGAAAAATGCCACTTCATGGTGAAGGAGGGCATTGTACTTGGTCACAAAATATCCCGTGCGGGAATAGAGGTAGATAAAGCTAAAATTGAAGTTATCTCTAAGCTACCTATACCAACGAATGTCAAGGCAATTAGAAGCTTTCTTGGTCACGCGGGATTCTATAGGCGATTTATCAAAGATTTTTCTAAAATCGCCCGCCCATTGACCAAGCTTCTTGAAAAGGATGCTCCATTTGACTTTGATTCTAATTGCGAAAATGCATTCTCGATTCTAAAGTCAAAACTCACACAAGCTCCCATTATCGTATCTCCGGATTGGAGTATGCCATTTGAGCTAATGTGTGACGCAAGCGACTATGCCTTAGGTGCTGTCTTAGGATAACGACCCGATAATCATTTTCTTCCAATTTATTATGCAAGCAAAACGCTAACGGGAGCTCAAATTAATTACACCACCACGGAAAAAGAGCTCCTAGCGGTTGTTTATGCGTTTGATAAATTTCGGTCATATTTGGTGTTGTCCAAAACCATTGTTTACACGGATCATTCGGCTCTTAGGTACTTATTCTCGAAACTAGATGCAAAACATCGTCTCATACGTTGGGTTCTTCTACTTCAAGAGTTTGACATTGAGATACATGATAAGAAAGGAGCCGAGAATCTAGCCGCCGATCATTTATCCCGACTTGAAAACCCCGAATTAGATAAACTCGATGATACAATCATCAAGGACACATTTCCGGACGAAGCTCTAATGAGGGTTGACAAGGAATCTGAAATCCCATGGTTTGCCCATTTTGCAAACTATCTTGCTTCAAGCATTCTTCAAAAAGGACTTTCTTATCAACAAAAGAAGAAATTCTTTGCGGATTTGAAGTCCTATTTCTGGGAACATCCCGACCTATTCCGTGTTGGTACAGATCAAATGATTCGCCGTTGTGTGTACGAAAAAGAGGCTCAACAAATTCTCGAGCATTGCCATCAAGGGCCCACCGGCGGTCATTTCGGACCAAACCACACCGCAAGAAAAATCCTTGACTCGGGCTTTTATTGGCCCACGATCTTTAAAGATGCCCATAATTTTGTTCGGACTTGCAATGCATGCCAACGAACGGGTAACATCACGAAAAAGGATGAGATGCCTCAAACCGGCATCCAAGTTTGTAAAATCTTTGATATTTGGGGAATCGATTTCATGGGACCATTTCCAAGTTCCCATAAGTGCAAATACATCCTAGTAGCCGTTGACTATGTATCTAAGTGGGCTGAAGCAAAAGCTTTACCTACGAATGATGCTAGGGTGGTGGTGAACTTCTTGAAAAATCTCTTCTCGCGCTTTGGAATCCCAAAAGCGCTCATATCCGATCGAGGAACTCATTTTGCCAACAACCTTCTTGAAAAGGTGTTGAAGAAGTATGGCGTAACTCATCGTTTCTCTACTCCGTACCACCCGCAAACGAGTGGTCAAGTGGAGAACACAAATCATGCCTTGAAACGCATACTTGAGAAGACGGTTGATAACAACCCTAAGATTTGGCAACGCAAGTTGGATGATGCGTTGTGGGCCTTTAGGACTGCTTTTAAAACACCAATCGGTAACACACCATTTAGACTTGTATACGGTAAAGCATGCCATCTTCCGGTTGAAGTGGAACATAGAGCATACTGGGCATTAAAACTTTGTAATTTAGACATGGAAAAGGCTGGTGAAAACCGATTCATGCAATTGCATGAATTGGAAGAATTGAGGTTAGAAGCGTACGAGAATTCGAGCTCGTATAAGGAGAAAACGAAAATGTGGCATGATGCCCGATTGAAAGAAGTGAAAGAATTTAAAACCGGTGATAAGGTTTTGGTTTTTAACTCACGGTTTAAATTTTCTCCCGGAAAGTTGAAGTCCCGATGGACGGGACCTTATTTGGTGAAACAAGCATTCCCATCGGGATATGTTGAGTTGTTTGGAAACGGAAATACCTTCAAGGTGAATGGTCATCGCTTGAAACTCTATTTCGATGGAGTGGACACCACGGTTCGAGATGACATCACCCTATTCCCCAACGCTAATTAGCTTGGGACGGAGTCGCGTGAACGACTCGTTAAACTTCACAACATGTATATAGTCTCACTCGTGTACGTATTTTAATATATTTGAGTGTTTTGAGTGATTTCTAAGTTATTATACGAACCAAGTTGTTTAGGGACCTTCCGAAATGTTTAAAACGCGAAAAAACGTCAAAAACTGGTGCAACAGGTGCAGATGCGCCGCATCTGTGATGGATGCGCCGCATCTGCAGACAAGAAAAATCCCGTGAACTTTGAATGCGCCGAGAAAGGGTCATGCGCCGCGTTTGGACCATCTGATGCGCCGCATCTGCTTCAGATGCGCCACATCTGTGTCTGTATGTTGGATTCTGCCCAATTTTTTTTGCACAAATACGGGAGTCTATCATTTTTTCTCATTTTTTCACCTACTACTCCGAATTCCATCTCATTCTCTCTCAAAATTTCAATCTCTACTCACTAATTGAACCGATTAATCCCATCTTTGAGCATCAAATCCGAATATCAACATGAGAAAGGTAAGATTAATCCTAAACACTTCATGATTCTTGTGTTCTTCAATCTAAAAATCAGATTTAGCTTGTTCTTAGTGTGAGGATGTTTGAATGTTCATGTTTTGGTCATTATATGCTTAAATTGTTGCTACTAATCCTTATTCATGCTCTAATTTCATGATTATTTGCTTAAATCTTTACTTTGGAAATTAGGGTTCTTCATGAATTTAGGGGTTTCGGACTTTTGGCCATTAAATTATTCAATTGAGATATTTTGAAGTTTGATTACTAGTATACATTAACAAAATCGCATGAACCTTTGTTGAATTACACGAACACACAAATTATTGAATTTTAGGGTTCTTGAATTAGGGATTTTGACTTTTGTTAACTAGTAAGTGTTCTAAGTTGAAGTTATGCAAATCATTACTTATGGTAAACACATGTGAACCTTAACTTGGTGTTATTTCGATTTGAAAGTAATTATTATATAAGTTAAGGATTATATGATTAAGCATTTTGATGAAGTTGTTGACTTGAGATGAATTTAATGTTCTAAATGTATGAAAACCATTGATTGCATATTGTTTAACATGCTTTTTTATGAATGCCTATGGTTCCATATGTTATGACATTGCAAGTGTTTGGTGAAATGAAGCATGCTATGTATGATTATACTTGTAAAGTGATTTGAATCAATTGGCATACTAGTTCATGTTTGCTAAGAGTGAAAATAGTTCATACCATGTTAAGATATTGGTTAACATAAACATTGAGATTTAATTGGAACTTACCATATCCACATGGTTTTCGCTAGGTACAATATGAAAGATGTTTTGAAATTCTTTAACGCTAATCAACTTGGTTTGTTATTTTGTTTGTTTGGTTTTGTTGTGTTTTTGTAGACTAGAGCATCATCATCAAACCCAAAATCAAAGAAGCAAAAAGCCCCAGCAATTGTAGATGAGGATACAAGTGAAGAAGAACATGCTGCTGAAGAGGAAGAAATGGATATTGATAACCAGCAGTTAAATGTCCGTGGATTAACCACTCCGGATCCATGGATCAATGCAGTTTTGAGGCATCCGGAATACCATGAACGGATGAAGGCACTTCTACACAAAGATGTATATCCGGGGAAATATATCGATTGGACACCATTAGAGGAAGCCGGCGAATATCAAAATTTTCGCAACCTTTTCCGAGTAACGTATCACGGCCATCGAATATATGCTTGGGAAAACCTGTTCAGAATGCAAGAAAAAGTGTATCCACTTTTAGTCAAAGAATTCATTGGTTCACTTAGGGTTGATTACACGTCACCAACATCGGGTACATTTATGAGATTTCGTCTTGGAGGGCAAGATAGGACATTAACGCTGCTGCAATTTGTGAAGGCGTTGGATATTTATGATGAAATGTCCCGTTCTTATTGATTAAAAACGTTCCATATTAATTGATTTCGTTGCGAGGTTTTGACCTCTATATGAGACGTTTTTCAAAGACTGCATTCATTTTAAAACAAACCATAACCTTTATTTCATCAATAAAGGTTTAAAAAGCTTTACGTAGATTATCAAATAATGATAATCTAAAATATCCTGTTTACACACGACCATTACATAATGGTTTACAATACAAATATGTTACAACAAAATAAGTTTCTTGAATGCAGTTTTTACACAATATCATACAAGCATGGACTCCAAATCTTGTCCTTATTTTAGTATGCAACAGTGGAAGCTCTTAATAATCACCTGAGAATAAACATGCTTAAAACGTCAACAAAAATGTTGGTGTGTTATAGGTTTAACCTATATATATCAAATCATAATAATTGATAATGCTAAAAACGAACATATATTTCATAGCATTTTTCCTCAAGAAAGACAAGCTTTTAGTTGCAATTGTTCTATTTACAAGTGATATTCGTTTAAATAATAAAAGGTGAAGACAAAAGACAGATTCGACGAATTGAAGACGCAAACGACCAAAAAGCTCAAAAGTACAAAAGACAATCAAAAAGGTTCCAATTATTGATAAGAAACGTCTCGAAATTACAAGAGTACAAGATTCAAAACGCAAAGTACAAGATATTAAATTGTACGCAAGGACGTTCGAAAATCCGGAACCGGGACCAGAGTCAACTCTCAACGCTCGACGCAACGGACTAAAAATTACAAGTTAACTATGTATATAAATATAATATAATATATAATTAATTATATTAATTATATATATATTATATTTATAAATAAAAACCGTCGGCAGAGAAAGACTCCAAAGTGTGAGCTGGAATTTCAAACTCCGCGACTCGCGGAGTTTGAAGGCAAAATATGCCGCGAGTCGCGGAGCCCCAAAATGAAATTATGCCTATAAAGCCAACCGAATTCTGATCGTAAAATCTATCTTTTTTCTTCCTCATTCATACGTAAAATTTATATTTATATTTATAATTTATATTTTAATTTTAATTATAATTCTAATAATAAGGGTATGTTAGCGATTATTGTAAGGGTGTAAGTCGAAATTCTGTCCGTGTAACGCTACGCTATTTTTAATCATTGTAAGTTATGTTCAACCTTTTTACATTAATGTCTCGTAGCTAAGTTATTATTATGCTTATTTAAAACGAAGTAATCATGATGTTGGGCTAATTACTAAAATTGGGTAATTGGGCTTTGTACCATAATTGGGGTTTGGACAAAAGAACGACACTTGTGGAAATTAGACTATGGGCTATTAATGGGCTTTATATTTATTTAACTAAATGATAGTTTGTTAATGTTAATATAAAGATTTACAATTGGGCGTCCCTATAAATTACCATATACACTCAATCGGACACGATGGGCGGGGTATTTATATGTACGAATAATCGTTCATTTAACCGGACACGGGAATGGATTAATAGCCACTAGAATAATTAAAACAGGGGTGAAATTACATTCAAGGGTAATTGGTGTAATTGTTAACAAAGTAGTAAAACCTTGGTTTACACGCAGTCGATAACCTGGTGTATTCATTAAACAAAATATTAAAACCTTGTTACAATTCGAATCCCCAATTAGTTGGAATATTTAACTTCGGGTATAAGAATAATTTGATGAGGACACTCGCACTTTATATTTATGACTGATGGACTGTTATGGACAAAAACCAGACGGACATATTAAATAATCCAGGACAAAGGACAATTAACCCATGGGCATAAAACTAAAATCAACACGTCGAACATCATGATTACGGAAGTTTAAATAAGCATAATTCTTTTATTTCATATTTAATTTCCTTTATTTTATATTTAATTGCACTTCTAATTATCGCACTTTTATTTATTGTTATTTAATCGCACTTTTAATTATCGTACTTTTTAATTATCGCAAGTTTATTTTATCGCACTTTTATTATTCGCAATTTCATTATCGTTATTTACTTTAAGTTTTAATTTAAGTCTTTTATTTATTTAATATTTTACATTAGGTTTTAACTGCGACTAAAGTTTTAAAATCGACAAACCGGTCATTAAACGGTAAAAACCCCCCTTTATAATAATAATATTACTTATATATATGTTTGTATATTTATAAAAGTAAACTAATATAGCGTTGAGCTTTGTTTAAAAAAGATTCCCTGTGGAACGAACCGGACTTACTAAAAACTACACTACTGTACGATTAGGTACACTGCCTATAAGTGTTGTAGCAAGGTTTAAGTATATCCATTCTCTAAATAAATAAATATCTTGTGTAAAATTGTATCGTATTTAATAGTTTTTCCTAGTAAAATATAAACTATTTCGTATACCTTAGCTTTGACATCAAGTATTTTTGGCGCCGCTGCCGGGAAAATCTCTTAAAAGCCGGAAGCGGAACGCTAATATAAAAAAAAAAAAGATTTTTATTTTACTTTTATTAAAAGTCGCTTTTGTAAAAATACGTTTTAAAAATTCGAAAATATAAAAAGAAAAACAAAAATTTATATATTTTTAAGAGTTTGTTAAAAGTTTTATAAGTTTCTTTATTTTTATTTTAGTTTATAAAAAAATATAAGTTTTATTTAAATATCTTTTATTTATATAAAAAACAGAAAAAAATAAAATAAATAAATAAATAAAGAAAAACGCGTTGAAATTATAAGCTGTCATCTGAATTTCTGAACCCCGCGACTCGCGGGGTTTTCTTTATAAATTACCGCAACTCGCGGAGCTGCTCTGACACGCGAACAGGAAGCCCTAATCCTGCATTAATTACGGATAATTATTAATTATTATTATTATTTAACCCTAATAATAATTATTATTATTATTAGTTTTATTTTAACTTTTACTTTTTAATTAATTTGTATTTAGTATTAATTAGTTTAATTAAATTGTAAAATTAGTAGTTTTATTAAATAAATAATATAAAAATAATATTTTTATAAAAATTGTAATTTTTACAACTTTTTGTATATTTTTATATTTTGTCCCTTTTTAATCGTTGTAGCATAATATTTGTATTTTTCACTCATATTTAATTTTAAACTTAGTTTTTGCTATAGTTATTTTTACTCCTAGATTTTTAGGCTTTGCCGTAGAATTCCTTAAGTGCTTTTTCTTTAGACTAAGATTTAGGTACTTTAAAATTTTGCGACGCCTTTTTAAGTTTTAGTTTCTTTTTAAGTTATTTCCATTTGGGATTTAGTTTTTCCTGTAAGCTTTAATATTTTTAGACGACTTTTACTATGTACCAATTATCATTCCAATTAGTAATATCAATTTGCGATTATAATTTTAAGTTAGTTGTAGTAATAAGGTTAGGTTAGTCAAGTATTTTTAAGTTTTTATAAGTTTCTTTTATTTTTCCGTCACCTTTTATTTTTCAACCATTTTTTCTTTTTCGACCTTTTGCGACGAACTCTTTTTCTCTCTCATTTCTCGCTATTCTAGTTTTAGGACATAGATTTTTTCTACTTCTTATCTAAACTTTCTTAAAATTACGAAAATTTATTTTAAGTGGTTAAATTAATAGACATCAAAATTTTCTGGTTCGTAGTAATAGTTGGATTTGTACGTGGACCGGGTTATTGGAGCCAAACAGTCCTCAATTATATTGAGACCAAACGAATCCTGCCCCTCTGCTGCATCTTTTGGCTATTCGAAACGTGGGCAAAATCAGAAAAGTCTATTAATTGGATAACTTATTATAATTTTTCTTTCCTTTTAAAAACTAATAGGATATTCAGTGAATGCACCGAGCAAGACGTTCATCACCTTTTGTACGTTCACCACCTGTAACTAGATCAAGACATTTAGCAAATATAACCACCGTTGATTTTTCGTTAGAATCGTCATCCAGTAGACCAAGTACTTCAGTTCAAATTTCCGATAATCCATTTTTTGAACCCGACCTCACAATTGAGAATCCGGAAAATATTCAGGAACGGTTCGTAGATCCTGAACCATTAAACTTTCCTCCGGAGCCACCAATCATTCAAACATAGAGTGTTGAGGAACGAACCATTAAATCAGAATCATCTAGTGATACCGATTCAACAAATTCAATTATGGAGAATCTGGAACCTTTAAGTATGGAAGACCGAATGAGAGCTAAACGCACTGGCCAAGGTCACGCAATTACTCATCCAGACATTAATGCACCAGATTATGAAATCAAAGGACAAATTCTACACATGGTGACTAATCAATGCCAATTTAGTGGTGCGCCTAAGGAAGATCCAAATGAACATCTACGTACCTTTAATAGGATCTGCACACTATTTAAAATCCGAGAAGTGGAGGATGAACAGATATATCTCATGTTATTTCCCTGGACTTTAAAGGGAGAAGCCAAAGATTGGTTGGAATCATTACCTGAAGGGGCGATTGATACATGGGACGTTTTAGTTGACAAATTTCTTAAACAATTCTTTCCTGCATCTAAAGCCGTAAGACTTCAAGCAGAAATTGTTACGTTCACACAGAAGCCAAATGAAACTCTATATGAGGCGTGGACTAGATATGGAAAGTTGTTAAGAGGATGTCCGCAACATGGTTTAGACACCTGTCAAATAGTACAAATATTCTACCAAGGATGCGACATCACTACAAGAAAAGACATAGATATAGCAGCTGGTGGTTCTATTATGAAGAAAACCGAAACTGATGCTTACAAAATTATTGATAATACTGCTTCCCACTCACATGAGTGGCACCAAGAAAAAGACATCATTAGATCATCTAAAGCAGCTAGAGCCGATTCTAGCCATGACTTAGATTCCATTTCCGCAAAGATAGATGCTGTAGAGAGACGAATGGAAAAGATGACTAAAGATATTCACTTAATACGAATTAGTTGTGAGCAGTGTGGAGGACCACATTTGACAAAAGATTGTCTCAGTATTGAATTAACAATGGAACAAAGAGAGAATATTTCATACATAAACCAAAGGCCTGGAAATAATTATCAGAATAATTATCAACCGCCAAGACCGATTTACAATCAAAACCAGAATTATAACCGAAATATTCCATACAACAACTAACAAGGTCCTAGCAATCAACAAGTATCCAATAATACTTACAACCAGCAAAGACCTAATTTTCAAAACAAACCACCACAACAAACCGATGATAAAAAGCCGAATTTAGAAGATATGATGACAAAGCTAGTTGAAACTCAAACACAGTTTTTCACATCTCAGAAACAAACCAATGAACAAAATGCTCAAGCATTTAGAAATCAACAAGCTTCTATTCAAAATCTGGAACAAGAAGTGAGTAACCTAGCAAGGTTAATAGGTGAAAGAAAACCGGGAAGTCTACCTAGTGATACAAATGCTAACCCCCGGAATGAAACAGCTAAAGCCATTACCACAAGAAGTGGTACAACACTTAAACCACCTGAAATACCTGTAACTTCTGATGAAACTATTCCTACTCCACAAGAACCACAACCTGATCAAGATAAGGAAAAAGAACCGGTAGTTGAGAAGGTTAATGAAGATAACAAAGTTAAGGATAAACCTTATGTTAAACCATACCAACCACCACTTCCTTACCCGAGTAAAATGAAGAAAGAGAAACTTGAAGCCGAGCAATCCAAATTTTTGGATATGTTTAAACAGATAAATGTAAATCTTCCTTTCATTGATGTGATTTCAGGAATGCCAAGATATGCTAAATTCTTGAAAGATCTAATCTCAAATAGAAAGAAAATGGAAGAACTCTCGGCTGTTACTATGAATGCTAATTGTTCAGCAGTGCTGTTGAATAAGATACCAGAAAAACTATCTGATCCAGGAAGTTTCACAATTCCATGTTTTCTGGGTAGTCTTAGTTCAATAGAAGCATTGGCAGACTTAGGTGCTAGTATAAATCTAATGCCGTATTCACTATACGCTAAACTAGACCTTGGAGAATTGAAACCAACCAGAATAAGCATACAACTAGCCGATAGATCAATAAAATATCCTAGAGGGATAATGGAGAACATGCTAGTTAAAGTTGGTACTTTAGTATTTCCAGTAGATTTTGTTGTTTTGGACATGGAAGAAGATTCTCAAGTTCCTCTCATATTAGGAAGACCATTCTTAAACACGGCTAAAGCAATGATAGACGTGTTCGGTAAGAAACTGACCCTAAGTATAGAGGATGAGAGTGTTACCTTTTCAGTTGATAGAGCAATGTAACAACCACAATCTGCAGATGATACATGTTATTATATTCAAACTATAGATGCACATGCAGAATTATTAGAAGAATTTCCAGAATTACAAGGAACAGGAGAATGTTCTTTAGGAGAAGGTAATGAACCAATTGATGAAGCTGAAATGTTAGCTACACTTATAGCTAATGGATATGAACCAACAACAGAAGAAATTCAAATGCTAAAAGAGGAAGACAGATATCGATATAAATCATCGATAGAAGAACCTCCGAAATTAGAGTTAAAGCCACTTCCAAACCATTTGGAATACGCTTATTTACATGGTGAATCTGAATTACCTGTAATAATATCGTCTTCTCTTACTGAAAATGAGAAATCACAACTCATTTCTGTGTTAAAAGCTCATAAACCAGCCATTGCATGGAAGATTCATGATATTAAAGGAATAAGTCCTTCGTATTGCACACATAAAATCCTTATGGAAGAAGGTCATAAAACGTATGTGCAACGCCAACGAAGACTAAATCCTAATATGCAAGATGTAGTTAAGAAAGAGATTATTAAACTGCTAGATGCAGGTTTGATATATCCAATTTCTGATAGTCCATGGGTAAGCCCAGTTCAATGCGTGCCTAAGAAGGGTGGCATGACTGTCATTACAAATGAGAAAAATGAGCTTATTCCTACTAGGACTGTAACAGGATGGCGTGTATGTATTGATTATAGAAAATTAAATGACGCCACCAGAAAAGATCACTTTCCCTTACCTTTCATAGATCAAATGTTGGAAAGATTAGCCGGAAATAGTTACTATTGTTTTCTAGATGGATTTTCCGGATATTTTCAAATTCCAATAGCACCCGAGGATCAAGAGAAAACCACATTCACGTGCCCTTATGGTACTTTTGCTTATAAACGCATGCCATTTGGACTTTGTAACGCCCCTGCAACCTTTCAAAGGTGCATGATGGCGATTTTTCATGACATGATAGAAGAATGCATGGAAGTATTCATGGATGACTTTTTAGTCTTCGGTGATACATTTAAATCATGTCTAGTTAATCTGGAACGAATGCTAATTAGATGCGAACAATCAAATCTAGTACTTAATTGGGAGAAATGCCATTTCATGGTTAAAGAAGGCATCGTTCTTGGACATAAAATTTCAAAAGAAGGAATTGAAGTGGATAGAGCTAAAGTAGATGTAATTGCTAAACTTCCACATCCCACCAATGTTAGAGGAGTTAGGAGTTTTCTAGGGCATGCCGGTTTTTACCGACGTTTCATAAAAGATTTTTCAAAAATTGCCACTCCTATGAATAAACTCCTAGAAAAGGATGCTCCATTCATCTTTTCAGATGAGTGTATCAAATCTTTTAATATTCTTAAAGAGAAACTCACTAATGCACCGATCATGATAACACCAAATTGGAATCTACCATTTGAACTAATGTGCGATGCAAGTGATTTTGCAATGGGAGCCGTTTTAGGACAAAGGATTGAAAAACGATTTCAACCTATATATTATGCTAGTAAGACGTTACAAGTAGCACAAACGAACTATACAACTACTGAAAAAGAACTCCTTGCTATTGTCTTTGCTTTTGACAAATTTCGTTCATATCTCGTTCTAGCAAAAACGGTGGTCTATACCGACCATTCTGCTCTTAGATACCTATTTTCAAAACAAGATGCTAAACCAAGATTAATCCGTTGGATCTTACTCTTACAAGAGTTTGATATTGAAATCCGAGATAAAAGAGGAGCAGAAAATCTCGTCGCTGATCATCTTTCTCGTCTTGAAAATCCCGAATTAGAAGTTCTGAATGAATCGGCCATACAAGACAACTTTCCTGATGAATATCTATTGAAGATAGATTATAAAGAAATCCCATGGTTTGCAGACTATGCAAACTACTTAGTTTGTGGATTCCTTGAAAAAAGATTATCGTACCAAAGACGAAAGAAATTCTTCAGTGATATAAAACACTATTTCTGGGAAGATCCACATCTGTTTAAAAGTTGTCCCGATAGAATAATACGCCGATGTGTATTTGGAGATGAAGCTAGTAAAATTTTAAACCATTGTCACACAGGACCAACAGGAGGGCATTATGGGCCTCAACTAACAGCAAGAAAAGTTTATGAAGCTGGATTCTATTGGCCTACAATTTATAAAGACGCACACCTTCTTTGCAAATCCTGTGATGCATGTCAAAGGGCCGGAAAAATAAGTCAACGTGATGAAATGCCACAAAATGTCATCCAAGTATGTGAAGTATTTGACATTTGGGGTATTGACTTTATGGGTCCATTTCCAAAATCTCATAATAATCTATATATACTCGTAGCCATTGATTATGTATCTAAATGGGCGGAAGCACAAGCTCTCCCAACTAACGATGCACGAGTTGTAGTCAACTTTTTAAAACGTCTTTTTGCAAGGTTTGGAACACCGAAAGCTTTAATAAGTGATCGGGGTACTCATTTCTGTAATAATCAACTTGAGAAAGTTCTTAAAAGATATGGAGTAACTCATAAAATCTCCACCGCATATCATCCACAAACAAGTGGACAAGTTGAAAATACCAACCGAGCTTTAAAACGTATTCTAGAGAAAACCGTAGGATCAAATCCGAAGGAATGGTCCATTAAATTGGAGGATGCACTCTGGGCTTTTAGAACAGCCTACAAAACTCCAATTGGAACCACACCTTTTAGACTTGTTTATGGAAAAGCATGTCATCTTCCAGTAGAAATTGAACACAAAGCATTTTGGGCTTTGAAGACATGTAATCTTGATTTACATGAAGCTGGACGTCTACGATTAAGTCAACTAAACAAATTAGAAGAATTAAGACATGAAGCATACGAAAATTCGTTAATCTATAAAGAAAGAATGAAGAAATGGCATGATAAAAGAATCAGAAGTTCAAAAGAATTTAAAGAAGGAGACAGAGTTCTTCTTTTCAATTCACGATTCAAGCTATTTCCTGGAAAATTGAAATCAAGATGGTCTGGACCATTCATAGTCAAAAGAGTTTTCCCATACGGAACGATAGAATTAATAAATTCAAATGGGATTGAATTTAAAGTTAATGGTCACAGAGTTAAACATTACATACATGGTCCGATGGAAGTCGACAACGAAGTTAATCACAATTTCGACACCACAGCTAACTAAGTGTGGGGAGAATCAAGTCTTTAAAGGATAATATGTATTTCTGTTAGAGTTAGATTGTCTGTTTTCGTGTAGTTCTCGAAAATGGAACCCGAATGGTCTTTCCCTAGCAGACCCTAAAGAACTAGTCTTCTCCCCCCATTCTGAATTTTTATTTTTTTTAGGTTTTTACAAAATGAAGACTGCCTGTGAGCTAAACCATGGTCTAATGCTACACGCTTTGATCACTAAACGTAATAATGACATACTACCGAGTGAAATAGTATCAGTAATCAGAGAAAGAATGGACGGAGTTAGAAAAGAATCCAGATGCGAAGATAATAAGTTACAATTTGGTAAAGGAAAATCAAAATCCGCAGCGAAAAGAAGAGCACGACACCTAGAAAGATGTCACAAATGCGGAAAATGGTCACATGGAGGTAAATGTTCAAATAATCAAACCTATTCAAATACCGAATTTGTTACTTTATGCAGAGACGGACCGTTCATATGTTTAAAAGAAAAGACACTGAATGCTCGAGGTTACGCCTATGTAGCCATGGAAAATCAATTAAACCGACTATCTTATGAATGGGATAGATCATATAACTAAGAAATCTATTCCACAGGTATGTCTGTACAGTTTTTATTTTTATTTTTATTTTTAACCTTTTGATAATAAACGCTTATTTGTTCGCTAAAAAGTATTAAATTGGTATTAAATAAAATTAGGTTTGGCGACCGAAATTATTGATATCATTCAAAAATTTATTACATCACTGCGAAATTTAACGTTTATTCTTAAGGTATAAATATCTTTAATCAATCAACACAAAATATTTCAAAAATTCGTCATGAGTTAAATTAAGTCTTGGAACCGAAATTACTTTACCGAAAAGAGGGGCGCATATTTTTGATAATATTTGATTGATTAAAGTGGGATAAAAAGACAAAAAGATTTTTAATTTTATTTTTACCATTTTTTTTTTTAAAAAAAAATTAATATTTGAACCCTTTATAAATATTGTAAACTTTGTAAAATCAATATTTTTAAAATTGTAAATATTTGAAAAAATTAATATAAGTTTGGTGTGAATTTATAATATAAATTTTTAAATTAATATTGGTGTGAACTTTTAATTTTTAAAATATGAATTTTTAATTTTATGCATTTCAAATTTTGAGTTTGGTGTGAATTTTTAATATTAATTTTGAATTTTATATTTAAGTTGTGTGAATTTAAAAACAAAAATTTACTTTATCTCATTAAGTTAAGAATATGATTTTTAAAATTCATCGTAAGTTGAAGACTAGGTCTTTGAACCGAAATTGCTTTACCCGAGGGAGGGACGAGAACTTTTAATATCATTATTTTTAATCTTATTGAATTAAAGTATGCCAAAAACATTGAAAAAACCCAAAAATCTTAGCTTTTAAAACAATCGCTACAAAAAGACAAATTTTAAAATTTTGTCGAAGGACGGACTAGGACATCGATCCAAAACGACCTCGTCCTAAATAACAAGGGAAACAAAATTTTAAAATTAATTACTTAATTGTTTTAATAAGTTAATGATTATAAAAAAAAAAAAAAAAATACCAAACTCCGCGAGTCGCGGAGTTTGGAGGGTTAATCCCCGCGACTCGCGGGAGAGTCGGATTACAGAAAAAAAATAAAGAGCTGCAACAGCTCAGTTTCACACACCCAAAACAGAAAATAGCTGCGAAATACTCCGAAAATACCCGAGAAAAAACCCCCAAAATCACAATTTTTAACCGTTAATCACCAAATCTTTTGCTAAAATCATGTTGAGAAGGATGCTATCTAAGAATTACTCAAGAAAAACGGTAAATTTCTACACCTAAACACCATTTAATCCGAAATTTGGTGTTCTTGAGTCATTTTTTTCCCAATTTGATTTTGATGCTTTTTAGTGTAATTAAACTTAAATTGTTTATGTATTATGCTTGTATAACTTAGATTGATGCTGTTTAACATAATTAGAAGCCTTAAACTTCAAATTTTGAGTAATCTAGGGTTTGTGTTCTTGAGCAAATTTGGGGTTTTTTGATATAAACAGGTTATGGCCGATTTTTGTCATGAATTGTTGCTAAAATAAGTAGTGTAACATGTCTAGGTAGTTGAATGATCCAAACTTTGAGCCTAAACATGATTTTGAGAATTAAAGTGGACTTTTTCAAGTCTAAAATTCATGAACTTGATTTTTGAAAGATAATGCCATTTGAAACTTGTTTAATTGCTAGTAATGATTATTTTGACATGTTATTTGAGTTGAATGATTATGAACTTGGCGAACATTTTCGTATATGCTTATTTGAAAAAGTGTAGATTTGATGAAAATATGAAAATGAGCTTAAGTTTGATATAAATTGATAATGTCATTGTAATTATTTTGATTGATGATTTTGCTGAAACTAATGCATATTTGGATGCACAAAAATTGTGTTTGATGTGTTTTGCAGAATGAAAGGGGTGAATCTTCATCCCAAGCCCGCAATGCTCCTGCTGAGAATTTGGAACAACAGGAGGTGGATAACTACTACAAGCAGGATATACCTCATCCAGTCATGACCTTTTCCGATATGCACTTGGAAGAGTTGCACCCGAACCTGAGATTTGACAGACTTTGGATAGATTATCCAAAATATCAACGGGGTTTGCATACTCTTCATTCTAAGGTTGTTGAGGTACCGAGGGTCATAGAATGGGGACCCTTAGAAGCTGTAGAATTGGTCGGGCCAATTAGGGAATTACTTGTACAGAGGTATGGTAATTCTTCTTTCAATGACTGGGTACGTTTATTCACCATGCGTAGACCTGTATATAAAGTATAGTGTGAAGAATTGTTATGTAGTATAGAGTTGAATGATCGGGTAGCTAGTTTAACCGATCGTTCTTTTATTAGATTTTTGTTAGGCGGTTCGATGCGCCACATGTCTTTACTGGACATGGCTCAGGCTTTACGTATATATACGCCTGAGGAGTTAGCGTCTGCCGATTGTAGAGGATTGATACTAAACGGTAGAAAGATAGATGAAAATTTTGATACACACGGTGTGTGGAGTCAAATGACAAGCCATCACCGTTTCAAAGGGGGAAATTACTCTTATTTGGATATAGATAGAGCCGAATTAAGAGTGATACATAGGTTTTTAGCTAATTCGATTACACAAAGGGGTAAAAACAAGGAAAAGGTAAATGAACAGGATTTGTTTTACCATATGTGTATTCGAGACCCACAAAGCGCTGTAAGTATACCATATTGTGTGGGTTATTATTTATCAGCTATGGTTCGGGGGATGCGACCGCATAGCATAATAGGAGGTGGTATTTTTATTACTTTGATTGGTGAATATCTCGGTGTGGATATAAGTCGGGGGGGATTATTAGTAGAAGAACCAGAACCCCGCGATACTATAGGTTTAAATGTATACCATGGTGCGAAAGTTTTGAAAAGGCGAAATAACGCCGCAGTACGATACCATGGTAGACATCCACAGGTGGAGAGAAACCAACAACAAGGTAATGTAGGAGGGGGGAATGAGATGCAAGAAATGCATAGGTTTATAGCTTCTCAGGAATACGAAAATGCTAGACAGAGAGCATTTGAAGATTGGCAAGTTCATCAGAACCAGATCATAGCTCATTGCCAACATATAGGTAGAAACTATATTCCTACACCGAAACCCATCTTCCCTCCTTGGTCTATAGAGATGCAGCCACCATATCCTACGTATGACCCTGCCGAAGCATTCTATAGCACCTATGGTTATGCCTGGAACCCCTATTGGTACCAATATCATCCTTAGTTTACTTATTATTATTTTTTTATTTTGTAATTTGTAATTATTGATACGTTTAATACTTTTGTTAATATTGTAATCATTTTTATAATTATCTAACTTTTATTCTTAGATTTTAATAATTTTTGAATGTGGGGTAATATACCAAACTTCAAAAATATGTATATATGTTTGCAGTTTATCTTATGTACACAACAGGGTAAAACAACGCATTTTCAAAGACTGGCATTAAGTTCAGCAAAAGCAACTAATTTTGACGACAAGATGCAAAATATATGTGAAATAACAACAAGACGGAATGAACAAATGATGTGCACCATTTATCATTCAGCAAACAAACGCCAATATATTTGGAAACTTTGGTAAAAATTTAATCATTTTCACACAAATCACCCTCAATAATTTAAATTGTTACTGATTTCTTGCAAATGAGGGCATTGCAAGATCTTAAGTGTGGGAAGGGGTTAAATTCTTTCGGATTTTAAAATTTTTATCTTAAACACTTGGTTACCATTAAAAATACTAGTAAAGCAGTAGTTGTATTAGAATCTAGTGCTCTCTGATAATAAAGAACAGCCCTGGTCTTATATACTGACTACCCAATTCTAGTAAAAAATTTTCAAAATTTTCAATTAAATGAACTCAAAATCATGTTTATACATATTTATGAACGATAAAACTAGGTTTTAACACCGAAATTATTGTAACCTCGGAAAAGACATAAATTGAGAAACAAACCAAAATGTTAAAATTCATTTAAAATGGAATAGAGGACGATAAAAAGGAAAATAAAAGCCAAGTGTGGGAAAATTCTCCAAGTTATTCAAAACATATATCACATATATCTGTAACAAATAACTGAAAATACTTTTGCTTTGGACTAAACTAAACTGTTTTACCCGATGAAAGAAAAGAAGATATGGATCTACACGATGAATCAATTCCATCATTAAAAGGAAGTAAAGTCTTCCGAAAAAGACACGCGCTTCTTGATTTAGGTCATGAAGTTGTCGTCCAGACCAGCTGTAGGTTGACGAAAAATCTAGAAAAGTCATCACTAAAATCAGCAGGAAATCCACGGACCTCAGCATTAAACAGGGTCGCCAAGTGGTCAGATTTATCCTAACCATGAGAAGGATTTATCTCGTACAATGGGGGGCACCATGCAAATTAGCTAGATAAGACTAATGAATCAGATCCCCAGAAAGGATAATCTCCTTAAAGATTAAAAATCAGCTTTTAAGACTGATATTACTCAATCCTAGAGATTGACCTTAAAGATTGAGAATTCAAACTCATGGAATTCAATGATATCTAAACTCGAGCTTGAACGAGAAAATATTTTGATCAAAATTATAAACCGATTTGTTTTCTGAAAACCCATTTTCAATGCGTTCATTACCATTGAACGTAAAATCCTAGGAATTCACCTGAAATTCATTAGGTCACCTGAACCAAATCGGGTGTCAACCGTAAGAACGGTGGTTGCATAGCATGGTCAAAGACAGGACCTTGTGCCATACCGAAAAATTATAAGGGTGAGCTTTACTATTGCTCCTACCAAGGATAATAATTGCGTCCGACACGTTATAGACCATAATTAAAAGCATGTCAGGGGACATTGCCTTAACAGTTGCTTGTTCAACGCTTTCCTTTACAACCGGACGGTAGTTTATCGAAAGGTAATATACGGGACAAGTAAACTGGACGTGTTGCTTTCCAAATACAAGGTTAGCAAGTGGGTGACACAAAACAGCAAGTTTTGAGCTAAAATTTTCAATTCTGAAACCCACCAAACCCACAAAAATATTTTGCAAACACCGGTAAAGGGTTATCCCGGAAAACTTATCTAGGGTAAAAACTAGATTTAATTTTCAAAAGATCAAATGTTTTCATAAAGATCCAATTTCCTTAATGGATCTAAATTTTTATAGTCATGTGGGACTGTAAACCATATCGTTACTACCATTGTTTATACCGCCGTATAGAAAATCACTGATGTACAAAGTGTGAAGAATAAAGAAGTGATTCAAGTATTTCAAAACGATATTGCTTGAGGACAAGCAACGCTCAAGTGTGGGAATATTTGATAATGCTAAAAACGAACATATATTTCATAGCATTTTTCCTCAAGAAAGACAAGCTTTTAGTTGCAATTGTTCTATTTACAAGTGATATTCGTTTAAATAATAAAAGGTGAAGACAAAAGACAGATTCGACGAATTGAAGACGCAAACGACCAAAAAGCTCAAAAGTACAAAAGACAATCAAAAAGGTTCCAATTATTGATAAGAAACGTCTCGAAATTACAAGAGTACAAGATTCAAAACGCAAAGTACAAGATATTAAATTGTACGCAAGGACGTTCGAAAATCCGGAACCGGGACCAGAGTCAACTCTCAACGCTCGACGCAACGGACTAAAAATTACAAGTTAACTATGTATATAAATATAATATAATATATAATTAATTATATTAATTATATATATATTATATTTATAAATAAAAACCGTCGGCAGAGAAAGACTCCAAAGTGTGAGCTGGAATTTCAAACTCCGCGACTCGCGGAGTTTGAAGGCAAAATATGCCGCGAGTCACGGAGCCCCAAAATGAAATTATGCCTATAAAGCCAACCGAATTCTGATCGTAAAATCTATCTTTTTTCTTCCTCATTCATACGTAAAATTTATATTTATATTTATAATTTATATTTTAATTTTAATTATAATTCTAATAATAAGGGTATGTTAGCGATTATTGTAAGGGTGTAAGTCGAAATTCTGTCCGTGTAACGCTACGCTATTTTTAATCATTGTAAGTTATGTTCAACCTTTTTACATTAATGTCTCGTAGCTAAGTTATTATTATGCTTATTTAAAACGAAGTAATCATGATGTTGGGCTAATTACTAAAATTGGGTAATTGGGCTTTGTACCATAATTGGGGTTTGGACAAAAGAACGACACTTGTGGAAATTAGACTATGGGCTATTAATGGGCTTTATATTTGTTTAACTAAATGATAGTTTGTTAATGTTAATATAAAGATTTACAATTGGGCGTCCCTATAAATTACCATATACACTCAATCGGACACGATGGGCGGGGTATTTATATGTACGAATAATCGTTCATTTAACCGGACACGGGAATGGATTAATAGCCACTAGAATAATTAAAACAGGGGTGAAATTACATTCAAGGGTAATTGGTGTAATTGTTAACAAAGTAGTAAAACCTTGGTTTACACGCAGTCGATAACCTGGTGTATTCATTAAACAAAGTATTAAAACCTTGTTATAATTCGAATCCCCAATTAGTTGGAATATTTAACTTCGGGTATAAGAATAATTTGATGAGGACACTCGCACTTTATATTTATGACTGATGGACTGTTATGGACAAAAACCAGACGGACATATTAAATAATCCAGGACAAAGGACAATTAACCCATGGGCATAAAACTAAAATCAACACGTCGAACATCATGATTACGGAAGTTTAAATAAGCATAATTCTTTTATTTCATATTTAATTTCCTTTATTTTATATTTAATTGCACTTCTAATTATCGCACTTTTATTTATTGTTATTTAATCGCACTTTTAATTATCGTACTTTTTAATTATCGCAAGTTTATTTTATCGCACTTTTATTATTCGCAATTTCATTATCGTTATTTACTTTAAGTTTTAATTTAAGTCTTTTATTTATTTAATATTTTACATTAGGTTTTAACTGCGACTAAAGTTTTAAAATCGACAAACCGGTCATTAAACGGTAAAAACCCCCCTTTATAATAATAATATTACTTATATATATGTTTGTATTTTTATAAAAGTAAACTAATATAGCGTTGAGCTTTGTTTAAAAAAGATTCCCTGTGGAACGAACCAGACTTACTAAAAACTACACTACTGTACGATTAGGTACACTGCCTATAAGTGTTGTAGTAAGGTTTAAGTATATCCATTCTCTAAATAAATAAATATCTTGTGTAAAATTGTATCGTATTTAATAGTTTTTCCTAGTAAAATATAAACTATTTCGTATACCTTAGCTTTGACATCAATAATAGACCACAAGATTTCATATTTCAATACACATCCCATACATAGAGATAAAAATCATTCATATGGTGAACACCTGGTAACCGACATTAACAAGATGCATATATAAGAATATCCCCATCATTCCGGGACACCCTTCGGATATGATATAAATTTCGAAGTACTAAAGCATCCGGTACTTTGGATGGGGTTTGTTAGGCCCAATAGATCTATCTTTAGGATTCGCGTCAATTAGGGTGTCTGTTCCCTAATTCTTAGATTACCAGACTTAATAAAAAGGGGCATATTCGATTTCGATAATTCAATCATAGAATGTAGTTTCACGTACTTGTGTCTATTTTGTAAATCATTTATAAAACCTGCATGTATTCTCATCCCAAAAATATTAGATTTTAAAAGTGGGACTATAACTCACTTTCACAGATTTTTACTTCGTCGGGAAGTAAGACTTGGCCACTGGTTGATTCACGAACCTATAACAATATATACATGTATATCAAAGTATGTTCAAAAAATATATTTACAATACTTTTAATATATTTTGATGTTTTAAGTTTATTAAGTCAGCTGTCCTCGTTAGTAACCTACAACTAGTTGTCCACAGTTAGATGTACAGAAATAAATCGATAAATATTATCTTGAATCAATCCACGACCCAGTGTATACGTATCTCAGTATTGATCACAACTCAAACTATATATATTTTGGAATCAACCTCAACCCTGTATAGCTAACTCCAACATTCACATATAGAGTGTCTATGGTTGTTCCGAAATATATATAGATGTGTCGACATGATAGGTCGAAACATTGTATACGTGTCTATGGTATCTCAAGATTACATAATATACAATACAAGTTGATTAAGTTATGGTTGGAATAGATTTGTTACCAATTTTCACGTAGCTAAAATGAGAAAAATTATCCAATCTTGTTTTACCCATAACTTCTTCATTTTAAATCCGTTTTGAATGAATCAAATTGCTATGGTTACATATTGAACTCTATTTTATGAATCTAAACAGAAAAAGTATAGGTTTATAGTCGGAAAAATAAGTTACAAGTCGTTTTTGTAAAGGTAGTCATTTCAGTCGAAAGAACGACGTCTAGATGACCATTTTAGAAAACATACTTCCACTTTGAGTTTAACCATAATTTTTGGATATAGTTTCATGTTCATAATAAAAATCATTTTCTCAGAATAAAAACTTTTAAATCAAAGTTTATCATAGTTTTTAATTAACTAACCCAAAACAGCCCGCGGTGTTACTACGGCGGCGTAAATCCGGTTTTACGGTGTTTTTCGTGTTTCCAGGTTTTAAATCATTAAGTTAGCATATCATATAGATATAGAACATGTGTTTAGTTGATTTTAAAAGTCAAGTTAGAAGGATTAACTTTTGTTTGCGAACAAGTTTAGAATTAACTAAACTATGTTCTAGTGATTACAAGTTTAAACCTTCGAATAAGATAGCTTTATATGTATGAATCGAATGATGTTATGAACATCATTACTACCTTAAGTTCCTTGGATAAACCTACTGGAAAAGAGAAAAATGGATCTAGCTTCAATGGATCCTTGGATGGCTCGAAGTTCTTGAAGCAGAATCATGACACGAAAACAAGTTCAAGTAAGATCATCACTTGAAATAAGATTGTTATAGTTATAGAAATTGAACCAAAGTTTGAATATGATTATTACCTTGTATTAGAATGATAACCTACTGTAAGAAACAAAGATTTCTTGAGGTTGGATGATCACCTTACAAGATTGGAAGTGAGCTAGCAAACTTGAAAGTATTCTTGAATTTATGAAACTAGAACTTTTGGAATTTATGAAGAACACTTAGAACTTGAAGATAGAACTTGATAGAGATCAATTAGATGAAGAAAATTGAAGAATGAAAGTGTTTGTAGGTGTTTTTGGTCGTTGGTGTATGGATTAGATATAAAGGATATGTAATTTTGTTTTCATGTAAATAAGTCATGAATGATTACTCATATTTTTGTAATTTTATGAGATATTTCATGCTAGTTGCCAAATGATGGTTCCCACATGTGTTAGGTGACTCACATGGGCTGCTAAGAGCTGATCATTGGAGTGTATATACCAATAGTACATACATCTAAAAGCTGTGTATTGTACGAGTACGAATACGGGTGCATACGAGTAGAATTGTTGATGAAACTGAACGAGGATGTAATTGTAAGCATTTTTGTTAAGTAGAAGTATTTTGATAAGTGTCTTGAAGTCTTTCAAAAGTGTATGAATACATATTAAAACACTACATGTATATACATTTTAACTGAGTCGTTAAGTCATCGTTAGTCGTTACATGTAAATGTTGTTTTGAAACCTTTAGGTTAACGATCTTGTTAAATGTTGTTAACCCAATGTTTATAGTATCAAAAGAGATTTTAAATTATTATATTATCATGATATTATGATGTACGAATATCTCTTAATATGATATATATATATACATTAAATGTCGTTACAACGATAATCGTTACATATATGTCTCGTTTCAAAACCATTAAGTTAGTAGTCTTGTTTTTACATATGTAGTTCATTGTTAATATACTTAATGATATGTTTACTTATCATAATATCATGTTAACTATATATATAACCATATATATGTCATCATATAGTTTTTACAAGTTTTAACGTTCGTGAATCACCGGTCAACTTGGGTGGTCAATTGTCTATATGAAACCTATTTCAATTAATCAAGTCTTAACAAGTTTGATTGCTTAACATGTTGGAAACATTTAATCATGTAAATATCAATCTCAATTAATATATATAAACATGGAAAAGTTCGGGTCACTACAGTACCTACCCGTTAAATAAATTTCGTCCCGAAATTTTAAGCTGTTGAAGGTGTTGACGAATCTTCTGGAAATAGATGCGGGTATTTCTTCTTCATCTGATCTTCACGCTCCCAGGTGAGCTCGGGTCCTCTACGAGCATTCCATCCAACCTTAACAATTGGTATCTTGTTTTGCTTAAGTCTTTTAACCTCACGATCCATTATTTCGACGGGTTCTTCGATGAATTGAAGTTTTTCGTTGATTTGGATTTCATCTAACGGAATAGTGAGATCTTCTTTAGCAAAACATTTCTTCAAATTCGAGACGTGGAAAGTATTATGTACAGCCGCGAGTTGTTGAGGTAACTCAAGTCGGTAAGCTACTGGTCCGACACGATCAATAATCTTGAATGGTCCAATATACCTTGGATTTAATTTCCCTCGTTTACCAAATCGAACAACGCCTTTCCAAGGTGCAACTTTAAGCATGACCATCTCTCCAATTTCAAATTCTATATCTTTTCTTTTAATGTCAGCGTAGCTCTTTTGTCGACTTTGTGCGGTTTTCAACCGTTGTTGAATTTGGATGATCTTCTCGGTAGTTTCTTGTATAATCTCCGGACCCGTAATCTGTCTATCCCCCACTTCACTCCAACAAATCGGAGACCTGCACTTTCTACCATAAAGTGCTTCAAACGGCGCCATCTCAATGCTTGAATGGTAGCTGTTGTTGTAGGAAAATTCTGCTAACGGTAGATGTCGATCCCAACTGTTTCCGAAATCAATAACACATGCTCGTAGCATGTCTTCAAGCGTTTGTATCGTCCTTTCGCTCTGCCCATCAGTTTGTGGATGATAGGCAGTACTCATGTCTAGACGAGTTCCTAATGCTTGCTGTAATGTCTGCCAGAATCTTGAAATAAATCTGCCATCCCTATCAGAGATAATAGAGATTGGTATTCCATGTCTGGAGACGACTTCCTTCAAATACAGTCGTGCTAACTTCTCCATCTTGTCATCTTCTCTTATTGGCAGGAAGTGTGCTGATTTGGTGAGACGATCAACTATTACCCAAATAGTATCAAAACCACTTGCAGTCCTTGGCAATTTAGTGATGAAATCCATGGTAATGTTTTCCCATTTCCATTCCGGGATTTCGGGTTGTTGAAGTAGACCTGATGGTTTCTGATGCTCAGCTTTGACCTTAGAACACGTCAAACATTCTCCTACGTATTTAGCAACATCGACTTTCATACCCGGCCACCAAAAATGTTTCTTGAGATCCTTGTACATCTTCCCCGTTCCAGGATGTATTGAGTATCTGGTTTTATGAGCTTCTCTAAGTACCATTTCTCTCATATCTCCAAATTTTGGTACCCAAATCCTTTCAGCCCTATACCGGGTTCCGTCTTCCCGAATATTAAGATGCTTCTCCGATCCTTTGGGTATTTCATCCTTTAAATTTCCCTCTTTTAAAACTCCTTGTTGCGCCTCCTTTATTTGAGTAGTAATGTTATTATGAATCATTATATTCATAGATTTTACTCGAATGGGTTCTCTGTCCTTCCTGCTCAAGGCATCGGCTACCACATTTGCCTTCCCCGGGTGGTAACGAATCTCAAAGTCGTAATCATTCAATAATTCAATCCACCTACGCTGCCTCATATTCAGTTGTTTCTGATTAAATATGTGTTGAAGACTTTTGTGGTCGGTATATATAATACTTTTGACCCCATATAAGTAGTGCCTCCAAGTCTTTAATGCAAAAACAACCGCGCCTAATTCCAAATCATGCGTCGTATAATTTCGTTCGTGAATCTTCAATTGTCTAGATGCATAAGCAATCACCTTCGTTCGTTGCATTAATACACAACCGAGACCTTGCTTTGATGCATCACAATAAATCACAAAATCATCATTCCCTTCAGGCAATGACAATATAGGTGCCGTAGTTAGCTTTTTCTTCAATAACTGAAACGCTTTCTCTTTTTCATCATTCCATTCAAATTTCTTCCCTTTATGCGTTAATGCAGTCAAGGGTTTTGCTATTCTGGAAAAGTCTTGGATGAACCTTCTGTAGTAACCAGCTAGTCCTAAAAACTGGCGTATGTGTTTCGGAGTTTTCGGGGTTTCCCACTTTTCAACAGTTTCTATCTTTGCCGGATCCACCTTAATACCTTCTTTGTTCACTATGTGACCGAGGAATTGAACTTCTTCCAACCAAAATGCACACTTTGAAAACTTAGCGTACAATTCTTCCTTCCTCAATACTTCTAACACCTTTCTCAAATGTTCACCGTGTTCTTGGTCATTCTTTGAGTAAATAAGTATGTCATCAATGAAAACAATGACAAACTTGTCAAGGTATGGTCCACACACTCGGTTCATAAGGTCCATGAACACAGCTGGTGCATTAGTTAAACCAAACGGCATGACCATAAACTCGTAATGACCGTAACGTGTTTTGAAAGAAGTCTTTGGAATATCATCTTCTTTCACCCGCATTTGATGATACCCGGAACGTAAGTCAATCTTTGAATAAACAGACGAGCCTTGTAGTTGATCAAATAAGTCATCGATTCTCGGTAGTGGGTAGCGGTTCTTGATGGTAAGTTTGTTCAACTCTCGGTAGTCGATACACAACCTGAATGTACCATCTTTCTTCTTGACAAACAAAACAGGAGCTCCCCACGGTGATGTGCTTGGTCGAATGAAACCACGCTCTAAAAGTTCTTGTAATTGGCTTTGTAGTTCTTTCATCTCGCTGGGTGCGAGTCTGTAAGGAGCACGGGCTATTGGTGCAGCTCCTGGTACAAGATCTATTTGAAATTCAACGGATCGATGTGGGGGTAATCCCGGTAATTCTTTCGGAAATACATCGGAAAATTCTTTTGCAATGGGAACATCATTGACGCTCTTTTCTTCAGTTTGTACTTTCTCGACGTGTGCTAGAACAGCATAGCAACCTTTTCTTATTAGTTTTTGTGCCTTCAAATTACTAATAAGATGTAGCTTCGTGTTGCCCTTTTCTCCGTACACCATTAAGGGTTTTCCTTTTTCTCGTATAATGCGAATTGCATTTTTGTAACAAACGATCTCTGCTTTCACTTCTTTCAACCAGTCCATACCGATTATCACATCAAAACTCCCTAACTCTACTGGTATTAAATCAATCTTAAATGTTTCGCTAACCAGTTTAATTTCTCGATTCCGACATATATTATCTGCTGAAATTAATTTACCATTTGCTAATTCGAGTAAAAATTTACTATCCAAAGGCGTCAATGGACAACTTAATTTAGCACAAAAATCTCTACTCATATAGCTTCTATTCGCACCCGAATCAAATAAAACGTAAGCAGATTTATTGTCAATAAGAAACGTACCCGTAACAAGCTCCGGGTCTTCCTGTGCCTCTGCCGCATTAATATTGAAAACTCTTCCGCGGCCTTGTCCATTCGTGTTCTCCTGGTTCAGGCAATTTCTAATAATGTGGCCCGGTTTTCCACATTTATAACAAACTACATTGGCATAACTTGCTCCGACACTACTTGCTCTGCCATTACTCGTTCCGACACCATTTGTTCCTTTCGTTCTATTAACCCCTGGTCCGTAGACCTCACACTTCGCCGCGCTATGACCATTTCTTTTACACTTGTTGCAAAATTTGGTGCAGAACCCCGAGTGATACTTTTCACACCTTTGGCATAGCTGCTTCTGATTGTTGTTGTTGTTGCGGTTATTATTGTTGTTAGGATGATTGTTGTAGTTGCTGTTGTTGTTGTTGTTGTTGTTGGGCCGTTTGTTGTAGTTGCGATTGATGTTGCGATTGTTGGGATAATTGTTGCGATTATTGTTGTAATTGTTGTTGTTGTTGTTGTATTGGTGATTCTTATCACCGTTTTCCTCCCACTTTCTTTTGACTTGCTTCACATTGGCCTCTTCAGCAGTCTGTTCTTTAATTCTTTCTACAATCTGGTTCACTAGTTTGTGAGCCATTCTACATGCCTGTTGTATGGAGGCGGGCTCGTGTGAACTTATATCTTCTTGGATTCTTTCCGGTAATCCTTTCACAAATGCGTCGATCTTCTCTTCCTCATCTTCGAATGCTCCAGGACACAATAGGCACAATTCTGTGAATCGTCTTTCGTACGTGGTAATATCAAATCCTTGGGTTCGTAACCCTCTAAGTTCTGTCTTGAGCTTATTGACCTCGGTTCTGGGACGGTACTTCTCGTTCATCAAGTGCTTGAATGCTGACCACGGTAGTGCGTACGCATCGTCTTGTCCCACTTGCTCTAGATAGGTATTCCACCATGTTAACGCAGAACCTGTGAAGGTATGCGTAGCATACTTCACTTTGTCCTCTTCAGTACACTTACTTATGGCAAACACCGATTCGACCTTCTCGGTCCACCGTTTCAATCCGATCGGTCCTTCGGTTCCATCAAATTCCAAAGGTTTGCAGGCAGTGAATTCTTTGTAGGTGCATCCTACACGATTTCCTGTACTGCTAGATCCAAGGTTATTGTTGGTATGTAGCGCAGCCTGTACTGCGGCTATGTTTGAAGCTAGAAAAGTACGGAATTCCTCTTCATTCATATTCATGGTGTGTCGAGTAGTCGGTGCCATTTCCTTCAAAATAGTCAAATGGAACAAGTTAATCATGCAGAATATTAAGAGTAGTTGATAGTATTTCGTAGCATAATATGAACTCATTTATAAAAGCTTTTTCTTCATATTAGCGTTTTATAAGTTTAAATTCGGGTAGTACCTACCCGTTAAGTTCATACTTAGTAGCTAATATACAATTCAACTACTACAATTCTATATGAAAAACTGATTATAATAATATTTCGCGTTCAAACTTTTATACAATATTTTACAAACTTACAATACCGCTTATTTTACATAAAGCATGAAATATAGCACACAATAACTTTGATACAAGATAGTTGTGAAGATAATTCTAGCTAGTACACAAGTCGTTCAGCAAAGGCAATAAAGACACGTAATTCATACGTCCAGAAACAAGTCATGCATTCTGGTTTTACTAGGACTACTTCCCATCCTTGGTCTTGTGGAACATAACCGTTATGGCCGTTGATAAGACAGCGTGTTGTAACGTCGTCAAAGGGATGAGGGTTACGTAATGTCCAACAGTCCCGTAACAATCTAAAAACCTCATTTCTTACCCCAATTACCGACTCCGTCACTTGTGGGAATGTTTTGTTTAATAGTTGTAGCCCGATGTTCTTGTTCTCACTTTGGTGAGAAGCGAACATTACTAATTCGTAATCATAACATGCTTCTTTATGTTGCATGTTAGCCACTTTTTCTAAATCACGAAGTCCAATATTCGGATATATTGAGTCAAAATAATTTCTTAACCCATTGCGTAAAATAGCATTTGGGTTCCCCGCAATATATGCGTCAAAGTAAACACATCGTAACTTATGGATTTCCCAATGTGATATCCCCCATCTTTCGAACGAAAGCCTTTTATAAACCAAGGCATTCTTGGAACGTTCTTCGAATGTCTTACAAACTGATCTCGCCTTAAATAGTTGTGCCGAAGAATTCTGACCGACTCTAGACAAGATTTCATCAATCATGTCTCCGGGTAGGTCTCTTAAAATATTGGGTTGTCTATCCATTTTGTGTTTTTATACTGTAAAATAGACAAGAGTTAGATTCATAAAAAAAATACTTATTAATACAAGCAATTTTTACATATATCATAAAGCATAAGCACACTATATTACTTATATTACACCACACGAATACAACTATCTTATTCCGACTCGCTTGTTTCTTCTTCTTCGGTTTTGGTTCGTTTTGCCAAGTTTCTAGGGATATATGATGTTCCCCTAATACGAGCCGTTATTTTCCACATTGGTTTAGAAAAACCTAGTGGTTTAGAGGTTCCCGGGTCATTGTTACAACTTAAGGACTTCGGGGGTTGACGATACATATAAAGTTCATCGGGGTTGAAATTAGATTTCTCTATTTTTATGCCCTTTCCCTTATTATTTTCTTTTGCCTTTTTAAATTCAGTTGGGGTAATTTCTATAACATCATCGGAATTCTCGTCGGAATCCGATTCATCGGAGAATTGATAATCCTCCCAATATTTTGCTTCCTTGGCGGAAACACCATTGACTATAATTAGCCTTGGTCAGTTGGTTGAGGATTTTCTTTTACTTAACCGTTTTATTATTTCCCCCACCGGTTCTATTTCTTCATCCGGTTCCGATTCTTCTTCCGGTTCCGATTCTTCTTCTGGTTCCGACTCTTCTTCCGGTTCCTCTTCGGGAACTTGTGAATCAGTCCATGAATCATTCCAATTTACATTTGACTCTTCATTATTATTAGGTGAGTCAATGGGACTTGTTCTAGAGGTAGACATCTATCACATAATATCAAACGCGTTAAGAGATTAATATATCACATAATATTCACATGTTAAAAATATATAGTTTCCAACAAAATTTGTTAAGCGATCATTTTTCAAGTAAACACGGTCGAAGTCCAGACTCACTAATGCATCCTAACAAACTCGATAAGACACACTAATGCAAAATTCTGGTTCTCTAAGACCAACGCTCGGATACCAACTGAAATGTCCCGTTCTTATTGATTAAAAACGTTCCATATTAATTGATTTCGTTGCGAGGTTTTGACCTCTATATGAGACGTTTTTCAAAGACTGCATTCATTTTAAAACAAACCATAACCTTTATTTCATCAATAAAGGTTTAAAAAGCTTTACGTAGATTATCAAATAATGATAATCTAAAATATCCTGTTTACACACGACCATTACATAATGGTTTACAATACAAATATGTTACAACAAAATAAGTTTCTTGAATGCAGTTTTTACCCAATATCATACAAGCATGGACTCCAAATCTTGTCCTTATTTTAGTATGCAACAGCGGAAGCTCTTAATAATCACCTGAGAATAAACATGCTTAAAACGTCAACAAAAATGTTGGTGAGTTATAGGTTTAACCTATATATATCAAATCATAATAATAGACCACAAGATTTCATATTTCAATACACATCCCATACATAGAGATAAAAATCATTCATATGGTGAACACCTGGTAACCGACATTAACAAGATGCATATATAAGAATATCCCCATCATTCCGGGACACCCTTCGGATATGATATAAATTTCGAAGTACTAAAGCATCCGGTACTTTGGATGGGGTTTGTTAGGCCCAATAGATCTATCTTTAGGATTCGCGTCAATTAGGGTGTCTGTTCCCTAATTCTTAGATTACCAGACTTAATAAAAAGGGGCATATTCGATTTCGATAATTCAACCATAGAATGTAGTTTCACGTACTTGTGTCTATTTTGTAAATCATTTATAAAACCTGCATGTATTCTCATCCCAAAAATATTAGATTTTAAAAGTGGGACTATAACTCACTTTCACAGATTTTTACTTCGTCGGGAAGTAAGACTTGGCCACTGGTTGATTCACGAACCTATAACAATATATACATGTATATCAAAGTATGTTCAAAAAATATATTTACAATACTTTTAATATATTTTGATGTTTTAAGTTTATTAAGTCAGCTGTCCTCGTTAGTAACCTACAACTAGTTGTCCACAGTTAGATGTACAGAAATAAATCGATAAATATTATCTTGAATCAATCCACGACCCAGTGTATACGTATCTCAGTATTGATCACAACTCAAACTATATATATTTTGGAATCAACCTCAACCCTGTATAGCTAACTCCAACATTCACATATAGAGTGTCTATGGTTGTTCCGAAATATATATAGATGTGTCGACATGATAGGTTGAAACATTGTATACGTGTCTATGGTATCTCAAGATTACATAATATACAATACAAGTTGATTAAGTTATGGTTGGAATAGATTTGTTACTAATTTTCACGTAGCTAAAATGAGAAAAATTATCCAATCTTGTTTTACCCATAACTTCTTCATTTTAAATCCGTTTTGAATGAATCAAATTGCTATGGTTACATATTGAACTCTATTTTATGAATCTAAACAGAAAAAGTATAGGTTTATAGTCGGAAAAATAAGTTACAAGTCGTTTTTGTAAAGGTAGTCATTTCAGTCGAAAGAACGACGTCTAGATGACCATTTTAGAAAACATACTTCCACTTTGAGTTTAACCATAATTTTTGGATATAGTTTCATGTTCATAATAAAAATCATTTTCTCAGAATAACAACTTTTAAATCAAAGTTTATCATAGTTTTTAATTAACTAACCCAAAACAGCCCGCGGTGTTACTACGGCGGCGTAAATCCGGTTTTACGGTGTTTTTCGTGTTTCCAGGTTTTAAATCATTAAGTTAGCATATCATATAGATATAGAACATGTGTTTAGTTGATTTTAAAAGTCAAGTTAGAAGGATTAACTTTTGTTTGCGAACAAGTTTAGAATTAACTAAACTATGTTCTAGTGATTACAAGTTTAAACCTTCGAATAAGATAGCTTTATATGTATGAATCGAATGATGTTATGAACATCATTACTACCTTAAGTTCCTTGGATAAACCTACTGGAAAAGAGAAAAATGGATCTAGCTTCAATGGATCCTTGGATGGCTCGAAGTTCTTGAAGCAGAATCATGACACGAAAACAAGTTCAAGTAAGATCATCACTTGAAATAAGATTGTTATAGTTATAGAAATTGAACCAAAGTTTGAATATGATTATTACCTTGTATTAGAATGATAACCTACTGTAAGAAACAAAGATTTCTTGAGGTTGGATGATCACCTTACAAGATTGGAAGTGAGCTAGCAAACTTGAAAGTATTCTTGAATTTATGAAACTAGAACTTTTGGAATTTATGAAGAACACTTAGAACTTGAAGATAGAACTTGAGAGAGATCAATTAGATGAAGAAAATTGAAGAATGAAAGTGTTTGTAGGTGTTTTTGGTCGTTGGTGTATGGATTAGATATAAAGGATATGTAATTTTGTTTTCATGTAAATAAGTCATGAATGATTACTCATATTTTTGTAATTTTATGAGATATTTCATGCTAGTTGCCAAATGATGGTTCCCACATGTGTTAGGTGACTCACATGGGCTGCTAAGAGCTGATCATTGGAGTGTATATACCAATAGTACATACATCTAAAAGCTGTGTATTGTACGAGTACGAATACGGGTGCATACGAGTAGAATTGTTGATGAAACTGAACGAGGATGTAATTGTAAGCATTTTTGTTAAGTAGAAGTATTTTGATAAGTGTCTTGAAGTCTTTCAAAAGTGTATGAATACATATTAAAACACTACATGTATATACATTTTAACTGAGTCGTTAAGTCATCGTTAGTCGTTACATGTAAATGTTGTTTTGAAACCTTTAGGTTAACGATCTTGTTAAATGTTGTTAACCCAATGTTTATAGTATCAAAAGAGATTTTAAATTATTATATTATCATGATATTATGATGTACGAATATCTCTTAATATGATATATATACATTAAATGTCGTTACAACGATAATCGTTACATATATGTCTCGTTTCAAAACCATTAAGTTAGTAGTCTTGTTTTTACATATGTAGTTCATTGTTAATATACTTAATGATATGTTTACTTATCATAATATCATGTTAACTATATATATAACCATATATATGTCATCATATAGTTTTTACAAGTTTTAACGTTCGTGAATCACCGGTCAACTTGGGTGGTCAATTGTCTATATGAAACCTATTTCAATTAATCAAGTCTTAACAAGTTTGATTGCTTAACATGTTGGAAACATTTAATCATGTAAATATCAATCTCAATTAATATATATAAACATGGAAAAGTTCGGGTCACTACATATGAAGGGTTGCCACATCAACTGATGCAAAATTACTTTAATCAATGTATATACTATGTTTCTTCTTTTAATCATTCAGAAGCATGGGTGGACATGAGCAATACCGCATATAGTGCAAGCAAGCAGACTTGTAGCAAGCTACGTACCTACGAACACCGATGCGTCCAACGATTCATTTCAAGTACCATAAACTGTCGAAAAGACAGTAGTGAAAAAGTCACCAACTTGGATATATGGTACATTCACGCGATAATGGATCACTCCCATGTTCATATCCCACGAATGATTCTCACTTTCCTCCTCGAAGAAAGGAAAAAGATTGCACCAATCATGGGCGGCCATTTTGTAACCAGGATTGCCGAACATTTTTGAATCAACACAAGTGGGTTAGAGGAGAAACATATGATTGCCTTTGATAGAGTGAGTTATACAAGGGCGGACATTTTGATGAGAGGGTCGAACGGCCTTCTAACTAGGTATGAGGATCCCGTGAACAGGCAACCAGAACAACCCCAACAGCAACCAGATCCACAGCCGAATGTTGGAAGTAGTTCGGGTCCGGGAAATGATTGGGAGGCTTACATGGCGCGCCAGTTTTCAGATATGCGACTCCATAGTGATCAAAACACCCAAAGGGTAATTGATCACTACGATGCAGGTAACAGGGAGATGCAACATTACATTGATGTTGCGAATGATCGAACATGGTATACTCAAGCGGGGCAGCAAAATCAGCTTAATTGGATACATGAACAGACAGTGTCATACGCTGCAGATCCCGATAACTATACCCCCTCTCCTTGGCCTGCATACGATCCTTGGGTTTGAATGGGTGATCCATATCCTGCGCCTTATCCTCCTCCTCTTAACCCGCCTACTGAAGACACTGCGGTCGTCCCTGCTCAAGGAACTTATCAGGGGTACAACCCCTCAATATTTCAGGACGACGACGCGGGAACTCAAAGCGAAGGTGGAGCTGGCCCAAGTAACTCATTTTGGGGATTTTTCTGAGGATGACGTAATTTTTCCTGATGTGTGACAGGTTTGGTTGATGTTGGTTTATTTCAAAAACTATTTCTTTTCAAGTTTGGTGTGTAATAACTAGATAATATTTTGGATAATTGTGATTTGAATAATTTAGATAATTGTAAGTGGGGTTTTTAGTACATGGAGTACACCCCCATTTTTTTTGTGTGAATCGTATGGTACCTTTGTTTGAATTGCTACAGGTGAGCATTGTGCTATATGCTGCATTTTTACAAAGACTGGCAGTAAGTTCAGCACATAATTGATTGGTGATTGTTTTGTGGTTGCAAGAAGCGGATGATGTTCTTATGCTGGCATTCAGTTCAGCGCCATCATCCCGTGAACTTCGGTTTTAAACCTTGAAAGTAATAAACTCTCTTACACTCTTTGACCCTCTTGAATTTAAATTTTTCTGATTTCTTGTAACGAGGACGATACATGAACTCAAGTGTGGGGAGTAAGTTATAAATTCTTTCGGGTTTTTAATTTTAGTTAAAAAGGCTTAAAATGGTGAAAATTTTTAAACTTTTATCTTCATAAATTCAAATTTTGTTTAAAATTTGTAGATTTTAAAACTAGGTGTATACACCGAAATTATTATCACAAAACAAATTAAGAAACAACCAAATGATTGAGTTTGTCATATAAAAGATATAATCATCATGCTATACCACATTCTGGATGAAATGAAAGTCATCAAGTAATTTGTTGTTCTAACAATCTAATCCAATGCTCATCCATGTAATGTGTTAGAAGTCGTAGTCCAGAACAGCTGTAGGTTGACGAAAAATCTTGAAAAGTCATCTCTATCATCGGCTGGAAATCCACCTCACCTCAGCATCAAACAGGGTTTTTGGTAGTCAGACTTATCCTAACCATGAGATGGATCTGTCTCGTACAATGGGGGGGGCACAGTGCAAATTAGCTTTTAAGACTAATGAATCTAATCCCCAGATGGATGATCTCCGAAAAGATCAACCGCATCTATGTTGACCGCGGTTAACATACATATGCCATAACAAATTGAGGTGTGCAAACTCATGGTTTACCGATGATATTTGGACATGATATAGTTTCTTCTAAAACTTATGCTATTTTATGAACTATATTGTGTAAAACCATTTTTAGGACATCCGGTTTCAAGTTCCATGATACTTCAATCATGGGGGCGAGTAGCTTGCTAAGCGCCGACTGAGGCTTCGATTTTCAGTTATCCTCAACCGGACTTTGAGGTTAGAACCGGAAAACTTGATTAGTGTAAAAACTAACATGAATAATTTTCAAAACATAAAAGGTTTTTAGCAAAGGTCCTAATTTCCCTAAGGATCCAAATTTTCAAGAAATGTGGACTTTAAAACCCACCTTTCGACTTTGGCGTGATTTCATTTCGCGTGTGTACTCCAAAGGTGTGTGTACTCAAAACGCGTGAGTTTGATTCGTGTGTGAAATAAGTGTGAGTGTGATATATTTTGACCCGAGTGTGATTTCCATATAGCGTGAGTTACTGTGTTACTAAATAACTTGTGTGTCTTGTGTATTATATCAAGAGAGTGTGAGTCCCATTTTTTTTTGTGTTCTCATTTAAATAAGTGTGTTTACTGTAGTAAATTTCGATTTCTTGTAAGTCTTGCTTGAGGACAAGCAAGGTTTAAGTGTGGGGATTTTGATAACGCCAAAATTATACATGTTTATTGTCGTTATTTCGATCCAATGTTGTTCCATTTGTATGTAATTGTTATACGTATGTATTGTAATTCATGTACATTTGTAAAAAGTCCATTGTGAATGAATAAATGAAGACCAACAGCGAAAACAGAGTTAAAACGAAGATCGAATGCGTAAAACAGCCCGAAACCACTGAAACAGGTCCAAATGCGGCGCATCTCTCTTAGATGCGGCGCATCTTTACACCAAATAACTCCCGACAGTTTCAGATGCGGAGCATGAAGACTTCTGGGCCAAAATAGCAACAGATGCGGCGCATCTGAGATGGATGCGGCGCATCCAAGCCAGATGCGGTGCATCTGTCCCAGATGCGGCGCATCTGACCCCCTGCCGACAGTCCTGAGTGCAGAATCGAGCTGGAATCTATTGAACGTAAAGAGATGCGGCGCATCCCAAAGAGATGCGGCGCATCTGGTCACTTTCTGGCCAAAATACCTAACTTTTTAGGCTATTTAATGAGGAAAATGGTTACTTACTTGGGAGACCTTCACTACTACGTTCTCCCTCAGTTTTAAGACGATTTTCAAGGTCCAAGGAAGGCTGCAAGTTAATCTCCATTCTTTCAACATCAATATTAAGCTAGGATCGTTTATCGCAATTGGTACTATTGTTCTATATCTTTTTAACATGAATTCAACTTGTATTTACTGTTTCATTAGTTCTACTATGATTATGTTAGGCTAAAAGCCTTGTGTGTTTGCTTCAATGTAAGATTTATGGCTTGGGATTGTTCTATACTTTGATGTTATGCTAGTTATACATATGTTTGATTGATTTAATTATCTAGTTCAACCGTAAGAACCATTGTTATGCATGTTTAGATCATTATTTCAATTATATAGATTGCAACCTATTAATGTGAGTTAACTAGGAAAACAATCTATACTTCAATACATCTAGTACTCTAGACGATTAGATACATACACTTAAGTGATTTTGTTATGTGTTTAATTCGGTAATTGAATAAGTTCCAAAGCAACATAGTTATGAAATTACCTCAAGTGATTGTTGTAATTAAGGTTTCACGTGAGTTTAACCGGGTTGAATCTAGTTAGTTAATCAATCTAAATCACCATGTTCTTTCAAGAAATCTATTGTTGTAACTATCTTTATATTCTAGTTCAATTATACGAGTTATGACTTGATTTATGTGAATTTATCAAAGGCTATAATTTGTACTTCAACACCTAGTGATCTAGACACCTATATGTGAATATAGGATGGTAATTGGATGATATTTAGGTTTTACAATCATGTAGTTTACTTAGAGTGATCTTAGTAAACTAGGTTTTATGTGAATTTAACCAAGAAAGAATCCTGTTGATTAAACATAGTTCTTAAGTTTATAGATATTGTGAAATTGATATAAACTACTCTTTTGTAACTATCGCATAACGGTTTTAATTATAAAAGAACAATTCCTGTCATCTATCAAGCATAGAAGTAAACACCGCATTCTCATTATTGTCATTCTTTATTTTTATTTACTGTTTCGTTAAACAAAAACACAACTTCAAATATAAACCCCCTTTTTAGAATAATTAATCGTGGTAAAATCATTTAAACAAACTTCTCCCTGTGGATCGAACTGGTCAATTTACTTGCTAGTTACTACATGATCGGGTTTTAGTTGCCTGTATTATGTGTTAATTATTAAGCATATTGTCTACATTTTAAAAGTTACGTCTTGACACATCAACTGGCATTAAGTTCAGCAAAAGCTACTAATTTTGACGACAAGATGAAAAATAAATATGATGTAACAACAAGACGGAATGAACAAATGATGTGCACCATTTATCATTCAGCAAACAAACGCCAATATGTTTGGAAACTTTGGTAAATTTTAATTATTTTTCTACGCTAATCACCCTCAATAATTTAAATTGTTACTGATATCTTGCAAATGAGGGCATTGCAAGATCTTAAGTGTGGGAAGGGGTTAAATTCTTTCGGATTTTTAAAATTTTTTAACTTAAACACTTGGTTATCATTAAAAATACTAGTAACACAGTAGTTGTATTAGAATCTAGTGCTCTCTGATAATAAAGAACAACCCTAGTCTTATATACTGACTACCCAATTCTAGTAAAATTTTTCAAAATTTTCAATTAAATGAATTCAAAATCATGTTTATACATATTTATGAACGATAAAACTAGGTGTTAACACCGAAATTATTGTTACCTCAGAAAGGACATAAATTGAGAAACAAACCAAAATGTTAGAATTCATTTAAAATGGAATAGAGGACAATAAAAAGGTAAACAAAAGAAAATAAAAGCCAAGTGTGGGAAAATTTACCAAGTTATCTTAAACATATGTCACATATTTCTGTAACAAATAATTGAAGATACTTTTGCTTTGGACTAAACTAAACAGTTTTACCCGATTTACTGTAAGAAAGATGGATCTACACGATGAATCAATTCCATAATTAAAAAGAAGTAAAGTCTTCCGAAAAAGAAACGCGCTTCTTGATTTAGGTCATGAAGTTGTCGTCCAGACCAGCTGTAGGTTGACGAAAAATCTAGAAAAGTCATCTCTAAAATCAGCAGGAAATCCACGGACCTCAGCATAAAACAGGGTCGCCAAGTGGTCAGACTTATCCTAACCATGAGAGGATCTGTCTTGTAAAATAGGGAGGACGCCGCGCATATTAGATGGATAAGACTAATGAATCAGATCCCCAGAAAGAATAATCTCCTTAAAAGATCAAAAATCAGCTTTTAAGACTGATATTACTCAATCCTAGAGATTGACCTTAAAGATTGAGAATTACAAACTCATGGAATTCAATGATATCTAAACTCGAGCTTGAACGAGAAAATATTTTGATCAAAATTACAAACCGATTTGTTTTCTGAAAATCCATTTTCAATGCGTTCATTACCATTGAACGTAAAATCCTAGGAATTCACCTAGAATTCATTAGGTCACCTGAACCAAATCGGGTGTCAACCGTAAGAACGGTGGTTGCATAGCATGGTCAAAGACAGGACCTTGTGCCAGACCGAAAAATTATAAGGGTGAGCTTTACTATTGCTCCTATCAAGGATAGTAATTGCATCCGATACGTTATAGACCATAATTAAAAGCATGTCAGGGGGACATTGCCTTAACAGTTGCTTGTTTAACGCTTTCCTTTACAACCGGACGGTAGTTTACCGAAAGGTAATATACGGAGCAAGTATACTGGACGTGTTGCTTTTCCAATACAAGGTTAGCAAGTGGGTGACACAAAACCACAAGTTTTGAGCTAAAAATTTCAAATATGAAACCCACCAAACCCACAAAAAGAATTTGCAAACACCGGTGAAGGGTTATTCCGGAAAACTTATCTAGGGTAAAAGCTAGAATGAAATTTTCAAAAGATCAAATGTTTTCATAAAGATCCAATTTCCTTAAAGGATCTAAATTTTCATAGTCATGTGGGACTGTAAACCACATCGTTACTACCATTGTTTATACCGCCGTATAGAAATCACTAATGTACAAAGTGTGAAGAATAAAGAGGTGATTCTAGTATTTCAAGACTATATTGCTTGAGGACAAGCAACACTCAAGTGTGGGAATATTTGATAATGCTAAAAACGAACATATATTTCATAGCATTATCCCTCAAGAAAGACAAGCTTTTAGTTGCAATTGTTCTATTTACAAGTGATATTCGTTTAAATAATAAAAGGTGAAGACAAAAGACAGATTCGACGAATTGAAGACGCAAACGACCAAAAAGCTCAAAAGTACAAAGTACAATCAAAGAGGTTCCAATTATTGATAAGAAACGTCTCAGAATTACAAGAGTACAAGATTCAAAACGCAAAGTACAAGATATTAAATTGTACGCAAGGACGTTCAAAAATCCAGAACTGGGACCAGAGTCAACTCTCAACGCTCGACGCAACGGACTAAAAATTACAAGTCAACGGAGTACAAGAATATAATATAATATATATATAATGAAATTTAATTATATATATTATATTATATAATAAATAAATAAGCAGCCCACGTTTTTAAAGACTTTTGAGCCTCCCCAGCTGGCCATGCGATCGCATGGCCTTGAAGGGCAAAGCTCATGCGATCGCATGAGGCCCTTTTCCAGCCCACATGCCTATAAATTCGCGTGTTTGGTTCATCATAATCATCATATATCCATCCATCCAACTCTCAACGTATATATATATATATATATATATATATATATAATTTTAATTTTAATTTTAATTCTAATAATAAAGGTATGTTAGCGCATATTGTAAGGGTGTAAGTCGAAATTTTGTCCGTGTAACGCTACGCTATTTTTAATCATTGTAAGTTATGTTCAACCTTTTTAATTTAATGTCTCGTAGCTAAATTATTATTATGCTTATTTAAGCCGAAGTAATCATGATGTTGGGCTAATTACCAAAATTGGGTAATTGGGTTTTGTACCATAATTGGGGTTTGGACAAAAGAACGACACTTGTGGAAATTAGACTATGGGCTATTAATGGGCTTTATATTTGTTTAACTAAATGATAGTTTGTTAATTTTAATATAAAGATTTACAATTGGACGTCCCTATAAATAACCATATACACTCGATCGGACACGATGGGAGGGATATTTATAAGTACTAATAATCGTTCATTTAACCGTATACGGGAATGGATTAATAGTCTAGGGAATTATTAAAACAGGGGTGAAATTATGTACAAGGACACTTGGCATAATTGATAACAAAGTATTAAAACCTTGGGTTATACGCAGTCGATATCCTGGTGTAATTATTAAACAAAGCATTAAGACCTTGTTACAGTTTAAGTCCCCAATTAGTTGGAATATTGGACTTCGGGTATAAGGATAATTTGACGAGGACACTCGCACTTTATATTTATGACTGATGGACTGTTATGGACAAAAACCAGACGGACATATTAAATAATGCAGGACAAAGGACAATTAACCCATGGGCATAAAACTAAAATCAACACGTCAAACATCATGATTACGGAAGTTTAAATAAGCATAATTCCTTTATTTTCATATTTAATTGCACTTTTAATTATCGCACTTTTATTTATTGTCATTGTATTTAATTGCACTTTTAATTATTGTACTTTTTAATTATCCAAGTTTATTTTATCGCAATTTTATTTATCACAATTTCATTATCGTTATTTACTTTACGCTTTAAATTAAGTCTTTTATTTATTTAATATTTTACATTAGGTTTTAACTGCGACTAAGTTTTAAAAATTGAAAAACCGGTCATTAAACGGTAAAAACCCCCTTTTTATAATAATAATATTACTTATATATATTTGTATTTTTATAAATTAAAACTAATATAGCGTTAAGCTTTGTTTAAAAGATTCCCTATGGAACGAACCGGACTTACTAAAAACTACACTATTATACGATTAGGTACACTGCCTATAAGTGTTGTAGCATGGTTTAAGTATATCCATTCTATAATAAATAAATATCTTGTGTAAAATTGTATAGTATTTAATAATTTTTCCTAGTAAAATATAAGCTATTTCATATACACCTCTACGAACATCAAGTATTTTTGGCGCCGCTGCCGGGGATCAATTTCTGCTTAAACGCCGGAAGCGCAATGTTATATAAAAAAAAAATTTATTTTTAAGTTTACTTTTATAAAAGATACGCTTTTGTAAAAATACGTTTTAAATATTCTAAAATATAAAAAGAAAAACAAAAATATAAATATTTTTGAGAGTTTGTTAAATATTTAAGTTTTATAAAGTTTCTTTATTTCTATTTTTAGTTTGTAAAAATATAAGTTTTATTTAATTTATATAAATATATTATATATATATATATATATATATATATATATATATATATATATATATATATATATATATATATATATATATAATTTAGCAAAACAGAAAAAAAAATATAAATAAATTCGAGTCCAGTACTGTAGCAGCCCAGTCACTGGACCGAAACCCTAGCCCATGCGATCGCATGGCCGGGTAACTTAGGACTCATGCGATCGCATGAGCCCTCCTGACACGCCTGTTGTGACCTATTTCAGCATTAATTACGGGGTATTATTTATTATTATACTTTAACCCTAATTAGGTTATATTTTTATATTATTTAGTTTAGTTTATTTATTATTTGTATTATTTAGTTAAATTAGTTTAATTAATTTATAAAATTAATAGTTTTATTAAATAAATAATATAAAAATAATATTTTATAAAAATTGTACTTTTTACAACTTTTAGTATATTTTTATATTTTGTCCCTTTTTATTCGTTTTAGCGTAATATTTGTATTTTTCGCTCGTATTTAGTTTTAAGATATAGTTTTTGCCATAGTTATTTTTACTTCTAGATTTTTAAGATTTGCCGTAAAATCCCTTAAGTGCTTTTTCTTTAGACTAAGATTTAGGTGCTTTAGAATTTTGCGACGCTGTTTTTAAGTTTTAGTACCTTTTTAAGTTATTACCATTTGGGATATAGTTTTACTTTTAAGTTTTAATATTTTTAGACGCAACTTTTAATTCTTAGTTTTTAGTTCCTTTTTAAGTTTCAACGCGCTACTTTTTTATTTTTCGACGCCTTTTACCTATGTATCAATTATCACTCCAATTAGTAATCTAAATTTGCAATTTTAATTTTAAGTTAGTAATAATAATAAGGTTGGGTTAGTCGAGTGTTTTAAAAGTTTTATAAGTCACTCTTTTTCTTTCTTATTTCTCCAATTTTAATATCGACGCGCTCTTTTTCTTTCTTATTTCTCGCCATTCTAGTTTTTAGGACATAGAATTTTTCTACTTCTTCTCTAAATTTCTTTAAATTACAAAAATTTATTTTAAGTAGTTAAATTGATAGACATCAAAATTTTCTGGTTCGTAGTAATAGTTGGATTTGTATGTGGACCGGGTTATTGGAGCCAAATAGTACTCAATTATATTGAGACCAAACGAATCCTGCCCCTCTGCTGCATCTTTTGGCTATTTGAAACGTGGGCAAAATCAAAAAAGTCTATTAATTGGATAACTTATATAATTTTTTCTCCTTTTTAAAAACTAATAGGATATTCAGTGAATGCACCGAGCAAAACGTTCACCACCTTTTGTACGTTCACCACCTGTAACTCGATCAAGACATCTAGCAAATATTGTCGCCGTTGATTTTTCTTTAGAATCATCATCCAGTCGACCAAGTACTCCAATTCAAATTTCCGATAATCCATTTTTTGAACCCGACCTCACAATTGAGAATCCGGATAATATTCAAGGACAATTCATAGATCCTGAACCATTAATCTTTCCTCCGGAACCACCAATCATTCAAACAGAGATTGTTGAGGAACGAACCATTAAATCAGAATCCTCTAGTGATTCAGATTCAATAAATTCAATCATGGAAAATCTGGAACCTCTAAGTATGGAAGACCGAATGAGAGCTAAACGCATTGGCCAAGGTCATGCAATTACTCATCCTGACATTAATGCGCCAGATTATGAAATCAAAGGATAAATTCTACACATGGTGACTAATCAATGCCAATTTAGTGGTGCGCCGAAGGAAGATCCAAATGAACATCTTCGTACCTTTAATAGGATCTGTACTCTATTTAAAATAAGAGAAGTGGAAGATGAACAGATATATCTCATGTTATTTCCCTGGACTTTAAAGGGAGAAGCCAAAGATTGGTTGGAATCGTTACCTGAAGGGGCGATTGATACATGGGACGTTTTAGTTGAAAAATTTCTTAAACAATTCTTTCCGGCATCTAAAGCCGTAAGACTTCAAGGAGAAATTGTTACATTCACACAGAAGCCAAATGAAACTCTATATGAGGTATGGACCAGATTTGGAAAGTTATTGAGAGGATGTCCGCAACATGGTTTAGACACCTGTCAAATAGTACAAATATTCTACCAAGGATGCGACATCACTACAAGGAAAGACATCGATATAGCAGCTGGTGGTTCCATTATGAAGAAAACCGAAACTGACACTTATAAGATTATTGATAACACTGCTTCTCACTCACATGAGTGGCACCAAGAAAAAGATATCGTTATTAGTATTATCACTTTTAAGATTATTATAAATATCATTATTATTAATACAACTTATTATTATCAATAATAATAATATTATTATTATTATTAATATTAATAACATTTATAATGATTATTATTATCATTATTTTTTTTTTTGAAAAATTATTATTATCATTATTATATATTATAATTAAAATTATCATTTCTATTATTATTGTTATTACTAGTATTATCATTATAAATATTATTATCATTATTGCTAGTATTAGTAATATCATTATTATTATTATTATTTGAATTATTATTATTAATATAATTATTATTATTATTTGTATTATTATTAATTATTAATATTAATTAAAAAAATACAGATAATAGAATCAGGTTTAAGGAATCTGCTTTTTATTTTTATTTATTTATCATGAATCAGCATCTTTTTTTTATATATATTTCTTTCTTCCACGACCTATTTTTTTTCCCCATCGTGATCTTTGCTTTTCAATTATTTATCTGGATCGTGATTCCTTCTACTGGTTTTTATTTTGTATCTGTTGACTCAATTCCACTATAAATCAAAGGGTAATCGTGATTGTTGAAAAATCATTTAATTTAATCTCAGCAATTATCAATATTTTTTTTTTAGCCATCGACACTTTACATCTTCACCTTTTTAGCCAAATCAAGAACGCAAACTAATTTTGAAAATCTGTAAGTGCAGTCTTATTTGGAATCTAATACTCAAACTATGTACAAAGCTTCAAATCCCAATTCTTTATATCGAATTATAATTTCAGAGTCAAAGTTTTAAAAGCAAAAAGTCAACTGAGGTGTTCTTCATGAAATTCAAAATTTTGTTGATGTTACAGGTTCAATTGAGGATTGCAGAAGATTTTAGGAACGATTTAAAACTTATTTCGTATTATAATCTTTGTCCAAAACATTCTTGAAATCAAAAAGCAAATTTTTTTTTAAAACTTACGAAGGCATACAGCAGCAGCAGTTTTCTATATTTTTTTTTTATTTTTGTTGTTGTTAATCCTCTCAAATTAAATGGTTTCTGTTTTGTTTATACATTTTAAAAACAAACAAATTATAGTTTGCTAAAATTCTTAATCCCTGGTTTGGTCGATTAAATGGAGAAGAAGAAGTAAAACAGAAACGGGTTATATACTTATGGTTACGGATTAAAACAGAAAAAACAGATACAGTGTAGTGGTTAGAGGAGTGTTCGGGTGAGCGAGAGGTCACGGGTTCGAGTCCCGTCATGGGCATTTTTCTTTTGAAAAGCTTGAGGTAGTTTTCTTTATTATCTATTATTATTATTATTATTATTATTATTATTATTATTATTATTATTATTATTATTATTATTATTATTATTATTATTATTATTGTTGTTGTTGTTATTATTATTAGTAATATAAAATATAATTATTATTATTATTACTAAATAAGAATTAATGATCATATATTATTATTGCTATTATGATTATTATTAATATTGTAATTATTAGTATTATAAATATTATTATATTTATCATGTTTTTAAGTATTATAATCATTATTATCATTCTTATTACTAATATAGTTATTATTATTATTATTAGTATCAAAATAAGTATTATTAAGTATTAAGCATTATTATCAAAACCATTATTTTCATTATCATTGTTATTAAAAATTACTATTATTAATATTGTAATTATCATCTATCCATGTATTTAAAATTATCATCTTTTATTACTACTATTATTATTATTATTATTATTATTATTATTATTATTATTATTATTATTATTATTATTATTATTATTATTATTATTATTATTATTAGTATTATAAGAACTTTCCTATTTACTATTATTATTATTATTATTATTATTATTATTATTATTATTATTATTATTATTATTTTTAAAACCTTATTATGATTATTATCATTTTTACTACTAGTATTATTATTGTTATTACAAAATAATACAACTCTTTATTCATTATCATTATTAATATCATTTTATCAAATAAATACTTATATATAGAATATATATATATAAAAGTATATATATAGAAATATATAACAACTAAAATATATATATAAACTTATTCGATTACAAGTATATGTGTTAATATATATACTTGATATAGGTTCGTGAATCCGAGGACAACTCCGCACTTGTTCAAGTGCCATCATATGCATAATTACTACGAAATACGAAATATAGTATCGTGAGTTTTCATAGCTCCCTTTTTATCTATATTTTTGGGCTGAGAATACATGCGCAACTTTTATAATTGTTTTACGTTTAGACACAAGTACTCAAAGTTTTATGCTATATACATGCTTTGCCATGCTAAATCCCTACCGTAATATCGTTAATTGCTGAGGTATAAGATGCAAACTTAGTTATTGTGAGTAGCGCTACTGAGAGTGACGTCTCTAGTCAGTTGACCATTGGTCTTTGACTACATAATAATGATTCAACGACACGAATAACAAGTGTCACGGGGTAACTTTTGTTTAGTCGCGATATTACAAACTCAGCAATACTTTTAGATTGGTATTTCTATATCAATCAACACTTTATATTGATATTTCTATATCAACTTTATTAAATCTTGTGGTCTAACACTATTATTGAAATCATTATTTATGATAAACCTATGAACTCACCAACCTTTTGGTTAACACTATTTAGCATGTTTATTCTCAGGTCTTACATAATGCTTCCGCTGTGTATTTGCTAATTGAAAGCAACATTTCAACGAGTCATTCATGGATAATTTGAAGGACTTACATTTGCTAAATTGATGATGATTGCTTGCTATGCTTGGAGTCTTCATTACATATCATATCAATTAAAGACATTTAATGTGTTGTTTATTAAATACAATGTAATCTATTTATCTTCCGCTGCAAAACTCAATATAACGTCTCATATAGAGTCGTTCTCGTTTATACAACTGTGATTTGATGTAATTATCACAAATACCTCAGGCCCTATTTGGGGGTGTGACAACTTCTATAAGTTAAAAACATCAAGGACACAAAATCTAGTGTTTTTAGAAAATTACCCAAATGTAATAAAGTTGGTATGGATTTGAAGAGGAAGATGCAAGGATTCCAAATATGTAATTTGTTTGAATTGATGCTTGCTAGATCTTGAATAGATGATGAATCTTGTTTAGTGAGTTGAGAGAAAATGGAAGTATCAAAAGTTAGAAAAGGGAGGTGAATGGATGAGTGGAGGAGAAGAGTTTGACTAGTTGACCTAGTCAAACCTATGACGATCGCTCCAAATCCATATGGAAAAACACGTCATTCATCGATTTCATTGCGAGATATTTGACCTCTATATGATACATTTTGTAAATATTGCATTCTTTTGAAAAGGTACACCATAAATGAATATTTAAATCAAAGGTTTTCGACATCTGATTATTTCTACATATAGACAATCACCGTAATATAATAGTTTACAATAGTACTTCCGTTGACAATGCAGTCAAAATAAGATACATGTGATGATTTGGTGAATGCAACGTTTCCTTGAAAAATATGCCTTGTAAGACTCCATGCACATAGCTTGTCTAACATATAAGCAAACAGCGGAAGACTTCTAGAAACCTGAGAATAAACATGCTTAAAAGTGTCAACATAAAGGTTGGTGAGTTCATAGTTTTAATGTTGCGCATAATCTGTATATAAAGGTGAATCACAAGTTTTCAGTTGTTTCATCCAGAAACGTTTATCAAAATATTCTACGAAATTGAGCACCCTGGTAACTAAACTTAACGTATATATAATTTATACCCTTTGTATAATCATCTTAATAATACACCCAAACCAACGTGTACGCTTCTCAAATAGCATGCGTCCGTTAAAAGGCTAGTGCTCTAGCTCGGACGGGGATATCAAGCCCTATGGATCCATATACTACTACTCGCACCCACCAGTTCTTATAACTGGCAGTTACTAGTTACCAAAGCTAAGGGATTTTCGGTTCAAACTCGGTGTAGAATTTAGTATGTACTTGTATCCATTGCGTTTAAAATAAAGTGCATGTATTCTCAGCCCAAAAATATAGATTGCAAAAGCAATTAAAAAGGGAGCAAATGAAACTCACCTTAGCAGCACATAAGGTCATTCATCAAAAAGTGACCGTAACTTGGAATGCAAGATTAACCGTAGATCTCAACCTAGAGAACATATGTTGATCAATACATGTCTAATAAGCTAGGTTGGGTCATAGTGTATCACAATCCTAATGCTCGAGACTGACTTGAAAAAGTTAACAAAAGTCATCTCAAAAGTCAACCTGACCCAATATGATCTTTAAATCTATACATGTTTATTATCATAGTATAAGTCTTGATAATTGAACGAATGTATAGTTTATCAAACTCAAAATATTATTTATTTCAGGAGCTATATTATATTTGAATTATCGTGGCAATCGAAAATATTTTATTATTTCACATAGCTTTTCAATACTAGTAAAATCAGATTATAGTGTTTATAAAGCGTTAAAACATGATAAGACAGTCAACTTTGACAATTGTTCAATAAGACGAGACGTGCTTTCTATAGAAATTCATTTACTCGATTAGTAATATTTGAAAATCCAATTTATTAATCTCATAAAAAAGTTGTTTAAATATTAATTTACAATTTCAATTAACATCAAACATAATTCAGTTATCCATATCTTTTAATCCATTCATCGAATTCATGCGATTTCTAAATGAAAAGTTAATAATTTTTCGCCAGCTTTCCAACGACATGCATATCATATACCTTATCTCAATCGCATATGTATCAAATTTGTGATTTATCATAAACTAGCTAACGACAATATTAAGCATACAAGCATGCATAATCCTATATACTCAAGCACTAGTCAGGGATACACTATTAATATATAAAAGTTAAGTTATGAGTGCTCACGTATCAATATTGAGATTCAATATTGCAGGAAAGTACGTAGACATAACGGAGATGATAAACACTAGGTTGACCCCATGAGCATACCCCAGAAGCATACCCATAACCTCCATAGCTATAACCCATAATTTTCTTAGCTCTATCCCATTTGAAAAACCCGTTTGAAATAATATGCCCATGACCTCGTCGTAGTATTTTTATGTATAATAATACTAATAATAATACTCTTAACAATAAGATTAATAATAATATTAATCTTAATTATAATAATAATAATAATAATAATAATAATAATAATAATAATAATAATAATAATAATAATAATAATAATAATAATAATATTAATAATAATAATAATAATAATAATAATAATAATAATAATAATAATAATAATAATAATAATAATATATGTATATCGCAAGAGAGATAGATGAATCAAAGAACCACGAAATGAGTTTGTTTTATAGACTGAAATCGGAACCAATTGCATGCGTGTCAAATAGACTTTTTCATACGTTCACATGTGGATAAAATTCCTTTGTCGACATAATTTTAATATATAATATATTTATATATATTTAATCTATATAATTAATTAAATATTATATTATATTTACGTGCGTAGTAAAAATGTAATTTTTACTCAAATGACTCGTGCGTTGTCACTCGACTCATGTACCACTTTCGGTTTTTCGAGCGCACTTTCGTATGTTTAGAAAACTGGCCTTTTACGTTTAGTGACTCGTTCCCTTATAAAAACAATAGATTTAAACAATGAAAATAATCCCACTCAAAGTGTAACTTTATTCATTTGAGTGTTTTGGTCATTTGCTTCTATAAATCAGTGATTCGTTGTTTATCAAAATATATTATTTTAAATCAGGGCGTTTTATGACTAAGTTAAAATATATATATATTTTTATTTAGAATTGTAAATTTGTACAATATATATATGTTTGAAATATTTATCTAATGATATAAAGATAAAGTTTAAATTTGTTCGGAAATTTTCGGGTTATCACAGTACCTACCCGTTAAAGAAATTTCGTCCCGAAATTTGGTTGGGATGGTCATGGATGACAATAAATATGTTTTCATGACTTATACGAGTTGAAAATTAAAGTTTTATCATCATTGAGTAATATAGATAAAACAATTCGATTTTGTGAAGAGTACGAGTGAAGTTATCACAAAAGAGTGAAATGGATAAATGTAGATTCGTCATATCTTTTGACGTAGATAGAATTGATTTTCGGAGTTCAAGGAATTTAGAGAAAATCTTCGTAATAAGATTTGATTCTTCGGTAATTAAGGAAATTAGGATCTTCTTTGATTAAATGCGATAACCTGTCATGATTGCTCGGTCAGATTTTTCGCTATAAATCCACTCCCTTCGTTTCTTTATTTCCACAGCTCACCTTCTATTCTTCCTCTCTTAACTCATACTTTAAAGTATTCGTCAATATGCTTCATCCAGTTCTGATTCTTGATATACTCCTAACTTTCATATCTATCATTCTTCTTTTTCATTTGCCGCCGGAGGAATCTATTCAATTTTACTATACTCTTGGCTTTATAGTGTTTTTAGTTCTCCCGTGTCTTTACGTTGCAATACTTATTGATATACACGGTTTGTAATTTATGTGTTGTCGTAGGGCTTTATAGGTTTCCTTATTTTTCAGAGTCCCTGCTTCTGTCTTTCTATAATCATTGACGTCCACAGTTAATGCTCTCTCCTATTTGCTGCGATTTATACCCCCATTTCTATTTCGGAGCTTCATCCTCTGTTTTCTCTTCTATCCATTAAGCACCGCATGGAATGGTCCATAATTCGCAGATATGAATTTTGGAATGAACATAGTTACTGTTTTAAGAAGGAAATTGTAATGGCACGGTCTTGATTTGTCAAATTACCAGAATACCTCAGAAAAGGCCGAATCATCAAGAAAAATAGTTTCTTGATATGTTTAGAGTTTAAGTAGAATACAAGAGTCGTGTAACATGGCACATGATGACGATATGGTCTGTGAATCGTCATGTTCCATTAGAAACTCGGCATGACTTACTGTAATATAATCACGTTGATCAAGTGTCATTATATTATACTAACTCATGCTTCAGCTCTCAACACCACTTCAAAATATTCATATTTTAAACTCGAAGGTTTCAGAATTTAGAAACTAAAATAGTTTCTTTTATGATGTAACACTGATATCGCAAGGAGAAAATTGATTTTCGATAAGAATGATTATGGAATTATCTCCAGAAATATGGAGGTTATTTATAATGAAAGATACAATGATATCTTATAATTTCCAATATCAGAGGATGATGAAGAATATTGTCCGCAAGGGTTTAGATTCGGAAGTAAGGTATTCGTTAATGGCTTCAACAAATACTGAATCATTTGGATTCTTTGAAGGCAGGTTCCGTCCTTGTGATTTATCCACAGCCTCCTTCATACTTTGCTCAATCCGTTTTCCAGTTCCAAACCTTTTCTTTTTCTGAGCTTTGTCAACACACTATTCTTTATCATCAAACTTTTTACTGTTAATGTCATTTACAGTTTTTGCTGCTTCATCAGCACTTTTCAAAATTTCGAGAACTAATTCACAGTTTTAGGGTGTTTTTCAGAAACTTCACATTCATAGTATATAATTCCAGAAGATAGACGTTGTACGTACACATATAACTGTTGGCGTAGACATGCTGCGAGATTTTTGAAATACTGATTGCTAATTCCCGATGAGTCGTATGGCATTTCTTGTTACAAGATGCGGATGAGTAAATGATAGGGTTCTGATAAATATAACAATTTTTCAGAAAATCCTAGATCATTACGGTTGCTGATAAGTTTACTGTTAATGTGGTGGAATATGAAAGGTTCTCCAGTAACAATGATGAAGGGGTAATCGTTATAATAAGGCTTATTCGAATGAACAATTGAAGGTGATTTGCTGGAGTAGTGACAAAACTGTCTATTTTGAAAAGGGATTGAAAGGTTATTTTAGCTAATAAATGCCAAAGGGTCTGACACGGATACGTGTTAAACTATGACTTTAGTTTCGAGGGTTTTTCAGGTACAAGACCGCGGTTAACATGTGGTTAGATCATCATCTCGATGATTCATTATTTGAAGTGTCTTCAGGAATTTCAAAGGGTTTGAACACGGATTGTAATCGTTAATATACATAAAATGTTCTAGCACAGTTTTGAAGTCAAAGTATAGCTTTGAAAGATTTAGGAATCTAAGAATGATGTCTTTTGTTAAATCTTGACTCGGATTTTGATTTGTCAAAATCAAAATATGTAATCAAAATTGGATGAGGATGGTTGTTTTGATTTTTATAAAAGAATATATATTGTGTGAAAATAGTGAGTATAGTTGATGATTTGTTGAATCAGAATCGAAGAATGTAACATATTAATTGTGAATTTATATATCTCTTGGGTATTACCTACCCGTTAAAATATTCTCACCATTAACAGTTTGTACAACAGAATTTTCTTAGTTACAATCTTTATGAAAATATACCTACATATATATTTTCTTTAGATGTAATCATGGATTTAATGAGTTAACATAATATTAATCTCATCTGGTTTTCGACTAGGACTAGAATATATAATCTCTAAAACTTTTAGAAACTACATATTCTCTGCAGAATATTTCTTCGATGAAGTTATGAATTAATACTTCATCGTTTGTTGTTGTTGGTATTCCTTGGTATCTATGGTGCGTATGACGTTGATGTTCGAGGTACAGATTGTGATGTTGAGGTGTGGGAAGCGGATGTTGTTGTTGGTGGTGGTAATGGTACTGTTGGTGTTGTTGTCGGTGGTACTGTTGATGCCGGTGATGCTGCTGGTACTTGTAACCTTTGCACCATGTTCTCCAAAGCCAGGACCCGAGCGCAAAGCTCGTTGAATTCTTCTATTACTCCGGGATGATTGGTGGTTCGAACAAGCGAGTGAATAAGATCTAGAATGTGAGATAGTATATAATCGTGACGAGACACTCTGGAGATGAGAGAGAAAATGGTGTCTCGAACAGGTTCGCCGGTAAGTGCTTCAGGTTCTTCTCCAAGAGGGCAATGTGGTGGATGGAAGGGATCACCTTCTTCTTGTCTCCAATGATTGAGGAGGCTACGAACCCATCCCCAATTCATCCAGAATAGGTGATGGCTGATTGGTTAATCCATTCCAGTTACACTGTCTTCGAAGTTCAGATGAATATCCATATCGAAATAGCTGTCGGAGTTTAAGGAATTTGAACTAGATACAGGATCCATTTTGTATAATTAGAGAGATGATTTTTGATATGAAATAGATTATAGAATTTATATTAGTACTCTTCAATACATAATTTACATATGTATATATAATACCAAAATCCCGTAAATTACGAAGAAATTTTCGAAAAATGTCAGGAAAAGTTTACAGTAATAGATATGCTAAGATATGAATTTTGTCGGTACACTATTTATGCAGTAAATGTAGTAAGATGTGTCTAGACTTAGGAATGATAAGCAGGTAATTTCCGACAAGAAATGATAAGTAAAACTCGGTAAAAACAGATACGATCATAGTCCAGAGTCACTAATGCATCCTAACAATTACCAGTTAAACACACTAATGCAAATTCTGGTTCCCTATGACCTCAAGCTCTGATACCAACTGTGACGATCGCTCCAAATCCATATGGAAAAACACGTCATTCATCGATTTCATTGCGAGATATTTGACCTCTATATGATACATTTTGTAAATATTGCATTCTTTTGAAAAGGTACACCATAAATGAATATTTAAATCAAAGGTTTTCGACATCTGATTATTTCTACATATAGACAATCACCGTAATATAATAGTTTACAATAGTACTTCCGTTGACAATGCAGTCAAAATAAGATACATGGTGATGATTTGGTGAATGCAACGTTTCCTTGAAAAATATGCCATGTAAGACTCCATGCACATAGCTTGTCTAACATATAAGCAAACAGCGGAAGACTTCTAGAAACCTGAGAATAAACATGCTTAAAAGTGTCAACATAAAGGTTGGTGAGTTCATAGTTTTAATGTTGCGCATAATCTGTATATAAAGGTGAATCACAAGTTTTCAGTTGTTTCATCCAGAAACGTTTATCAAAATATTCTACGAAATTGAGCACCCTGGTAACTAAACTTAACGTATATATAATTTATACCCTTTGTATAATCATCTTAATAATACACGCAAACCAACGTGTACGCTTCTCAAATAGCATACGTCCGTTAAAAGGCTAGTGCTCTAGCTCGGACGGGGATATCAAGCCCTATGGATCCATATACTACTACTCGTGCCCACCAGTTCTTATAACCAGCAGTTACTAGTTACCAAAGCTAAGGGATTTTTGGTTCAAACTCGGTGTAGAATTTAGTATGTACTTGTATCCATTGCGTTTAAAATAAAGTGCATGTATTATCAGCCCAAAAATATAGATTGCAAAAGCAATTAAAAAGGGAGCAAATGAAACTCACCTTAGCAGCACATAAGGTCATTCATCAAAAAGTGACTGTAACTCGGAATGCAAGATTAACCGTAGATCTCAACCTAGAGAACATATGTTGATCAATACATGTCTAATAAGCTAGGTTGGGTCATAGTGTATCACAATCCTAATGCTCGAGACTGACTTGAAAAAGTTAACAAAAGTCATCTCAAAAGTCAACCTGACCCAATATGATCTTTAAATCTATACATGTTTATTATCATAGTATAAGTCTTGATAATTGAACGAATGTATAGTTTATCAAACTCAAAATATTATTTATTTCAGGAGCTATATTATATTTGAATTATCGTGGCAATCGAAAATATTTTATTATTTCACATAGCTTTTCAATACTAGTAAAATCAGATTATAGTATTTATAAAGCTTTAAAACATGATAAGACAGTCAACTTTGACAATTGTTCAATAAGACGAGACGTGCTTTCTATAGAAATTCATTTACTCGATTAGTAATATTTGAAAATCCAATTTATTAATCTCATAAAAAAGTTGTTTAAATATTAATTTACAATTTCAATTAACATCAAACATAATTCAGTTATCCATATCTTTTAATCCATTCATCGAATTCACGCGATTTCTAAATGAAAAGTTAATAATTTTTCGCCAGCTTTCCAACGACATGCATATCATATACCTTATCTCAATCGCATATGTATCAAATTCGTGATTTATCATAAACTAGCTAACGACAATATTAAGCATACAAGCATGCATAATCCTATATACTCGAGCACTAGTCAGGGATACACTATTAATATATAAAAGTTAAGTTATGAGTGCTCACGTATCAATATTGAGATTCAATATTGCAGGAAAGTACGTAGACATAACGGAGATGATAAACACTAGGTTGACCCCATGAGCATACCCCCGAAGCATACCCATAACCTCCATAGCTATAACCCATAATTTTCTTAGCACTATCCCATTTGAAAAACCCGTTTGAAATAATATGCCCATGACCTCGTCGTAGTATTTTTATGTATAATAATACTAATAATAATACTCTTAACAATAAGATTAATAATAATATTAATCTTAATTATAATAATAATAATAATAATAATAATAATAATAATAATAATAATAATAATAATATTAATAATAATAATAATAATAATAATAATAATAATAATAATAATAATAATAATATATGTATATCGCAAGAGAGATAGATGAATCAAAGAACCACGAAATGATTTTGTTTTATAGACTAAAATCGGAACCAATTGCATGCGTGTCAAATAGACTTTTTCATACGTTCACATGTGGATAAAATTCCTTTGTCGACATAATTTTAATATATAATATATTTATATATATTTAATCTATATAATTAATTAAATATTATATTATATTTACGTGCATAGTAAAAATGTAATTTTTACTCAAATGACTCGTGCGTTGTCACTCGACTCATGTACCACTTTCGGTTTTTCGAGCGCACTTTCGTATGTTTAGAAAACTGGCCTTTTACGTTTAGTGACTCGTTTCCTTATAAAAACAATAGATTTAAACAATGAAAATAATCCCACTCAAAGTGTAACTTTATTCATTTGAGTGTTTTGGTCATTTGCTTCTATAAATCAGTGATTCGTTGTTTATCAAAATATATTATTTTAAATCAGGGCGTTTTATGACTAAGTTAAAATATATATATATATTTATTTAGAATTGTAAATTTGTACAATATATATATGTTTGAAATATTTATCTAATGATATAAAGATAAAGTTTAAATTTGTTCGAAAATTTTCGGGTTATCACAAAACCTTTTGTCCTTTGGCAAGTTTAGTCCCTCAAGTTTCAAAGCGGGTGCGTGAATTACCTAAACGAGATAATTTAAAATGCGTTTTAACGAAAGATGTTATAATCATATAACGGACTTTAAATAATTAAACGGAAAGTAAACAGAAAAAGGCAGGATGTTACATTACATACTCCTTAAAAGAAATTTCGTCCCGAAATTTAAGTAGGCGTAGTAGTCGTTGTTTCTTCCTCGGGATCTTGCATTTCCGAATCCACGAATAAATGAGGGTATTTCTTTTGCATTTGATCTTGCCTTTCCCAAGTAAACTCGGGTCCCCTTTTGGCATTCTAACAGACCTTAACGATCAGAATTCTACTTTGTTTTACCTTCTTGACGGAGGTGTCCACAATTTCAACCGGTTCCTCTACAAAATGAAGTTTGTCATCAATAGTAAGTTCCTCGAGAGGGATGACGAGCTCGGGTTCGAAAAAACACTTCTTCAAGTTCGATACATGGAAAGTAGGATGAACGGAGCTCAGTTGAGGCGGAAGATCTAAACGATAAGCAACGGTTCCAACACACTCCAAGATTTCGAAAGGACCAATATACCGCGGATTTAGCTTCCCGCATTTCCCGAAACGGATTACACCTTTCCAAGGTGCGACTTTTAACATTTCGCGGTCACCGACTTGAAATTCCAGGTCGTTGCGTCTTTTGTCGGTATAGCTCTTTTGACGACTTCGGGCCGTCCGGAGCCTATCTCGGATTTGAACGATCTTCTCGGTTGTTTCATGAATGAGTTCGGGTCCGGTGATTTGTGTGTCGCCTACTTTGGCCCAACAAAGAGGAGAACGACATTTTCGGCCATACAAAGCTTCGAAAGGTGCGGCATTGATACTCGCGTGGTAACTGTTATTGTAAGAGAATTCGGCGAGAGGCAAGTGCTTGTCCCAAGCTTTTACGAAATCGATAACACAAGCTCGTAGCATATTTTCTAAGGTTTGAATTGTGCGTTCGCTTTGTCCGTCGGTTTGTGGATGATATGCGGTGCTCATGTCTAAACGTGTTCCCAACGCTTCTTGTAAAGTACGCCAAAATCTAGAAACAAAACGGCTATCTCGGTCGGAAATAATTGATAAAGGCACACCGTGACGGGCTACGATCTCTTTAATGTAAAGTTGTGCAAGTCTTTCCATGTTGTCGGTTTCCATCATGGCTAGGAAGTGCGCGGATTTGGTGAGACGGTCAACAATAACCCAAATAGTATCATAACCGCCCACCGTCTTTGGTAGTTTGGTGATAAAATCCATCGTTATCCTTTCCCACTTCCATTGCGGGATTTCGGGTTGTTGAAGTAGTCCGGATGGTCTTTGATGTTCGGCTTTGACTTTGGAGCAAGTTAGGCATTTTCCAACATAAGTAGCGACGTCCCTTTTAATGTTCGGCCATCAATATTGTTCCTTGAGGTCGTGGTACATCTTATTGGCACCGGGGTTGTAACGACCCTGGTTTTTTCAACTTTTATTAATAATATTTATTATTAATACTTGCGCTTTAATAAGTGTATTTTTATACATTTACTTGTTACCGTACATGACTTGGCATGTCCCGATTCGTCTTTGTGACACACGAACTTTTCACGAATAATATTTAGAATATTATTTGCATTCATGATTAATTTTTATCAATCATTTTTAATTAACTAAGGTTACTAGTTAATTACTTGGGCTTTTATTTAGTTTATTGCTTACTTGGACTTGGGCTTGTGTTAATGGACTTAGAAGCCCACCCTACTTATCTTAATGGACTATTAAGGAGCCCAACATTATACTAATGACTTGTTAAGCTTAATACAAGATTAATTAAGTGAATGGAATCTAGTTACTAACACATTTACACCATATTCCCACAGCAATTTGCTTTATTACCACTCTAAGCTATCACCTTTCTCCCATGTTTGAAAGTTGCATTGATCCCTTCCTCTTTAAGCCTCCCTTGACCGTCGGCTTTAGTAAAGTGTTGTGACGACCCGGGAATTTCCGACCAAATTTAAACTTAATTCTTATATGATTTCGACACGATAAGTAAAGTCTATTAGGTTGAGTCTCAAAAAGTTTGAACTGTTTCATATATTTAATTGACCTCCGACTGCTCTCGACGATTCACGAACCATTAATTGTAAATAGTTATGTGTGTATATGTAAATATATATATGTAAATGGAAATTGGAAAAATAATTTGAAACATTATATGTTGTTGTATTTAAAATTAAATATATGAAATAAAATAAAAATAAGATATTATAATAACTATTATTTAAAGCATAACTATATATAAATAAAGTATATTAAAAATAAATATTAAATGATTGTAATACTCGTTGGACGTTTCGATTATTATTTAGAGAACTTTAAATTCAAAATTATGTGATTTAAAATAAACGGTGATCCAAAAATGAGTTATATAAGTTATAGGCTTATTAAAAGTATATTTAGGATCTAATTATTTAATTTTAACACTTTTTATATTTTACCCATAAATGAGAGGGACAGTTGATGTAATTTTTATTTATTAAATTAATGATTGAATTTCATACCATAATAACCAAAATAAATAAATATAGCTAATTTAAAAATATGGGATTTTTCCGAAGACTTTTTATCCGCCACTGATTAATCACGGACCACAATATAACATTTTGTAAATTGAAATATCTACATAACTACATAATAGGGACAAGAAGCCGATGGCTTCACTGTGGCATCATTGTAGTGATTGATTTAATCATAAAGTTACTTTAGTTACATAAATAATATAATACACATAATTATAATTATAAGACATTCAGATTCTTACAAACATAAATAGATAGATAACCTAAACTAAGACTACCTTTTTACATACACCTAAACCACTCTCATCCTTGTATGATCACCACCACCGAAGCATCCCTTCCACCTACGAAACCCACTTCAAAACCACCATATCTTTCATATTTTTTTTCTATTTTGTATACGGTTCAAGTTAAATCAAGAAAACAAAATGCATGTTTGAAGCTGCTAAAGTTCGACAGTTTCCTACTTCATGTTTCTGTTTTAATCACGTCATCACAACAGCTTATTGCTACAATTTTCGGAACACCATCACAAAAAACCACCACAAACCCACCTCTATCTTTCTCCCTCTCCTCTTCGCTATTGTTTTTCCATGTTTCTGTTTAAAAACCGTGAACCTGCTGCTCGTCTTGTTTCTATTAAGATCACGATAAAGATTATGCAGAGAAGAAGCGATGTTCATGAACGATGAAGATGATGGAGGATAGTTATATATATAATTTATATATAACGATGATAATGATATTGATGATGATGATTATCATGATTGAGAATGATGATGCGTTTGTGCCTTTGTTACCAGACGAAACCCACACCCCACCGAGCTTTTATTCTGTTTGTACGAAATCATAGATACTGATGAAGATGAAGAACGGTGATGTATGGTGAAGAACGTGATTCGATAAAGATGATGATTATGATACCACGTGATCATGAACATGATGATAGTGATAAACGAATATGATGATCAAAAGCAAATGGTATTACAGTGAAGAAAATTGATGGCGATATTGATGATGATTTTGGTGAGTTAGGATATTAATAAAGATGTTGATTATGATTATATGGATTTATGATCAAATAATTAAAGAAGAAGGAAATTGAAACAGAAATATAAGGGTTAATTAAATTTAAGAAAGAAACAAATCAGATAAGCAAGCAGTAGAGGAGTGGTTCGAGTGGGTTCGTACCCAGGCCACCACAGTATATTTTTTTTTACAAAAGAAACTGATGGGCTGGAATACTTGCTGGTGGGCTAAGGTTTAATTCAACTATTGGGCCGTGAACTTTGGTTTGGAGTTGGGCTGTAGGTTTTGCTGTTGGGCCAAAATAATAAGAGATATATATAAAGAATACCAATACGAATCAGAAAATTAGAAATGGACGTATGGTTTAGAAGGTGTTCGAGTGAGCGAGCGGTCGAGGGTTCGAATCTTGTCTGGAGCATTTTTTTTAGAAAAAGCTTGGAGAGGGTATACACTTTTATTTTATTCCTATCTTTATTATTATTAGTAACTATTATTTATTATTATTATTATTATTATTATTGTTATTATTATTATTATTATTATTATTATTATTATTATTATTATTATTATTATTATTATTATTATTATTATCATTGTTATTATTATGATGATTATTATTAGTGATATTATTATTAGGATCATAATTATTATTATTACTATTATTATTATGATTATTATGTTATTATTATTGTTATTAGTAGTATTATAATTATTATTATTATTACCATACTTATAAGTATTATAATCATTATTATCACTAGTATTATTATCATTTTATGATTATGATCATTACTATTATATTATAATTATATTAAAAATAATATAAAATATTATTGTTTTCATAAATATTAGCATTAGTATCATTTTTAGTACTATTATTATTATTAGTAACATAAGTATTATTAAAAATATTATCATTATTATTATTATTATTAATAGAATTATCAAAATAGTATTGTTATTATTAAAAATTGTTAACATTATTATCATTATTATTTTACTATCATTAAAACTACCACTATTGTTTTTATCAGTATTATCTATATTGTTATTAAATTAATTATAGTAAAATAAAAGTTTTAGTAACGTTGTTAAAGTTGTAGGTATAAAAATAAAGATTTTATATACAAAAATATATTTAAATTACATAACTTAACTATATTAATATATCTACATATATAAAATGAAAATATAAATAAATAATGAAACTTATAAATTATTAATATAACAAATACATCATTAATAATAAATAGATTTATTCGATTACGAGTATATGTTTTAATATATATACACAAATGATATAGATTTATTCAATATAGTCATATGTATTTTTACTACAAAATACATTAGGTGAGTTTCATTTGCCTTTTTACCCTTTATATTTTTGGGCTGAGAATACATGCGCAATTTTTATAAATGTTTTACGAAATAGACACAAGTAATCGAAACTACATTATATGGTTGAATGATCGAAGCCGAATATGCCCCTTTTGCTTGGTAACCTAAGAATTAGTAAACTGATCTACTAATTGACGCGAATCCTAAAGATAGATCTATTGGGCCTAACGAACCCCATCCAAAGTACCGGATGCTTTAGTACTTCGAAATTTATATCATGTCCGAAGGAGGATCCCGAAATGATGGGGATATTCTTATATGCATCTTGTTAATGTCGGTTACCAGGTGTTCAATCCATATGAATGACTATTTTTGTCTCTATGCATGGAACGTATATTCAGGAGAAATGAAAATCTTGTGGTCTATTAAAATGATGGAAATGATTATTTATGTTAAACTGATGAACTCACCAACCTTTTGGTTTACACTTTAAAGCATGTTTATTCTCAGGTACGAAAGAAATCTTCCGCTGTGCATTTGCTCATTTTAGGAATATTACTTGGAGTCATTCATGACATATTTCAAAAGACGTTGCATTCGAGTCGTTGAGTTCATCAAGATTAATATTAAGTCAATTATAGTTAGATATATTATGAAATGGTATGCATGCAGTCAACTTTCGATGTAATGAAATATTGTCTTTTCAAAAACGAATGCAATGTTTGTAAAATGTATCATATAGAGTTCAAGTACTATGCGATGTAATCAACTATTGTGAATCGTTTATAATCGATACGGACTTTGTCCGGATGGATTAGGACGGGTCTCTACAAGTGTGAGGAGAGTTTTGTTTTCAATTTTTGTTCACTTATTTACTTGTATTCTATCTCATTTCTTCACACACACAAACTTACATTTTCTCTCAACTTTCTCTCATCTTTCTCTTAAAATATTGTAAGTAACAAGGCTTCATTTTTATCTTCTTTTTCTTGTTTAAAACCGTAGCAAACATCATCATCATCATTAACTTACTTCTTACTTGTTTTGTTACTTGATTGTTGTTGTTGTTTACTTACTAGTTATTAAGAATCAAACTTTCTAGTTTGTTCTTCATATCATCTTGTTCATACAAGAATATACAAGAACCTAAACTTTCTAGTTATGGTTCTACACTTAATGTTTTAAAAGATTTAAAGTTCATGAGTTTATAATCATACTTGAGTTCATGTTGTAAACTTAAGGTTTACTTTCTTAAAGATCAAAGCCTTGGCTTGAATCTTTAAAAGTATGAACAACCATGACCTTATTACTTGTAAACTTAGTTTATTTCTTCATTTTCTTGCATCTTCAATTCGTGATTCATGTTGTTGTTGGTCAAGTGTTACTAGTTAATCTTGATCTCATTTTTTTTGAACTAAAGTTAACTTGTAAGTTCAAGAGCATGGAAGTATAACTTTCTAGTTATAACTTCACATACTTATGAAAGATCTAATTTTCTATAGCTTATGGTGTACTTATTATGTTGTAAACAAAAGCTTGTAAGCTTATATACACTTCACAAGATAAAAATCTAAGTTTCATAACTTATGGTTTCATTAAAGTAAAGATTCAAGTGTTATAACTTAGGATCTAACTTAAGAACTTTAGATCAAGACTTTTGGTTCTAGGATCTTCAAGATCTAACTAAGAACTATGTTCTACAACTTAAGATCTTATTTATTTAGTTTACTTTCAAGTTTGTAGCTTAATATTACTTTTGTAACTCATGTATGTGTCGGATCTAAGATCTTGATATAACTTTGGTTCATCAAACTACATACAACTCTTAAGTGAGTTGTGTAACTTATCTTAGACTTACACTAGTGTTATGATGGTCAAACCTTGGTTAATATGATGCAAACACATCAACGAGTTGTACACTTGAAGCTATACGCATCAAGGATGAGAACCGTGATGAGCATCAAGCACCAAGAACCCACCGGAACACCTTTCTTACTATTTTCTGGAACTGATCAGATTATCTGGGCTACTGTAAAACCTATTTTCAGTTAGTTCGGTTCGATTATATGATTTTCCGTTTAGACCTTGTCTTAATCCGAGTTACGGTTTAGGATCTATGGCCTCCCGAAAGTCACTACACCCTATTAACATTGTGCTGAAATTTCTGACCTACTCGCACTTAAACCGTCATCACGGTCAAATGAAGACGAGTTTGGTTCTGAAAATTGGTCAGTACCTAGGGGACTCATATACGGAGCCATGGCCACTGGTCTCACCTCATTTCAGTTTGTATAGAGGTCGTAGTGACTAGTCTTGACTTAAAACTTACTTTACACTTTTTGTTTAATGATGAATGATGATGGTACTTAAGACATAATTTACATACTTTTAAACCTTTGGGAACGATTTACTGACTTAGTAACTTTTGACTTAGGTTGAGGACTTTTCGGACCAACTACTTTGCTTACCTTTCCGCGTATCGACTTTTACTACTTTCCACTGTGAGTTATAGCATCCCTTTTTACTTTAACTATTTTGGGAACTGAGAATACATACGCATTTTACGTTTTACATACTAGGCACGAGTACTTAAACTTTATATATGTGTGGGTTATACAACGGCATAAACTTTCCCCTTAGCTCGGTAACGTTTAGTCATTGGTCTTTGAACCGGTGAACGCGAATCTTAGATATGGATCTATAGGGTTTGACATCCCCACTCGGGCTAGTAGCGCTATCATTTAACGGGTGTTTAATACTTCGTAAACATACGCACTCGCCAAGTGTACTATTAGGGGGTTATAAACGTTAAGTTAGTTACTAAGTGCTCACGGTTGAACATATACTTTACATACTGTTTTGAAACGCTCTTTGTAGCACTGAAATCTCGTGGCCTACCTTACATTACTGTTATACTTAAACTATAGCTCACCAACCTTTGTGTTGACGTTTTTAAGCATGTTTTTCTCAGGTGCTTAAGGTTTGCTTGCTTCCGCTGTACTAATCATGCCTTGTAGACTTCCAATGTGCTTACTAGAGATGTCACCGCATGAAACATTTTATCTTGCATTCGAACTTTATTACTTTTGAACAATGATTTGTAACGACCATTGGGTCACGTACTATTATTACTTGCTTCCATTCATAGAAGCATACTTTTGGTTGTAAAACATTTGATGTTGGTTAAGACATCACCTTTTCGTACGAATGCAAACTTCTTTTGAAACAACATATAGTGTTTGACCTTGTAATGATCCTGTTGTTGATGGTCTGTACATGTTGATTTAGTACGGGGCGTCGCAGGGGTGAATCGAATATCTTGACTTATGGGCTTCGTCTAAAATAAGGCTTCGTAGGTCCCCATAACTAGGTACTCAAATTCTTCCGGCGAAATATCAGAGTCCGGTTTCTTTAACTTCGAATCTAGAGGTGAGGATGTTCAAGTGTTCGAGAGAGATGTTTTCATCCTTGAGAGCCTCGTCTTGGGCTACACGAATTTGACTATTGAGGTCGGTGTGAATGGTGATGTTTAAAGCTCGGACACGAAGAGGCACCGCTTTTTCCTTTCGACTTAAGGCATCGGCTACTACGTTTGCCTTCCCGGGATGGTAACGAAGCTCGCAATCGTAATCGTTCAAAGTTTCAATCCACCGTCATTGTCTCATGTTTAGTTGTTTTTGATCGAAGATGTGTTGAAGGCTTTTGTGGTCGGTGAAGATAGTACTCTTGGTTCCATAAAGATAGTGTCTTCACATTTTGAGTGCAAAGACAACGGCTCCGAGTTCGAGATCATGTGTCGTGTAGTTCTGTTCATGAATTTTTAGTTGTCGAGAGGCATAAGCAATGATTTTTTTTCATTGCATCAATACACACCCAAAATCATGTTTAGAGGCATCGCAATATACCACAAAATCATCATTTCCTTTGGGAAGTGACAAGATAGGAGCGGTGGTTAGCTTTGTCTTCAAGACTTGAAACGCGGATTCTTGCTCGGTCGCTCAAATGAATTTCTTTCCCTTGTGAGTTAACGCGGTTAGAGGACATGCAACCAAAGAGAAGTTTTCGATGAATCTACGATAGTACCCGGCGAGACCCAAGAATTGACGAATGTGAGTAGGAGTATTAGGAGTCTCCCATTTGCTAATGGCTTCGATTTTTGAGGGATCGACCTTAATACCTTGATCGCTTACAACATGACCAAGAAATTGAACTTCCTTCAACCAAAATTCACACTTGGAGAATTTGGCATAGAGTCGTTCTTGTCACAAGAGTTCGAGCACGAGTCGAAGGTGTTGTTCGTGTTCATCTTCGTTTTTAGAATAGACCAAGATGTCATCGATGAACACAATAACGAATTTATCAAGATACGGTTTGCACACGCGGTTCATAAGGTCCATGAACACCGCCGGTGTGTTAGTGAGACCAAATGGCATTACAAGAAATTCATAACTACTATAACTAGACCGGAAAGCGGTTTTGGAGACATCTTCCCCCTTAACCCTTAATTGATGATAACCCGAGCGGAGATCGATTTTCGATTATACACGAGATCCTTGTAATTGATCAAAGAGGTCATCGATGCGAGGAAGAGGATATCGGTTCTTAATCGTCAATTTATTTAGTTCACGATAGTCGATACACATTCGTAGGTATCCATCTTTCTTCTTAACGAATAGAATCGGAGCGCCCCATGGTGAATGGCTAGGTTGGATAAAAACCACGGTCAAGTAGTTCTTGAATTTGACTTTGCAATTCTTGTATTTCGGATGGAGCAAGTCTATACTGTGCACGTGCTATGGGTGCGGCTCCCGGAATAAGATCGATTTGGAATTCAACCGGTCGATGAGGTGGAAGACCCGAAAATTCGTCGGGAAATACATCGGAAAATTCACTAACAATTGGCACATCATCGGTATGCTTCTCGTCGATCTCGACTTTCTTAACATGGGCTAGAATCGCGAAACAACCTTTACGAAGGTATTTTTCAACTTTAAAGCACGAGACGAGGTTGAGTCCGGTGCAACTCTTATCGCCATAGACAATCAAGGGTTCACCATTCTCGATAGGAATTTGAATCGCTTTAAGATCGCAAAGAATATGAGATTTCGTTTTGGCTAGCCAATCCATACCATTGATTACATCAAAGCTCCCTAGTTCTATAGGTATCGAGTCAATTTCAAACTCTTTACCCATTAAGTTTAACGTACACCCCCGGTAAAATTTGTCGGCACTCAATAGTTTCCCGTTGGCCACTTCAATGGTATAAGTAGTATCTAGTGGGAGTGGTGGAGTGCTAAAAGAATGAGTCAAAGTCTTGGCTACAAAACTCTTATCGGCACCCGAATCGAATAAACAAGAGACATAAGAATCGTTGAGAAGAAACGTACCCGTGACTAGTTCATTGTCATCCCGGGCTTCCTCGGTGTTGATGTTGAAAGCTCGATCGCGTGTATTGGGGTTAGCTTTCTTCTTTGGGCACGCATTCCTATAATGACCCGGTTGGCCACATTAAAAAAAACACTCGGTCTTGGTGCATTTGGCCCCTTTTGAGCAACGGGAGTGGCGTTTCTACAATCATTGGCCACATGGCCACTCCTTTGACATTTGTTTCAAAATGGCTTGCCACATTCACCATAATGATGTTTGTGGCACTTGTTGCAAAATGGTTTATTCCCGACATAACCTTTCTTGTCGTCGGAGGTGAAAGGATTTTTGGTGAAGGTGTTGTTGTGGTAGTTGCTTGATGGAGTGGCTTCCCATTTTCTTTTGTTGCCACCCAATTTATCCTCGACCTTAGGTGCCGGTACTACGATTTCGTACACTGTTTCTATCAATTTGCGGGCCATATTCAAAGCTTCTTGATGATTAGTGGGTTTGGATGACATTACTCCGTGTTTGATGCTCTTTGGAAGACCATCCATGTAAAGTTCAACCCTTAAAGACTCGGGGTTCACAAGGTTTGGGCACATCAAGGCTAATTCGGAAAATCGTTGATTATAAGCCTTGAGATCGTTTCCGACCGCTTTTAGAGTTCTTAGCTCTTTTTCGAGCTTTCGGGTTTCTTCACGAGGGAAATATTCGATGATCATCTTTTCCCTTAAATCGGCCCAAGAGAGGGCGTGGGCTTCATCGGTACCCACCGATTGCACATAGGTGTTCCACCAAGTGAGAGCGACACCGGAGAAAGTGTGAGTGGAGTACTTGACCTTGTCTTGGTCCCGACAACCCCTTATGCTAAAGACGGCTTTCGTTTGCTCAAACCATCGGGTGAGCACAACCGGTCCCCCAGTTCCATCGAAGGTGTGAGGTTTGCATCCCATGAAAGCTTTATAGGAGCATCCCTCGTTTGAATTTATGGCTCCATTGTTGTTGTTGTTGTTATTGTGGTTGTTGTTATTGTTATTGTTGTTGGATGAGTGACCGGCCATGGCCGCATCCACGGCGGTGGCTATCATGCGTTGAAGAGCTTGTTCGAGAGTTTCGTTGCGTGGTACACGACAAGGAGGCATTGTTCCTTCAAAACACAAGAATATCGTTGATTAGTATTCTCAATAATACTAACCGTGATATGGAATGGGGATAAAGAGAAAATTTTCCTTGACTCGCCTTAAATTCTTTATGTCATAATGTCGGAACGTTCATATGAGTCACCGTAATATAATCTCGGAAATTGTATTACCCTAATTCATATGTGCATTCGACATTATTTCATTAAGTCAAGGTGGCGTGTCAATCAAATTAAACAACGTGAGATTAAGATGAAATAAAAGTTAGATATGAATCGAAGAGTCCGAGTATAAATGCACAAGTAGTCAAGTAATTCCTATTTCAAGTCTATATGCCAGTTGTAGTCTAGACTCACTAATGTACCCTATGACTCGGGTTTGACACCAATGAACTCTAAATCCCTACAACCAACGCTCTGATACCATCTGTAGTGACCCGACAAAATCATCATTGACGGCGCCGTCTACTTAGGTCCCGTTACGTGGTCATAAGACATTAAAACAACGTTTGACCAAAATATGTCGCATTCATTTCAATTATAAAGATGTTTCAAAATTTACAAAGTAGTTCAAGTCTAAACATGTTACAACATTTTAAGTACAATTGAAACCTATGCGACACAAATTAAGTTAAGTCAAAAGACGCTCCACGTATGCATGTATACTCGACATTCAAGCAAGTATCAAAAATAATTTGCGGAAGCATGTATTACCTAGCGTTCAAGGACTTGAGAAAACATATAGAAAACTGTCAACGAAAAACGTTGGTGAAATCATAGGTGTAATAGTAACGTTGTTTTTGAACCACAAGATTTAATATAGTTGATTATCCAAATCGTTTGTATTCTAAAAGTATGTTCGCGAGCACCCAATTATCAAGACTTAACTGTTTTGTACCCTGTTACGTAGTGTTAGAACATACACTATACTCGAAAATATATTTCATCCGCTAACGGTAGCGAACCGTCCGAATGAGGGCTCGTCAAGCCCAATGTGATCACATAACATAAGTTCACGTTTACACCCTGCAAGTGTAACTAATGATAATTGAATTGGGGCTTTTTGTTCTAACTCGCTGTGGAATGTTTGTTTTCGTACTTGTGTTCAAAGTATAAAAGTATGATACGTATATGTTTCTCGTCCCATAGTTTAAAAGTAAAAGTTGTTGAAAAGGTGGGATTATGATCTCACCTTGAGTGCAAGCTATAAAAGTACTTCACAAGTAAACGTGTTCAAGAACGAATGCTAGTCTTGACCTAAACAAATAGGTCGTATCAATAACGGTAAACACGATTGGTCAAAGTGTTCAATTAGTCCTATGGCTCGTTACGACTCGATTATTATAGCATGTGAATTAAATTGTCAAGTTTCATGCAAGGTACAAGTATAAAAGCATGTTAGAATGATTGCATAAGTATTTGGTTAAGTTTGGTCAAAAGTCAACTTTGGTCAAGTCAAAGTCAACGAAAAAGTCAACACGTTCGGGTCGGGTCCCGAACTATTTTTCTGAGGTTTTTAATCATATATGAGCATGTTAGAACAAGTTTCATGTTAATCGAAGGTGCGTAGCATAGTTAGAATTAAACGAAAAAGTGAAACTTTGGACAGCTGGGTTTGGAGCGCCGCTCCAGGTATTGGAGCGCCGCTCCATGTATCTGTTCAGCAAGTCTGGCAGTTTTGAACACTTAAACAAATTCAACTTCAAACAACCATAACTTATGAACCGTAAACATTCAAAACACGTATCTTATATCGTTGAAAAGGTAATTTAACAAGGAATACAACTAAACACTTTTCATCAAACAAAAACATCATTTACAATAATCGAATTCTCGTCGATTGATCATTTAAAGCTCGTTATCAAGGTTTCAAGTTCGTAAAATGCATAAGATGATTCGGGAACTTACTACACACATATAATAGGCCGTTTCATAGGTAATTACACATACAATACTACTAAACACTTACAAACAACATTGCAAGGCTTTTAATGCATCAAAAATCACATTCAAGGCTACCAAACCCTAACCAAAAATCATAAAATCTTTAATCATGTTAATGAGGCTTTTTCAAGTCAACTTACATACCAATTGAAACTAGTGATTCTAGTAACACATTTAATACATGCACTTTTAACATCTAACAGCATATGATCCACCAAAACTCAAGATTAAGCACACCCATTTCAAGTTTAAGCTAGTTACATCAAAATGACAAGAACAAGCATACAAATCATATATTCATGTTAGACTTGAGCCATAGACACTAATTAACACTTCTATAAGTTAAAAACATCAAGAACACAAAATCTAGTATTTTTAGAAAATTACCCAAATGCAATAAAGTTGGTATAGATTTGAAGAGGAAGATGCAAGGATTCCAAATATGTAATTTTTTTGAATTGATGCTTGCTAGATCTTGAATAGATGATGAATCTTGTTTAGTGAGTTGAGAGAAAATGGAAGTATCAAAAGTTAGAAAAGGGAGGTGAATGGATGAGTGGAGGAGAAGGGTTTGACTAGTTGACCTAGTCAAACCTTTTGTCCTTTGGCAAGTTTAGTCCCTCAAGTTTCAAAGCGGGTGCGTGAATTACCTAAACGAGATAATTTAAAATGCATTTTAACGGAAGATGTTATAATCATATAACGGACTTTAAATAATTAAACGGAAAGTAAACGGAAAAAGGCGGGATGTTACATGTAAGTGTAATGTTTTCAAATTTAAAGAATGACATATAATCAATTTAACATGTATAGCAGGTAACATGTCACATTTTGTTTACATTAGTACATTTTTTTAAAGTACATAGTCTACAATAATATTTTCTGAGTATATATCCCAAATTGAACCAAATGTGAAAGTATATAGCTATTTAGTAGCTTTTAACACATATAAATATTTTAACTTGTCACCAATACGATGAATATGGTTTTTTACCGACTTACACGTACACCCGTATCACAAACAGTGCACCGCAGTATGAAAACTAACAATTAAAAAATTGATAAATTACTTCAATATCGTTCAAGATAATTCCAATTTCTATAATATCGCTAAGGAAGACACAAAATTCGTAAGGTTAGACAAATTTACAACCTTCGTGTTTAGCATACCATATAAACTCATATGGTATGGCATGCTTTCTTCACCGTGTTCGGATAAATAATTTGTTGAGTACCCTACAGAATTAAGGATTTAATTATGACAAAACATGATTATAAACACTAGTTGTAATGTGCAGACTAACATAAGTTTATTTATTTGTGTAACCACATTGTTTGTTGTGTCTAGGTGTTTAGTATACTGCCTTCACTATCAGCACATGATAGTTCAAGTTTCAAGGTTACTTTTGACCAGCATGTGATGTATGCAGAACCAACAAGGACAATGCTAGAAGAACCAGTAACTGAAGAACCAACAGAGGTTGGAGCAGCACAAAACACTTAGACAAATCGTGCTCCATTACAAGCATGTTAGTTTCCAGTGTTGTCTACATCAATTGGCGCTATTAACTGACATCGAAGACAAAGTTGAACAAAGAAGAACACGAGTCGGCGGCTGTCAAGTGACCTTACATGACAACGAAGGAATATCGAATATTAACCCATGTGCAGTTCATGGTTAATGCTTTGTCAACGTCTAGAGAACCCAACATTCCATTTGTTTAATCAAAACGAATGTCCAAAGGGGTGTTCCTGCAATTAGCTATCAAAGAAGGAAAGGAAGACCACGTGCTTCCTGACACAGTTGTCGGCTTGGTAAAAACATCCTTTGTACTAGTGGACAATAGATATCTTATAAATAAATGAAACCACAGTTGTATAAATTAGTGGTGTGTGTATTAAATCAAGAGATTCCAACATGTAAAGCTTAATTTATTGAAAGCTATTAGGTGTAAACTGTATCAACCGGTTATCAATTCCTCCAAGGATAACCATGATTCTTTGAGATTATATCAATAAAAGAATAACGTTGAAAATTACTTGTGACTCTGATTTAATTGTTTGTTAATTACACTTAAAACTGATAATCAATCTTAATTAACAAAAGAATTGTATTCAACCCCTCTCCTCTACAAACTTCCTGTTGTTAATTCGGGACCAACATAATCTTTTGCTAAGATTCTCGAGGCTAACCCATCTGATCTTTAGTGGCGAATGTAGGTTATAGTCCGTGAGGTCACGGGACACAACTAGTTTGATATTTTTAGAAAACATCCTTTAAATTTTATATGACACCACAAAATTTAACTACACGGATAGTTTTTCTTTTAAGTTGTATAGGACACCATTAAATTTCACTACTCGGACCTTATACATATTTCGAATTTTTAGGTTTTTAAAGGTAATCAACCACTAATATAATATTCAAATATAATTATTGCTGGAAAAATTTTCAGGATCCTATTGAGTTCTAAATTTGGAATCGCCATTGTTAATCTTGGGTTGGTTTTGATCTATCATATGAACCGAGGGTAGCTACTTTTCCTAGTTTGTGTGGATCGTTGTTAGGGACATCCTCGCTAAATACACATCGGTTGAAAATATTGAGAAGGTTACTTCTCATTTGGGGTTGTTATAAGCGTGTCAAAACCTTTAACCACTATTAACAATTTGCGTTTGTATTTGTGCTTATCGATTCATCTTGCGTTAAGCAAAGTCATGAGCTTTTTGAAGCCGAGCTGATGAATCTGTTGGGCTTAAAGCTCATATTTGAGAAACGAGACCGTAGGTATATCATCTATCCCTCGTCTGTTAGTTAGAAGATTTTTACTCGTCGAATTTCAAGGGTTAATTGGGTGGTGTTGAACATATCAAAATTATGTCATAATGATGTGCTTGCTTGGGGTAATTGTGTGAGTAAGCAGATCAATGGTTTTCAAGTGCTTGCTAACCAATAAAATGATGTTGATGAGGCCCTGGTTGAAACGGAAATTGGTGGTACCGTGAAAGTTACAGGATGGTGTCTATGATTCGGTCCAAGTCGAATTTTTAGTTTTGTTGATCCACTCGATGGCACATGAAGGTTGGAAGATGGACCCTTGGCATGCCCGTGTTATGACAAAAGATGTGAAAAACTGTGCCTCAAGGCGTGGAGATTTGCTAGATATTATAAGGCCCCTTTTGAATGTATTTTGGGTGCGGCTCAAATGACTCAAAAGAAGACCAAGTCTTTCTTGACGGCTCGATTTTTTTTTTTTTTTTTTTGTGCAAAAAGTGTCTAAAAATTTGGTTGGTAGTAGTGTGGTTCATGGCACCGTTATAAATGTGTACTGGGGTAACTCTTGTTCGACTATGGGTAATAATGGTGATCTTGTTTTGGGTTGTTCCAACGTGAAGTAAAACCTTTATCCTCGTGTGGGCATTGCTATATATTTCAAGCAAGTCGGAGGCAAGTTGATTAATCTGAAGAAAAAAGGTAGAAAATCGTCCAAGACGGTGGATAATATGGGTGCTTAACTCGTCGATCTATCTGGTGTTTGTTTCGTTTTTCAAGGGGTCTGTATGTTTGTTTTCACCGTTATAGCTCTTGTGATGCTAAAGTTTGTTTGTTATCGTTTCCGTCTTTGTTAGCCTTTTTAGTTGACGTGCTTGTCTGAATTTTATTTTGGTTGCATAAGTTTGGAAGCTAGGTTGTTGGTTGTTGTCATCTAGTTAGTTTTTTTTTTCTCGTTTAGGTTTGTCGTTTATTATTGTTTATTATCGAGACGTTTTGGTCAGGTTGATTTCATTGTATGTTCTTTTGAAGGGTCCTTTCATTATTGATGAAAGGTTCGAATTCTATTAAAATGTTATCATTTTTAGACAAAAATAAAATAAAGTAAATAAACAAACATGCTACTCTCACAGCCTTAGTGCGTTTGGCTAGTGAAATTTCGAGGGATTTCGTGAGATTTTGCATTTCAAATCCCATTAAATCCCATGTTTGGTTCAAGTATTTCAAACGAGTAGGGATTTTAAAATCCCATGAACATGTGATATACATTTACGTTTTACGGTTACGGTTTACGTTTTACATTTACGGCTTACGTTTTAAATTAACGTTTACGGTTCACGTTTACGTTTTATGTTTCACGTTTTACGTTTCACGTTTTACTTTTCACGTTTCACGTTTATGTTTCACGTTTATGTTTTACGATTTACGTTTTACGGGTTACATTTTACGGTTACGTTTTACGTGCACATTTTACGTTTACGTTTACGTTTCTCATTTACGTTTCACGTTTAAGTTTTACAATTTACGTTATATGCTTACGTGTTACGTTTTATGTTTACGTAACGTTTTACATGTTACAACATACGTTTTACGGTTTATGTTTTACTTTTATAAGTTTTACGTTTACGTTTTACAAATTCCAGAATTTCAAATCCCCGAACCAAATGCATGATAGGATTTCAAATCTTGAGATTTCAAATCCCATGGAATTTTAAAATCCTGATATTCCTGAAATTTCAAATCCTGAAATTTCAAAAACTCAAACCAAACGTCTCTTTAATGTTCCAAATCGTTACAATATCATTTTAATTAGCCGATATGTGTATATTCCAAAAAATAGTTAATCAACTTTACATTTTTTTTAATTTTTACAAAAGTCTACGACTAATTTAAGAGTGATATTTAACTCTTAAATAGAAGAATCTTTATACTTAAATTTAAGTGTGATATTTAACTACGCAGTTGGCAGTGGCGAATCTAAGTAGAGATCCGTGGGGTCACAAGACACCGCTAATTTAAAAATATTTAGTAGAGAATACTTCGTAAATTGTATAAGACACCACTAAATTTAAATGTATGACTCCATATATTTTTCAAATCAATAGTTTTTCTTTTAAATAGCATAGAACACCAGTAAATCACACTACTTTAACCCCATATATTTTTCGAAATTATAAATTTTTTTAAAGTAAACTATCACTAAAATATTATTTTAATATAATTAGTACTGGAAAAAATTTCAAAAATCCATTAAATTATAATTCTGTAATCGTCACTGGCGGTTGGTCCCATAAGTTTGTCCAAAATTACATTATGAACCTAAAGTTTTTTTTTTTGCCAATACCCCTGATGTTTGAACATGTTGCGTAGTTGGTCTATGACTCTGACGAACCTTGAACAAGCTCCGTTGAGTGAGCTCATGAGCGATGCCACATTTTCACCATTTCATTATCTTTCCCCAAAATTTAGTCACCTTCTTCAGTATTCAGATGTAAAAATAAGAACCCCTAAAATTCCATATTAACATTCTTAATTCACCCGAACTTATTCATTTACACAAAGCCTAGAATTTTATATTCACCCTCTTTCTTTCTTACCAATAATGATCGTAGACACCACTTGTTTCTTTCTTACATCGACACCAACATGAGCAAACCCAACATCTTTTGGCGCATCTTGAAAGAACTGTTGCTAATCAACATAAACCAAAGGAAAGCACGACCTCGGAAATGGGACTCGAAAGACTACCATTAAACATCTCAGATTCATTGCCGGTCAAAATGGCATGCTTAACCGACGCAACAAAATCAGAATAAAAGCCATCCACGATTGAGTTGCCAACCGCGACCTGTTAACATACCTTGTAAAGTCCTCCGAGCATGGAGTAGCGCCTTTATCGAAGCTTTTCGCATCAGCAATTCAGCATAAACAAAAACACAGCCGTACAATCCAAGTTTACTTGTGTGGTTGGTGAAAGATATGTTTTGTAATAGTCATTATTTTAGATTTTATTGGATCTTTTAACTATTAAAAAAAAGGACAAAAGAGTCAACAAAATGTCAAAAGCCAAAAAAAGCCAAACATATTTATAACAACAAAAAAGCCCCCCCCCCCCCCCCCCCCCCCCCCCCCCCCCAAATTAGCATTAAAAAGTAAAAACTAGCCAAATACCTCTCTAATATACACATGTTTTAGCCCTAAATACTCACATAATCCCCCTTCTTCCTATTTCATTCCTTCAAGAGGGCCATTCATCTAACACAAACACTAATTATGCCATCCCCTCTTTACATGCACGACTACACCCCGAACACCAGCATCTCAAAAAAAAAAAAAACATGGGGTGTGTTCTTTTTGTATGCTTACAAGCTTCCTGATGCCTCATTATCCATTGAAGATAAAATCTTACTTCCAGCCTTGAATTTCTTTACATCTTGACTTGAACAGATCAAGATGCGCTTCGCCATGTTACAAAACTCGCTGCAATCACATACAAATAAACGCCAATCATAATTCGTTACCCATAAATAAAAGAACTGTTTTTATATATTAAAATAAACTTACGGAAACGGATCATCGCCCATGAGCATCATATCTCCTTCATCATCATAAAACACAATTTCCCATTTCTTTCGAGGTCTTAACTCTCCCTTTATCTCAAACATTTCTTCAAGTTCATTAATGAGCTCATCGTACCCTTTCAACACACTTAAATCAACCGCACGACCCACCGCTACACCTTGCATTTGAACCTTTCAAAATATAACATATCCGTTTAACACATATATCAAAAGTATTAAATTCTATTAACTCACACTTCAAACGTTATTATTATACCTTCGTACGACTCCGGGTAGATGCACTTTGCTTACTTTGAACTTCTTTAGGTGAAACTAACATAATCCCTTGTTCTTTACAATCCTTTGACAACTCAGATTTGACATCCGAAAATCCGACAGATAACGTACTTGGCACATGTCCTTCGATGGAATGATGTAACAAAACGTCCGATGATGTCATCGGCGCTTTTGGAGAAAGCGCGAGATCAAAACCAAATAATCGACAACTTGAAGAACTTTGTTTCGTCTGCTTAATAGATTCACGAGGTGAGAATGTTGAATGGATTGGCCATAACGAGTGACGTTTTTGATCTTCGGTTTCATCCTCGAACGTACTCCGAGAAGCTTTTAAGGGTGAAGGTGATAACCAACCGACCTCGTTTTGATTAATTAGAAGACAGCTGTTACTTGGATTATCATCTCTTGGTACTTCAGGTGTATAACAATCATGTGAAGAAGTACAAACAGCCAAAGCAGATGGACCTGCAGGTTCTAAATCAAAAATTACATGTTACACATAAAGCAAGGTTGCGACGAATCGGTCAAGACCTTGAAAAGTCGAGTCGGTCAAGACGTGCTTGAAACAGACGTGGACCAACGTTGACTTTTAAATAGAAATAATAAGTCCGTTTTATCTTCAAGGGATACTTTGTAAGTCTGCTTTTCCCCGCAGATTTTTAAATGGGCTTGCAAATTTCGTTTGCACTAGAATAAGGCCAGACAAAAAGTTGACTTTTGAACGTTTTTACGTTGACTGACTAATTAGAGGTTTTTGGGTGAAATGAGACATGCTAGTCACCTGTCACCCAACCGTCGCAAAGGCCGCCGCAACCGCCATTTGCAACCATGGCATAAAGTTACAAACGCATATTGGAATAGCTAAATTTTTAAGTAGGAAGGAAACTTCGAAAACTCGACTGACCAACGTTGGTGATCTCAACTGGAAGTCGAGGTCTTTTAACTTTTGGTGCGAGTGGTTGGGCTAAACTTGAAGGAACGGTAGCAACAAAAGGTTCAATCTCCCAAGGTGACACCCTTTCTGGTCTCACAATAGATGCAGGTTCATCCCATCGGACCTGTTATATTGTTAACAAAAAGATTAGTCTTTTAGTTTGATAATAATTCTATTAGTAAGTACAATATTTAAACAGAAATTGACCGACCCTTAATGACCGCCATTTAGATAATCCCCATTGGGGAGATTTATCTTCAACTCCAATTATCGTCCCGTTAAAGCTTCGTTCGGGAGAATCCTCCCCTTCGAACCGCATTTTGAAACGCATGCCAACACCAAACATGTTGTATATGGCTTCCAAGTACTTGTTTAACCCAATGATAAACTGACTCGTCCTGAAAAAATTTCAGCAAATCAAGTGTTGTAAAAAAGGAAAAGAATAAAAACCCTGTGATATACATTTTTTAAGACAAAATATCACGGATGGTCCCCGTAGTTTGTATCAGAAATCACCGGTGGTCCCTGTACTTTTTTCCGTCATGAATGGTCCTTGTGGTTTGCATTTTGGATCACCGATAGTCCTGCATATCCACAGGGACGTGACGATAAAATGCAAACCACATAATGCAAACCACATGGACCACCGGTGATTCAAATACAAATTACATGGACCGTCCTTGTAAGAATAAAAAGTACAGAGACCACCGGTGATGTCTGATACAAACCACAAGGACAATTCCTGATACCGTATTTTGTCTTTTTTTTATTGTACCCAAGGTATCATACCTTGGTTTGTAGAAAACAACAAAACGAGTTTGGGTTGAAACAGCATGTGAAGCGGTTGCAAGTACTCCCAAATGCATACTCTGGCTCGAAATTACCGACGATGGCATTGAAGTCTGTTGACGAGCTTGTCGTCTAACGCCAACTCGTAGTTCACCGTTCTCACCCCTAAAAACAAGTTACTTTCAGTCAGAATTTGATCAAATATACAAACTGCAAACTAATATATGTGTCTAATTATATTTATAAAAAACTGTACCTAACAAATACAAACGAATCCCCAGCCACTAATCTCTTGTTGGTAACAAAAGTACTCCATCCTGTTGTAAGCAAATGCCGTTTTGGTTGACCTCTATAAATATGCTTAAACCGCCATTCGGTTCCATGAAGATCGTAGGCTATTAACTCTTGGGTGGGTATAGCTTGACTCATATCCTTAACAACCACAATTCAATAAATATACTAAACATTTGTAAACAATCACAACCAAAAATAATCAAGAAAACAATTAGATTACAGGGGAAAAAAATTACCAAGGGTGGTAAGCACTCAGTTGCATGCTTACGAAGAACCGAAAACCCGCCATGAGTACTTGTGTCGGAAGCGGTCAATACTTTGCAGAACGAATGAACCGTTGGCCTCACAGGTTCGGGTAAACATTCGTCTGGACTAGTAGGCTCTGTTTGCTGCATAATGTTACACTTTATTACAAATAGATTATTATTTTAAATTAAATTTAAATAACTATTATAGGTAAATTCTTACGTCTACTTCCGGAAGTAAAGTGATTTGGGCGTAAACCTCGTCGGTGTCCTGTTCAGCCTACAAAGCCACAAGATTTATAATAAGTTCAAAAAATATAAATTTTTCCAACCTACCCAACATAAACACATATCAAAACCTAACTTGCTTCCACATTTTAAAAAACTAAACATGATCCATACTACAAATATCAAACCATCCAAAAATAAATAAATACAAGAGCAACAAACATACCATGAGGTGACTATACACCACCTTGCACAAAATTTTCGGCGTCAAATTAAATAAGGGAATGCTTTCATTTAAAGCTTGGTTCATAGAGGCTTCCAGCTGAAACAGAAAACAAAATTAAGTAAAAGCAAAAACCAATAATTACAGAATAACAAAACAAAAACTTGCATATGAAAAAATAAAAACTTTAACAAATATATATCTAAATTTTTTAACCAAAGAACAAAAACAAAAAAGTTACTTACTTGCTCCATGTGCCCCTGTGGAAAATAATATACTCGTTCTCCATCTTTGGGCAACTCAACTAGTGGGCCGGCACAAGCGCCCCAAAGTTCTTTATACAATGGATCTTCACAAAATTGTAATAAATAAAATAAAATTAAAAACAAAAACATAATCAAAGTATCAAAGAATCACACTTTAATTGTGATAAAAAGAGAGAAAAATAGAAAAAGTTAAAATATTACATCAACAATATCAATAAAAACTAAACATACTATTATTAGCAAAAACAAGCATAAAATTAAAAACTTAAAAATTAATTTGGGGAAAACAATATATATACATAAAACCTTACGAAATTGAAACATTTTAGCAATATCTTGTAATGAATTTTACCTTCACGCCGATTTCGCGGCGGTTGTTGATTCTCCATAACCGGAACCCTAATTCAGCAGAAAAACATCTAAAACACAAATCGTCACAAAATTGAGCTTAATAAATCATGATATCCACCGCATTTATGCATGAACCTGAAGATATAACAGCAGCGCTTCAATAAATCAAACTTTTATGACTCAATTTAAGCACCTTTATAAAAACCCTAAAACCGTTAATCTTCCGTTGCAGATCGTAATAACGGATAGCCTGTGGTTGTTTCTCTCTCTAGAAAACAAACGGAAGTTAAGTGTTCTCTCACTAGAATTGGGGGAAATGTGAAAACGCCGTTATATGAACCTGAAAACAAATTAATATACGCCTTGATTTCTAGTCTCTCTAAACAAGATAAAGAATACTTACACTTTTTGTATCTATAATTAGCCTGTGTTTGTCTCCTTTCTTGGTGGTGTGTAGTGCGTGAAGCTAACCTAACTAACCAGAGTTAAAAGTATGGTTAGATTCAAGGTTAACTTACTTATATCTTGTTATATTTTCCGTAAAATACAACTTTCAGTGCATATGATAAATGTGAAATTGTTTATAAAATTTTTTGCTTTTCCCATGGGTTTATATACTGCTTGAAAGGTGAATGTAGTTCACATTTTTATTGCATCTACCCAACAAAATGTAAATATTACTACGTATTACATTTAATTGTACTTTATTGTATAATATTATATTATATTATTACATTTAATTGTATAATATCATTTATTATAATATTATTATTACATTTAATTGTATAATATTTAATTGTATAATATAATATTGTATAATAATAATATAATATTATTATTACATTTAATTGTATAGTATTGTACTAGTTTATAACCTGTGATTTCGTGAAACTTAAAATAAGTTAAAATTAAATTTAATATATATTTATAAAATAAACATGTATGAATAAAAGTACATACGAAGTTGAAATACAACGATGTTTTGTTGTGATGTAACTAAATACGATATAAAAATGACACGTTAAGTAAACCATTAAAATAATTTAAATTTTAACTATCAAGATCAAACTCTCATGGTTTATCACGAGATTGTTAGAAACGTATTTAATGTTGTAAGTCGTTGAAGTAGTCTTATGTGACGGCTTTTGATGATCGTGAGTTATATTAAGTTTTAAGTTTATAAATGATAAGAATCATCTATAAGATATTATGAAGTGTTAATAAGAAGTGTACTCACAGGTGATGGACACACATCCCCGCCCACAATAATTTTTTCTTTACCCGTCAAAGCTTGTGTAGTCTTCAACGGGAATGCCACTAAATTACGAATACTGGTTACCCGCGGGTTATAAAAATATACAGAATATAATCTAACTAATAAAAAAGGTAACACAACAACAAGAAAAGAGAAGTATATGCAAACGTTTAAAAATTATAATTCTAAAATTTGTAATTGTATATAAGGTTAAAGGTTATACTCGTTGATTGTTTGAATGTGTATTACGATATCACAAGTTAGATTTTACCTGCAGCGAGTATGATATATCAATGAATCGCTTGTGACCTTTCATCGCATAATGTTTTCTATCTTACCCTTAACCATGTATAATGTTTTTTTATCACAACTATTAATTATTATTTAAATAGATAATACTTAGTAATAATTAATAATTGTTTGTGAATAAAATAGAAAATTTATGAAGATATTATTTAACCGGCATTAAGTGGAAATTTCATGGCTTTTGTTTTTTGTGTGGTATAATGATAGATTAATTATCAATTTATTTTTTGCAAGCTGGAAGCTGGAGCTGTTATTTGTTAGCTGGTAGCTGGAAGCTTGTAGCTGTTAGCTTGTAGATGTTAGCTGGTAGCTAGTAGCTGGAGCTTTTTAGATATATTTAGATATTTGACAAAATAACTGGAACTATTAAAATAAATGGTGAAATGACAAAATAGACAAAAAGAAACATATTTGTTTACAATAACATTTAAAGTTGCCATCAATACTTATATTTTATATAATATCACAATATATACTCATCATCTTCTTCAATATGACAACAATAATATCACAATATATACTCATCATCTTCTTCAATATGACAACAATTACGATTATTATGAACAAATAAACATACAATACATATATACATTATACACCAACCGATTACGATTACCATAACGTTAATGATTTTACCAAATAAACATACAATATATATATATATATATATATATATATATATATATATATATATATATATATATATATATATATATATATATTGATACACATATTTATATATTTGATTATGTCTATATTAAAGAACTGGATGGGTCACTTGGAATAATTCATAAGAATTTGGAGGGTATTTAAGTCATGTAAACGTGAAAAGCTCTTATGAATTCTTAAACGCTTCCTCCCTTACCGTTTGATAAAGGAGCTAGTTGGTGCTTTTTCCATCTCTCAAAAAGCTTTAAACTCCTTCAACTAAACGTATCTTTTTACTAGATAGGAGTTTTTTCATAAAAGCTAAAAGTTTCAAAAAACTGCGTGTTAAACATACCATTAATGTAGCATGTTTTTAGGAGGTTAAACGTAAAATATTTTATTTCGGTTGTTTTGTGGTTTATGTTGTTTGTCTTTTTGACTAGGTTTGGTTCGATTGTAGCTAGCGGTTAGATTTTCTTTTCGCTTTTAGTTTCGAGCCAAGCCGTTGTATCGTTGTATTCTTGTTCGACTTTTTTTCATCTTTTGACGAATAAGCCTTAGTTAATATAGTATTCGTGTTTTTGCCAAAAAAAAAACGTAAAATATTATATTTTATCATATAAGGGTATTTTTGGTCGATTACATATAAATTTCTAGTTAAAGCACTGTAAGTCCAAAAATAATAAATGGACGAAATAGATTATAGGGATAATGATTGTAATTTTTCTAATCTAATAGTTGAAAATTAATCCTAAATTGATTAATTGTTTTATTGAGCTTTTCTTGATATATAGTAGAGATATAGATATTACATTATATTATCTTCTGCAGTTTTTAAAAAAATATTGTATTATATTTTATTGTATTTCGTATTGCATTATAATTATATAATATATTTATCTAATATGTACTCAAGTCAAGGTACACGTGATATTACAACCTGATATTTTTTATTTTATTTTTTGGTGAAAATAACAAATACTCATATAGAAACAAGATCATTTTATCATGGAAAACACCCTCAACATGGATTACAAAACGGTGGGAAAACGAGAAAGCACACACCTCGAAAGCAACATCTACATGCAAACTATCTATAAACGAGCTTTCCTACCCACCCGAAACCTAAAAATAACAAAATAATAACCAAACAAAACCGACAACAACACGAAAAAAGGAAGAAATCAACCGAAGTACACAATACGAAACACACCAATCAACCTCAAGGACCTGCCATTTTCAATCTACTATTGATCGTCTCTTTCAAAGAATTATTCCAGGACCGATTCTTTATCTTGTACGATAACGCACTGGCGGATCCATCGCCCAGAGCACTATCCTCGGCCAAACCTCTCATCATAACATCAAATGCAGCGAAAGCCTCCACGGACATACCTCCTCTCCCGATAGCAGAAGAACCTCCATCTTTTCCATCTTAAGGAGTCATAAAAAAGTTTTGAGTTGCATCCCCGTAATCAAAGTTGCCAATGTTATCTTTAAGCTTAAAAGCACCCGAAGTGGAAGCCTCGTTCGCCTTCTTCCTTGACCTCGAGTTAGCATCACCAATTAAATCTCTTGGAACTTCTCTATTGAAAACATATCACGCTTTACAATAATCTTCGCACGAGGGGTCCTCGCAATCGCAATAACATCTTTCACTACAACCTATCAAAATCGGTTTAGGCCTTTCAACCTTCGAATCTACCTTACTTTTTACCAAAAATCTTCCTTCCTTTTGTTCTTTTCTCTTTTCAATCGATCCAATCTAACCGCAAATGTGATGTTATCATCGTTCGGCTCTGACACATCAATAGAAACGTCATTATTCACATCGTTAATCCGCAAAGAAGGATTATCGTTTAGCCCAAGAACCGACTGATCAATCTTTTGTGAAGGAATGGAGCCGATCTTATCATTAACAAAAGCTCCATTGCCCATTTTCTTTTTAATCTCATCAAACCTAACATGCCCGTTAGTTACACCAATTAAACATCTCGTGCCTTACAACAAAGTAACCGGGCCTTCATTAAAACTGAGCCTTGAATTTTTAAAAACATCATCAGGCAGGGCTGGGTCCATCGTTAAACCCAAGATCTGTGGCAACCGACCCAAACATAGTAACCTGATTAGGCCCGTCACTAGCATTCCCAAAAGGGCAGGTCCCCCTTTAGTCCAATAACCTGATATTATTATCATTACATATGATAACAAAAAAAATCTCAAATAATATATTTTTGTTTTATCTTAATTTTCATATTCACTCTTTAATTTGAACTCTTACATTACATTAAATCATATTGCATTTTAAATATCGTAATATAATGTACTCTGCATATAATATTATATATAATACTAAAAATTATATTATATTATATTATATTATATTATATTATATTATATTATATTATATTATATTATACACTTAAAAAATTTATATTATATTATATTATATTATATTATATTATATTATATTATATTATATTATATTATATTTTATTTTTTTTATTTTTTTAAAGCAAGCAATATATTGACATATACAACCATTACATCGAGATAAAAAGTTAGTATTGAGGCCATCGATATTTACATTGAACCTAAGAGCTCTAACCAACATCGACAAAATAAGCTAACTATTTACATAACCTTCTAGCACAAGCTAATTTGCCTATCCCCATTCTATTATTCAGACTAACCACATAGAACTCCGGATTGATTATCCACTGGTGCCAATCCAAAGAGAACTTTTTGGAACGTTTTGCAATCCACCCGAAACTATTGGTTTGAACCTCGGATATGATGCTTGAGATGCTCCACTCTTTTCGATTAAACACTTTGTTATTACTGGATTTCCACAATATGTAGCAACCCACCCATTTTACTGCTTCCCATATCGACTTTCCATACTTAGAAAACGAGGTAAAGATCACATCGTTTGCTAAAGATCCAACGTGTTTGTTTGCATTCTAGTACGTCCCACCAGCTTAATTTTTTTTTTTCAAAATTCGATCACTTTATTGTATTTTAACAACGAATGTTCAATGGTTTCAATTTCATCACCACAAATCGAACATAATAAAGAATCTAAATCAATTCCTCTTTTATCTAGTTCCAAACGTACCGGTAATCTTTTGAGTTTTGCTCTCCAGATGAAAATTGCAACCTTTTGTGGGATTGAATTGTTCCAAATAGTTTCCATCGCCGTGCTACCTGTTTCCAGTCTCCTCTCATCAATCACGACCGCCATCTGATTTATTGTGAACAGACCATCAGAAGCATGAATCCATTTCCACTTATCTTGCTAGCCGTAATGAAGCTGAATCCCTGAGATCAGATTGATTAAATCCATCTCGTCATCTATTGCTCTACCACGAAGCTCTTTAGACCATTGCCATTGAAACTCATGAGTGTTACCTACCTGCCGAACCCCTTCTTGTAATGTTACCTCTTTATTGATTTCAAGTGAAAATAGCCTGCTGTATAAGTCTTTTAACGGAGCACTTCCAAGCCATCTGCCAGTCCAAAATTTGATCATGTTTCCGCTCCAAATGTCTCTAATGAAAGAAGAAGTGAATGCTATTCACATATCATCGATGGAAGAACATGCTTTTATGATGCTGGTCCATGTAGAACCTCCACAAGAAAATCACAAACTATTAGTGTCCCCCAATCCCCCACCCGGCCCGTAAATGCTAGAAATAATTTTGACCCAATCACCACCACCATTTACTCAAAAGCGCGAGATTTTTAGAAGAAAGAGAACCAATATTTAACCCCCCGGACCCGTAGGGTAAAAGTACCCTATCCCATTTTACCCATGATAATTTTCTCCCGGACCCGGACCTACCTCAAAAGAAGTTGCACCTTATGGATTCGAGTAGCTTGATCACACTGACTGGAGCTCTGAACAGAGAAAAGAAATACAATGGCAGACTGCTAAGCACCGATTTCACGAGGGTTAGTCGACCACCGAACGAGATAGCCTTTGCTTTCCAATCCGAAAGTTTCTTTTTGAATTTATCTACAACCGGGAACCATGCACTAGCTCTGTTCATCTTAATACCCAACGGTATACCAAGGTACGTCATAGGGAAAGAATCAGATGAACAATTAAAACGATCAGCCATGGAATCCAGTTCCTCCTTAGAAACTCCAATACCAAAAAGTTTACTTTTCCCAAGGTTAACTTTTAATCCTGACAGCTCCTCAAAACAACTTAACAATTTCATAACATTTGCCACGTTGCTTCTACTCCACTCTCTGAAAAAAATCATGTCATCTGCATATTGGAAATGAGATACCGTTATATTTTCACGCCCTACTCCAATCCCCTTAACAATCCCACTTTCTACCGCCTTTTAAGTGAGGATGTTTAAGCCTTCGGCGGCTATGATATATAAGAAAGAAGAGATTGGATCTCCTTGCCTGACTCCTCTCCCTGGCTTGAATTCACTCGTTGGGGATCCATTTACTAACACTGAAATGGAAGCCGAAGATAGACATACCATGACACATTTAATCCATTTTCTACCAAAACCTAAGATTTTCATGGTCTCCGCTATAAAATCCCATTTAAGGCAATCAAATGTCTTTTCAAAGTCTACCTTGAACAAGAATCCTCTTTTCATAATATTATATTATATTATATTATATACTTGAATAAGTTATATTATCATAATATTATCTTATATTATCACAACAAGATAATTTATAATATTATATCATATTAAACTTCGTATTATATTATATTATACTATACTATATTATTTTATATTATGTTATGTTATGTTATGTTATATTATATTATATTATATTATATTATATTATATTATATTATATTATATTATATTATATTATATTATATTATATTATATTACATTACATTATATTATATTATTCTTGTGTTGTATTGTATTGTATTGTATTGTATCATACGAGCAAAAGACGGTCGACGCATTCCAACGGTAATTGATTTTTCTCTATACATTGAACATTGTTTCAGTAGTAGTGATGACTTGCGCATTGTGACGGTGGTAAATGATGTTGCTCTATATCCTAAACATTGTTTCAGTATTAGTAGTGACTCGCGCATTGTGATGAAAAATCATTTGCATTAATACATAGTTCTGATATATATTATAAAAAAATTCGATAGGTTATGGTTATAATACTCATTTGAAAAATTGGTAGCAAACCTTTTATCAAAATAAAAGTAAAACATATTTAGAGAAAATTCAGCATCACATGTCTTTTATTAAAAACAATACACCTACTAAACACATTATGACATAATACAACATATGATACAACTACAAACTACACATTTTTAAGTGCCTACTAATATATGTACTAAATTATTTGTATCACTTTATATCATATTATATTATTTTATTATATTTATTATGTATTACGGAGTACATCATATTGCATCATATTATATTAAATGCATCATATTATATTAAATGCATCACCACATTATATTGATTATTGATATTTTTATTATTAAATTTAGTAATCGTAACACAACTCTAAATAACTTATATGTACAATATACAATCACTCTATACCTTAAAAGAGTGTTTTTATTAGATAATAAATCTTTACGAAACCTCCTTTAAGACCCTTAGATTAACAAAAGACATTAATCTACCATTTAATCTAATGGTCCATATTCATCATCTTTTATTATTAGCTAATAAATCAAACAACTTTAATCATGTACCTAAAATACTCTTAAGTTAAGAAAAAACACGGAGCTTTCGAAAAAATTTAGGGTTCCTCTGAAATTGAAGGGTTTTTGTTCAATACTCCACAAACGCACCACATCAAATTCTTCCCCAATTATGTCTCACGATAATCCTAAATCATCCCAATTGTTGATACGCAAACCGTAGAAATATATGATAAATCCGTTACATCAACATAATTTGTTGGATTCAGTAAATCAAATCAGTTGGTAATTTGGTATGTCTTTGATTTCTTAGTTTATTTAATCGATTCAGTTAAAAAAACCTAATTAAGGTACTTTTCTCATCTTTTAACTTAATCTGTTCTCGAATATTTGAATCGTGAAGTAGATTACTCATCATATAATCAATCTATATGAATGTTGTATATGATCTATTGATTGCGTGAGGGGTTAAAGAGGCAGCAGCAAGATCGAATACGGAAGGTATGATTGTTGATTCTTGATAGAGCTTTTTCACAAGATAGAAAGCATGGAGAATTATCTGGATTTTGATTATTTATTTTAATAGGTGAAAATATATTTATATTCTTTGTTTATGTTTCTAAATTGTTGCTTATTATGCAGTTCGTTAGACCTAATGCTTGAAATAATATGCTTAGAATGTAGCAAGAGGTAGGCCAAATATTAGCGGCTATTACAAAAGATGAAGGGCTCAAGTCACTTTCAGTTCTATGTAAGGTTTTAAGTTAATATATCACGTGTTACATGATTCTAAACGTTTCTTGATTATTCTTGTTTGATCTTTTTCAACTGATTAACAGTGACTGATGGATACACTTGAAAAAAGGATGAACTTGCCCTTTGTACTACAATCTTTTTTATGTATAGGAGCACAAACAGCCATGCCCCATTTTTAAACTAAAGAAAATAAAGTTGTCGACTTTATAATAAATAATATTTTACGGTGCAATCAGGTATGAGATATTCAAGTACAGATGCTATCATGAACAATTTGTTTGATTTGATAGTATTCTTTTTGAATATCGCATTATTGCTACATCGTGTATTAGAAAACTGGAGATAATGAGAAAAACTATTGGGATGAATGAAGCGAACTTTAATCACTGAAGGTTTAATTACTTGCAGTGAAATATGTGTATCCTGTTTTTTTATGTAAAACGTATAAGTTTATTATGTTCTCTTTTCATGTTGATATTTGGCCTTAAAACTCTTGTGAAGAGCTACCCGCCTGTTAAAGATACACATCTTCGTGTTGGTATTGATGAATTGATCAAACTTCTTCAAAATATACTTTAAAGGTAGAAGGTTTTCCCCGTTCGGGCTACCCGACACTCCGGCAGGGCGAGTAATCTGACCTCATTCCAACATGTACTTTCTTTTGGAGAAATCTTGAACGACATTGAATCCAGGTACCTTTTGTTCTATGAGTTTCGATTCCATGGCTGTGCAATCTCGCGGTTCGTTTTCTACATTGTTAATGTCATCGTCTTCTTTTAGTTATTTTGAAATCCAGTTCTGTTGATAAGGCCTACTTAAAGCTGGCTTCTGCTAAGGTGGTTATTCTTCTGTCAAAGCTTTGGGATAAGAAGATTCCGATCGATGTATTTTTCCTTACTTTGAGAATATTAGTGGTAAACTCTCCTTACACTTGAAAGAAATAGACTTGATACACATTAAAAGGTTATTCTTTTAACTTTTTTTGTAGATTATATGTTAATTTGTATTGCTGAATTAATATATTATTATGTTTATGATGCATGCAGGCTGAATTTCCTCAAGTTATGTAATACCAAATGTGATAATTTATATTTGCTCTTATAACGTCAATTTTTATCTGAATCCAGTGGTTTGTTTGAGGTTTTGGTGGTTGCAATATTGCATCCTTTATATCCTTTATCCTATTTATGTATTTATTTGTTTTGAGAATATTCTAGGGAATACTTGTAGATAGATTTAATATATATTTCATTTTTTTGATAGCTTTTAATATATATATATATATATATATATATATATATATATATATATATATATATATATATATATATATATATATATATATATATATCCGATCGATTAGGGTTTTTTTTTCAATTACATCGATTCAGTGTAAAGAGGAGATGAAACGAATGATCTGAAAGTGGCCGTCGTTGATGGATGTTTCATGGATAAGGAACTGTGGTGGTGGTGGTGGTGGACGATTTCCAGCGACGGAGAGTCGTTTAGAGTGGCAGCGGTTAGGAGAAGGTGAGATCGATTTTGGGATTGGAAGGGTTTTATGGGATGACTACTGCTACAGCTTCATTATAACGACCCATGCTAATCCATCTGGACGAATACATAACATTTGGTTACATCGCGAGGTACTTGACCTCTATATGATACATTTTACAAACATTGCATTCGTTTTTGAAAAGACAATCTTTCATTACATCGAAAGTTGACGGCATGCATACCATTTCATAATATATCCAACTATAATTGACTTAATAATAATCTTGATGAACTCAACGACTCGAATGCAACGTCTTTTGAAATATGTCATGAATGACTCCAAGTAATATCTCTAATATGATCAAATGCACAGCGGGAGATTTCTTTCATACCTGAGAATAAACATGCTTTCAAGTGTCAACCAAAAGGTTGGTGAGTTCATTAGTTTATCATAAACATTCATTTCCATCATTTTAATAGACCACAAGATTTTCATTTTCATTTCTCATAAATATACGTCCCATGCATATAGACAAAAATCATTCATATGGATTGAACACCTGGTAACCGACATTAACAAGATGCATATAAGAATATCCCCTATCATTCCGGGACTCCCTTCGGACATGATAAATCAACATCGAAGTACTAAAGCATCCGCTACAACGGATGGGGTTTGTTGGGCCCAATAGATCTATCTTTAGGATTCGCGTCAATTAGTAGACTAGTTTACTAATTCTTAGATTACCAAGTAAAAGGGGCATATTCGGCTTCGATCATTCAACTATATAATGTAGTTTCGATTACTTGTGTCTATTTCGTAAAACATTTAAAAAGCAGCGCATGTATTCTCAGTCCCAAAAATATATATTGCAAAAGCATTTAAAAAGAGAGCAAATGAAACTCACAATCCAATATGTTGTAGTAAAAATATTCATACGACGAAACTGAACAATGCAGGGTTGGCCTCGGATTCACGAACCTATATTCAATTACGTATATTAACACATGTAATAACAATTAAACAATTTTTATATATTAATATTAATATTAATATACCTTATAATTTGTATGTTATATTAATAAATAGTTTAATTATACCTATTTTATATATTATAGATAATTTTATATATATGATTATATTAAAAGGTATTTATCTATTATATATAACTTAATGAATATTTTATAATAATAACATTTTATTTAAATCCATATGTAATATTAATATAGTTAGGATATATGTACAAAATATATTTTTATATAAATATCATTTGTTTATTATAATATTACTAAAACAATGATAATAATAATAAAAATGATAAAAAAAATAATAATTCTAATAAAAATGATAAACTTAATAAAAAATAATAATTTTAATAATAATACTAATTTTAATAATAATAATAATAAAAATGATAATTTTAAGTATTAATGTTACTTTTAGTAAAAATAATAATTTTTCTAATAATGATACTCCTAATAATAATAATAATGATTATATCCCTAATAATGATAATATTAATAATAATAATAATACTTATATTAATAATAATGATGTGATAATAATAATAATATCAATAAAAATGATATTACTAGTAATGATAATAATATTAGTCATAATAATAATAATAATAATAATAATAATAATAATAATAATAATAATAATAATAATAATAATAATAATAATAATAATAATAATAATTGTAATAATAATAAATGATAACTAATAACAATAACAATAATAATAATGGTAATAAAATAGCAAAGTACAACCTTTGAAGACAAGCTTTTAAAAACAAAACGCCACAGAGATGCGCTCAGCGCACCCATACGCGCACTTTTGACAGAAAAGCAGATTTGAACGTGCGTAGTCGAGCTGTAAAGTAAAAAGTGAAGTAGGTGAGAGTGCGCTCGGCGCACCCTTACTGTGCGCGCCGCGCACAGTGCTTTTCATCAACCTTTCAGCTTATTTAATTCCATTTATAGTTTCATTTGAGAGAGACCAGTTTCCTTTCTGATCAGAGACGAAAACATACGATTCAAAGCAGTTCCTAGGCTTATCAAAGTGCATCTAAGCACTCAAATCGTTGAAGAATCCAAGATCATTCAAGAGCTTCATCCAAGATTACTCCTAAAAGGTTAATCTTGTATTTACAATGAATTCTATCTTTGTTACTGTTATGTTTAAGTTTTCAAGCATGATTGTTGGCTAGTCCATTTTATGTTCATCTAGATAAATAACCGAGATGTTGAATGTTTACTATTGATTGATTGTAATTATGCACGATAGTTTGATGTTTGAATACAAGAACCATTCTTGTTAAGTTTAATCCTTTCGATTCAATTAGTTGATATGTTCATTTGATTAAGAAACATCATCTTGTTAAGTTAATGTATTGATTTACATCTAGTGACATGTGTTTATCCGTCTTTTACCAAAAGGGATAAGTTGAGTTCAAATGGTTAATTTACATAAGAATGTAAGAACGATTCTTGTAGATACTTTGGAATAGCTTAATTAGTATGTGTAATTGTATAGGAGAATGACCAATTCCTTAGAATATATTATACACACTTTCAACTACCAAGTTACATCAATTAACATGTGTTAGTGATTTGCCTTATCTAGTGACGTTTATAGGGATCTTATTATAACACTTAGTTAATTGTTTGGGTTGGGTGAATTGAGCATTTTACCAGGACCAAGGGAATGAACTAAGTTAAACCTTTAGTTGATATAGGAGTGGATCATGTACAACACACCATTGACTTGATCATTCTTCAAGTCTTCAAACTAGTTGAATTAGTTGATTACAAATAGGAGGTCTTAGATGTCAAGAACATCACTTGCGTCGTGTAATCCCGTTGGAGTGTTTATGCAAGACTATTCTTGGTGAACCAATTAATTAGTTCTCGTGCATAACCAATCAATCCGATCTTAATCCTAAATAACATTCAACATTAAGGGTAAAAAGTCTAGATGAGCATATTTCTTTAATTTGAATTCAAAACTATATTTCTGTTTTCATAAACTAAAAATACCAAAAATATTGTCTTTTTAATCTCATTCATCACTTGATTCGCCTATCGTAAAAGGGCAAACCAAAATATATCTTGTACTTGTAATTTTCTTAGATAATCACAATTTAGTCTATAATCCTAATTTGATTTAGATATTGTCCTTGGAACGATACACGAATTTTACCATTTATTATACTACTACACGATCGGGTACACTGCCCGTTAGTGTGTAGCAATCTCTAATCGGTATTTTTCCATACTATTTCATACGATAATTCATATACCACGTTTTGCACATCAAGTTTTTGGCGCCGCTGCCGGGGACAGTTGTGTCAAAATAGAATTGTTAACTAATTTGTGATTAAGTAGTTTCTTAATTATTTTAAATTATTTATAGTCTTTGATTTTTAGACTTATAGAATCGGTGTGTTTAATAAGTTTTGTTAGTTGTGTGATTGACAGATTTTAGGTTGCATATGCCACATACCCGAAGTTCAGATTCTCCATTACTTACACCGCTTACAGAACCTGATAGAAAGCTTGGTAGGATCCCAAAAGAAGTACTTGAACTTTTTGAATCTTCATCAAAGCAAGAAACTTTTGATTCAGAATCGAGATATTCTGAATTTGGTGAGCCCGTTCCTCCTCCAAAATTTGAAATGGAAGGAGAAGCAAGACCGGTGGTACCAAGACAATCAATGGCGGCCAAGATGAAGGCAACCCGAACCGGACAAGGTAGTGCTATTACCCCGCCCACTGGTGAGGTAAATTTTGAAATAAAAGGACCTATTCTCCAAATGATTAATAACAGGTGTCAATTTGGTGATGGTCCGAATGAAGATGCAAACGAACATATTCGTCTTTTTCAAGAGATATGTCTTCTTTTCAAACTTAAACCAGACACTGACCAGGCCATATTTTTAAGACTTTTCCCATGGACACTCCACAGGAAAGCATGAAGTTGGTTAGATTCATTGGCCGAGGCTACGATAGAAACTTGGGATGGTATGTTGGAAAAATTTCTTAAGAAATATTTTCCAGCTTCTAAGTCCGCGAGACTCCAACATGAAATTACCCAATTCTGTCAAAAGCCGATGGAAACCTTGTACGAAGCATGGAATCAATTTTCCAAAATGTTAAGAGGTTGTCCAAACCATGGTTTGGATACCTTCCAAAAAGTCCAAATCTTTTACAAGGGTTGTTATGTTGCAACCCGAATTTCCATTGATCAATCGTCCGGAGGTTCACTCATGGACAAAACCAGGCAAGAGGCTTATGAGATAATCGAGAAGCTAGCCGATTATTCTCATGAGTAGCATCAAGAACGACCAATTACTCGTAATGCTCAAGTCCAAAGCGCCAGTGCTTATGATGACCTTAGTTCCCTGAGTGTAAAAATAGACGGCGTTGCTCGAAACATGGACAAAATCACCAAGGAAATTCATAGTATGAAAGTAGGTTGTGAATACTGTGGTGGTCTCCATTTAGGAAAAGATTGTGATGTCGGTCTAACAATGGCTCAAAAAGAAGAAGTGGCTTTCATAAGCCAAAGAAATAATAATCAATTTCAAGGAAGAGCCCAGTTTAACCGAAACTTCAACAACCCATACAACCCTCACGGTCAAAATTCCAATTACCAACAAGGGTCAAGTAGTGGGTTCCAACAACAAACTCCGGGTTTTTATCAAAAACCCCAACAGGAAGAAAAAAAGTCAAATTTGGAGAGTATGTTGGAAAAGTTGATTGCATCACAAACCCAGCTTGTTACAAACATAAATCAAACGAACGAGAAAAAGGAACACCAATTTAGGAACCAACAAGCCTCAATTCAGAATTTGGAGAAGCAAATGAATGGTTTAGCTAGTTTACTTAGTGAGAGAAAACCAGGAAGTTTACCGGGCGATACTAATAAGAACCCTCGAAATGAGCACGCCAATGTTATCACCACACGGAGTGGTCTAGTATACGAAGCTCCAAGAATGCCCGAAGATTCTGATTTCGGTGTTCCATTAAATAAAGATGATGAACCGATTAAGGAGCCGGAACAATTAGTTGAGAAGGAAGAACGGGAAAAACCAGTGAAGCCATATCAACCACCGCTCCCATACCCAAGGAAACAGCAACAAGAAAGGCTCGAAGGCGAAAGGTCAAAATTTTTAGATATGTTTAAACAAATTAACATAAATATGCCTTTCATTGATGTGATTTCAGGTATGCCCAAGTATGCTAAGTTCTTAAAAGACTTACTTACTAATCGGAAGAAAATGGAGGAACTTTCATCCGTCACCATGAATGCTAATTGTTCCGCAATTTTGATGAACAAAATACCAAAGAAGTTAGCAGATCCTGGGAGTTTTACCATACCATGTCTCTTAGGAGATTTGGAATGCATTAAAGCATTAGCGGATTTAGGGGCTAGCATTAATTTGATGCCTTATTCATTATATGTTAAGCTAGACCCCGGGGTGCTAAAACCAACTCGAATGGAAATTCAACTAGCAGACCGCTCTGTTAAATTCCCTCGTGGAATTTTAGAGAATATGTTAGTAAAAGTGGGTACCCTAGTATTTCCGGCCGATTTTGTAATTCTGGACATGGAAGAGGACACACGTGTGCCTCTTATATTGGGTCGACCTTTCCTCAATACCGCTAGAGCTATGATAGATGTTCATGTTCAGAAATTGACCCTTAGCATTGAGGATATTAAGGTTACCTTTTCCGTTGACCATGCCTTGCAATACCCCGAGTCTACCGATGATAAATGTTATTATTTGCAAACCGTAGACACGTATTCAGAGTTGTTGCAGGAATTTCTAGAATTGCAAGGTTCGGGAGAATGCATTTTGGCGGAAGGTGATGAAGAAAACATGGTGGAAGAAGTGGAGATGTTGACCACTTTGATGGCTAACGGTTATGAGCCAAATGATGAAAAATACAGAAAGTTGGATTTAAAAAATGAGTACCGATGTAAAACATCGATTGAAGAACCTCCCGTTTTGGAACTGAAGCCACTTCCAAGTCACTTGGAATATGATTACCTTCAAGAGGATTCTACTCTCCCGGTTATCATTTCATTCGAACTCTCTGTAAGTGAGAAATCTAAACTTATTTCCATGTTAAAAGCCTATAAACCAGCTCTAGCATGGAAAATTCATGACATCAAGGGTATAAGTCCCTCTTATTGTGCACATAAGATTTTAATGGTAGATGACTATAAGCCATGTGTACAAAGACAAAGGCGACTGAACCCTAATATGCAAGAAGTCGTTAAAAAGGAGATTGTCAAACTCCTTGATGCAGGTCTTATTTACCCAATTTCGGATAGTCCTTGGGTGAGTCCGGTCTAATGTGTACCCAAAAAGGGTGGCATGTGTAACATCCCGCCTTTTTCCGTCAACTTTTCCGTTTAACTATTTATGTTCCGTTATATGTTTATAACACGTCTCGTTGATACGTGTTTGAATTATCTTGTTTAGGTAATTCCCGCACCCGTTTTAAAGTTAAGGGACCAAACTTGCCAAGGGTTGAAACTTTTGACTAGGTCAAAGAGTCAACCCTCATCCTCATCCATTCAATCTCATCTCTTTCACTCTTACTACTTCAACTTTTCTCTCAACTTCCATACAAAGATTCATCATCCAAAATCGAGCTAGCGGTCATCTTGCCAAACAAATTACATATTTGAACTCCTCGTGATCTCCTCTTCAATTCCATACCAACTTCATCTCGTTTGGGTAACTTTCTAAAATCACTAGATTTTGTGTTCTTGATGTTTTTAACTTATAAAAGTGTTAATTAGTGTCTATGGCTCAAGTCTAACATGAATATATGATTTATATGCTCGATCTCGTTGTTTTAGTGTAACTAGCATGAACTTGAATTTTGGTGTGTTGTTCTTGAATTTTGGATGATCATATGTTGTTTGATGATGAAAGTTCATGTTTAAATTGTGTTCCTAACATCACTAGCTTCAAATTGGTATGTAGGTTGACATGGATTAGTTTCATAATCATGATTGTTGAATTTGTGATTTTGGGTTAGGGTTTGATAGAAGTAAATTGAATCTTGATGCATTAAATGCTTGATAATGTTAATTGTAAGTGTTAGGTTGTGTTGTATGCTTAATTACCTTCGAAACGGCATACCGTTCATGTAATTTGGTTGCCAAATCATTAAATTGCATTTATGACTTGTATGCATTGAATGAGGAACATTAATTGCGGTTTTTGGTTGTTGCAAGTGGAAGTTTGATTGATGATATGTGTTTAGTTGTTTTACTCGTCAAAATACCTTTCCAACGATGTATGATAGGCGTTATAAGTGTTTACGGGTCAAGAGTTGTGTTAGAAAAGGTTTTGGTTCGTGCACACTTTGAAAAACTGACCAGGATTCTCTGCCCAGGTAGTGGCGCGGCGCGCCCCAACCCCGCGCGGCGCGCAGAATCACCTGGCCAGATTCTGTCCAACTTGGTCAATTTTTGAATAATGTTTGCTATGCTACGCACCTCCGATTCACATGTAACTTGTCCTAACATGCTCATACATGATTAAAAACCTCAGAAAAATAGTTCGGGACACGACCCGAACGTGTTGACTTTTTCGTTGACTTTGACCGACCAAGTTTGACTTTTTGTCAAACTTAACCAATAAATTATGCAATCTTTCTAACATGCTTTTATACTTGTGTCTTGCATGAAACTTGATGATTTGATTCACATGCTATATTAATCGAGTCGTATTGAGCCATAGGACTAATTGAACATCTTTGACCCTTCGTGACTATCGTTATTAATACAACCTATTTGTTTAGGTCAAGACTAGCATTGTTCTTTGCACACGTTACTTGTCGAAGTACTTTTTGGTTCGTGCATACAAGGTGAGATCATAGTCCCACTTTTACTCTTTTAAACTTACTTTTGGGATGAGAAAACATAAACGATTCTTTTGAACTAAGTGAACACAAGAACGGGAAAACAAACATTCTACATACGAGTTTAGAACGAAAATCCTCAATCCGATTATCATTAGTTACATCAGATGGTGTAAGCGAGAACTTATGTTATATGGCCATATGGGTTTGACAAACCCTCATTCAAACGGTTCGCTACCGTTTACGAATGAAATATATTTTCGGGAACAGTGTTGTTCTAGCACTAATTGATGGGGTATTCAACGGACGGAACGTTAAGCTTTGATAATTGGGTGCTCGTGAATATTAACTTTTAGAATGTACTATGGCTTTATCGATGTTGCAAATCTTGTGGTTCAACTTACTATTACTCATTTACTTATTTAAACCTATGATTTCACCAACGTTTTCGTTGACAGTTTCTCTATGTTTTTCTCAGGTCCTTGAACTTAGGTGATACATGCTTCCGCTCATACTATTTGATACTTGCATTGGATGTCGAGTATACTTGCATACGTGGAGCGTCTTTTTGACTACTTTTAATCGTGTCGCATGTGTTTCATACAAACTTTAAACATTGTTATGTACTTGTTATGGAAACTACTTTTGTAAACTTTGAAACACCCTTATTTATGAAATGAATGCGACATACTTTTCGGTCAAACTTTGTTATAAAGACTTACGACCATGTAATGGGACCATACGTAGATGACGCCGTCATTTGACGATTTGTCGGGGTCGCTACAAGTGGTATCAGAGCGTTGGTTGTAGGGATTTAGAGTTCATTGGTGTCAACCCCGCGTCTTAGGGTACATTGGTGAGTCTAGACTACAACCGGCATATAGACTTGACGTAGGAATTACTTGACTATTTGTGCATTTATACTCGAACTCTCTTACTCGTATCTACTCTTATCCTATCTAAATCTTGCGTTGTATAATTTAATTGACACGCCACCTTGACTATATGATGTAATGTCGAATGCACATATGAATTAGGGTAATATAATTCCCGGAAATTATATTACGGTGACTCATATGAACATACCGACATTATGACATAAAGAATTTAAGGCGGGTCAAGGATAATTTTCTCTCTATCTTTATCCCATATCACGGTTAGTATTATTTAGAATACTAACCAACGGTATTCTTTTGTTTTGAAGGAACAATGGCTCCTCGTCGTGTACGCCGCAATGAAACTCCCGAACAAGCTCTCGAACGGATGATAGCTACCGCCGTAGATGCGGCCATGGCCGGTCACTCTTCCAACAACAATAACAATAACAACAACCACAACAACAACAACAACAATGGGGCCGGTAACTCAAACGAGGGATGCTCCTACAAAGCTTTCATGGGGTGCAAACCTCACACTTATGATGGAACCGGTGGACCGGTTGTGCTTACTCGTTGGTTTGAACAAACCGAGGCCGTCTTTAGCATAAGCGGTTGTCGGGATCAAGACAAGGTCAAATACTCCACCCACACGTTCTCCGGTGTTGCTCTCACTTGGTGGAACACCTATGTTCAATCGGTGGGTACCGATGAAGCTCATGCCCTCTCTTGGACCGATTTGAAGGAAAAGATGATTGTCGAATATTTTCCGCGCGAAGAAACCCGAAAGCTCGAGGAAGAACTAAGAGCTTTGAAAGCGGTCGGAAACGACCTTAAAGCTTATAATCAACGCTTCGCCGAACTATCCTTGATGTGTCCTAATCTTGTTAACCCCGAATCTCAAAGGATTGAGCTCTACATGCTCGGTCTTCCAAAAAGCATCAAACAAGGGGTGATGTCATCCAAACCCACTACTCATCAAGCCGCTATGAACATGGCTCGCCAACTAATTGAAACGGTTGACGAAATCGTAGTGCCGGCTCCTAAGGCCGAGGACAAGTCGGGTGGCAACAAAAGGAAATGGGAAGCCACTCCATCAACCAACTACAACAACAACACCTTCACCAAAAAGCCCTTCAACAACGACGGCAAGAAGGGTTATGTCGGAAACTTACCTTTGTGCAACAAGTGCCACAAACATCATTACGGCGAATGTAACAAGCTAATTTGTCACCGTTGCCAAGGAGTTGGTCATAGGGCCAACAATTGCACAAGCACCGCCCCCGTCGCTCGAAAGGGGCCCAATCCTCCAAGGACGGTCACTTGTTATGAATGTGGCCAAACGGGCCATTATAAGAACGAATGCCCGAAAAAGAAAGCCAACCCCAACAACCGAGGCCGAGCCTTTAACATCAACACCGAGGAAGCCCGAGATGACAATGAACTAGTCACGGGTACGTTTCTTCTCAACAACTCTTATGTTACTTGCTTATTCGATTCGGGTGCCGATAAATGTTTTGTGTCCAAGACTTTAGCTCCTACCCTTTGCACTCCACCACACCCTTTAGATACTACTTATTCCATCGAAGTGGCCGACGGAAAACTCTTAAGTGCCGACACATATTACCGGGGGTGTACTTTGAACATTTTGGGTAAGGAATTTGAAATTGACTTGATACCCATGGAACTAGGAAGCTTTGATGTAATAATCGGTATGAATTGGTTAGTCAAAACGAAATCTCACATTCTTTGTGATCTTAACGCAATCCGAATTCCTATCGAGAATGGTGAACCTTTGATCGTCTATGGCGATAAGAGTTGCACCGGACTCAACCTCGTTTCGAGTATTAAAGTTAGAAAACTACTCCGTAAGGGTTGTTTTGCGATCCTTGCTCACGTTAAGAAAGTCGAGTCCGATGAGAAGCACATCGATGATGTGCCAATTGTTAGTGACTATTCCGATGTATTTCCCGACGAATTACCGGGTCTTCCACCTCATCGGCCGGTTGAATTTCAAATCGATCTTATTCCAGGAGCCGCACCCGTAGCGCGTGCACCATATAGACTCGCTCCATCTGAAATGCAAGAATTGCAAAGTCAAATCCAAGAACTACTTGATCGTGGTTTTATCCAACCTAGCCATTCACCTTGGGGCGCTCCGATTTTGTTTGTTAAAAAGAAAGACGGATCCCTACGAATGTGCATTGATTATCGTGAACTAAATAAATTGACGGTTAAGAACCGATATCCTCTTCCTCGCATCGATGACCTCTTTGATCAACTACAAGGGTCTTGTGTATATTCGAAAATCGATCTCCGCTCGGGTTATCATCAATTGAGGGTTAAGGGGGAAGATGTCTCCAAAACCGCTTTCCGAACTCGTTATGGTAGTTATGAATTCCTTGTCATGCCATTTGGTCTCACTAACGCACCGGCGGTGTTCATGGATCTTATGAACCGCGTGTGCAAACCGCATCTCGATAAATTCGTTATTGTGTTCATCGATGACATATTGATCTATTCTAAAAATGAAGAAGAGCACGAACAACATCTCCGACTTGTGCTTGAACTTGTAAGACAAGAACAACTCTATGCCAAATTCTCCAAGTGTGAATTTTGGTTAAAGGAAGTTCAATTTCTTGGTCATGTTGTAAGTGACCAAGGTATTAAAGTCGATCCAACGAAAATCGAAGCCATTAGCAAATGGGAGACTCCTACTACTCCTACTCACATTCGTCAATTTTTGGGTCTCGCCGGGTACTATCGTAGATTCATCGAAAACTTCTCTTTGGTTGCACGTCCTCTAACCGCATTGACTCACAAGGGAAAGAAATTCATTTGGGCGACCGAACATGAATCCGCATTCCAAATCTTGAAAACGAAGCTAACCACCGCTCCTATCTTGTCACTTCCCGAAGGCAATGATGACTTTGTTGTATATTGTGATGCCTCGAAACATGGTTTTGGGTGTGTATTGATGCAACGAACGAAAGTCATTGCTTATGCTTCTCGACAACTCAAAATTCATGAACGAAACTATACGACACATGATCTCGAACTCGGAGCCGTTGTCTTTGCACTTAAAATGTGGAGACACTATCTTTATGGAACCAAGAGTACTATCTTTACCGACCACAAAAGCCTCCAACACATTTTCGATCAAAAGCAACTAAACATGAGACAACGAAGGTGGATTGAAACCTTAAACGATTACGATTGCGAGCTTCGTTACCATCCCGGGAAGGCAAATGTAGTAGCCGATGCTTTAAGTCGAAAAGAAAGAGCGGTGCCTCTTCGTGTCCGAGCCTTAAACATCACCATCCACACAAACCTTAATAGCCAAATTCGGGTAGCCCAAGATGAGGCTCTCAAGGATGAAAACCTTTCACACGAGCTCTTGAACATTCTCGTCTCTCGATTCGAAATTAGGGAGACCGGACTCCGATATTACGCCGGAAGGATTTGGGTGCCTAGTTATGGGGACCTACGAAGCCTTATTTTAGATGAAGCCCATAAGTCACGATACTCGATTCACCCCGGTGCCAATAAGATGTACCACGACCTTAAACAACTATATTGGTGGCCGAACATCAAAAGGGACGTAGCTACTTATGTTTCCAAGTGTTTGACATGTTCCAAAGTCAAAGCCGAACACCAAAGACCGTCCGGACTACTTCAACAACCCGAGATCCCGCAATGGAAGTGGGAAAGGATAACGATGGATTTTATCACCAAGTTACCAAAAACGACGGGCGGTTATGATACCATTTGGGTTATTGTTGACCGTCTCACCAAATCCGCACACTTCCTTGCCATGAAAGAAACGGACAAAATGGAGAAACTTGCACAACTTTACATTAAGGAGATCGTAGCCCGACACGGTGTACCTTTATCGATTATCTCCGACCGAGATGGCCGTTTCGTTTCTAGATTTTGGCGTACATTGCAAGAAGCGTTGGGAACGCGTTTAGACATGAGCACCGCATATCATCCTCAAACCGATGGACAAAGCGAACGTACAATTCAAACCTTAGAGGACATGTTACGAGCTTGCGTGGTTGATTTCGGAAAAGCTTGGGACAAGCACTTACCTCTCGCCGAGTTCTCTTACAACAATAGTTATCACGCGAGTATTAAAGCCGCACCTTTTGAAGCGCTATATGGCCGCAAATGTCGTTCACCTCTTTGTTGGGCCGAGGTAGGCGACGTGCAAATCACCGGACCCGAACTCATTCACGAAACCACTGAGAAAATCGTTCAAATCCGAGATAGGCTTAGGACGGCCCGAAGTCGTCAAAAGAGCTATACCGACAAACGACGCAACGATCTTGAATTTCAAATCGGTGACCGAGTAATGTTAAAAGTCGCACCTTGGAAGGGTGTAATCCGTTTTGGGAAACGCGGGAAGCTAAATCCGCGGTATATTGGTCCTTTCGAAATCTTGGAGCGTATTGGAACCGTTGCTTATCGTTTAGATCTTCCGCCTCAATTGAACTCCGTTCATCCTACCTTCCATGTATCTAACTTGAAAAAGTGTCTTGCCGAACCCGATATCGTCATCCCTCTCGAAGAACTTACTATCGATGACAAACTTCATTTTGTGGAGGAACCGGTTGAAATTGTGGACACCTCCATCAAGACATTGAAACAAAGCCGAATACCGATTGTTAAGGTTCGTTGGAATGCCAAAAGAGGACCCGAGTTTACTTGGGAAAGACAAGATCAAATGCAAAGGAAGTATCCTCATCTATTCGTGAATTCGGAAACGCAAGATCTCGAGGAAGAAACAACGACTACTACGCCTACTTAAATTTCGGGACGAAATTTCTTTTAAGGTGTAGGTAATGTAACATCCCGCCTTTTTCCGTCAACTTTTCCGTTTAACTATTTATGTTCCGTTATATGTTTATAACACGTCTCGTTGATACGTGTTTGAATTATCTTGTTTAGGTAATTCCCGCACCCGTTTTAAAGTTAAGGGACCAAACTTGCCAAGGGTTGAAACTTTTGACTAGGTCAAAGAGTCAACCCTCATCCTCATCCATTCAATCTCATCTCTTTCACTCTTACTACTTCAACTTTTCTCTCAACTTCCATACAAAGATTCATCATCCAAAATCGAGCTAGCGGTCATCTTGCCAAACAAATTACATATTTGAACTCCTCGTGATCTCCTCTTCAATTCCATACCAACTTCATCTCGTTTGGGTAACTTTCTAAAATCACTAGATTTTGTGTTCTTGATGTTTTTAACTTATAAAAGTGTTAATTAGTGTCTATGGCTCAAGTCTAACATGAATATATGATTTATATGCTCGATCTCGTTGTTTTAGTGTAACTAGCATGAACTTGAATTTTGGTGTGTTGTTCTTGAATTTTGGATGATCATATGTTGTTTGATGATGAAAGTTCATGTTTAAATTGTGTTCCTAACATCACTAGCTTCAAATTGGTATGTAGGTTGACATGGATTAGTTTCATAATCATGATTGTTGAATTTGTGATTTTGGGTTAGGGTTTGATAGAAGTAAATTGAATCTTGATGCATTAAATGCTTGATAATGTTAATTGTAAGTGTTAGGTTGTGTTGTATGCTTAATTACCTTCGAAACGGCATACCGTTCATGTAATTTGGTTGCCAAATCATTAAATTGCATTTATGACTTGTATGCATTGAATGAGGAACATTAATTGCGGTTTTTGGTTGTTGCAAGTGGAAGTTTGATTGATGATATGTGTTTAGTTGTTTTACTCGTCAAAATACCTTTCCAACGATGTATGATAGGCGTTATAAGTGTTTACGGGTCAAGAGTTGTGTTAGAAAAGGTTTTGGTTCGTGCACACTTTGAAAAACTGACCAGGATTCTCTGCCCAGGTAGTGGCGCGGCGCGCCCCAACCCCGCGCGGCGCGCAGAATCACCTGGCCAGATTCTGTCCAACTTGGTCAATTTTTGAATAATGTTTGCTATGCTACGCACCTCCGATTCACATGTAACTTGTCCTAACATGCTCATACATGATTAAAAACCTCAGAAAAATAGTTCGGGACACGACCCGAACGTGTTGACTTTTTCGTTGACTTTGACCGACCAAGTTTGACTTTTTGTCAAACTTAACCAATAAATTATGCAATCTTTCTAACATGCTTTTATACTTGTGTCTTGCATGAAACTTGATGATTTGATTCACATGCTATATTAATCGAGTCGTATTGAGCCATAGGACTAATTGAACATCTTTGACCCTTCGTGACTATCGTTATTAATACAACCTATTTGTTTAGGTCAAGACTAGCATTGTTCTTTGCACACGTTACTTGTCGAAGTACTTTTTGGTTCGTGCATACAAGGTGAGATCATAGTCCCACTTTTACTCTTTTAAACTTACTTTTGGGATGAGAAAACATAAACGATTCTTTTGAACTAAGTGAACACAAGAACGGGAAAACAAACATTCTACATACGAGTTTAGAACGAAAATCCTCAATCCGATTATCATTAGTTACATCAGATGGTGTAAGCGAGAACTTATGTTATATGGCCATATGGGTTTGACAAACCCTCATTCAAACGGTTCGCTACCGTTTACGAATGAAATATATTTTCGGGAACAGTGTTGTTCTAGCACTAATTGATGGGGTATTCAACGGACGGAACGTTAAGCTTTGATAATTGGGTGCTCGTGAATATTAACTTTTAGAATGTACTATGGCTTTATCGATGTTGCAAATCTTGTGGTTCAACTTACTATTACTCATTTACTTATTTAAACCTATGATTTCACCAACGTTTTCGTTGACAGTTTCTCTATGTTTTTCTCAGGTCCTTGAACTTAGGTGATACATGCTTCCGCTCATACTATTTGATACTTGCATTGGATGTCGAGTATACTTGCATACGTGGAGCGTCTTTTTGACTACTTTTAATCGTGTCGCATGTGTTTCATACAAACTTTAAACATTGTTATGTACTTGTTATGGAAACTACTTTTGTAAACTTTGAAACACCCTTATTTATGAAATGAATGCGACATACTTTTCGGTCAAACTTTGTTATAAAGACTTACGACCATGTAATGGGACCATACGTAGATGACGCCGTCATTTGACGATTTGTCGGGGTCGCTACAGCATGACCGTTATCACCAACGAAAACGATCAATTAATTTCCACTAGGACTGTCACGGGTTGGAGGGTATGTATTAATTACAGAAAATTAAATGATGCTACCCGAAAAGACCATTTTCCCCTTCCTTACATTGATAAAATGTTGGAAAGGTTGGCAGGAAAGAACTTTTATTGTTTTCTTGACGGTTTCTCGGGATATTTCCAAATCCCTATAGCACCCGAGGACCAAGAGAAAACCACCTTTACATGCCCTTTTGGCACTTTCTCCTATCGACGTATGCCCTTTGGCTTATGCAATGCTCCTGCTACCTTTAAAAGGTGTATGGTAGCTATTTTTCATGATATGATTGAAGACTTTATGGAAGTATTCATGGACGACTTTTCAGTCTTTGGTGATTCTTTTGACTCATATCTTAATAATCTTGAGCGTATGTTGATAAGGTGTGAAGAATCTAATCTTGTGCTTAACTGGGAAAAATGCCATTTCATGGTAAGAGAGGGCATTGTATTAGGTCATAAAATTTTTTGTGCGGGATTGGAGGTGGATAGAGCTAAAGTGGAAGTCATAGCCAAATTACCACCACCGACAAATGTGAAAGGTGTAAGAAGTTTTCTGGGGCACGCCGGTTTTTACCGTCGGTTCATTAAAGATTTTTCTAAAATTGCGACCCCGATGAACAAACTTCTAGAGAAAGGCGCTTCATTTGTCTTCACGAACGAGTGTCTTAACGCCTTTAACCTCCTTAAAGCAAAGCTCACGCAATCACCCATTCTCATATCGCCGAATTGGTCAATTCCATTCGAACTTATTTGTGATGCAAGTGACTTTGCTATTGGTGCTGTCTTGGGGCAAGGAATTGAAAAATATTTTCAGTCCATTTATTATGCTAGTAAGACATTGCAAGGAGCCCAACTTAATTACACTACCACCGCGAAGGAACTCCTGGCAATTGTCTTTTCGTTTGATAAATTCCGTTCCTATTTGGTACTAGCAAAGACGGTTGTCTATACAGACCATTCAGCATTAAAGAACTTGCTTACTAAGCAAGATGCTAAACCCCGATTAATACGTTGGGTCTTTCTTTTGCAAGAATTCGACATTGATATTAAAGACAAAAAGGGGGCCGAAAACCTAGCTGCCGATCACCTTTCTCTCCTAGAGAACCCGAATCTTGAGGTTCTCCATGAGACTGTTATCCAAGATAACTTTCCAGACGAAAATCTCATGAAAATTGATGATCCTTGGTTTGTTGACATTGCCAACTATCTTGCGGGTAGATTCCTAGAAACCGGTATGTCACATCAAAAATGAAAGAAATTTTTCAGTGACTTAAAATATTATTTTTGGGAAAACCCGTATCTCTTCAAACGGTGTCCCGATGGGATAATCCGTCGCTGTGTCTCCGGGGAAGAATGCAATCAAATTCTTCTCCAATGTCATCCTGGTCCCACTGGTGGACATTTCGGACCCCAAATCACGGGGAGAAAAGTCTATGAGGCCGGTTTTTATTGGCCTACCATCTTTAAAGATGCCCACCGTATATGTAAATCATGCGTTTCTTGCCAAAGGGCAGGAAAGATTAGTCAAAGAGACTAAATGCCTCAAAACATAATCCAAGTTTGTGAGGTTTTTGATATTTGGGGTATTGATTTCATGGGACCATTCCCAAAATCTCATTCCAACCAATACATACTCATTGCCTTTGACTACGTATCAAAATGGACTGAGGCAAAGGCTCTCCCCACAAACGATGCACGAGCCATTGTAATTTTTCTTAAAGACCTTTTTGCCCGGTTCGGTACCCCAAAGGCTTTAATTAGTGATCGTGGTACCCATTTTTGCAACACTCAATTAGAAAAGGTGTTAAAACGATATGGAATAACCCATAAAATTTCTACATCTTATCACCCACAAACAAGTGGGCAAGTGATGTTTTTGCGAGGTGTATATAAAATAGCTTATATTTTTGCAGAAAATACTATTAAATACGATACAATTTTACACAAGATATTTATTTATTTATAGAATGGATATACTTAAACCTTGCTACAACACTATAGGCAGTGTACCTAATCGTAGAGTAGTATAGTTTTTAGTAAGTCCGGTTCGTTCCACAGGGAGCGGGCTTATTGTACACTATATTTTAATTAACTATATTTGTACAAAATATATATAATTATATATAATAATATATAAAAGGGGGTTTACCGTTTAATGACCGGTTTGTAAATTTTAAAACTTTAGTCGCAGTTAAAACCTAATGTAAAATATTAAAAATAAATATAACTTAATTTAAAGCGTAAAGTAAATAACGATAATGAAATTGCGATAAATAAAATTGCGATAATTAAAAAGTACGATAATTAAAAGTTCAATTAAATATAAAAATAAAGGAATTATGCTTATTTAAACTTCTGTAATCATGATGTTTGACGTGTTGATTTTAGTTTTATGCCCATGGGTTAATTGTCCTTTGTCCTGGATTATTTAATATGTCCGTCTGGTTTTGTCCATAACAGTCCATCGGTCATAAATTTAAAGTGCGAGTGTCCTCGTCAAATTATCCTTATACCCGAGGTTAAATATTCCAACTAATTGGGGACTTAAACTGTAACAAGGTTTTATTACTTTGTTTAATAATTACACCAGGATATCGACTGCGTGTAACCCAAGGTTTTAATACTTTGTTAACAATTACGCCAAGTGTCCTTGTACATAATTTCACCCCTGTTTTAATAATTCCACAAACTATTAATCCATTCCCGTGTCCGGTTAAATGAACGATTATTCGTGCATATAAATACCCCACCCATCGTGTCCGATCGAGTGTATATGGTTATTTATAGGTACGTCCAATTGTAAATCTTTATATTAAAATTAACAAACTATCATTTAGTTAAACAAATATAAAGCCCATTAATAGCCCATAGTCTAATTTCCACAAGTGTCGTTCTTTTGTCCAAACCCCAATTATGGTACAAAGCCCAATTACCCAATTTTAATATTTTTAGCCCAACATCATGATTACTTCGTCTTAAATAAGCATAATAATAACTTAAGTACGAGACATTAATTTAAAAAGGAGAACATAGCTTACATTGATTATTTATTGCGTAGTGTTACACGGACAGAGCTCCGACTTTAAAACCCGTAAAATAACCTTTGCATAACCCAAAACTAATCTAATATAAAACTAACCTATATATTATATATATATATATATATATATATATATATATATATATATATATATATATATATATATATATATATATTATACTAAATAGAGGGAGTAATACATATTTTTGTGTGTCTAAATTCGTTGCCCAAACTTGCAATTTATAGGAATGTGGCCAGAAAAAGTAGGTCATGCGATCGCATGAGATTTGTGCTTCCAGGCCATGCGATCGCATGGCCAGCTGGATCCAGCCACATTTGCTTGTTTTTTTCTTTGTCGACATAATATATAAATATATATAATTTATATATAATTTATATAATTATATATATATTATATTATATTCTTGTGCATAGTAGACTTGTAATTTTTGGTCCGTTGCGTTGCGCGTTGATAGTTGGCTCAGGTCCCGATTTCGTATTTTTGAACGTCCTTTCGTATAATTTAATATCTTGTACTTTGCGTTCCGCAACTTGTACTTTTGTCATTTTTAGACGTTTCTCATCAATAATTTGAACCACTTTGATTGTATCTTGTACATTTGAGCTTTTTGGACGTTTGCGTCTTCAAATCTTCGTTTTCGCCTTTTGTCTTCGCACTTATTTATTTAAACGATTACAACTTAAGAATAGAATAATTACAACTAAAAACTTTACATATTGGAAGGATATTGATACTAAATATATGTTCATTTGGTGCACTATCAAATATCCCCACACTTGAACGTTGCTTGTCCTCAAGCAATACAGAACTTGAAATAATACATCACACGAATCACTTCTTTATTCTTAACACTTTGTACATCAGTGATTTTGATACGGCGGTATAAACAATGGTAGTAATGATGTGGTTTACAGTCCCACATGACTATGAAAATTTAGATCCTTTAAGGAAATTGGATCTTTATGAAAACATTTGATCTTTTGACAATTCAATCTAGCTTTTACCCTAGATAAGTTTTCCGGAATAACCCTTCACCGGTGTTTGCAAAATATTTTTGTGGGTTTGGTGGGTTTCAGATTTTAAAATTTTAGCTCAAAACTTACGGTTTTGTGTCACCCACTTGCTAACCTTGTATTAGGAAAGCAACACGTCCAGTATACTTGCTCCGTATATTACCTTTCGGCAAACTACTGTCCGGTTGTAAAGGAAAGCGTTGAACAAGCAACTGTTAAGGCAATGTCTAATGACATGCATTTGTTCATGGTCTAAAACGTGTCGGATGCAATTACTATCCTTTGTAGGAGCAATAGTAAAGATCATCCTATGATTTTTCGGTCTGGCACAAGGTCCTGTCTCCGACCATGCTATGCAACCACTGTTCTTACGGTTGACACCCGATTTGGTTCAGTGACCTAATGAATTCCAGGTGAATTCCTAGGATTTTACGTTCAATGGTAATGAACGCATTGAAAATGGGTTTTCAGAAAACAAATCGGCTTTAATTTGATCAAAATATTTTCTCGTTCAAGCTCGAGTTTAGATATCATCGAATTCCATGAGTTTGTAATTCTCAATCTTTAAAGTCAATCTCAAGGATTGAGTAATATCAGTCTTAAAAGCTGATTTTTAATCTTTAAGGAGATTATCCTTTCTGGGGGTCTGATTCATTAGTCTTATCAAGCTAATTTGCACGGCGTCCTCCCCATTTTACGAGACAGATCCTCTCATGGTTAGGATAAGTCTGACCACTTGGCGACCCTGTTTGATGCTGAGGTCCGTGGATTTCCTGCTGATTTTAGAGATGACTTTTCTAGATTTTTCGTCAACCTATAGCTGGTCTGGACGACAACTTCATGACCTAAATCAAGAAGCGCGTGTCTTTTTCGAAAGACTTTACTTCCTTTTAATGATGGAATTGATTCATCATGTAGATCCATCTTTCATTACAGTAAATCGGGTAAACCAGTTAATTTAGTTCAAAATAAAAGCACCTGCAATACTTTACAAAAATATGTGATAGATAGTTTTTAATTGAATAACTTGGTACATTCTCCCCACACTTGGCTTTTTTCATGCGTCTTTTTATATCTTAATAAATAAATTCAAGCGTTTTAGTTGTTTCTCAATTTATGTCCTTTCCAAGGTAACAATAATTTCGGCATTAACACCTAGTTTTATCGTTCATAAATATGTATAAACATGATTTTGAATTCATTTAGTTGAAAAATTTTAAAATTTTCACAATATTTAGAAAATAAGCCAAGTATAAACCCGAGAGAATTTATAACCCTTTCCCACACTTGAGATCATGCAATGCCCTCATTTGCATGAAATCAGACTCTAATTATAAATTCATGAGGGTGATTAGTGTAGAAAAGTGATTGAAAATACCCAGTTTGTAATTACAAAGCTCGTCGAATGATAGATGGCGCGCCTCATCGTTCATTCCTTCTTGTTTTATCACACATATTTTTCTTCAAAAATGGTTGCTTTTCTGAACTGTTTGCTAATTTATGAAAATGCGTCTTTTACCCTAATCTATTATGCATGTTTATTAACGAGTTATGCACTAACCCGAACCCCGAATTTAATGTTAAGTGGGGTTAGACTTCCCCAAACTTAGCTGACGACATGTGAAGTCGGTAGAATAAGTTCCACGAATTAGAATAGTGAGCCAGTTATTTACATCTCGGATGGTATAAAATATATCAATGGGTTTAAAGTTTAGACCCACCCGATCGTCACTACTTAATTCTTTCTTAAGTGTAGCTTTTAGTAAATGGATATGTCTCTTTTCTGGTTCTTGGTCAAATGGATCGATATACATCGACATACATATTTCTATATGATGGATAATTCCTAACATTTCCTTCCGTTTATTCTCGGGATCAAAGTTTTCACCTCTATTACCCAATTGGGTGAAATTTGAGGTGTCAATATCTATTACAGCTTGTAGTTCATCTTTGGTAGATGACTTATCTATTGAGAATATTGGGTTGGAAGGTTGTGGAATGGTGAATTTCGGGATCAAAGCAAATTCTTCTTCATTAATCGGTCCCACCATTTTGGTCTTGGGGGTAAAATTTTCAACGTTATCATTTTTCCAAGAGTACCAATTTATCACCCTTACTTCTTCTTCTTCATCCATTGATGGATCGTTGATTTCGTCGGTAGAGGCTAATGTGTCGATATGTTCTGAAATTGGTAAAGTTGAATAAAAAGTATCATCGGGATAATTGGTGATTTCGGAGCTCTCGAATTCATCAAAATTCGATGATATGAGATTTTCTTGCACAAGACTCCTCAGATCAACAGGTGTGTAATCTGATAGAGTTTCAGCTTGCCAATTTACAAACTCTCTCATTTGTTCATTTTGAGCATCAAGTTCTTCGAGTTTGATTTTCATATAATCTAAAGAATTTTCAGACACATAATTTTCCTCGTCTTCTGGTTGTGGAGTTTGGAAATATTCTTGGGAATAATCCCAATTTGAATTGTATTCTTCATAATCGTTCCCTTCAGGTTCCATGGGTTCATAATTTTCCATAGGAACGTAATAATAACATTCCCATGTTGAGTGATAATCTCCACAGATTTCACAACCAGTTATTGTTTCGTCATTTGTGATCCAAGATTGACCGAACGAATTGTCATCAACATCCGTTTGAGAGTATTGATTAAATTGATTTCGTATATCATAAAGAGTTTCCAAAATATTCTCGAGATTTTCCATAATGCGCTTATTACCAAATTTTAGCTACAATGTGGTGCATTTACTTAATTATCCTATTAGTTATAAAAATAAAAATTATATAAGTTATCAAATTAATAGACTTTTCTGCTTTTGCCCACGTTTCGAATAGCCAATAGATGCAGCAGGGAGCCAGAACCCTTTAAATCGGAAGCTCACAACTCAGCCACTAACAAATCCAACTATTACTACGAAGCAGAAAATTTGGATGTCTATCAATTTAACCGCTTAAAATAATTTTTCGTTTTGAATTATTAGAGAAGAAATAGAGAAAATTCTAAGTCCTAAAAACTAGAATGGCGAGAAATAAGAAAGAAAAAGAGCGCGTCAAAAAATGTTGACAAATAAAAATAAGAAAATAGCGCGTCGTAACTTAAAAGTCTAAAAATTAAATCTAAAAAGTTACGCCTAATGGTATTAAAGCTTAAAGGAATACTATATCCAAAACGGCAATAACTTAATTAGGCACTAAGATCTAAAAACGGCGTCGCAAAATTCTAAAGCATCTAAATCTTAGTCTAAAGAAAAAGCACTTAAGGGATTTTACGGCAATGCCTAAAAATCTAGAAATAAAAATAACTATGGCAAAAACTATGTCTTAAAACTAAATATGAACGGAAAATACAAATATTACGCTAAAAACAATTAAAAAGGAACAAAATATAAAAATATACTAAAAGTTGTAAAAATTACAATTTTTATAAAAATATTATTTTTATATTATTTATTTTTATAAAAGTATTAATTTTATAATTTATAAAACTAATTAAACTTAAAAATATAAATTAAATAAATAAAACTAAACTAATTAATATTAATTAACTAATAAACCCTAATTAGGGTTTTAATAATAATAATTAAAATATACTCCGTAATTAATGCCGTTGCAGAGTCAAACCTGGCGTGTCAGTTGGCTTCATGCGATCACATGGTTTTACGGCACCCGGCTCATGCGATCGCATGGGTCTGGGTTCCAGGTTTTTTTTTTTTTTTTTAAATTTTATATTGTTTTTCTAAAAATGAAATATAAATATATGTATACAAATATATATTAAAAATATAGCGTTTCGCCGAGTCCCCGGCAGCGGCGCCAAAAATACTTGATGTTTTTGCGAGGTGTATATAAAATAGCTTATATTTTTGCAGAAAATACTATTAAATACGATACAATTTTACACAAGATATTTATTTATTTATAGAATGGATATACTTAAACCTTGCTACAACACTATAGGCAGTGTACCTAATCGTAGAGTAGTATAGTTTTTAGTAAGTCCGGTTCGTTCCACAGGGAGCGGGCTTATTGTACACTATATTTTAATTAACTATATTTGTACAAAATATATATAATTATATATAATAATATATAAAAGGGGGTTTACCGTTTAATGACCGGTTTGTCGATTTTAAAACTTTAGTCACAGTTAAAACCTAATGTAAAATATTAAAAATAAATATAACTTAATTTAAAGCGTAAAGTAAATAACGATAATGAAATTGCGATAAATAAAATTGCGATAATTAAAAAGTACGATAATTAAAAGTTCAATTAAATATGAAAATAAAGGAATTATGCTTATTTAAACTTCTGTAATCATGATGTTTGACGTGTTGATTTTAGTTTTATGCCCATGGGTTAATTGTCCTTTGTCCTGGATTATTTAATATGTCCGTCTGGTTTTGTCCATAACAGTCCATCGGTCATAAATTTAAAGTGCGAGTGTCCTCGTCAAATTATCCTTATACCCGAGGTTAAATATTCCAACTAATTGGGGACTTAAACTGTAACAAGGTTTTATTACTTTGTTTAATAATTACACCAGGATATCGACTGCGTGTAACCCAAGGTTTTAATACTTTGTTAACAATTACGCCAAGTGTCCTTGTACATAATTTCACCCCTGTTTTAATAATTCCACAAACTATTAATCCATTCCCGTGTCCGGTTAAATGAACGATTATTCGTGCATATAAATACCCCACCCATCGTGTCCGATCGAGTGTATATGGTTATTTATAGGTACGTCCAATTGTAAATCTTTATATTAAAATTAACAAACTATCATTTAGTTAAACAAATATAAAGCCCATTAATAGCCCATAGTCTAATTTCCACAAGTGTCGTTCTTTTGTCCAAACCCCAATTATGGTACAAAGCCCAATTACCCAATTTTAATATTTTTAGCCCAACATCATGATTACTTAGTCTTAAATAAGCATAATAATAACTTAAGTACGAGACATTAATTTAAAAAGGAGAACATAGCTTACATTGATTATTTATCGCGTAGTGTTACACGGACAGAGCTCCGACTTTAAAACCCGTAAAATAACCTTTGCATAACCCAAAACTAATCTAATATAAAACTAACCTATATTATATATATATATATATATATATATATATATATATATATATATATATATATATATATATATATATATATATATATATATATATATATATATATATATATATATATATTATATATATTATACTAAATAGAGGGAGTAATACATATTTTTGTGTGTCTAAATTCGTTGCCCAAACTTGCAATTTATAGGAATGTGGCCAGAAAAAGTAGGTCATGCGATCGCATGAGATTTGTGCTTCTAGGCCATGCGATCGCATGGCCAGCTGGATCCAGCCACATTTGCTTGTTTTTTTCTTTGTCGACATAATATATAAATATATATAATTTATATATAATTTATATAATTATATATATATATTATATTATATTCTTGTGCATAGTAGACTTGTAATTTTTGGTCCGTTGCGTTGCGCGTTGATAGTTGGCTCAGGTCCCGATTTCGTATTTTTGAACGTCCTTTCGTATAATTTAATATCTTGTACTTTGCGTTCCGCAACTTGTACTTTTGTCATTTTTAGACGTTTCTCATCAATAACTTGAACCACTTTGATTGTATCTTGTACATTTGAGCTTTTTGGACGTTTGCGTCTTCAAATCTTCGTTTTCGCCTTTTGTCTTCGCACTTATTTATTTAAACGATTACAACTTAAGAATAGAATAATTACAACTAAAAACTTTACATATTGGAAGGATATTGATACTAAATATATGTTCATTTGGTGCACTATCAGCAAGTTGAAAATACGAATCGGGCACTTAAAAGGATCCTTGAGAAAATTGTTGGATCCAATCCTAAGGTGTGGTCAACGAAGCTTGACGATGCTTTGTGGGCATTTAGAACCGCCTACAAAACTCCTATTGGAACCACACCTTACCGCCTAGTCTATGGGAAGACATGTCATCTCCCTTTGGAGATAGAGCACAAATCACATTGGGCTCTTAAAACTTGTAATCTCGATCTTGAAGACGTAGAAAACCTTCATTTAAACCAACTAAACGAGTTAGATGAGTTGAGACATAACGCCTATGAAAACTCGCTCATATATAAGGAAAAGACCAAAGTTTGGCACGATAACCGTCTTAAGAATCCGAAAGATTTTAAAGAAGGTGATCATGTTTTACTATTCAACTCACGATTTAAACTTTTTCCTGGAAAACTCAAGTCCCGATGGATGGGACCATTTGTTGTTAACAAGGTTTTTCCGTATGGAACGGTGGAATTACAGAATGCGAAGGGTGATACGTTTAAGGTAAACGGACACAGGGTCAAACTATATGCTAACGGACCCATGAACATTGAAGATGAGGTAAAACTCATTTTCAACTCCAAAGCTACCTAAGTTTGGGGGAAGAGTCGGGTGAAGCGACTAGTGTTTTTAAAACCTTTACAAATGTTAAAAATAGGTTTTGTGTGAATTACATGATTTTTAGTGATTTTAATTTTTGTTGAATGCCATTACGTTCACCAATCTGTTACCAACCTCACTGTACTGACCAAACGCGAAAAAATAGCTGAAAACCACTGTGCGCGCCGCGCACCCCTAAGATGTGCGCTCAGCGCACTTTGCAAAAACTGGGTCAGAAGGTTTTAAGCTCAGATCGCTAGTGCGAGCCGCGCACCCAGAAGTGTGCGCTTGGCGCACTCTTAAATATTGCTCGGATCTGCTTCAAATTTTCATGGGGCCCACGATTTTATCTCCTCTTTACAACCAAACACTCGTTTTTCACTCACTCCTCACCCAAAAGTGCAGATTCATTCTCTCTTTCACTCTAAAACACTCCAAACCCTAATTTCAATCCTTCCAATTTTAACTAATTCTTCTCAAATCAAAGCCTAAATCAAGATGCCTAGGGTATGTTCATTTGATTCCACTTAATTTTCTTTCCAATACTTTGATTTCATGCTTAATTTTTCGAATTGCTTAAGAAATTTATGTGGGTTTTCTTGAATTGATAATTGTTCTATACATTAACATGCTTTAGGTTGTTATAATTGCCTTGTATGCCTTAAAATCATATTACATTGTGTTTTTAGGGTATATTTATGATTCTAGGGTTTATGTAAAATTTAAATCCGAATTTTGGCTTTGAATTTGGTTGAATTTGGTTCCTAGCAAAGTGTTTATGAATGTTTGAGATAATTTTTGTACTTCATAAGTATGTATCACATTTTGAGCATAACATGGTTCATGTTTTGGAAATCTAACATATTTTGGTTCTTAATTGTTATAAATACTTGAAAATTGTTAAGTTTCCATTACTTTGTGTCTAATGTGATAGTTTGAGGGATGAGAATGATATAAGGTTCATGTTCAAATTTGGTTTCTAAAACGCTAGACTAGTTATGTTAATCTTGGATCTTTTGAGAAAATGTTCATATGAATGATTAACATGATTATGTGCTATATGTATTTTTGAACATATACTTGATTTATGATGAACTCACACTAATGCATACTATTGTCTATGCGCCTCTTTTGTTTTGGTGTATGTTTTATGTGTGCAGTACAACTTTAGATCAAGGGCAAGTCAACAACAAGAAGAACCTTCCCACCGATACCGAGAAGAACAAGATTCTTCGGATGAACAAAATTTTCCACTAAATGAACGACAATCTTCACCCGAAGGATCACCGGATCAAAATGATCCAAGGGTTTGGTTAGCTTATGTCCGGGATCATCCGGATTACGCAAGTGCATATAATTGGGTAGCGAACAAAACATGTGATGCCACTTGGTATTTTGACCCGGCTCCATTGGTTGAAGCAAGGGAATATGATAGAGTGTCTAGAATGTTGGAGGTAAAATACCGGCTTTTAACTGGCAGGCTAATAACAGTCAGGGCATGGTAAAGAATTATGGGATTCAATAATGTCATATACCCGGAATTATGCAAAGAATTCATAGCATCCTTACGTTTTGATCTCATTATGGACCCGACAAATCAAAATTTCATGAGATTTCATTTAGTTGGGATCGATCGGGCACTTAGTCAAATTGAGTTGGCCCGACTATTTGATCTGTATATCGAGCTAGATGATGCCCAACTAAATGCTTACTTACGGTCAGCCGAGTATTATGATGATTCTTATGATCCACACCCATTTTGGAATGATATGAGCGATACTCAATTCTCCTCTAGCCGAAGCAAGTTCACCGATATAAATGATAAAGACAAAAGAATGCTTCATCGACTAGTTGCATGTACGTTTAATGCAAGAAAACATGGCACAAATAAGGTAACACGTCAAGATGTTTTTCTTGTAGACAAAATCTACAACCAAAGTAGTGTCGACATTCCATCTACTTTGGCGGATTATCTTGACAACTCGCAGGGAGATAGAGGGTTGAATCAGATTGTTGGTGTGCATTACATCACCCAAATTGCCAGGCATTTTGGTGTCGATTTCTCTCGGTTGATTCCAAACAGTACAACAATGAAGCCTTTAAGCAAGACTTATTATCTGAATGCAGAATTTTTGAGCTACAACAATCATCAAAGGCTTATTCCATTTGTCCCGAGGGTAAACGAACCACCACGTGCCCATGATCATGAAGCGGGTGGTAGCGGTGTTGGAAGAGATGAAGCGGGGGAAGAGGTTCGCATGGAAGAACCTGAAACTGAAGAAGAGTTACCACAAGCTCAAAGGCGAAGGCGTAGGCGGATACAAAGGTCAAGGGAAGAAGAGTTGGAGGAAGTGATTTCCGGTTTTCATAATATGAGGGTAGGTTATCAACACAGGGATAACCAATATGAGGAACAAAGGCAACAATTTAACTAATATCATGAAGAACAACGCGAGCATAATAGGGCGGTAAGGTATGACCAAAGGTGGGGGAATTACAGGGGCGATTGGCTTCGCCATAATGTTGGTTTATATATGCAAAACCCACAAGAATATTATGCTACTTCCTACCAACATCCGACCTACTACAACACCCCAAACCGAATTCCGAGTCCTCTGTTATATGAGGAACAGGCGGCCATGCAAGATGCTCAAAGACGCTTTGAGGAGCAATACCCGCAGGGAAGACCTAGGAATGATGGTTCGGGAACCTACTCCGACTGGCCTTTTGGTAACTTCTTTGGTGACACTTAGAGGGCTCATGTGCCCTATTTGGTAATATTTGGTAACATTTGGTAATTTTTCAGAATTGTTTCTTTTAAGACAATGGTGTGTAATAATTAGAATATTTATGTTGTACGCTTGACATTTGTGGTGGTTGTGTTGCATACACCACTTTTATCTATTCTATTTTGTGTGTTTGTTTATTTCTTATTGTTAAGGTTTAGTGATGCTGGCATTAAGTTCAGCGAAGTACAATCAATTAGGAATTTGTGATAGAGATCAAGGAATGAACAATGTTCTTATGTTGGCATTAAGTTCAGCGCCATCGCTCACCTACATTTCACGATCTCCGGCTTTATGCCAAGGTTTTTCGAACTCTTTTCACACTAATGCCCTCGCGAATTTTTAAATTATTTCTGATTTTAAGTAATGAGGGCCTTACTTAATCTTAAGTGTGGGGGGGGGGGGGAATTCTCTCGGATATGCAATACAACTTGGCTTATTGTCGTATTTTATGAAAAAATTTTAAATTTTAGAACTAAAAGTATTAGCGAAAAAGCCAAGTGTGGGGGATGTTACCAATCTTTTCGAATTATTATCACAAATTTTTGCAAAGTTAAAACGATTAAAGTACTTTTGGCTTGGAAATAAAAGAACTAAAAATTACTAAACGAAAAGGATGAATAACGACACACTTGCTAACTTATGTTAGAAGATGTAGTCCAGGACAGCTGTAGGTTGACGAAAAAACTTGAAAAGTCATCTCTATCATCGGCTGGAAATCCACCTCACCTCAGCATCAAACAGGGTTTTTGGTGGTCAGACTTATCCTAACCATGAGATGGATCTGTCTCGTACAATGGGGGGCACATTACAAATTAGCTTTTAAGACTAATGAATCTAATCCCCAGATGGATGATCTCCGTAAAGATCAAACGCATCTATGTTTGACCGCGGTCAACATACATATGCCATAACAAATTGAGGTGTGCAAACTCATGGTTCACCGATGATATTTGGACACGATATAAGTTTCTTCTAAAACTTATGCTATTTTATGAACTATATTGTGTAAAACCATTTTTTGGGCATTCGGTTAAGAGTTCCATGATACTACAATCATGAGGGTGGATAGCTTGCTAATCGCCGACTGAGACTTCGGTTTTCAGTTACCCTCGACCGGAATTTGAGGTTAAAACCGAAAAATGTGTTTAGTTTAAAAACTAACATTGACATTTTCAAAATCTTAAAACGTTTTCTCAAAGATCCAATTTTCCCTAAGGATCCAAACTTTTAAAAAAAGAACTTTCACCAAAGTTCGTCTCTCCCAAATAAATCCAAATGTGTGCATGTGTTCCTTAAATTGCGTGTGTACCTAAACGAGTGTGTATTCCAATGGTGTAAACTTGTGTACTATATCGTGTGAGTGTGTATTCCATTTGTGTTTTATGGGTTTCATATAGCGTGAGTTTGTGTGTATTTTGCGTGATTCGTGTGATTCGTGTAAATTGTACTTCAAATAATGCGTGTGATTCATTTATGTTTGTGTTTCGTATATGAATGATTAGAACAAGACTTGCTTGAGGACAAGCAAGAGTTAAGTATGGGGGATTTTGATATTACTCTAATTAGTCATATCTTTAGTCGTAATATCACGTCCTATTATTGTTTATTTCATATGAAAACATAGTAAATCCGTTTGTATTTCATAGTATTGTAATATAGTCTAGAATCATTGTAAACTTGAAGAAATATGAAGATATTGTATGGTAACAGCTCAGAGATCGAAAACGAGACCAGAAACCCAAAGACAGAAGAGTGCGCTCAGCGCACCCCAAAATGTGCGCTCAGCGCACATTGCATAAATTTGATCAGAGGATTTCTTGGCCAAAACCAAAGTGCACCAAGTGCACATTTTGATGGTGCGCGCCGCGCACAGTGGTTCGCTCAGCGCACCCATACGTGCACTTTTGACAGAAAAGAAGATTTGAACGTGCGTAGTCGAGCTGTAAAGTATAAAGTGAAGTAGGTGAGAGTGCGCTCGGTGCACCCTTACTGTGCGCGCCGCGCACAGTGCTTTTCACCAACCTTTCAGCTTATTTAATTCCATTTCCAGTTTCATTTGAGAGAGACCAGTTTCCTTTCTGCTCAGAGACGAAAACATACGATTCAAAGCAGTTCCTAGGCTTATCAAAGTGCATCTAAGCACTCAAATCATTGAAGAATCCAAGATCATTCAAGAGCTTCATCCAAGATTACTCCTAAAAGGTTAATCTTGTATTTACAATGAATTCTATCTTTGTTACTGTTATGTTTAAGTTTTCAAGCATGATTGTTGGCTAGTCCATTTTATGTTCATCTAGATAAATAACCGAGATGTTGAATGTTTACTATTGATTGATTGTAATTATGCACGATAGTTTGATGTTTGAATACAAGAACCATTCTTGTTAAGTTTAATCCTTTCGATTCAATTAGTTGATATGTTCATTTGATTAAGAAACATCATCTTGTTAAGTTAATTATTGATTTACACCTAGTGACATGTGTTTATCCGTCTTTTACCAAAAGGGATAAGTTGAGTTCAAATGGTTAATTTACATAAGAATGTAAGAACGACTCTTGTAGATACTTTAGAATATCTTAATTAGTATGTGTAATTGTCTAGGAGAATGACCAATTCCTTAGAATCTATTATACACACTTTCAACTACCTAGTTACATCAATTAACATGTGTTAGTGATTTGCCTTATCTAGTGACATTTATAGGGATCGTATTATAACACTTAGTTAATTGTTTGGGTTGGGTGAATTGAGCATTTTACCAGGACCAAGGGAATGAACTAAGTTAAACCTTTAGTTAATATAGGAGTGGATCATGTACAACACACCATTGACTTGATCATTCTTCAAGTCTTCAAACTAGTTGAATTAGTTGATTACAAATAGGAGGTCTTAGATGTCAAGAACATCACTTACGTCGTGTAATCCCGTTGGAGTGTTTGCGCAAGACTATTCTTGGTGAACTAATTAATTAGTTCTCGTGCATAACCAATCAATCCGATCTTAATCCTAAATAACATTCAACATTAAGGGTAAAAAGTCTAGATGAGCATATTTCTTTAATTTGAATTCAAAACTATATTTCTGTTTTCATAAACTAAAAATACCAAAAATATTGTCTTTTTAATCTCATTCATCACTTGATTCGCCTATCGTAAAAGGGCAAACCAAAATATATCTTATACTTGTAATTTTCTTAGATAATCACAATTTAGTCTATAATCCTAATTTGATTTAGATACTGTCCTTGGAACGATACATGGATTTTACCATTTATTATACTACTACACGATCGGGTACACTGCCCGTTAGTGTGTAGCAATCTCTAATCGGTATTTTTCCATACTATTTCATACGATAATTCATATACCACATTTTGCACATCACCTGTATCTATCACTTTCATTCTTTATATATATATATATATATATATATATATATATATATATATATATATATATATATATATATATATATATATATATATATATATATATATATATATATATATATATATATGTATATAATAGGAAGCTAGTGGGTAATGGGTAAGTATGTGTGGGGTTGCTTGATTAGTATTTGTCGGCCAAAAAGAAAAAATATGTGTAGTAGCATCATCATAACACCATGTATTCTCTCGTCAATCATCCTTCTTTCGTGTATCATCTTTTTCATTCTAACAAAGACAGTAACCAAGAGTAATACAGCAATAAAATTTATCATTTTTAAATAGTAATAGAAGTAGAAAACATTGGTGCAGCGGCGGTGAGTGGTGGTGGTGGTTTGGGTGTCTTAGGGCTGTTCAAACAGAAATTAACCATGGTTAACATCAAACAAATAGTAGCAGCAGACGCTCGATATTGAATGGGCTGATCAGACAGAATAGTAATGGTTTAATGGTTGTTTTATGAATGTGGTAACAAGTGGTGTATGGTGGCGGTTTCAAGTGATTAAATGGGTTTTGGTTTTTGGAGGTTTTCGAATTGAAGTGGTGTTGGTTTCTTGGCCGTTTTAAAACAGAAAAACAGTGATGATATTGGCAGTTGCAGATTGTAATAGTTGTATGAAATCTTCAAGTCGTAAGTTACAGGAAAAAAGAAAAGAGAAAGAGAGAGAGTGGCGGTAAAAAGAAATAAATGAGTAATGGTTTTCGAGCAGTACCGAGATAATAGCAACAATTAATTGATGGGTCTTGCTGGGTTGAGTTTTTAATGGTTCTTTTTATGGTTATCCAACGGCAACAGTAGCAGTAGTTCACCATCTAATAGTTGCAGAAACAAGTGGTTGTTTGGGTTGTTCACTTATGAATCAAGAAAAAGAAAAAGAAGAATGGTGATTCACTTAGGGTGGTGATTTGTATGAGGGTTGGGGGTTGAACCGTGTGATAGTGGTGGTGACACGATGGTGTTTTGTGGATCAAAGAACCGAAGCTCTAGTAGTTTTATGTTTACACATGATGATGGTGTTCGGTTGTTTCAAAAAGAAGAGAGAAAGGGAAACATAATAAGGGAAGTGGGTTCTCTTGTGTGTAATGGATATGTATATGTATATACACATAATATAGATAGATGAAGTTGGATAAAGATAGGAATAGATAACAGAAAATTAAATAGAAAGGGAAATGTGTCGACATTAGTTCACGAGCAGGAAGAAGACAGAAAAAAATAAAGCACATATGGACATATAACAAAATTTAAGCGAAATATCTGCTTTTATAAATTATAATTAACATTAATAGTTAATGAATATATCAATAATAATAATAATAATAATACTATTTAATAATAATTATATTAATAATAATAATAATATTATTGATAAAGATACTAATAATAATAATGATAATAATAATATGACAAATTGTATGTAACAAATTTCATATATTACAATATACATATAATCAATAATTATGTATGGAACTCATATATATATATATATATATATATATATATATATATATATATATATATATATATATATATATATATATATATATATATATATATATATATATTGAAACAAATGAACTCAGTGTATAACATTTAAATACTTTGTTATCGTTGATAATTTATGTTCGAAATCATTAATATACTCTATATATTCAAAATACTAATTTTAGTTATTTGAAGTTATTTTTCATAACAACTAAATCACATAGTATTTTATTAATGTATTTCATATTATAATGTTGGTGAATCGTCGGGAAAGGTCGAAGGTCAATTGAATATATGAAACATTTTAAAAACTTTGAGACTCGGTTTAATAGACTTTGCTTATCGTATCGAAACCATATAAAATTAAGTTTAAATTTGGTCGGAAATTTCTGGGTCGTCACAGTACCTACCCGTTAAAGAAAATTCGTCCCGAAATTTGAGTGAGATAGTCATGGCTAACAATAAATATGTTTTCATGACACATACGAGCTAGAAATTAGAATTTTATTACCATTGAGTAATAGGGATAAAATAATTTGATTTTTATGAAGAGTACGAGTGAAGCTATCACAAAAGATTGAGATAGAGATTTAATTTTTTGACGTAGTCACAGTTGATTTCCGAAAATCAAGGAATTTAAAAGAAAATCTTGGAAATCTATAAGATCTGATTCTTCGGGATTTATGGAAATTAAGATCTCTATAATTAAATGCGATCATCTGTCTCGATTACTTTGTCTGGTATTTTCACTATAAATGAACTTCTTCCGCTCCATTACTTCCCACCACTCCCATTTTCTATATTTTAATTCATACTTTCAAATCATCAGTCAATATGCTTCATCCAGTTTTAATTTTTGGATATATTCCTGGCCTTCATATCGATCATTCTCCTTTTTCACCTATCACCGGAGGAATCTGCTTAATTCTACTTCGCTCTTGGGGTTATTGTGTTTATCATACTCCCGTGTCTTTATATTGCTATTCGTATTAATATTCACGGTTTGTAACCTCCGTGTTGTTATTGGGCTTTATATTTTCTCTTATATTTTGAAGCTCTTTGCCTTTTTATTCTCCTCTAGATCTCTAGTAAAACGAGTAACGGTCCAGAATTCGTAAGTATGGAGTTTCGAATGAACTTAATGTTCTAATCAAGAAAGTATGTAATAGCACGATTTAATTTGTCAAATTACCAGAGTCACTGAGAATAGAACTATCAAGAATATACTTTCTTGATATGTTTAAGCAGAATGAAAGAGTTATGTAACATGGCACATGATGACGTTTTGATCTGTGAATCATCACGTTCCATTAGAAACTCAGCATGACTTACTGTAATATAATCATGTTGATCAAGTGTCATTATATTATACTAACTCATGCTTCAGTCTCCAACACTATTTCAAAATCATTCATATTTTAAACTCGAAGGTTTCAGAATTTAGAAACTAAAATAGTTTCTTTTATGATGTAACACCAATAGCACGAAGAGATAACTAATTTCGGATAAGAAGAGTTATGAAAACATCCTCAGGAATATTGAAGATATTTATGATGATATTTTCAGAATTTCTAAGATCTAAGGTTGATGAAGAAAGATTTTCCACAAGATTTAACATGACTTCGGAGCAAGATATTCTCTAAAGATTTCAACGGATCCAGAATTATCTGGATTCTTTGAATATAGGGTATGGTCCTTGTATTTGTCCTTGGTCTTCTTCGTGGTTAGCTCAATCCGTTTTCCAGTTCCAACTTTTCTGAGCTTTTCCAACTTACTATTCTTTATCATCAAACTTCTGACGATTAAGGTCGTTTACGGTTGTCTACAGTTTCTGCTGCTTCATTTAGCTTTTTCAAAGTTCAATATATTGATTTTTAGGCTGGGTGCTTTTCAAAATTTCAGAATGAAAGGTTATAATTCTAAGAGATAAAGGCTATACATATAACTCTTGATGTAGATATGCTGTGAGTTTTCAAAGTACTGATTGCTGATTCCCGATAATTGGTATGGCAGTTCTTGTTGCAAGATGCGATTGAGTATATGTTAGGGTTTTAATGAACAATTATAATGGTTCTTCGGTGCGACTTAAGCCAATGAGTAATGAAGTTGCTGGTAAGTTTACTGCTAATGTGGTGGAATATAAACGGTTTCCCGGTAACGAAGGTGAAGAGACAACATATATATCAAGGTTATAATAGAGTTTATTCGAATGAAAAGTAGAAATTGATTTGTTGAAGCTGTGACAGAATTGGCTAATTTGAAGAGGGATTGTAAAGTTATTTTCGGTAATAATAACGCCAAAGGAGCTAGCACAAGTACGTGTTAACGTTTACAAAAGTTCTGAGTGTTTTCAGATGCGTAACTATGTGCATCAATCTTTTCTTTCGTAGATTAAATGTGGTTGGTTCATCTTCTAGATTGAGGTGTTTTCAAGAATCATGAAAAGTTTGAACGCAGATTGTAATCGTCAAGATACAAATGAGGTTCAAGATGAAATCAAGTGGCAAACTTGAAGAAATATTTAGTATCATATGTTATAATCAATATTTTAATTCATTTTAATTGTCCAATGTTATTAGTCCACAGTTGATAGTCCACAGTTAACAGTCCAATAATTCATATATATAGTTTAATATATAATATTCGAATTAATTAATACGTATCGTGACCCGTGTACATGTCTCAGACTCGATCACAACTCAAAGTATATATATTATTATAGAATCAACCTCAACCCTGTATAGCTAACTCCAGCATTACTGCATATAGAGTGTCTATGGTTATTTCACATCATATATAAAGATGCGTCGATATGATATGTCAAAACCTTGTATACGTGTCCCGATATTTAAAGTGAAATGTACCGTTCTTATTGATGAAAAACGTTCCATATTAATTGATTTCGTTGCGAGGTTTTGACCTCTATATGAGACGTTTTTCAAAGACTGCATTCATTTTAAAACAAACCATAACCTTTATTTCATCAATAAAGGTTTAAAAAGCTTTACGTAGATTATCAAATAATGATAATCTAAAATATTATGTTTACACACGACCATTAAATAATGGTTTACAATACAAATATGTTACAACGAAATAAGTTTCTTGAATGCAGTTTTTACACAATATCATACAAGCATGGACTCCAAATCTCGTCCTTATTTAAGTATGCGACAGCGGAAGCTCTTAATAATCACCTGAGAATAAACATGCTTAAACGTCAACAAAAATGTTGGTGAGTTATAGGTTTAACCTATATATTATCAAATCATAATAATAGACCACAAGATTTCATATTTCAATATACATCTCATACATAGAGATAAAATTCATTCATATGGTGAACACCTGGTAACCGACATTAACAAGATGCATATATAAGAATATCCCCATCATTCCGGGACACCCTTCGGATCTGATATAAATTTCGAAGTACTAAAGCATCCGGTACTTTGGATGGGGTTTGTTAGGCCCAATAGATCTATCTTTAGGATTCGCGTCAATTAGGGTGTCTGTTCCCTAATTCTTAGATTACCAGACTTAATAAAAAGGGGCATATTCGATTTCGATAATTCAACCATAGAATGTAGTTTCACGTAATTGTGTCTATTTTGTAAATCATTTATAAAACCTGCATGTATTCTCATCCCAAAAATATTAGATTTTAAAAGTGGGACTATAACTCACTTTCACAGATTTTACTTCGTCGAGAAGTAAGACTTGGCCACTGGTTGATTCACAAACCTATAACAATATATACATATATATTAAAGTATGTTCAAAATATATTTACAAAACTTTTAATACATTTTGATGTTTTAAGTTTATTAAGTCAGCTGTCCTCGTTAGTAACCTACAACTAGTTGTCCACAGTTAGATATACAGAAATAAATCAATAAATATTATCTTGAATCAATCCATGACCCAGTGTATACATATCTCAGTATTGATCACAACTCAAACTATATATATATTTTAGAATCAACCTCAACCCTGTATAGCTAACTCCAACATTCACATATAGAGTGTCTATGGTTGTTCCGCAATATATATATAGATGGGTCGACATGATAGATCGAAACATTGTATACGTGTCTATGGTATCTCAAGATTACATAATATACAATATAAGTTGATTAGGTTATGGTTGGAATAGATTTATTACTAACTTTCACGTAGGTAAAATGAGTAGTTTTTATCAATCTTGTTTTACTCGTCATTTCTTCGTTTCTAATCCGTTTTGAGTGATTCCAGTGGCCACGGTTTCATATTGAACTTAAATTTATGAATATAAACAGAAAAAGTATAAGTTTATAGTCAGAAATACAAGTTACAATTCGTTTTTGAAAGAGGTAGTCATTTCCATCGAAAGAACGACATCTTAATGACCATTTTGAAAAACATACTTTCACTTTGAGTTCAACCATGATTTTTGGATATAGTTTCATGTTCATAAGAAAAATCATTTTTCTAGAAGTATAGCTTTTAAATCAAAGTTCTTCTTAGCTTTTAATTATCCCAACCAAAACAGCCCCCGGTTTTACTACGACGGCGTATATCCAGTTTTATGGTGTTTATCGTGTTTCCGGGTTTTAAATCATTAAGTTAGCATATCATATATATATATATAGAACATGTGTTTAGTTGATTTTAAAAGTCTAGTTAGAAGGATTAACTTTATTTGCGAACAAGTTTAGAATTAACTAAACTATGTTCTAGTGATTACAAGTTTATAACGTTGAATAAGACAGCTTTTTATGTATGAATCGAATGATGTTATGAACATCATTACTACCTCAAGTTCCTTGGATAAACCTAATGGAAATGAGAAAAATGGATCTAGCTTCAAAGGATCCTTGGATGGCTTGAAAGTTCTTGAAGCAGAATCATGACACGAAAACAATTTCAAGTAAGATTTTCACTCGAAATAAGATTGTTATAGTTATAGAAATTGAATTAAAGTTTGAATATGATTATTACCTTGTATTAGAAAGATAACCTACTGTAAGTAACAAAGGTTTCTTGATCTTGGATGATTACTTGGAATAGATTTAGAAAACTTGGAAGTAAACTTGCAATCTTGGAAATATTCTTGATTTTATGAAACTAGAACTTTTGGAATTTATGAAGAACACTTAGAACATGAAGATAGAACTTGAGAGAGATCAATTAGATGAAGAAAATTGCAGAATGAAAGTGTTTGTAGGTGTTTTTAGTCGTTGGTGTATGGATTAGATATAAAGGATATGTAATTTTGTTTTCATGTAAATAAGTCATGAATGATTACTCATATTTTTGTAATTTTATGAGATATTTCATGCTAGTTGCTAAATGATGGTTCCCACATGTGTTAGGTGACTCACATGGGCTGCTAAGAGCTAATCATTGGAGTGTATATACCAATAATACATACATCTAAAAGCTGTGTATTGTACGAGTACGAATACGGGTATATACGAGTAGAATTGTTGATGAAACTGAACGAGAATGTAATTGTAAGCATTTTTATTAAGTAGAAGTATTTTGATAAGTGTCTTGAAGTCTTTAAAAAGTGTATGAATACATATTAAAACACTACATGTATATACATTTTAACTGAGTCGTTAAGTCATCATTAGTCGTTACATGTAAGTGTTGTTTTGAAACCTTTAGGTTAACGATCTTGTTAAATGTTGTTAACCTAATGTTTATAATATAAAATGAGATTTTAAATTATTATATTATCATGATAATATGATGTATGAATATCTCTTAATATATCTATATACATTAAATGTCGTTACAACGATAATCGTTACATATATGTCTCGTTTCAAAATCATTAAGTTAGTAGTCTTGCTTTTACATATGTAGTTCATTGTTAATATACTTAATGATATATTTACTTATCATAATATCATGTTAACTATATATATATCCATATATATCTCATCATATAGTTTTTACAAGTTTTAACATTCGTGAATCACCGGTCAACTTGGGTGGTCAATTGTCTATATGAAACATATTTCAATTAATCAAGTCTTAACAAGTTTGATTGCTTAAAATGTTGGAAACACTTAATCATGTAAATAACAATTTCATTTAATATATATATAAACATGGAAAAGTTCGGGTCACTACAGTACCTACCCGTTAAAAAAATTTTGTCCCGAAATTTTAAGCAGTTGGAGGTGTTGACGTATCTTCTGGAAATAAGTGCGGGTATTTCTTCTTCATCTGATCTTCTCGTTCCCAGGTGAACTCGGGTCCTCTACGAGCATTCCATCTAACCTTAACAATTGGTATCTTGTTTTATTTAAGTCTTTTAACCTCACGATCCATTATTTCGACGGGTTCTTCGATGAATTGAAGTTTTTCGTTGATTTGGATTTCGTCTAACGGAATAGTGAGATCTTCTTTAGCAAAACATTTCTTCAAATTCGAGACGTGGAAAGTGTTATGTACAGCCGCGAGTTGTTGAGGTAACTCAAGTCGGTAAGCTACTGGTCCGACACGATCAATAATCTTGAATGGTCCAATATACCTTGAATTTAATTTCCCTCGTTTACCAAATCGAACAACGCCTTTCCAAGGTGCAACTTTAAGCATGACCATCTCTCCAATTTCAAATTCTATATCTTTTCTTTTAATGTCAGCGTAGATCTTTTGTCAACTTTGAGCGGTTTTCAACCGTTGTTGAATTTGGATGATCTTCTCGGTAGTTTCTTGTAATATCTCCGAACCCGTAATCTGTCTATCCCCCACTTCATCCAACAAATCGGAGACATGCACTTTCTACCATAAAGTGCTTCTAACGGCGCCATCTCAATGCTTGAATGGTAGCTGTTATTGTAGGAAAATTCTGCTAACGGTAGATGTCGATCTCAATTGTTTCCGAAATCAATAACACATGCTCGTAGCATGTCTTCAAGCGTTTGTATCGTCCTTTTGCTCTGCCCATCAGTTTGTGGATGATAGGTAGTACTCATGTCTAGACGAGTTCCTAATGCTTGCTGTAATGTCTGCCAGAATTTTGAAATAAATCTGCCATCCCTATCAGAGATAATAGAGATTGGTATTCCATGTCTGGAGATGACTTCCTTCAAATACAGTCGTGCTAACTTCTCTATCTTGTCATCTTCTCTTATTGGCAGGAAGTGTGCTGATTTGGTGAGACGATCAACTATTACCCAAATAGTATCAAAACCACTTGCAGTCCTTGGCAATTTAGTGATGAAATCCATGGTAATGTTTTCTCATTTCCATTCTGAGATTTCGGGTTGTTGAAGTAGACCTGATGGTTTCTGATGCTTAGCTTTGACCTTAGAACACGTCAAACATTCTCCTACGTATTTAGCAACATCGGCTTTCATACCCGGCCACCAAAAATATTTCTTGAGATCCTTGTACATCTTCCCCGTTCCAGGATGTATTGAGTATCTGGTTTTATGAGCTTCTCTAAGTACCATTTCTCTCATATCTCCAAATTTTGGTACCCAAATCCTTTCAGCCCTATACCGGGTCCCGTCTTCCCGAATATTAAGATGCTTCTCCGATCCTTTGGGTATTTCATCCTTTAAATTTCCCTCTTTTAAAACTCCTTGTTGCGCCTCCTTTATTTGAGTAGTAAGGTTATTGTGAATCATTATATTCATAGATTTTACTCGAATGGGTTCTCTGTCCTTCCTGCTCAAGGCATCGGCTACCACATTTGCCTTCCCCGGGTGGTAACGAATCTCAAAGTCGTAATCATTCAACAATTCAATCCACCTACGCTGCCTCATATTCAGTTGTTTCTGATTAAATATGTGTTGAAGACTTTTGTGGTCAGTATATATAATACTTTGGACCCCATATAAGTAGTGCCTCTAAGTCTTTAATGCAAAAATAACCGCGCCTAATTCCAAATCATGCGTCGTATAATTTTGTTCGTGAATCTTCAATTGTCTAGACGCATAAGCAATCACCTTCGTTCGTTGCATTAATACACAACCGAGACCTTGCTTTGATGCGTCACAATAAATCACAAAATCATCATTCCCTTCAGGCAATGACAATATAGGTGCCGTAGTTAACTTTTTCTTCAATAACTGAAACGCTTTCTCTTGTTCATCCTTCCATTCAAATTTCTTCCCTTTATGCGTTAATGCAGTCAAGGGTTTTGCTATTCTGGAAAAGTCTTGGATGAACCTTCTGTAGTAACCAGCTAGTCCTAAAAACTGGCGTATGTGTTTCGGAGTTTTCGGGGTTTCCCACTTTTTAACAGTTTCTATCTTTGCCGGATCTACCTTAATACCTTCTTTGTTCACTATGTAACCGAGGAATTGAACTTCTTCCTACCAAAATGCACACTTTGAAAACTTAGCGTACAATTCTTCCTTCCTCAATACTTCTAACACCTTTCTCAAATGTTCACCGTGTTCTTGGTCATTCTTTGAATAAATAAGTATGTCATCAATGAAAACAATGACAAACTTGTCAAGATATGGCCCACACACTCGGTTCATAAGGTCCATGAACACAGCTGGTGCGTTAGTCAATCCAAACGGCATAACCATAAACTCGTAATGACCATAACGTGTCCTAAAAGCAGTCTTTGGAATATCATCTTCTTTCACCCGCATTTGATGATACCCGGAACGTAAGTCAATCTTTGAATAAACAGACGAGCCTTGTAGTTGATCAAATAAGTCATCGATTCTCGGTAGTGGGTAGCGGTTCTTGATGGTAAGTTTGTTCAACTCTCGGTAGTCGATACACAACCTGAATGTACCATCTTTCTTCTTGACAAACAAAACAGGAGCTCCCCACGGTAATGTGCTTGGTCGAATGAAACCACGTTCTAAAATTTATTGTAATTGACTTTGCAGTTCTTTCATCTCGCTGGGTGCGAGTCTGTAAGGAGCACGAGCTATTGGTGCAGCTCCTGGTTCAAGATCTATTTGAAATTCAACGGATCGATGTGGGGGTAATCCCGGTAATTCTTTTGGAAATACATCGGGAAATTCTTTTGCGACGGGAACATCATTGATGCTCTTTTCTTCAGTTTGTACTTTCTCGACGTGTGCTAGAACAGCATAGCAACCTTTTCTTATTAGTTTTTGTGCCTTCAGGTTACTAATAAGATTTAACTTTGCGTTGCTCTTTTCTCCGTACACCATTAAGGGTTTTCCTTTTTCTCGTATAATGCGAATTGCATTTTTGTAACAGAAGATCTCTGCTTTCACTTCTCTCAACCAGTCCATACCGATTATCACATCAAAACTCCCTAACTCTACTGGTATCAAGTCAATCTTAAATGTTTCGCTAACCAGTTTAATTTCTCGATTCCGACATATATTATCTGCTGAAATTAATTTACCATTTGCTAATTCGAGTAAAAATTTACTATCCAAAGGCGTCAATGGGCAACTTAATTTAGCACAAAAATCTCTACTCATATAGCTTCTATCCGCACCCGAATCAAATAAAACGTAAGCAGATTTATTGTCAATAAGAAACGTACCCGTAACAAGCTCCGGGTCTTCCTGTGCCTCTGCCGCATTAATATTGAAAACTCTTCCGCGGACTTATCCATTTGTGTTCTCCTGGTTCGGGCAATTTCTAATAATGTGGCCCGGTTTTCCACATTTATAACAAACTACATTGGCATAACTTGCTCTGACACTACTTGCTCCACCATTACTCGTTTCGACACCATTTGTTCCTTTCGTTCTATTAACCCCTGGTCCGTAGACCTCACACTTCGCCGCGCTATGACCATTTCTTTTACACTTGTTGCAAAATTTGGTGCAGAACCCCGAGAGATACTTTTCACTCCTTTGGCATAGCTGCTTCTGATTGTTGTTATTGTTGCGGTTGTTATTGTTGTTGGGATGATTGTTGTAGTTGCTATTGTTGTTGTTGTTGTTGTTATTGTTGTTCTTGTTGGGTCGTTTGTTGTAGTTGCAATTGATGTTGCGATTGTTGGGATAGTTGTTGCGATTATTGTTGTAATTGCTGTTGTTGTTGTATTGATGATTCTTATCACCGTTTTCCTCCCACTTTCTTTTGACTTGCTTCACATTGGCCTCTTCAGCCGTCTGTTCTTTAATTCTTTCCTCAATCTGGTTCACTAGTTTGTGAGCCATTCTACATGCCTGTTGTATGGAGGCGGGCTCGTGTGAACTTATATCTTCTTGGATTCTTTCCGGTAATCCTTTCACAAATGCGTCGATCTTCTCTTCCTCATCTTCGAACGCTCCCGGACACAATAGGCACAATTCTGTGAATCGTCTTTCGTACGTGGTAATATCAAATCCTTGGGTTCGTAACCCTCTAAGTTCTGTCTTGAGCTTATTGACCTCGGTTCTGGGACGATACTTCTCGTTCATCAAGTGCTTGAATGCTGACCACGGTAGTGCATAAGCATCATCTTGTCCCACTTGCTCTAGATAGGTATTCCACCATGTTAACGCAGTACCTGTGAAGGTATGCGTAGCGTACTTTACTTTGTCCTCTTCAGTACACTTACTTATGGCAAACACCGATTCGACTTTCTCGGTCCACCGTTTCAATCCGATTGGTCCTTCGGTTCCATCAAATTCCAAAGGTATGCAGGCAGTGAATTCTTTGTAGGTGCATCCTACACGATTTCCTGTACTGCTAGATCCAAGGTTATTGTTGGTATGTAGCGCGGCCTGTACTGCGGCTATGTTTGAAGCAAGAAAGGCACGAAATTCCTCTTCACTCATATTCAAGGTGTGTCGAGTAGTCGGTGCCATTTCCTTCAAAATAGTCAAATGAAACGAGTTAATCATATAGAATATCAAGAGTAGTCAATAGTATTTCGTAGCGTAATATGAACTTATTTATAAAAGCTCTTTCTTCATATTAGCATTTTATACTCTTTAATTCGGGTAGTACCTACCCGTTAAGTTCATACTTAGTAGCTAACATACCATTTCAACTACTACAATTCTATATGAAAAACTAATCTCAAAAAAAAAATATATATCATATTCAAACCTTTATACAATAACTTGCAAACTTACAATACCGCTATTTTACATATAGCATGAAATATAGCACATAAAACTTTGATACAAAGTAGTTGCGAAGATAATTCTAGTTAATAAATAAGGCGTTCAGCAAAGGCAACAAAGACACGTAATTCATACGTCCAGAAACAAGTCATGCATTCTGGTTTTACTAATACCACTTCCCATCCTTGGTCTTGTGGAACGTAACCGTTGTGACCGATAGTATGACAACGTGTTGTAACGTCGTCAAAAGGGCGAAGGTTACGTAATGACCAACAGTCTCGTAATAACCTAAAAACCTTATTTCTTACCCCAATTACCGACTCCGTCACTTGTGGGAACGTTTTGTTTAATAGTTGTAGCCCGATGTTCTTTTTCTCACTTTGGTGAGAAGCGAACATTACTAACCCGTAAGCATAACATGCTTCTTTATGTTGCATGTTAGCCGCTTTTTCAAAATCATGAAGTCCTATATTCGGATACATTGAGCCAAAATAATTTCTTAACCCGTTGCGTAAAATAGCATTTGGGTTCCCGCAATATATGCATCAAAGTAAACACATCGTAACTTATGGGTTTCCCAATGTGATATCCCCCATCTTTCAAACGAAAGCCTTTTATAAACCAAGCCATTCTTGGAACGTTCTTCAAATGTCTTACAAACTGATTTTGCCATAAATAGTTGTGCCGAGGAATTCTGACCGACTCTAGACAAGATTTCATCAATCATGTCTCCGGGTAAGTCTTCTAAAATATTAGGTTGTCTATCCATTTTGTGTTTTTATACTGTAAAATAGACAAGAGTTAGATTCATAAAAGATACTTATTAATACAAGCAATTTTTACATATATCGTAAAGCATAAGCACACTATATTACATATATTACACCGCACAAATACAACTATCTTATTCCGACTCACTCGTTTCTTCTTTTTCGAGCTTGGTTCTTTTTGCTAAGTTTTTAGGGATATATAATGTTCCCCTAATACGAGCCGTCGTTTTCCACATTGGTCTAGAAAAACCTGGTGGTTTAGTGGTTCCCGGGTTATTGTTACAACTTAAGAAATACGGGTGTTGACGATACATATAAAGTTCATCGGGGTTGGAATCAGATTTCTCTATTTTTATGCCCTTTCCCTTATTTTTCTCTTTTGCCTTTTTAAATTCAGTTGGGGTAATTTCTATAACATCATCGGAATCCTCATTGGGATCCGATTCATCGGAGAATTGGTAATCCTCCCAATATTTTGCTTCCTTGGCGGAAACACTGTTGACCATCATTAACTTTGGTCAGTTGGTTGAGGATTTTCTTCTACTTAACCGTTTTATTATTTCGCCCACTGGTTCTTCTTCCGGTTCCGATTCTTCTTCCGGTTCTGACTCTTCTTCCGGTTCCTCTTCGAGAACTTGTGAATCAGTCCTCGAAAATCATTCCAATTTACATTTGACTCTTCATTATTATTAGGTGAGTCAATGGGACTTGTTCTAGAGGTAGACATCTATCACATAATATCAAACACGTTAAGAGATTAATATATCACATAATATTCACATGTTAAAAATATATAGTTTCCAACAAAATTTGTTAAGCAATCTTTTTTTTTTCAAGTAAACACGGTCGAAGTCCAGACTCACTAATGCATCCTAACAAACTCGATAAGACACACTAATGCAAAATTCTGGTTCTCTAAGACCAATGCTAGGATACCAACTGAAATGTCCCGTTCTTATTGATTAAAAACGTTCCATATTAATTGATTTCCTTGTGAGTATGAGACGTTTTTCAAAGACTGCATTCATTTTAAAACAAACCATAACCTTTATTTCATCAATAAAGGTTTAAAAAGCTTTACGTAGATTATCAAATAATGATAATCTAAAATATCCTGTTTACACACGACCATTACATAATGGTTTACAATACAAATATGTTACAACGAAATAAGTTTCTTGAATGCAGTTTTTACACAATATCATACAAGCATGGACTCCAAATCTCGTCCTTATTTAAGTATGCGACAGCGGAAGCTCTTAATAATCACCTGAGAATAAACATGCTTAAAACGTCAACAAAAATGTTGGTGAGTTATAGGTTTAACCTATATATTATCAAATCATAATAATAGACCACAAGATTTCATATTTCAATATACATCCCATACATAGAGATAAAATTCATTCACATGGTGAACACCTGGTAACCGACATTAACAAGATGCATATATAAGAATATCCCCATCATTCCTGGACACCCTTCGGATATGATATAAATTTCGAAGTACTAAAGCATCCGGTACTTTGGATGGGGTTTGTTAGGCCCAATAGATCTATCTTTAGGATTCGCGTCAATTAGGGTGTCTGTTCCCTAATTCTTAGATTACCAGACTTAATAAAAAGGGGCATATTCGATTTCGATAATTCAACCATAGAATGTAGTTTCACGTACTTGTGTCTATTTTGTAAATCATTTATAAAACCTGCATATATTCTCATACCAAAAATATTAGATTTTAAAAGTAGGACTATAACTCACTTTCACAGATTTTTACTTCGTCGGGAAGTAAGACTTGGCCACTGGTTGATTCACAAACCTATAACAATATATACATATATATCAAAGTATGTTCAAAATATATTTACAAAACTTTTAATACATTTTGATGTTTTAAGTTTATTAAGTCAGCTGTCCTCGTTAGTAACCTACAACTAGTTGTCCACAGTTAGATGTACAAAAATAAATCGATAAATATTATCTTGAATCAATCCACGACCCAGTGTATACGTATCTCAGTATTGATCACAACTCAAACTATATATATATATATATTTTGGAATCAACCTCAACCCTGTATAGCTAACTCCAACATTCACATATAGAGTGTCTATGGTTGTTCCGCAATATATATATAGATGGGTCGACATGATAGGTCGAAACATTGTATACGTGTCTATGGTATCTCAAGATTACATAATATACAATATAAGTTGATTAGGTTATGGTTGGAATAGATTTATTACTAACTTTTACGTAGGTAAAATGAGTAGTTTTTATCAATCTTGTTTTACTCGCCATTTCTTCGTTTCTAATCCGTTTTGAGTGATTTCAGTGGCCACGTTTTCGTATTGAACTTAAATTTATGAATCTAAACAGAAAAATTATAAGTTTATAGTCAGAAATACAAGTTACAATTCGTTTTTGAAAGAGGTAGTCATTTCCGTCGAAAGAACGACATCTTGATGACCATTTTGAAAAACATACTTTCACTTTGAGTTTAACCATGATTTTTGGATATAGTTTCATGTTCATAAGAAAAATCATTTTTCCAGAAGTATAGCTTTTAAATCAAAGTTCTTCTTAGCTTTTAATTATCCCAACCAAAACAGCCCCCGGATTTACTACGACGGCGTATATCCAGTTTTATAGTGTTTATCGTGTTTCCGGGTTTTAAATCATTAAGTTAGCATATCATATAGATATAGAACATGTGTTTAGTTGATTTTAAAAGTCTAGTTAGAAGGATTAACTTTATTTGCGAACAAGTTTAGAATTAACTAAACTATGTTCTAGTGATTACAAGTTTATAACGTTGAATAAGACAGCTTTTTATGTATGAATCGAATGATGTTATGAACATAATTACTACCTCAAGTTCCTTGGATAAACCTACTGAAAATTAGAAAAATAGATCTAGCTTCAAAGGATCCTTGGATGGCTTGAAAGTTCTTGAAGCAGAATCATGACACGAAAACAATTTCAAGTAAGATTTTCACTCGAAATAAGATTGTTATAGTTATAGAAATTGAATTAAAGTTTGAATATGATTATTACCTTGTATTAGAAAGATAACCTAATGTAATTAACAAAGGTTTCTTGATCTTGGATGATTACTTGGAATGGATTTAGAAAACTTGGAAGTAAACTTGCAATCTTGAAAGTATTCTTGATTTTATGAAACTAGAACTTTTGGAATTTATGAAGAACACTTAGAACTTGAAGATAGAACTTGAGAGAGATCAATTAGATGAAGAAAATTGAAGAATGAAAGTGTTTGTAGGTGTTTTTGGTCGTTGGTGTATGGATCAGATATAAAGGATATGTAATTTTGTTTTCATGTAAATAAGTCATGAATGATTACTCATATTTTTGTAATTTTATGAGATATTTCATGCTAGTTTCCAAATGATGGTTCCCACATGTGTTAAGTGACTCACATGGGTTGATAAGATCTGATCATTGGAGTGTATATACCAATAGTACATACATTTAAAAGCTGTGTATTGTACGAGTACGAATACGGGTACATACGAGTAGAATTGTTGATGAAACTGAACGAGGATGTAATTGTAAGCATTTTTGTTAAGTAGAATTATTTTGATAAGTGTCTTGTAGTCTTTCAAAAGTGTATGAATATATATTAAAACACTACATGTATATACATTTTAACTGAGTCGTTAAGTCATCGTTAGTCGTTACATGTAAGTGTTGTTTTGAAACCTTTAGGTTAACGATCTTGTTAAATGTTGTTAACCCAATGTTTATAATATCAAATGAGATTTTAAATTATTATATTATCATGATAATATGATGTATGAATATCTCTTAATATGATATATATACATTAAATGTCGTTACAACGATAATCGTTACATATATGTCTCGTTTCAAAATCATTAAGTTGGTAGTCTTGCTTTTACATATGTAGTTCATTGTTAATATACTTAATGATATGTTTACTTATCATAATATAATGTTAACTATATATATATCCATATATATGTCATCATATAGTTTTTACAAGTTTTAACGTTCGTGAATCACCGGTCAACTTGGGTGGTCAATTGTCTATATGAAACCTATTTCAATAATCAAGTCTTAACAAGTTTGATTGCTTAACATGTTGGAAACACTTAATCGTGTAAATAACAATTTCATTTAATATATATATAAACATGGAAAAGTTTGGGTCACTACATAAAGTGCGTAAAATAAATAACAGAAATTAAATGACGATAAATAAAATTGCGAGAATATAAATTGCGATAAATAAACTGCGATAAATAAATTGCGATAATAAAATGTAATAAAGAATTAACAGTTAGCTAGGAACAGTTAGCTAGAAACAGTTAGCTAGGATTTTGTTAGCGTGGATTCTTAACAAAATTTCTCATAGTTAATTTGTTTGTTTCTAACAAATTTTATTTTGTCCAATGTTTTCTTCATTATGCCACTTGTCGGATTCTGATAGGTCAAAGTCCAAATATGAAATTGAATGAAAAGGGTTATTCTGCGGTGAACGGATACGCATATCTGTGGATGTAAGTAGAATAGTAGTTGGCTTATTTAATCAGATTCGAAGAATGTACAGTGTAATTTATTAATGTGAAATCTAAATATTCCTTGGGTATTACCTACTCGTTAAAATATTTTCATCATTAACAGTTTGTACAAAATACTTTTAATTACAATCTTTATGAAAACATATATACATATATATTTTCTTCAGAGTTAATCATGGATTTAATGAGTTAATATGATATTAAACTCATTTGATTTACCATTAGAACAAGAATATATAATCTCTAAAACATTAGAGATTACATAATCGCCATGAAGAATGAAGATAATTGATGTAGATCGATACGTAGAATGGTGATTATACTCGAGGTACAGAATGAGATATTGAGGCATGGATTGTTGATGGTACTGGTGCTGTTATTGATGGTACTGTTGATGCCGGTGATGTTGCTGAAGCTGGTAAATTTTGCACCATATTCTCCAAATTGATTACTCGAGCGCGAAGTTCGTTGACTTCTTCTATTATTCCGGAATGATTGTCGGTTGGAACGAACGGATGAATAAGGTTCAGAATCTTAGATAGAATATAATTGTGACGAGCTACCCTGGAAATGAGGCTGAAAATGGTCTTTTGGATAGGTTCGCCGGTAAGTGCTTTAGGTTCATCGTCAAGAGGTAAATTCGGTTGGTGAAAAGGATCGTCTTCTTCGCGTTTCCATTGATTAAGTCGACTACGAACCCATCAGATGTATTGGGGATGGTTGATTGGTTGATTCATTCTGGTGACGCTGCCTCCGGAGCTTAGGTGAACATCCATGTCAGAATAGCTGTCGGAATAACTATCGGAATAGCTATCGAAATCTGAGGTACTCGAACTGGTTGAGGGATTCATCTCGTACGATCAGATGAAGGATTTTAGATAAGAAATAGATTATAGGATCTAGATTAGTACCCTGCAATACATAATTTACATATGCATATATAATACAAAAAATCCCATAAGTTACGAAGGAATCTACGGAAGCTGTCAGGCAAAGTCTACAGTAACAGATATGCTAAGATATGAATTTTGTCTATACACTATTCATGCAGTCAATGCAGTAAAACGTGTCTAGACTAAGAATGATAAGCATGTAATTTCCGACAAGAAATGATAAGCAAAACTTTTGACATGCAGACACGGTCGAAGTCCAGACTCACTAATGCATCTAAACAACTATCAGTTAGACACACTAATGCAAGAGCTAGTTCGCTAAGACCACTGCTCTGATACCACCTATAACGACCCATCCTAATCCATCTGGACGAATACATTACATTTGATTAAATCGCGAGGTACTTGACCTCTATATGATACATTTTACAAACATTGCATTCGTTTTTGAAAAGACAATCTTTAATTACATCGAAAGTTGACGGCATGCATACCATTTCATAATATATCCAACTATAATTGACTTAATAATAATCTTGATGAACTCAACGACTCGAATGCAACGTCTTTTGAAATATGTCATGAATGACTCCAAGTAATATCTCTAATATGAGCAAATGCACAGCGGAAGATTTCTTTCATACCTGAGAATAAACATGCTTTCAAGTGTCAACCAAAAGGTTGGTGAGTTCATTAGTTTATCATAAACATTCATTTCCATCATTTTAATAGACCACAAGATTTTCATTTTCATTTCTCATAAATATACGTCCCATGCATAAAGACAAAAATCATTCATATGGATTGAACACCTGGTAACCGACATTAACAAGATGCATATAAGAATATCTCCTATCATTCCGGGACTCCCTTCGGACATGATAAATCAACATCGAAGTACTAAAGCATCCGCTACAACGGATGGGGTTTGTTGTGCCCAATAAATCTATCTTTAGGATTCGCGTTAATTAGTATACTGGTTTACTAATTCTTAGGTTACCAAGTAAAAGGGGCATATTCGGCTTCGATCATTCAACCATATAATGTAGTTTCGATTACTTGTGTCTATTTCGTAAAACATTTAAAAAAGCAGCGCATGTATTCTCAGTCCCAAAAATATATATTGCAAAAGCATTTAAAAAGGGAGCAAATGAAACTCACAATCCAATATGTTGTAGTAAAATATTCATACGACGAAATTGAACAATGCAGGGTTGGCCTCGGATTCACGAACCTATATTCAATTATTTATATTAACACATGTAATAACAATTAAACAATTTTTATATATTAATATTAATATACCTTATAATTTGTATGTTATATTAATAAATAGTTTAATTATACCTATTTTATATATTATAGATAATTTTATATATATGATTATATTAAAAGGTATTTATCTATTATATATAACTTAATGAATATTTTATAATAATAAAATTTTATTTAAATCCATATGTAATATTAATATAGTTAGGATATATGTACAAAATATATTTTTATATTAATATCATTTGTTTATTATAATATTAATAAAACAATGATAATAATAATAAAAATGATAAAAAATAATAATTCTAATAAAAATGATAAACTTAATAAAAATAATAATTTTAATAATAATACTAATTTTAATAATAATAATAATAATAAAATGATAATTTTAAGTATTAATGTTACTTTTAGTAAAAATAATAATTTTTCTAATAATGATACTCCTAATAATAATAATAATGATTATATCCCTAATAATGATAATATTAATAATAATAATACTTATATTAATAATAATGATGTGATAATAATAATAATATCAATAAAAATGATATTACTAGTAATGATAATAATATTAGTCATAATAATAATAATAATCATAATTGTAATAATAATAAATGATAACTAATAATAATAACAATAATAATAATGGTAATAAAATAGCAAAGTACAACCTTTGAAGACAAGCTTTTAAAAACAAAACGCCACTGCCCGGACTCGAACTCGAGACCTCTCGCTCCCAAAATCACCCTCTAACCATTACACCAATTCTATTTTTCTGTTATATATCAATACCCATACTTATTTAACCTTTTAACCCGTCATAAGATCAAGCCCAACAGGTCATCTAGTTTTCGGCCCAACTCAATTTCGGCCCAACAGCAAATGGCTATGTCTCGGCCCAATCAGGAAATGGTATGTCTCAGCCCACTTTTCATCGCATCTTCTATATGAAAATAATAATAATTGCTTTAGCCTAGTTTTGAACCCATGACCTCTAGCTCAACGACCAAACACGTAACCACTCCTCTACGATTGTTTTTCTGAAATAATCGATAACCTAAATCTATTCATTCTATATCATTATTTCATCATAATATTCATTATCATCTTCGATAATCACTTTGTAAAACCAAATAAGATTTGTTACAAGCCTATCTTTTATAGCCCGATATACGACCCAATTTACTAAAATCAAGTTCACGATCAAAAATTTAATCAAGGTTCGCGGCCCAAATAGAAATAAAAAAAAATACGGTCCAATAACTATCATCATAGGGTTACGGTTCAAATTGTTTGAAGTTGAAATTCGAATAAGATAATCAGCCACCTAGCCACCTGTATCTATCACTTTCATTTTTTTATATATAATAGGAAGCTAGTGGGTAATGGGTAAGTATGTGTGGGGTTGCTTGATTAGTATTTGTCGGCCAAAAAGAAAAAATATGTGTAGTAGCATCATCATAACACCATGTATTCACTCGTCAATCATCCTTCTTTCGTGTATCATCTTTTTCATTCTAACAAAGACAGTAACCAGGAGTAATACATCAGCAAAAGTTATCATTTTTAAATTGTAATAGAAGTAGAAAACAGTGGTGCAGCGGCGGTGAGTGGTGGTGGTGGTTTTGGTGTCTTAGGGCTGTTCAAACAGAAATTAACCATGGTTAACATCAAGAAAATAGTAGCAGCAGATGCTCGATATTGAATGGGCTGATCAGACAGAATAGTAACAGTTTAATGGTTGTTTTATGAATGTGGTAACAAGTGGTGTATGGTGGCGGTTTCAAATGATTAAATGGGTTTTGGTTTTTGGTGGTTTTCGAATTGAAGTGGTGTTGGTTTTTTGGCCGTTTTAAAACCGAAAAACAGTGATGATATTGGCAGTTGCAGATTGTAATAGTTGTATGAAATCTTCAAGTCGTAAGTTACAGGAAAAAAGAAAAGAGAAAGAGAGAGAGTGGCGGTAAAAAGAAATAAATGAGTAATGGTTTTCGAGCAGTACCAAGATAACAACAACAATTAATTGATGGGTCTTGCTGGGTTGAGTTTTCGATGGTTCTTTTTATGGTTGTCCAACGGCAACAGTAGCAGTAGTTCACCATCGAATAGTTGCAGAAACAAGTGGTTGTTTGGGTTGTTCACTTACGAATCAAGAAAAAGAAAAAGAAAAAGAAGAATGGTGATTCACTTAGGGTGGTGATTTGTATGAGGGTTGGGGGTTGAACCGTGTGATAGTGGTGGTGACACGATGGTGTTTTGTGGATCAAAGAACCGAAACTCTAGTAGTTGTATGTTTACACATGATGATGGTGTTCGGTTGTTTCCAAAAGAAGAGAGAAAGGGAAACATAATAAGGGAAGTGGGTTCTCTTGTGTGTAATGGATATGTATATGTATATACACATAATATAGATAGATGAAGTTAGATAAAGATAGGAATAGATAACAGAAAATTAAATAGAAAGGGAAATGTGTCGACATTAGTTCACGAGCAGGAAGAAGACAGAAAAAAATAAAGCACATATGGACATATAACAAAATTTAAGCGAAATATCTGCTTTTATAAATTATAATTAACATTAATAGTTAATGAATATATCAATAATAATAATAATAATACTATTTAATAATAATTATATTAATAATAATAATAATATTATTGATAAAGATACTAATAATAATAATGATAATAATAATATGACAAATTGTATGTAACAAATTTCATATATTACAATATACATATAATCAATAATTATGTATGGAACTCATATATATATATATATATATATATATATATATATATATATATATATATATATATATATATATATATATATATATATATATATATATATATATATATATATATATATATATATATATATATATTGAAACAAATGAACTCAGTGTATAACATTTAAATACTTTGTTATCGTTGATAATTTATGTTCGAAATCATTAATATACTCTATATATTCAAAATACTAATTTTAGTTATTTGAAGTTATTTTTCATAACAACTAAATCACATAGTATTTTATTAATGTATTTCATATTATAATGTTGGTGAATCGTCGGGAAAGGTCGAAGGTCAATTGAATATATGAAACATCTGAAAAACTTTGAGACTCGGTTTAATAGACTTTGCTTATCGTATCGAAACCATATAAAATTATGTTTAAATTTGGTCGGAAATTTTCGGGTCGTCACATTCATCACCTGCTGTCAACAAAAAAGCCAAGAAGACAAAGGGTAAGAAGAAGATGAAGATACAAGATGATACGGTAAGCTTTTGCATGTTTTATCCTTATTGATACTAGTGACTAGTGAGTAATTGTTGTAGTGTATGGATTTAATGCCGGATATTGTTTGTTTGTTTTGATTTATTTGAGAGTTGTTTAATGGTTATTTATGTTTCCTGTTGGAAAAATGATCTGATGAGTCAAAGTGTTTTGTAGGAGTTAGAGTCTGGAGTCCTAGAGTCTGAAGTTGCAGATCCTGATAAAGTCAACGTTTTGATTACTTGATGATTAAGCTATGGAAAATTCTGGAGATTTGTTTAAATATTAAGAAGATCGTGTTTTGATTCTGTATTATCTCTAGAAGATAAACTTTGCATTGTTTAGAATATTTGTTAGTTTTAAGTTTATCTTTTCCTAAGTTTTAGTCAAGTAGTTTAGGAAACCAAATCTTCAAGATTTGGTTTAACTCTGTATAAATAGGGCTACGGTTTATCATTGTAAAGAACCCTTTTTCACGATTAACATTGTCTTTCTTATATCTTCATATCGTGTTCTCTCAATTATTGTTCTTATAATTCATATTTACTATTCAATTGAGAGTCTGGTGTTCATAGTTCAAATACTGTGAACTAATAACTGGTATCAGAGCGGGAAAGGTGTAAATCCTATCTCGGTGATCTTTAAAACGATCCATATTTTTCTTATCAGTACTATTACTACTCCAGATATGGCTGTAATTGAAAGGGATGGTGGTTCTAGCAAGTTTGAGGAAGATCTGAAAGCTGTTGAGAAGATGGATAAGGACTCTTCTTGCAATAAAACTTCTGCCTATAACGTACAAAACTTTGTGAATTATCTTGATAATGAAAAAGTGAGAATGTTTCAGTACTTGTTGCTTGACTTTAAGTGGTGTTTAGAAGATATTGATAGGTTAAGAACACAAATTTTTGATCTTAAAAATGTCATCAAAGACAAAGATGATGAAATTAAAGACTTAAAAAAATGTGAGGTTGAACTTGACACCTATAAAATGGCATACACAGAAGAAACTAAAAGATTAAATATTGAATTAGGAAGATCAATTAAAAGGTCAAAACATTATGAATCAATTTGTAAATCCTGGTGTGTATCTTCCAAAAAGAATTCTGATGCTATTGCCAAACAGATTTCAAATGATGTCAAAGCTATACTAGGTGAAAACTACATATTAAATAATAATGTGGAAGTTGATCCAAGTGTATTTAAACCTGACATTTTACCAAACACTTTTGTAAAATTTGATGGTGACAAAAAGATTTTAACTAATGCTTTTGTAAGATCTTTAGATCCTGTTGAACCTTCTGAGACTATAATACTTGAAAGCAGAAATTCACTAGAGTCTGAACTTTTGAAACCTTCAGACTCTAATAGTTTAGTCTCTCAAAATAATAGTGTATGTTCTGACCTAGAGTCTGACACCCAAGAGTCAAGTTGCAAGAGCAATTCTGAATCATCCTCTATCACTGACACTTGTCCAGATCCAAAAAGGTTAACTAAAAGAAGGTCAAAGTCAAAACAAGCTAAGACTATTCAAAAACTCAAAAGGAAAATTTCAAAACTCAATGAAAAAATCAAGAGTCAAGAAAAACCTTCAGTTAAGAGAACATTTTGTTTTCCTAAGAAAATTGAGAAAGAATGGAAACCCAAAGTTTATGAAAATAAAAGTGTCTTACAATCTGTTAAGGACAAGTTGATTTGGATTGAAAACAAGGCTTTTGTTTGGAGAGTGAAGAGCACTCCAACTGAACCCACTGAAAAGTAGGTTCCCCTTAAAAACTAACCATTTTCCTTTGTTTTGTGTCTTGTGTAACAGGGTAACATGTGGTATTTAGATAGTGGTTGCTCAAGACACATGACTGGATGCAAAGAGCATCTTATAGGGTTTGTTGAAGAAAAAGGTCCTTCTGTAAGATATGGTGATAATTCAGTTGCAAAGACTATTGGTTATGGTACTGTTAAAGCTGGAAGTGTTTCATTTAAGAAAGTTGCTTTAGTTGAAGGGTTGAAGCATAATCTGCTAAGTGTGAGTCAAATTGCTGATGATGCTGGAATAGAAAGCATAATCTCCTAAGTGTGAGATCAGATTAAGAAAGAAAGCTGGTATTATTTATGATCCTAAAGGAAGACCAACACCTGTAGCCTGGAGATTTCAAAATGTGTATATACTGGATTTAGATTCTGTTGATGCTGGAATAGAAACATGTTTGTACTCTCAGACTGTCCCTGAACTTAATTGGCTGTGACACAAAAGGCTTTCTCATCTCAATTTCAAAAACATTAATGAGCTTTCCAAAAAGAAGCTTGTTAGAGGTCTGCCTCAACAGCCTTTCAAGAAAGATAAAACTTGTTCTGCTTGTATTATGGGTAAACAGACCAAAACAAAGTTTCCCTCAAAAACCCTAGCTACTATTAGTGATCCACTTCACATGCTTCACATGGATCTGTTTGGTCCAATGAACACTAGTAGTCTGGGTGAAAAAAGATATACTCTGGTAATTGTTGATGAGTATTCTAGATTTACATGGGTTATTTTCTTAGCTGCAAAAAGTGATGCTCCCGAAGAAATCATTAATTTGATCAAGAGAGAGCAGGTTCAAAAAGGTGTTATTGTCAAACAGTTGAGAAGTGATCATGGTACTGAGTTCAAAAATGTCACTTTAATTGATTTTTGTGTGGAGTCTGGAATTGGTCAAAATTTCTCTGCCGTTAGAACTCCACAACAAAATGGAGTTGCTGAAAGAAGAAATAGAACACTTATTGAAGCAGCTAGAACCATGCTATATCAATCAAATGTTGCCCTAAGGTTCTGGGCTGAAGCTGTTAATACAGCTTGTTATACTCAAAACAGGTCTTTGAATGTGAAGAAAAATGGCAAAACTCCCTATGAGTTATACCACAAAAAGGTGCCTACTATTCATTACTTCCATGTATTTGGGTGTAAGTGCTATATTTTAAATCAAAGAGATCAGCTTGAAAAGATGAGGCCAAAATACGATGAAGGTGTGTTCATGGGATATTCTTCTGTATCTAAAGCTTATAGAATATATAATCAGAGGAGAATGAAGATTGAAGAATCCATTAATGTTTCTTTTAATGAAAGTTCCATAGAAATGGATCAGTCATCCAGCACTGAGCAATCTGTACTTGGTGAATTGTCAAATTTAATTTCTGGAAACAGTGTTTAGACTCTGAATTCAGAGTCTGAGTCAGATGAACCTAATTTGTCTGGATTGAAGAATGATTCTGCAGATAATTCTCATACAGAAGATGTTCCACAAGAAGATGAGTATGTTGTTATTCAAGAGGGTGATCAGTCATCAAATACCACCTTGGATCCTGCTGTTCCTACTAGAAAATCATCTAGAAATATAGTTCCTCCAAAGCATCTTGAGGATTATGTTGTGGATCCTACTGGTTTGCCTAAACCTAGCTCTTCTTCTCATACACCTGTGTCTGACTTTGCTATTGCAAACTACTACTTCTTTTCTTGTTTTCTTTCACTAATTGAGCCCAAAGATGTATTTGAAGCATTGGCTGACAATGATTGGGTTGAGGCTATGACTGAAGAATTGACAGAATTTGAAAGGAATGATGTATGGGAGTTGGTTCCAAAACCTGATGATAAAACTGCAATTGGCACTAAATGGGTTTACAGAAACAAGGTTGATAAAGATGGTATTGTGATTAGAAATAAAGCAAGGTTGGTTGCTCAAGGGTATAGACAAGAAGAAGGGATAGACTATGATGAGACTTTTGCTCCTGTTACTAGAATTGAAGCTATTAGACTGTTTCTGGCATATGCTGCACACAAAGATTTCAAGGTGTTTCAAATGGATGTAAAGAGTGCTTTCCTAAATGGTAAATTGCAAGAAGAGGTTTATGTGAAGCAACCTCCTGGTTTCAAGAGTAAGAAGTTTCCCAAGCATGTCTTCAAGTTGAAGAAAGCTTTGTATGGTCTGAAGCAAGCTCCCAGAGCCTGGTATGATACTTTGTCAACATTTCTTCTAGAAAAGAAATTTTCTAGAGGGGCTATTGACAAAACTTTATTCATCAAAAAGGAGAAAGGTGATGTGTTACTTGTTCAAATTTATGTTGATGACATTATTTTTGGGTCTACTAATCCACTTTTGAGAAAATGGTTTTCAGACATAATGTCTAAAGAATATAGAATGAGTAATTTATGTATTCTAAACTATTTTCTTGGACTACAAATAAAGCAGAGTCATGAGGGTATTTTTATTAACCAAAGTAATTACATTTCTGATATGTTAACTAAATATGGTTTTAAAAATTGCTCCTCTTTAAGAACTCCAATGAGTGTTTCTGAAAAACTTGATAAAGATGAGTCTGGAAAACCCACGTGTCAATCAACCTATAGAGGTATGATTGGATCTTTGTTATATTTAACTGCTAGTAGACCTGATATAATGTTTGCTACATGTATGTGTGCACGTTATCAGTCAGATCCTAAGGAGTCTCATTATAAAGCTGTGAAAAGAATTTTTAGGTACTTAAAAGGTACCCCTAACCTGGATCTTTGGTATGCTAAAGACTCGGAGTTTGATCTAATTGGTTACACAGATGCAGACTATGCAGGTTGCAAATTAGATAGAAATAGCACTTCTGGTGGATGTCAATTGCTAGGTGAAAAATTGGTCAGCTGGACTAGCAAAAAGCAGAATTCTGTGGCCACGTCCACAGCAGAAGCTGAATTTGTTGCTGCAGGAAGTTGTTGTGCTCAATTACTATGGATGCAACATCAACTTTTGGATTTTGGGTTAACATTGACCAAAACTCCAATAATGTGTGATAATGAGAGTGCTATTGCTATTACTGAGAATCCAGTGTTTCACTCCAGAACCAAGCATATAGAGATCAGACATCATTTTATAAGAGATTGTGTTGAGAAGGGCAAAGTGGTCTTGAAGCATATTGGTACTAAAGATCAATTGGCAGATATTTTCACTAAAGCACTTCCTGAAGAAAGGCATTTTTATCTTCTTGGACAACTTAGAATGTTAAATCCATCAACTGAAATGTTGTCCAGTGATGATATTTCTTGAGTCTGAATTATTTTCTTAGAGTCTGGGTGAAGTAATATTGTTCAGAGTCTGGGAAAGTTTACTCAAGTGTATTTTTGTGTATAAATTTGTTTCCTTCTTTCGTCAAATAAAGTTTTTTTTAAATTTCATTTTTAAGTTAAAATTTTTTCTTTATTCTATTTCCTAAAATAAAAGGGTCAAATTTGGTATTAATGAAGGAAGTTAATGGTTACTTTTTGAACATTTTTGTCAGGAGTATAAATTTGATAATGATTGTGTCAATCTTTTTGATAACTTTCTGTTATGATGCATTGGGTCAATCTTGGCCGTGCAGACCAACCTGCAGATTCTGACCAATCGAAGTCTGAGTTGTTACCCCAGAATTGAATTGAATTGATTGTACAAATTGCCATTCTCGAGTATCTTTTCCGCCCTACACCGACACCGGGTTTAGTTGGCTCGGTAATTTTACTCGACGTGTGGTTGTTTCGAAACAGGGAACAACTTTGAATACACAAGCTTGTAACCCGCGGATGAACCGCACACTAGAGCCTTATTGGGGCTAAAACCAATAACGAGAGCCTTTTTGGTATCATTGGAATTAACGGTATACTCCACCCCATGATGTTACACATACAGAGCTGGCTGAGGACATGAATGAGGAAATCTCACCTCATTCTAACCCATCTTCTCCAGCTGCTACTGAACAAAATCTCCATTTAACCAACCTTATGAACTCACCAGTTCATATTGAGAATACCACAATACTTAAAACCCTAGATGTTACAGCACTTGTGAATTCACCTCAAAAATTCACTAGGCAAGGTGCTTCTAGTACTACTTCATCACCTCTGCTAGAGGTTGGTGAAGGCAGTGCTTTGACCCAACCTAAACCTGATAGGATAGTAAACTTGAATACCCTCATTACAGTCACTGAAGAAACCCACTCAGTTGACTTATTTGAAGAAGTCCCAATCCTGGACTCATATAACCAAATCCAAAAACCAGCTGCAATGACCAAGCCAACTGTTACCCCAGACTTAAGTCTGTCACTACCCATCCAAAATGTTCCATCCTTACACATTCTTGCACAGGCTGCCAATGTTACACTCATGTCACAGGGTGTGATACAGGCCTCAAAATCATCTATGTTTAAGGATCAGCTTTCTTTACAACAGGAAGGCTGTGAGGACATACCAACCCTACCCTTATCTTCTGGCACTACTTCTCAGACTGAGGCACCAGTCACCATGGTTAGCCTACATCAGGCTTTGACCAAGTTGACTAAGGAGTTTGATGACAAGCTCTCTGGTGTGCAGTCTAAGATTAATAATCTTAACTTTAATAATAATTTGGTTTCTAGACATGAATTGATGGAGGTTAGGAGGATGATAGGGGATGTGCAGGGTTTGGGTGATTCTAGTGATGCAGTAAGTGTGACAACTATTGGTGACAGGTTGCATGTTTTCGAAAAGAAGATGGAAGGTGTTGAGAAGATTAAGGAGTGTTTTACAGGTTTTACTTCAGATATTAAGTCACTCCAAGAACAACAAGCTGAGATCTGGAGGTTTTTATCTACCCTCTCTGTTGATGATGTCAAAAAGGGGGAGAAAAGGAAAAGGGTAGAAGGTGAACAAGGTGAAGGTGTTGAGGGGGAGTCTTCAAAACGAGCTCAGGGTGAGGGGGAGCAACAGATTCAGGGGGAGGATGGTAATGATAGAATTGAAGCTCAAGTGGTAGGTGCAGATGATGTTCGAATGGATGATGCTCAAGGTGTTGACACTCAAGAGGATACTCAGGTGAATGCACAGGTGGTTATTGCTAGTGATATTCAAACAGGTGCAGGTGCAGATGGTGTTCAAAGAAGTGGTGTTGGTAATAATCAAGAGAATGCTATTGTTGTTGCAGCAGCTGTGCAAGATAAGTTAAGGGCTCTGATGAACAAAAGGTTCAGGTTCAGAAGGTATGAGGGTGATGTGGTCAAGGTTGATATTGTTAAATCAGAATTTGAAGGTGTAACTTTGTTGTTGACTATGACACATCTACCTGATACTAGGTTAAGAGTGAAATTGAATCACATTGTTCGCTTAGGGTTCTGTGAATGGAAAGGTTTAGCTGTATGTATTCAAAAGTGTGAAGATGATCAAACTATTGTGAAAGAAGTTTTGAAGAAAGTTTGCAATTTGGTACATCTAGTTTTTGAAGAAGGTTTTATAAGTTTGAAAGATTATGAAGTATTTTGTGGTATGTTTGAGTTAGAGATGAAGGAGAGGAGAGTTAAAGGTCATATAGAAAGGTATTCTGTTCCAGAGCATCTAGAGTTTGTTGATGATAGTTATGTTGAGTATTTGGATGCTTTAATGTTCAAGACAACTGGTAACCAAAGAATGATGATGAGAACTGATCAATTTGAAGGAGCAGGTATTGAATTGTTGCTTGGCTTGTTGACTAGATGTGTGACAGAGCAGACTCACCCCTTCAGAGTTAAATTGGTGAAGCACTTGTATAGTAAGCTTTCTATGTTGAAGAATATCAGGTCTATGAAGAGCAAGTGCAAATTGATTGAAAGGGAGTATGCAAAACTGAAGGAATAGGTGAACAGGTGGTTTTGACATCATCAGATAGGGGGAGATTGTTGGAAAAATGATCTGATGAGTCAAAGTGTTTTGCAGGAGTTAGAGTCTGGAGTCCTAGAGTCTGAAGTTGCAGATTCTGATAAAGTCAACGTTTTGATTACTTGATGATTAAGCTATGGAAAATTCTGGAGATTTGTTTAAATATTAAGAAGATCGTGTTTTGATTCTGTGTTTTCTCTAGAAGATAAACTTTGCATTGTTTAGAATATTTGTTAGTTTTAAGTTTATCTTTTCCTAAGTTTTAGTCAAGTAGTTTAGGAAACCAAATCTTCAAGATTTGGTTTAACTCTGTATAAATAGGGCTACGGTTTATCATTGTAAAGAACCCTTTTGCACGATTAACATTGTCTTTCTTATATCTTCATATCGTGTTCTCTCAAATATTGTTCTTATAATTCATATTTACTATTCAATTGAGAGTCTGGTGTTCATAGTTCAAATACTGTGAACTAATATTTCCTTTTAGGTAAGGTAGTGAATTTAGGAATATCAATTGGTGTCTGTTTAGTTTATTAATGAATTTTAAAGTTATGAGTTTGATGTTCAAGATTAGCCAGTCTAGGAAGAAGATGTTGATTGGTAATAGTAATCATGTTACAACTGAACAGAACTATGAATTTAAACAGTTGGTTGAAAACAATAGTTGTTTAAGTTACTGGTAATAATATGTATCACATGAACAATCTGAAACTGGTCATTATTGATAACACATTATTGCACTCTAAAATAAGCAAGTAAGCGTATTTCTTTCTTCATTAAAACGGCAAAGAATGCATATAAGCAGATGACCTTTTAAAATAGAAACCCCCAAGGTTGTGCTATTGTTATTTTTAAGACTTATGAAACAAGTTTTTCTATTCAAATTTATAACTTTGTTGCCATCATTTCAGTGAGACTGGCTTTATAATCGAATGAAAATGCAAATTATTTGGTTCACATTAGTGTTCTTAGTCTTATAATAAGGCTAATCTAAATCTACAAACTAATGGTATTCATTTTTTATATATTGCTCCATTTTTAATTATAAAATCATTTGCCTTTCTTACATTGGACATTTTAATAATGATAAATGCTTTATTTCAAGAGTCCTACATGAAATTTAAGCGAGTTAGATTATATTAACAAAACACTTTTATAACAATTGAGTTACCAAGTAGACTTGAAATAGCAATCTTCGCTTGTGTTTTTCAGTTTGACTAAAATAGACTAGAGGGATTGGCATTTCAGTACCATCTCTTATAACCAACAGCCTAATCGTGTCAACAATTGCAATTCGCTTAAAGGATATAGCTGCTGGGAAAGATCAAGTTTCACAATGGTGGTATGTTGCTGTTTTTTGGACCTCTAAAAGTCAACAGGTTATGTTTTTGAAGGTTGATTATGTTGCTATGGGTTTTATATGGTGTAATTTAAATTTTGGTGTTCTGAATCAGAGGGATACAAGATGTATAATGTATAATCCTCGGGTATACCTATTGTAAGTGTACAATTTTTATTTTATTTCTAATGGATTTTTTCGGGGCTTGTCCCCATATCTTAAAAAAAAAAAAAAATTCATGGTTACTATGTGTAAAAATTAGTCAATAAGGTAGAAAGAGTTTGGAGCTTACAACATTTAGTACACTTACAGTTTGCAAAAATTGTTTTGCAAGTTGAGGAAAATCTGACCTAGAAGACAAAAACATGTTCATCACAATGTTTATACATGCATTAATTGTATATACTTCAGAGGGAAGTTGCTTTTGCTGGATTTGATGTTGCAATACAAATGGATATTTCTGCTGAGAAATTGTTATTTGGTGTATCAGGGGTTAAACCTGAAAGAAGAGCCGAGCTAATTAAGGTATTAAAAAAGATTAATATTAATTAATAACTTAAAATTTTTTGTCTTGTTTTTTTCATTATAACTAATAATGTTGGTTTCATTATAAAAGGTATTCCAAAGATTAATATTGATAAACGAACATTTCAGGTTTTAGATGTTGATTTGTCATGGAGGATGCACAAAGTATCTGACGGTCAGCGTAGAAGAGTGCAAATCTGCATGGGCCTCTTAAAGTAAATCAAGGTATTAGCTTAACTGAAAATAAGTAGATTGATTATGATTTTGGTCCGCGAGTTTTATTATAATTGTTTTCACTTAATGATAATAGTAAATGGTAATGGTAATCTATGTTGACGATTGGTTACAATGTTGTGAAACTTGGAATCAATTGGCGAGTACTGGGCGATCACTCAATTTTTGGAGAGGTTCAATCCGGTTAATTAAAATCGGTCAAAGCTGGTCAACCCTTGGTCGAAGGGGATTGGTCGAGATTAATTAGGTCAACATCCGTTTAATCAAATCAACATCCGATTGATCGGTCACCATAAATCGGAATTTAATCGGGGTTAGTCGGTCGAAAACGGTCAAAATCAAACTTAGTCAACATCTAATCAATACCCGATTAACCTGGTGTGATCAACTTATTTGTATAGGTTCTTCTACTTGATGAAATTACGGTTGACTAAGATGAAACCGCCAGAGCTGATCTTTTGGCATTCCTCAAAAAGGAGTGTGAAGTGTGTGATGCTACTATCATCTACGCTACACATATATTTGATGGTCTTGAAAATTGGCCTTCACAGATGGTAAATTATTTGTCATTTATCTATTAATCCGAATCTAAGTATGATTATCGTGGTCGTAAAACATTTGTCTTTGTTCTTGGTATATGTTGTTAATGGAAAGTTGCAGTTAGCATCAACTATGGAAGATGTCAGAAAAATGAGTAACCTGTCTCTAATGGTAAGTTTACTTTATTTATCCGTCACCCGCTACAAAATTATGAAATTATTTATATATTAAATAAAAGGTAAAAGGTAAAGGGTAGAAGGTTTTCCCTGTTCGGACTACCCGGGAGGGCGAGTAATCCGACCACATACTCTGTACGCAGCCCAGCAGGATAACTCTCTGGCTGTTTCCAACCCTTCCCTGGCCACCACACTATTCGTCCCAGATTTAAATGTCTCATAATAATGAGAAAGTTTCCATATTTCACCAAGTTCCATAATACGGCTTCCTTTATTTAGGGCGATAGTTATAAATGAGCTCACAAAGTTCCTACATTTGTGTATTTATTGTGGGCTAGCTTGCATATTGTATTTTGATTTTGACTTTTAAGCTCAAAAGATCAATTTGACTCACAAAGTCGATGCAAGACGTTTCATTTTTAATACAAATTTGATAACCAGGTTAACAGTCATTAGATGGAAAACATTAATGTAAAGTTTCATGGTATTCAAATTCTATATATTCGATGTACCGTAAAATGAAGTTGTAGAATTTGGTTCAAATTGTAACATTAATGTCGTATATTGTACATTTTCTTTATATATAATGTCCAGGTTCATTTATTCATAGTTATTATAAGTTTTTATAAATATGACTATAGTTTTATTCTCCAAATTATTAAAACTACATTCTAATATGAAGATAGTATTGTAGTTACTTATATTTATTAATTAATAGACTTGAGTGTGGGACCAAAAGAATGCAAATTATTGCTTGGCTGGCACTCAGATCTCATCGAACTGATTCAAGAATACGACGTTCACATAGGACCTAGAAGTGTTGTTGTATGTCGTGTAGTTCATATTTATGTTCATATATTAGCCGGTTATCATTTAGTCAAAATTCTAATTTTGTCAAATGTGCCAATTGCGGACAAAGAAATTGCGTACAAAATGTCTACTCAACTCAAGTTGAAAAACGTCCAAATCATCCATCCACAAGGTACAATCTTTGAATAGATCTCTTTTGTTATAATAGATGTGACAAAATGGGTGGGTTTGCTCACGGGTCAATATGGGTGAATCTGTAGAAGGATTGGGTTGACATGAAACAGTTTCTAATTTTAAAAAGAAAAAAATTCCATACAGACTTGGTGTGTCCAATATGGTTAGGAAATCTGTAGTATTCATTGATAATCTATTTGTATAAATGATTTTAGGCATTAAAAATACACATTCGACGATATTGTTCTTTTTTAGATTAATTTACACACTCAACTCATTGGGTCGAGAATACTTCTTCTAGCTCATAAATGTAAACTGTGTGAATAGGTTGGAAACCCGAGGAACTATGATGATTTGAAATAGACGATTGAGCACACTCAAAAGTCTCTTAAGCAATCATATTCCGCTAATAAAAAACATTGTGTTGGCCTTTCAGGTTAAAACATGGAACCGGTCACTATACGGGGGGCGAGACATGACCGCGACTTAAGATTCAAATATCGTTGAAAAGACTAAAGGAACGGGGGAATGACTATCTGTAATAAAGCATAGGCTAATACGAGCCGACCAGAAGAAGCAAGGCTTTAGATTACCATATCCCAGACACAATCTTCCTAGAGATGGAGAACCCCTGCCTTATCTAGCCTCTCCTTCTTGCTTGCTTACCTAGCTGTAACAACTATTGTCCTTTCTCGCCTTAATGTCTGCCTAGCTGAAGTTAGATTGAGGACGAGGTTCTTAAAGGAATTATATTCCTACCTACTAATATAGTTTTCTATTTTAATCCATTTTATTGAAAAAAGTTTGGTTAAGTATGTAGTTATTGACTACGTGTACAACGCGTTGATTTTTTTAACAGCGGATGAAAATGAAGTTGGTCAGGTGGGTCAAAATTTCCATCGTGTATCGAAATGACTATAACGTTTTAAGTAATTTTGTTTAGCTGGGTTGTGATATTTTTCGCTAATTTTTTTCCCAATTTTTAAAACGGAGTGCTAGGTTTTTTCTTCAATTTGTGTTTTATTGAATCAGCTATGTGTTATGGCCTCTTTACAGGTGTGTACCATCTTTTCTTAACATAGATTAATGCGTACTTGTGAAATACTTGAATATGTGTGGATGCATACAATTTTTTTTCACTCTTGGATGATAATGCATATTTTTTTAGACATCATATGTGCTGCTATACTGCCTCTATCATCAAATTTTGCCGAGACAACAAAGAGGGCATCTCAGTTGTGTGATATTGGTGATGTTGCATTTGAGAAATATGACCGCCTTTAAGTATGAGTAAGTTTCTTTTCATTTAGATGAACTAATTTGATTTATACATCAAATTCTATTTCAGGCCATGAACCTAAATTAGACATGTTATTTGCCCTTTAAACAACTTATTCAAATGATCAAAACTAAAAGCATAAAAATTGGTATTTGTAATTCATAAAACCTCCAATATCATATTATTTAGGGTTCAGGGTATAGGGTTTAGAGTTTATTCAGGGTTTAGATTTAGGGTGTAGGGTTTAGAGTTTAGGTTTAGGGTGTAGGGTTTAGGGTTTAAATTTAGGGTTTAGAGTTTTTAGGGTTTAGGTTAGGGTTCAGGGTTTAGATTTAGGGTGTAGGGTTTAGAGTTTAGAGTTTAGGTTTAGGGTTTAGATTTAGTGTTTAAGGTTTAGATTTTAGGGTTTAGAGTTTAGGCTTTGGGTTTATATTTAGGGTTTAGGTTAGGGTTTATGGTTTAGATTCTAGGGTTTTGCGTTTAGATTTAGGGTTTAGGTTTAGTGTTTAGATTCTAGGGTTTAGGGTTTATATTTTAGGGCTTAGGGTTTAGAGTTTTTAGGTTAGGGTGTGGGGTTTAGAGTTTAGGTTAGGGTTTAGAGTTTATATCAACAACTATGTGAGGAAACTTTTTTAAGAAAAGAAAATAAGTATTTATTGAGAATGCTTATTAATTTGTGTTTATAGGGTTATTTGGGTAAGTTTATTTGTAATACATATATTTACCATCTACAAGCAATTTTATAGGAGTATTGGTTGTGTTTACCCTTACTACAACTTTAATGTCAAGTAACTTGTGTTATTAACCTATTAGCAATTGTTAACAAAATACCGGTGAAACGCACGACCCGTTAATATTATTGTGTAAATTTCGTAGTAGTACAGTATGTTGATAAAAGTATTGGTTGTTGGTAAAAGTATTAATTGCCACTTACTATATGCAGGTACCTGATATGCAAGCCGCCACATGACACCCAAAAAAGATATGTTTGAAGTGTATCATATTCTTTTTCATGTCTATCGCATATCATATACTCCGAAATCAAAGAAAAGATACGGGTACATGAAACCTTATGTTTTACTTTATGACAACAATTTTTTTTAACCAATCCCGCAAATTCGCAGGTCTTTTCCTGGCGAAATGGATGTTAGCCTTTTTTACAGTGTTAGACTTTCAATTTTATTTTATATGTATTGTTTTTAAGTTTAAAAAACCTACATTGATTATAAGTTGGGTAACACTAATATTGCAACTGAATCAATTTATTATAAACCTAACAAATACTATACAAGATATAGTGATTCATACAAGTCAATGGTGATTCATCCCTCAAAAATCTTCGCAAATTCGTGGGTCTATATAATGGGTCACCTCATGTGACGCTCATGCTAATGAAATAGTTATATATGCATCTATTTAGTATTTCCATACGTGATAAAAATATCATTTAATTTCAGCTTCGTATGTACCTTTACTCATAAGTATTTTCTTATTACAACTCTTTGTTGGTTAGATATGTGCAATGTATTATGAGGTCTATTTATGTTATTAAATATATCATAACCCTTTGTGGTTTATCTAATATTGTTTGCTTTTTAATCAACGAAGATCTGAGATAACCATCCACAACTCTTAATTCAATCGCCTAAAACTACATCACGATATCAGAGATGATTTATTTAATTTGAATCAAAATTTGTTTCTTTTAATTATTCGTTAGTACATTTTGTAACTTTAAAGATTTGAATCCCCTATAAAACATATGACTTAATGTTCATCATAGACTTAATAATAGTTCGTTGGTACATTTTGAAACTTTAAAAATTGCAAGTCACTAAAAAACATTTGGTTTAATGTTCATCTAGACATAATAATAATTTTTTAATTTATATATTTAATTTTATAGCTTAAATGATTAGACCCGTCAAAAATCTCACAAAATCGCGGGGTCTTTAACTAGTTAGTTAAATAAAATATGGTATTAATTATTGATATTTTAAATGTTAATTTTAAAAACCAATCACCATTTCACATAACTTATATGTACAAGGTAAGTATTAAATCCACAACAAAAATGAAACGACTTATAAAAATTAATTTGTTACAACTTAAAAATGATTGTGAAAAATGAAATTGAGACAAAGGAAGTATAAACATATATGTATAAGTTATACACAAAAGATTATGCTCAAACAAATAAATTCAGATCTATCAAATTTTTATAAACGCCACATATAAAATAGGTAAATATGTTAAATTTATAACTATAATACATTATCAAAAGAACAATTTTAACTTTTCATGTAATAAATATCATATTATATATACTTACATTTTGATCGTATATTATTTTTTAGTTACTTTCAGTACGAGTAAAATAATCTAATGAAGACAGAGATGTTGGTGACAATCATTGATACTCATATCATTATAGTAAATTACTTAAATAACGTTTTACATATATACTGATGTTCTTATATACTTATTGTAAATTAGGTCGGTACCTCTTTTATTCCACTCCTTTTAACCTATACTTAATACTTATACTTAGATAAAATAAAAAAAAATTCTTTACCTAAAAGATAAAATTTATGAATAGTTTTTATTTTTTACTAAGTAACACAAAAGTTTTCATTTTTACAAAGTACACAAGGTTTTCACTTTTACAAGTTAACCACAAAATTTTACACACTATTATAAGTTAATCACAATACTTTTCACTTATTACAATTCAACTATATAACTTTTCACCCTAAATTAACTAATTATTATTATTATTATTATTATTATTATTATTATTATTATTATTATTATTATTATTATTATTATTATTATTATTATTATTATTATTATTTTCAGTTATTACAAATAAACGACATAACTTTTTACTTTTTAATAACTACATATTATTATTATTATTATTATTATTATTATTATTATTATTATTATTTAATTTATTATTATTATTATTACTATTATTATTATTATTATTATTATTATTATTATTATTATTATTCATTAGATATTAGATATTATATAAATATTTTTTTATATTATTAAATTGTTTGTACTAATCGTCAATACGTCTCACTTTATTGATATGTCACTTAGGTCCTTTCTCTTTACAAAACAAACACTAAAGACAAAAATGGTGAATAGTTACTTTCTCGCTTATTACAAATTAACCACATAACTTTTTACTTATTATAAATCAACCATAATTATTATTTTTTTTTTTTTTTTTTTTTTTTTTTTTTTTTTTTGAAAGGCAATGTTAGTGGTTAGCACACGAAGTTAATTCACGAAAATCCCCCCCCCCCCGAGACTCGAACCCTGGTCTCCTCGAACACCATGTTAACATGGTGACCAATGAGGCAAAGCCCCATTGGCAACCATAATTATTATTGTTTAACATTTTTGCTTATTACAAATCTACCACACAACTTTTCACCCGTTAAAAATCAACTATAATAATTATTGATGTTGTTATTAATATAACTGTTATTATTTTATCCTTTTTTTTAAAAAAAAAACTTTGGGGTTTTTAGCTCACACTCAAAAGTCCTCCGACATAAGTCATAGTCGTTGCGTTGCGGTCCATTTCCCGGCTTCCTTTGATAACTTTTAAGGTTGTCATTAGAAAATTTTGGACTACTACGACTTATTACTTTAGTCATACTTGAACTGCTGTGTACTAAGGTGAGTTCATATGTAACATCCTCAGACAGGCTTAGATGTAAGATGACTATTTTGTCTTTAGGCATAATTGTGTGGTTAATTATGCTTTTATTTTAATTGAATAGTTTATATTATTTTATTATTTGGTTAAGACCAGTTTGTGACAAGGGTCACAGAACAAGTTCATTTATTTGATTTGGATTCCGTTAGGGCAGTCAAATTAAGTACGAAAGTTATCAGATAACTGGTAAATACCCGTGTGTGATGGGGTATGGGATTTTAACCTCAATTATGTGTATTGTGCAGCTCTTTTTGTAACACCCCGTTTTCCCCGTATATGATTTATAGGTGTATTGTGTATATACGACAGACGTATGAAGGGTTCGATACATGTTCGGGTGTTAAAGTCTTGTATGAGAGAAAATGAGTCAGGACACGTTGAGTGTCGCGGCGAGACAAAGGGAGCCGCGGCGCGGCGTTTTGAATAAATCCAGATCAGAAAGTGTGGTAAAGAAGGCACCAGACTCAGGCAAAGGTCGCGGCGCGGCATACTGCACGGACTGGCACCAGATTCTTGTAAATTTAAATGAAGTTCAAGGGCAATTTGGTCATTTCACGTTTGAGCCAGATTTGAGGCTTTAGCCTCATCCACCCATTTCATTTCTCATTTTATTATCCCTTTTCTTTTCATTTTTCCTCTCAAACTCAAACACCCATTTGATTTCAAAAGGATTTTTGGAAAGGAAGGATCGGGAGTCGATCTTCGGCGTAGTTGACTAGGTTGTTCTCCTCGTTCTTAGCTACACGGTGATACTAGTGGTAAGCTCTAACTCCGAATTTCATTTTCGTGTTCATCATTCAAATTTGAGGCTTTTGGCTTGTATGTTCATAGGTGGAACCCATTTAGTTGTTAATTGAAGATTAACACCAAGATTCGGGTTTATAAGTGTTAAAGGCGGGTTTTGGGTTGGTTAATGATTTAACCATGTTTAAGACTTGAGAATGGTGTATAATCACTAGTGTTAGTGATTATTGATGATTTGGAGAACTTTAGGGTTCTTGTGGTTGATTAACTTTGACTAGAGTCGAAATTAGGGTTTGTTGAGGATTATAACCCGAATGTCGATTCGTTGAGGTTTATAAACTTAAAATGGATTAAGTTGATGTATTAAACCGAGTTAAATCTGTTTTGGGTCAAAATTAGGGTTTTGGTGTCAAAATGGGTGGGACACGTGTTTAACACTTGTGTTCGAGTTTAATTGGCATATTAGGACCATTATCTCTTGTGTTAGTGATTATTGGTTAGTTTGGGCGCGGTTTGTACTTGGAAGTGCATTTGGGTCGAATTTGCACTAAGTGTCGAATTGGGTTGGTTTGTAAATCCAATCTAAGTGTGTTGTTGAAATTGTGATAATGGAATAGGTACTTTCCATTGACGAGTTGCGGATTTCTTGGAAGCATTCTTCAAGACTTCAAGGTGAGTGTTAATATCCTATATGCATATGTATGTGTAGGATGGGTGCGGGTCGGGTGAAGTGGTTCTCGGTTATAGAGCTCACTTCACATATAGGTGGATTTGATGGACTTTTGTATGAGTCCAATTGGCACGGTTGTGCGTTTGGTTGACCTCCTTTTGGTGAGGTGTACACTTGTGTGTACGTTATCACATGTATTGTGATGTGGTTTTGGATAACCCCGATGTGGTGGATTTTATAATCCCGTGACCGTGGGTTTTGATGTTGAGAAGTGAATCGCGTGTAGTTCGGATTCACGATGACTCGTGTAGTCCGGTCATCTTATTTGAGGTAGTATTGTGTGGTTTCGGATTACTAAGGCTCGTGTAGTTCGGCCAACCTCGATGTTGTGAAGATAGTAATCTCGTGTGGGTTCGGATTACTAAGGCTCGTGTAGCTCGGCCAATCTTCATTGTGGCGTTTGGTATTCGGTAGTGGGTTAAGGGGTTAACCTTATTCGTTTTATATTGTTATATATATTAATGTAATGTTGTGTTATAGCTAACCTTCCGGGTGTAGCTTATCGGCGTTGTTCACATCGTCGTTGGTGAACTTATACTTTGTTGATATCTTTAGCTTGTTGCATAGTGATCGTACGGTATGCTTAGTGTAGTTGCCTTACATGGATGCTTCGGTATGCGGTATTTGATTATTTGTGTGGCGTGTCCATTTTATACATATATATATATGTAGTATATTATCATTCACTAAGCGTTAGCTTACCCTCTCGTTGTTGCTATTTTTATAGGTTCGCATGCTTGGCGGCTCGGGTAAGCTTGGGGATTAGAGATCTTGGCTAGGTTGCTTAGAAGATTTTGCTTTTGTATTCGATTAGGATTTGGGTAGCGTAGTCCCAAATCACCATGCTCGGTTTTTATGACGATCGCTCCAAATCCATATGGACGAACACGTCATTCATTGATTTCATTGCGAGGTATTTGACCTCTATATGATACGTTTTGTAAACATTGCATTCTTTTGAAAAGGCACACCATAAATGAATATTTAAATCAAAGGTTTTCGACATCTGATGATTTCTACATATAGAAAATCACCATAAATAATAGTTTACAACAGTATTTCTGTTGACAATGCAGTCAAAATAAGATACATGGTGATGATTTGGTGAATGCAACGTCTCCTTGAAAAATATGTCATGTAAGACTCCATGCACATATCTTGTTTAACATCTAAGCAAACAGCGGAAGACTTCTAGGAAACCTGAGAATAAACATGCTAACAAGTGTCAACACAAAGGTTGGTGAGTTCATAGTTTTAGTGTTTCGCATAATCTGTATATAAAAGTGGATCACAAGATTTCAGTTGTTTCATCCAGAAACGTTTATCAAAATATTCTACGAAATTGAGCACCCTGGTAACTAAACTTAACGTATATATAATTTGTACCCTTTGTATAATCATCTTAATAATACACGCAAACCAACGTGTACGCTTCTCAAATAGCATACATCCGTTAAAAGGCTAGTGCTCTAGCTCGGACGGGGATATCAAGCCCTATGGATCCATATACTACTACTCGCGCCCACCAGTTCTTATAACTGGCAGTTACTAGTTACCAAAGCTAAGGGATTTTCGGTTCAAACTCAGTGTAGAATTTAGTATGTACTTGTATCCATTGTGTTTAAAATAAAGTGCATGTATTCTCAGCCCAAAAATATATATTGCAAAAGCAATTAAAAAGGGAGCAAATGAAACTCACCTTAGCAGCATATAAAGTTGTTCACCAAAATGTGATCGAAACACGGATTACCAAATAACCGTAGATCTCAACATAGAGAACATATGTTGGTCAATAAATGTCTATCAAGCTAGGTCAGGTCATAGTGTATCACAATCCTAATGCTCGATATTGACATACAAAAGTTATCCAATGTTGTTTCAAAAAGTCAATTTTGACAATAGTTTAACAAAACGAGACGTACCTTATATAAGGATTCATTTACTCGGTTGGTAATATTCAAAAATCCAATTTATCAATCTCGTAAACAAGTTGTTTAAATCTTAATTGTAGATTCAAAAGCAATTTCAATTAACTTCAATCATAATTCAGTTGATCATATCTTTTAATCCGTTCATCGAAACTATTCAAAAATCCAATTTATCAATCTCGTAAACAAGTTGTTTAAATCTTAATTGTAGATTCAAAAGCAATTTCAATTAACTTCAATCATAATTCAGTTGATCATATCTTTTAATCCGTTCATCGAAACTATTCGGTGTCTAAATGAAAAGTTACTGATTTTTCGCCAGCTTTCCAAAAACATGTATATCATATACCTTTTACCAGTAATATTTGTATTTAATTCGGGATTCATTATAAACTGTTTAACGATAAAATTTAGCATACAAACATGTATAAATATATATACTCGAGCACTAGACATGTATACACTATTAATATATAAAAGATAAAATATGAGTGCTTGCGTATCAGTATTGAGATTCAATATTGTAGGAAAGTATGTAGACGTAACGGAGATGATAAACACTAGATTTGATTCACAAATATACCCCGAACATTACCCATAACCTCCTTGGCAATAACCCATAATTTCCTTAGCTCTATCCCGCTTGAAAACTATTTTGAAAGTGACACGCTCATAACCTCGTCGTAGTATTTTATGTATAATACTAATTAATAATATTAATAATAATATTAATCTTAATAATAATAATAATAATAATAATAATAATAAATAATATAAATAATAATAATACAGAGATAGATAGTAGATATGTGTGCTGAAATGAAATGAAATCGCTCGAATTTATAGATGTGGCCTGGAAATGACTGCCATGCGATCGCATGGCTTTACAGCCCATTTCCCATGCGATCGCATGGGATGGGTTTACAGCTCACAATGTTTTGGCCTCTAGCTTGTCGACATATTTTAATATAATATTTATAATATATAATTTATTTAATTTAAATAATTAATTATATATTATATTAAATTCACATGCATAGTTGACTTGTAATTTTTGTTCCGACAAGTCGTACGTCGTCACTCGACTTATGTCCCGGTTCCGGTTTTTCGAATGTCCTATCGTATACTGAGAAAACTTGTACTTTACGTTTCGTGAATCGTACCTTTGTCAAAATATAGTCTTAAATCATCCATAAACTATACCACTCGAGGTATAACTTATATATTTGAGTGTTTTGGTCATTTACTTCTATAAATCATCGTATCACTATTTGTTAACATATAATACATACATTTTCATTTTGAAATAGTATTTTACTATAGCAATTCACTGTAGCAAAGTCAATTTCACTGTAGCAAATAGTGATTTTCGAAAACACTATAGCATTTTGGGTACTGCTGCAATTTGAAAATACTGTAGCAAATTAGTATTTTACTGGTTCATCTTAAACGCTTTAGTTAACTTATCTAAATAATAATCGAATCAATAAACGAATGTTACTATCGTTTACTAAATAACTTGAAATTATATATATGTATATATCTTTTTAATATACATAAATCAGTTTTTAAATACACATTGCAAGTTATTTATGAATAATTAATATTCCAATTTATATATATATATATATATATATATATATATATATATATATATATATATATATATATATATATATATATATATTTTCAAATAGATGTTCATGAATCGTTGGTCAATAGTCAAAGGTTAACTGAATATATAACATTAGTTCAAAAATTTTGAGAATCAATATTACAGACTTTGCTTATCGTGTTGGAAATGTTAATAATACAAAGATTAAGTTTAAATTTGATCAGAAATTTTCGGGTCATCACAGTACCTACCCGTTAAAGAAATTTCGCCCCAAAATTTGAGTGAGGTCGTCATGGCTAACAATAAAAATGTTTTAATGACGAATATGAGTTGATAATAGAGTTTTATCTATGTTTGAATATTATGGATAAAATAATCCAATTACTCGAAGCGTATGAGAGAAGTTATCGTAATCAAGTGAAATGGAGAATAGAGATGCGTCTTATCTCTTGATGTAGTAACGATTGATTTCCGGATTTTAAGGAATAGAAAATCTTCATAGTTTAAATAAGATTTGATTTTTTCGAAATTTGCGGAAATTGGGATTTTCTTTGATTAAATGCGTAATCTGCCTCTATTGCTGCGTCCGATATTTTGCTATAAATTTACCTCTTCTGTTTCATTATTTTCACTACTCCTACATCTTCTTCCTCATTTCATACTTTCAAAAGATTGTGAAATGCTTCATCCAGTTCTGATTCTTGATATACTCCTAACTTTCATATCTGTCATTCTTCTTTTTCATCTACCACCAGAGGAAATTACTTTCTTCTACCATTACCTTGGGGTTATAGTATTTTTCATTCTCCCGTGTCTTTATATTGCTATACGCATTGATATACACGGTTTGAAATTTCGGGTTTGTTATCGGGCTTTATATCTCCCCTTATATTTCAATGTCCCTACTTCTGTCTTCTATAATCATTGTCATTCACAGTTAATACTCCCTTCTATTTGCTGCGATTTATACTCCAATTTCTATTTTGGAGCTTTGTCCCTTCGTTTCTTCTTCTTGCAATTAGGCATCTCTTGTAATGGTCCAGAATTCATAGGTATGGAGTTTTGGATGAACATAGTTAATGTTCTGAGAAGGTAATCGTAATAGCACGATCTGACTTGTCAAATTACCAGAATATCCGAAAAAGACCGAATCATCAAGAAATATATTTTCTTGATATATTTAGAGATTATATAGAATGAAAGAGTTATGTAACATGGTTTATGATGAGGGTGTGATCTGTGAACCTTTGTCACGTTCCATTAGAAACTCAACATGACTTACTGTAATATAATCACGTTGATCAAGTGTCATTATATTATACTAACTCATGTTTCAGTTCCCAATATTACTTTAAAACCTCCATTTTTCAAATTTTTCAGATTTTAGAAACTAAAATAGTTTCTTTGATGATGTAACTCAGATGGCGCGAAGAGGTAATGATTTCAGATAAGAATAGTTTCGAAAAATATCTTCAGAAATATGGAGGATATTTATAATGGGAGATACGATGATATCTTAGAATATTTAAGATAAGATGATGATGAAAAATATTATCCGCAAAGGTTTTAGAGTAAGGAGCAAGGTATTCGCTAATGATTTTAGCAGACTCTGAATCATTTGGATTCTTTGAAGGCAAATTTCGTCCTTGTGATTTATCCACAGCCTCTTTCATACTTTGCTCAATCCATTTTCCAGTTCCAAACTTTCTCTTTTTCTGAGCTTTGCCAACACACTATTCTTTATCATCAAACTTTTTACTGTTAAGGTCGTTTACAGTTTTTGCTGCTTCATCAGCATTCAAAGTTATCATAACCGAATCGTTGGTTATCAATCCGAGGTGTTTTCAAAAGTTTGAAGGGTTTGCATGAAGATTGTAATTGTCAAGATACATATGATGTTCTAGAATTTTGAACGATACAAATTTTTTTTTCTAGGTTTATGAATAGAAGTGATGTTCTAGCACAATTTTGAAGTCAAAGTATAGCATTTGAAAGATGTAAGAATCTAAGAGTGGTGTTTTCTGTTAAATCTTGGCTTGGATTCTGATTTTTCAAAATCAGAATATGTAATTGAATTTGTATAGAAACGATTGTATATCGCTGTGAGCATAGTTAATAATTTTTGAATCAACGTTGAAGAATGTACAGTATAACATATTAATTGTGAACTTATATACTTCCCGGGAATTACCTACCCGTTAAAGATTTCACAAGTAATATTTTGTACAAAAGAATTTTTATTACCGTCTTTACTGTAGCAATTCACTGTAGCAAAGTCAATTTCACTGTAGTAAATAGTGATTTTCGAAAACACTATAGCATTTTGGGTACTGTAGCAATTTGAAAATACTGTAGCAAATTAGTGTTTTACTGGTTCATCTTAAACGCTTTAGTTAACTTATCTAAATAACAATCGAATCAATAAACGAATGTTACTATCGTTTACTAAATAACTTGAAATTATATATATGTATATATCTTTTTAATATACATAAATCAGTTTTTAAATACACATTGCAAGTTATTTATGAATAATTAATATTCCAATTTATATATATATATATATATATATATATATATATATATATATATCTATTTTCAAATAGATGTTCATGAATCGTTGGTCAATAGTCAAAGGTTAACTGAATATATAACATTAGTTCAAAAATTTTGAGAATCAATATTACAGACTTTGCTTATCGTGTTGGAAATGTTAATAATACAAAGATTAAGTTTAAATTTGATCAGAAATTTTCGGGTCATCACAGTATTGGATGGAAACTAAACTAGTCGGGTCGCGTATATCCGTTTGGATAATTAATCAATGTTTTAAATGTTTTAAGGTTTATTAAACCTTCTATTGTATTAAAGATGTTTATGGAAACACAATTGGGACCTAAAGTGTTATTTAAAGCGTATTAAAAGGAAAAAATTTTATGGGCCGGTTTTGATACGGGTTGGGTCGTTACAAGTGGTATCAGAGCATGGTCTAAGGGATTTAGGTGACTTGAGATAGGTGCCTAGACTTAGACTTGTGTGTGCGCTTAATTTGTTGCGGGACTTGTAGGATTACGGGTCGGAATGGGTTATAGTTAGTGCCTTGATTGTAAGTAGACTAACGTTTATATTTGTAATGCGGATATTATTAATATATTATTGTGTTGTGATAATAATTCTCGCGTGTGTTATTTATCGCGTAGAATTTTGTTTGTGATTGTTTATATTATCGAGCGAGGCGGTCGTTGTACTAACGAGTCGATACGGCGTGTGTGCGTAATAAGGACTTGCAAACCTTATTACGGGTGCAAATCGTGTCTAACAAGTGATGTACGACGAGTGTTGAGCAAGATGGGGCGGTGTTGTGCGTGCGGTTTTATACGTTCGTGGACTAATCATTTTGCATTCTTTAGAATGGTGACGCGAAACGAGATCGAGGCGAATGACGAGGATTTTAACTCTAGAGTTGCGGCTGCCGTTGCGGAGCAAATGGGTGCGTTTCGAGAAGAAATGGATAGGAAGTATTCCGAACTTCAGTGTAGTGGTGAAATGGAGCGTTGTCTTAAGAGCTTCATGAGGACTAAACCCCCGATGTACGACGGAAAACCGGATGCTTTGGTAAGCGCAACTTGGATCTCGGATGTCGAAGGGTGTTTTCGTACTATTGAATGCCCTCGTGAGAAGAGGACAAGACTCGCTACTAGTTTGTTGCGGGGTAGGGCAAAGGATTGGTTAGATGGTAAGATTGATCTTGTCGGTGGTGAACCGTTTATGGCGTTATCATGGGACGAGTTTAAGAAGGAATTCTTCGAGTAGTTCCGGACTTCAACCAATTTGTCAGAAATGCGTAATGAGTTGCGAAATTTGCAACAGGGTTCTATGGATTTGAATACTCTCAAGACGACCTTTATGGCGAAGGCTCGTTTTTGTCCGGAGTATTTGGGGAATGATAATTTGTTGATGCAAGATTTCTATCGAACTTTGAATGATGACTTGAAGAATAAGATTAGCCGGGGTTACGCGAAATCGTTTTCGGAATTATTTGCCGTAGCTAGAGGTTTCGAGTCGTATACGCGATCAAAGATTGGTGAACCTTCAAGTGAGAGAAGGGTTGTTTCGTATGGTGCTCCGAGTAAGAGGACTAAGGGTCCGAGTGTGAGCACGGGTGGTACGCGGACGGGTATACCGGATTCTAGTGCATCTAGATGTTACAATTGTGGCATGAGGGGTCACAAGTCTTGGGAATATTCGGTACCAAAGAGTGATGGTATGGTGTGTTTCAATTGCCAAGAAGAAGGACATCGTAAGTCGGAATGTCCCAAGTTAGCGGGGACGGGTGCGGCAAGGAGACGTTAAGGTACGTTTCGTTTTAATAAATATGTCCTTTGATTATTTATTAAGTGCCGTTTAAATTTGAGTTGATTAAATGCCTTGTGTTGTTCATATTGTTGTTATGGGTGACATTCCTAATGGAAGTACCCAACGGTGACGTTGATTGTCGGGCGAAGGGCGTAAGACTTGGTGCAACCAAGCATTCCTTAGTATTTGGAAATGTTCCTACCAAGGCTTGGAAATGGGTTTTGGTGTTCGATTGTTAAGCACGTGTTTGCTTATGTGTTGGAGTTGATGAACCATGAGGTTCGACGGGTGGGATGAAACCCTTGAGATCGAGTGTTTTGAACCTCGATGTATGTTGGTAATGGAGTTTATATGACGCGACATTAGGTGCCTCTTTTATACCTACTAGCGTGGTGTTCAACTCCGATTGTGTTGCGGTTACATTGTACTTACGGTACCGAAGTGAAACCCTTAGGTATATGAGTGATCGGGTGAAAGTTGACAAACGATAGCAATTGGATGATTGCGAGGGTATATTTTGTGTAATCGTGGTACACTTTTTGTTTGAAGTGTTTAAGGATTGATTGAAATCCTTCGTGTGCTCAAGGCTGGAGCAAGTTATGGTAATGGGTCGTGTGAACCCAATTGTTGGTAAAGTCTACCTTTGGTAGCATTGTACGGTTGTACGAGTTGTGATATTGGAACGTAGTTTCAAGTGGGGGAGTTACACTTCCGCCCGAGGAAGTTTTAGTGTGAGACTTCGGATGATGCTTTTGGTAGATCCGGAAAATGTTGTCGAGACCTGGTTTTGGTCGATTTGTGGTAGAGTACAATTTCGGATAAATTGTACTTATGGTTTGGATTTGAATTATCACCGAGGTGGTAATGTGGTAAATCTCATTGAGAAATAATGGACGTGTTTGGTGAGCAAGGTGAAATCCTTCGGTTAAGGGAGGTGTGTCGGATTCTCTTCTAGAGAATTATTGTTTTGTGCCTATGTTTGATATAGGTGGTTCTTGCTCGAGTGTGTGAATGGTTAGTGGTATCCGTTAGGATTCACTATGGCGTAGCAGAGCGCGATGTTACGCTACTCGTCGTTTGAGGCCAAAAAGGGCGTTGATTGATGAAGCATGACTTTAGGAGTCCGCTGACTTCATTATGGTATTGGTAATTGATGAAGCATGACCATTAGGGTCCGCTGACTTCATCATGAGAGTATGCGATTGGTGGAGCATGACCTTCGGGGTCCGCTGACTTCATCATGAGCGAGGTGTTATATCGGTGAAGCATGACCATCGACGGGGTCCGCTGACTTCATCTGGTGTTGAGATTGGTGAAGCATGATCTTCGGGTCCGCTGACTTCATCATGGTAGTAGATCGCGTGTGGTTTCGGATTCACGATGACGCGTGTGGTTTCGGTCATCTTATTGTGGAAGTGAGTCGCGTGTAGTTCGGATTCACAAATGACTCGTGTGGTTTCGGTCATTGTATTGAGGAGTGAGTCTCGTGTAGTTCGGATTCACAAATGACTCGTGTAGTTCGGTCATTCCTCTGGGATAGTGACTCTCGTGTAGTTCGGATTCACTATGGCGCGTGTAGTTCGGCCAGTCCCGTTTGTTGTTGTGGTGAAGGTAGTGAGTCGCGTGTAGGTCGGATTCACTAAGGCGCGTGTGTTTTCGGCCAGCCTTCGTGTTGTGTGATCTGTCGGTTGTTTTATACACCGATGGTGGGGTCGTAAGGACCGTGATGTTGATCTGTTGGTTGTTTTATACACCAATGGTAGGGTCGTAAGGACCGTGTTGTGTGATCGATCGGGTGTTTTTATACGCCGATGGTGGGGTCGCGAGGACCATGTGGTATGATTAGTGATGCTATAGCCGTGTTTCGCTCACGTGTTGGGATTGGTCGTATTGCGATTATGATGTTACGGTAGTTGCGTATTGGTCGTATTGCGCACTACAAGGGATGTTTAGCGGTAAGTGTTATTCGTAGGGATTCGTTTGGATCGATCTTCATCGTTTTGGGTTGCTGACCTTAGGTTGTGACTTGGTTACTTTAGCATTGTACTTGGTAATGGTACGCTAGAGGTTTGATATCTCGGTCAGAGATTGGAGGAGTTTTCCCGGTGCGAGGGATTGAGCATGGTTTTAGTGTTCGAATTGTGATTTGATAAATCGTATGTGACGATTTAGTTGTTAAGGGTAACTCTTTGAGAAGAAGTGTCTAAGGGATCGTTGTAGACTTCGGTTATTGCGTTTATTGTACGTCTCGGGATGCGAGCAAGTGTGTGACTTGTCATTGGATTAACCTTCGGGTTAGTGAAATTGTGGTAGAAATCGGTTTGAAATACGTGTTCGAGGACCATTGAGGGTGGGTCCGTTTGGGTTCGTGAGTAGGATCACGAGGACGTGATCAAAATTAAGTGGGGGAGAGTTGTAACACCCCGTTTTCCTCGTATATGATTTATAGGTGTATTGTGTATGTACGACAGACGTATGAAGGGTTCGATACATGTTCGGGTGTTAAAGTCTTGTATGCAAGAAAATGAGTCAGGACACGTTGAGTGTCGCGGCGTGACAAAGGGAGCCACGGTGCGGCGTTTCGAATAAATCCAGATCAGAAAATGTGGTAAAGAAGGCACCAGACTCAGGCAAAGGTCGCGGCGCGACCATTAATGTCGCGGCGCGGCATACTGCACGGACTGGCACCAGATTCTTGTAAATTTAAATGAAGTTCAAGGGCAATTTGGTCATTTCACGTTTGAGCCAGATTTGAGGCTTTAACCTCATCCACCCATTTCATTTCTCATTTTATTTTCCCTTTTCTTTTCATTTTTCCTCTCAAACTCAAACACCCATTTGATTTCAAAAGGATTTTTGGAAAGAAAGGATCGGGAGTCGATCTTCGGCGTAGTTGACTAGGTTGTTCTCCTCGTTCTTAGGTACACGGTGATACTAGTGGTAAGCTCTAACTCCGAATTTCATTTTCGTGTTCATCATTCAAATTTGAGGCTTTTGGCTTGTATGTTCATAGGTGGAACCCATTTAGTTGTTAATTGAAGATTAACACCAAGATTCGGGTTTATAAGTGTTAAAGGCAGGTTTTGGGTTGGTTAATAATTTAACCATGTTTAAGACTTGAGAATGGTGTATAATCACTAGTGTTAGTGATTATTGATGATTTGGAGACCTTTAGGGTTCTTGTGGTTGACTAACTTTGACTAGAGTCGAAATTAGGGTTTGTTGAGGATTATAACCCGAATGTCGATTCGTTGAGGTTTATAAACTTAAAATGGATTAAGTTGATGTATTAAACTGAGTTAAATGTGTTTTGGTGTTAAAACTTGTAAATGGTGAGATTTTGACTTAATGGGTCAAAATTAGAGTTTTGATGTCAAAATGGGTGGGACACGTGTTTAACACTTGTGTTCGAGTTTAATTGGCATATTAGGACCATTATCACTTGTGTTAGTGATTATTGGTTAGTTTGGGTGCGGTTTGTACTTGGAAGTGCATTCAGGGTTTAGATTTAGGGTGTAGGGTTTAGAGTTTAGGTTTAGGGTGTAGATTTAGGGTGTAGGGTTTAGGGTTTAAATTTAGGGTTTAGAGTTTTTAGGGTTTAGGTTAGGGTTCAGGGTTTAGATTTAGGGTGTAGGGTTTAGAGTTTAGAGTTTAGGTTTAGGGTTTAGATTTAGTGTTTAAGGTTTAGATTTTAGGGTTTAGAGTTTAGGCTTTGGGTTTATATTTAGGGTTTAGGTTAGGGTTTATGGTTTAGATTCTAGGGTTTTGCGTTTAGATTTAGGGTTTAGGTTTAGTGTTTAGATTCTAGGGTTTAGGGTTTATATTTTAGGGCTTAGGGTTTAGAGTTTTTAGGTTAGGGTGTGGGGTTTAGAGTTTAGGTTAGGGTTTAGATTTAGGGTTTAGAATTTATATCAACAACTATGTGAGGAAACTTTTTTAAGAAAAGAAAATAAGTATTTATTGAGAATGCTTATTAATTTGTGTTTATAGGGTTATTTGGGTAAGTTTATTTGTAATACATATATTTACCATCTACAAGCAATTTTATAGGAGTATTGGTTGTGTTTACCCTTACTACAACTTTAATGTCAAGTAACTTGTGTTGTTAACCTATTAGCAATTGTTAACAAAATACCGGTGAAACGCACGACCCGTTAATATTATTGTGTAAATTTCGTAGTAGTACAGTATGTTGATAAAAGTATTGGTTGTTGGTAAAAGTATTAATTGCCACTTACTATATGCAGGTACCTGATATGCAAGCCGCCACATGACACCCAAAAAAGATATGTTTGAAGTGTATCATATTCTTTTTCATGTCTATCGCATATCATATACTCCGAAATCAAAGAAAAGATACGGGTACATGAAACCTTATGTTTTACTTTATGACAACAATTTTTTTTAACCAATCCCGCAAATTCGCAGGTCTTTTCCTGGCGAAATGGATGTTAGCCTTTTTACAGTGTTAGACTTTCAATTTTATTTTATATGTATTGTTTTTAAGTTTAAAAAACCTACACTGATTATAAGTTGGGTAACACTAATATTGCGACTGAATCAATTTATTATAAACCTAACAAATACTATACAAGATATAGTGATTCATACAAGTCAATGGTGATTCATCCCTAAAAAATCTTCGCAAATTCGTGGGTCTATATAATGGGTCACCTCATGTGACGCTCATGCTAATGAAATAGTTATATATGCATCTATTTAGTATTTCCATACATGATAAAAATATCATTTAATTTCAGCTTCGTATGTACCTTTACTCATAAGTATTTTCTTATTACAACTCTTTGTTGGTTAGATATGTGCAATGTATTATGAGGTCTATTTATGTTATTAAATATATCATAACCCTTTGTGGTTTATCTAATATTATTTGCTTTTTAATCAACGAAGATCTGAGATAACCATCCACAACTCTTAATTCAATCGCCTAAAACTACATCACGATATCAGAGATGATTTATTTAATTTGAATCAAAATTTGTTTCTTTTAATTATTCGTTAGTACATTTTGTAACTTTAAAGATTTGAATCCCCTATAAAACATATGACTTAATGTTCATCATAGACTTAATAATAGTTCGTTGGTACATTTTGAAACTTTAAAAATTGCAAGTCACTAAAAAACATTTGGTTTAATGTTCATCTAGACATAATAATAATTTTTTAATTTATATATTTAATTTTATAGCTTAAATGATTAGACCCGTCAAAAATCTCGCAAAATCGCGGGGTCTTTAACTAGTTAGTTAAATAAAATATGGTATTAATTATTGATATTTTAAATGTTAATTTTAAAAACCAATCTCCATTTCACATAACTTATATGTACAAGGTAAGTATTAAATCCACAACAAAAATGAAACGACTTATAAAAATTAATTTGTTACAACTTAAAAATGATTGTGAAAAATGAAATTGAGACAAAGGAAGTATAAACATATATGTATAAGTTATACACAAAAGATTATGCTCAAACAAATAAATTCAGATCTATCAAATTTTTATAAACGCCACATATAAAATAGGTAAATATGTTAAATTTATAACTATAATACATTATCAAAAGAACAATTTTAACTTTTCATGTAATAAATATCATATTATATATACTTACATTTTGATCGTATATTATTTTTTAGTTACTTTCAGTACGAGTAAAATAATCTAATGAAGACAGAGATGTTGGTGACAATCATTGATATTCATATCATTATAGTAAATTACTTAAATAACGTTTTACATATATACTGATGTTCTTATATACTTATTGTAAATTAGGTCGGTACCTCTTTTATTCCACTCCTTTTAACCTATATTTAATACTTATACTTAGATAAAATAAAATAAAAATTCTTTACCTAAAAGACAAAATTTATGAATAGTTTTTATTTTTTACTAAGTAACACAAAAGTTTTCATTTTTACAAAGTACACAAGGTTTTCACTTTTACAAGTTAACCACAAAATTTTACACACTATTATAAGTTAATCACAATACTTTTCACTTATTACAATTCAACTATATAACTTTTCACCCTAAATTAACTAATTATTATTATTATTATTATTATTATTATTATTATTATTATTATTATTATTATTATTATTATTATTATTTTCAGTTATTACAAATAAACGACATAACTTTTTACTTTTTAATAACTACATATTATTATTATTATTATTATTATTATTATTATTATTATTACTATTATTATTATTATTATTATTCATTAGATATTAGATATTATATAAATATTTTTTTATATTATTAAATTGTTTGTACTAATCGTCAATACGTCTCACTTTATTGATATGTCACTTAGGTCCTTTCTCTTTACAAAACAAACACTAAAGACAAAAATGGTGAATAGTTACTTTCTCGCTTATTACAAATTAACCACATAACTTTTTACTTATTATAAATCAACCATAATTATTATTGTTTAACATTTTTGCTTATTACAAATCTACCACACAACTTTTCACCCGTTAAAAATCAACTATAATAATTATTGATGTTGTTATTAATATAACTGTTATTATTTTATCCTTTTTTTAAAAAAAAACTTTGGGGTTTTTAGCTCACACTCAAAAGTCCTCCGACATAAGTCATAGTCGTTGCGTTGCGGTCCATTTCCCGGCTTCCTTTGATAACTTTTAAGGTTGTCATTAGAAAATTTTGGACTACTACGACTTATTACTTTGGTCATACTTGAACTGCTGTGTACTAAGGCGAGTTCATATGTAACATCCTCAGACAGGCTTAGATGTAAGATGACTATTTTGTCTTTAGGCATAATTGTGTGGTTAATTATGCTTTTATTTTAATTGAATAGTTTATATTATTTTATTATTTGGTTAAGACCAGTTTGTGACAAGGGTCACAGAACAAGTTCATTTATTTGATTTGGATTCCGTTAGGGCAGTCAAATTAAGTACGAAAGTTATCAGATAACTGGTAAATACCCGTGTGTGATGGGGTATGGGATTTTAACCTCAATTATGTGTATTGTGCAGCTCTTTTTGTAACACCCCGTTTTCCCCGTATATGATTTATAGGTGTATTGTGTATATACGACAGACATATGAAGGGTTCGATACATGTTCGGGTGTTAAAGTCTTGTATGCGAGAAAATGAGTCAGGACACGTTGAGTGTCGCGGCGAGACAAAGGGAGCCGCGGCGCGGCGTTTCGAATAAATCCAGATCAGAAAGTGTGGTAAAGAAGGCACCAGACTCAGGCAAAGGTCGCGGCGCGGCATACTGCACGGACTGGCACCAGATTCTTGTAAATTTAAATGAAGTTCAAGGGTAATTTGGTCATTTCACGTTTGAGCCAGATTTGAGGCTTTAACCTCATCCACCCATTTCATTTCTCATTTTATTTTCCCTTTTCTTTTCATTTTTCCTCTCAAACTCAAACACCCATTTGATTTCAAAAGGATTTTTGGAAAGGAAGGATCGGGAGTCGATCTTCGGCGTAGTTGACTAGGTTGTTCTCCTCGTTCTTAGCTACACGGTGATACTAGTGGTAAGCTCTAACTCCGAATTTCATTTTCGTGTTCATCATTCAAATTTGAGGCTTTTGGCTTGTATGTTCATAGGTGGAACCCATTTAGTTGTTAATTGAAGATTAACACCAAGATTCGGGTTTATAAGTGTTAAAGGCGGGTTTTGGGTTGGTTAATGATTTAACCATGTTTAAGACTTGAGAATGGTGTATAATCACTAGTGTTAGTGATTATTGATGATTTGGAGACCTTTAGGGTTCTTGTGGTTGACTAACTTTGACTAGAGTCGAAATTAGGGTTTGTTGAGGATTATAACCCGAATGTCGATTCGTTGAGGTTTATAAACTTAAAATGAATTAAGTTGATGTATTAAACCGAGTTAAATGTGTTTTGGTGTTAAAACTTGTAAATGGTGAGATTTTGACTTAATGGGTCAAAATTAGGGTTTTGGTATCAAAATGGGTGGGACACGTGTTTAACACTTGTGTTCGAGTTTAATTGGCATATTGGGACCATTATCACTTGTGTTAGTGATTATTGGTTAGTTTGGGCGCGGTTTGTACTTGGAAGTGCATTTGGGTCGAATTTGCACTAAGTGTCGAATTGGGTTGGTTTGTAAATCCAATCTAAGTGTGTTGTTGAAATTGTGATAATGGAATAGGTACTTTCCATTGACGAGTTGCGGATTTCTTGGAAGCATTCTTCAAGACTTCAAGGTGAGTGTTAATATCCTATATGCATATGTATGTGTAGGATGGGTGCGGGTCGGGTGAAGTGGTTCTCGGTTATAGAGCTCACTTCACATATAGGTGGATTTGATGGACTTTTGTATGAGTCCAATTGGCACGGTTGTGCGTTTGGTTGACCTCCTTTTGGCGAGGTGTACACTTGTGTGTACGTTATCACATGTATTGTGATGTGGTTTTGGATAACCCCGATGTGGTAGATTTTATAATCCCGTGACCGTGGGTTTTGATGTTGAGAAGTGAATCGCGTGTAGTTCGGATTCACGATGACTCGTGTAGTTCGGTCATCTTATTTGAGGTAGTAATCTCGTGTGGTTTCGGATTACTAAGGCTCGTGTAGTTCGGCCAACCTCGATGTTGTGAAGATAGTAATCTCGTGTGGGTTCGGATTACTAAGGCTCGTGTAGCTCGGCCAATCTTCATTGTGGCGTTTGGTATTCGGTAATGGGTTAAGGGGTTAATCTTATTCGTTTTATATTGTTATATATATTAATGTAATGTTGTGTTGTAGCTAACCCTCCGGGTGTAGCTTATCGGCGTTGTTCACATCGTCGTTGGTGAACTTATACTTTGTTGATATCTTTAGCTTGTTGCTTAGTGATCGTACGGTATGCTTAGTGTAGTTTCCTTACATGGATGCTTCGGTATGCGGTATTTGATTATTTGTGTGGCGTGTCCATTTTATACATATATATGTATGTAGTATATTATCATTCACTAAGCGTTAGCTTACCCTCTCGTTATTGCTATTTTTATAGGTTCGCATGCTTGGCGGCTCGGGTAAGCTTGGGGATTAGAGATCTTGGCTAGGTTGCTTAGAAGATTTTGCTTTTGTATTCGATTAGGATTTGGGTAGCGTAGTCCCAAATCACCATGCTCGGTTTTGGATGGAAACTAAACTAGTCGGGTCGCGTATGTCCGTTTGGATAATTAATCAATGTATTAAATGTTTTAAGGTTTATTAAACCTTCTATTGTATTAAAGATGTTTATGGAAACACAATTGGGACCTAAAGTGTTATTTAAAGCGTATTAAAAGGAAACATTTTTATGGGCCGGTTTTGATACGGGTTGGGTCGTTACACTTTTTCTCTCATTTCTCTATCTCTAGAAATTTCCCAAAAACACACCCGTACCTTCTTCTTCTTCATTCTCAAACCCTAGATTCTTAATTGGTGTTCTAGAGCTCAAATCTTTTGTATTATTTTGTTCGTTACGACTTACTGGATCTTTTAAGGTAAGAATCAAAGTGTGTCAAGCTTTAATCTTTGAGAAAATGAGATTTTTGTGTTAGGTTTTGTTAAAGTGGGTTTTAGTGTCAAATTGGTTGATTTTGATGTTGTTTGTATCAAAATCTTGTGGGTCAAAATCTTGATTTGGTCAGTTTTGAGGTAAGAAACGAGCTCTAGAGCAAGAAATGGCGAATTTTGGGTTAAACCTGTAGCTGTGTTCATCTTCGTCATCAGATGAACACACTCGGCCGAGTGTCTCCTGACACTCGACCGACTATGTAGACGATCGACCGGTTGAGTGACACACTCGACTGAGTGTGTCTGAGTTCTGACCAGTTGATTTAATTTAGTCAGTCGACCGTGTGAAATGACACTCGACCGAGTGTGTGGACACAGTCGACCGACTGTGTGACTCAGTCGACCGTGTGTCTTTATGGGCAGAATATCTTACCAAGTGTTAATGTCTAGCCGTTATGCTGCCCGCATGACTTATGATAATCAGGATGTAAATTCTGAAAATGCATAAGTGTTAGGTGGACTTTTAGTGGCACTTTTTGTAACTGATTTTCTGTACTGTACTGTTTTATGCTAACAGACAGAAACTAACTTAATTTGCCTTATGTTCAGATGATAAGGATAAGGAAGCCACTCAGTGATAGATTATCTGAGCTAGTTGCTGGTATTTGGTGAGTGGGTCTATCTCCGGATAGAGTATTAAGTAGCTAACACGCTACTTGTTCACACTCTTTACTTTTATGTTTATATGCTCAGTACGAATACCATGTGTAGTTAGATATTGTCATGCTAATTAGGACGATTGCATGACTGATTATCTGTGATCTTATGTGCACACTGTTAGTTGGACACCAACAAAGGCGACAAGGTTGGGAACCCACCGAGGCGGCAAGGTAGGGTTGGTGTGAGGTCGATCGTGGTAGCCTGGTCGGGTCTTGATGTTACTGATTGTTCAGTATAGCATAGAAGGATGCATGTGTTGCGTCTGGACGGTTATGCAGTGGATTCAGTAAAGCGGACTATCGGTAGACTGTAGCCTGATCAGCTTAGTCGTATGCTCGTACAAGTCGCCGGTCCTCATATTGTCAGTTGTTGTATGCTAGTTCAGGACGTTAGCATATCTGTGACCCTTGCATGTTCAGTTGCTTATGCTTGGTCTGTTAGATAATATCCATTCACTTAGCAGTTGTGCTAATTCCCCCACATTTCCACCCCTTGCAGATTTAGGTACTGCTAGTTAGAAGGGTAATACGGACGGGTTTGAAGATATGTTTGACTATGTGATTAACTCTGCTATTTTCTATTTTAATGATGTTTTCACGTAACACCGATGTTTTGAAATATTGTAATAACGTTAACTAAGTTGATTTGTTAACTATGATTTGTAAGCATTAACCAGGGTTATTTTAGTAATTAAATGTACTTCCGCTGTGATAAAAAAAAATCAGGGTGTTACATCATAGTCCTAACTTTTCTACTGTTTTAACTCTTTTTAAACATTGAGATGAGAATATTTGCTTCTTTATAACAGTTTTACAACGTAGACACGAGTACCTTAAACCGTTGTCACATGAGTTACAGACCGAAAATCTCTTAGCTCGAATATGTAAATTATGCGTAAATCATATGGACAGATCTATTGAGTTTAACAACCCCATCCTACCTGCAGAGGTGCATGTTACTTCGTAAACGCTACACAAGGTCGGGGTATACTATTAGGGGTATGAGAAGTCTCATAAGTTAAATGAGCAGTTAAGCTTCATAATCCGAGTGCTCATGATGTATACACTACTTTTGAAATTTGTTTATGATATATCATGATTTTAATGGAAAGGGTGAACTTGATAACATATTTATATAAAACTCTTTATTTTGTTAGTATTTTGCCTCGAGAGCATACGACATACTACTTGCCGTATATATGTTATCAAGTTCACCCTTTCCATTAAAATCATGATATAGACATTGATGTCTTGAAAAACTACAATGTGAACTCAAAAACTAAAATAATCTATAGAAAAAATTGTAGCATAATAATTTCGAATTTCGAATACTAAATTAAATTAGTATCTTATCTCTAAGAGAACAAATAAAAGCCAAACCCCAGTCAAATATTTAATTAAATCTTGAATAAAGTTTGCATCTTTTTTAAAATTCTAAGCTACCCTTTGTCTCTTATCAAATCTTTGTTTGGATGCCATTTTATTACACTCGAATAAAAATGATATACTATTGGCACAAAAGTACTATGTGAAGTGTAATTTATAATCTACACTATACGTAGTAGTATGTTTATGTTAATTATTTGATTTGCTTGGCACTTAATTCATATTTTATTTTAACTGTGTAAAATTTTCTTTTAAAGGAATGCTAAGGTGAGTTCATATGTGGAGTAGTAATGATGAAGAACTGCATAGTTGTTAGACTTTTATAAGTTAGCGGTTGACTTCTGTGAGTAATATAATGTAATTAAGGTGCAACGAAAATTGAGTAAAACATATTAGATGTAAATAAACCAGTGTAGTCAGATGATGAACTGAAAACAAAACTAATCATAAAGTGAGCAGATGAAACTGAAAAATAGATTGAACCAAGCTTGCGTTTGACTATTTTTCGTTTGTTCTTAGGATATCCAGATTTGAAGCAGGTAATACCAGACTTGGTACACTTGCTTGAAAAATGATCGGAAGCGGAGAGACCGTTGTTTAGGCAGAGAGGAAAACAAGTTGCTTTGAATGTTTATCGATTTACATTTTGTGTGTTTATCACTGTGACACTCGAAAGCTCCAATTTATAGAGAAACTATAATCGCCTTTCAAAACTGAAGGGATAAGATTGAGTCTTACCAAAAATCGTGTATACTATCAAAAACGAAATCATGATAAATCTTATCAGAAAAACGAAAAATCATCAAAAAGAATTTTTAAAACAAACGAGTTGCAATAAATCAATCACACGGGAAAATTTCTAGCTTGAAATTCATAATCTACACCACCGTTCACGCACGTAGGCAAACGAGTAAAACACATTACACAATATCTTACATGGCTTGTTAGCAATCACTAATAGGCGATGTGGGAATAATCATATTGTACACCAAACAAACAACTTTGAAATACAATATCTTATTCACCTTTAATCCCTTTTTAACACATCGTAGTTCGTATTAAAGCCCTTGTCAAAAATTACAAAACTCATTAAATAGTTGTTAACACATATCATTTGATCATACAATAATTGGTGTCAAAAGTCGATAAAAACACAAACTTTAACAAATTTTTTTTCCAACAGACAATGTGTTGATTTTTTGGAGTCGTGTAAAAAACTCAAGAAATGAGGTGACTCGGGCTTTGACTCAAAAGACCATTTTTAATGGTGATTGTAACACCGGCAAATTTTGTTTTTTTTTTTTTTTAAATACACAGCGGAAGACTTTATTAACAAACACAATATAAGTCACGTCATTACGTTTAAGTTTACACAACGGTGTTACGTTATCACAAAACATTATTTATACAAAAGTCCACATCAGAGTTGGGTTGTCAAACATGTCTTCTGCAATAGCACCCTTCCCGACTGGCAGTACCTAAACCTGCAAGGGGAGAATATGTGGGGGATTAGCGCACCGCTAAGTGAATGGAATCTATCTAACAGATATAGCTTAAGTCACACACAAGCTATATACTAACAACAACACATGCTAACTATCAACTAGCATACAATAAGACAATACGAGGATCGGCGGCTTGTACGAGCACACGACTCCTAGCTGATCGGACTTGAGTCTACCGATAGTCCCTGCTACTCAATTCACAGTATAGTTATCCAGATGCAGGGGATGCATCGTTCACACTATACTCTACAATCAGTAGCCTATGGACCCAACCTCCCCTAGGCACGGTTGACCTCATACGGACTCTAACCTCTCCTAGGCACGGTTTCGAGTCCCCAGTCTCCCTAAGCCCGACTGGTGCCATTCACACAGTGTACACATAAATCACATACCACATCAGGCATACTATATTATTCTAACATGGCAATTTCTACACTATGCATGGTAAAAGAGTCAACCACAGTAGCATGATATGCTACTTAAACTCTATCCGGAGATAGACCCACTCACCAATTACCAGCAACTGCTCAGTTATTATTTCTGAGCTTCCTCCTTGTCCTTATAACCTGAGAACAACACAAACAAAGTTAATATACATATCCAATAAATAATATAATCATTTCATATGATTAACTAGGTCATAACACCATATATTCATAATTTTATGAGTCTACATTATGACTCCATTCAATAATGGCATACCGGTGCGTGCAAAACACGATATACACACTAAAACTCCTTTTTAGACCTAAAAATAGTTTGATCTAGTTTCTTAAAAGTTCATCATTGAAAAGTACTCTTCAATACGATTCCAACGATATTTGATTCATCAAAAACGGAGTTACGGTTTGAAAGTTACGCCCGTTTCAATTTCATAAAAGGTACTGTAGCAAATAGTGATTTCCGAACACTGTAGCAACTCGGTACTGTAGCAACACGGGTACTGTAGCAACTCGGGTACTGTAGCAAATAGCGGTACTGTAGCAATCCCGAACACTGTAGCAAATAGTGACACTGTAGCAAATAGTGATACTGTAGCAAATAGTGATACTGTAGCAATAGTGATACTGCAGCAGTTCGGGTACTGTAGCAAAATACTGTAGCAAAATACTGTAGCAAACACTGTAGCAACTGGTTCGAACACTTACGCTGATTTCGAACATTTTTCGCCCAAAACTCGATTTTTGAGCGTTTTTGACCAAATTCTAAGCACAAGGAAGCTAGTAAACATATATGCAACCTATTTCTAACATCAATTAAGCATATCTAACATATTTCATGAAGATTCAAGCTCAAAAACCACACTTTTATTCAAGAACACAAAAAACCCAATTTCTATGAATTAAAGCACGAATTCAAGCTAACAAACATGGATAAATGATCACAAGGATGTTATGAATCAATCCTTAAAGCCTCACAATCCAATTTAAGACTTAGATTCAATTAGGGTTTGTGAAGGGATGAAGTTTAGGTACGTTCTTATTTTTGAGAATGTTCAAGAAATGAAGATAAGAAGCAGATATTTACACATTTATGTGGGTTATAACCCATACCCTACAACACACGGGTATTTACCAGTTATCTTATCTGATAACCTTTCGTATCTCTTTAGGCGGTCCTAACGGAGACCAAATTAAATAAACCAACCTGTTCTGGGACCCTTGTCACAAACTGGTCTTAACTCCATATTCAATTAATAATAAATATATTAATAAAATAAAAGCATAATTTAAACACAATTATAAACCTAAGGGCAATTAAGTAATCTTACTTCTAACCCCGGTTTCAGTCTGTTACAAATCCACCCCCCCTTAAAGAGATTCCGTCCTCGGAATCTGGTCTTGCTCAAACAGATGAGGGTAACGGGTCTTCATCAACTCTTCTGTCTCCCACGTCAAGTTAGACCCTAAGCTGTGTTTCCATTCTACTAAAACCATCGGGATCTTTTTCTTTCTTAACTCAGTAACCTTTCTGTCGACCACTCGAATAGGTTCCTCAACCAACTTGTTACTCAAATCAACTTTCAAATCTACCAGCGGTACGATTTGTGTCTCGTCATCGACTTTACACTTACGCAAATAACACACGTTGAATGTATTATGAATACCGGCTAACTCTGATGGAAGATCTAGCACCACAGTCTGATCATTCAATACTTCACTGATCGGAAATGGACCAATAAATCTCGGTGCTAACTTACCACGTTTACCGAATCTGATAACCCCTTTCCACGGCGAAACTTTCAGATACACTCGTTCACCCACATTAAAGGTTACTGAACGTCTACGCGGATCAGCATACATTTTCTGCCTATCTCTAGCGGCTTTCAACTTTTCTCTCGCAATTGCAACTTTTTCGGCTGTCATTTGAACAATTTCGGGACCTGCAAACTGTTTCTCCCCAGCTTCTAACCAACAAGTCGGAGTTCTGCAACGACGACCGCATAACATTTCATAGGGCGGCATCCCTACACTCGAATGATATGAATTATTATACGCAAATTCGACCAACGACAAATGTGTATCCCACGAACCACCGTATTCTAACACACAAGCCCTTAACATATCCTCCAAAGTCTGTATCGTTCTTTCACTCTGACCGTCTGTCTGAGGATGATAAGCTGTACTTAAATTCACACGTGTACCCAAATTCTGTTGAAGACTATTCCAAAAATTCGACACAAATCTGGAATCTCTGTCTGAAACGATCGATAATGGCACACCATGTCGACTAACTATCTCGTTTATATACAATTCGGCTAACTCACTTAACGAAGCTGTTTTCACGAGTAGCAAGAAAATGAGCACTTTTAGTTAGGCGATCCACTATTACCCAAATCATATCATGTCTTTTCTGAGTTCGAGGTAATTTGGTCACAAAATCCATCGTTATATGTTCCCATTTCCACTCTGGAATCTGTAACTGACGTAACGAACCATAAGGTTTCTGATGTTCGGCCTTCACTTGAGCACATATATGACACTTTTCGACATAACGGGCGATATCTGATTTCATTGTTGGCCACCAATACACTGTTTTCAAATCATGATACATCTTATTACTACCCGGATGTACTGTCAATCTGGATTTGTGAGCTTCCGTCATGATTAAATCCCTCAAATCTCCAAGCTTAGGCACCCAAACACGATTGTTTAAGGTCTTTAGTCCACGTGAGTCATCAATTAAGTCCACTTTTCGTTTGGTCATTTGTTCAGATTTAATATGTTCGTCCTCTAAAGCACAGGCCTGAATGGTTTTTAAGCTGTTAATCAAATCTGAAGTTATATTCAAACGAAGAAATTTCACATTTTCACTTGACTTTTTACGACTTAACGCATCTGCAACCACATTTGCCTTACCCGGATGGTATTTAATTTCACAATCGTAATCTTTGATCAACTCTTGCCATCGTCTCTGACGCATATTCAATTCTTTCTGTGAGAAGATATACTGCAAACTCTTGTGATCTGTACATATAACACAATGGGTTCCATACAAATAGTGTCTCCACAGTTTTAAAGCAAACACTACTGCAGCCATTTCAAGATCATGCCCTGGATAATTCTTCTCATGAACTTTCAACTGTCGCGAGGCGTAGGCGATTACTTTATCTCTTTGCATTAATACACAACCCAACCCAGCATATGATGCATCACAGTATACCACGAAGTTGTCTGAACCTTCTGGTAAAGCTAACACTGGTGCCTGACACAGTAGCTGTTTCAAAATCTGAAAAGCCTTTTCCTGTTCATCAGTCCATCGAAAGGCTACATCTTTACGAGTCAACTTAGTCAACGGACCCGCTATTTTCGAGAAATCCTTGATAAATCTACGATAATAACCGGCTAATCCCAGAAAACTCTTAATCTCAGTCGGAGTCTTCGGAGAATTCCAATTCATTACTGCTTCTATCTTTGTCGGATCAACTTTTATACCCTCGGCACAAATCACATGACCCAAAAACTGCACTTCACGTAACCAAAATTCACACTTTGAAAATTTTGCAAATAGTTGTTCACGTTTCAACATGTTCAAAACCTGTCTCAGATGTTCAGCATGTTCATTTTCGGTCTTTGAATACACTAGTATATCATCTATAAACACAATCACAAACTTATCTAAGAACGGGCGACACACTCTATTAATTAGATCCATGAAGATTGCTGGCGCATTCGTCAACCCAAACGGCATGACAAGAAATTCATAATGACCATACCTTGTTCTGAACGCTGTTTTCGGTATATCTGATTCAGCAACACGAACCTGATGATATCCGGATCGTAAGTCTATCTTAGAAAAGAATGAAGCACCCTGTAACTGATCGAACAAATCGTCTATTCGAGGTAACGGATACTTATTCTTCACTGTTCTTTTGTTCAATTCACGATAATCAATACACATACGCATTGACCCATCTTTCTTTTTAACAAACAATACCGGAGCACCCCACGGTGAAGAACTCGGTCGGATAAACCCACGATCTAATAGTTCTTGAATCTGTGACATCATTTCACGGATTTCAGACGGCGCTAATCGGTATGGAGCTTTTGCAACTGGAGTTGTTCCAGGAACCAATTCAATCTTATATTCAACTTCCCTTACCGGCGGCAGACCTGGTAACTCATCTGGGAACACTTCGGGAAATTCTGATACTATCGGAATATCGGCCACTGTTTTCTTTTCTTTCTTTGCATCAATCACATATGCAAGAAATGATTCACAACCCTTTGCCATCGACTTTTTCGCTTTCATCATGGTTATCAACAGAAAATTATACCCTCCCCGCTCCCCTCGGGCCACAACACGGGTTCCATCGGTCGAACGAAAGGTAATCATTTTCCTATCACACTTAATATTAGCCCTAAGCGAGCTCAACCAATCCATTCCTAGTACTACATCAAAGCTAGGAATAGGTAACACTAAACAAGTCACCGGGAAAGACTTCCCTTCGATCTCTATACAAACCCCAGTCACATAGATTGTGACGGGTGTGGTCTTACCATCAGCTACTTCTACACTAACCGGCTTGGGTAACATAGTAGCTGGTAAATTCAACTTAGCACAGAAATCTAGGGACATAAAACACCTATTGGCACCACAATCAAACAATACGCGAGCAGGTATTGAGTTGATTAGAAACATACCGGTGATTACTTCGTCGGTTTCCACAGCATTTTCCACCGACATCTGAAAAGCTCTAGCCTCTGCTGTTGGAGGGTTCTTCCTCTTCTGCCCACTCGAGGCAGTTGACCCTCCAGCTGATGCTGAACGAGCCCCTGACCCTGCCCCGGAACTACCACTCTTCGACGGACAACTAATTGCACGATGCCCTGGTTTGTGACAACTCCAACACACACTATTCGGATACGGGCATGCTGAAGACTCATGCCCAACAACACCACACTTTAAGCATCTTCTTGTAGCCTCAGAACACTGACCACTGTGAGAAGATCGACACGTGTGACACCAATTCCCTTTACCTGATCCAGATCCAGTACTACTCTGACCACTTTTACCCTTCGATTTAAACCCACTAGACTTCTTGAATTTAGATCCTGATTGACCAGATACTTGCCCACCTTGTTGTAGCACATTACCAAACATTCTGTTTCTGGCAGCCTGAACATCACTTTCTACCATCTTAGCCATCACAACAGCTTGAGACAATGATGTAGCTGTTCTAACAAAAGTTCTGTACTCAGGCAGAATGATATTAACAAAATGCTGGATACGAGACGCTTCGTCTGGCACCCATTGTTGTACAAACCTCAGTTTATCCATAAACTTCTCTACTACCTCATCGATCGTCATTTGAGGTGTCATCTTCATTTCAAGAAACTCAGTCTTGATTCGGTTCATATCAAATGGATTACAATATTGTTCACACACCTTCCCATGAAACTGCTCCCATGTGATCATACTCACTTGCTCTTTTGATATACTAGAAATCAAAGAATCCCACCAAATCATAGCCCTACCTTTCAACAGTCTACTAGCATATGTTACCTTCAGCTCGGGTTCACACTGACACGCTTCAAATACCCTTTCAACTTCTCGCAACCAATTGAGAGTTACAGTCGGATCAGTACTTCCAGAGAACTCGGAGGGTTTGCAATCACGGAAGTTCTTATACGTACATCTTTTGGGTGGTTGCATGTAAGGTTGATGGAACATTTGCATTTGGTATGCATTCATTATCATGGGACTTTGGTAAGTAAAGGTGTTTTGTGGTGGCATATAATATTGGTTAGGTATTTGATTCTGAAACTGGTTCTGGGGCACATTAGGTATCGTTTGGGATTGCGCGGTTGGGAATCCAGGTGGTGTATCATCATTTCCAGAATGCCTCGCCAATTCAAGCTCATTAATTTTGTCCTCGGCCTCTTTTAGCTTGCTTTCTAACTGAAGGATGTAACTACTCTGATCATCATCTGACTCAACACCTTCTTTTGGTGCTCTGAATGTTCCGGGGTTAGATGGGCTAGTTGCGTTTCTATCAGCCATACCTGTGCTACAAAACAGCTCACACAAAAGCTTAATGGATAACAGTTAGTTCAATCACAACTAACACACGTATATCCTATTTTCACCTAGCCCCCACTCCCACAAACATGTTTGACTTGCCTCAGGGTTTGGGAACAAAATACGCGCACGTATTTGCTGCCAAACCATGCTCTGATACCAACTTGTAACACCGGTAAATTTTGTTTTTTTTTTTTTAAATACACAGCGGAAGACTTTATTAACAAACACAATATAAGTCACGTCATTACGTTTAAGTTTACACAACGGTGTTACGTTATCACAAAACATTATTTATACAAAAGTCCACATCAGAGTTGGGTTGTCAAACATGTCTTCTGCAATAGCACCCTTCCCGACTGGCAGTACCTAAACCTGCAAGGGGAGAATATGTGGGGGATTAGCGCACCGCTAAGTGAATGGAATCTATCTAACAGATATAGCTTAAGTCACACACAAGCTATATACTAACAACAACACATGCTAACTATCAACTAGCATACAATAAGACAATACGAGGATCGGCGGCTTGTACGAGCACACGACTCCTAGCTGATCGGACTTGAGTCTACCGATAGTCCCTGCTACTCAATTCACAGTATAGTTATCCAGATGCAGGGGATGCATCGTTCACACTATACTCTACAATCAGTAGCCTATGGACCCAACCTCCCCTAGGCACGGTTGACCTCATACGGACTCTAACCTCTCCTAGGCACGGTTTCGAGTCCCCAGTCTCCCTAAGCCCGACTGGTGCCATTCACACAGTGTACACATAAATCACATACCACATCAGGCATACTATATTATTCTAACATGGCAATTTCTACACTATGCATGGTAAAAGAGTCAACCACAGTAGCATGATATGCTACTTAAACTCTATCCGGAGATAGACCCACTCACCAATTACCAGCAACTGCTCAGTTATTATTTCTGAGCTTCCTCCTTGTCCTTATAACCTGAGAACAACACAAACAAAGTTAATATACATATCCAATAAATAATATAATCATTTCATATGATTAACTAGGTCATAACACCATATATTCATAATTTTATGAGTCTACATTATGACTCCATTCAATAATGGCATACCGGTGCGTGCAAAACACGACATACACACTAAAACTCCCTTTTTGACCTAAAAATAGTTTGATCTAGTTTCTTAAAAGTTCATCATTGAAAAGTACTCTTCAATACGATTCCAACGATATTTGATTCATCAAAAACGGAGTTACGGTTTGAAAGTTACGCCCTTTTCAATTGCATAAAAGGTACTGTAGCAAATAGTGATTTCCGAATACTGTAACAACTCGGTACTGTAGCAACACGGGTACTGTAGCAACTCGGGTACTGTAGCAAATAGTGGTACTGTAGCAATCCCGAACACTGTAGCAAATAGTGACACTGTAGCAAATAGCGACACTGTAGCAAATAGTGATACTGTAGCAAATAGTGATACTGTAGCAATAGTGATACTGCAGCAGTTCGGGTACTGTAGCAAAATACTGTAGCAAAATACTGTAGCAAACACTGTAGCAACTGGTTCGAACACTTACGCTGATTTCGAACATTTTTCGCCCAAAACTCGATTTTTGAGCGTTTTTGACCAAATTATAAGCACAAGGAAGCTACTAAACATATATGCAACCTATTTCTAACATCAATTAAGCATATCTAACATATTTCATGAAGATTCAAGCTCAAAAACCACACTTTTATTCAAGAACACAAAAAACCCAATTTCTATGAATTAAAGCACGAATTCAAGCTAACAAACATGGATAAATGATCACAAGGATGTTATGAATCAATCCTTAAAGCCTCACAATCCAATTTAAGACTTAGATTCAATTAGGGTTTGTGAAGGGATGAAGTTTAGGTACGTTCTTATTTTTGAGAATGTTCAAGAAATGAAGATAAGAAGCAGATATTTACACATTTATGTGGGTTATAACCCATACCCCACAACACACGGGTATTTACCAGTTATCTTATCTGATAACCTTTCGTATCTCTTTAGGCGGTCCTAACGGAGACCAAATTAAATAAACCAACCTGTTCTGGGACCCTTGTCACAAACTGGTCTTAACTCCATATTCAATTAATAATAAATATATTAATAAAATAAAAGCATAATTTAAACACAATTATAAACCTAAGGGCAATTAAGTAATCTTACTTCTAACCCCGGTTTCAGTCTGTTACAGTGATGGGCAAAAGTGGAGTGTTAGGGGTGGAGACGTGGGGTGAGGTGTTTGACGCTAACTTGAGAAGCGTGTTGGTAAACTGGGGAATAACGGAGTGACGTGTTGAGTGATGTGTCAAAATATGATTTATAGTTGAGTGAAAAAGAGGATAAAAAACTAACTGAGATATATAAATATCATTAAAAAATAATAGTACGCCTTTAAATTATGTGGTGTTGAAATGAGCACGCCTACTTCAATTTGATGTGAGCATGCTGCGTTAGAAGCGTGTTAGCGACGTGTTGATTAAAATTTACCCCCGAACACGTGCGATAAAGAAGGTCTAAATAAATTTTATTTTTACAAGTTATTTATTGAGTCCACTTGAAAAACACACATGTATGATACTTTGAGTATTGTACAACCGTTACGAATCATAAAATTTTACAAACTAATTTAATACCCACAATTTCGTGAAACTATAAACGTAATTTTTTTTAAAGTCAATATAATTAAATTCGTGTTAAAAATAAGAATTTTTTGCTCCGTTGGTCCTTCAATTGTACACGAAATTGCAATCCGAGTCCCTCAAGTTTTTTTTTTGATTTTCGAGTCCTTTTAATTGCATAATTTGGCAATCCGCGTCCCTCCGTCTACCTGCCGTCTAAATTGGCCGTTAACCATTGACATGTGCCATGCATGTGAGGGTAAATTCGTCTTTTTACTATTTTCTTCATTAAAAACGATGGACCTCCGGCGCAAAAAAAAATCTTTTAACTTATTGTTCTTTTAAACCCACCTGGAAGTGGATATTCCTTAAGGATTATTGTTCTTTTATTTCAGTATCAAAATAAAAATAAAAACTAATATTAAAACCATGATTGAGTTCACTCCATTAAACTAATTCTAACAACAGTACAGTGACGAACTTTTAATTTGTATAAAAAAGTCAAAACAAAACCCAGAAACTTAAGGCTTGAAACCTGATGATGAATATCTTAAAGCTCAAATAAATAAGAACCCTAATCAAACCTCAATTAAACTCCTAACCAAACACATTATAATCATTCACCAATTTTTGTTCAAATCAAAATTAAGACAACAATGGCATTTTCAACTTTTTACGTGTGTTGCTAAGCACCAATTTTTGTTCGATTGAGATAACATTAAAACACGTGGGTGGTGTATCTGCTGCTCAAATCCATCACCAACGAAACCAGAAACTCAGAGATGGTGTGGCGGTGTTGCTGCTGCTCAAATCCATCACGTGGGTGGTGCATCTGCTGTGGCGGTGTTGCTGCTGCTCAAATCCATCACCACCGACGGTGTACTTGCACTCGATATCAACCTCAATCGACACTTAACACTAAACACACCTGTTTGAGCCGATTTAAAGAATCAGGGTTAACTGATCCGTTTTTCCAGTAGCATACAAACAATATGAAAAAAAGATTGAAAACCCATGTCATATAATAAATAGAAAGACAAATTTAACAACACCCATTAATCAAATCAACCAAAAATCAAAGCTTTTTACAATAAAAAGATTCAAACTTTAACGATAAAAAAAAGAAGAAATCTTGAAAGTACTCACCTCGATCTGACCATTAGCAGCGGCAATACGAAGAGCTGAATGGCGATTGTTTTAATCTTGACCATTAGCAACCCATGTTCATCTTGATAATTGCTGCTAAGTTTTTGGCCCATTGTTTTAATCTTTTTAACAATAGGTGGGTTGATTTTGTGGTGGTCGTCGGCCGAATTTGTTGGTGGAATGAAACAAAGATGATTGCTCTTCTCCTACTTTACTTTTAGAAAATAGATACGTTGTGTAAATTAATTAATTAGGTGGAGTATATATTTAATTTAATGGGTTTCAGGTGGAAATCAATTAATTTACGGGAGGTGAATGTTTATATAAATTTGGGAAGATGAAGATTAAAAGGGAACGGGGAAAAGAATAAATTAAATATATATATATATATATATATATATATATATATATATATATATAATTTTTTTGCTCCGGAGGTCACTCGTTTTTTAATGAAGAAAATAGTAAAAAGACGAATTTACCCTCACATGCATGGCACATGTCAATTTTTAACGGCCAATTTAGACGGCAGGTAGACGGATGGACGCGGATTGCCAAATTATGCAATTAAAAGGACTCGAAAATCCAAAAAAAACTTGAGGGACTCGGATTGCAATTTCGTGTACAATTGAAGGACCAACGGAGCAAAAAAGTCTAAAAATAATTCGTATTTACATGTAACTAAATGATCAAGTTTGAAGAAGTTTTTAAATATTAAAAAGGAGATAAAAACAATATATAAAACAGAAAATCTAACTCATTCTATAAACCAAAAAAGTATTTATGAGATAATTAATAAATCAAATAGTCAAAAAGGAAATGTAGGTTATCAAATTTCTCGGTAAAGATAATATTGATAATTTCGTGTTAAAAAAAACTATAAATTCAAAATCGATCTAATTATGGGTGTGTAAGAAGGTAATAGGTCATCGTATGTTGAGGTGTCACACTTGATGTAATTTTTAATTTATTTAATTTTATTTTATTTACATAGACATATTTAATTTATATTTTATTTACTTTTAATGTTTATTATAGAATCAATCTATCTACCTATCTTTTTGTTTGAAACACAAGTTTTGCATCAGTGTATCATTTATTTCAACGACACTCATCATTTGCACACATACATACACATTCGGGAGAAAAACCGGATCGCATTACAGGAACCCGTCCTTTAACCATTCCGAGGGGCGGGCGAACCGGGTTCGAATCCTGAATAGATCCGGGAGAAAACCCCCAGGGTCAATCTGAATATCCATATATCAGACAGATTAATTAATAGGATGAGCAGAGCGAAACTCGAACCCATGACCTAACCTCAACCCCAACACACAAGGTGAATGGGGATGCCGTTGAAGCAATGCTTCGTTAACAATCTATCTATCTATCTATCTATAGATTATACAAAACAAGGTTTATTTTGCTTACGTGATGCAACCCTATTAATTTTGCTTACGTGGCACCCTTATATTATTTGAAAATAAAATTATTATTAAAACTAAATAAGGAAATTATTATTATTATTATTATTATTATTATTATTATTATTATTATTATTATTATTATTATTATTATTATTATTATTATTGATGTAAATTAAATAAGGAAATGATTTACATGTATCTTATTAATATTAATATTATTACTATTATTATTAAAACTGTTGATAGTGCTCCAAATGAACATATATTTAGGCACAATATCCTTCCAATATGTAAAGCTTTTAGTTACAATTGTTCTATTTTTATGTAATATTCGTTTAAATAAATAAGTGCGCAGAAAAAAGAAGAAAACGACAATTTGAAGACGCAAATGACCAAAAAGTTCAAATGTACAAGATACAATCAAAGTGGTTCAATTTATTGATGAATAATATCTAAAAATGACAAAAGTACAAGCCGCGAAACGCGGTACAAGATATCTAAGCATACGAAAAAGCGTTCGAAAATCCGGAATCGAGACATGAACCGAGCATCAACGCGCGAGTCAACGGAGCTAAAATTACAAGTCAACTATGCACAAGAATATAATATATATATATAATTATATAAATTATATATATATTATATATATTTATTAATTATGTCGATAAGCAAATGGCCAAAAATTGGTGAGCTGGAATCCGAAACTCCGCACTCGCGGAGCTGTGAGGCACAAAAGCTCCGCACTCGCGGAGCAGCCAAATTCTAAATCTGCCTATAAAAGGCACAAGCTTCTACCGAATCCATAACCCATTTTTCTACTTCAATCTCTCAATTTATATTTATATTTTATAATTATAATTTTAATTCAAGTTAATTTTAATAATAAAGTTATGGTTTAGTTGGGTTATTGTAAGAAATGTTTTACGGGTTTTAAAGTCGGAACTCTGTCCGTGTAACGCTACGCGATTAAATACCACTGTAAGCTATGCTCTTCCTTTTTAAATTAATGTCTCGTAACTAAGTTATTATTATGCTTATTTGAGCCGAAGTAATCGTGATGTTGGACTAAATATTTAAGACGGGGTTATTGGATTTTGTACCATAATTCGGGTTTGGACAAAAGACCGACACTTGTGGACATTGGACTATGAACTATTAATAGATGGGGGTATTATCTAATCGAATGACAACTCATTAGAATCTGTCGAACCTATCTTCAAATTAGTTAATCTAATAATTATTAAATGATTATGCATGTCCTATGTAGTGACGTTTATACGACATCTTTTACGATCATTTAATTAATTATTCGGGTTGGGTAATTGATTATTCAAACTGATCAAGTGGGTAAATTAATGTTCATATCTTATTAAAACAGGGGTGGATTACATACAAGGGTAATTGGTGTAATTGTTAACAAAGTATTAAAACCTTGGATTACACGCAGTCGATAATCTGATGTAATTATTAACAAAGTATTAAAACCTTGTTACAGTTCGAATCCCTAATTAGTTGGAATATTTGACTTCGGGAATAAGGTTAATTTGACGAGCATTTTATAATTATGACCGATGGACTATTATGGACAAAAACCAGATAGGTATCAACTAAACCAGGACAAAGAAAAATTAACCCGGGTAACAATTAATTAAAATTAAAACGTCAAACATCATGATTACAGAAGTTTAAATAAGCATAATACTTTTATTGTATTTCTCATCGTACTTTTAATTATTGTCATTTTATTATTCGCAATTTTATTTATCGTCATTTATTTATCGTTATTTATTTTTCGCACTTTAATTATTGTCATTTATCTTTACGCTTAAAATATAAAATTGACAAACCGGTCATTAAACGGTAAAACCCCCTTTTATAATAATAATATTACTATATATAAATATATATATTTTATATAAATATAGTTGTTAAAAATATAGTACGTAATCACTAGCTCCCTGTGGAACAAACCGGACTTACTAAAAACTACACTACTCTACGATTAGGTACACTGCCTATAGTGTTGTAGTAAGGTTTAGGTATATTCCATCCGTAAATTAATAAAACTTGTGTAATATTTCGTCGTATTTCGTAGTAAACAATAATAGTATTTCGTATACCATCGCTCGCACATCAACTGTATATGGAAACTATACATTATATTATTATTATTATTATTATTATTATTATTATTATTATTATTATTATTATTATTTTTATTTTTATTATTATTTTCAAGGAATAATAATATAAATATAAATATAAATATAAATATAAATATAAATATAAATATAAATATAAATATAAATATAAATATAAATATAAATATAAAGATAAATATAGATATAGATATAGATATAGATATAAATATAGATATAAATATAAATATAAATATAATAATCACCCAATGAGCATTTTTTATTATTTTTTAAGTTCCGATAATATAACATGTTTTTCTCATTTGCCTACATCTATTGTGATGCCCCGTACTAAATCATCATGTACGGACCATCAACAACAGGATTATTACAAGGTTAAGTACTATATGCGATTTCAAAAGAAGTTTGCATTCATATTAAAAGTGATGTCACAACCAACATCGAATGTTTTACAACCCAAAAGCATGCTTCACTAAGTAGAAGCAAATAATAATTGTAATAAAGTCTGTATGCAAAAGTAAACGTTCATGCGGGACATCTCTAAAGCAGCGGGTTGTCTACAGCAAGACTAGTACAACAGCGGAAGCAACCTTAAGCACCTGAGAAAAACATGCTTAAAAACGTCAACACAAAGGTTGGTGAGCTATAGTTTAAGTATAACAGTAATGTAAGGTAGGCCACGAGATTTCAGTGCTACAAAGAGCGTTTCAAAACAGTAATCCAAATCAGTATGTTTAAGTATATGCTCAACCGTGGGCACTCGGTAACTAACTTAACATTTAATAAAATATCACCCCCTGAAAGTACACTTGGCAAGTGCGTATGTATTACGAAGTATTAAACACTCGTTAAATGCTAGCGCGACTAGCCTGAGTGGGGATGTCAAACCCTATGGATCCATATCTAAGATTCGCGTTCACGGTTCAAAAACCAATGATTAAACGTTACCGAGCTAAAGGGAATGTTTATGCCGTTGTATAACCCACACATATATAAGTTTAAGTACTCGTGCCTAGTATATAAAATATAAAATCCGCATGTATTCTCAGTTCCCAAAATAAGTTAAAGTAAAAAGGGAATGCTATAACTCACAATGATAAAGTAGCGGTAAAGTCGAGTCGGGAAATAAGCAAGTACGTAGGTCCGGAAAGTCCTCAACCTAAGTCAAATAGTACTAAGTCATTAAATCGTCCCAATAGGTTTAAAAGTATGTAAATTAGGTCTTAAAGGTCATCATCATTCATCATCAAACAAAAGGTGTAAAGTAAGTTTCGTTCATGAAAGAAGTTTAAAACAAAGGCTGACTTCGGTCAGTCACCACGGCCTCAATACCTACTGAAATAAGGTGAGACCAGTGGCCATGGCTCCGTATATGAGTCCTTTAGTTGTGGTAAAAATTACAGAAGCAAAATCGTCTTCGTTTGACCATGGCGACGGTCTAAGTGCGAGTAGGTCAGAATTTTCAGCACAACGTTAAATGGACATAGTGCCGATCGGAGGGCCATAAATCCTAAACCGTAACTCGGATTAAGACGAGTCCTATATGAAAAGTTATCTACTAAAACAGAGGTATCTGAAAATCATAATTACAGTAGCCCAGGTAGTACGGGTCAGACACATAAACAGTAGAACAGTAGGGTCAGTAGGTTCCGGTGGTTCTTGGTGCTCGATGCTTATCATGGTTCTCACCCTTGATGCATATAGCTTCAAGTGTACAACTCGTTGATGTGTTTGCATCATTTTCACCAAGGTTTGACCATCATAACCCAAGTGTAAGTCTAAGACATGAAGCACAACTCACTTAAGTGTTGCAAGTGTTTTGATGAACCAAAGTTACATCAAAGTCTTAGATCTAACACATACATGAACTTTAAAACTAATAATAAGTTACAAACTTGAAAGTAAACTTATGAAATCAAGATCTTGAGTTGTAGAACATAGTTCTTAGTTTGATCTTGAAGATCCAAGACTCAAAAGTCTAGATCTAACATAAGTGTATAAAGTTACAATTAATGAAGCTTACTTACATGTTCTTGAACTTTTAAAGTTAACTTTTGTTCAAGATAAATGAGATCAAGGTTAACTAGTAACACTTGACCAATAACAACCAACAAACATGAAATTAAAATGCATAATATGAAGAAATAAACTAAGTAAACAAGTAATAAGTTCATGGGTTTCATACTTTTAAAGATTCAAGCCTAAGTCTTGATCTTTAGAAAGTAAACTTTAAGTTTACTTCATGAACACAAGTAATGATTTACAACCATGAACTTACAATCTTTTTTTTTTTAAAACAATAATTGTAGAACATAACTAGTAAGTTAGTTCTTGTGTGTTCTTGTTATGAACAAGATAAATGAAGAACAAACTAACAAGTTTGATTCTTGAAAACTAGTAAGTAAATATCTAACAAATACATGTAACAAAACAACAACCAAGAACAAGTGATTAAACAAACAAAGAATGATGATGATTAGAGTATTATGGGTCACGGTTTTGAAAGGAAAAAGAAGAGAGGAAGAAGCTCAAGATACTTACAAAGTTTAGAGAGAAAAGAGAGAAAAGTTTGAGAGAAATGTAAGTAAGTGTGTGTAAGTGAGAAGTAAAGGCTACTAGTGAATCAAGTAGTTTAAAAAAAAAGAAATTGACTCCCTTTTGGCCAAGGATGGCCGACGGCCTGCACAAGAAAAGGGGAAGGGGATATACACACTAGTCACTTATATGATTATGTATAAAAGTTGGTTATTAGATGTCTTTGCATGGGAACTAGATGTAACCAAGCAAGTAACAAGATTCTTTATGTATTAGCCAACTAGTTAAGCCAAGTAATACTTACATAATTAAAATGGGCTAACAAGTCCATTAAAGAGGTAGGGTGGGCTCTTGAGTCCATTATCCATTAATAAAATCCCATGTTCAAGTAATTAACAAACAAATCCAATAAAAGCCCAAGTAACTAACTAATAACCTTAGTTAATTAAAATGATTAATAACATCAATCATGAATGTAAATAATATTCTAAAAATATTATTCGTGAAAGTTTCGTGTGTCACAAAGACGTTTCGGGCATTTAAAGTCAAGTACGGGCAATCATGGTAACAAGTAAATGTAATGACATACATTTGTTAAATCACACGTATTAATAATAAACATTATTAATTAAAAGTGGAAAAACCAGGGTCGTTACATTACCCACCTGTTAAAGAAAATTTCGTCCCGAAATTTTAAGGAGTGACCGAGAAAGGTACTGTATTCGAATAAGAAGAGGCGTATCAAAGTTCCGTGAGACTCGTGGACTCAGAAGTAAGTTATTTATCCTGAAAGGTATTTCGGTGTATGAAAGTAAGAATGGGTACATGCCATTAATTAAGTCTCTTATCTTAAAAGATCAACAAATCGATTTCGTTTTCTGATTGACAGGAGTATGTCATCTGAATGTATATCTACAAAAGGAAAGATGGTGTGCTTAGCCTTACAAGCACCTTCAGTAAGCTGGATGCGTGAAATGCATCCTGAATATTTCTAAGCTCATCTAAAACATCGAGCGCTTATGTCGTAATACAAAGCTGACAGATAGAATGGAAAACATGGTGATCACAACCATGTGACTTGATGTCTGGATAGTGTTAGCCACGGATTTTACTAACCCCTTGACTTCGGAAGGAGGCCATAGGCATAAGGAACCCTATATTTAAGAACGTTTCATTTGAGTAAGTGTATCAAAATTTAGCTAAAAGTGATCAATCGGACTGGTAAGCCATAATTATTCATAGTGTCTTCAGAATGGTCTGAACGAACAATGAGGGATATCACCTAGTTTACCATACTGCAGGTGAACCTATCCTTGGATGAAATGAAAACGAAAGCCATAATTATTCATAGTTCCGTAATGTAACTTCATCCTTTCAGTTTCATGTTGAAGTTAGGGTTAACGTTAACTAGAGCAACACACAATTGCAACCAATGAAGGAAGGAACATATAGAGTATCCATATCAGTGTCGTAAATGTTTTAAGCAGTCCCCTTCCAAAGGGATAACAAGGTTCATAGATTCTCAAAGTATCTTATATTATATTTCCGAAAGAAAATCGCACGAAAGGTGTGGTCTTTGAACGAGAGTGAACTCTTCGAGTGGTTCGTTCTGAATTTATCCGTGTACTTAAGGGGATGTGCGGATGAGAAGATACGTGAACCCTTGGTCCTAACGAATGGTTTACTCCGAGTGAAAAGAATCTCCAAAAATGATTCTTGTGTCTCAACATACAGATTCATAGAGATGAGGTTTACGAGGGTGTTGTGATTTGCCGTGAAGTATTGAGAACAGTAACCCACCTAGTACCTTTCCTATAATAGGGTGACCAATGAGTGTACCTCAGAAAGCTGATTTATCGGCCCGCGTTTTTGTCATGTCTAGCTTTAAAAAGAACACTTTATGTGTGTAAAGATTTTCTAACAAATTTTATAAAACCGCCATCCAAAGTGGCTCAAGAGTTTTTAACAAAGTTCTTAAAAGTAAGTTTCATCTCTAACAGAGGGCGAGAAAAAGTGTGATCCATACATGGCGTAGTCTAATACGAAAACCTTTAATAAAATCAACTAAGGGAGTTTTTGAAAAGAAAAAAAAATACCTTTAAACGTTTGTTGTGACAATGTAAACGGAACGAAGTTCCTAGTAAATTTAGAGGTAGGCACAACGTGTACCATTTTGCACAAAACTATTTGACTTAAGTTGAATAACTCGGTAAAGGAGCGGTTTTTAAATAATTTGAAAATATAACTTAGTATCAAAATAAGTAAGTATAAATTTATACATATACGATTTTATAAATCGTTTAAGTGACTGAAAAGTTTTTAGTACTTTCTTTGTCTGTAAATCTTGTGAGGACTGCACAAATAAACAACGTTTAAAATTTTTGATAAACATAGTTTTTCGTATTTCAAAGATTACGAGTTGAAAAAGATTGATTAAAAAAGCTTGGAATCCTTGGGTGGCCAGTTACTAGGTAATGAAAACTAATGACATAAATGCAGTTTTGGTAATTATCAGGACACAAGTCTTTGAGCCAAAAATATTTACGTGCGAAGTCATTGCTAAAAGTGGGGTACGAAGGATAGAGCACGAGGATGAGAAGTTAATTGCTTCTTGAATTTGCAAGGTGCCAAACCGGGTACGACTAGTATTAAAGTCAGAATGATGATGGAATTAATACCACTAAATGAGAATCCCTTGAAATAAGTCAGTACTTAGAGCTATGTAAGAAATAGCATTGTTCCAACAGGCGTGGCAAACAAGACTCTTGGGGTAACACAATGATTTTTAAATGGTTTAAGTGTCAGTGGATGCCCAAAGGCTCTGAATGACGTGGCAGAAGTGTCTTCAACACATACACACATGAATCTCTCGATTTCGACGGTTGTAAAGTCTTCACGATGACTTGGGTACGAATGAGCAACGGAGAATTTTATATAGCAAGCAACGGAAAATTTTATAGAAATTTTTTAAGGTGACAATGTATGGAAAGAAACGAAGTTTTAGTAAACTAGGGTTATGTACAACCCGTACCATTCAAAGTAAAATATATTTTGAGCAAAAGATTTGATTTGATTTGTAAGAGTGAAAGTAAAATTTTACATGTATTTGTCGAAGATAAGTAATCATTTACTTTATTTTATATAACGTATATGATTTCAAAATTTGCGCGAATGGCGAACAAAATATATTTATTTTTATAAAGATTTGAGAGGATAGCACATTAAAATAATGTGGGTAAGATTTTGGCAAACAAAATTTTCATATTTCGGAGGTTACAAGTTGGAAAAGATTGATGAGAATCGAGTAAAAGACTTTTGAAAATTTCGAGTGATATTTGAGGTAATAAAAACCATTGAATGTGATTGACGACTATTAGTAGGGCATAAATCCTTTGACCCAAAATGTTTAAGTGTGAAGTTGTTGCTTATAAGTGAGATACGAATGGAAGAGTATGAGGGTGAGAGTTAACCACTCATTGATTTTAGGAAAATTTCGAACTGTTATGACTAATATCGAAGTAAAAAGGATGGCGGTGTGGTTACCATTGAGTAAGAAATTCCTCGTAATATGTTAGGATTTAGAGTTGCGTAAGAATGAGTATCAAATGAGATTCTTGGGTAATCCTCAATGTAGAATTTGAATTGCTGAAGTGACGGGATACAATTTCCTTTAAGTATCTTTGTGCAAGTTTGTCCACTGTATCGGTTTCTTTCATGGCTAGAAAGTGATCAGTTTTAGCGAGATGGTCAATAATAACCCAGATGATGTCCTAACCGCATACCGTCTCTGGTAGTTAATGATGAATTTCTTCTCATTTCCATTGTGGGATTTCGGGTTGTTGTCATGTAACTAATAAGGTTCAGTTTTCATGCTACATCTCTCCCCATAATAGTTTCACCATTCTTGCGAGGTATACAAATAAATTTTTCCCATTATAAATAAATTCCGCTTTCATCCTTGAAAGTCAGTTCGTTCCAACTATTTCATCAAAGCTTCCTAGCTTGATGAATATTAGGTTAATCTTAAAGTTCATCCCAAATCAAATCTTACTGTACTACTGTGAAAAGTTCTATCAATCTTCTCAAATAACATATGCCTGTACGTAGGTAACTAATCCTTTTTAACTACTATATTAAAACTCCCAAGTTTGGTTAATATGAGGTCATCTCCAAATGACCCACCTGTTAATCTTAAAGTACTACCTTAAATTATTCCTCTATCTCTGCCAGCTTACCAGTTGCTGGTCCTATAAAATACTTAACTCTCATGGTTGTTAATGGCTTATCAGTCATAACACTAAAGTGCTTAAATATAAGGTTCCTATCGCTCCAGTATTAAACAGCCTTGAGACAATAAAACGTTGTGATGAAACGTACCCTAACTAAAATCAGGATCCATGTGAGTTTCCATAACTAAGATAACGATTGCTTTACCGCAGGTAAGTTTTAAGTTTTCCCGATATGGGAACTTTTTCCTTAAATGTCCAGGGTGTCGATATCTATAACAAATTTTTGGGTTATCAGTTCTGCAATCAAGGCCCTTCTTGTACAGTATCTGGGCTACGTGATTAGTCTTTAACAGACTATAATGCGTATGCTCAAATGATCCCTGCCAAAATTTTCCCTGGATCACCCCCATATTCCTCATGTAGTAACATTGGAACTTCTGCATGATTTACTTCAATATAATCACGCTGGCCTGGCGTCATTATATTGTACTAAATCGTACGTTCATTCCAATATCATTCCATATGGTCAATGTAACGTGATCACTTCCAATTATACACAATTTCATCTAACGGTGCTTTATCTATGCCATCTCAAAGCAGAATCGACATAACTAATCTCACAGTTTCTCGATGTGGGTACGTAGGTTCCGTAGATCATGTATTAATGCCTATAGGTCCTAAAATTTCTTCAAAGGTTTGGATTCAGGTAACGTTGTTAAGTTCCTTCTAGATATTCAATCTGGGTCTCGTGTCGGGTTATACGTGTAGCAAGTAGTAATACGATGTGTTTGAGCATCAGTAGAAGATACTATGACCTAGTGAAAAGAGGTGTCCTCCCGACTCCAAATGTCCAGGAGTGTTAGGAACCTAAGTCCAGAGGTGTCGTTAGATCGTCAAGCAGTGGTGAAGAATGAAAGAGTTAAGTGATGGTTATGAAAGCGTACCGGGTACGTGTCAACCGAACAATCTTCTAGATTGCGTGAAGTAATGTTTCGATTTCTGGAAGGGTGGAGCAGTAGTAACAGGTGGATGACACTACTAGTTCTTAGGGTTAGACGAGTGGGAAGGTAGTTCAGGAAAACATCTGAACTGGGTAGGATAAGTTCTCCAAGTCGGTATAGCGAATAGTAGGCATGTAGCAAGAGTGTAATCAGGCATATCAACTACAGCAGCCTAGATCGTTTACAGCAGCACGTAGCATGTAAATAGTAACAGTATCATGCCGAAGTAACATTCTAAAGGCAGATAGTAGCATGCAGTAGCGAGAGTAAGCAAAAGCATACAGCGAGTTTACATGGCAGTAAAAGGAAATGGTAGCATGCAGTAAGTTCATACGGCAGTAGAAGTAAGCAGTGGCATGCAGTAGTATAACACGGTAGCATGAAATTGAAAGCAGATAACATCATGCAGTAGTGTATACACGTAGCAGTATACGATATATAGCAGTAAAAGCAAGCAGGAGCATGCAGTAAGTTCAGCGGAAACTAGTAAACTAGCAAGTTGTAGATTAGTCCTATTAGTGAATCCTACTCGGTCGGTCTTAGACTCACTAATGCAACCTAATTCCCTACAACCAATGCTCTGATACAAATGTGATGCCCCGTACTAAATCATCATGTACGGACCATCAACAACAGGATCATTACAAGGTTAAGTACTATATGCGATTTCAAAAGAAGTTTGCATTCATATTAAAAGTGATGTCATAACCAACATCGAATGTTTTACAACCCAAAAGCATGCTTCACTAAGTAGAAGCAAATAATAATTGTAATAAAGTCTGTATGCAAAAGTAAACGTTCATGCGGGACATCTCTAAAGCAGCGGGTTGTCTACAGCAAGACTAGTACAACAGCGGAAGCAACCTTAAGCACCTGAGAAAAACATGCTTAAAAACGTCAACACAAAGGTTGGTGAGCTATAGTTTAAGTATAACAGTAATGTAAGGTAGGCCACGAGATTTCAGTGCTACAAAGAGCGTTTCAAAACAGTAATCCAAATCAGTATGTTTAAGTATATGCTCAACCGTGGGCACTCGGTAACTAACTTAACGTTTAATAAAATATCACCCCCTGAAAGTACACTTGGCAAGTGCGTATGTATTACGAAGTATTAAACACTCGTTAAATGCTAGCGCGACTAGCCTGAGTGGGGATGTCAAACCCTATGGATCCATATCTAAGATTCGCGTTCACGGTTCAAAAACCAATGATTAAACGTTACCGAGCTAAAGGGAATGTTTATGCCGTTGTATAACCCACACATATATAAGTTTAAGTACTCGTGCCTAGTATATAAAACATAAAATCCGCATGTATTCTCAGTTCCCAAAATAAGTTAAAGTAAAAAGGGAATGCTATAACTCACAATGATAAAGTAGCGGTAAAGTCGAGTCGGGAAATAAGCAAGTACGTAGGTCCGGAAAGTCCTCAACCTAAGTCAAATAGTACTAAGTCAGTAAATCGTCCCAATAGGTTTAAAAGTATGTAAATTAGGTCTTAAAGGTCATCATCATTCATCATCAAACAAAAGGTGTAAAGTAAGTTTCGTTCATGAAAGAAGTTTAAAACAAAGGCTGACTTCGGTCAGTCACCACGGCCTCAATACCTACTGAAATAAGGTGAGACCAGTGGCCATGGCTCCGTATATGAGTCCTTTAGTTGTGGTAAAAATTACAGAAGCAAAATCGTCTTCGTTTGACCATGGCGACGGTCTAAGTGCGAGTAGGTCAGAATTTTCAGCACAACGTTAAATGGACATAGTGCCGATCGGAGGGCCATAAATCCTAAACCGTAACTCGGATTAAGACGAGTCCTATATGAAAAGTTATCTACTCAAACAGAGGTATCTGAAAATCATAATTACAGTAGCCCAGGTAGTACGGGTCAGACACAGAAACAGTAGAACAGTAGGGTCAGTAGGTTCCGGTGGTTCTTGGTGCTCGATGCTTATCATGGTTCTCACCCTTGATGCATATAGCTTCAAGTGTACAACTCGTTGATGTGTTTGCATCATTTTCACCAAGGTTTGACCATCATAACCCAAGTGTAAGTCTAAGACATGAAGCACAACTCACTTAAGTGTTGCAAGTGTTTTGATGAACCAAAGTTACATCAAAGTCTTAGATCTAACACATACATGAACTTTAAAACTAATAATAAGTTACAAACTTGAAAGTAAACTTATGAAATCAAGATCTTGAGTTGTAGAACATAGTTCTTAGTTTGATCTTGAAGATCCAAGACTCAAAAGTCTAGATCTAACATAAGTGTATAAAGTTACAATTAATGAAGCTTACTTACATGTTCTTGAACTTTTAAAGTTAACTTTTGTTCAAGATAAATGAGATCAAGGTTAACTAGTAACACTTGACCAATAACAACCAACAAACATGAAATTAAAATGCATAATATGAAGAAATAAACTAAGTAAACAAGTAATAAGTTCATGGGTTTCATACTTTTAAAGATTCAAGCCTAAGTCTTGATCTTTAGAAAGTAAACTTTAAGTTTACTTCATGAACACAAGTAATGATTTACAACCATGAACTTACAATCTTTTTTTTTTAAAACAATAATTGTAGAACATAACTAGTAAGTTAGTTCTTGTGTGTTCTTGTTATGAACAAGATAAATGAAGAACAAACTAACAAGTTTGATTCTTGAAAACTAGTAAGTAAATATCTAACAAATACATGTAACAAAACAACAACCAAGAACAAGTGATTAAACAAACAAAGAATGATGATGATTAGAGTATTATGGGTCACGGTTTTGAAAGGAAAAAGAAGAGAGGAAGAAGCTCAAGATACTTACAAAGTTTAGAGAGAAAAGAGAGAAAAGTTTGAGAGAAATGTAAGTAAGTGTGTGTAAGTGAGAAGTAAAGGCTACTAGTGAATCAAGTAGTTTAAAAAAAAAGAAATTGACTCCCTTTTGGCCAAGGATGGCCGACGGCCTGCACAAGAAAAGGGGAAGGGGATATACACACTAGTCACTTATATGATTATGTATAAAAGTTGGTTATTAGATGTCTTTGCATGGGAACTAGATGTAACCAAGCAAGTAACAAGATTCTTTATGTATTAGCCAACTAGTTAAGCCAAGTAATACTTACATAATTAAAATGGGCTAACAAGTCCATTAAAGAGGTAGGGTGGGCTCTTGAGTCCATTATCCATTAATAAAAGCCCATGTTCAAGTAATTAACAAACAAATCCAATAAAAGCCCAAGTAACTAACTAATAACCTTAGTTAATTAAAATGATTAATAACATCAATCATGAATGTAAATAATATTCTAAAAATATTATTCGTGAAAGTTTCGTGTGTCACAAAGACATTTCGGGCATTTAAAGTCAAGTACGGGCAATCATGGTAACAAGTAAATGTAATGACATACATTCGTTAAATCACACGTATTAATAATAAACATTATTAATTAAAAGTGGAAAAACCAGGGTCGTTACATCTATGGGTGAAAAGATTGATGCAAATGTGAATAGATTCAACAAGATCACGAACATCATACATCCTCATCTTTAGCCGATTTCCTCATTTCATTTGCGTACATGTTTTTCTCATTTTTTTTCTCATAACTAATCTTTAACTGATTTTTCAACGACCAACCTAGTATACATATAAATATAAATAGATCCAACAAGATCATGAACATAATACATCCTCATCTTCATCTTCTTCATACCATCATCATCACCTTCTTCATCGTCGAACATCATACGTCGTCGTCATTATCATTGGCTACTACAAAATCCAAATAATACTAAATTAGTCCAAAGTACAATCGAACAAGTATTTGAAGCTGAAGCTCCATTATCGAAATCAGTTACTGAAATTAAAAATTGCAATTAAACTACAAATAAATTATTAAAATTAAAATAGACTACTTCAAAGTAGAACTAAACAGTGGTCGATTATTGAAATCAGCTCAACAAAGTGCGTAACTAAACTACTTTAAATCAATTACTGAAACTAAAGCTCCAAACTTAATCCGACCATTTCGACTATAAATTGTAGTTGTCATCGTCGGAGTTGTACTGTGGAGTGACGACCGAAGTTTTCCGCGGAGAAGACAACCGGAATCGAGCATTCCTTACCTACATTGTGTTTTCATATATGTACGAATATAAACACTAACCACCACCCACCACCGCTACATATTCCGACAAGTGTGAAGTGACCAGTGGCGATTTTAAGATCAAAACTCATCGGGGTCCCGAATTTTTGTTTTTACTACTAACTATATTCGAATGTTATTTTAGTGGTTATATACCTTCAAAAATTACAAATTCTAAAAAGTATATGTGGTCCGAGTATTTAAATTTAGTGGTATCATATACAATTTAAATGCAATACTATAAATTCGAAAAATATATGGGGTCATGTAGTTAAATTTAGTGGTGTCCTATACAATTTAAAGAGTATTTTCTACGTAAAAATTTTAAACTAGTGGTGCCACGTGACACTACGAGTATTAAGCTAAATTCGTCCATGCAAGTGACGCGTTTGTGGGTTTCAAAATCGCGACTTTAAAATTGGTATTTTCATATCTGTGATTCTTTAATTTTGAAAAATTTGGAGTGTGTAAATAAGTGATTTTTGAATTAGATAAACAAAAGGGATTTAGAGATTATTGGCACCGTGCATAACATAGAATCAACTACAAACTCTGTTTATAAATATTTAAAAATATATGAAATGTAAATGACACATAGGTTTTAACCTGATAACTCATCAATAATTTGGGTTTCTAAGTTAAAACTCCTCTAATTGTATTAATTTCAAGTTTACAGTCCTTTTTTTTAGCACAAAACTAGAAAAAAAATTCGACCGCGTGTTGCTGCGGTTGTATTCAACGCGTGGTCGAATTTGGATATACGTTGTTTGCTACCAAATATATCTAACAGGTTGGGTTGTTTATTGTACGTGTATGTATATGTATGAAATATAGCCCGAAATATATAGTGTTTTTATAACGATGTTCGTTTCGCGTATAGTTAGTCGCGTTGTGTTCGTAAAATTATTTCAAGTTGAATGGTGGTCTCGGAAAAATTTAACCCGCACCGAGCGAGAAGATAGGACCCGTTAAAAATTTGAGTGGAGTCTTTTATTTTAATAAAATTATATATTTACACTTTCAACCCCTGAAAAAATGTAAACCCGAGGGATCGTTGTGTAAATTGAGTCAAAGTTGAGGGACAGATTGCAGTGTAAACGCAAACCCAAAGCGACAATCCGAAACAACTGAAACGACGAAATTCTGGGTGTGTTTTAGTATGTACTATAATAATATAATATAATATAATATAATATAATATAATATAATATAATATAATATAATATAATTATAATAATAATAATAATAATAATAATAATAATAATAATAATAATAATAATAATAATAATAATAATAATAATAATTATCAAAGTAAACAATATTAAGAAAGATAAACAGTTATGAATATCATACAATAACCAATAGATTCGTATCAATATCTCACGAATCCAAATATGATTAGTTAATGATAATAGATTCATACTCTAATATTCTCTAGTCAATATCGTTGCTCTTGATAGAAAATGTGAAGAAATTAAATAACAAAATCATGATATAAAGCCAAAAAAAAAAAAAAAAAAAAAAAAAAAAAATTACAATTTTGACTATGAAAGTCAAACCTATCCTATTAAATCATTAAATAGAAGCAACCACGGACGGATCTTCAAGGGGCAGGGAGGGGTGTTGACCCCTCCAAAATTTTCAACAAGTACTGCTTATTGTTCCCTTATTATAAAAAAATAATAATAAAACTTAAATCTGATTTTAATGGATAGTGTATGAAAATGGTGATATAGAGGAGAGTAAGTTTGAGAAGATGAAATGACACATATTTTAGTCTTAGCAATTAGGGGTGTTTAGTATTTGGTTTGAAACCATTTAAACTGAATATCAAATCGAAACTAAACCGACGAAAACCAAACCGAATTTGAAAATGATTTTCGGATCGAGTAAAATCGAAATAGAATTTGAATTTGGTTTTTCGTTTCGGTTTATGATTTTGAAATTCTAAATTTGGTTAACCGAAACCCGAATATTAAATCGAATTCAATTTGAAATAGAGTTATCAGAAAGACTTACGTGAAAGATTAGAAGAAACTAGTTGTTGAACCCTCGCTTCGCGTCGGGGGTTGGGTTCTCAATGTATTTTATTGCGTTTAGTTTGTAAAATTATTTCGTGGCTAAAGAATGGTGTCGTTGAAACGCAACTCGAGTCGAACTAAAAGGTATAACTCGTGAAAGATTTAAATGTTATTTTAAATTAACAATATATGTCCATCTCCGCGTTTATCTATGTAATTATCGACTTTTAAAAATTTAGCGCAAAATCAACATGTATGAAAAATACCTCAATTTTTAGCGTTTTTTAAAAAGCGTCCGTTTTGCGTATAGCTAGTGACATTGTGTTCCTAAAATTATTTCGAGTTTAACGATGGTGTAGGAAAAATTTAACTCGTTGCGAGCGAGAAGATATGACCCGTTGAATATTTGGGTGGAGTTTATTTAAGATTTTTTATGAAAATGGTTATTTGACACTTTACCCTCCTGTTTGGGGTGTCGATTTGAATATTTGAAAAAAGTGTGGGGGTAATTGTTGGTGTAGTGAAATTTAATTAGAATTTTAAATGACAAAAATGTCCCTAGTTGCTATTCACCTTTTTTGTCTATTAGATAATACTAGTGTTCGAACCCTCGCTTCGCGTCGGGGTTCGGTTTTCAATGTATTATATTGCATTTAGTTTGTAAAATTATTTCGTGGCTAACGATGATATCGTTGAAGCGCAACTCGAGTCGAACTAAAAGGTATAATCCGTGAAAGATTTAAATGTTATTTTAATTTAACAATATATGTACATCTCCGCGTTTCACTATAGAATTGTCGACTTTTAAAAATTTAACGCAAAATCGACGTGTATGAAAAGTACCTCAAACATTTAGCGTTTTTCAAAAAGCGTCTGATTTGCGTATAGTTAGTGACAGTGTGCTCCTAAAATTGTTTCGAGTTTAACGATGGTGTCAGAAAAATTTAACTCGGTGCGAGCGAGAAGATATGGCCCGTTGAATATTTGGGTGTAGTTTTTTTAAATTTTTTTATGAAAATGAGTATTTGACACTTTACCCCCTGTTTGGGGGGTCGATTTTAATATTTGAACAAACTATGGGGGCTTTTTTTTTAAAAAAAAAAGTGGAAAAGGGGGGGAAAAAGTGAAAGAACGAAAGCACCCCTGTGACTATTAATCGTTTTTGTCTATTAGGTAGTATATAAAGTATGTAGTCGATTTATAATTAATGAGAAGTTTAATGGTTAAAATATAAAATGTTAAAAGTTTGGGATGAGTTTGAAAAAAATCATAAAGTTAAGTATTGTATATATTTTTTGGGATAAAATGTAAGTAAGTAAAAGAGTGGGGTGGTTTGTGAAACTTGTGAGGTTACTATTCATTTGTGGTATGTCTTTTAGATATAAGGTATAATATAATATAGTAATAGTAATATAGTAATATGCCCAACCACCACACTAAGGGTTCGTTTGATAAAACATAATTATTTCGCTTTGAATAATTTAAAATTCAAATGATTCGAAGGTTCCGATTGAACTTGATTTAAACGACAATAACCTTTTTGATAATTTAATTTGAGTGAATTCTATGAATGATGTAAAATCAATATACTAACTTTATAAATGAATAAAATCGTTTAATACGAGTTCTGATATAATTTAAGGAGGAGTTAAAAGGGAATAGAAAGTATTTCAACTCTTAATGTTCATTACAGATTGTTGAACAATTCACCATCAATTGTTATTCAAATGTCATAAACAAACGCACTGAATGTTAAGCGGTTCAACATTCAGTATTGAATCAATCATCTAAGAGGCAATCAAACGCACTCTGAAATTACATATGCAAAGCCCCTTATGATTAATCAACTTGCAAGTGGAGTTTAATTCTATCTCTTCATTTTCTAAATATTTTGACTAAAGTGTTGTTTGTGAAGTTACTAATGACGATTAATGACGTGTTTTTGTTATAGAAACAAGAAAGTTCAATAACAGCATATAGATTAAGATCTAATGAGTAATGCTAATCCTTGCTTTAGGCTTCGCACCTGACAGTATATGTTAGAACAAATGGGCTTAATTTATGGCCCACTGGATTGATATTTATTTCAATGAAGTATTTTTGTAGAGGGATGATTCTCACACACTGTTTTTTGATCCTCACACACCAATTTACTTGAACTCCTCCCTAATAATAGGGTAAAAGGGTGTGTGAGGATCAAAAAACAGTGTGTGAGAATCATCCCCCGATTTTTGTAACTTGTAAGTGGTAATATTATTTGTATATTGTTTTTTGAAAGACAAGTTGTTAGCATCAAATACTCTCATTTGTCACGCACGCACGCAGCTTTTGGGCAGAAAACCCAAACCACATTACAGGAATCCGAACTTTATACCATCCCGAGGGACATACGGTCGGACCTGGGTCCTGAATACGGGTCGGTAAAACCTTTCCTAGGAAAATTCGGCTTTCAGGAAATAAATCCCACGAATATATATATATATATATATATATATATATATATATATATATATATATATATATATATATATATATATATATATATATATATATATATATATATATATATATATATATATATATATATATATATATATATATAATTCACAATATTACGTTTGTTATAAGACTTTATTGCTCCATTGGTCCCTGTATTATACCTCATATTGCTAACAGCGTTCTTTGATTTTTAATTTGACTTTTAGAATCGTTTATTTATCAAAAATTTGCAATCAGCGTCACTCCGTCAACCTTTCGTTAAAAAATTCCGTTAACTCTTGACATGTGCTTCACATGTGAGGGTAATTTCGTCATTTTACTCTTCTTCATCCGAAAGTCTTTATGCTTATTTTGTTCTTCCCCAAAATTATGTTATTTCCCAAAATTATAAACCCTTAAGTGAAAAAACAAAAATTAATAAATAAAACCAAACCCATAAAATCACACCCAAATACAAAGATACATACCTACTTATATACAAAATCAAAACCATCTTTATAATATACATACATACACCAAAATCTCTTCATCAGATTCACCTTCATATTCTTGATGGATTGAACAACCAAATAAAATATTTTTATTTAATTTACTTAAATTCTTTTGTATTTCAACATGTAATTACAGATTTACAGTCGTTTTATATGATGAACTAGCTTTTAAGAGCCCGTGCGTTGCACGGAAGACCCTAATCAAAACTATTGCACGGAAGGTCCTAATCAAAACTAAGTATAAAATATGAATGAAGTTATTAACAAACAACAAAACATCTTCCATATAAATCATATAAGTTGACATTTAAACAAAAAATGTTCTATGAGCCATGGAGATAGAAAATAACTTAATCATATTTAATGGATATTCATATGCAATACAATCTTATCTCCTTTTGATATTGATATTGACCACGTCTCATATCTCTACAAAACACCAACCTCATGAACTCCCTTAAGTTTTACTTAGCTCATGGGTAGCTTCTTCTACTCCAGCATGAATAGGTTCCCTGCCTCAAGAAGCTTTGATGCCCGTATCACGCTAGCTCACATTCTGCAATCACACAGTAACTTTTCAAAAACCATTTTCTTACAATAGTTTTATGATATGTGTAATCAGGGGTATACTAAAATGACATTTATATATAAACAAAATAAAAAATGAAATGTTTTAAGCAAACATAAATTATCAATAAACTTCAAAAATGAACACTATAGTACGACTTAAGTTCACCAAAATGAACAATATAAATTATCATAACTTCTTAGGACTTCCTTACAAACAATATACAACTATTGATCAAAAGACCACTTGTCAAATGAAACTTGTACTTTGTTGAGTTTTCATGACACTCTTGAATCAGCAGCCATAATAGTCTTATATGCACTATTGTGGTTAATAACTATGCACTATTGTGTGTTTATATACTGAAGTAATGGAAGAACAATGTTGAAAGCTAACCCCTTGTTTGGAGACATCCAAAGAGTACTAAAGAACGGTGGACGTGCACATTTAGGTTGAATCGTTGTTTTCGATTGATCGATGACTAACTCTCTTCACCGGTTTAGTGAAATCGCTCAGCTACTCCGCTGAGTCTTGTGATCAAAACGTGCACAATTAGCCACCACTGATACATAAAAAAATAGCCACCATTGCTACAGTAGGTGTATGTCAGTGATAATGCTAAAAACGAACATATATTTCATAGCATTATTCCTCAAGAAAGACAAGCTTTTAGTTGCAATTGTCCTATTTACAAGTGATATTCGTTTAAATAATAAAAGGTGAAGACAAAAGACAGATTCGACAAATTGAAGACGCAAACGACCAAAAAGCTCAAAAGTACAAAAGACAATCAAAGAGGTTCCAATTATTGATAAGAAACGTCTCGAAATTACAAGAGTACAAGATTCAAAACGCAAAGTATAAGATATTAAATTGTACGCAAGGACGTTCGAAAATCCGGGACCGGGACCAGAGTCAACTCTCAACGCTCGACGCAACGGACTAAAAATTACAAGTCAACTATGCACATGAATATAATATAATATATAATTCATTCTTAAAATTAATATATATATTATAATATATTTAAAAATCGTCGGCAAACAAAGAGCCAAAGCTGGGTGAGCTGTAAAAACAAACTCCGCGACTCGCGGAGTTTGAAGGCAAAAAATGCCGCGAGTCGCGGAGCTTCCCTGGACTCAAATCCCTATAAAAGCAAACGCAGTTTGATCGTAAAAATATCATAAATCAATCTCTCTCTCTATATCTATACGTAATATTTATATTTATAATTTATATTTTAATTTTAATTTTAATTTTAATTCTAATAATAAGGGTATGTTAGCAAATGTTGTAAGGGTGTAAGTCAAAATTCTGTCCGTGTAACGCTACGCTATTTTTAATCATTGTAAGTTATGTTCAACCTTTTTAATTTAATGTCTCGTAGCTAAGTTATTATTATGCTTATTTAATCCGAAGTAATCATGATGTTGGGCTAATTACTAAAATTGGGTAATTGGGCTTTGTACCATACTTGGGGTTTGGACAAAAGAACGACACTTGTGGAAATTAGACTATGGGCTATTAATGGGCTTTATATTTGTTTAACTAAATGATAGTTTGTTAATTTTAATATAAAGATTTACAATTGGACGTCCCTATAAATAACCATATACACTCGATCGGATACGATGGGCGGGGTATTTATATGTACGAATAATCGTTCATTTAACCGGACACGGGAATGGATTAATAGCCACTAGAATTATTAAAACAGGGGTGAAATTATGTACAACGACACTTGGCATAATTGATAACAAAGTATTAAAACTTTGGGTTACACTCAGTCGACATCCTGGTGTAATTATTAAACAAAGTATTAAAATCTTGTTACAGATTAAGTCCCCAATTAGTTGGAATATTTAACTTTGGGTATAAGGATAATTTGACGAGGACACTCGCACTTTATATTTATGACTGATGGACTGTTATGGACAAAAACCAGACGGACATATTAAATAATCCAGGACAAAGGACAATTAACCCATGGGCATAAAACTAAAATCAACACTTCAAACATCATGATTACGGAAGTTTAAATAAGCATAATTCTTTTATTTCATATTTAATTTCCTTTATTTTATATTTAATTGCACTTCTAATTATCGCACTTTTATTTATTGTTATTGTATTTAATTGCACTTTTAATTTTCGTAATTTTTAATTATCGCAATTTTATTTTATCGCACTTTTATTTATCGCAATTTCATTATCGTTATTTACTTTACGCTTTAAATTAAGTCTTTTATTTATTTAATATTTTACATTTTGTTTTAACTGCAACTAAAGTTTTTAAAATCGACAAACCGGTTATTAAACGGTAAAAACCCCCCTTTATAATAATAATATTACTTATATATATATATTTGTATTTTTATAAAATAAAACTAATATAGCGTTAAGCTTTGTTTAAAGATTTTTTTCCCTGTGGAACGAACCGGACTTACTAAAAACTACACTACTGTACGATTAGGTACACTGCCTATAAGTGTTGTAGCAAGGTTTAAGTATATCCATTCAATAAATAAATAAATATCTTGTGTAAAATTGTATCGTATTTAATAGTATTTCCTAGTAAAATTTAAGCTATTTTATATACACCTCGCATAACATCAGTCAGCTACATATGTGACTATATTTGCTGTATTGTAATATAAAATAATTCATAGTTATAAGGTAGTGAAAAACTTAGTCTAGGTGTGCGACCAATAGTTATTAGGATTGCTTAAGGTTTTGACACCATCCACTTGTTAAATGCATCCAATTGCTCTAGTAAAACTGCATATGTGGAAGCACAAAAAATATCAGATAAGTACGTATTTCAATAAAATGACTGAAAGAAAAGTTCTTAATCATTGTTGTTGCACACAATTATGAGAATATTTACCTTCAATGAAGTGTTAGTGCACCTATTGGGTTGTGCATCAATTCTATAATTGTGTATCGGTTCTTGTTTTTATCGTGATTTAGGTCTTTGTAGCGTTTTCGTTCCAGCTGAAGTGTGGTCTTTCGTCAAACTTTGCTTTATACCTGTCATGATTTATAGGGTTATATGTTTCTGTTTTTGTTATATTTTGTATTTATAATAATTTATATTGTGGATGTTTATTTCATGTGACAACTTACAGTGCTAGAGATTGGTGACATTCTTCGACATCCAAACTCGCTTATCTCGGCATATGGGTTGTTTATACATGGACCCTTACCAAAATTGACCCCATTTGACCCAAACCGGTCAAGTGTCCAAATAGTCAAAACTACGACTTTTCACCATTTTAGCTATAGTATACTATCAATTCACTTCGAAGAACTTTCACAAATCAATAAAACTTAAATAACTGAACATACGCACATTTGACCCATAATGTGATGACCCGAGAATTTCCGACCAAATTTAAACTTTAATCTTTATATGTTTCCGACACAATAAGCAAAATCTGTATTGTTGAGTCTCGAAAGTTTTGAAATGTATGTCCATACAATCATTTGACCTTTGACTATTCCCGACGATGCATGAACTTTTAAAAATGCAAATAGGTATATATATATATGTATAAATAATTATATATAAAAATATGTATATATTATAAATTAAACTATTATATGATTTAATTGTCATGAAAGATAACTTAAGATTAGTTAAAACTGTTTATTTAATGATAGAAAGTATATTAAATGTAAATGAATTTGAACATAGATTATCAACGTTAACAAAGTATTAAATGTATACATTGATATTTTATGTTTTAATATATATAAGTAATATACTTATTTATGTAATAAAATTTAATAAATAAAACATAATTTTAGATATAGTAATTTGAAAATAAATGTATATAAATAGTAGTAAAAAAAATTATAGTTTTAGGTATTGTGATTTAAGTTAGTATTATTATTATTAGATATTATTATTATCATTATTATAAATTATTATTAATATCATTATTATTATTATAGTTATTATTATTAGGAAATAATAATATTTATTTTTTTTATTTTCATTTTTATGATCATTACTATTTATTATTATTAATATAATTATTATTATTAATATATTTATTAATTATTATTATTAATTATTAAAATTATAAAAAGAAACATGAAAGAAGTACCAATTTGTTACACATACACATCAACACTATTACCAATTTTTGTTTCTGTCTAATATATGGTACGATCCAATCTCATATATCCATCAATCTCTTTTACGTTTTTGTTTCTACTCCAATTCTGTTACACATATCAATCCATCGTATCAATTATAGAATCTTATTTTATTTTGTTATCTTTGTTTTCTTCCTGGCTCAGACATGCTGTCGACCCAACATAGGTTTCTTTATATATGCAATTGATCTGTTGTGTAAATACATTGAACCTTCTGCCTCCCTTCCTGTACGAGCCATAAACACCATTCATCATTTTCAAACCATAACAAACCCTTGAACTATTATAACAATTCCTACAACTAATCGATTATATTCAATGGATTAACCATATATTTATGGTGAAAAATACTTTTTTAAATCGTTGTTGTGTTCCGAAAGATATTTAAACAAGAATGGGGATTCTTGGATGGGTTATTTTTCAGTGTGGTATTCGATATTGGTTTCATGATATACTTTACTCATTACCAGGACCTTCGACTTGCTCGATATAATGATCTCGCACGTACCTTAATTCATGCATTTATATATTTTTGTATCCTAATGTCCGAGTATGCAAATGATGCCAACACATAACCCATGCAGCCTCCTACGGTTTTCTCAATTGAACCCCTCGTGATCCAGCAACATACACGACCCATGGACTCCACAACAAACCTATTCCACTGTTGCTCAAGTCGATTTTGTTACTTGTATCTGTTTCCGTTCAACCAAACCAAACCCACTTGAACTACTATTAGTCGATCATTTGCAGTTCTTGGCCCGATCATCTTCAAACGTCCTAAATCCGGCGATCAGTTTCTCTATTGTTTTTCTCCTATTCCAAACACAACAACTTGAACCTTCATCGAACACCATTAATCAAAGAAGACTGCTACTCCTTCGTTACTTACCCGATACCGTTTTATTCGAACTAACACCAACCGCCACCTTCACTTCCCACCTTATCATCACACTAAACCACCACTTTCATCAACTCACGAAACCCGTTATTACTACTTCTGTTTTGCTATATTAATTCAAAGAACACTCAACAATAAAACATGAGTGTTCTTTTCTGTTTTCTATCTTGAAACCGAACCCCACACCATTAATAGGTGTTCCACGATTTAAGTACTTCAGCTATTTTTTTTTTTTTTTGGTGATAATAGAGTAAACAAATGAAAAAGCCACTTTAATTGTTTAATCAAGGGATTGAGAAGTGGCAGACAAGGGAGTTTGATTATTGGAAAGTAATACTAGTAATATATTATATGTGGATATAGATTCACATGTTGTTATAGTGATTAAGGTGTTATTAAACAAGATAATAGGTGAGGTGATGATATCGAATTGAGTAAAGAAGAAGTAGTGGGTTCGGTGGGACTATAGTGGGTCAACCAGATACCAATTAATCTTCTATCCCACATGCAAAAAACACCGAATTCTTATTTACCAAACCACTGGACTTCTTTTGATGTTGGGCCAAGAGATTTTTATTTTTGGGTCGAGACTTGTGTTAGTAAAATGGGCCGTGATCTGGTTATATTGTTGGGCCAAAGTCAGCCTATGTTGCTGTACGATCGATGTCTTGCTCATTGTTATATATATATATATATTTTTTTTGCGAAAGAAGATGAAGAATTTAAATGGTTTATGGGTTTTGTTCCATGAATAAGAAAATGGAAAAGGTATATGACGGGTTAAATACAAACTAAGTGGGGATATAATCAGAAAAAGCAATGGCAGAGGAATGGTTAGAGGGTGTGGGTGTATTCGAGAGGTCATGGGTTCGAGTCCGGTTGTAGCCATTCTTTTTGGAAAAACATTTAAGGTAGCCTCATTATTATTATTATTGTTAATATTATCATTTTTATTATTATTATGATTATTATTGTTATGTGTATTATTAGTAATTTTTATTATTACTAGTATTATTATCATTATTATTATTATTATTATTATTATTATTATTATTATTATTATTATTATTATTATTATTATTATTATTATTATTATTATTATCATAACCTTAATTACAATTATGATTATTATCGTTATAAGTATTATTATTATTATTATTATTATTATTATTATTATCATGAGTATTACTATGTAGTTACTAAAAATAATTATCATTATTACTATCATTATTATTATTTTCATTAACATGATTTTTATATATAATTTTATTTACATTATTTTTATTATCACTATTATTATCATTAGTATTATTATCATTACAGTATTATTATTATTACTACAAACATAATAACATTATTATATAAATATTACATATAGCAAATTACTAATTTTTGATATAATATTAACTACAAACATATATATATTTTGTAAGATAATTATATGTAGGAATATTAATTATTTACAAAACAACTATATATAAAACATAAGTGAAAATATAAAGTGTAAATAAAGTATATATTTATATAACTAAAACACTACATATATAAATATTATGTAGGAGGAATTGCGTGAACATACGTGTTAATATATATACTTGATATAGGTTCGTGAATCCAAGGTCAACCCTGCATTGTTCAGTTTCGTCATATATATTTTTACTACAAAATACAGTATGGTGAGTTCATTTGATTCCCTTTTACTCTTTACATTTTTTTGGACTGAGAATACATGCGCAATTTTTATAAATGTTTTACGAAATAGACACAAGTAATCGAAACTATATTATATGGTTGAATTATTAAACCGAATATGCCCCTTTTTAGTCTGGTAATCTAAGAATTAGGAAACAGACACCCTAATTGACGCGAACTCTAAAGATAGATCTATCGGGCCCAACAAGCCCCATCCAAAGTACCGGATGCTTTAGTACTTCGAAATTTATATCATGTCCGAAGGAGGATCCCGGAATGATGGGGATATTCTTATATGCATATTGTGAATGTCGGTTACCAGGTGTTCAATCCATATGAATGATATTTTTGTCTCTATGCATGGGACGTATGTTTATGAGAAATGGAAATATGAAAATCTTGTGGTCTATTAAAATTATGAAATGATTATTTATGTTAAATTAATGAACTCACCAACCTTTTGGTTGACACTTTAAAGCATGTTTATTCTCAGGTATGAAAGAAATCTTCCGCTGTGCATTAGCTCATATTAGAGACATTACTTGGAGTTATTCATGGCATATTTCAAAAGACGTTGCATTCGAGTCATTAAGTTCATCAAGATTATTATTAAGTCAATTATAGTGAGATGTATTATGAAATGGTATGCATGCCGTTAACTTTCAATGTAATGAAAGATTGTCTTTTCAAAAACGAATGCAATGTTTGTAAATGTATCATATAGAGGTCAAGTACCTCGCAATGTAATCAACTGTTGTGAATCGTTTATAATCGATATAGACTTCGTCCAGATGGATTAGGACGGTTCTTCACAGTTGGTATCAGAGCGGTGGTCTTAGCGAACCAGGTCTTGCATTAGTGAGTCTAACTGATAGTTGTTTAGATGCATTAGTGAGTCTGGACTTCGACCGTGTCTGCATGTCAAAAGTTTTGCTTATCATTTCTAGTCGGAAATCATCTGCTTATCATCCTTAGGAAATTACCTGCTTATCATTCTTAGAGAATCATTTGCTTATCATTCTAAGTCTAGACACATCTTACTGCAATGACTGCATGAATAGTGTATAGACAAAATTCATATCTTAGCGTATCTGTTATTGTTACCTTTGCCTGACAGCTTCCGTAGATTCCTCCGTACTGTGGGATTTTAGTATTATATATGCATATGTAAATTATGTATTGCAGAGTACTAATCTACATCCTATAATCTATTTCTTATAAAAAATCCTTCATTTGATCGTACGAGATGAATTCCTCAACCAGTTCGAATTCCTCGGATTCCGACAACTATTCCGACATGGATGTTCATCTAAGCTCCGAAACCAGCGTCACCAGAATGAATCAACCAATCATCAAATCTCAATACATCTGATGGGTTCGTAGTCGACTTAATAAATGGAGACAAGAAGAAGGAGATTCCTTCCACCAACCGAATTCACCTCTTGACGAAGAACCCGAAGCGCTTACGGTGAACCAGTCCGAAATACCATTTTCACCCTCATTTCCCAAATATCTCGCCACGATTATATTCTATCCACAATGCTAAACCTTATTCATTCGCTCGTTCTTACCGACAATCATCCCGGAGTAATAAGTAGCCTTGAAAAGTATGGTGCAAAATGTACCAGCTTCAACAACATTACCGGCACCAACAGTACCACCAACAACAACATCCGCATCACACACCTCAACATCACAATCTGTTCCACGAACATCAACATCATACGCACCATGGATACCAAGGAGTACCAACAGCAATTAACAATGAAGTATTGAACCATAACTCCATTAATATTCTGCGAAGAATATGTGGATCCTAATAATTAACGATGAAGTATTGCTCCATAACTTCATTAATATTCTGCGAAGAATATGTGATTCCTAATAGTTTTAGAGATTACTTATTCTAGCTCCAATCGAAAAGCAAATGAGACTAATATTATATTAACTCATTAAATACATGATTACATCCGGAGAAAATATATATGTAAATATATTTTCATAAAGATTGTAATTAAAAATTCTTTCGTACAAACTGTTAATGGTGAAAATATTTTAACGGGTAGGTAATACCCGAGGAAGATTTAAATTTCACATTAATAAGTTACACTGTACATTCTTCAATTCAGATTTAGCAGTCATTAACAACACTGCTCAAATTCACACATATACGTATCCGTTCACCAAAGAACAACTATTTTCATCCAAGTTCAATTTCATATTTGGATTTTGACCTATCCGAATCCAACAAGTGACATAATGAAGAAAACATTTGACGGAATAAAATTTGTTAGAAACAAACAAATTAACTATGAGAAATTTTGTTAAGAATACACGCTAACAAAATCATAGCTAACTGTTCCTAGCTAACTGTGGACTAATCAACTAAGGACTACCAACAGTGGACAATTAAAATGAATTAAAATATTGATTATAACATATGAAACTAAACAATTCTTCAAGTTGCCACTTGATTTCATCTTAAATCTCATTTGTATCTTGACGATTTCAATCTGCGTTCAAACCTTTCATGATTCTTGAAAACATTTCAATCGAGAGGTTGAACCAATCGCACATCATTTACGGAAGGAAAGAGTGATGCATATAGCTATGCACCTGAAAATACTCGGAACCTGAGTAAAAGTTTAAAATGTATCTGTGTTAGATCCTTTAGCATTATTATTACCCAAAATAACTTCACAATCCCTTTTCAAGGTAGTAAATTTTGTCACAGCTCCAACAAGCCAATTTCGACTTTTCACTCGGTTTAGCTTATTATAACCCTGATATAAAAGTTGCCTTTCGTCATCAATACCGGAAAACCATTTATATCTCACTACATTAGCAGTAAACGTACTATCAACCTCGTTGCTTCTTGGCTTAAATCTCTCTGACAAATCATTATATTTATTCATTGAAACCCTATCATATACTCATCCACATCTTGTAACGAGAACTGCCATAACAATTACCAGGAATCAGCAATCAGTACTTTGAAAACTCACACCATATCTACATCAACAGTATATGTATGACATTTATCTCTTAGAATTATGATCTCTTATTCTGAAATTCTGAAAAGCACTCAGTCACAAATCAATACTCTGAATGTTGAAAAAGCTTATTGAAGCAGCAGAAACCATAGACAACCGTAAAACGACCTTAATCATCGAAAGTTTGATGATAAAGAATAGTATGTTAGAAAAGCTCAGAAAAGTTGGAACTGGAAAATGGATTGAGCTAACCACGAAGAAGACCAAGGACAAATACAAGGACCATACCCTGTATTCAAAGAATCCAGATAATTCTGGATCCGTTGAAATCTTTAGAGAATATCTTGCTCCGAAGTCATATTAAAATCTTGCGGAAAATCATTCTCCATCAACCATCGAACTTAGAAATTCCAAAAAATATCATTATCAATATCTTCGATATTTCTGAGGATATTTTCATAAATATTCTCGTCCAAAATTATATACCTCTTCGTGCTTCCCGTGTATCATTATATTGGAAACATTCAATAGAAAAATTTAGTACCGAAAGGCGAATTAGGCGAAACTATGAAGGAAATCGTGGACAAATCACCAAGAATAAGTTTGACTTCAAAGAATCCAAAAGATTCAATGCCTGCTGAAGTCTTTAGCGAATATCTTGCTCCTTATTCTAAACCCTTGTGGACAAAAGTCTCCATCATCCTTTAATCTTAGATATTCAAAGATATTATCGTATCTTTCATTATAAATATCCTCCATATTTCTGGAGATATTTTTATAACTATTCTTATCTGAAATCATTAATCTCTTCGTGCTATCAGTATTACATCATATAAAAACTGTTAGTTTCTATATTCTGTAAACTTTCGAGCTTAAAATATGAATGTTATTGAAGTAATGTTGGGAACTGATGCATGATTTAGTATAATATAATGACACTTGATCAAGGTGATTATATTACAGTAATTCATGCTGAGTTTCTAATGGAACGTGATGATTCACAAAACATACCGTCATCATGTACCATTTACACGATTCTTGCATTCTACTCAATATCTAAACATATGAAGAACATATCTTCTTAATAGTTCTATCTTTTCGGATATTCTGGTAATTTACCAAATCAAGATCGTTCAATCACGATTTATTTCTTAGAACATTAACTATGTTCATTCTGAATTTCATATCTACAAATTCTGGACCATTATTCGCTTGACTTAGAGTCGAGAAGAAAATAAAAAGGCAAAGAGCTCCGAAATATAAGGAAGGATATAAAGCCCGATAATAACACATAAATTACAAACCGTGTATATCAATGTTTATAGCAACATAAAGACACGGGAGAATTAAAAACATTATAACCCCAAGGGCGAAGTAAAAAAAAACAGATTCCTCCGGTAGAAGTTGGAAATGGAGAATGATTGTGGCGATAGTTAGGATAAGGACAAGAATCAGAACTGGATGAAGCATATTAACGAATGCTTTAAAATATGAATCAAGGGAGAAAGAATAGAAGGTGTGACTTGTAAGGAACGACGAGAGTGGATTTATCGTAAAATATCCGACAGAGCAATCAAAACAGATGATCGCATTTAAAGCGGATCCTAATTCCCTTGATTACCGAAGAATCAAATCTTATTACGAAGATTTTCTCCAAATCTCTTGAACTTAGAAATCAATCCTATCTACGTCAAAAGATATGACGAATCTATACCTACTCATTTCACTCTTTGGTGATAGCTTCACTCGTACTCTTCACAAAATCAAATGGTTTTATCTATATTACTCAATGATGATAAAACTCTATTTATCAGCTCATATTTATCATAAAAACATTTTTATGGTTATCCATGGCAACCTCTATCAAATTTCGGGACTAAATTTCTTTAACGGGTAGGCACTGTGATGACCCGAGAATTTCCGACCAAATTTAAACTTTAATCTTTATATGTTTCCGACACAATAAGCAAAATCTGTATTGTTGAGTCTCGAAAGTTTTGAAATGTATGTCCATACAATCATTTGACCTTTGACTATTCCCGACGATGCATGAACTTTTAAAAATGCAAATAGGTATATATATATAAAAATAATTATATATAAAAATATGTATATATTATAAATTAAACTATTATATGATTTAATTGTCATGAAAGATAACTTAAGATTAGTTAAAACTGTTTATTTAATGATAGAAAGTATATTAAATGTAAATGAATTTGAACATAGATTATCAACGTTAACAAAGTATTAAATGTATACATTGAGATTTTCTGTTTTAATATATATAAGTAATATACTTATTTATGTAATAAAATTTAATAAATAAAACATAATTTTAGATATAGTAATTTGAAAATAAATGTATATAAATAGTAGTAAAAAAAATTATAGTTTTAGGTATTGTGATTTAAGTTAGTATTATTATTATTATTAGATATTATTATTATCATTATTATAAATTATTATTAATATCATTATTATTATTATAGTTATTATTATTAGGAAATAATAATAATATTTATTTTTTTTATTTTCATTTTTATGATCATTACTATTTATTATTATTAATATAATAATAATTATTAATATATTTATTAATTATTATTATTAATTATTAAAATTATAAAAAGAAACATGAAAGAAGTACCAATTTGTTACACATACACATCAACACTATTACCAATTTTTGTTTCTGTCTAATATATGGTACGATCCAATCTCATATATCCATCAATCTCTTTTACGTTTTTGTTTCTACTCCAATTCTGTTACACATATCAATCCATCGTATCAATTATAGAATCTTATTTTATTTTGTTATCTTTGTTTTCTTCCTGGCTCAGACATGCTGTCGACCCAACATAGGTTTCTTTATATATGCAATTGATCTGTTGTGTAAATACATTGAACCTTCTGCCTCCCTTCCTGCACGAGCCATAAACACCATTCATCATTTTCAAACCATAACAAACCCTTGAACTATTATAACAATTCCTACAACTAATCGATTATATTCAATGGATTAACCATATATTTATGGTGAAAAATACTTTTTTAAATCATTGTTGTGTTCCGAAAGATATTTAAACAAGAATGGGGATTCTTGGATGGGTTATTTTTCAGTGTGGTATTCGATATTGGTTTCATGATATACTTTACTCATTAACAGGACCTTCGACTTGCTTGATATAATGATCTCGTACGTACCTTAATTCATGCATTTATATATTTTTGTATCCTAATGTCAGAGTATGCAAATGATGCCAACACATAACCCATGCAGCCTCCTACGGTTTTCTCAATTGAACCCCTCGTGATCCAGCAACATACACGACCCATGGACTCCACAACAAACCCATTCCACTGTTGCTCAAGTCGATTTTGTTACTTGTATCTGTTTCCGTTCAACCAAACCAAACCCACTTGAACTACTATTAGTCGATCATTTGCAGCTCTTGGCCCGATCATCTTCAAACGTCCTAAATCCGGCGATCAGTTTCTCTATTGTTTTTCTCCTATTCCAAACACAACAACTTGAACCTTCATCGAACACTATTAATCAAAGAAGACTGCTACTCCTTCGTTACTTACCCGATACCGTTTTATTCGAACTAACACCAACCGCCACCTTCACTTCCCACCTTATCATCACACTAAACCACCACTTTCATCAACTCACGAAACCCGTTATTACTACTTCTGTTTTGCTATATTAATTCGAAGAACACTCAACAATAAAACATGAGTGTTCTTTTCTGTTTTCTATCTTGAAACCGAACCCCACACCATTAATAGGTGTTCCACGATTTAAGTACTTCAGCTATTTTTTTTTTTTGGTGATAATAGAGTAAACAAATGAAAAAGCCACTTTAATTGTTTAATCAAGGGATTGAGAAGTGGCAGACAAGGGAGTTTGATTATTGGAAAGTAATACTAGTAATATATTATATGTGGATATAGATTCACATGTTGTTATAGTGATTAAGGTGTTATTAAACAAGATAATAGGTGAGGTGATGATATCGAATTGAGTAAAGAAGAAGTAGTGGGTTCGGTGGGACTATAGTGGGTCAACCAGATACCAATTAATCTTCTATCCCACATGCAAAAAACACCGAATTCTTATTTACCAAACTACTGGACTTCTTTTGATGTTGGGCCAAGAGATTTTTATTTTTGGGTCGAGACTTGTGTTAGTAAAATGGGCCGTGATCTGGTTATATTGTTGGGCCAAAGTCAGCCTATGTTGCTGTACGATCGATGTCTTGCTCATTGTTATATATTTTTTTTTTTGCGAAAGAAGATGTAGAATTTAAATGGTTTATGGGTTTTATTCCATGAATAAGAAAATGGAAAAGGTATATGACGGGTTAAATACAAACTAAGTGGGGATATAATCAGAAAAAGCAATGGCAGAGGAATGGTTAGAGGGTGTGGGTGTATTCTAGAGGTCATGGGTTCGAGTCCGGTTGTAGCCATTCTTTTTGGAAAAACATTTAAGGTAGCCTCATTATTATTATTATTGTTAATATTATCATTTTTATTATTATTATGATTATTATTGTTATGTGTATTATTAGTAATTTTTATTATTGCTAGTATTATTATCATTATTATTATTATTATTATTATTATTATTATTATTATTATTATTATTATTATTATTATTATTATTATTATTATTATTATAACCTTAATTACAATTATGATTATTATCGTTATAAGTATTATTATTATATTATTATTATTATTATCATGAGTATTACTATGTAGTTACTAAAAATAATTATCATTATTACTATCATTATTATTATTTTCATTAACATGATTTTTATATATAATTTTATTTACATTATTTTTATTATCACTATTATTATCATTAGTATTATTATCATTACAGTATTATTATTATTACTACAAACATAATAACATTATTATATAAATATTACATATAGCAAATTACTAATTTTTGATATAATATTAACTACAAACATATATATATATTTTGTAAGATAATTATATGTAGGAATATTAATTATTTACAAAACAACTATATATAAAACATAAGTGAAAATATAAAGTATAAATAAAGTATATATTTATATAACTAAAACACTACATATATAAATATTATGTAGGAGGAATTGCGTGAACATACGTGTTAATATATATACTTGATATAGGTTCGTGAATCCAAGGTCAACCCTGCATTGTTCAGTTTCGTCATATGTATTTTTACTACAAAATACAGTATGGTGAGTTCATTTGATTCCCTTTTACTCTTTACATTTTTTTGGACTGAGAATACATGCGCAATTTTTATAAATATTTTACGAAATAGACACAAGTAATCGAAACTACATTATATGGTTGAATTATTAAACATAATATGCCCCTTTTTAGTCTGGTAATCTAAGAATTAGGGAACAGACACCCTAATTGACGCGAACTCTAAAGATAGATCTATCGGACCCAACAAGTCCCATCCAAAGTACCGGATGCTTTAGTACTTCAAATTTATATCATGTCCGAAGGAGGATCCCGGAATGATGGGGATATTCTTATATGCATATTGTGAATGTCGGTTACCAGGTGTTCAATCCATATGAATGATATTTTTGTCTCTATGCATGAGACGTATGTTTATGAGAAATGAAAATATGAAAATCTTGTGGTCTATTAAAATTATGAAATGATTATTTATGTTAAATTAATGAACTCACCAACCTTTTGGTTGACACTTTAAAGCATGTTTATTCTCAGGTATGAAAGAAATCTTCCGCTGTGCATTAGCTCATATTAGAGACATTACTTGGAGTTATTCATGGCATATTTCAAAAGACGTTGCATTCGAGTCATTGAGTTCATCAAGATTATTATTAAGTCAATTATAGTTAGATGTATTATGAAATGGTATGCATGCCGTTAACTTTCAATGTAATGAAAGATTGTCTTTTCAAAAACGAATGCAATGTTTGTAAATGTATCATATAGAGGTCAAGTACCTCGCGATGTAATCAACTGTTGTGAACCATTTATAATCGATATGGACTTCGTCCAGATGGATTAGGACGGGTCTTCACACATAACTCCATAAGGATTGAAAGGATCTAATCGTATTATCGAATGTGTAATTTAAAAAAAAAAAATAGTTAAGTTACTTTACTTGGTTTGCCTTAAAGGCTTTCACATTTTAACTTCTATTTTATTTCTTTATTTTAAATGATTTTGTATTAGTATACTTTCTCTAAACACAATTAAGGAACCACTCATATTATAAATGCAAGTTACAAATAGACAATAATTTATGTATGGCTCGCTAGTCAAAAATTACATGTTTCAGTAACAATATACATAAAGTGCAGACTAAACTAAGACAATATTAAATGCCATTTGTTCAAAGGTTGATAAGTCAATTAAGTAAACACAAACATACAAGTACCTTTGGGCTCACACGGAACAAAAAGAAGTAGAGGGTACTCTGTAGCTGAAGCACAAAAACTACAAATATAAGTACAGAAAGGATCACAGAGAAAAGAAAAGGGTATTCTAAAACAGTCAAATACGAAAGGTAAATAACAGACTGACAATAAATTATAGAGAACTATAAGATCTCACCTTATCATGAAGTTGAGTCAAATTAGGAATAAGACCTCTGATATAAGCCTCCATCTCCTATAAAAAAAAGGTTTGAAAATTTGATTTTTTGCATTACATTTAATGTGTATAAAATCAAATGCAGTGAACAAATGTGATATGGTACTTGCATAAGGTTGAAGGTATCCATCAGAATCTTCATCAAGTTCACTCATATCAATTCTAGCTTGAGTAAGAGAAACATGTATCATGTTACAACCTATAATACAGTATCATTTTGCAGAAGTTCATATTAATATTAATATAACTTATTAATTAAATGTCGATAAAGAAGACATGTTGAAGAAGAACAAAACCTCACAGTTCGCATTGCTAACAGCGTTCTTTGATTTTTAATTTGACTTTTAGAATCGTTTATTTATCAAAAATTTGCAATCAGCGTTACTCCGTCAACCTTTCGTTAAAAAATTCCGTTAACTCTTGACATGTGCTTCGCATGTGAGGTTAATTTCGTCATTTTACTCTTCTTCATCCGAAAGTCTTTATGCTTATTTTGTTCTTCCCCAAAATTATGTTATTTCCCACAATTATAAACCCTTAAGTGAAAAAACAAAAATTAATAAATAAAACCAAACCCATAAAATCACACCCAAATACAAAGATACATACCTACTTATATACAAAATCAAAACCATCTTTATAATATACATACATACACCAAAATCTCTTCATCAGATTCACCTTCATATTCTTGATGGATTGAACAACCAAATAAAATATTTTTATTTAATTTACTTAAATTCTTTTGTATTTCAACATGTAATTACAGATTTACAGTCGTTTTATATGATGAATATTCATGATAACCAAAGTAATCTACGTCCACTGAAAAGTTGGTTTTGAAGTTAAGGATGTGCATTAATAGTAAATACTTGTTCGTATTGGTTAGAGCTGGTGGTATTGGAAGAGCACTAGCTTTTGGAGGATATAAGAATATTGAATGTGAACCAAACCCGACCCAACTTGTTTATCGTACACCAAATGTTTCCGGCGGAGAAGCTCAAGTAGTCGTTCCCCAGAACTAAGGTATATATATATATATATATATATAGTGTGGTAGGATCAAGAGGGAAGTAACCATTCGGGGGGAAGCGGGGGGAAGCAATTTTTTTTTTTTTTTTCGTTTTTTTGAAAAAACTTTGTTCACGAACATTATAGATGAGATGAAAATATGAACATTTAGTAGAGACACTTTGTGATAAATGTTTTTATTTTGGCGGAAAAACGCTCGAAGAAGTAATATATAACAATTATCGTGTTTTCCAAGCGTATTTTGAGGTTTTAGCTATTGGGGTTTAGATATTAGGGTTTAGATATTAGGGTTTATAGGGTTTAGAAATTTAGGGTTTAGGGTTTAGATTTAGGATTTAGATTGAGTTTTTAACACGAACGGTTTAGAGCTTAGGGTTATTGGATTTAGATTGAGTTTTTACACTTGACGTTTTGGGTTATTGGGGGTCAAATTTTGACATGGTCCAGTCACACTGTCACAGTCACCTTACACTTTTTAGGCCAAAAATTTTGCTTTTCCCCTCTTCCCCCCAATTGGTTACTTCCCCATTGATCCTGCCCCTATATATATATATATATATATATATATATATATATATATATATATATATATATATATATATATATATATATATATATATATATATATATAAAATATTAATCTGTAGTTTTACATGTATATCTTTATATCTATAAATTAAAAAGTGATTGTTGATGTAATATTCTAATTTTACTTGTTAATTTTTTTTTAAAGGCAAACACACACACCAATACACCATACACGAATTTAAACACGAATATATACATGCCCACCCCGGGACTTGAACCCCCAACTTATAGGTTGAAGGGGTCACCTCAATACCGGTGGGTCAATGGCCCTTTGGTTAATTTTACTTGTTACTTAGATTAAGATGATATTAAAAGGTTAAAAATAATGATACTCCGTATCACATTAGTCTGCATCTTAGGATCTGTAGTCTGTAAGCAATTACCAATAGATTTAGATCATATTGCAGGTGAGGGTTTACCGCTAATTTTACTTGTTTCATCTCTTCATCACCTTTTGTTTTTCCGAGTTCAAATTAGAAGAAATTCCGTATATAGTACAGTAATAGAGAGGATAAAATCGGTTGGAATTTGTAATTTGTAAGGACAAGGCTGTGGTGTTGATTTTATTTGTTTTTGAATTAGGGGGTTCACAATTTTGGGGAAGAACAAGACTTTAGATTCAGATGAAGATGAAGATGGCTAAAATGACGCATTTACTCTCAAATGTAAGGCTAGAATTAACGCAGCGTCACATTCAAATGCGTCAGACGAGGTGGCAAAAACTGACGCCCCTGACGCCTCCAACGCGTCGTCAGAATCTGACGCTTGGGGGCGTCAGTCTACTATTTGACGTCAGGTCAGAGCATCGTCAGGGACGCGTGTCACGAGCACACTGGATGGAGAATTCAACGGATATATATCCGTTTAATTTTTTTTAATTCCGAAAATAATTAATTAAAACCTATTTAATCCTTCTTCCATCTTCATCTTCTTCCTTATTCTTCTTCTTCTTCAAGTTTTTCAATTTTTTTTTTCAATCTTCTTCATAAACAATATGTCACATCCAAATCAAAAACCAAATACTCCACCCGATTGGTACGGTAGTTACACGGAGGAGGTTCATCAAACCCGAACAACTATATTCAAGTTCCATTGATCGCGCCTCAATTCCGAGTCTTGACACCCGAACAACAACATCAACTATTCTTGGAACAACAAAGGCGATTTGAAGAAGCTCAACAATTTCGCAATTTTCAATCACCGATGACTCCGATTTATCAAGAAACGGTGCCGGAAACTTCGATTGAAACGGTTCCGGAAACACAAGATCGTTTCAAAAGAAAGCACAAAAAACGAACGTCGAGTTAGGTATAATTTTTTTTCCAGTTATGTTTTTTTCGTATGTTTTTCTGTTTTTTTTTATTTTTTTCGTAAATTTTTTACTGTTTTTTTCTGTTTTATATTTCTGCTTTTTTTTTTTTTGTAATTGTATGTGAATTATATATATATATATATATATATATATATATATATATATATATATATATATATATATATATATATATATATATATATATATATATATATATAGTGGTAGGATCAAGAGGGAAGTAACCAATCGGGGGAAAGCGGAGAAGCAAAATTTTTTTTTTTTTCGTTTTTTGAAAAAACTTTGTTCACGAACATTATAGATGAGATGAAAATATGAACATTTAGTAGAGACACTTTGTGATAAATGTTTTTATTTTGGCGGGAAAACGCTCGAAGAAGTAATATATAACAATTATCGTGTTTTTCGAGTCTATGTTGAGGTTTTAGATATTAGGGTTTAGATATTAGGGTTTAGAAATTTAGGGTTTAGATTTAGGATTTAGATTGAGTTTTTAACACGAACGGTTTAGAGTTTAGGGTTACCCTAAACCCTAAACCCTAAACTCTAAATCGGGCTAAATTTTACTTCACAAAACATGAAGAAAAAAAACGTTCATATTCTTCACGAACAATATTATCTTGAATGTTATTTTTGTCCATCGTTTTCCCGCCTAAATAATAACATTCATCACGAAGTGTCTCTTCTAAATGTTCATATTTTCGTGTGATTTTGATGCCGGAAAAAAAAATTCAAAAAAACGAAAAAAAAAAATCCCCCCGCTTCCCCCCGATTGGTTACTTCCCCATTGATCCTGCCCATATATATATATATATATATATATATATATATATATATATATATATATATATATATATATATATATATATATATATATATATATATATATATATATATATATATATATATATTGGTTAATATGTGTTAATTTTTTTCGGTTTTTTTTAACTGTTTTTTTTCGGTTTTTTTTTTGTTGCTAAATGTATATATATATTTTTCTTCTGTTTTTTCATGTATATGTATATGTATTTGTTGTATTTTTGTTAATTGTATGTTTATATTTGTAGGCGAGGATCAAGTTCGTTACACACCGCCAACCAAGAAGGTCACGGCGTGGTCACAGGAGGAAGAAGCATGGTTAGCTCAGTGTTGGGTTGATTCGTTCGAGGATAATCGAAAGGGAAATAATCAAAAGTATGGTTCTTTGTGGGGTACGATTCACACCAAGTTCAACAACAATAACAACGGGTGGGTACGAGGTGACGACCAGTTGTCATCAAAATGGCGAAACATCAACAAGGCTTGTAGTGAGTTTGCCGCGGCGTTCAACGAGGCGGAACGCAATTGGAAAAGTGGATCAAATGATGTCGATGTCTTGACACTAGCCCACCAAATCTACGTGCTAAATACAAAAGGGAAAAAGTTTAACAACCTAGCCGCTTGGTATGTGTTGAAAAATAAATCAAAGTGGCATGTTCTGGGCACGGGTGGTCGAGTTGATCTTGGTGCGGATGAGGAGAGTTTTGAACCTTCGTTGTCTCAAAACGATCTTTTTGATGATGATTTTGTTCGTAGGCCAATGGGACGTGACAAGGCTAAAAAGAAGGCCAAAAAATCTCATGACTCCGATTCTAGTCAATCGCCTCGTTCGTCAAAAGCGGAGGATGCTTTGAACGCTATTTCGAAGCATAAAAAGGCACAAACTAAAAGTATTAAACTTTTACATCAACAAGAGCTCCTCCGAACCGCTTTAACGGGTGCGAGTGTTTTATCGGTGAAAACCGAAGATATCACCGACCCGGAACAACGAGACTTCCTCACAAGGCTTAAGCGAATGTACCTAGATAATTTTAAGCATTTGCTCGACAACCCACCGCAACCACAAAATCAAGACTCCGACGAAGACTAGTTTTATTTAAGTATTTGTCTTTCTATTTTTATGTTTTTTTTTAAGTTTTTTTCGGTGTTTTTTTTATTTTTTAAAAACGTTTTTTTTATGAATAAAATAAATTAGTTTTACTAATTTTATGTTTAAATTTAATATGGTAAAATGAATAAAATAAATAAAATGAATAAAATAAATAAATTAGTGGACCCTACTAACATTTGACACACTACACTTGACATTTTGGGTTATTGGGGGTCAAATTTTGACATGGTCCAGTCACACTGTCACAGTCACCTTACACTTTTTAGGCCAAAAAGTGCACTTTTGTCTGTGATGTTACAGGCAGGGTTAGAAAACAGCCTAAGGCACATGTCAAGAGTTAACGGAATTTAGACGGGGGAATGCGGATTGCAAATTTTTGATATATAAAGGATTCTAAAGCCAAATTAAAAATCAATGGACGCTGTTAGCAAAATGGGATATAATATAGGACTAACAGAGCAAAAAAGTCTTGTTATAAGTTATTGTATTTGGGCTTCGTTTGTGTTTAAAATCGGACATTGAGATGTATGCCATGTGAACGATACAATGATTTGAACTAGATCCGGAACGGCCTGTGCGTTGCGGCGGGGCCTTTCGGGTTGCATATTCATAGTTAAGGTAGCGTTCTGCATATACAAAAGTGAAAACGGCTCATGAGTTATGCTCCGTTTTAGATGTCAGTGTGTTTAGCATTTTTTTAAAATGTGTCCGTTTCTCGTATAGTTAGTTGTGTTGTGTTCGTAAAATTATTCCAAGTTTAACGGTGGTGCCGGAAATATTTAACGCTCGGCGAGCGGGAAGATACGACCCGGTAAAAATTTTGGTGAAGTTTGGTTAAAGTTTTTTTAATAGAATAATGATTTAACAGTTTCTACTCCTAAAAAAATTGTAGCCTGAACGATAGTTGAGGGGCATGTTTGTAAATTTAGTGTGGGATAGCGTTTGCTTCCTCATGAAACGACCAAAGTCCAAGAGCCTAATATAATGATTGAATGTAAAAATGTCGTTTTTGTATAATCAAGCGACCAAAATCTGATATGCTAATAGTATGTATGTATGTATATGTGTATATATATATATATATATATATATATATATATATATATATATATATATATATATATATATATATATATATATATATATATATATATATATATATAAAATTTCTAGTAGTATGTCAATATAAAGGGAAATTGTTCAAAATACAATTTTTTTTAAGGCTTCAAACAAAATACACTTTTTAAAAAAAAATTGTCTTTTTACACCATTCAGTAGACGAAATTTCTGTCTACCACCTTTATCTGTCGCCTACTACCATTTTTACAAAGTAGTAAACAGTAACAACAAGGTAGTAGACAGTGAGAACAAAGCAGTAGACAGCCAATTACAAGGTAGCTGACCGTCTACTGCCTTGTTGTTATTGTCTACTACCTTGTTGTAGGTGTCGACACCAATAATACATATCAGTCGACACCTACAACAAGGTAGTAGACAGTAACAACAAGGAAGTAGACGGTCAGCTACCTTGTAATTGGCTGTCTACTACCTTGTTGTTACTGTCTACTACTTTGTAAAAATGGTAGTAGACGACAGATAAAGGTGGTAGACAGAAATTCCGTCTACCGAATGGTGTAAAAAGGCAATTTTTTTTTAAAAAGTGTATTTTGTTTGAAGCCTTAAAAAAATGTATTTTAATCAATTTCCCCAAATATAAATGTGATGGTAATTTGGTAATTTTGCTATTACGAAGAATTTTACTTCTATACTAGAACTATTTTGTTATTATGTGAAATTTTACCGGGTGATCCCTTTATTAAAAAAAAAAAAAAAAAAAAAGTATATTTTTTTTTCTAGCATTCTACTTACTGAATGGGCCAATTTGGATAAACCAAATATGGAATTTCAACTTTTATACTCGACCTTTTGGGCCTTTCTTTTGACCCACTTTCAAAAAATTAGGTGGGTGGTATAATAATAATAATAATAATAATAATAATAATAATAATAATAATAATAATAATAATAATAATAATACGGTAATAATAATAGGAATAAAAATAAAAATAACAATTATAATAATAATAATAATAATAATAATAATAATAATAATAATAACTGTGGTGGTGGTAATAATAATAATAATAATAATAATAATAATAATAATAATAATAATAATAATAATAATAATAATAATAATAATAATAAAAATAATAATAATTGTAGTAGTAGTAATAATTACAGTAGTACTGGTGGCGGCGGTAGTAGTACGTGGTGGTGGTGGTCGTAGTAGTAGTAGTGGTGATGGATGGTGACAGTAGTAGTGGTGGTAGTGGCAGTAATAGTGGGGGGTAGAGGTATTTGTGGTGCTAGTAGTGGTAGTGGTGGTGGGTGGTGTGATAGTAGTATCACCGGGCAGTAGTAGTAATAATAATAATAACAACAACAATTACAACAATAATTTTATATTACATCTATTAAAATTTTGTATTAAAAGTTTATACTGGACAATGTATAGTATTAGAAGATTTATATAAAATAATAGTGATATATATATATATATATATAATTTGTTAATCGCATTCATATTTACTTTTATACAAGTTACTCGTACTAATTATTAATACTGCATTCTATCAGGTAGGCTGATAAAACGAAACCTTAGCCCTTTATCTGTATGATCATTTTACTTTTTACGCTAATGTGTTACAGTACTATACCAATGTAACTATGTAAGTATATAACTAAGTATTGAAATCATTTTATTATCCGAGACACCCATCTAGTTTTTGAAATGAGGTTCATTCATATGGGTGATAACATTAATGAGCATTAATAGTATTTAATTATCCTTACTCACCTTAATTTATTTGAACATGTTCATGTCCTTTTTTAATCAATTATTCTCTGCGTTGGATCGTTTAATTTAATTTGATGCTCCCAACGGTCTTGTCTCATAATTATACAACTAATTCAAATTTTCAAATATATTTAGTTATTATTGTTTATTTTTATTTTTATTTTATTATCTATATTCATTGAACTTCAAACCACTATATATACATGCTAAACACCATTTTCAAGTTTTCTGATATAGCATACAAAAAAATGGGCAATTGTTCTTACAAAGGATTCGATACACGCCTTGACCCGATTCGGGTCATGAAACCCACGGGTCAAATATTAGCATTTAACGCCCCAAAATCCGTCTCAGAGATCGTTAAAAACCACCCGGGACATGGGATTTTCAGAAAAGATCAACTGTTGTTGCCATTAAACAACGACGTGTTACTAACCGGTGATCAAATATACTATCTGTTTCCTCTGGCTTCAGATGATCGAGCCCAAAAGACGTTGGGTCATTTAGAACCTGTTGGATTTGAAACCGAGCCTGTAAGAATGTCGACCAGTGCAGTAGCGTTGCAGCTTGTAGCGAAGAATTTATCAGACGGGTCGGGTTTTGAAGTGTTACCGGCGCCCAGAAAAGGTGTATGGAAAGTGAAACTGGTGATCGATACGAAACAGTTGGGAGATATATTGTCGGAGGAAGGGAACACTGAAGCGTTGATTGAGCAGATGCGTGTGGCGGCAGCTAGCTCGTTGAAGACGGTCCCACGTCGGAGCACGAGTTATTGGGGGGTTAAAGTGAAGCCGATTTTTTGTAATGTGATGAATAGAATGGTGACTGATGATAGTTCATCACCAAAATCAGTCACTTCATGGTTGCTGCAGCAGCAGCTTAAATAAGTTCTGTAGCAATATTGGATGGAACTCCTTATTCCAGTTTTTATGTAATTTGATGTTTTGTATTGAGTAATGAAGATCTAAAATTAACATTTTCATTTTTATTTTATTTATAGAGACTTGTTCATCTATAAAACATTAGAAGTAATTATTTTTTGTCATAACCTTCAAGAAACCGTTTGAATACACATTATCTGCAAAATTTGGATGGAACCCTTAAATGTTGTGATTAATTCCATGGGAGATGCTTTATGCTGATGTAAAGAAGTTTCCGTTGGTGTTAAGCTTTTGTTAAAATGTAAGGTTGGGGGTTCAAGCCTCGTCAAGGGCATATTCGTGAATAAATTTGTATTCGGTGTGTGTTGCCGTTCTGAAAAAAATTTGGATCATAGAAACAGAGCATTCAACCTAAAGCTCAATTCAACAAAAAAGATTTGAATTTACTCGCATTTAATCGATCGATCAATATTGACCAGATAGTATCTTAATTTTGAAGGCTAAATTGAGATAAAAACATACATTATGAGTAAGAAAAAGGAAGAATCTAGTATAGTTTCAAAATAAATTACATCATTACTGACCACCAGTGGCAACCAAACCAGGTCAAGGCCTGTAACAAGTACCTGTCTAACTTCAATAATCTATATTGGATTAAGATCTTGATTCTTGGTTTAGTAGAAGCCTAAATGTGTACACATTTGCACACAATTGGAAGGTACAAAATGATCATCATAATAAATCTAGATTGACCTCCATAGATAGAGAGATTAATATACCAAGATCAAAATATCCAGAAGTAAACCCAATATATATTCAAGAGTTACTGCAATCCTACTATAAAAAGATCTGTACCATTTTCCGCCTTCCTTAAAAAGTAATCATCTAAATTCTAAATTCAATATGAATGAAGCCTATAAGTTTTCATATGTTACCCCGGTAAAGCTGGTTGATTAGCCACTTGACCTTCGGCACGCATCACGGAGCTATGATGATGAACCATGAACCACTGACCACTGTGAAACTCATACACATTTGTCATGTTCAGAATAGGGTGATCCTCCAGCACAGAAATTGCTTTCATCGTCAACCACGCTACACCCGGCAGTACACGCGACCTAACATCACGCACCTGAAAATTAAATACTGGCTCCCACTCTAACGCCTGCTCCCAACTCCTTATAACCCCAATATACCTGCATTGTGCATTCCAAACCGTATTTAACACATATATATATATATATATATATATATATATATATATATATATATATGTTACACATAAATATTTAAAACATAAATATTAAATATTTCAAACGTGTATATAGAGCACGAAATCTGAGTGTATAAATATAAAAATTTTGACATAACTTTGGTCAACCTTGACTTTGACCGACTCAGACCAACTTTGACCTGGCTTTTTAGCGTTGACCGACTAATTAGACGTTTTTGGGCGAAACGGGCCAGGCCAGTCACCAAACTGATTAGTATAGAGGAAGTGTAATTAATAAGTGAAGAAAACAATTTGATTGAAGGAGTAACGAGAAGCTTACCCTGTATGGACCTCCCCTGATGCATGAAAACATTTGACATAATCTGCAACAAGCCATAGCCGACGCGTATCTAGAAGAGATCTTTCTCTAATGATGTCAAAAAAACGTTGATTGATATTCAAAATTTCCCTAGTAATTGCATAATAGGCCTTCCACCCATTAGCAGGGGTAACATTATATTGTTCTGTTGTAAAATCCTGAATGTTCAAGGATACGGATTTAGAGGCAAACCAAAAAGGATATGTTCATGAGGCCAAACAAATACAGTATAAGAACAAAAACTGAATACTACGAGTTTTGCGAGTCATGATTGTTTTAGATGCGAGGGTAAAACTAACATTTTATTAACTAAAGATTGAATAACTGCACATTTAATAGGTGTTTTTTTTGGTAGACAACAAAAAACAGATATAAATAGCAACATACAAGCATTCAACAAATACATCTTGAAGTTCAGATATAAGCATATACCACCATAATCTATAGATTGCCCATATTCTAAGAACATATTAATGTAGGTTATACTGTTACTAGACTCTGAAAATTTATTTCAAACCATATACCGCATTAGTTATAAGCTAACTATAAGAAAATGCTTAATTCTGAAATAGGAATAAGTCAAAAAACTTAATAGGTATACTTAAGTTATGATGTTTGAAAAAATAAAAAATCTTATCATGATAGTACTAAACACTGCAACATAGAAAACTGCAGATTCGTAATCATCATGCTAGTGAAAATACACTCCATTTTTAGATAATAAAATGTCAGTTTGATAAAAGACAGACCGGTGCGGTAAAAAACCATTTCTTTCCCACATAAGTGCGTGTATCACATCAACTGAAAAACATATTGAGCCTCAACATTTCTCAATCTACATCATTTTGAATATCTTAGGGTGCATTTGATAAAACTGAATGATTTAGCACTGAATGGTTCAGAGTTCCGAATGGTTCAGAAGCTCTGAATCGATATGACTCTGAATGAAAATTCACTGTTTGATAACAATCCTGAATCAATACTCTGAATAAGTTAAAATTACCATTTTAACCTTAAGTATAATTTATGGCTCTATCTTATTTTAAAAGAAATCATTACAAGCATATAAAGAGGATAAATAGATGTATGGTAGAAGATGAGAAAATAAAAGTTATGATTTTGAAGATTTTAATTTTTTAGGATGGAGAAAAAATTACCTGGTGAGAAAAATTTACTCCGTGAAAGATTTGAGAAGCAGAGATTTGTCGATGTGAAAGAGATGAGATGGGGAAAACAATGAGAATAAAAGGGTATTTAGGGGAGAAGTGTACCACTGAATGGTTTAGAGACATTCTTGAAGGTGAATCGTTTAGAGCTTGTTCAGCACCTACTCTTCATTCAGAGTCACACATCAAACACACTGAACGATTCAGTGCTCAGCACTGAATGGACTCATTCAGAAGCAAACAAACACACCCTACGTTTTCAAATCACAATCAAGCGACTTCCTTTAATTTATAAGGATATAGTTTCTGTGCCTCAAACCAAGAATAACAACTAATATAAACTACAGCCAACTATAAAGCAGATATCATATTTACATATAGCCAATAACGCAAACCTTTAAAAGAACAACAACCTTATGATACAGAGCCTTCCAAGCATTATCATCATTAGCAGCCCTCCTCATTGAAGAATTAGTCACTGACAGCCTACAAATACTAGCGTAATCCAAATAACTCAAAGCATGCGTTGTAATCTCCGGCATCAATTGTTCCATCATCGACGCACCAATCACCTGCTGCCGTTCCCAATCCATCTCCGTTTCAACCACCACCGCCTGTCCTCCGCCACCACCAGCAGCACCACCATTTATCATCCTCGCCGTCGCCGTAACCGCCATAGATTCACAGCCTCCAACTGATCCTTTACAATTAGAACACGCACAATTACAAACCCTAGGTTTATCGGATTTAAAAATTTAAACAATTGGAGAGGTAATAGTGAGAAGAAACAACAAATTAGAGTCACAATTAGGGTTAATAGAATAATATATATTATATTATTTTTATATAATATATAACTCATTGTTAAGGTACCTTTAATGAAAACCCTAACGTTACGGTAGCATGAGAGATCGGCGACAACAATGAGGGTTCTCAGATAGAAAGTGCCGGTTGAGGACGACCTGTAACTGACGACGGAAATGTATATGTGAATATGTGATGTTGGTAACTATATTTTGACGCCGTAACGGCTTCCGTTAAAGAGTTTACATAGCCTTGAAGGGTGATTTAGTCTTTTTAAGATTTGAGAAATAATTCATCCACTAATTTTTTAATTAAAATTTTCACTCAATTAAAAATTAACCAACAATGTAAAGAAGGAGAATAAAGAGAGAATATGAACCTTGAATTCTAATTGGTTTATGTTATTGACTATCACATTGTGTGTAAATTTTTTATGTGAAAATTAAGTTAAGTGAGCACATCATTTCGCATGTAAAGGTTCACATGCAACTAGCGAGCGGACTACTTGCAAATAGACTATATAAATACGAACAATAAAACATACACCGGGATATCTTATATGCTTAATTATCTCGAGAAAATTGAGAGGTTTGGTCCTAAGTTCTTCTTAAAGGTATCATGTTCAAATCTCAGTAGAAACATATATCTTGAGGCCCAATAGACCATGTACATCTCAATAGAAAATATTCTCCTTTCCCGAATAGTTTGAACAGAAAAATATTATCCGTTTACTCGTTTATTTGTACGTGCCAGCATATTTTGGCACACTATGTCTATTCTCAAAATTACAAGGATGTAAAGTGAAAATTAATACAGCTTTGAATTTATATATTGCTCTTTAGCAACCTCATCATTTCATGTTAAAGTTACCTTTTTTCTTTTCTTTTTTTGTACGTGCTAGCAAATTTTGGCACACTATGCCTATTCTCAAAATTACAAGGATGTAAAGTGGAAATTAGTACAGCTTTGAATTAATTGCTCTTTAGCAACCTCATCATTCCATGTTAAAGTTACATTTTTTTTTGTACGTGCTAGCAAATTTTGGCACACTATGTCTATTCTCAAAATTACAAGGATGTAAAGTGGAAATTAATACAGCTTTGAATTTATTGCTCTTTAGCAACCTCATCATTCCATGTTAAAGTTAACTTTTTTTTTTGTTTTGTTCGTGTTAAAGTTACCTTTAGTTGTTTGGCTCGAAAATCTCCTCTTAATGTTGACAAGGGGAATGACTGTTCCAAAATCGATTTCGCTGGTGTCTAATGATTTGTTTGTTGTTCGTGTTCGCATTCTCACTCCTAATGCTTTTGAATCGAGTCCGGCGAATGATAATCGGGTTAAGGTTTCTTCTATTGAATGTATTATCCCGGTTATCGACTCGGTTGACGAGCTCATGGATGATTTGGATCATCTAAATTGAATCCCGAGTCGATGTCGAAGGTTGATACCAAAGATGTTGTTGTTAAGGATAAAGGAGCTTTTATTGGGTCGAGGTAGGTTTGGCTCATGGGCCTGTGTTATAGGGCTTCTTAATTGCTGGGCCGCGCCTTTGTGAAGTTGATGGATCAAAGGATGAATTGGTCAAGGATCCCCGTGTTTTGCAATCCGTTGCGCCTAAATTTGACAAATCCGTTGGTAAAAAAAACCCTTAATTTTCGATTCCTATATGGATTTTAACGAAGTTATGGACAAGATGGAAGTCGTTCAAAGGGGAATCGTTATTAGTTCTAGAGACCCGCCTTCCGAATCGACACAAATTAAAAGTCGAGAAAGGAAAGAAAAAAGAAACTGTCGAGAAAGGAAAGAAAAAAGAAACTGTCTCATGATGATGAGGAGATGGAAGTGTTTAGCAAATATATCAAAGACACTTGAGCGTTTTTATTTCATGTGATGATGGATGTCCTTTTGGGTATTTTGATGATTCTTAATTTTCCGATATTCGGTTAGATTGGTTATCTTCTTTTTCTCTGCGTAATCGTGTTCTTTAGCGCTTCGTAAGCCTTTTGGATTTATAGTTGGTTTAGTGAGCTTTGCTTGGGTTTAGTTTTAATTAGTTATGCTTGGGTTTCTTTTGGTTTGTAAGTTTTTAAGAGGTCTCATTCTTTTGCTGAACCTTCTTTTGTTATATAAAAGTTTATCCATTTTTTTCGCTAAAAAGAAAAAAATCATTCCATTGTTATAATTCAATAGGCTTATAACTACCTTTAGTGGCCTATGCCTAGCAATAAGACTTCTTACTAATATATATTGACAAGGAGTAAAGAAGAGAAGTAAGAAATTATAACACCCCATATTTTTTTTTTTTATACAGCGGAAGACCAATTTAACTAGTATATAAGTTAAAAATGTATATATACATATATAATCCACTTAATGAAAAACATGTTAATAAATAAACGACCGGGTGTTATATTAAAACGTAAATACAACTATAATAGAAAAGATACGACATCAGAGTTTCCGACTTTGTCAAACATATCTTCCAACATCCCATCTTCACCCTGATAACTAGCATACAACAAATCCATAACCTGCAGGGAAGATGTGGGGGATTAGCACGAAGCTAAGTGAGTGCAACTAACTATAGGCAATAGTATACAGGAACCGTCATACTACTCATGTCACATAGGCTAACACACAAACATCACCCAAGTGCCGTCTACAGAGACTCTGGCGGCTCGGCCAAACCATTAACCACCAGCTGATCGGACTGGGGCTTACCAGAAGTTCCTCCACCACCGTATGTATATACATAATCCACACGCGACGGACGCGTCATTCACATATATATACACCACGGCTGTCTAGGCCACCACATGAGGAACCCAACCCGCAGGTTGATTTCTCCTACCGAGGCCACCACACAATAGGGACGCACTGGGCTCCAGCAGACAAGCATCAACCAACATGCAGTCATCACAATGTACTAACTATCCACACCAATAAGTATATCTAACAAGCATGGCAGTCATGATATAACATGCTACTATATACTATATTCTCCAGTTAGTCCCACTCACCGATACCGGCATCACTCGGTAGTCTAATATCACCGAGTCTTTTCCTCGTCTGTATCACCTGAAAACAATACTCACAAGTTAGCAAATCATATTCCAAATGCTAACAATATTATAATCACAATATATATACATATATACATACACACATATTCCATCAATATACAAACTGGCAGCATAACGGCTAACAATCAACACTTAGGTAAAATATTCTGCCCTGGACACACAGTCGGTCGACTGTCTCCTCAATCGGTCGACTGACGTAGACAGTCGGTCGACTGTTGACACAACCGGTCGACTAACTTTCTCAATCGGTCGACTTATTTAGTATTTACACAATCGGCCGAAAGTCAAACTCAGTCGGTCGGTTCACTCGCCAGTCGGTCGGTTCAACCCTCAGTCGGTCGACTGTCGACCGACAGTCGGCCGACTGTATTCATCTTCCTCAGAAACTGAACAAAGGCTACGGACTTCACGATGAAATCCTCAAATCTCGATCTAGAGCTCGTTTTAAACGCCAAAAATCGACCACAACTTGTTCACTACTTGTTATAGACTCAAAACCCACAACAATTTGACCATAACAACACTTAAATCACTAGTTTTGACACAAATTCAAGCTTTTTACAAAACCCACACAAAACTATGAATTTAACATCGAATTGAACACAAAAATACATGTTACTTACTTTGTTAGAATCAGTAGACAACAAAGAACACGATTCTAAGATCAATTTGAGCTCAAGAACAAGGATTAAGGATTAGGGTTTGGTAGGTGAAGGAGATGAAGTACGGAGTGTGATTTGGGAAGAATCTGGAAAATGCAAGAAATGGCAACACTAGGAATCATATTTGGGTTAAATTCCCACACTGAGCAACACACGGGTATTTATCAGTTATCTGATATCTTTCGTACTTAATTTGACTGTCCTAACGGAGTCCAAATTAAATAAACAAACTTGTTCTGTGACCCTTGTCACATACTGGTCCTATCCACATCATTAAATAATACAAAATATAAAATTAGAATAAAAGCATATAATAACACCACACAACCTGAGGGCAAAATAGTAATCTAACAGCTAGGCCCGCTTCAAGGGTGTTACAAATCTACCCCCCTTAAAGAGATTTCGTCCTCGGAATCTGCTAAGTCATAGCCAACACGGGTCACATGGAACAAATACCAACACAATTGGTCACACCGGTAGCTACACCAAAACACATCCTAAGATAACAAGCATTACCAAGGTTCATTAGTTTTCTCATCTGCCAACCTATAAGCGAAAATCATTAATTTAAATACTCACCGTCACTAAGTCAGTGCTAACCCTTTCTGTTACGACCAACTCCAATCATGCAACACACATTCAGATAATTTATCCTGCAATTGTCTATAGCATCACAATTATCGCTCGAAGGGGTAACCAAGTACCAACAATCAACTGTTTAACAAGGCCGCGCACGTCATCTTTTATCCTAGCACTATGCTAAGAGGATAACGATTAAATAATTCAACACTAGATGCAATCAACATTCATTCAAATACAAGACAACCCAAACGTATAATATAGACCCGTCATCACCTTAATTGACTTCCACAAAAAGTTTCACGTCAAACTGTCACTACACCCCACTTTCTGAAGATACCAACGGTTATATACTGTCAATTTCATTAAATCGGACTGATCCATCAAATTTCGAGATTACCCATAAAGTTAACCCATTAAATCTTATATTCAGTTTATTCTAAGTCATCAGTCTGTTGTCATCGTGTCACATGAAAACGCAACTCAGTTAAGCCCACAATTCTACATCACTAAATCAACAAAGGTCATGGGTATTACAAATCACCAAAACGGGCCACAACGTAACCTAAGCCAAATCATGTCCTACGGTCATATGCCTTACAAAGCTCCGTCCATTCTCGTAGGTCAAAAGCTAACTTATCGGTCTAAGGCCAAACACATCATCTGCTAGTCTACTATCCAAGTGTCGAGACCCGCTATATGCCGATCTGCAAACTTACTTACTTACATTACACGATATCCGAATCGTTCCTCACATTCTGGTCTAGAAAACAGTCTTTACCACGAGCTAAAGAAGTTCAATGCTGAAAACCTACCGCTATCTAATAACTGAAAAAGTCTAATTTCGTCTGAATTCCAAACTTGATCTATCAATAATCTTACGAAATACCACAAAAATTCCATCTCATGTCTAGGTTTTACACACTAACTCTCGAGTCACTACTAATGACCCACAACATTATATCTGTCAATCATGATTTGAGGTTATTCTCGAGTCACTTTCATCGAATTTCCTAAATCAACTCACTCTAAAACACTGAATAATGACTATCACTTACCTTAGAATACACAAACTTAGCTAATTTCATCACTACAACATAGCCAAATCAACTCGGATTACACTGATTTACCCAAATTCCGTAATTTAATACTTGTTTCAATCCTGATATTTAAGAATTTCGTTGAAATTCTCTTATCTGGTTCAATGTTCCCCAATTATTCAACGACTAAATCGTTAATCTGATCAACTCAATCATAGTTGAAATGATTACCAACCCAATTTCAAATCAATTCAATCATTACATCACAAATCTTGAGTAAAGAATAATCGTCCACACATTCTTAATGTAATTATCCAACTATTAATTTCCTCAAGTAACATCAATACACATGCCCAACACTGCTACAGTTACATCAGAAAAATCGTCACTTGGTTAAAGTGCTACCAGAGCCCGCAATTAAATACCTAGTTCAAATTTGATATTTAAGGGTTTCGTCATAAATCACTTATCTAAGTTGATACTTACCCAAAATTCATTACTTAAAACCTAATTTTATTCATATCATCATCATTAGAAGAAACACTTAAAAATGCAATATTAAATCAACATTAATCATTCGAATCATGGATTTCAAGTCAACGATATCCACCCCATAAGCAATAAACATCCATCTAACAATTGAGTCCGTCAAATGATATCAATACACGCGTTTGACACCACTGAAACTATCTCTGCATCGACTTTATTTTGCTTTGAACTTCATCAGAACTCAAAACTAAGACTTATTCGATCATCAATAGCCTAGGTTCAAATATTGTTCAACTAACATTACTATGTTGAAAAAGTCTACTCTCGGTCAACAGTTCATCGAAAATCACAATCATCGTCAAACAACACCCGATCTAACACTCGTTACATCTTTTCCGACTCTCGAAACTACTGTATGATTCACTACAATGTATTTTCGTTGGCCAGACGTAATACATCATTCTAAATCACACTTTCATTTCGAGTATTTTGGAACAAGATCTTAATAGAATTCATCAATAAAACACGGTCTATTTTCTGAAATCACCGTTAGTTATAAATTTCTACTATATCCCAACTAATAGATTTTACAATCTAAGACTGTCAAAACAGCAATAAGTCTTGTAGGTAAACAAGTAACTCTGTTCCAGCTCGATCTTAATTCTACTAAGTCCTCTTTAGCAACCATAATTGAAAATCCGACCCAACATTCAATAAACTATACCTACTTACTTCGTCTTATTTGCAAATACTATTATTGTCCGTCCTCGACCTTGCATTCAAATCTTCAAAAGATAAGATATTCACATTAGTCACTATCGAACTATTAGATCAATGATTCTACCTTAACAGTAATAAGATCACTGTTCTAATCACGTCTTCTGACCTAGTCAAGATTCATCACAATTCAGCTTGAACTGAATTCCTATTTCGATTAAAGTCTTCTCCACTTCCAAGAAAGTCACTAAACGAACGTCTCTTATACTGACATCTAATGAGTCACATCAATTCACAAAAGTCAACAACTTCTCAGTACAACTCTACGAGTCCTACATAGCTAGTCAAATCCTGCAACGGTACAGCCAGGCTAGTAATAATCCTCACATAACAACAAAACATAGTTTTCCTATCTTCAGTCAAGACTACATGGAAAGCTCTATTCAAACATACTTCTTAAAGGTCACCACCAACTCACATGTGTCTAAGGTAGGAAAAACGAATCCTCAAGGTCTTACTACGATCACAAACATATGAACCAAAAGTCTACATCATACATGACACGCAAACTACATACATACGACAGTAACAAACAGGGTTTGGGTCCTCTTAATAGGAGACAAGAAAACTACTACTCTATTCCAATCCTCACGGGCCACTACGTGTGTCCCATCGATCCATAAAAAAAGGAATTATATTTCAGCTAAGTCCCACACAACAAGTCCCGTCATACTACAATATCACAGGGCCCGTCATCTATTGATTCAGTCACGGTCAACAAGCATGAAAACTACACTTCACATAGTTACACAATAGGTTTCGGGACTTTCACTACTCATCAAGGGGTCACTACCCTAATCAGTATTTATGGGTTACTACGTGTGTCCCATCAGTCAACGGTCAGGAAATGACTTCATATTCGTCTTTTGTTAATACTACAAATCATTCACTTCAATTCTTCTAGTCTAGGCCAACAGTAATCTCACATATAGTACAACAGGCCATATAACAAACAATTCACAATAGCATGACACCATATCACAAAGGTCATGTAACGTCCTCCCAATAGGGTCTGGAAGAAACGTTACTAATATCAAATAAACCAACATATTATAATACGAGAACAATACTAAATGAGAAAATTTAACTTTATTGAGTACGCAGCGGAAAATGAAATGTCGTTACAATAATGGAAATAACGATAAAGTAATTGTTCATATGCAGAAGTAATAAATGCGATATCTCTTGATCCTAAGTCCAAGTAGCATCACATAAGTAGTAGATAAGAAAGCTTGAATCAAACAGCACCTGAGACAAAACATGCTAAAGTGTCAACCAAAAAGGTTGAGTGAAGTTCATAGGTTTAACAAAAGTAGTTATCGTTGTTTTTAGACCACAAGATTTAGTTGTAAAGTTGATCTCCCGCAGGATCAAAAAGTAGATCTCGCAGATCCAAAAGTTATGCCAGTGCGTGATATTTAGACTAAACGTTCAAGTTTGCCCCATGACAAGTTGTGTCTGTCCTTGTCGGTTTAAATTTCATTATCAAGTAATACAAAGACTGAGTCAAATGTATCGGGGACGTTACTCCCGATAGGCCTACCCCCAATAAATAAGCATGCCGCAGCACTTAAAAATATCACTGTAGGGACTTAGTCGGACGTAGCCGGGTATAGCATAGTTTTAGCAGTTGGTACTTGTGTCTAAATTGTAAATAGTAAAAGCAGCATGTGTCTCACCCCAAATAAGTTAAATAAGTTTGCTAGCAATAAAGAGTGGGGCTATGAATTCACCTTAGTAAGTAGAGAGAGTTATTCCTCGGAATAGAGAGTTGAACGAATGAGCAGGAAAGTCAACCTATTGACATTTAAGAGTAGTTAAGTGTTTTGCCCATGTTTAAGTTTAAGTATATGTTTAAGTATAGTTTGTTTTACTAAGTTTCTATTCCTAGTAAGTTACTATTTTTATAAAGTTTCTATTTTTAGAAAGTTTCTTATTTTACTAAGTTTCTATGACTAGAGAGTTTCTACTTTTATGAGTGTTTCCATTTTAGGATACTTGCCGTATTAGATAAGCTTCCAATCACCCCTTTCCCTTCGAATGGCTAATTTAGATCTAGGGGCTTGAGCCATAGGACCCTTTAAATCGGAAATCCAAACCCTCTGCCTAGAATCTCGTAGAAACCATTCGTCAAGAAAGTTCGAAGATCTATACATCTCTAATACATATCCCAAAATGTTTTTGTGCTACAATATAATTAGTAGGTTATAGGTGCTAGTAATAGTAATAGTGTATACATGTTAAGTACTAGTATAAGTAGTATTAGGGTTTCATTAATTAGGGTTAGTTAATTAAAGTAGTAATTAATAACTAGGGTTTAGTAATTAATGTCCTAGGGTTTCATAAATGTTTAGAGTTTAATTAATTAGGGTTTAAGAATTATAGTTTAGGTGTAATTAGGGTTTAAGGTTTTAATATGTATATGTATATATAATTCGTATATATATGTGTATATATATATATATATATATATATATATATATATATATATATATATATATATATAAATATTTTTTTTACATGTATATATGTATATATAAATCTAGGTGTGTTTATGTATATACTTATGAATAACAAGTTTATAATATGAATATGAATTATCAAAGATCAAAGTTTATGTAAATAGTTTAGGGTTTATGTTATACCTTTGAAGATTCAAGATAATTAACAAAGAAAAGATGAACACGATGAAGATGGAAGATCAAAGCCTTGAAAATCTTGAAGAACTCCTTGAAGATTCTTGAAGAACATGAAGAACAAGCTTGAAGATCCGAATACCACAAGAGAGGGAGAGGGAGAGGGAGAGATTGTTTTTGAGAGAGGATTTTGGTGTGATTTGTGAATGAGAAACTAGGTGTTTATATAGTGCAAGTATTAGAGTGTTAGTCAACATAAGGATGTTCTAATTAATGATTTTATTTTGTTTTATAATTTTTAGTCAACAATAGGTGGTACTAGTTTATAATTAGTCAACATAAGGATGTACTAGTTTACACTTTATTTTTAGTCAACATAAGGATGTAAGATTTTTTTAGTCTCATTATTATTACTATTATTATTATTATTATTATTTTTACATTTACTACATGATAAGTATTATTTTCTTTTTACTAATTCATGACTTGTATATATTTAGTTCCCAATTGTTTTATTATTTATATAAATGTCACTTTTTATTTATTACTTATAGGTTATTAGTTATAATATTACATAAATGCATAAATTTTAATTAGCAGTGAGTGTCGACTAACAGTTTATTATTTTCATCTTTTATTAACTTGTCAATTTTTGTACAAAGTTAATTAATATGTTTTCTAACTCTTAACACTTAACAATTGTTGATTAAAGTTTAATCATTAAGTTTTAATTATATTGTTTGGGCTTTTAATATTGGAAAAATATAGAATGGAAAAATGAGGGTCGTTATAGTACCTCCCCGTTATTGAAAACTTCGTCCCGAAGTTTTTAGGTAGTTTCCTCGTTTGCATCAGCAGTTGAGAAGAGATGGGGATATTTCCGTTTCATATGGTCTTTGCGTTCCCAGGTATATTCGGGGCCTCTACGCGAATTCCAACAGACTTTAACGATAGGTATATTGCTTTTACGCGTTTGTTTGACCTCTCCTTCCATGATTTCTATAGGTTATTCAACGAAGTGCATTTTATCATTAATGCGAAGATCATTCAAAATGATGATGTTATACAAGTCATTTCAGTAAATTGGATACATGAAATGTGTTATAAATAGTATTGAGCTCATTTAAAACCTTGAGCATTTTATGCCACAATATTAGGGCAGACAAACAAAGAGGAGTTCGTGAAAATCACAGTCATGAAATTTGATAGAGATCTTCATTGTTTACAACAAGAATATTTTAATGATGAATATAAGTTGAAAAATAAAGTTTTATCACTATTGAATAATATGGATAAAACGATTCGTTTATAGGAAGAGTATAAATGAAGCTATCATAAAAGAGTGAAATGAGAAAATTAAATGTTCGCCTTAACTTTTGACGTAGTCACGATTGATTTCCGGAATTCAAGGAATTAAAGGAAATCTTCGTAATCTATAAGATTTGATTCTCCGGTATTTACGAAATTTTGAGATTTGTTTGATTAAATGCGGTGATTTGCCTCGATTGATGTGTTTGGAATTTTGCTATAAATTAGCTTCTTCTGTTTCATTATCTTCACCACTTCTATACTTTCTTCCTCAATTCAAACTTCCAAAAGATTAAGAAAATGCTTAATCCAGTTCTGATCCTGGTTATTATATTGACCATATATGCAGTCATTCTTCTTTTTCTTTTACCGCCAGAGGAATCTGTTTACTTCTACTATGCTCTTGGGGTTATAGTGTTTTTAATTATCCCGTATCTTTATATTGCTATACGCATTGATATACACGGTTTGTAATTTCGGAGTCGTTATCGGGCTTTATATTTTCCCTTATATGTTGGAGCTTTATACTTTTGTTTCTTCTTCTCGACTTCAAGTCAAGCAAGTAATGGTCCAGAATTCATAGGTATGAAGTTTAAAATGATCATAATATATAAAGTAGAAAGGAAAGGTAATAGCACGATTTGATTTGTCATATTACCAGAATATCCGGAAAAGACCGAATCATCAAGAAAAATATTTTCTTGATATGTTTAGAGGTTAAATAGAATGTAAGAGTCGTGTAACATGGAAAATGATGATTATAAAATCTATGAATCATCATCTTCCATTAAAAACTTAGCATGACTTACTGTAATATAATCACGTTGGCCTGACGTCATTATATTATACTAACTCATGCTTCAATTCCCAACACTTCTTCAAAGCATTTATAATTTAAACTCGAATTTTACAGAATATAGAAACTAAAACAGTTTCCTTTATAAAGATATCGCAAAGAGATACTTAATTGCGGACATGAATCGTTATGAAGATATCTTTCGAAATATAGAGGATATTTATGATAATATTTAGGAATTTCTAAGTTCGAAAGTTGATGAAGAAAAATTTTTCGCAAGCTTTTAACATGACTTTGGAGCAAGATATTCTCTAAAGATTTCACCGGATCCAAAATTACCTGGATTCTTTGAATATAGGGTTTGGCCCTTGGTTTTGTCTTTGGTCTCCTCCATGGTTAGCTCAATCCGTTTTTCATTTCCAAATTTTCTTTTGAGCTTTTCCAACGTACCATTCTTTATTATCAAACTGTTGGCCCTTAAGACCATCTACAATTTTTCTGTTTCTCTGCATTTAATGCAGCCATATTTGAATCATCGGTTATCAATCCGAGATGGTTTCAAGAAATTTCATTTTTAGATGATTAAACGCTGATTGCGATCGTCAAGATTCAAAGGATGTTTTCAAGAATTTTGAATTTGAAGTGTTTAAGCGTAAGATGCATCCATCAATGGATCTAACGGTTGACGAAGAAATGTTGTGATTTTCAAAAGTAAGGAATGGTAAGTTCGGTGGTTTGATGTGATAATTCATCATAGAATACGAATGAATATAATTCATGAATGTAGTGATCTTTAGGAAGATAACACTTGCTAAAGCTTTACTTAAGTTCCGATATGTCAAAATCAGAATATGTAACTGAATTTGTATGAAAATGGTTGTTCTTTGGTGAACATATACATATATCATGTGAATGTAAGTAGTATAGTTAACAACTGCTGAATCAGAATGGAAGAATGTACAATGTAACATATTTATATGAGATATGAATATCTCTCGGGTTTTACCTACCCGTTAAAATATTTTTCACAATTACAAAAGAGAAGATATACGTTCATATATGTATTCTTCAGATGTAATCATGGTTTTAATGAGTTAATATAATATTAAACTCAGTTGATTTGCTGTTGAAACGAGAATAAATAATCTCCAAAACCTTTGAGATTTCATAATTGTCGTGAAATATTTCGCTAATGAAGTTATGAATCAATACTTCATCATTCATTATTATTGATATACTTTGGTATATGATGTTGGTGCTCGTGGAATTCTTGTGAAATTCATAAGGCACTAATGATGTTTCTAGAAAGTTTCGAGTACATCGAAAATTAAAGTATACAATCAATCATGTATTTGAGTAATACACTTGGTTTATTACGAAATGGAGTTTATTGTGTTGAAGCAATGATTAACGATTGTTAAGTTATTAACAAAAGATGTACATCATAGCATATTATGATATGAATTAACCATGTAGTACATACTAGTTAAGATTCACACGTAATAGCTTAGTACGAAAAGATTTATTATTGTTCCAATCCATATATATAAAGTATACATATGTAATTCTTTAGGAAGAATGAGTCAATACATCTTAACTCATTATTACTAACATTCCTTGGTATCTATGGGGTGTATGATGTTGATGTTTGAGGTACTGAGTGTGATGTTGAGGCATGGAATGCGGATGTTGTCGTTGGTGAAGCTGGTGATGTTGGTGGTGATGCCGATGGTACTGGTGGTACTGGTTATGCTGCTGGTGCTGCTGCTGGTGTTTGTAGGTTTCGCACCATATTCTCCAGAGCCACTACTCGAGCGCGAAGCTCGTTGAATTCTTCTATTATTCCGGGATGATTGGCGGTTCGGACAAGTGGATGAATAAGATCTAAAATTTTAGATATTATATATTCGTGACTGGATATCCTGGAAATGAGGGTGAAAATAGTGTTCCGAACGGGTTCGCCAGTAAGTGCTTCAGGTTCTTCACCAAGAGGTGAATTCGGTTGGTGGAAGGGATCACCTTCTTCTTGTCTCCATTGATTAAGTTTGCTACGAACCCATCCCCAATTCATCCAAAATAGATGATGGCTGATTGGTTGGTTCATTCCGGTTACGCTGCCATTGGAGCTCGAAGAGTTCGAGGAATCCATATTATGTGTTTGGAATTAGGGTTTTTGATATGAGATTAGTGTTGAATACTGGATGATATATTCATCTCCTCGAATACGTGTATATCGCAAAAAGATTTCCGTAATTTATGGAGGGAATTTAGGAAAAGTGTTAGACAAAATCTATTGGGATAGATACAATAAGATATAATAAGATATGATGTGTCTATACTTTAATAATGGCAGTATGATGTGTCGAGACCATAAAGTGATAAGTATGTAATCTAATAATCTTTTGATTAAAGACTTTCAATTCGTATACTATGATAACCCAATGACATTTTTCGATTCACAAACCGATGCATAAAGGCATAAGGCATATAGGTACGTGATATAACAGGGAGTTATATACGTTTGTGTGCGAGTAGTAACAATTATAAGAGTTTCAAAATCATGGATAATATTTCATGTAATACATATGTAATACACATAACCATGATAGATGACTTATGAATGTCAAGAATTTCTGAAATCATTGTGTCGCATTTAGATGCGGTGGTGTAATTGGATAGTACTCAGGAAAGTGAGCAGAGTTCTTAGATTAGCTCGTCATTCTAAGATAAGTAAAGTTTATAAAGTATAGTGTAGCATTTAACAGTTAAAGGCAACAATTAAAGGCACTATGGTCAAGAAAAGTTGTAGTCCTACATTAGGAAAGAGACTTTGATTAGAATCTTTAAGTCAAGTTTGGTAAAGCATGATTGTTAAGATTATAAGGCAATCCTAAGTGCTTTAAGTGTAAGGCAGGAAAGGTTATAGTTTCCTAGATTGCTAAGGCACCCTAGCTAGCAAGTAAGGCACACATAAAATTGCAATCCTGGTTCTCTATAACAGCCTGGTTATGCTCTGATACCAATCTGTAACGTCCTCCCAATAGGGTCTGGAAGAAACGTTACTAATATCAAATAAACCAACATATTATAATACGAGAACAATACTAAATGAGAAAATTTAACTTTATTGAGTACGCAGCGGAAAATGAAATGTCGTTACAATAATGGAAATAACGATAAAGTAATTGTTCATATGCAGAAGTAATAAATGCGATATCTCTTGATCCTAAGTCCAAGTAGCATCACATAAGTAGTAGATAAGAAAGCTTGAATCAAACAGCACCTGAGACAAAACATGCTAAAGTGTCAACCAAAAAGGTTGAGTGAAGTTCATAGGTTTAACAAAAGTAGTTATCGTTGTTTTTAGACCACAAGATTTAGTTGTAAAGTTGATCTCCCGCAGGATCAAAAAGTAGATCTCGCAGATCCAAAAGTTATGCCAGTGCGTGATATTTAGACTAAACGTTCAAGTTTGCCCCATGACAAGTTGTGTCTGTCCTTGTCGGTTTAAATTTCATTATCAAGTAATACAAAGACTGAGTCAAATGTATCGGGGACGTTACTCCCGATAGGCCTACCCCCAATAAATAAGCATGCCGCAGCACTTAAAAATATCACTGTAGGGACTTAGTCGGACGTAGCCGGGTATAGCATAGTTTTAGCAGTTGGTACTTGTGTCTAAATTGTAAATAGTAAAAGCAGCATGTGTCTCACCCCAAATAAGTTAAATAAGTTTGCTAGCAATAAAGAGTGGGGCTATGAATTCACCTTAGTAAGTAGAGAGAGTTATTCCTCGGAATAGAGAGTTGAACGAATGAGCAGGAAAGTCAACCTATTGACATTTAAGAGTAGTTAAGTGTTTTGCCCATGTTTAAGTTTAAGTATATGTTTAAGTATAGTTTGTTTTACTAAGTTTCTATTCCTAGTAAGTTACTATTTTTATAAAGTTTCTATTTTTAGAAAGTTTCTTATTTTACTAAGTTTCTATGACTAGAGAGTTTCTACTTTTATGAGTGTTTCCATTTTAGGATACTTGCCGTATTAGATAAGCTTCCAATCACCCCTTTCCCTTCGAATGGCTAATTTAGATCTAGGGGCTTGAGCCATAGGACCCTTTAAATCGGAAATCCAAACCCTCTGCCTAGAATCTCGTAGAAACCATTCGTCAAGAAAGTTCGAAGATCTATACATCTCTAATACATATCCCAAAATGTTTTTGTGCTACAATATAATTAGTAGGTTATAGGTGCTAGTAATAGTAATAGTGTATACATGTTAAGTACTAGTATAAGTAGTATTAGGGTTTCATTAATTAGGGTTAGTTAATTAAAGTAGTAATTAATAACTAGGGTTTAGTAATTAATGTCCTAGGGTTTCATAAATGTTTAGAGTTTAATTAATTAGGGTTTAAGAATTATAGTTTAGGTGTAATTAGGGTTTAAGGTTTTAATATGTATATGTATATATAATTCGTATATATATGTATATATATATATATATATATATATATATATATATATATATATAAAAATATTTTTTTTACATGTATATATGTATATATAAATCTAGGTGTGTTTATGTATATACTTATGAATAACAAGTTTATAATATGAATATGAATTATCAAAGATCAAAGTTTATGTAAATAGTTTAGGGTTTATGTTATACCTTTGAAGATTCAAGATAATTAACAAAGAAAAGATGAACACGATGAAGATGGAAGATCAAAGCCTTGAAAATCTTGAAGAACTCCTTGAAGATTCTTGAAGAACATGAAGAACAAGCTTGAAGATCCGAATACCACAAGAGAGGGAGAGGGAGAGGGAGAGATTGTTTTTGAGAGAGGATTTTGGTGTGATTTGTGAATGAGAAACTAGGTGTTTATATAGTGCAAGTATTAGAGTGTTAGTCAACATAAGGATGTTCTAATTAATGATTTTATTTTGTTTTATAATTTTTAGTCAACAATAGGTGGTACTAGTTTATAATTAGTCAACATAAGGATGTACTAGTTTACACTTTATTTTTAGTCAACATAAGGATGTAAGATTTTTTTAGTCTCATTATTATTACTATTATTATTATTATTATTATTTTTACATTTACTACATGATAAGTATTATTTTCTTTTTACTAATTCATGACTTGTATATATTTAGTTCCCAATTGTTTTATTATTTATATAAATGTCACTTTTTATTTATTACTTATAGGTTATTAGTTATAATATTACATAAATGCATAAATTTTAATTAGCAGTGAGTGTCGACTAACAGTTTATTATTTTCATCTTTTATTAACTTGTCAATTTTTGTACAAAGTTAATTAATATGTTTTCTAACTCTTAACACTTAACAATTGTTGATTAAAGTTTAATCATTAAGTTTTAATTATATTGTTTGGGCTTTTAATATTGGAAAAATATAGAATGGAAAAATGAGGGTCGTTATAGGTCATATCTATAAACTCTCATAGAATATAACAGTCAGTCTAAGGGAATAAAATCCCGATAGTGGCAGGGTAGCTCTAGACACAGTCGTCGTAACTGTGTCCGTCAACTGTCATCTACTTCTATCTTACAAGTACAATTAATCAATCGCAACTTGAAACACTAATCGTCACAGATTATCATTACAACAATAAACACCAAATTGACAAAGGCATGAACTCAATCTACAGGTACAATAATAACAATTACAGCAATGTAACAAGAATGTACCTTTATGAATAAGAAGACATCTTCTGTATCTATCAACACCTCGATCGCACCCGCACCCTTAACCCTCATCAACTCTGCAACTGAATCCTCATCATTGGAGCCATGTCAACTAATACGCGTCAAGTCCTTCATCCAAATCGGCATCAAACGCATCCACCGAAGTTTTGTCAGTACTGAGGGTCAACAAGGCACCAGCAGGGTGGAATCGATCTTCATACCTGTCTTAACACAACATCTCACACACAAAGCTTAGTAGATAATCTGTTAGTTTCCGCTAACTAACTCGTCAATACCTACTTCACTCACTTAACCCACCCCAAGATATGTTTGACTCGACAAACGGTTTGGAAACATGTCACTTCCGTGCACATGCTGCCAAACCTACGCTCTGATACCAACTTATAACACCCCATATTTTTTTTTATACAGCGGAAGACCAATTTAACTAGTATATAAGTTAAAAATGTATATATACATATATAATCCACTTAATGAAAAACATGTTAATAAATAAACGACCGGGTGTTATATTAAAACGTAAATACAACTATAATAGAAAAGATACGACATCAGAGTTTCTGACTTTGTCAAACATATCTTCCAACATCCCATCTTCACCCTGATAACTAGCATACAACAAATCCATAACCTACAGGGAAGATGTGGGGGATTAGCACGAAGCTAAGTGAGTGCAACTAACTATAGGCAATAGTATACAGGAACCGTCATACTACTCATGTCACATAGGCTAACACACAAACATCACCCAAGTGCCGTCTACAGAGACTCTGGCGGCTCGGCCAAACCATTAACCACCAGTTGATCGGACTGGGGCTTACCAGAAGTTCCTCCACCACCGTATGTATATACATAATCCACACGCGACGGACGCGTCATTCACATATATATACACCACGGCTGTCTAGGCCACCACATGAGGAACCCAGCCCGCAGGTTGATCTCTCCGACCGAGGCCACCACACAATAGGGACGCACTGGGCTCCAGCAGATAAGCATCAACCAACATGCAGTCATCACAATGTACTAACTATCCACACCAATAAGTATATCTAACAAGCATGGCAGTCATGATATAACATGCTACTATATACTATATTCTCCAGTTAGTCCCACTCACCGATACCGGCATCACTCGGTAGTCTAATATCACCGAGTCTTTTCCTCGTCTGTATCACCTGAAAACAATACTCACAAGTTAGCAAATCATATTCCAAATGCTAACAATATTATAATCACAATATATATACATATATACATACACACATATTCCATCAATATACAAACTGGCAGCATAACGGCTAACAATCAACACTTAGGTAAAATATTTTGCCCTGGACACACAGTCGGTCGACTGTCTCCTCAATCGGTCGACTGACACAACCGGTCGACTAACTTTCTCAATCGGTCGACTTATTTAGTATTTACACAATCGGCCGAAAGTCAAACTCAGTCGGTCGGTTCACTCGCCAGTCGGTCGGTTCAACCCTCAGTCGGTCGACTGCCGACCGACAGTCGGCCGACTGTATTCATCTTCCTCAGAAACTGAACAAAGACTACGGACTTCACGATGAAATCCTCAAATCTCGATCTAGAGCTCGTTTTAAATGCCAAAAATCGACCACAACTTGTTCACTACTTGTTATAGACTCAAAACCCACAACAATTTGACCATAACAACACTTAAATCACTAGTTTTGACACAAATTCAAGCTTTTTACAAAACCCACACAAAACTATGAATTTAACATCGAATTGAACACAAAAATACATGTTACTTACCTTGTTAGAATCAGTAGACAACAAAGAACACGATTCTAAGATCAATTTGAGCTCAAGAATAAGGATTAAGGATTAGGGTTTGGTAGGTGAAGGAGATGAAGTACGGAGTGTGATTTGGGAAGAATCTGGAAAATGCAAGAAATGGCAACACTAGGAATCATATTTGGGTTAAATTCCCACACTGAGCAACACACGGGTATTTATCAGTTATCTGATATCTTTCGTACTTAATTTGACTGCCCTAACGGAGTCCAAATTAAATAAACAAACTTGTTCTATGACCCTTGTCACATACTGGTCCTATCCACATCATTAAATAATACAAAATATAAAATTAGAATAAAAGCATATAATAACACCACACAACCTGAGGGCAAAATAGTAATCTAACAGCTAGGCCCGCTTCGAGGGTGTTACAGAAATACTTTCTTTTATGAAAGCGTTAGTGCCAGTTTACAAGTATAGATCCATGGTGTATTTATACTACAAAAAAAAATTACCATGTATGTATAATTATTTAGCTTAGGGTAAAGGTATAGTAACAAGTGATGTGGAACAAAATTCATCATCCATTTAGTCAACTAGCTTGTCTACTCAATGAAAGCACCAACTAAATGTAGTTATAAGCCTATTGAATTATAACACGTTATCAGCACAAAGTGCTCCGTATAATCAAGGTTTATCTAAGCAAGCACACGTCACTAATCAAGGTAAGAAATTGTTTAACTTTTATTAACTTCACTAACATTTATATTTATGTTATTTAAATTATATATGGTCGATTATACCGCATGAATTATATTTATGTAATCTAACTTTTATTAACTTCACTAACATTTATATTTATGTTATATATGGTCGGTTATACCACCTGAATTATATTTCTGTAATCTAACTTTTATTAACTTCACTAACATTTATATTTATGTTATATATGGTCGGTTATACCACCTGAATTATATTTCTGTAATCTAACTTTTATTAACTTCACTAACATTTATATTTATGTTATATATGGTCGGTTATACCACCTGAATTATATTTCTGTAATCTAACTTTTATTAACTTCACTAACATCTATATTTATGTTATTTAAGTTATATATGGTCGGTTATACCGCCTGAATTATATTTTCTGTAATGTAACTCTTATTAACTTCACTAACATTTATATTTATGTTATCTAACATTTATGATTACTTATGCAATTAATCATTATTTATTTCATGCATACTAATGTTTATTCTTAAATTTATTATTTATGCATAATATGTTTATTCTCTTAATCTTCGTATTTATACTAAACGTATTTATACTAAATGTATTTTATAGTAATCATATTTATACTAATAAAATTCTTTTATTAAAATTATTTTAATACAACGGCAACATAACGATCGTTAACATTAATTAACGACGTTACAACGGTCATATATACATAATGGTTGTTAACGTCGATTGACGACGTTACAACGACTATATTTTTCAAATATAAATAAAACATCCCCGTTTTCACATTTTCACAAATCAATCTTCATTTTCTCAAATTACTACTCTCCAATTTTTTTTATTAAAAGATGATTAACTCAAGGATGATTTTTCCTACTGTATTGGTCATAATTGCTATCATCCTTGTTGCTTGTACACCACTAGATGAACCTATATTCTATCCTTCCCTTATGGTTTTATTATTTGTAATCATACCATTATTCCTTTGTTTGGTACTTATGAATCTAAACTAATTCTAATTCCATGTTGTTATTTGTCTATGAAAAAAAAAATTGATTATGATTATGATTTATGTTGTTCATCTTTCTGAAAATAGAAAATGTCAAACTTATCAAAGCTTGAGTTTGATGCCTTAGACGTATCAGGAACAAACTACACATCATGGGTTATGGACGTAGAAATAAATCTTGGATCATTGGGTATTCTAGAAACTTTAAAAGAAAACAATACTTGTTCCGATCAAGATAAATTAAAATCAATTGCTTTTATTCGCAAACATATTGATACCACCTTAAAACATATGTTTCTCACTATCAAAGATCCACATATTTTATGGGAAAGTATCAAGAGTAGATTCGATAATCAAAAGGAAATATTACTCCCAGCTGCGAGGGAAGAATGGAGAAATCTAAGGTTCCAAGATTTCAAAAAGGTAAGTGAATACAGCTCGGCCATGTTCAAGATTCGTTCAAAGCTTCAATTCTGTGGTCAAGAAATAAGTGATGCTGATATGATGGAGAAAACTTTCTCCACAATGCATTCTGCAAACATAACTGTGCAAGAAAATTTAAGATTGCAGAATTATAAAACTTTTTCAAAACTTCAAACTTATCTCTTAGTTGCAGAAGTTAATAAAGAATTACTGATGAAAAATCAAGAATCTCGTACTACCGGTGCGCTAGCATTTCCTGAAGCTAATGCTATTAACAATAATAATAATAAAAGAAGAAATGCACATGGACGAGGGCGTGGACAAGGTCGTGGCCATATTGGCCAAAACCATCATCATGGAAATTACCATAACAATAATAAAAATCATAACTATGTTCGAAATCACCCTTATGGTAATGGTCGTGGTGGTGGTCGTGGTCGTGGTGGTCGTGGTCGTGGACAAAGAAATAATAATCCACAAAATTATAAAATCCAAACACCATACAATCCCACAAATCACAATGTTGAAGAAGGCTCTTCAAAGAATGTTGAAGATTCTTGTTACCGATGTGGTAAAATTGGCCACTGGTCTAAAAACTGCCGAATAAATCGGCATTCTGTTAATCGGTATCAAGAATCCCTAAAGGGAAAATGAAAAGAAGCAAATCTTTTGGATGACCTTGATACAAAAATCACTGAGCCAACTTGTGAGTACTTTAATGAATAAATTTCTAATATCTATATATATAGATATCCTATTATATGTTCCCGTTAAATAAATGGTTGTAGATTTTCAATCTACACCATATCTAGTTTACTACATATTTCCTTATTATGTGCTATCGTTTGTAACATGTTTTGAATGTAATATATTGATGAATTATGTGCTTATTATTTGTTTCTCATATTTTTTTTGAAGTTCACGATGTATACTGCTGGAGTAAAAAATCAGTCAAATGGTGGAGATATTTGTATTGCAGATAGTGGTGCCACTCACACCATACTCAAATCTAAAAAATATTTCACAGACTTGAAAGCAACAGAAGGAACTATACATACTATATCAGGTCCTGTGGACTTAATAAAAGGAATGGGAAAGGCAAAATTCATGTTACCAAATGGTACGAATTTTCTGATAAATAATGCCTTATTTTCTCCCATGTCAAAGAGAAATTTGTTAAGTTTCTCTGACATATACCAAAATGGATATGATTATCAGTCAGTGACAACAGAAAATGAAAAATATTTAAGTATCACTGATAAGAATCGTGTAATTGAAAAACTACCAAGACTTCATTCTGGTTTACATTATACACATATAAATGTACCTGAAGTAAATGTGGTAGTTAAAGAAAAATCATGTGATCCTGTAATGATCAGTTTGTGGCATGAGAGATTAGGCCACCCAGGATCAACAATGATGAAAAGAATAATACAAAATACACATGGACATCCATTGGCAGATCAAAGGAACCCTCATGATGCACTTATCCCATGTGCATCATGCTCACTTGGAAAGTTGATAATAAGACCATCACCTCTTAAGGTTGAAAAAGAATCACCAATGTTTCTTGAAAAAATTCAAGGTGATATATGTGGACCAATTCATCCACCATGTGGACCATTTAGATATTTTATGGTTCTAATAGACGCATCTAGTAGATGGTCTCATGTTTGTCTATTATCAAGTCGAAATATGGCATTTGCAAAAATTTTTGCTCAAATCATTAAATTGAGAGCACATTTCCCTGATTATACTATTAAAAGGGTGAGACTAGATAATGCCGGTGAGTTTACATCTCAAGCATTTAATAACTTTTTCATGTCTATTGGGATTATTATTGAATATCCCGCTGCCCATGTGCATACACAAAATGGTTTAGCTGAATCATTAATTAAACGATTGCAGCTAATAGCTAGACCATTGATAATGCGAACAAAACTCCCAGTATCTGTATGGGACCATGCAATTTTGCTTGCTGCATCATTGATTCGCATTATACCAAGCGCAAGTCATACATATTCTCCCTTGCAACTTGCCTTTGGCCATCAGCCAAATATTTTCCACCTTAGAACATTTGGTTATGCGGTTTATGTCCCTATCGCACCACCACAACGCACTAAAATGGGTCCTCAAAGAAGGATGGGAATATATGTTGGATATAAAACATCTTCAATAATAAGATATATTGAACCCATGACGGGAGATGTTTTTACAGCACGTTTTGCTGATTGTCACTTTAATAAAACATTATTCCCTAGATTAGAGGGAGAAATAAAAAATAAAGAAAATGATGTTTCATGGTGTGAACCTCAATTAATGTATCTTGATCCTCGCACAAAAGAATGCGAGACCGAAGTTCAAAAAATAATGCATATGCAAGAACTTGCGAATAAATTACCTGATGCATTTACAGATACAAAAAGAGTGACTAAATCATAAATACCAGCAGCAAATGCTCCAGCTCGAATTGAAATTCCAAAAACTGGCAATAATGTCATTCTTGAGTCTTTGACACGCCAGAAACGTGGGAGACCAATTGGTTCCAAAGAAAAAAACCTCGAAAAAGAAAATCAGCTGATAATGAGGTAAAAGAAAGTGTTCAAGAAGAATTACAAATTAATACTCCTTCTGCAGAGGAGATTGATGATGTCAATACGGAATTTTCAATCAATTATGCACATTCAAAAATATTATGGAACCGAAATGAAATGAAAAATCTTGATGAGATATTTTCATATAATGTTGCATATGACATCATGAATGATGATGATGATCCAGAACCAAAATCTGTCATGGAATGTTAAAATAGACATGATTGGGATCATTGGAAAGGGGCAATACGAGCTGAATTTGAATCGCTCAATAAAAGAAAAGTTTTCGGATCTATCATTCTCACACCTAAAGATGTGAAACCTGTGGGATATAGATGGGTTTTTGTGCGAAAAAGAAATGAGAAAAATGAAGTTACAAGGTATAAAGCTAGACTTGTAGCTCAAGGTTTTTCTCAAAGACCAGAAATTGATTATGAGGAAACTTATTCTCCCGTTATAGATGCAATTACTTTTAGATACTTAATCAGCCTGGCAGTTTCTAAAAATTTAGAAATGCATCTCATGGATGTTGTGATTGCTTATCTTTATGGATCACTTGATAGTGATATTTATATATAAAGATACCTGAAGGATTTAAGGTATCAAAAGCAACCAATGCAAAACCCAAAGAAATGTACTCAATCAAGTTACAAAGGTCTTTATGTGGGTTGAAACAATTGGGTCGCATGTGGTATAAACGATTAAGTGATTACTTGATAAGCAAAGGGTATACCAATAATCTTATTTGCCCATGTGTTTTCATTAAGAAAACAACATCCGGATATGTGATCATAGCTGTTTATGTTGATGATCTTAATATCATAGGTACAAATAAAGAGATCCATGAAGCCATTCAACTTCTAAAGAAAGAATTTGAAATGAAAGATCTCGGAAAAACCAAGTATTGCCTTGGTTTACAAATTGAACATATGCCTAATGGTTTACTTGTACATCAAACAACATATACTGAAAAGATTTTAAAACATTTTAATATGGACAAGGCAAAACCATTAAGTACTCATATGGTTGTTAGATCACTTAATGTTGACACTGATCCATTTCGTCCCTGTGAAGATCATGAAGATATCCTGGGACCAGAAGTACCATATCTTAGTGTAATTGGAGCTCTTATGTATCTTACAAATTGTACAAGACCTGACATTTCTTTTGCAGTTAATTTGTTGGCAAGGTTCAGCTCAGCTCCTACCAAAAGACACCGGAATGGGATCAAACACATATTTCGATACCTTCGAGGAACTACTGATTTAGGATTATTTTATTCTAACGAATCGAAACAAGATTTGGTTGGTTATGCAGATGCAGGTTATTTATCTGATCCACATAAAGCTAAATCTCAAAATGGATATGTATTCCTAAATGGAGGTACCGCAATATCATGGCGTTCTCAAAAACAAACACTTGTTACAACATCATCAAATCATGCCGAAGTGATTGCATTACATGAAGCTACTCGGGAATATTTTTGGTTGAGATCAATGACATAACTCATTATCGATTCTTGTGGACTAGAACGCGATAAAAGTCCAACAACTATCTATGAAGATAATGTAGCTTGCATAACACAGATGAAAGAAGGGTATATCAAAAGTGACCGAACAAAACACATACCTCCTAGATTCTTCTCATACACTCAAAATCTCATTAAGGACAACCAGATTGAAATGATATATGTTCAGTCCAGCAAAAACTCTGCTGACCTTTTCACCAAAGCACTTCCAACTGCTATTTTCAGAACACACGTTCATAATATTGGCATGAGGCATGTTCAGAAGATGTAACAACTCAGGCGTTGCCTACTTGAGGGGGAGTCAACTCTATGCTGCACTCTTTTTCCTTTAGCTAAAGTTTTATCCCAATGGGTTTTCTTTAACAAGGGTTTTTAACGAGGCAGTACAAGTTGACCTCTAATGAAACAAAATTGTCATTCAAGGGGGAGTGTTATAATTATTGAGTAGACAAGCTAGTTGACTAAATGGATGATGAATTTTGTTCCACATCACTTGTTACTATACCTTTACCCTAAGCTAAATAATTATACATACATGGTAATTTTGTTTGTAGTATAAATACACCATGGATCTATACTTGTAAACTGGCACTAATGCTTTCATAATAGAAAGTATTTCTTACTTCTCTTCTTTACTCCTTGTCAATATATATTAGTAAGAAGTCTTATTGCTAAGCATAGGCCACTAAAGGTAGTTATAAGCCTATTGAATTATAACATCCATGAATTTATAATTGCTCAACGAAACCTACTATGCAAAAATTGGTTGGTGAATCAACATTTGGACTTGAGCTAGAATGTATAGTTACTTCCACGAAACCTCGAATCTTTTATTTATAAGTTTTCACACGAACATAAAAAAAGTCGTATAGTTACATTATGCATGTCATCTTATGTCTAAGGTAATAACGATAATGATTAGTAATGAGTTCAAAGTGTCGATGCGTGTGAAGAGATGCTTCGATGTCAAGTTTCATCCACCACTGTCGCATAGCTCATTTGGTAATGGGTGGAAGCAGTTTTCCACAATAAGCAAAGGTCAAGGTTTAATCCCTACCACTCCTACAGCAACAACCGAGTGAGTCAAGTATGCCCCCACATTATAGAAATGGCAGTCGGTTGAGGTTGCCCGTATCAACCTTTTGCCACAATAAATATATAATTACTATTTTTTTGAGCTCGTGCGTTGCACAGTAATTTTTAAAATTAATATTCGATAATGTTAGTATTTGATATTTTATCAATTTTATAATACAATTACAATGAAAAAAATCATTACTTACTAATAATATTTGTATCGAAAGTATTAGTATTGAAAACTAACGTGAGCTCGTGCATTGCTGTGACAACTCGGAAATTTCTAACCAAATTTAAACTTTATCTTTATATTATTCCAACACGATAAGCAAAGTTTGTTAAGTTGAATCTCAAGAAGTGTAAACTGTATTCATACATTCATTTAACCTTGACCAAACCCCGACGATTCACGAACCATTATAATTGGATTGGAAAATATACGTATATATATATATATATATATATATATATATATATATATATATATATATATATATATATATATATATATATTTTACAAAAATATAATATTAACTTAGTAAAAAAAACGTCTTGATTTAAAATAATATATTTTGATAAACAACGAGTCACTGATTTATAGAAGCAAATGACCACAACGCTCAATTTTGTAAGTTACATTTTTTATAAGGTAATTTATTGATGAGTAAGTCAAATTATTAATAAGAGTACACGTCGCGTAACGTAAAAGGCTAGTTTTCTAAACGTACGAAAGTGCGTTCGAAAAACCAAAAGTGGTACACGAGTCGAGTATCAACGTACGAGTCAACGGATGATAATGCTAAAAACGAACATATATTTCATAGCATTATTCCTCAAGAAAGACAAGCTTTTAGTTGCAATTGTTCTATTTAAAAGTGATATTCGTTTAAATAATAAAAGGTGAAGACAAAAGATAGATTCGACGAATTGAAGACGCAAACGACCAAAAAGCTCAAAAGTACAAAATACAATCAAAGAGGTTCCAATTATTGATAAGAAACGTCTCGAAATTACAAGAGGTCAAGATTCAAAACGCAAAGTACAAGATATTAAATTGTACGCAAGGACGTTCGAAAATCCGGAACCGGGACCAGAGTCAACTCTCAACGCTCGACGTAACGGACTAAAAATTACAAGTCAACTATGCACATAAATATAATATAATATTTAAATAATTCTTATAATTATTTATATATTATATAATATATTATAAACCGTCGGCAAGAAAGGCTCCAAACTTGTGTGAGCTGTAAAAGCAAACTCCGCGAGTTGCGGAGTTTGCAGTGCTAAAATTACGCGAGTCGCGGAGCCCCAAATTTAGAAACTGCCTATAAAGCTCGCGCATTCTGATCGTAAAAACATAATATATATCCATCCATCTATCTAAACGTATATATTTATATTTATATTTTAATTTTAATTTTAATTTTAATTTTAATCCTAATAATAAGGGTATGTTAGCGAAAGTTGTAAGGGTGTAAGTCAAAATTCTGTCCGTGTAACGCTACGCTATTTTTAATCATTGTAAGTTATGTTCAACCTTTTTAATTTAATGTCTCGTAGCTAAGTTATTATTATGCTTATTTAATCCGAAGTAATCATGATGTTGGGCTAATTACTAAAATTGGGTAACTGGGCTTTGTACCATAATTGGGGTTTGGACAAAAGAACGACACTTGTGGAAATTAGACTATGAGCTATTAATGGGCTTTATATTTGTTTAACTAAATGATAGTTTGTTAATGTTAATATAAAGATTTACAATTGGGCGTCCCTATAAATTACCATATACACTCGATCGGACACGATGGGCGGGGTATTTATATGTACGAATAATCGTTCATTTAACCGGACACGGGAATGGATTAATAGCCACTAGAATAATTAAAACAGGGGTGAAATTATGTACAAGGACACTTGGTATAATTGATAACAAAATATTAAAACCTTGGGTTACACTCAGTCGACATCCTGGTGTAATTATTAAACAAAGTATTAAAATCTTGTTACAGTTTAAGTCCCCAATTAGTTGGAATATTTAACTTCGGGTATAAGGATAATTTGACGAGGACACTCGCACTTTATATTTATGACTGATGGACTGTTATGGACAAAACCCAGACGGACATATTAAATAATCCATGACAAAGGACAATTAACCCATGGGCATAAAACTAAAATTAACACGTCAAACATCATGATTACGGAAGTTTAAATAAGCATAATTCTTTTATTTCATATTTAATTTCTTTTATTTTATATTTAATTGCACTTCTAATTATCGCATTTTTATTGTTATTATATTTAATTGCATTTTTAATTATCGTACTTTTTAATTATCGCAAGTTTATTTTATCGCACTTTTATTATTCGCAATTTCATTATCGTTATTTACTTTACGCTTTAAATTAAGTCGTGTATTTATTTATTATTTTACATTTGGTTTTAACTGCGACTAAAGTTTTAAAATCGACAAACCGGTCATTAAACGGTAAAAACCCCCCTTTATAATAATAATATTACTTATATATACATTTGTATTTTTATAAAAGTAAACTAATATAGCGTTAAGCTTTGTTTAAAGATTTTCCCTGTGGAACGAACCGGACTTACTAAAAACTACACTACTGTACGATTAGGTACACTGCCTATAAGCGTTGTAGCAAGGTTTAAGTATATCCATTCTATAAATAAATAAATATCTTGTGTAAAATTGTATCGTATTTAATAGTATTTTCTGCTAAAATATAAAGCTATTTTATATACACCTCGCATGACATCAAGTATTTTTGGCGCCGCTGCCGGGGACAATTTAGCTTAAAAGCCGGAAGCGCAACGCTAATATAAAAAAAAAAGATTTTTAGTTTACTTTTATTAAAATTCGTTTTTATAAAAATACGTTTTAAATATTCGAAAATATAAAAAGAAAAACAAAAATATAAGTATTTTTAAGATTTTGTTAAATATTTAAGTTTTATAAAGTTTCTTTATTTTTATATAAGTTTTATTTAAGTATTTTGTTTTTATTTAAAACATAAAAAAAAAAAACCGAAAAAAAAAATATATATATAAATCTAGTTTTAAGATTTTTATTTATAAAATTATAAAGTAGTTCTATTTTTATTCTAATTTTTAAAATATAAGTTTTTATTATATAAATATTTTAGATTTTAAAACAGAAAATATAAAATAAAAAATAAAAAAGAAAAAACTCGTCGAATTTTAAACAACCTGTCATTTGAATTTTGGAACCCCGCGACTCGCGGAGTTTTCTGCTTCGGGCACCGCAACTCGCGGAGACACCCTGACACCGACAGAAACCCTAATCTGCATTTAATTAGGAGTAATTATTAATTATTATTATTATTAACCCTAATTACTTATTATTATTATAATTAGTTTTATTTTAAGTTTCTTTTTATTTAATTTATATATTTAGTTAAATTAGTTTAATTAAAGTATAAAATTAATAGTTTTAATAAATAAATAATATTAATATTTTTATAAAAATTTGTAACTTTTTACAACTTTTTGTATATTTTTATATTTTGTCCCTTTTTAATCGTTTTAGCGTAATATTTGTATTTTTAGCTCATATTTAGTTTTAAACTTAGTTTTTGCCATAGTTATTTTTACTTCTAGATTTTTAGGCTTTGCCGTAGAATTCCTTAAGTGCTTTTTCTTTAGACTAAGATTTAGGTACTTTAGAACTTTGCGACGCCTTTTTAAGTTTTAGTTTCTTTTTAAGTTATTTCCATTTGGGATTTAGTTTTTCCTGTAAGCTTTAATATTTTTAGACGACTTTTACCTATGTATCAATTATCATTCCAATTAGTAATCTCAATTTGCGATTATAATTTTAAGTTAGTTGTAGTAATAAGGTTAGGTTAGTCAAGTGTTTTTTAAGTGTTATAAATTTCTTTTATTTTTCCGTCACCTTTTATTTTTCAACCATTTTTCTTTTTCGACCTTTTTCGACACGCTCTTTTTCTTTCTTATTTCTCGCTATTCTAGTTTTTAGGACATAGATTTTTATTCTACTTCTTATCTAACTTTCTTAAAATTACGAAAATTTATTTTAAGTGGTTAAATTGATAGACATCAAAATTTTCTGGTTCGTAGTAATAGTTGGATTTGTACGTGGACCGGGTTATTGGAGCCAAACAGTCCTCAATTATATTGAGACCAAACGAATCCTGCCCCTCTGCTGCATCTTTTGGCTATTCGAAACGTGGGCAAAATCAGAAAAGTCTATTGATTGGATAACTTATTATAATTTTTCTTTCCTTTTAAAAACTAATAGGATATTCAGTGAATGCACCGAGCAAGACGTTCACCACCTTTTGTACGTTCACCACCTGTAACTAGATCAAGACATTTAGCAAATATTACTGCCGTTGATTTTTCTTTAGAATCGTCATCCAGTCGACCAAGTACTCCAGTTCAAATTTCCGATAATCCATTTTTTGAACCCGACCTCACAATTGAGAATCCGGAGAATATTCAGGGACGATTCGTAGATCCTGAACCACTAAACTTTCCTCCGGAACCACCAATCATTCAAACAGAGATTGTTGAGGAACGAACCATTAAATCAGAATCCTCTAGTGATTCGGATTCAACAAATTCAATTATGGAGAATCTGGAACCTTTAAGTTTGGAAGATCGAATGAGAGCTAAACGCACTGGCCAAGGTCACGCAATTACTCATCCAGACATTAATGCGCCAGATTATGAAATCAAAGGACAAATTCTACACATGGTGACTAATCAATGCCAATTTAGTGGTGCGCCGAAGGAAGATCCAAATGAACATCTACGTACCTTTAATAGGATCTGCACACTATTTAAAATCCGAGAAGTGGAGGATGAACAGATATATCTCATGTTATTTCCCTGGACTTTAAAGGGAGAAGCCAAAGATTGGTTGGAATCGTTACCTGAAGGGGCGATTGATACATGGGACATTTTAGTTGAAAAATTTCTTAAACAATTCTTTCCTGCATCTAAAGCCGTAAGACTTCAAGGAGAAATTGTTACGTTTACACAGAAGCCGAATGAAACTCTATATGAGGCATGGACTAGATTTGGAAAGTTGTTAAGAGGATGTCCGCAACTTGGTTTAGACACCTGTCAAATAGTACAAATATTCTACCAAGGATGCGACATCACTACAAGGAAAGACATAGATATAGCAGCTGGTGGTTCTATTATGAAGAAAACCGAAACTGATGCTTACAAAATTATTGATAACACTGCTTCCCACTCACATGAATGGCACCAAGAAAAAGATATCGTTAGATCATCTAAAGCAGCTAGAGCCGATTCTAGCCATGACTTAGATTCCATTTCCGCAAAGATAGATGCTGTCGAGAGACGAATGGAAAATATGACTAAAGATATTCACTCAATACGAATTAGTTGTGAGCAGTGTGGAGGACCACATTTGACAAAAGATTGTCTCAGTATTGAATTAATAATGGAACAAAGAGAGAATATTTCATACATAAACCAAAGGCCTGGAAATAATTATCAGAATAATTATCAACCGCCAAGACCGATTTACAATCAAAACCAGAATTATAACAGAAATATTCCATACAACAACCAACAAGGTCCTAGCAATCAACAATTATCCAATAATAATTACAATCAGCAAAGACCTAATTTTCAAAACAAACCACCACAACAAACCGATGATAAAAAGCCGAATTTAGAAGATATGATGACGAAGCTAGTTGAAACTCAAAAGCAGTTTTTCACATCTCAGAAACAAACTAATGAACAAAATGCTCAAGCATTTAGAAATCAACAAGCTTCTATTCAAAATCTGGAACAAGAAGTAAGTAACCTAGCAAGGATAATAGGTGAAAGAAAACCGCGAATTCTACCTAGTGATACAAATGCTAACCCCCGGAATGAAACAGCTAAAGCCATTACCACAAGAAGTGGTACAACACTTAAACCACCTGAAATACCTGTAACTTCTGATGAAGCTATTCCTACTCCACAAGAACCACAACCTGATCAAGATAAGGAAAAAGAATCGGTAGTTGAAAAGGTTAATGAAGATAACACAGTTAAGGCTAAACCTTATGTTAAACCATACCAACCACCACTTCCTTACCCGAGTAAAATGAAGAAAGAGAAACTTGAAACCGAGCAATCCAAATTCTTGGATATGTTTAAACAGATAAATGTAAATCTTCCTTTCATTGATGTGATTTCAGGAATGCCTAGATATGCTAAATTCTTGAAAGATCTAATCTCAAATAGAAAGAAAATGGAAGAACTCTCGGCTGTTACTATGAATGCTAATTGTTCAGCAGTGCTGTTGAATAAGATACCAGAAAAATTATCTGATCCAGGAAGTTTCACAATTCCATGTTTTCTGGGAAGTCTTAGTTCAATAGAAGCATTGGCAGACTTAGGTGCTAGTATAAATCTAATGCCGTATTCACTATACGCTAAACTAGACCTTGGAGAATTGAAACCAACCAGAATAAGCATACAACTAGCCGATAGATCAATAAAATATCCTAGAGGGATAATGGAGAATATGCTAGTTAAAGTTGGTACTTTAGTATTTCCAGTAGATTTTGTTGTTCTGGACATGGAAGAAGATTCTCAAGTTCCTCTCATATTAGGAAGACCATTCTTAAACACGGCTAAAGCAATGATAGACGTGTTCGGTAAGAAATTGACCCTAAGTATAGAGGATGAGAGTGTTACCTTTTTAGTTGATAGAGCAATGCAACAACCACAATCTGCAGATGATACATGTTATTATATTCAAACTATAGATGCACATGCAGAATTATTAGAAGAATTTCCAGAATTACAAGGAACAGGATAATGTTCTTTAGGAGAAGGTAATGAACCAATTGATGAAGCTGAAATGTTAGCTATACTAATAGCTAATGGATATGAACCAACAACAGAAGAAATTCAAATGCTAAAAGAAGAAGACAGATATCGATACAAATCATCGATAGAAGAACCTCCGAAATTAGAGTTAAAGCCACTTCCAAACCATTTGGAATACGCTTATTTACATGGTGAATCTGAATTACCTGTAATAATATCATCTTCTCTTACTGAAAATGAGAAATCACAACTCATTTCTGTGTTGAAAGCTCATAAACCAACCATTGCATGGAAGATTCATGATATTAAAGGAATAAGTCCTTCGTATTGCACACATAAAATCCTTATGGAAGAAGGTCATAAAACGTATGTGCAATGCCAACGAAGACTAAATCCTAATATGCAAGATGTAGTTAAGAAAGAGATTATTAAACTGCTAGATGCAGGTCTAATTTATCCAATTTCTGATAGTCCATGGGTAAGCCCAGTTCAATGCGTGCCTAAGAAGGGTGGCATGACTGTCATTACAAATGAGAAAAATGAGCTTATTCCTACTAGGACTGTAACAGGATGGCGTGTATGTATTGATTATAGAAAATTAAATGATGCCACCAGAAAAGATCACTTTCCCTTAACTTTCATTGATCAAATGTTGGAAAGATTAGCAGGAAATAGTTACTATTGTTTTCTAGATGGATTTTCCGGATATTTTCAAATTCCAATAGCACCCGAGGACCAAGAGAAAACCACATTCACATGCCCTTATGGTACTTTTGCTTACAAACGCATGCCATTTGGACTTTGTAACGCCCCTGCAACCTTTCAAAGGTGTATGATGGCGATTTTTCACGACATGATAGAAGAATGCATGGAAGTTTTCATGGATGACTTTTCAGTCTTCGGTGATACATTTGAATCATGTCTAGTTAATCTGGAACGAATGCTTATTAGATGCGAACAATCAAATCTAGTACTTAATTGGGAGAAATGCCATTTTATGGTTAAAGAAGGCATCGTTCTTGGACATAAAATTTCAAAAGAAGGAATTGAAGTGGATAGAGCTAAAGTAGATGTAATTGCTAAACTTCCACATCCCACCAATGTTAGAGGAGTTAGGAGTTTTCTAGGGCATGCCGGTTTTTACCGACGTTTCATAAAAGATTTTTCTAAAATTGCCACTCCTATGAATAAACTCCTAGAAAAGGATGCTCCATTCATCTTTTCAGATGAGTGTATCAAATCTTTTAATATTCTTAAAGAGAAACTAACTAATGCGCCGATCATGATAACACCAAATTGGAATCTACCATTTGAACTAATGTGCGATGCAAGTGATTTTGCAATGGGAGCCGTTTTAGGACAAAGGATTGAAAAACGATTTCAACCTATATATTATGCTAGTAAGATGTTACAAGGAGCACAAACGAACTATACAACTACTGAAAAAGAACTCCTTGCTATTGTCTTTACTTTTGATAAATTTCGATCATATCTCGTTCTAGCAAAAACGGTGGTCTATACCGACCATTCTGCTCTTAGATACCTATTTTCAAAACAAGATGCTAAACCAAGATTAATCCGTTGGATCTTACTCTTACAAGAGTTTGATATTGAAATCCGAGATAAAAGAGGAGCAGAAAATCTCGCCGCTGATCATCTTTCTCGTCTTGAAAATCCCGAATTAGAAGTTCTAAATGAATCGGCCATACAAGACAACTTTCCTGATGAATATCTATTGAAGATAGATTATAAAGAAATTCCATGGTTTGTAGACTATGCAAACTACTTAGTTTGTGGGTTCCTTGAAAAAGGATTATCGTACCAAAAACGAAAGAAATTCTTCAGTGATATAAAACACTATTTTTGGGAAGATCCACATCTGTTTAAAAGTTGTCCCGATGGAATAATACGCCGATGTGTATTTGGAGATGAAGCTAGTAAAATATTAAGCCATTGTCACACAGGACCAACAGGAGGGCATTATGGGCCTCAACTAACAGCAAGAAAAGTTTATGATGCTGGATTCTATTGGCCTACAATTTACAAAGACTCACACCTTCTTTGCAAATCCTGTGATGCTTGTCAAAGGGCCGGAAAAATAAGTCAACGTGATGAAATGCCACAAAATGTCATCCAAGTATGTGAAGTATTTGACATTTGGGGTATTGACTTTATGGGTCCATTTCCAAAATCTCATAATAATCTATATATACTCGTAGCCATTGATTATGTATCTAAATGGGCGGAAGCACAAGCTATCCCAACTAACGATGCACGAGTTGTAGTCAACTTTTTAAACGTCTTTTTGCAAGGTTTGGAACACCGAAAGCTTTAATAAGTGATCGGGGTACTCATTTCTGTAATAATCAACTTGAGAAAGTTCTTAAAAGATATGGAGTAACTCATAAAATCTCCACCGCATATCATCCACAAACAAGTGGACAAGTTGAAAATACCAACCGAGCTTTAAAAAGTATTCTAGAGAAAACCGTAGGATCAAATCCGAAGGAATGGTCCATTAAATTGGAGGATGCACTCTGGGCTTTTAGAACAGCCTACAAAACTCCAATTGGAACCACACCTTTTAGACTTGTTTATGGAAAAGCATGTCATCTTCCAGTAGAAATTGAACACAAAGCATTTTGGGCTTTGAAGACATGTAATCTTGATTTACATGAAGCCGGACGTCTACGATTAAGTCAACTAAACGAATTAGAAGAATTAAGACATGAAGCATACGAAAATTCGTTAATCTATAAGGAAAGAACGAAGAAATGGCATGATAAAAGAATCAGAAGTTCAAAAGAATTTAAAGAAGGAGACATAGTTCTTCTTTTCAATTCACGATTCAAGCTATTTCCTGGAAAATTGAAATCAAGATGGTCTGGACCATTCATAGTCAAAAGAGTTTTCTCATACGGAACGATAGAATTAATAAATTCAAATGGGATTGAATTTAAAGTTAATGGTCACAGAGTTAAACATTATATAGATAGTCCGATGGAAGTCGACAACGAAGTTAATCACAATTTCGACACCACAGCTAACTAAGTGTGGGGAGAATCAAGTCTTTAAAGGATAATATGTATTTCTGTTAGAGTTAGATTGTCTGTTTTCGTGTAGTTCTCGAAAATGGAACCCGAACGGTCTTTCCCTAGCAGACCCTAAAGAACTAGTCTTCTCCCCCCATTCTGAATTTTTATTTTTTTTAGGTTTTTACAAAATGAAGACTGCCTGTGAACTAAACCATGGTCTAATGCTACACGCTTTGATCACTAAACGTAATAATGACACACTTCCGAGTGAAATAGTATCAGTAATCAGAGAAAGATTGGATGGAGTTAGAAAAGAATCCAGATGCGAAGATAATAAGTTACAATTTGGTAAAGGAAAATCAAAATCCGCAGCGAAAAGAAGAGCACGACACCTAGAAAGATGTCACAAATGCGGAAAATGGTCACATGTAGGTAAATGTTCAAATAATCAAACCTATTCAAATACCGAATTTGTTACTTTATGCAGAGACGGACCGTTCATATGTTTAGAAGAAAAAACACTGAATGCTCGAGGTTACGCCTATGTAGCTATGGAAAACCAATTAAACCGACTATCTTATGAATGGGATAGATCATATAACTAAGAAATCTATTTCACAGGTATGTTTGTACAGTTTTTATTTTTTTTATTTTTATTTTTAACCTTTTGATAATAAACGCTAATTTGTTCGCTATAAAGTATTAAATTGGTATTGAATAAAATTAGGTTTGGCGACCGAAATTATTGATATCATTCAAAAATTTATTACATCACTGCGAAATTTAACGTTTATTCTTAAGGTATAAATATCTTTAATCAATCAACCCAAAATATTTCAAAAATTCGTCATGAGTTAAATTAGGTCTTGGAACCGAAATTACTTTACCGAAAAGAGGGGCGCATATTTTTGATAATATTTGATTGATTAAAGTGGGATAAAAAAGCCAAAAAGATTTTTAATTTTATTTTTACCATGTTTTTAAAATTAATATATAAATCTTAAATTAATATTGTAAACTTTGTAAAAACAATATATTTAAAATTGTAAATATTTGAAAAATTAATATAAGTTTGGTGTGAATTTATAATATGAATTTTTAAATTAAGTTTGGTGTGAATTTTTAATTTTTAAAATATGAATTTTTAATTTTATGCATTTCAAATTTTAAGTTTGGTGTGAATTTTTAATATTAATTTTGAATTTTATATTTAAGTTGTGTGAATTTAAAAACAAAAATTTACTTTATCTCATTAAGTTAAAAATATGATTTTTAAAATTCGTCGTAAGTTGAAGACTAGATCGTTGAACCGAAATTGCTTTACCCGAGGGAGGGACGAGAACTTTTATTATCATTATTTTTAATCTTATTGAATTAAAGTATGCCAAAAACATTAAAAAAAACCCAAAAATCTTAGCTTTTAAAACAATCGCTACAAAAAGACAAATTTTAAAATTTTGTCGAAGGACGGACTAGGACATCGATCCGAAACGACCTCGTCCTAAATAACAAGGGAAATAAAATTTTAAAATTAATTACTTAATTGTTTTAATTAGTATAAGATATAAAAAAAAAAAAAAAAATACAAACTCCGCGACTCGCGGAGTTTGAAGGTTTAAACCCCGCGACTCGCGGGAGGACCAAAATACAGAAAAAAATAAAATCGAGCTGAACTGACCAGTCCACACACAACTCAAAAATACTGCGAAAATAATACCCGAAAAAACCCGAAAAACACCCCCAAAATCACAATTTTTAACCGTTAATCATCAAATCTTTTACTAAAATCATGTTGAGAAGGATGCTATAAAGGAATTACTCAAGAAAAACGGTAAATTTCTACACCTAAACACCATTTAATCCGAAAATTAGTGTTCTTGAGCAATTTTTTCCCCAATTTGATTTTGATGCTTTTTAGTGTAATTATGCTTAAATTGTTTATGTATTATGCTTGTATAACCTAGATTGATGCTATTTAACATGATTAGAAGCCTTAAACTTCAAATTTTGAGTAATCTAGGGTTTGTGTTCTTGAGCAATTTGGGGCTTTTTGATATAAACAGGTTATGGCCGATTTTTGTCATGAATTGTTGCTAACTTAAGTAGTGTAACATGTTTAGGTAGTTAAATGATCCAAACTTTGAGCCTAAACATGATTTTGAGAATTAAAGTGGACTTTTTCAAGTCTAAAATTCATGAACTTGATTTTTGAGAGATAATGCCATTTGAAACTTGTTTAATTGCTAGTAATGATTATTTTGACATGTTATTTGAGTTAAATATTTGAAAAAGTGTAGATTTGATGAAAATATGAAAATGAGCTTAAGTTTGATATAAATTGATCATGTCATTGTAATTATTTTGATTGATGATTTTGCTGACACTAATGCATATTTGGATGCACAAAAATTGTGTTTGATGTGTTTTGCAGACTGAAAGGGGTGAATCTTCATCCCAAGCTCGCAATGCTCCTGCTGAGAATGCGGAACAACAGGAGGTGGATAACTACTACAAACAAGATATACCTCATCCAATCATGACATTTTCTGATATGCACTTGGAAGATTTGCACCCGAACCTGAGATTTGACAGACTTTGGATAGATTATCCAAAATACCAAAGGGGTTTGCATACTCTTCATTCTAAAGTTGTTGAGGTACCTAGGGTCATAGAATGGGGACCATTAGAAGCTGTAGAATTTGCCGGGCCAATTAGGGAATTACTTGCACAGAGGTATGGTAATTCTACTTTTAACGACTGGGTACGTTTATTCACCATGTGTAGACCTGTATATAAAGTATGGTGTGAAGAATTGTTGTGTAGTATAGAATTAAATGATCGGGTAGCTAGTTTAACTGATCGATCTTTTATTAGATTTTTGTTAGGAGGTTCGATGAGCCACATGTCTTTACTAGACATGGCTCAGGCTTTACGTATATATACGCCTGAGGAGTTAGCATCTGCCGATTGTAGAGGGTTGATACTAAATGGTAGAAAGATAGATGAAAATTTTGATACACATGGTGTATGGAGTCAAATGACAAGCCATCACCGATTCAAAGGGGGAAATTACTCTTATTTGGATATAGATAGAGCTGAATTAAGAGTAATTCATAGGTTTTTAGCTAATTCAATTACACAAAGAGGTAAGAACCAGGAAAAGGTAAATGAACAGGATTTGTTTTACCATATGTGTATTCGAGACCCACAAAGCGCTGTAAGTATACCTTATTGTGTGGGTTATTATTTATCAGCTATGGTTAGGGGGATGAGACCGCATAGCATAATAGGAGGTGGTATATTTATAACTTTGATTGCTGAATATCTCGGTGTGGATATAAGTCGGGGGGGATTATTAGTCGAAGAACCAGAACCCCGCGATACAATAGGTTTAAATGTATACCATGGTGCGAAAGTTTTGAAGAGGTGAAATAACGTCGCAGTACAATACCATGGTAGACATCCACAGGTTGAGAGAAACCAACAGCAAGGTAATGTAGGAGGGGGAAATGAAATGCAAGAAATGCAAAGGTTTATAGCTTCACATGAGTACGAAAATGCTAGACAGAGAGCATTTGAAGATTGGCAAGTTCATCAAAACCAAATCATAGCTTATTGCCAACATATAGGTAGAAACTATATTCCTACTCCAAAGCCCATATTCCCTCCCTGGTCTATAGAGATTCAACCACCGTATCCTACGTATAACCCAGCCGAAGCATTTTATAGCACCTATGGTTATGCATGGAACCCCTATTGGTATCAGTATCATCCCTAGTCTAATTAGTTTTATTTCTTTTGTAATTTGTAATGTTGATACGTTTAATACTTATGTTAATATTGTAATAGTTTTTATAATTTTCTAACTTTTATTCTTAGATTTTAATAATTTTTGAATGTGGGGTAATATACCAAACTTCAAAAATATGTATATATGTTTGCAGTTTATCTTATGTACACAACAGGGTAAAACAACGCATTTTCAAAGACTGGCATTAAGTTCAGCAAAAGCAACTAATTTTGACGACAAGATGCAAAATATATGTGAAATAACAACAAGACGGAATGAACAAATGATATGCACCATTTATCATTTAGCAAACAAACGCCAATATATTTGGAAACTTTGGTAAAATTTAATCATTTTCACACAAATCACCCTCAATAATTTAAATTGTTACTGATTTCTTGCAAATGAGGGCATTGCAAGATCTTAAGTGTGGGAAGGGGTTAAATTCTTTCGGATAATTAAAATTTTTACTTTATACACTTGGTTACCATTAGAAATACTAGTAAAGTAGTAGTTGTATTAGAATCTAGTGCTCTCTGATAATAAAGAACAGCCCTAGTCTTATATACTGACTACCCAATTCTAGTAAAATTTTTCAAAATTTTTAATTAAATGAACTCAAAATCATGTTTATACATATTTATGAACGATAAAACTAGGTTTTAACACTGAAATTATTGTTACCTCAGAAAGGACATAAATTGAGAAACAAACCAAAATGTTAAAATTCATTTAAAATGGAATAGAGGATAATAAAAAGGAAAATAAAAGCCAAGTGTGGGAAAAATTACCAAGTTATCTTAAACATATGTCACATATTTCTGTAACAAATAACTGAAAATACTTTTGCTTTGGACTAAACTAAACTATTTTACCCGATGAAAGAAAAGAAGAGATGGATCTACACGATGAATCAATTCCATCATTAAAAGGAAGTAAAGTCTTCCGAAAAAGAAACGCGCTTCTTGATTTAGGTCATGAAGTTGTCGTCCAGACCAGCTGTAGGTTGACGAAAAATCTAGAAAAGTCATCACTAAAATCAGCAGCAATCCACGGACCTCAGCATTAAACAGGGTCGCCATGTGGTCAGACTTATCCTAACCATGAGAGGATCTGTCTCGTAAAGTGGGGGCCACCATGCAAATTAGCTGGATAAGACAAATGAATCAGATCCCCAGAAAGGATAATCTCCTTAAAAGATCAAAAATCAGCTTTTAAGCCTGATATTACTCAATCCTAGAGATTGACCTTAAAGATTGAAAATTCAAACTCATGGAATTCAATGATATCTAAACTCGAGCTTGAACGAGAAAATATTTTGATCAAATTATAAACCGATTTATTTTCTGAAAACCCATTTTCAATGCGTCCATTACCATTGAACGTAAAATCCTAGGAATTCACCTGGAATTCATTAGGTCACCTGAACCAAATCGGGTGTCAACCGTAAGAACGGTGGTTGCATAGTGGTCAAAGACAGGACCTTGTGCCAAACCTACAAATTATAAGGGTGAGCTTTGCTATTGCTCCTACCAAGGATAGTAATTGCGTCTGACACGTTATAGACCATAATTAAAAGCATGTCAAGGGACATTGCCTTAACAGTTGCTTGTTCAACGCTTTCCTTTACAACCGGACGGTAGTTTACTGAAAGGTAATATACGGGACAAGTAAACTGGACGTGTTGCTTTCCTAATACAAGGTTAGCAAGTGGGTGACACAAAACCGCAAGTTTTGAGCTAAAATTTTCAAATCTGAAACCCACCAAACCCACAAAAATATTTTGCAAACACCGGTGAAGGGTTATTCCGGAAAACTTATCTAGGATAAAAGCTAGATTTAATTTTCAAAAGATCAAATGTTTTCATAAAGATCCAATTTCCTTAATGGATCTAAATTTTTATAGTCATGTGGGACTGTAAACCATATCGTTACTACCATTGTTTATACCGCCGTATAGAAATCACTGATGTACAAAGTGTGAAGAATAAAGAAGTGATTCTAGTATTTCAAGACGATATTGCTTGAGGACAAGCAACGCTCAAGTGTGGGAATATTTGATAATGCTAAAAACGAACATATATTTCATAGCATTATTCCTCAAGAAAGACAAGCTTTTAGTTGCAATTGTTCTATTTAAAAGTGATATTCGTTTAAATAATAAAAGGTGAAGACAAAAGACAGATTCGACGAATTGAAGACGCAAACGACCAAAAAGCTCAAAAGTACAAAATACAATCAAAGAGGTTCCAATTATTGATAAGAAACGTCTCGAAATTACAAGAGTACAAGATTCAAAACGCAAAGTACAAGATATTAAATTGTACGCAAGGACGTTCGTAAATCCGGAACCGGGACCAGAGTCAACTCTCAACGCTCGACGTAACGGACTAAAAATTACAAGTCAACTATGCACATAAATATAATATAATATTTAAATAATTCTTATAATTATTTATATATTATATAATATATTATAAACCGTCGGCAAGAAAGGCTCCAAACTTGTGAAAGCTGTAAAAGCAAACTCCGCGAGTTGCGGAGTTTGCAGTGCAAAAATTACGCGAGTCGCGGAGCCCCAAATTTAGAAACTGCCTATAAAGCTCGCGCATTCTGATCGTAAAAACATAATATATATCCATCCATCTATCTAAACGTATATATTTATATTTTAATTTTAATTTTAATTTTAATTTTAATTTTAATCCTAATAAAAAGGGTATGTTAGCGAAAGTTGTAAGGGTGTAAGTCGAAATTCTGTCCGTGTAACGCTACGCTATTTTTAATCATTGTAAGTTATGTTCAACCTTTTTAATTTAATGTCTCGTAGCTAAGTTATTATTATGCTTATTTAATCCGAAGTAATCATGATGTTGGGCTAATTACTAAAATTGGGTAATTGGGCTTTGTACCATAATTGGGGTTTGGACAAAAGAACGACATTTGTGGAAATTAGACTATGAGCTATTAATGGGATTTATATTTGTTTAACTAAATGATAGTTTGTTAATGTTAATATAAAGATTTACAATTGGGCGTCCCTATAAATTACCATATACACTCGATCGGACACGATGGGCGGGGTATTTATATGTACGAATAATCGTTCATTTAACCGGACACGGGAATGGATTAATAGCCACTAGAATAATTAAAACAGGGGTGAAATTATGTACAAGGACACTTGGTATAATTGATAACAAAATATTAAAACCTTGGGTTACACTCAGTCGACATCCTGGTGTAATTATTAAACAAAGTATTAAAATCTTGTTACAGTTTAAGTCCCCAATTAGTTGGAATATTTAACTTCAGGTATAAGGATAATTTGACGAGGACACTCGCACTTTATATTTATGACTGATGGACTGTTATGGACAAAAACCAGACGGACATATTAAATAATCCATGACAAAGGACAATTAACCCTTGGGCATAAAACTAAAATTAACACGTCAAACATCATGATTACGGAAGTTTAAATAAGCATAATTCTTTTATTTCATATTTAATTTCTTTTATTTTATATTTAATTGCACTTCTAATTATCGCATTTTTATTGTTATTATATTTAATTGCATTTTTAATTATCGTACTTTTTAATTATCGCAAGTTTATTTTATCGCACTTTTATTATTCGCAATTTCATTATCGTTATTTACTTTACGCTTTAAATTAAGTCTTGTATTTAATTATTATTTTACATTTGGTTTTAACTGCGACTAAAGTTTTAAAATCGACAAACCGGTCATTAAACGGTAAAAACCCCCCTTTATAATAATAATATTACTTATATATACATTTGTATTTTTATAAAAGTAAACTAATATAGCGTTAAGCTTTGTTTAAAGACTTTCCCTGTGAAACGAACCGGACTTACTAAAAACTACACTACTTTACGATTAGGTACACTGCCTATAATTGTTGTAGCAAGGTTTAAGTATATCCATTCTATAAATAAATAAATATCTTGTGTAAAATTGTATCGTATTTAATAGTATTTTCTGCTAAAATATAAAGCTATTTTATATACACCTCGCATGACATCAAGTATTTTTGGCGCCGCTGCCGGGGACAATTTAGCTTAAAAGCCGGAAGCGCAACGCTAATATAAAAAAAAAGATTTTTAGTTTACTTTTATTAAAATTCATTTTTATAAAAATACGTTTTAAATATTCGAAAATATAAAAAAAAACAAAAATATAAGTATTTTTAAGATTTTGTTAAATATTTAAGTTTTATAAAGTTTCTTTATTTTTATATAAGTTTTATTTAAGTATTTTGTTTTTATTTAAAACATAAAAAAAAACCGAAAAAAAAATATATGTATATAAATCTAGTTTTAAGATTTTTATTTATAAAATTATAAAGTAGTTCTATTTTTATTCTAATTTTTAAAATATAAGTTTTTATTATATAAATATTTTAGATTTTAAAACAGAAAATATAAAACAGAAAATATAAAATAAAAAAAGAAAAAAGAAAAAACGCGTCGAATTTTAAACAACCTGTCATTTGAATTTTGGAACCCCGCGACTCGCGGAGTTTTCTGCTTCGGGCACCGCAACTCGCGGAGACACCCTGACACCGACAGAAACCCTAATCTGCATTTAATTAGGAGTAATTATTAATTATTATTATTATTAACCCTAATTACTTATTATTATTATAATTAGTTTTATTTTAAGTTTCTTTTTATTTAATTTATATATTTAGTTAAATTAGTTTAATTAAAATATAAAATTAATAGTTTTATTAAATAAATAATATTAATATTTTTATAAAAATTTGTAACTTTTTACAACTTTTTGTATATTTTTATATTTTGTCCCTTTTTAATCGTTTTAGCGTAATATTTGTATTTTTAGCTCATATTTAGTTTTAAACTTAGTTTTTACCATAGTTATTTTTACTTCTAGATTTTTAGGCTTTGCCGTAGAATTTCTTAAGTGTTTTTTCTTTAGACTAAGATTTAGGTACTTTAGAACTTTGCGACGCCTTTTTAAGTTTTAGTTTCTTTTTAAGTTATTTCCATTTGGGATTTAGTTTTTCCTGTAAGCTTTAATATTTTTAGACGACTTTTACCTATGTATCAATTATCATTCCAATTAGTAATCTCAATTTGCGATTATAATTTTAAGTTAGTTGTAGTAATAAGGTTAGGTTAGTCAAGTGTTTTTTAAGTGTTATAAATTTCTTTTATTTTTCCGTCACCTTTTATTTTTCAACCATTTTTCTTTTTCGACCTTTTTCGACACGCTCTTTTTCTTTCTTATTTCTCGCTATTCTAGTTTTTAGGACATAGATTTTTATTCTACTTCTTATCTAAATTTCTTAAAATTACGAAAATTTATTTTAAGTGGTTAAATTGATAGACATCAAAATTTTCTGGTTCGTAGTAATAGTTGGATTTGTACGTAGACCGGGTTATTGGAGCCAAACAGTCCTCAATTATATTGAGACCAAACGAATCCTGCCCCTCTGCTGCATCTTTTGGCTATTCGAAACGTGGGCAAAATCAGAAAAGTCTATTGATTGGATAACTTATTATAATTTTTCTTTCCTTTTAAAAACTAATAGGATATTCAGTGAATGCACCGAGCAAGACGTTCACCACCTTTTGTACGTTCACCACCTGTAACTAGATCAAGACATTTAGCAAATATTACTGTCGTTGATTTTTCTTTAGAACCGTCATCCAGTCGACCAAGTACTCCAGTTCAAATTTCCGATAATCCATTTTTTGAACCCGACCTCACAATTGAGAATCCGGAGAATATTCAGGGACGATTCGTAGATCCTGAACCACTAAACTTTCCTCCGGAACCACCAATCATTCAAACAGAGATTGTTGAGGAACGAACCATTAAATCAGAATCCTCTAGTGATTCGGATTCAACAAATTCAATTATGGAGAATCTGGAACCCATGCGATCGTATGGCAGCCAGAATTCAGAAACATTCTATAAATTGGCCAGTTTGCTCAACACACACACATATTATTATCTATATTACTCCGTATTATATTTTATATTTATTATTTATATTTATTATTTATATTATTATTATTATTAAGATTAATATTATTATTAATCTTATAGTTAGGAGTATTATTATTAGTATTATTATACATAAAATACTACGACAAGGTCATGAGCGAATTATTTTCAAACAAGCCTTCCGAGCGGGATAGAGCTAGGGAAACTATGGGTTATAACTATGGAGGTTATGGGTAATGTTCGTGAGTATTGTTCGCAAGTCAAACTAGTATTTATCATCTCCGTTGCGTCTACATATTTTTCTGCAATATTGAATCACAATATTGATACGTAAGCATTTATATCTTATCTTTTATATATTAATAGTGTATCCATGTCTAGTACTCGAGTATATATGTTTATGCATGCTTGTATGCTTTAATTTTGTCGTTAGATAGTTTATGATGAATCACAAATTTGATACATATATTATTGATAAAAGGTATATGATATACATGTCATTGAAAAGCTGTCGAAAAATTAATAACTTTTCATTTAGAAATCGTATGTTTTCGATGAACGGATTAAAAGTTATGGTCAACTGAATTATAATTAACATTAATTGAAATTGCTTTTGAATCTGTAATTGATATTTAAACAACTTGTTTATAAGATTGATAAATTGGATTTTTAAATATTACTAATCGAGTAAATGAATTTCTATATAAGGCACGTCTCGTCTTGTTGAACAATTGTCAAAGTTGACTGTCTTATCATGTTTTAAAGCTTTATAAACACTATAATCTGATTTTTCAAGTATTGGAAAACTATATGAAAATCATGTTCGATTGCCATGATAATTCAAATATAATATAGCCCCTGAAATAAATAATATTTTGAGTTTGATAAACTATAAATTCGTTCAATTATCAAGACTTACACTATGTTAATAAACATGTATAGATTTAAAGATCATATTGGGTCAGGTTGACTTTTGAGATGACTTTTGTTAAACTTCTGCATGTCGGTCTCGAGCATTAGGATTGTGATACACTATGACCCAACCTAGTTTATTAGACATGTATTGACCAACATATGTTATCTAGGTTGAGATCTACGGTTAATCTTGCATTCCGAGTTACGGTCACTTTTTGATGAATGACCTTATGTGCTGCTAAGGTGAGTTTCATTTGCTCCCTTTTTAATTGCTTTTGCAATCTATATTTTGGGCTGAGAATACATGCACTTTATTTTATACGCAATGGATACAAGTACATACTAAATTCTACACTGAGTTTTAACCGAAAATCCCTTAGCTTTGGTAACTAGTAACTGCCGGTTATAAGAACTGGTGGGCGCGAGTAGTAGTATATGGATCCATAGGGCTTGATATCCCCGTCCGAGCTAGAGCACTAGCCTTTTAACGGACGTATGCTATTCGAGGAGCGTACACGTTGGTTTGCGTGTATTATTAAGATGATTATACATAGGGTATAAATTATATATACGTTAAGTTTAGTTACCAGAGTGCTCAATTTCGTAGAATATTTTGATAAACGTTTCTGGATAAAACAACTGAAAACTTGTGATTCACCTTTATATACAGATTATGCGCAACATTAAAACTATGAACTCACCAACCTTTGTGTTGACACTTTTAAGCATGTTTATTCTCAGTTTTCTAGAAGTCTTCCGCTGTTTGCTTATATGTAATACAAGCTATGTGCATGGAGTCATACATGCTTTATTCAAGAAAACTTTGCATTCACTAAATCATCACCGTGTATCTTATTTTGACTGCATTGTCAACGAATGTATTATGGTAAACTATTATTTATGGTGATTGTCTATATGTAGAAATCATCAAACGTTGAAAACCTTAGAAATTGATATTCATTTATTGTGTACCTTTTGAAAAGAATGCAATGTTTACAAAACGTATGATATAGAGGTCAAAACCTCACTATGAAATCAATGAATGATGTATTCGTCCAAAGGGATTTGGAAGGATCATCACAGTTGGTATCAGAGCTTGAGGTTATAGAGAACCAGAATTTGCATTAGTGTGTTTAACTGGTAATTGTTAGGATGCATTAGTGAGTCTGGACTATGACCGTATTTGTTCTTACCAATTTTCGCTTATCATTTCTTGTCAGAAATTACATGCTTATCATTCCTAAGTCTAGACACGTCTTACTGCATTTACTGCATAGATAGTGTACCGACAAAATTCATATCTTAGCATATCTGTTACTGTAAACTTTTCCTGACATCTTCCGAAAATTTCTCCGTAATTTACGGGATTTTGGTATTATATATACATATGTAAATTATGTATTGAAGAGTACCAATCTAAATTCTATAATCTATTTCATATCAAAAATCATCCCTCTAATTATACAAGATGGATCACGCATCAAGTTTAAATTCCTTAAACTCCGACAGCTATTCCGATATGGATATTCACCTGAACTCCGAAGACAGTGTAACCAGAATGGATCAACCAATCAGCCATCACCTATTCTAGATGAATTGGGGATGGGTTCGTAGCCTACTTAGTCATTGGAGACAAGAAGAAGGTGATCTCTTCCATCCACCACATTGCCCTCTTGGCGAAGAACCTGAAGCACTTACCGGTGAACCTATCCGAAGCACCATTTTCTCTCTCATTTCCAGAGTATCTCGTCATGATTATATACTATCTCAGATTCTGGATCTTATTCATCCGCTCGTCCGAACCAACAATCTCCCGTTGTAATAGAAGAAGTCAACGAGCTTCGCGCTCGGGTAGTGGCTTTGGAGAATGTGGTGCAAAGGTTACAAGCACCAGCAGCAGCACCGGTAGCAACAGTACCACCATCAGCAACACCAACAGTACCATCACCACCACCAACAACAACATCCGCATCCCACACCTCAACATCACAATCTGTACCTCGAACATCAACGTCATTCGCACTATAGATACCAAGGAATACCAACAACAACAAACGATGAAGTATTGATTCATAACTTCATCGAAGAAATATTCTGCAGAAAATATGTAGTTTCTAAAAGTTTTAGAGATTATATATTCTAGTCCTAGTCGAAAACCAGATGAGATTAATATTATGTTAACTCATTAAAATCGTGATTACATCTAAAGAAAATATATATGTAGGTGTATTTTCATAAAGAATGTAATTAAGAAAACTCTTTTGTACAAACTGTTAATGGTGAGAATATTTTAACGGGTAGATAATACCCGAGAGATATATAAATTCACTATTAATATGTTACATTCTTCGATTCTGATTCAACAAATCATCAACTATACTCACTACTTTCACAACAATATATATTCTTTTATAAAAATCAAAACAACCATTCTCATCCAAATTTGATTACATATTTTGATTTTGACAAATCAAAATCCAAAGTCAAGATTTAACAAAAGACATCATACTTAGATTCCTACATCTTTCGAAGCTATACTTTGACTTCAAAACTGTGCTAGAACATCACTTTTATTCATAAAATCCAGAAAAATATTTGTGTCATTCAAAATTCTAGAACATCATATGTATCTTGACAAATACAATCTTCATGCAAACCCTTCAAACTTTTAAAAACACCTCAGATTGATAACCAACGATTCGGTTATGATAACTTTGAATGCCGATGAAGCAGCAAAAACTGTAAATGACCTTAACAGCCAAAAGTTTGAGGATAAAGAATAGTGTGTTGGCAAAGCTCAGAAAAAAAGAAGGTTTGGAACTGAAAAACGGGTTGAGAAAACCATGAAGGAGGCTGTGGACAAATCACAAAGACTAAACCTGCCTTCAAAGAATCCAAGTGATTCAGTATCTACTGAAGTCATTAACGAATACCTTGCTCCTGACTCTAAACCTTTACGGACAAATCTTCTTTATCATCTTTCGATATTAGAAATTCTAAGATATCATCGTATCTTTCATTATAAATATCCTCGATATTTCTGAAGATATTTTCATAACTATTCTTATCTGAAATCATTTATCTCTTCACGATATCAGTGTTACATCAGAAAGGAAACTGTTTTAGTTTCTAAAATCTGAATAGTTTGAACTTAAATGTTATTGAAGCAGTATTGGGAACTGAAGTATGAGTTAGTATAATATAATAACACTTGATCAACGTGATTATATTACAGTAATTCATACTGAGTTTCTAAATGGAACGTGATGATTCACAGATCATAACGTCATCATGTGCTATGTCATACGACTCTTGTATTCTATTTAATCTCTAAAATATCAAGAAAATATTTCTTGATGATTCGGTCTTTTCCAGGGTATTCTGGTAATTTAACAAATCAAGATCGTACCATTACCATTTTCTTCTTAGAACATTAACAATGTTCATTCTGAAATTCATATCTGCGAATTCTGGACCATTACAAACAATGCTTAGTCACAAGAAGAAGAAACAAAGGGACAAAACTCCGAAATAGAAATTGGGGTATAAATCGCAGCAAATAAAAGAGAGCATTAACTGGGAATGACAATAGTTATAGAAGACAGAAGCAGGAACTTTGAAATATAAGGGAGAATATAAAGCCCGATAACAACACATAAATTACAAAACGTGTATATCAATGTTTATCGCAACATAAAGACACGGGAGAATTAAAAGCACTATAACCCCAAGGGCAAAGTAGAAGTAAGCAGATTTCTCTGGCGGAAGTTGGAAAAGGAGAATAATTGTTGCGATAGTAAGGATAAGAACAAGGATCAGAACTGGATTAAGCATTTTCACAATCTTTTGAATTTGGGAATTGAGTATAGGAATGGTAAAAGTAAGGAAACGAAGGGGGTGGATTTATAGTGAAATATTCGACAGAGTAATCAAAACAGATGATCGCATTTAAAGCGGATTCTAATTTCCTTGATTTTTGAAGAATCAAATCTTATTACTAAGACCTTCTCCAAATCTCTTGAACTCTGGAAATCAACCTGTCTACGTCAAAAGATATGACGAAACTTTACCTACTCATTTCACTCCTTTGTGATAACTTCATTTATACTCTTCGCGTAACCAAATTGTTTTATCTATATTACTCGCTGATGATAAAACTTTAATTTTCAGCTCGCATGCATCATGAAAACGTATTTATTGTCAGCCATGACCATCTCAATCAAATTTCGGGACGAAATTTCTTTAACGGGTAGGTACTGTGACAACTCGGAAATTTCTGACCAAATTTAAACTTTATCTTTATATTATTCTGACACGATAAGTAAAGTTTGTTAAGTTGAATCTCAAAAAGTGTAAACTGTATTCATACATTCATTTAACCTTGACCAAACCCTGACGATTCACGAACCATTATAATTGGATTGGAAAATATACATACATATATACATATATATATATATATATATATATATATATATATATATATATATATATATATATATATATATATATATATATATATATATATATATATATATATATATATATATTTTACAAAAATATAATATTAACTTAGTCAAAAAAAAAACGTCCTGATTTAAAATAATATATTTTGATAAACAACGAGTCACTGATTTATAGAAGCAAATGACCACAACGCTCAATTTTGTAAGTTACATTTTTTATAAAGTAATTTATTGATGAGTAAGTCAAATTATTAATAAGGGTACACGTCGCGTAACGTAAAAGGCTAGTTTTCTAAACGTACGAAAGTGCGTTAGAAAAACCGAAAGTCGTACACGAGTCGAGTATCAACGTACGAGTCAACGGACCTAAAATTACAAGTCAACTATGTACATGAATATAATATAATATATATAATTAATATAAATTATATATAAATAATATATATATATATATATATATATATATATATATATATATATATATATATATATATATATATATATATATATATATAATATGTCGACAAACAAGAAAACAAAAAAATTGTGAGCTGGATTTTGAGGCCATGCGACCGCATGAGAAATAGGCATAAAACTCATGCGATCGCATGGCAGCCAGAATTCAGAAACATTCTATAAATTGGCCAGTTTGCTCAACACACACACATATTATTATCTATATTACTCCGTATTATATTTTATATTTATTATTTATATTTATTATTTATGTTATTATTATTATTATTATTAAGATTAATATTATTATTAATCTTATAGTTAGGAGTATTATTATTAGTATTATTATACATAAAATACTACGACAAGGTCATGAGCGAATTATTTTCAAACAAGCCTTCCGAGCGGGATAGAGCTAGGGAAACTATGGGTTATAACTATGGAGGTTATGGGTAATGTTCGTGAGTATTGTTCGCAAGTCAAACTAGTATTTATCATATGTGTTGCGTCTACGTACTTTTCTGCAATATTGAATCACAATATTGATACGTAAGCATTTATATCTTATCTTTTATATATTAATAGGGTATCCATGTCTAGTGCTGGAGTATATATGTTTATGCATGCTCGTATGCTTTAATTTTGTCGTTAGATAGTTTATGATGAATCACAAATTTGATACATATATTATTGATAAAAGGTATATGATATACATGTCATTGAAAAGCTGTCGAAAAATTAATAACTTTTCATTTAGAAATCGTATGTTTTCGATGTACGGATTAAAAGTTATGGTCAACTGAATTATAATTAACATTAATTGAAATTGCTTTTGAATCTGTAATTGATATTTAAACAACTTGTTTATAAGATTGATAAGTTGAATTTTCAAATATTACAAATCGAGTAAATGAATTTCTATATAAGGCACGTCTCGTCTTGTTGAACAATTGTCAAAGTTGACTGTCTTATCATGTTTTAAAGCTTTATAAACACTATAATCTGATTTTTCAAGTATTGGAAAACTATATGAAAATCATGTTCGATTGCCATGATAATTTAAATATAATATAGCCCCTGAAATAAATAATATTTTGAGTTTGATAAACTATAAATTCGTTCAATTATCAAGACTTATACTATGTTAATAAACATGTATAGATTTAAAGATCATATTGAGTCAGGTTGACTTTTGAGATGACTTTTGTTAAACTTCTGCATGTCGGTCTCGAGCATTAGGATTGTGATACACTATGACCCAACCTAGTTTATTAGACATGTATTGACCAACATATGTTATCTAGGTTGAGATCTACGGTTAATCTTGCATTCCGAGTTACGGTCACTTTTTGATGAATGACCTTATGTGCTGCTAAGGTGAGTTTCATTTGCTCCCCTTTTAATTGCTTTTGCAATCTATATTTTGGGCTGAGAATGCATGCACTTTATTTTATACGCAATGGATACAAGTACATACTAAATTCTATACCGAGTTTGAACCGAAAATCCCTTAGCTTTGGTAACTAGTAACTGCCGGTTATAAGAACTGGTGGGCGCGAGTAGTAGTATATGGATCCATAGGGCTTGATATCCCCGTCCGAGCTAGAGCACTAGCCTTTTAACGGACGTATGCTATTTGAGGAGCGTACACGTTGGTTTGCGTGTATTATTAAGATTATACAAAGGGTATAAATTATATATATGTTAAGTTTAGTTACCAGGGTGCTCAATTTCGTAGAATATTTTGATAAACGTTTCTGGATGAAACAACTGAAAACTTGTGATTCACCTTTATATACAGATGATGCGCAACATTAAAACTATGAACTCACCAACCTTTGTGTTGACACTTTTAAGCATGTTTATTCTCAGATTTCTAGAAGTCTTTCGCTGTTTGCTTATATGTGATACAAGCTATGTGCATGGAGTCATACATGCTTTATTCAAGAAAACTTTGCATTCACAAAATCATTACCGTGTATCTTATTTTGACTGCATTGTCAACGAATGTATTATGGTAAACTATTATTTATGGTGATTGTCTATATGTAGAAATCATCAAACGTTGAAAACCTTAGAAATTGATATTCATTTATTGTGTACCTTTTGAAAAGAATGCAATATTTACAAAACGTATGATATAGAGGTCAAAACCTCACTATGAAATCAATGAATGATGTATTCGTCCAAAGGGATTTGGAAGGATCGTCACAATTGCACGCCAGTTATATAAATTAGTATTCGATAACATCAGTCATGTCTATTTATCAGATATATAATACAATTACAATAAAAATCCGCTTATTACTAATAATATTTGTATCGAAAACATTAGTATTTAATACTAACGCGTATATCATGAGCCCGTTTATGTGGCATATTGTTTATTTAAAAATATAAATAAACAAAATTATTTGTAATTATAAATATAAATTACATACCTTTAAACGGTTTTTTAATATTTTGTAATTAAAAATATAAACATAGGATTAAATATGGAATTAAAAGTTTCACGGATATAACAGAAATTAAGAATCCTATGATATTACAATACTAACAACAACAACAACAACAACAACAACAACAACAACAACAAAACCCAATACCACATGAGTGGTGTATGGGAGAGGTGATATGTAGACAATCTTTCCCCTATCCGAGAATAAAGACAAGTCATTTCTCCACCGAGTGAAACACTCTCAAGAGTAGAAAAAGGCATCCCTCTCTTTATTCGACGAATAAAGAGACCGCTTCCGAGAGGACCCCCAGCCTTTAAATAGGAAAACGTTTTTTACAAAAAAATAAAAATAATAATAATAGACGCCATGAAAATGGTAGAATCCAATTTACATGGGTTTTAAATCATGCCTGAAATTTAATTTAAGCTCTAAGAATCAGTCAAGTTGCCAATAAATTGATGAGTGATGTCGACTCAATAGAGCCGTAGATATTACAATACTAAGAGTGGTAAAATTCTTAATAGATACTCCGTACAAAAGTTAAGAGTCGTATGATATTATAATATTTGACATGTTAATTATTTTAAGGAATTAATATTTAATTCAGTATAACTAAGGAAATAACACGTATGATTACTTAAATCAGTTTAATTAAGAAAATGACATGTATTTATAGCACGTGCTTTATAATAATGTATAGATAGATAGATTTTGGATTGACGTTAATCTTTTAGATTGACCATTACCCTTCTCCAATTAAGTATATAAAATCAGAAATGCCTTCATTTTTAAGGTTGAATCTAGGCGACAATCCCAAACTACTAGCCTTTCACAGGCCCTTTTGGACCTAAGTCCGATAGATAGCATCCAGATGTTTTCATTTAATTGGATTTTTAGCAGTTTATAATGTAAATCAGACTACATGGCTTCAAAGTCCATGGTTGATACATGTTGGTGTACGTATGTTGAAGCAGTCAATCAATTAGCAATAGTTGTTTACCAAAGTCTACCATGTTCCAATATAGGTGGGCATAAAAACCGGATCCGAAAAAAAAATCGAAAAAAAAATCCAGAACCGGATCTGACAGGATCCGGTTTGTGTCAGAACCGGAACCGGTTCCTGGATCCGATCCGGATCCGACCGGATCCCAACGTTCGAAAAGGACCGGATATTTTCCGGATAAAAACCGGATAAAATCCGGATTTTTTGGGCTGCTTCGATTTTTTTTTAAAAATAGCTGTTTGGGCCTTTTTTTTGCAGTTTTTTGAATTGTTATGGACCATTTTAGCCCTACAAGTGTAGTATAAATAGATGGTATTGGGTTTTGGTTGAAAACACACCATCTAATTCTCTATGTTCTCTCTAAATCTCAAAATACTCTATAATTACACTATAATTAGTTAATTACTCACTAAACTCTACTTACTAATCATATAATGGATAATTCTCAAGCATCCGCTTCCGATTCCGCTTCCGTTGCAACATCTTCACAACGTTATACCAACAACGATGTTCATATGATCAAAAATATGAGTCGAAAAGGTGACGTTTGGTCGAATTTCGACTTGTGCGTGATGAACGATAATCAAGAAAGAGCTCGTTGTAAGAGATGTTTTAAGTTCCTAGGTGTTTCGGGTAACTCTACGTTAAGAAAACATCTTGAAAAAAGTTGTAAAGGAGCCGTTCAAGAAGACCCGACACAACCTACACTTGGTCGGGATGGTTCGATTTTTTTCTACGATCAAGAAGCTCTTCGTGAAGATTTGGCAAGGTTTGTCATTCAACAAGAGCTTCCTTTCAACCACTTCGACAATCCAAAGCTTACAGAGCTAATTCGGAACCGACTACAACCGCGATATAACAATGTAAGTCGTACTACTCTAAGACGTGACGCTTTTAAATTATGGAAAAAAGCTAAAAATGATATAATTGAAGGTTTTCGAACATATAAACATAAAGTTTCTATAACTTGTGATGTTTGGACCGCACCACACGGAACGGAAAATTCTTATTTAGCCGTTACCGCTCATTGGTTTCATCCCGATTCGTGGTTATTAATGAAACGGACTATCGCTTTTAAATTATTTGCTTATCCGCATAATGGTAATAATTTAAGAAAAATTATACAAGACACTTTGATTGAATATAATTTAATCGATAAAGTTTTTACTATTTCGCTAAATAATGCTTCTAATAATACTAGCGCCATGGATATGTTAAAAATACGAATGCAAATTTTATTGCCATGTAGTTGTTAGTTCGTGTATTCATGTTAGTGGTAGTCTGTAACTGTTAGTCCCATGTTGCATGTAGAAGTTAACTGTGAGTACAAAGTCTCTTTTTCAGAAGTCTATTTTCTTTGAAGATTATTCATCTCGAATCAGCTCCTATCATTAAAATTCACGGTCAACTCGAAGAGACCGTATCAATGGTCTTCTTTGTAACCCTAACTCCTCGGTAGTTTTATTTTAGTAAATTTTAATTAAAAAATTATTAGGTCTATTTGTAGTGATGCTATATCAACTTTCTCCTTCCATTATGAATGAATCAACGAAAGAAAGTAAAGATGCAATAACTAAAAAACCGCAAGCGCATTATACAAGTATAAAGGGAGAACCACAGAAATAACCAGGTCAACAACCATTTGGATCTAAAAGTCTATTGATAACAAGCAAACAAAAAGACAACAATCCGATTCAAGAAAACCAAGTTCAATTATCAAAAACCACTTACGATCCTCACTTTCATTTTAATCAAGTATAATGTAAGTTACATAAATTTGATAGATGATCCAAACAATGTGTGGTCTGAAACTTCACACACCTAAAACATGATCCTTTTCGTTTAAAATACTCTCCACTTAAATATTCATCTTTGTGTATTGAAAAGGGCTTTGGTAATGATACCAGTAGCCTCAATATAGCGATCAACACACCTAGAGATGCAACTACTTTCTCCTCCACTCAAACTGCTGCCTGGTTTAGTGATACACTTGTCAAAGCACTTCCCCCTCACCGTCTGTTCACATCATCAATGAAAACCAATGTAAGAACTTTGAGAAACCGAAAGCACAAAAAGCTAAACAAAGATCTTTAAAACTTGACAACACAATGTATTAGTGCTGGTGCATAAAGTTCTACAAGTTAACCATGTTTACATAACTAGATTCAATAAAAGATATGTTAATCTAGGATGACATATCATGACAATATAGACCATCAAGATGCCAAATCTTGTCATAAACTAGTACAACACTTCAAGTTTAATTGTGTATGAAAAAAAATTGGTTGTGTACAGATAAACACGCCAAACATGTGGCGAATTTAAGTAGAGACCCGTGGGGTCACGGAACACCGCTAGTTTGCAAATTTTAGTAGAAAATACCCTATAAATTGTATAGGACACCACTAAATTTATTTAAATGTATGACCCCATACATTTTTCAAATCTACAGCTTTTCTTTTAAATTGTACTATAAGACACCACTAAATTATACTGCTCGGACCCCATATATTTGTCGAATTTATAATTTTTTTGAGAGTAAACTATCACTAAAATAGTATTATAATATAATTAGTAATGGAAAAAATTTCGGAACCCCATTGACTTATAATCCTAGAATCGCCACTGGCTGCTGAAACCCCACTCTATGAAATTAGGAATGCGGCCAGCATGAATAAGCATAATAATATATAATATATAATATATAATATATTCAGATAATAAGAAAAAGCCTTTTACAAAAAGCTTAGGAGACAAAACTGTAATGGTGGTGATATTAGTTCATAAACACATCCTACTCATCAATTGAGACTACTGTACCACACCTTCCCTGATTTCATAACATATCTACAGACTTATTATTCATACATTAATCAAATTACCTGTCAACATAAAAAAGTGATTTTATGAATGTATATACAAAAACATCAGATATATAGCTAATTGTATGTACCAGATCTAGGTTTTAATCTCCCAACATCAGTCAATTTTGCAATTAACAATCAAATCAACAACAGTACAACAAATAAACTTTAGCTACGATATATCTCAATATAAACCTATACATACACATCGACAATTAGATATACCGATATACAGATTAAGAGATATACCTCAAGGAATTCCTCAAGGTATGCCTGAGCTAGTTGAGCCTTAATCTGATCCATCAAATCCTCGGCGGACATCTGAGACGACGGAGATGAACTTGAAGACGAAGAAAATGAATCCATTTGTGTGTGTTGTTTGATATCTCCGGTGTGTTTTGATTACCTGCAAAATATAAGCAAAGATCTATAAACCCTAGGTTTTGTGGTGGTCTTCGTTTATAACTCCTACTAGAACCCTGATTTTATTTTACGGTTTAGACCCTCGGTTATGCTAGAGTGACAATTTTAGCCTATTTTATTTTGCACTGTGAGGCACTCTGACATCAAAATTCAAAAACAAGATTTAGACCTTGAGTTAGGTGTATGGAGCTAAGGTTCTTGCTAGTTACTCGAGCTCTACTCAATGAAAACTCAATTTGATTTTGAAATATTTTAATGCGTGTTTAGTATACGAGTTCAGGCTTGAACTTCTTACATGAAGCTCAAACAAACTCGCGATCTCAAATGAGCTTTTTATTTATATACAATAAATATAAACGAGTATATTGGCTCTATTTATCGAGTCAACAGGAAACGTCGATTTATTGGCGAGTTGACTGTCGTTTATAGCCTAAATTGAATTCCAGACATGATTTAAAACCCTCGGAAATTTGATTCTACCATTTTCATGGCGTCTCATTTTTTATTTTTTATATATATATGTATTAGATTTTTCCTACTTATACGCCAGAGGTCCTTTTGGAAGCAATTTCTCTATCCATAGAACATTGAGAAGGATGAATTTCTCTACTCTTGGGAGTGTTTCACTTCGTATGGAGAAATTATTTGTCTTTATTCTAAGATATGGGAATGATTGTCTACATCTCACCTCCTCACACCTCGCATATACAGGATTGGGTTTTGTTGTTGTTGTAAATATAAACGAGTCTAACTCAAGTCAAGCACAGAAATTACAAAAGAGCAGTGCTATAACTTTTATAACTACACACGAGCCGAGCTCAAATTTAATATATCAAGCTCGTAACGAGCTGAACTTGAGATGAGCAGTTAAATTTTAAACGAGCTTGGCCAAGCTCAAGTTTGACTCGACTCCACTCGTTTACACTCTTACTTTTACTCAAGAAATTTAGAAAGTTTTGATTATTTATGTTTACTCTTGTTATCATAATGTCATAATGTCATAATGTTACCATACGTTTTGATCTTTTTAAATCCTTGTCGTTTATATCATTACACTAGGTCAGTTCTTATGATATAGTAGAAATCTTACATGAACAATCACTAAATTAACAATAATTAAAAAAAAAACGTTAAATCTCTTTACATGCTTTACACGTAAAGATTAAAATAGTCCGTATATCCTTTTACCTCCCACTTTTCTCCACCAGTATAAGCAAAACTCAACTCCCCTGCCAATCTTCATAATCAACAACCACAATTCATCTCTCTCATCAATCTTCAATTTTTTTGTTTTTAGGTTGCTATTAACTCAACATCACTAGAAAATGTAAACCTGAACGTTCTTGAATGCCAATGGGCAATGGCGCCAATGCTTGTTCTTGATATGCATATATTTAAGGGTAGAAAAATTTGTACAAAATAAAAAATGAACTTGTATATGATAATTGATTATATATAAAAATCAAGTAGCAAAATTATCAGTGATGGAAAGCTTGATATAGAAGATGGAAGGTTCCCCTTCTTAGGCAGGTTTAACTTTGCATTTATCATCAAATATTTTCTCTTGATGGTTCAGAATGTTTCATATGTATAATTTTCTTATATTTTTTTCTTGTAAGACAGAGATCTAAAACTTGTAATTGAGTATCTACTTTGTTGTTTAATAAACGAACAAAAATACTTAAGAAAGTAGATATGAAACTTATTAAGTAGGATTTTCTAATACTGCGTCACTAAACAAAGTTGCAATTTGAATGGGACAGGGTGAGTATTAACTTAAGAATAACGACGTCCCTAATACGAAATAAACAAGCTTATGTTTATAATTTATGATATGAAATGAAGTATATTACATAACAGAAATCATACTCACAAATCCATACAACATTTATTTTCATACATTCATATATCATAAGGTTGTTTCCCAGTAAACTTAACTTCAATAGGACTAACATTCTTCCCAATAGACCTCATGTTTTGACCAACACCTTGTCTTCCAGCGTTGACTTTTTCAGGATAAACACCATCTTTAGGATGCAAATATTGGACTTCACCATTAGGAAACACCCTATAAAACTGATACTTAATCTTATATTTAGACCTCAATCTTGTCCCTAAAGCCAAACACTGTTCTTTCCTAGCCAACTTTAACAAATTTGGTCCTTCCCTCATGATGGCTGCGCCGCCAGTTGGCATTTCAAATATTTGTTCTTTTGGTGATTCCCATGTTATAACATAGAATTCTTCAACTTGTGCTTTTCTAAGTAAGCCGCCGGTTGAACCTGCGAAGATTGGAGATGGGGTGTTTGGGTCGAGTTCGGGTGGTGTGAACCCGGCTGGTGCCGGTTTTGGTGGTGCGGCGGTTGGTGCCGGTGTGCCGTCGCACGCTTTGATTGTGAAAGTACGTGAAGTGAAAGTGAGGTGTTTGATGGTGGATGATGATGATGATTGTAGTTTGAATGAGTTTGAAAGTGTTGGTGTGAAGAGGGAAGCTTGTGTTGCCATTGCCATTGATGAATTACGAAAGATGAATGATGAGATGTTTGTGTCTTTTGTGTTTGTAATCGTGTGTTAGAGATGTAACGATTTGGAATGTGGATTATGTGGAGGGAAATGAGATAAGATGATATGTTATAACCAATCATAATGTCTTATTTTGATACTCTCCCATATCTTATGGTCTTCGGTTTTTTGATACTGTCTCAAACTTTACAACGTGTATCAAACTTTATTTTCGTATATTATGTATTTTAACTTACAACCAATTATAAATTATAGCTGAGTGGTTATAATTTGACTTCTTGAATAGAATTAAAGCACCAAAAAATTCCAAGTTCAAATCTACTAAGCAAGAGAAACTCCATCGTAGCTATACAAATTCACCCACGATGACTCCAATTTGATCGCAAAGTGAGTCAAATTAAAAAAAAATAAGAAATTATAATATTAAAACGATAACCACACACTATGTAAATGTGATAACTTTTAAATCAGAAGGTTTTCACATGTAAATATTTCAAAAGAATTCAGGGAAATTAGGTAATGAAAATTGATTATTGACATCATCAAGACCAACATCAAGAACAATATGTCAAAGGCAATGACGAACATACGTCACGGATTTAACGTACCGCTAAGAAATTTTAATATGTTTACCATGGAATCTGTATTATAAACTCACATAAAACGTATCACAAACCTCACTAGCAACATAATATCGGGGTGACTAGGAAAAAGGTTCAAAATGATCATGTAATAACCCGATTAAGCCGTTCACATTTTAAAAATTAGTTTCTTCCTCGGGTAGCCCAAACAAAAAAAAAACATTATCCATTTCGAAGGTGAAGCAAGTCAGCTATATTGATACAATGCAATTTGCCATTTTAGTCTATAACAATGACTACTAAAAATTAGTTAAAGAAGAAGATGGTTTAATCATCTTAACGTTATACATACTTTCTTTTGCAGCAAATGACTCTTCATGATTCCAATAGTTTCTGAAGGATGGCCTGCATAAGTCAAATAAAAAAAAGATCAATTACCATCTTATTACTTTGTGCAAGTTCCATAAGAAAAAGTTTGTTCTTGTCGATATCAACTAAATGAACCCATATTAGCATAATCTACTACAATAAGATAATGAAATCGTGAAATGACTCAATCAAAACAAAAGTGAAGTAACTTACCGGAAATGAGCGATTTGATTTCAATCCTTGATGTAGTTCAGATGGTGAAATTAACAACTTTACTGAACGAAACTCAATAGACTGATTGTGTCCTCTATCTGCAAAGTCGATTAACTGGCGTTCTAGAAGGTGTTCAAAGGCCTACAGGTTATAAATTTCACCAAATTAACATAAAAATTATAAAACCAATACAATAAGAAAATGATATTAAATAAAGATAAACTTTACCCGTAAGCATACACTCCTTGAATAGTTATCAGATGTTTGGAATGAATCATGTATGCTTTTATACTCTGCATGTCAAATTAACAATTAATAAATAATAATATCATTAAACAATGTACTAAAATCACCAGAGATGATTAAACTACCTTTCATTACAGAATTAAAATTATATGACTCCTGTTCTTTAACTTCCAACCGCTTCATGCAAACCATCATATAAAGTTCTAAAATTGAGCAATCTGCAACAATTTTTTAATTTTGATTTACCAACAGAGAATCTTGCCATTTTCACTCTAAAAATAGAGATAAAAAATAGATGAAAGCATATTATAAATGATAATAAATATTAAATGGAAAAACTTGTGGACATTATAATACCTTTCAAACAATCCAACTTAGGCTGGCGGTGGATGGTTAAAAGTGCAGATTTGAAGTTATCAAGTGTCATAAAACCAGATTTTAAATCGATGCAACTAACAGCAGAAAACCTAACAAAACAAAAACTTAAACAAGTTTGTAACAAGGTCACATTAAAAAGGTTACAAAATGGTCTTACAGGAAAAACTTACAGAAATCGAACGAAATTACTGTAGGTACAGTCATAATCTGATAATTTGTCAGTCATTTCTATGAATCTTTTATCTGATAATAAAATCTGTAGCATGTTAAGAAATGCAATTCTTTATTTCTTTATATATTATATAAATATTATATATTATATATTATAATTATATATAGAGAGAAAAAGGATACTGAGATTCTTGAATTAAACTCTGTAACATAGTCACGAGGGAGGCTTGAATCTGTTGGTAACAGTAAAATGTGTTTCAACAATCTACATAATGAACAAACAAGAGTCAAAACAAAAATTTGTAAATTCCATAAAATTCAACTTATCAAAAAATTTAATCGTATGAAAATCACCTATGTAAATCATCTTTCTGGGGAGGAAGAAACAATAACTTCCGATGTGAGAATCGAGATCTTACTCTTTTTTCCAGCAATTGATCAGCATCCTGCAATAATAAACAACTTAAATTCTTGATATTGCAAGCTAAAATATGTTTTAAGTTCCACAAGGTTGTCCCTTTAACATATAGCAATTAATATTTAATATTTTATACAATAAAAATTTTAAAAAAAAGTTAATTGATGATTTAAATATACTCCAAACATACCAATCGACAACTGACACCAATGACAACAGCTTGTGACGATACAGATTGCATTGCATCCAGCAAACTGTAGAGTAATCTTTGCTTTCCCTGTAATTATACGATTGTCTTATGAATGTCAATGAACAGGGCCCCACAGAAGTAAAAAAAATAATAATAATAATAAAAAAAGGATTAAATTCCAAGCTCCGAGGATGAAAGAAAATAACCAGATAATTACACAGATAATATGCATGAATTCACCTGAGCAAAAAGGTCAAATTCATCCAATATGAAAATTACAGTCTTGTGTGCTAATCCACATTCTCTGGACGAAGATTATAATTAAGAAATACTTTGTCATCGACTGAAATACACATATCAACAAAAAAAGCTTGCACATTTTGTGTATTTGACAGTTTTTACTAGAAACCAAATGACTTAAATGCCCTTACAGAGAACAATATAGAGAATTTTATGAAACATGATGACAATGGGAGAGACAACAGTTTATACATAAAAACTTATGGAAAGGGATTTTTTTTTTTTTTGCAATAATCATGGAACACAGTGTTGTAGTTTTTTATGGGACAAGGAACATAGCTTCACAGAAAATAATAATAATAATAAACAGACTTACCGCAACATGGCTATCATGAACTGAGAATTATCATCAAATGATGCCTGCAATATATCAACAAGGAGATAAACTCCAAGTTAAATTGGCTCAAAATTATCATTTAAGGATAAGTGAATCCAAGATAATACCATTTTAGAAAACATCAGTTCGTGTTCAATACATAGTTGTCTAGCAATTTCCTGAAACAAGAGTAAAGCATATTCAAACAAAGAAAAAGGGAGAACAAATAGATAAAAGACGCTGAACCATGTTTGCATTATTAAAGCGATTTTTATGCTTAATACTTTAACAGACAACTGATAAACAGGCCACCTGAAACGACCCTCAAATCGACCCAACAGATGCACGAATTGCATGCTCGTCACAACCCAAGAGACAATCGCCCCTCACAACTTGGATTAACGAGATATCTCCATGTTTCAACTAAAAGCCATGGTGGGAGCTATTAGTTAGCCATTACTTTAAGCTTATAAGGGACTCACAAATTCTCTCTCTATCCGATGTTACCCCACTTAAATTCCCGATGTCCTCGTCAGGACGAAACATAATTCCAAGATCACTCATGTCCACGGCCGATGTGGGATTTGCCTAAACTCATCGTCCTCAATGAGGTTTGCCCCAACCATCCCGAACGCCACATCCGATACCTATGTAAGGTCCCAAAGTTAAAGCAATAGACTAACCAGATATCTCTAGGTTTCAATTAAAACCACGATTGAATGTATTAGTTAGCCACAACTTTTAAGCTTATTAGGACAGGTTATTACAACACTTCTATTTAATAAAGCTACTAAGTAGTACGGAGTAGTATTTTATTTTGGTGAGATGGATTAAGACTTTCTTAGTGTATGATTATATGTGTTGATAACAATAAAAGTATGAATAATGCCTACAAATATTAAGTTCCAACATCTTCACACGACTACTAATCATTCACTTTTCAAATTCGGTGATTATACCACCGCGTATTCGGGTTAACAAACACCACCCACCTGTTGGGGATTAGTGAAGTTTTATCAAGATGTTTGACTTGATGTGAAATTTGGGCAGCAATTTCCGTACCAACAAGATAGTTATGAGATCCTAGACCAATAAGTTGGAGATCGAGCATAATCATGTTAAATCCTTAATGTTTTATCATGTTATTTGGTTTTATTTATCCATTTATTGTTTGTGGGTGTAAGCTCGAATACAGAATCTTACTTGGGTTCATTTTGCTAATGATTCATACCAGTGTCATGAACTGATTGTTTTTAGTTTTTAATTCTGTTGTACTTCCTAACAACACCAACCCAAACCCGATACAGATTGCCACCCATTAGATTACTTCTTGTAGAAGACTGCTAAGACACTAATGATTAAGTTTTTGTTACATTGTTCCAACTTAGACTTATATTTACAGCTTATCAAGGTCCTAAATATGACTCTATGATTACATCTCATACCTAATCATATCAACAATATAATTAATCTATACGAAACCATATACAACTAACAATATGAAAACAACTGACAGACAAAAACAGAAGCCAATGCATAGCCTCATAAGATACAAAGAACTAATTTGGGGATCTCACCTTAATAGCACAATTATCATCACAATGCAAAAGTCCATTCAACTTAATCTGACATAATCACAAAAGCTAGTTAGACATAATCAAACCTAATACTAACATAATGCATACATACAAATCACATATATATACACAGAAACATACCACAGAGATCATTTCAGGATACTCTTTCAGCAAATCTTCTAGAACAAGGTCCAAAACCTAAATTCATAAATCAATAACTTATTAATAAAATTCATACTACATTATCGATAACATGAACAAATTAGCGAAAAAAACAAGATATCGTACCGCGATTTTACCGCATCCTCGGGGACCCAAAAGCAATATTGAATTATTACATGCCTCAGTTACCGAACTTGATACTATATACTTCAATTTACTGAAATTTGTTGATATAAATTCAATAAGACAAATCTAAATTTCTGAATATACTAAAGACATTGAGATACAAAGGCAAAATTTAAACATTTACAACTGAACGAACCTGTAGTTGCTATCCGGGGAATCGGAGAAGAGGGAGAATATGAAATTAGGGTTACAGAGTCTTGTACGAAGCAGCACTATTGCTTCCTCTGCTTTCGTTCGGTCCATACTTACTAATCGCCGGCGATTATCTCCGGTGAACTTTCACTTGAGAGGCCGATAGGGGAGACTAAATAAACGGCGGTGAGAGAAATGGCGGGAAAAAAGATGGACGACGCAGTTGTGGGCCTTGTAACCTATTAGGCCCATAGAAAAATATTATACATAGCTTTGAGCCTTTGATCAAACATATATTCTTACCATTCCGATTCTATTGTCCAAAATTTTATTTTGAGCGGAAATTAATTTGATAGACAAATAATAAATCTAGAACTCAAATCATGATCAAATGAACATTGATCAAGATTTTAAAATAAAATACAGAATAGTTTATCGTATAGTATGAGTAGACATATTTAACAAGCTGAGAGATCATGACCATATGAAGTTAATTCGTAGATAGATGGTACATGTCCACTTAAATATCATGTCCACTTAAAGGATAATCCGATTTATGTTCAAGACTTTCGTCCAATAACTTTAATTGGAGTGCAATACAAGATCATTGTGAAGATTCTAGCAAACAGATTAGCCGCGGTGATTGATGAGGTTATAGGTCCAAGTCAGACGACTTTTATAAAAGGAAGACAAATCTTGGATGGCCCACTAATGATTAACGAAGTGATTACATAGTGCAAGAAAAGGAAAAAGAAAGTAATGTTGTTCAAAATTGATTTTGAAAAGGCATTAGACACTATCCATTGGGACTATATTTTTTCTATGATGAACTTCATGGGCTTTAGCGAGAGATGGATATCTTGGATTCGAGCATGCTTAGTCTCCTCTAAAGCATCACTTCTTCTTAACGGTAGACCTTCTATGGAATTCTCAATCGGCAGAGGGCTTCGGCAAAGAGATCCTCTATCTCCGTTCCTATTTATAATTGGCATGGAAGGTCTTCAAGTTGCATTGAAAGACGCTACGGATGCTTCTCTTTTCAAACCCCTTCGCATCGGTAATGAGCACCTTTCCTATGATTTAGACTCATGTTTTTATCGGATGACGTAATTTTTGCAGGCGAATGGATTGAGTCAAACCTCGAAAACTTGGTGATCATATTAGCTTGCTTTTTCTCTGTTTCGGGTCTGAGTTTAAATCCCCTTAAATCACTGCTATACGGTATAGGGGTCCCCCCTATTTTAGTTTCAGAAGCTGCAAGAAAATTAGGATGTTTAGCATCTAATATTCCTTTTATCCACTTGGGCATTCCGGTAGGCCGAAGCATGAACAATGCTGCAAGTTGGGAGCCCGTTATGGAAAAAGCTCGAAAACGCCTAGCTTCTTGGAAATCAAATTTAATTTCGATGGGTGGACGACTTACTCTTATTAAGTTGGTTCTTGGATCGGTAGGCACATATTACATGCCGATGTTTAGAGCTCCCAATAAAGTAACTAACAAGCTTGAATCGATGAGAGCATCATTTTTTTGGGGTGAAAAAGATAACTCCCGAAAAATTCATTGGGTCAAGTGGCGTTTAATTCTTAATTCTTTGGATCAGGGAGGGCTAGGTGTGCCTAGCCTAAATTCACTCAACTTGGCACTTTTATACAAGTGGAGATGGAGGTTTGTCACAAATAAAAACTCAAGCTGGACAAGGTTAATAATGGCTATCCATGGAAAACCTCAAGGCGCAGTGGTCCCGTGCGCGTCTAATACTTCTCGAACTTGGGTTTCTATTTCACGCATGATAAATCTGATCCACGATGAATTCTTGTTGGACGCTTCTCTTATGAGCATCAAAATAGGTAATGGTTTAAATGCTAATTTCTGGTTTGATCTTTGGTTCAATGGTGTATCTCTTGCTTCATGTTTACTACGCTTACTATCACTTGATTCACATATTCATGCTTCTGTTGCCACTCGACTTGTCAACAACACATGGATTTATTTTTGGAGAAGAGAGCCTCGTTACGGTATTGAAGTGGAGGATCAGCAAGCTTTATGAAAGGACCAGTTCATATCGATTATAAACGATTCACAATAGTTGATTACATCGCGAGGTACTTGACCTCTATATGAAACATTTTACAAACATTGCATTCGTTTTTAAAAGACAAACTTTCATTACATCGAAAGTTGACGGCATGCATACCATTTCATAATATATCCAACTATAATTGACTTAATAATAATCTTGATGAACTCAACGACTCGAATGCAACGTCTTTTAAAATATGTCATGAATGACTCCAAGTAATATCTCTAAAATGAGCAAATGCACAGCGAAAAATTTCTTTAATACCTGAGAATAAACATGCTTTCAAGTGTCAACCAAAAGGTTGGTGAGTTCATTAGTTTATCATAACAATCATTTCCATTAGTTTAATAGACCACAAGATTTTTCATTTCATTTCTCATAAACATCATCTCATATCAGGCATTTCGCAAACTGCATAGAGATAAAAATCATTCATATGGTGAACGCTTGATAACCGAACTAACAGGATGCATATAGAATATCCCCATCATTCCGGGACTCTCATCGGACATGATAATCGAAGTACTAAAGCATTCGTAACCCGAATGAGACGTGTCAAGGTCCATAGATCTATCTTTAGGATTCGCGTCAATTAGGGGCCATTTCTCTAATTCTTAGGCTACCAAGCTAAAAAGGGCATATTCGATTCGATAATCCAACCATAGAATGTAGTTTCGATTACTTGTGTCTATTTCATAAAACATTTATAAAAGCAGCGCATGTATTCTCAGTCCCAAAAATATATATTGCAAAAGCATTTAAAAAGGGAGTAATGAAACTCACGGTACTGTATTTTGTAGTAAAAATACATATGACATCATTGAACAAAAGTAGGGTTGGCCTCGGATTGACGAACCTATATCATTCATATATATATTAAAACTATACTAGAAATATCATAATTTCATTTATTAATATATATTATTTATATACATTTTGTAGTTATATAAGGTTTATACTTGATTTCATTTAAAAACATATACTTTATTTTTTATCTTAAATTATATGTTTTATATATTTATTTTGTATATGTAATTAAAGTGATTAATATAGTTATATTAATATCTATGTATATTTAGTATTATATTAAGAATACCCAATTTGTTATATGCAAGTTTTTATACATGAAATGTTAATATGATTTATATATAGTTATATGGCATATTAATATAATGGTAGTATATGTAGTAAATATGTTTTATGTACAAAATTATTTAGTTGTTTTAAAAAAATATGATAGTTTTGATATTAATGATTTACTAATAATAATAATAATAATAACTTTATTAATAATGATACTAATAATATTATTGATAATAATAATGATAGTAATATTATTAATAATGATATAAAATAATAATTTTAATACTAACTCTTAAGTTCATACCAAAATTTAACAATACAACTTATGCTTAATATTAATACTAGTCTTAATAATAATGATAATAATAATTTTACTTATTTTAATGATAATAATATTCATAATATTTAGTTAGTATTAGCATATCCATAATCTTAATCATAATAGTTAATAATAACAATAATGATACAATAATAATAATAATACAAATGATAATAATAGTGTTAATATTAATAAATGATAATACTTAGCAATATAATAATACTAGTAAGTAATAATAATAACCTAACAATAATAATAATGATATTAATAATAATAATAATAATAATAATAATAATAATAATAATAATAATAATAATAATAATAATAATAATAATAATAATAATAATAATAATAATAATAATAATAGAAATGAATTTGCTAGTAAACTACCTTATAATTAAGTTCTAAAAAAAATAGACCATTGCAGAGCTCGAACCCGTGACCTCCCGCTCATATACAAACACATCAAACCACTCCTCTAAAATTGTTTTTCTGTAAATATGGGAATCCAGTATTCATTTAATTCGTTTATCAAATGTTCTTCTTCATCCCTTTTAAAATCAATTAAAGAGATTAACAATCAGAACGTTCAATTACCACACGATTTAAGTTCTAAAATTTATACAGAAACGACCCTTAGTGTGTGATTAAATTAATTTAAACAAAAGAACAAGAATTTAATTGTAACAGACCATAAAACGCGTATGAACTTCCAATTTGATTTTTGAAATTAAGAATGTTTTAGACCTCGTTTCCTTCATGAAAAAGATTCTAAATCGTTAGTATAAACTTCTGGAATCATTACATTAACCCAAAACATCAAAACAATTACAAATTTCATGAAGAACAATTATTTTGACTTTTTGAAATTAAAAGTTTGACTTAACAATTTAAATTCAATTTAAGGAATTAAGAACTGGAACTTTGCAGATAGATTCACAAAAAGATTTATATTCTAACTGCAATATTAGATTTTGAAATTCAATTTGAATTTATGCTATTGTATGTCACAGTCAATAAAGTTATGAACACCAAATCGAATTATAAGTTTTTGATAGTTTTAGGTTATAATTAAAACATGAAAAGAGCTCTAAATCAGTAATATAAACTTTCTAAATCTTCAATTAAACTTAAAACACAAGAACGAGTTCGAATTTTACCATGATCCATTTAGTTGACTTTTTGAGATAAAACTTTGACTCCAAAATTCTTGATCGACATAAGGAATTGAATCATTATACTTTCCAGTTTGTTTAGATGAAGTAATTCTAACAATCTGGCATTAACACTTTTTGAAATTTATTGTAAAATTGAGCTTTTTGGAAAATTAAAACAAGAACAGGGCAGGAGCTGTTCTTCGTATTCTTCCTGATTAAAATTGGTTTAATTAAGGGTTGTTACTGAGTTATGTGATTGGTAATAGATAATGTGAGGTTATATGGTCTTAATTAACATATGTAATGGATTAATTTATGATGACTTTAGCGACAACAAATAATTGATCAGTACAAAAAAATAATTAAAAAAAATTAAAGTCAGATTGTGATTTCCATATATTGTACGATTGATTCTTATGTTTAACGTTTTCAAAGACAGAAACAAAATTGGTTATGGTCTGATTTTGACGTGAATCTGATTCTAAATATAACCGATTATTTATATTTGGTATTAATAAAAAATCTATAAGTATACATTAATATTAATAATAATTATATAAGTAATAATAATAAAATTAATAATATTGATAATAATATCCATAATTCTAATAATATCAATAAATATGTATTAATAATGATAATAAATAATAATGATACTAATAATCATAAAAATGATAGTTTTAATAAGTTTAATAATAACAATCATAATAACAACAATCCTTAATGATAATGGTAATAATAATATTTAATAATAATACTAATATTAATCATGATAACTAAAATTATAACTTTATTATTAATTATAATAATAATGATATTAACAATAATAACTATGATAATAGTAATAATAATAATAACATAACAAATCAAATGCATAAATTTTTATATTATAATTTTCAATAATTTTAATAGTTCTGATATTGAATAATAATAATGTAATAATAATATAACAACTTAAATGTATCAAATTTTATATCTATATATAATAATATTCATAATACTGATATTAGTATAAATTTTAATATTTATTCTAATACTGAAGGTAATAGTAACAATATTAGTATTATAATTATATTTTTTCTTGTAATTACATATATATTATTAGTTATGTAATATTTCATATTTATATAATATACATTATATATTTAATATTTATGCCTTTTAACAATATACATATAGTAATAGTTATGTATCAAAATCATATATATATATATATATATATATATATATATATATATATATATATATATATATATGTGTGTGTGTGTGTGTGTGTGTGTGTGTGTGTGTGTGTGTGTGTTCAAACTACTATATATAATTATGTTGTAAATATCAAGTTTTATTGTATATCATAAATTATCTTACGTCTTTAATTCTAAAACTAAATCGTATAATATTTTATTAATGTATTTCAAGTTATCATGTTATCATATATATATATATATATATATATATATATATATATATATATATATATATATATATATATATATATATACACACACACACACACACACACACACACACACACACATATTCATATACATATATCTATTTATAAATGATTGTTCGTGAATCGTTGGAACAGTCAAGGGTAATTGAATGTATGAAATAGTTCAAAATTTTTGAGACTTCTATCTTACAGACTTTGCTTATCGTGTCAGAAATATATAAAGATTTAGTTTAAATTTGATCGGAAATTTCTGGGTCGTCACAGTACCTACCCGTTAAAGAAATTTCGTCCCGAAATTTGAGTGAGATGGTCATGGCCAACAATAAAAATGTTTTCATGACGAATATGAGTTGATAAATAGAGTTTTATCATCATTGAGTAATATAGATAAACCGATTTGATTACGCGAAGAGTATAATTGAAGTTATCATAAAAGAGTGAGACGAGTAAATGCAGGTTCGTCTTAACCGGTGACGTAGTTAGGGGTGATTTCCGAAATTCAAGGGATTTAAAGAAAATCTTCGAAATCTAAAAGATCTGATTCTTCGGAATTTAAGGGAATTAGGATCTCTTTAATTAAATGCGGTCATCTGTCTCGATTGTTACGTCTGATTTTTTCTTTATAAATTAAACTATCCCGTTCCATTATTCTCACCATTCCTATACTTTCTTTCTTAGTTCGTACATCCAAAAGATTGTGAAAATACTTAATCCAGTTCTAATCCTTGATATTTTCCTAATTATCATTTCTATCATCCTTCTTTGCAATCTTCCACCAGAAAACTCTGTTTACTTTTACTATTATCTTGGGGTGATACTATTCTTAATTATACTGTATCTTTATATCGTTATTCGTATTAATATCCACGGTTTGTAACCTCCGTGTTGTTATTGGGCTTTATATTTTCTCTTATATTTTGGAGCTCTATGGTTTTGTTTTCTCTTCCCGACTTTAAGTCAAACGAATAATGGTCCAAAATATGTAGATATGAGTTTTGGTATGAACATGTCTAATGTTCTAAGAGAGAAATTGTAATAGCACGATTTGATTTGTTAAATTACCAGAATCTCTGAGAATAGAACTATCAAGAATATACTTTCTTGATATGTTCAGAAGTTAAGCAGAATGAAAGAGTTATGTAACATGGCACATGATGACGTTATGATCTGTGAATCATCACGTTCCATTAGAAACTCAGTACGACTTACTGTAATATAATCACGTTGATCAAGTGTCATTATATTATACTAATTCATGCATCAATTTCTTTACATTTCTCTAGAATTCATTCATAAATTAAACTTAAATTTTACAGAAGTTTCCAATATAATGAAACACAGAAAGCACGAAGAGGTATATAATTTCGGATGAGAATATTTATGAAAATATCCTCAGAAATATCGAAGATATTTATGATGATATTTTGAAATTTCCAAGTTCGAAGGTTGATGAAGAAAAATTTTCCGCAAGATTTTAACATAACTTCGGAGCAAGATATTCTCTAAAGATTTTATTGGATCCAGAATTACCTAAATTCTTTGAATATAGGGTTTGGTCCTTGTATTTGTCCTTGGTCTCCTTCAGGGTTAGCTCAATCCGGTTTTTTAGTACTAAATTTTCTATCGAGCGTTTCCAACCTTCCATTCTTTGTTATCAACTTTTGGCCGTTTAAACCATCTATAATTTTGCTGTTTCCTCTGTATTTAATGCTACCATATCTGAATCATCGGTTATCAATCAGTGGTGGTTTCAAGAGAATTGTGTTTTTAGATGATTAAACGCTGATGGTAATATGGTGGAATATAAAAGGTTTTCCGGCAACAACAAAAGAGCACGCATATATGTCAAGGTTATAATAAGGTTGTTTCGAACGAAAAGTCAAAGTTGATTTGTTGGAGCTGTGACAAAATTTACTAATTTGGAAAGGAATTTGCAAAGTTATTTTCGGTAATAACAACGCCAAAAGGGCAAGCTCAGATATGTGTTTAAACGTTTACTCAGGTTCCGAGTGTTTTCAGGTGCATAACTATATGCATCAATCTTTTCTTCCGTAGATGAAGTGCGGTTGGTTCATCCTCTCGATTGAGGTGTTTTCAAAAATCATGAAAGGTTTGAACGCAAATCGTAATCGTCAAGATACAAACGAGGTTTAAGATGAAATCAAGTGTCAAACTTGAAGAAATGTTTAGTTTCATATGTTATAATCAATATTTTTATTTCATTTTAATTGTCCAATGTTATTAGTCCACAGTCGAGAGTCCACAGTTAACAGTCCAATAATTCATATATAGTTTAATATATAATATTCGAATTAATTAATACGTATCGTGACCCGTGTACATGTCTCAGACTCGATCACAACTCAAGGTATATATATTATTATAGAATCAACCTCAACCCTGTATAGCTAACTCCAGCATTACTGCATATAGAGTGTCTATGGTTATTCCAAATAATATATATAGATGCGTCGATATGATATGTCAAAACCTTGTATACGTGTTCCGATATTTAAAGCGCGTAAAATAAATAATAGAAATTAAATGATGATAAATAAAGTTCGTAAGGTAAATAACAGAAATTAAATGACGATAAATAAAATTGCGATAAATAAACTGCGATAAATAAAATGTAATCAGTTAGCTAGGAACAGTTAGCTAGGATTTTTGTTAGCGTGGATTCTTAATAGAATTTCTCATAGTTAATTCGTTTGTTTCTAACAAATTTTTATTTTGTCCAATGTTTTCTTCATTATGCCACTTGTTGGATTCTGATAGATCAAAATCCAAATATAAAATTGAATGAAAATGGTTATTTTGCGGTGAACGGATACGTATATCGGTGGTTGTAAATAGGATAGTAAATGACTGTTGAATCAGATTTGAAAGAATGTACAGTGTAACTTATTAATATGAAAGTTAAATATTTCCTCGGGTATTACCTACCCGTTAAAATATTTTCACCATTAACAGTTTGTACAAAAGAATTTTTAATTACAACCCTTATGAAAATATATATACATATATATTTTCTTCAGATGTAATCATGGATTTAATGAGTTAATATGATATTAATCTCATTTGATTTACCGTTAGAACTAGAATACATAATCTCTAAAACATTAGAGATTACATAATCATCATGAAGAACGAAGATGTAGAACGTCATGTAGAACGATGATTATACTCGAGGTACAGAATGAGATGTTGAGGCATGTGATGTTGAAGCTTGAGTTGTTGGTGGTATTGGTATTGATATTGGTGATACTGTTGGTGCCGGTGATGTTGTTGAAGCTGGTACGTTTTGCACTATATTTTCCAAGGCTACAACTCGGGCGCGAAGCTCGTTGACTTCTTCTATTATACCAGGATGATTGTCGGTTCGGACGAGCAGATGAATGAGGTTTAAAATCTGAGATAGTATATGATCATGACGAGATACTCTGGAAATGAGAGAGAAAATGGTGTCTCGAACAGGTTCGCCGGTAAACGCTTCAGGTTCATTGCCAAGAGGTGAATTCGGTTAGTGGAAGGGATCGCCTTCTTCGCGTCTCCATTGATTAAGTCGACTATGAACCCATCAGATGAATTGGAGATGGATGATTGATTGATTCATTCTGGTGACACCGCTTTCGGAGTTTAGGTGAATATCCATGTCGGAATAGTTGTCGAAATAATTATCGGAATAGCTATCAAAATCTGAGGGACTCGAACTGGTTGAGGGATTCATCTCGTACGATCAGATGAAGGATTTTCGATAAGAAATAGATTATAGGATGTAGATTAGTACCCTGCAATACATAATTTACATATGCATATATAATACTAAAATCCCATAAGTTACGGAGAAATCTACGGAAGCTGTCAGGCAAAGGTAACAATAACAGATACGCTAAGATATGAATTTATCTATACACTGTCTATGCAATAGAGGCAGTAAGATGTGTCTAGACTTTAAGGATGATAAGCAAATAATTTTCAACACTAAATGATAAGCAAAACTTTTGACACGCAGATACAGTCGAAGTCCAGACCCACTAATGCATCTAAACAACTATCAGTTAGACACACTTATGCAAGACCTCGTTCGCTAAGACCACCGCTCTGATACCAACTGAAAGGACCCGTTCATATCGATTATAAACGATTCACAACAGTTGATTACATCGCGAGGTACTTGACCTCTATATGATAAATTTTACAAACATTGCATTCGTTTTTAAAAGACAAACTTTCATTACATCGAAAGTTGATGGCATGCATACCATTTCATAATATATCTAACTATAATTGACTTAATAATAATCTTGATGAACTCAACGACTCGAATGCAACATCTTTTGAAATATGTCATGAATGACTCCAAGTAATATCTCTAAAATGAGCAAATGCACATCGGAAGATTTCTTTAATACCTGAGAATAAACATGCTTTCAAGTGTCAACCAAAAGGTTGGTGAGTTCATTAATTTATCATAACAATCATTTCTATTAGTTTAATAGACCACAAGATTTTCATTTCATTTCTCATAAACATCATCTCATATCAGGCATTTCGCAAACTGCATAGAGATAAAAATCATTCATATGGTGAACGCTTGATAACCGAACTAACAGGATGCATATAGAATATCCCCATCATTCCAGGACTCTCATCGGACATGATAATCGAAGTACTAAAGCATTCGTAACCCGAATGGGACGTGTCAAGGTCCATAGATCTATCTTTAGAATTCGCGTCAATTAGGGGCCATTTCCCTAATTCTTAGGCTACCAAGCTACAAAGGGGCATATTCGATTCGATAATCCAACCATAGAATGTAGTTTCGATTACTTGTGTCTATTTCGTAAAACATTTATAAAAGCAGCTCATGTATTCTCAGTCCCAAAAATATATATTGCAAAAGCATTTAAAAAGGGAGTAATGAAACTCACGGTACTGTATTTTGTAGTAAAAATACATATGACGTCATTGAGCAAAAGCATTTATACTTGATTTCATTTAAAAACATATACTTTATTTTATATCTTAAATTATATGTTTTATATATTTATTTTGTATATGTAATTAAAGTGATTAATATAGTTATATTAATATCTATGTATATTTAGTATTATATTAAGAATACCCAATTTGTTATATGCAAGTTTTTATACATGAAATGTTAATATGATTTATATATAGTTATATGGCATATTAATATAATGGTAGTATATGTAGTAAATATGTTTTATGTACAAAATTATTTAGTTGTTTTAAAAAAATATGATAGTTTTGATATTAATGATTTACTAATAATAATAATAATAACTTTATTAATAATGATACTAATAATATTATTGATAATAATAATGATAGTAATATTATTAATAATGATATAAAATAATAATTTTAATACTAACTCTTAAGTTCATACCAAAATTTAACAATACAACTTATGCTTAATATTAATACTAGTCTTAATAATAATGATAATAATAATTTTACTTATTTTAATGATAATAATATTCATAATATTTAGTTAGTATTAGCATATCCATAATCTTAATCATAATAGTTAATAATAACAATAATGATACAATAATAATAATAATACAAATGATAATAATAGTGTTAATATTAATAAATGATAATACTTAGTAATATAATAATACTAGTAAGTAATAATAATAACCTAACAATAATAATAATGATATTAATAATAATAATAATAATAATAATAATAATAATAATAATAATAATAATAATAATAATAATAGAAATGAATTTGCTAGTAAACTACCTTATAATTAAGTTCTAAAAAAATAGACCATTGCAGAGCTCGAACCCGTGACCTCCCGCTTATATACAAACACATCAAACCACTCCTCTAAAACTGTTTTTTTGTAAATATGGGAATCCAGTATTCATTTAATTCGTTTATCAAATGTGATTAGTAATAGATAATGTAAGGTTATATGGTCTTAATTAACATCTGTAATGGATTAATTTATGACGAATTTAGCGACAACAAATAATTGATCAGTACAAAAAAATAATTAAAAAAAATTAAAGTCAGATTGTGATTTCCATATATTGTACGATTGATTCTTATGTTTAATGTTTTCAAAGACAGAAACAAAATTGGTTATGGTCTGATTTTGACGTGAATCTGATTCTAAATATAACTGATTATTTATATTTGGTATTAATAATTAATAAATAAATCTATAAGTATACATTAATATTAATAATAATTATATAAGTAATAATAATAAAATTAATAATATTGATAATAATATCCATAATTCTAATAATATCAATAAATATGTATTCATAATGATAATAAATAATAATGATACTAACAATCATAAAAATGACAGTTTTAATAAGTTTAATAATAACAATCATAATAACAACAATCCTTAATGATAATGGTAATAATAATATTTAATAATAATACTAATATTAATCATGATAACTAAAATTATAATTTTATTATTAATTATAATAATAATGATATTAACAATAATAACTATGATAATAGTAATGATAATATTAACATAACAAATCAAATGCATAAATTTTTATATTATAATTTTCAATAATTTTAATAGTTTTGATATTGAATAATAATAATGTAATAATAATATAACAACTTAAATGTATCAAATTTTATATCTATATATAATAATATTCATAATACTGATATTAGTATAAATTTTAATATTTATTCTAATACTGAAGGTAATAGTAACAATATTAGTATAATAATTATATTTTTTCTTGTAATTACATATATATTATTAGTTATGTAATATTTCATATTTATATAATATACATTATATATTTAATATTTATGCCTTTTAACAATATACATATAGAAATAGTTATGTATCGAAATCATATATACATATATATATGTGTTCAAACTACTATATATATAATTATGTTGTAAATATCAAGTTTTATTGTATATCATAAATTATCTTACGTCTTTAATTCTAGAACTAAATCGTATAATATTTTATTAATGTATTTCAAGTTATCATGTTATCATATATATATATATATATATATATATATATATATATATATATATATATATATATATATATATATATATATATATATATATATATATATATATATATATATATATATACATATATTCATATACATATATCTATTTATAAATGATTGTTCGTGAATCGTTGGAACAGTCAAGGGTAATTGAATTATGAAATAGTTCAAAATTTTTGAGACTTCTATCTTACAGACTTTGCTTATCGTGTCAGAAACATATAAAGATTTAGTTTAAATTTGATCGGAAATTTCCGGGTCGTCACACTTTAAACAACATCATTAATTCAATAACACTTTCTCATGAACCTGATCAATGGACTTGGAATGGGGAAAAGTATTCTGTTTCCAAAGCTCGTAAAATAATTGATGCAAAAGATTCGGTCCCCGGTGCTAATGCTACAACATGGTGTAAACAAGCTCCCATCAAAGCAAACGTCTTCATATGGCGCCTAAAGCTCTCGAGATTAGCAACAAAGGTTAACCTCTTATCTCGTGGAATTGATCTTGAGGAAACAGGATGTAGTCTTTGCGACGAGACATTCGAAGACGAAAACCACCTATTTTTACATTGCGAAACAAGTCGACAAATCTGGGGGAAAATTTCTCAATGGTCGAACATATTGTTTCCTTCATGACCCTCTTTGGCTAATATGTGGGCTTGGATAGATGGTGTTCCGATTCATAAAAGCGAGTGGATCATTGTTACTGTCATTATAATGTCAACGCTTTGGAACATATGGAGATTTAGAAATAGCATCATCTTTAAGGATAAAAGCTTCGGGAAGTGCCACGTGATCGACAACATTGTAGAAACAGGCTTCAACTGGATATTCGCTAGACATAAAAAGAAAACACGTAATTGGAACAATTGGTTGCATTCTCCTCTACATTCCTTGTAATTATTTAAATTATTATTTTTTGTTCTTTTCTAGCTCTTGCTTGTTTTTAATAAAATTCAGCCGTTCGAAAAAAATAATAATTTATGTTTACTTTTTTTATCTTTGGAAAAGTCAAATTGTTAAGCTAATGTCTTAAATAAGAATCGAACACAAGACGAACAGATTGTATCGATCTTAGAATACTGAGACCACAACACAATACCTAATGTCACAAATCTCATAAAATATGTTTAACCAAAAGATACTGTATATGGCTTATGCTAATCAACTTTATCACACACTTCCTTATAATATATATATATATATATATATATATATATATATATATATATATATATATATATATATATATATATATGAGGTTGGAGAATATGTGACTGTTATACATGTAAGCTGGGTGTAGAACCAACATGTCATTGGTTAAAAAACAAGTTGGGTGCACATTTTTCAAAGTTTTTAAAATTTTTTAATCATATGAACCAATCATATTTTGGTTCTACACCCAACTACATGTATAACAGCCTCATATACACTACTATATATATATATATATATATATATATATATATATATATATATATATATATATATATATATATATATATATAGGGGCAGGATGAAGTAACCAATCGGGGGGAAGCGGGGGGAAGCAATTTTTTTTTTCTTCGTTTTTTTGGAATTTTTTTTTCCGGCATCAAGATAACACAAAAATACGAACATTTAGAAGAGACACTTCGTGATGAATGTTATTATTTAGGCGGGAAAACGATCGATAAAAATAACATTCAAGATAATATTGTTCGTGAAGAATATGAACGTTTTTTTTCTTCATGTTTTGTGAAGTAAAATTTAGCCCGATTTAGAGTTTAGGGTTTAAGGTTTAGGGTTTAGGGTTTGGTGTTTTGGGTTTATTCCATAAACCCAAAACACCAAACCCTAAACCTTAAACTCTAAACCGTTCGTGTTAAAAACTCAATCTAAATCCTAAATCTAAACCCTAAATCTAAACCCTAAACCCTAAATTTATAAACCCTAATATCTAAACCCTATAAACCCTAATATCTAAACCCTAATAGCTAAAACCTCAACATACGCTCGAAAAACACGATAATTGTTATATATTACTTCTTCGAACGTTTTCCCGCCAAAATAAAAACATTTATCACAAACTGTCTCTACTAAATGTTCATATTTTCATCTCATCTATAATGTTCGTGAACAAAGTTTTTTCAAAAAACGAAAAAAAAAGTTTTTGCTTCCCCCTGCTTCCCCCCGATTGGTTACTTCCCTCTTAATCCTACCACTATATATATATATATATATATATATATATATATATATATATATATATATATATATATATATATATATATATATATATATTCAACTAAATGTCACAAATCTCATAAAATGAGTTCAACCATGAAAATGAGCTGAATTGAATATGCATAAGAAATAAATTTATACTGAATTGAATGAATTAATTAAAAATATTATTTAATGAATGAATAAAAGAAACATTAACATCCCTACCCAGCACTACCCAAGTACCATATATTTCATATACAAGAAACCAATCTATTTGTACGATATTAATAAAACCCATTTGTTCTTAGCTTGTTTTACTTTCTCCTTTAGCCAGGCTACCTCAAGCTCTAAAAAAAAAAAAAAAAAAAAAAAAAAAAACAAGACGAAAAAAACCCCAACTATTAATTACTTAAAAGATTCAAAGAAATAAACACTAAAAAAACACCACTCGTAACACTAAACCTAATAAAGTTTCTCAAATCTTCTCATGTTGCACACTTCATTAGTTTCAAAATAGCCTTAAGTTTTTGACTTCCCATTAGCTTCTTCTTTAGTTAAATAACCATACGGGTTCTTGTTGGCCCAGTTCCACTGATCTCTACACATTTCCTCTATTCCATATTTTGCCCTGCAATAAAATAGTGAACTTAAGTGTAAGCATAATTATAGATATGAAAAGTAGTACTGTGTAAATCAAGTATAACAGGTTCCGGTAAGCTAAAAGATGATCCAACATTACTTGAAATAGCATCACTATTTTCTAAAAGATAGCAACCTCAATCCATCAACTTGTAAATGGGTCATTCAGGTTCTGTTTCATCACTAATGGGTAATGGGTCAAATGAAATAAATCAAAAGAGTAGCTACAAATGTAACCTGTCAAATAAGTCAAACAGGATGAAGATCACCCAAAGAGTATGTTAATATTTGAATACAAAAAACCTAAAACCATTTTATAAAAGCATTTGGTAACCTTAACTTATTTGACCCGTGAGTAAAAGAGTATGTTAATATTTGAATACAAAAATCCTAAAACCATTTTATAAAAGCATTTGGTAACCTTGATATGGAAATTAATGAGTTAATGAATGAAGCAACGAAATGGGAACTCATTGCCGAAACTAGACAACTAACAAACGATGAAAGATCCAATTGGATGGATGTGAGAAAGAAATGGATCGAAAAAGACAAAATTAAATCTAACATGGCAAAACAAAAATCTAGGGCTAAGTGGGTGGTGGATGGAGATGAAAATACCAAGTTTTTTCACTCGTTTATTCATCGAAGAGATGCTAAAAGAAACATTAGGGGTCTTATTATTGATGGTATTTGGAACGAAAATCCTATTGATGTCAAAGAAGCCGCGTTTTTACACTTTGAGAAACAGTTTAAGCGTACAAAGTCTAAGAGGATGCAGTTTGCGAATACTGAAAATTTGGGGGCTGTTAACACGATTACAGCAGCTGAATCTGCTGATCTCGAGGCATCGTTTTCAGAAAATGAAGTATGGAGGCTATACGCGAATGTGGGTGCTCCAAATCGCCGGGACCGGATGGTTTTAAGTTCAAATTTTTTAAACTTCATTGGAACTTAATCAAGGTGGATCTAATAAAAGCTTTGTGTTGGTGTTGGGAAAGGGGAGAAATCTCGTTCGGTTGTAATGCTGCGTTCATAACACTTGTCCCAAAGAAGATGGATCCGTTAAATCTAAATGATTACCGCCCTATTAGCCTTATCGGGTGTTATTATAAGATTCTAACAAAAATTCTCGTGTCTCGAATAAGAAAAGTCATACCGAATCTTATTGATAATGTCCAAAGCGCTTTCATAAAGGGTAGATATATTCTAGATGGGTTCCTTATCGCAAGTGAAGCTATTGAATTTCTTAATAAAAGTAAGAAAAAAGTCTCATATTCAAGGTTGACTTCGAAAAGGCGTTTGATAGTATTAATTGGGAGTTTCTCTTGGACATTATGAAAAGGATGGGGTTCGGGGATAGGTGGAGGAAATGGATCTTGGCTTGCCTTGAATCGGCATCCGTATCCGTTTTGGTTAACGGGTCTCCAACGAACGAGTTTAAACTTGAGAGGGGTATTCGACAAGGGGATCCATTATCCCCCTTCCTTTTTATTATTGCAGCGGAGGGTTTAAATGTGTTGACAAAAAAGGCAATCGATTCCGGGTTTAATTAAAGGTGTCGAAATTGGGTCCGATAAAGTCTTAATCTCCCACCTTCAATACGCGGATGACACGATTTTCCTTGGTGAGTGGAACATCCATAATTTTTGTAATCTCATGAAGTTACTAAAGTGTTATGAAAATATGTCAGGCCTTAAAGTGAACTGTCAAAAAAGGCCCGTGTATGGATTGGGTGTTGGAAAGGATGAAGTGAAAAGTATGGCGTCTCGTGTGGGATGTAAAGTGGGTGAGTTACCATTCATTTATTTAGGGCTACCTACCTATCAGCCAAAATATGAATAGAATTGAGCATTGGAAACCCGTTGTTGACAAGTTTAATTCAAGACTTGCGGATTGGAAAGCAAAGATGATTTCATTTGGTGGAAGGTTGACGTTGGTTAAGTAGGTCTTAAGTAGTTTACCGTTATATTTTTTTCTAGCTCTTTCGTGCTCCGTCGTATGTTATTAAAAAATTAGAGAGTATTAGGTGAAATTTTTTTCTGGGCGGGACGGGTGAGAGTACCAAAATTTTGTGGGGAAAGTGGGAGGAAACACTTTTACCTTTTAGCGAGGGTGGACTTAATATCGGGTCTTTGAGGGGTAAAAACCTTGCTTTATTGGGAAAATAGTTTTGGAGGGCTAAAACCGAGCCTAATGCTCTATGGGTCAAAGTTCTTAAAGTATCCATGAGGCATGTGGTTTAATTGCTCCTTCGGGTCTTAACGGGCCAAAAGGAAAGTGTGGTGTGTGGGCAAATATTATTCGTGCAGGTATTGCTATAAATGTTAATATATTAATGTTTTTCTATAGTATCTTAGAATTAATTAGATAATTAAATAGATATTTAGTATGAAATTAATAGAAGTATGAAGATATGGTTAGTAAAAATTAGATGTTACTAGAAGTAGAATCACCGACATATGTATAGCTATAAATAGCAAGTGATAAGTGAAATTCCATGTACACAAACCAACTCAAGATTTGAATCAATAAAAAGGATTTTCTTTCAAAAACAAAAGTCTTCCTCATATTCACAAATATTCATATTCAATATTTTATCCCCTCATAACAATTTAATTACTACTTTACAACATCTTAATTAAAACTAATCAACAATTCTAATTAATCTAACAACAACAAATCTAACAAGTGGTATCAAGACCCGTGTTTAGGCGTTTGTTCGACTACACTATGACTACCGTTGGTACATACAATATTCTCGTCCCCATCTTTAATGGCGACAACTATGATTTTTGGAGTATCCGAATGAAGACATATTTTCAAGCACAAAGCTTGTTGGATATTGTCGAAGTCGGGTTTACAACTCCGAAAGACGTCAAAACTTTGTCCGTAGAAGATCAAGAAAATACAACAAAAAAGTAGTCAGAAATGCTGCCGCTCTTGGCTACATTCAACAAACCTTGACACCGTCTATTTTTCCACGAATCATGGGAGCTATGACAGCCAAAGAGGCGTGGAAAATCCTTCAAGAAGAATTTCAAGGAAATGCCAAGGAGAGATCTGTCAAACTACTAACTCTAAGACGAGATTTTGAAAATTTAAACATGAAAGAGACCGAGACCGTAAAAGATTACTATTCTAGAATTAAAGAAATAGTAAATCAAATGAGAGCCTATGGAGATTCGATAACTGATAAAAGGATCGTAGAAAAAATACTTATTAGTATGACAGAGAAATGCGATCACGTCATTACCGCTATTGAAGAGTCAAAAGACATCGAGACTCTGTCAGTAACGGAATTAGTTGGCTCTTTAGAAGCATATGAGGCTAGACTGAGTCGGCGCAGTGAAAACTCACTCGAAAGTGCCTTTCAGTCTAAACTCAAATTAAGGTCTCAAAAAACTAATACTGAGGGGAAAAGAAATTTTCAAGAAAACTCGAGAGGAGGAGAAAAACTCAGAACCGGGTTCGATCATAGAAGAAGAAGTTACCCTCCATGTGGTATTTGCAAAAAGACAAACCACTTGGAGAAAGATTGCTTCCACAAAGGGAAGCCACAATGCAATAACTGCAAAAGATTTGGGCATCTAGAAAAAGATTGTCGTTTAAAACAAAATTATCGAGCTAACTTCACGGAAGAAAGTGAAGACATATCGGAGAACAAAAAACAGCTATTCTATGCATGCCATGTTGCAAATAAATAGAGAGACGATACTTGATTAATCGACAGGGGGTGCAGCAACCATATGATAGGAGATGAGAAGTTATTTCATAGTATCAACACGTCAGTAAAATCCCGCGTCAAACTAGGGAATGGAGCGCTTGTTGATACTAAAGGAAAATGTACTATTACTGTTCAAACTAATAACTTCACTAGATCTATCAATGACGTTCTTCTAGTACCAAGCATAGCAAGTAACTTGCTAAGTGTTGGTCAAATGATGGAGCACGGATACTCTTTACTCTTCGAAGATAAATCATGCGTTATCCGTGAAAAGAAAAACAACTACAAATTAATAGCTGAAGTGTCAATGGAGAACAGCAACTTTCCGCTTCGTTGGCAGAGACACTGCCATGAAAGTACAAGTTGAAGAATCATGGCTATGACATCGAAAATTTGGCCACTTTAACTTTCACGCACTAAAAATCCTCCAACCGAAGAATATGATGAGAGACTTGCTGGACATAGAAGAGATCACCGACACGTGTGAAAGCTGTATGATGGGCAAGCAATATCGAAAACCTTTCCCTCGTGACAAAGCCTGGAGAGCGAAAGGTATACTGGAGCTGGTGCACACTGACGTTCGTGGACCAATGAGGACCCCGTCACTTAACCAAAACAGGTACTTTATTCTCTTCATCGATGACTATTCTAGAATGACGTAGGTGTACTTCATGCATGAAAAATCTGAAGTATTTACTATATTCAAGAAGTTCAAGAATTTTGTAGAAAAGAGTAGCGGCCATCATATAAAAACACTAAGGAGTGATAGAGGAAAAGAATACACCTCTATTTAATGCCCCGTTCATATCGATTATAAATGATTCACAATAGTTGATTACATCGCGAGATATTTGACCTCTATATGGTACATTTTACAAACATTGCATTCGTTTTTGAAAGACAAACTTTCATTACATCGAAAGTTGACAGGCATGCATACCATTTCATAATATATCCAACTATAATTGACTTAATAATAATCTTGATGAACTCAACGACTCGAATGCAACGTCTTTTGAAATATGTTATGAATGACTCCAAGTAATAACTCTAATGAGCAAATGCACGGCGGAAGATTTCTTTCATACCTGAGAATAAACATACTTTAAAGTGTCAACCAAAAGGTTGGTGAGTTCATTAGTTTATCATCAATATTCATTTCTATCATTTTTAATAGACCACAAGATTTCATATTTTCATTTCTTATAAACATCATGCATGCATATAGCCATCTGCATAAAATCATTCATATTGATTGAACACTGGTAACCGACATTAACATAATGCATATAGAATATCCCCAAACAGAAACTCGTCTGTATAATATAAACTCAAAGTACTAAAACCATTTTTCAGTATTGGGGGGGGGGGGGTGTTAGTGCCCGTAGATCTACCTTTAGGATTCGCATCAATTAGGGTGTCTGTTCCCTAATTCTTAGGCTACCAAGCTAAAAGGGGTGATATTCGATTCGATAATCCAACCATAGAATGTAGTTTCGATTACTTGTGTCTATTTCGTAAAGCATTTATAAAAGTAGCGCATGTATTCTCAGTCCCCAAAATATATATTTCAAAAGCATTTAAAAAGGGAGTAATGAAACTCACGATACTGTATTTCGTAGTAAAAATACATATGACGTCATTGAACAAGTGCAAGGCTGGCCTCGGATTCACGAACCTATATCAATTATATATCAAGTAATATTAACACATATAATAATAGTAAATAAATATTATGATCATATTTAATATTTATATATATCCAATTCTTATTAAAGTATTTTAATAAGAATATATATATATATATATATATATATATATATATATATATATATATATATATATATCATTTATTATAAGTTTTATATATACTTAAAATATTATATAATGTATCAAAATTAATATTTCTATATATATGATTATGTAAAAATATATATTTATACCATATGTGAATTAATTATATATAAAATTATAGATAGTAATATTTTATAAAAAAAAATTATGTAGTATTAATATTGTATATGTAATAAGTATACCTTTATATACAAAATATTTATTTGTTATAATAATAATGATAATAAAAATGATAATACTTATAATGATAAAAATGATAATACTAATGATAGTTTTAATAATAAAGGCACATTAATTAAAAATGATATTTTAATACTTTTTAATAATAAGAATGATAATAATAATAGTAATAATGATAATAACTATAATATCTAAAATAATAATACTTATGTTAGTAATAATAATAACAATAATAATAATACTAATAATTATAAAATGGTACTAATACTAATGTTAATGATAATAATAATACTTTTAATATTTCTTAGTAATCACAAATGATAGAAATATTAATCATATAATTAATATTAACATAATAACAATAATAATTAATAATAATAACAATAATAATAAAGATAATAATAATAATAATAATAATAATAATAATAATAATAATAATAATAATAATGATGATGATAAATAACTACCTCAAAATAGGCTAAAAAATAAACTGCCCGCAACGGGACTCGAACCTGAGACCTCTCGCTCCCCCACTATCCCTCAAACCACTCCTCCATTTCTGCCTTTCTTGTATAATATGAAACCCGTTTATATTTAACTATTCTTTTCGGCCCAACTATATTTTGGAGCCCAAGTTTAATTGAATAAGCCCAAGATAAATGATATGCCCATGAGATAATTAATCAAGCCCTATTATCAAAACCCAATTAGCAAACCCCAATAATTAAAAACCCCATTTAGCGTCTGCAACACCTAGATGATTACCGAAATCGTTTATCAGCAAATAACAAATTAGTCACGTTTTGGTTCATCATCATCGTTCATCATAAGGGTTTCATTCTTTATCATCACATCTAACTCATTATCATCATCAAAACTTACAGAAGGAGAAATAGAAATATGGAACGCGACTGTAGCATCTTCATCATCCTATCGTTCACTTTATCACCACCATTGTTATCATAACATCATCACCTTCATCGTTTAATTTTAACAGAATTAAAAAGAAACAGAATAACAGAAACAGTGAGGAACAAAAACATTTTAATGGTTAGCGATTTGCAGGTGGGTTGTGGTTGTGGGTCAAGAGAGACGGACCAGAAGTAGCTGAAATAAAAGAAAACGATGGTGGTGCGTTTAGGTTTATGAACTATCGAACAAAGCATAAAGAAGGAATATATATATATATATATATATATATATATATATATATATATATATATATATATATATATATATATATATATCAGCATCATTTAAATGGGTTTTGATGGTGGATTTTATGTAGATACAGTAGCAGGAAAACAGTCCGATCACAGTAGCAGAAAGTTGCAGGTTACATAGGTTTGGTTGATCCTGACGGAAATAAAAATATGGGTTCGAATGTTTGTGGTGGTTTATCGGTTACCAATTTGAGAGAGAGAGGGAGTGGTGATTTATATGATGGTGACCAACGATGGTGGTTTAAGGGGGTTTATCCGAAGTATAATAAAAAACTGAATAGCAGAAAGTATAGCGCCCTTCTAATGGAAGCAGGTTATGGTTTGTTGATGGTGTTCAAGGTGATGCCCGTAAAAAGAATTACAAAGAGAAAGGGAAAGTCCAAGTGGGTTTATTTAGTATGTATGTGTGGTGTCTAGATAAGAGAGAGAGAGATGAGAGAGAGAGAGTAGCGGTGAGGATGGTGAAGTGGTGGTTGTAGGGTGACGGTTTTAGTGATCACGGTGGATGGTCAAAGATGGTAGTATTAGGTATTTATGGACGTTAATGGTGGGTTTAAATGGTGTTCTGTGGGTATTGTTCAAATGGTTGCAACACGTACAGAGCATTTGTGATTCAAGACTGAGATAGATTAGTGATAGTAAATCAAACAAATGGGTTTGGGTGATGGTTTTATGATCATGGGTGTTGAAGATTGACTATGGTGGTGGTGGGTTTCATTAAGGAAGGTGGTGAGGATGATGGTTATTGTGGTTCGATGGTTGTTATAACCGTGGTGGTGATCGACATGATGGGGATGGCTCATGATGGGATACAGAAAACAAGAAGTATCAAATGGTGGTCGACAAAGAAATAGAAGGAAGAAAAAGATGTGGGTTTTGTTTAGCATAAAATTTCAATATGCATTTCAATATACATATGTATAGATATAGATATATAGATTTTAGATGCTAGGTAGATGGTGTGGTCAGGTGAAAAGAAAAACAGTGATATTAAATTAATAATAATAATAATATAATAATTATAATAATAATAATTGTAACATATATAATGGAATTAAGAACGTGGGAATGGCAAGTTAGTCAAGCAGCCTGAAATCTTTTCATATACTTATCGACAGTTCTCACGGACTGTGTATCGTGCGAAATCAGTGGCGGATAAAAGTGTTTAGAAAAATCCCTTATTTTTAATTTAACTATATTTATTTATTTTGGTCATTATGGTATAAAATTCGATCACTAATTTGTTAAATAAAAATTACATGAACTGTCCCTCTCATTTCTGTAAAATATAAAAAGTGTTAAAACTTAACAAATAGTTCCTAAATACATTTTTAATAAGCCTAAAAGTTATAGAACTCATTTTTGTATCACCGTTTATTTTAAAATTACATAAGTTTGAATTTAACTTGCTTAATATCAATCGAAACATCAAACGAATATTACAATCATTTAATATTTATTTTTAATATACTTTATTTATATATAGAGATATATTTTAAATAATAATTATTATAATATCCTATTTTTATTTTATTAATTTTTAATAACAACAACATATAATACTTCAAATTATATTTCGAATTATTATTTATATATACATACACACATATCTATTTACAATTAATTGTTCGTGAATCGTCGAGAGCAGTCGAAGGTCAATTGAATATATGAACATCGTTCTAAAATTTTCTAGACTCAACATTACATACTTTGCTTATCATATCGAAATCATATAAAGATTAAATTTAAATTTGGTCGAAAATTTTCGGGTCGTCACACTCTACACAGTTTAACAAATTCTGTGAAGAGGAAGGAGTTAAATGCCAACTCACTATTGGTTTCGCCCCATAACAAAATGGCGTCTCTGAACGCAAAAATAGAACTGTAATGGAAATGGCCAAAACAATGATACATGAAAAGGCCTTCCAAATAGTTTCTGGGCTGAAGCTGTATATATACTAAATCGATGTCCCACGAAAGCCATAGAAAACAAGAATCTGATAGAGGCATGGAGTGGAAGGAAACCGTCGGCGAAACATCTACGAGTATTTGGATCTATCTGGTACATCCATGTTCCTAAGGAGAAACGTCACAAGCTCCAAGAAAAATCAGAGAAGGGAATATTCTTGGGCTATAGCACACAATCAAAAGGTTACCGAGTCTACAACTTGAAGACTAATAACATCGTGATTAGCCGAGACGTGGAGTTTGATGAAGACGCTTCTTGGAACTGGGAGAAGGACAAAGTTGAAAAACAAACATATTTGCCGAGGATATCTATAGAAACTCCAGCTCAACAACCACTACAAATGGAGCATCCTATAACAACCCATCCTAATCCATCTGGACGAATACATTACATTTGGTTACATCGCGAGGTACTTGACATCTATATGATACATTTTACAAACATTGCATTCGTTTTTAAAAGACAAACTTTCTTTACATCGAAAGTTGACGGCATGCATACCATTTCATAATATATCCAACTATAATTGACTTAATAATAATCTTGATGAACTCAACGACTCGAATGCAACGTCTTTTGAAATATGTCATGAATGACTCCAAGTAATATCTTTAAAATGAGCAAATGCACAGCGGAAGATTTCTTTCATACCTGAGAATAAACATGCTTTAAAGTGTCAACTAAAAGGTTGGTGAGTTCATAAGTTTATCGTAAACAATAAAATTCACAATTTTGATAGACCACAAGATTTAAATACATTACACCTATCTCGTGTACGAAACCATTTTTCATAATGCTTGGCAAAGTAGGTTCGTATCCTTTTCTCCCCCGTAGGTTGCCTCGCGATTTTTAAATAACAGTACACATATCTCGTGCACAAAAATATCATACACATAACCTGTGTATAAAATTATTCTCTCGATACATAACATTCACTTTACTTTCATTGCTTGGCTTGGTAACCAACCTTAACATATAATGCGCATCAATAATATCCACAAAACAGAACATCTCGTTTGTAAAATAATAATAAACTTCGAAGTACTAAACACCACGCCCACTAGCCCTTTCGTCTAGTGAACATTCTGGGTGGGGGTGTTAAACCCGGTAGCTACCTTTAGGATTCGCGTGAATTAGGGCCATACCCATTTCTAATTCTTAGGTTACCAAGCAATAATAATCAGGGAGAAAATTCATATCAATTAGTGGCAATTATCACGTCCAACTAATTCAGTCATAATCAACAGAACTTCTGTCTGCATAATAATTCATTCGAGGAATGTTTTGCTTGTGTCTATCTCGTCAAACATTTATAAAAGAATTTCATGTAATCTCAGTTCAAAATATATTTCAAAAGCATTTAATAAAGCAGTTATAAAATCAGCGCATGTATTCTCAGTCCCAAAAATGTAAAGAGTAAAAGGGAGCAAATGAACTCACGATACGATATTTTGTAGTAAAAATATGCATACGACGGAATGGAACAATGCAAGGTTGGCCTCAGATTCACGAACCTATATCATTTATATATATATATATATATATATATATATATATATATATATATATATATATATATATATATATATATATATATATATATATATATATATATATTAATACATATATTTGTATTTGAACAAATTTATATATTATATCTTTATTAGTTATATCATTTTTATATTAATAACCTATATGTTTCATATATATATTTTTATATATTTAAAGTAAAAATATTACTTTTGTTTAATAATAATAATACTAATACTAATAGTTACGAAAGTGATACTAATATTAATGATAAAAATGATAAATTCTATTATTTTCAGAATAATAATAATAATAATAATAATAATAATAATAATAATAATAATAATAATAATAATAATAATAATAATAATAATAATAATAATAATAGTAATACTAATAATAATAACAATACTAATAATGGTAATAGTAATACTACCTCAAAGAAGTAGCCTTTAAAAAAATGCGCAAGTCCGGGTTTGAACCCGCGACCTCCCACTAAACCAATAATACTCTTAAACCATCGATCCGTCTATCATTTTTCTGAAATTTTTAACACCCTAAATATATTTAACCCGTCATCTCGTTCACAGAATCGTAAAATAGATGCAGACATAGTAGCTGTGTTCAGGTGGTGGTGATTTGTTCGAACTAGAAGCAAAAGTACAGCAGTTGTGGTGTGCTGCGAAATAGAAACAACAAATATATCGTCGCAGTTTCCGCCCATAAGGAGCCCATCATGATTATTAACCCAATTAGAAGAGATTGGACTTAAGGAAGTAGGCCCAGTTGGTCTGATCAAAATTCAGGGAATCCAACGATGAAATTTGTAACTTGTGCACATAGCTCTTCATTCATCATCTCTTTCACATCATCATAGTCATCGTGTATCATCATTATCATAACATACATCATTCATGATCATCGTCATCTCGTTCATATCATCATCATTGTATCGTGATCATCATCACCATGATCCTCCGTAACCACTATCATTATCAAAACCCATCACTATTCATCGTCTTCGTTACTCGTCATCGTCATCATCATCAACCTATATCATCTTTATCTTCATCATCGTTATTTTAACATCATCAACATAATTGTGTTTCATCATCATATCATCATCACTCCTCAATAAACAAGTGTAAGTGTCGGGTGTGATTCTTGTTAGAAAACAGAAGCAAGCAAAACAGATTGATCGAATTGGTTGGTTCTTGGGTGATGATTGAGAGAAAAAAAATATAACGAACAGAGTAGTTGTGGGTTTATTGGTGATCAGAAAAAGAAAAGGAAAGGCATTAGCGAACAATAGCAATAAATAGAATAGAAACGTTACAAGTTATGGTGGTTCTCGATGGTGATTTGGTGAGTGGTTTCTGGACAGAAAACATCATCAAGGTAGCACGCAGGTAGGCTCATTGGTCAACATTGGTAGCAGTATCGAACGAATGGGTGTTAGGGTTTTTGAGGTTGTCAAACATACACAGGAAAACAAGCAGGAATAGTTTGAAGAGATGTGTGAACGTATTTCTGATTAAAAAGAATTATTCGAGCAAGTAGTATTCGAGAGGGTTTTGTTTAGGGTGATTCTTGGCGGCCCAAATGGTGGTTGTAGTTGTGGGTTGATGATTGCATAAATTAGAAACAGATGACTAGTAGTAGCCTCACAATGGGTTCAATGGTGGTGTGCTAATTTATATACAAGTAGTAAACATGCAAAGATAAGGAAACATTATACATGTGTGGTGTATTCCACTAATCAAGAAATAATTAAAAAAAAAACAAGCTGCATATCTATATAGATACAACTTTTGACTATAAACATATTTTAACTAATTAAACATGGAATCCAACGTGCATGAATAGGAAAAAAAATATAAAATATCTAATCCTCCATCTTGTCCTAACACTCTCGTGAGATGAAAGAAAACAAGACCGGTGATTATTGGTTTTATTCTCTACCGATACTTAAAAGAAGAAAAATGATTGACTATTAATATTGAATTATTAATAGTGATTGAAGAGGATAGATGAATTAACTATTATGGTTGCTAAATTTACGTGAGCAAAAGAAAAAAAATAAATAGATAAATAAATAAAGTTAGTGATGTGTAGGTGTTGATCGATCAAACATGTAAAAAGAGATAAAGTGCCAATTTACAAGTTCCAAGTTAGTAGCATGTATGTGGGTTTATTAAATACAAAAATTGAATAGCATGAAGTAACATGGGTGGTACTTGACAAAACACGAACAGGATCATGGTTGTGTTGGTGGGTGTTCATGTTTGACAAAAGTAAAGTAAATATGTAATTTAGCAATCATTCCTCACATGCATAAGATAGATATATTCACTTATAAAAATCTAGAGTTTAACGATGAAAATAACTTTTATTTTTCTTTATAATACAAAAAATATTTGCTAATTTGATATATATAAAAACATAATCATAAAAAGAGAAACGTATATTAAACTTAACGCAAACGTTCTAAATGACGAGTTTTATTATGTCATAAATCCTTTTACATATTAATTAGTTCTAACACCCAAATCGTAGTATTTTATTAACATGTTTCAAGTTATTATATACATATATAATATAAATACATATTATTTACAAATAGTTGTTCGTGAATCGTCGGGAATGGTCGAAGGTCAATTGAATATATGAAACAGTTCAAAATTTTTGAGACTAAACATTACAGACTTTGCTTATCATGTCGAAATCATAATAAGATTAGGTTTAAATTTGTTCGGAAATTTCCGGGTCGTCACAGTACCTACCCGTTAAAGAAATTTCATCCCGAAATTTGATTGGGATGGTCATGTCTAACCATAAAAATATTTTCATGATGAATACGAGCTAGGAATTTGAGTTTTTGTCATCAATGAGTATTATGGATAAGATAATTCAATTACTCGAAGAGTACTAGTGAAGCTATCATAAAAGAATGAAATAAGTAAATGCGAGTTCATCTTAACTGGTGACGTAGTCACGGTTGATTTCCTGAATTCAAGGGAAAAGATAGAACTATCAAGATAATATGTTCTTGATGTGTTTAGAGATTAGATTGAATGTAAGAGTCATGTAACATGGCACAAGATGACGTTATAATATGTGAATCATCATGTTCCATTAGAAACTCAGCATGAATTACTGTAATATAATCACGTTGATCAAGTGTCATTATATTATACTAATTCATGCATCAGTTTCCAACACTACATCAAAAACATTCATAATTCAAACTCGAATTTTTCAAAATTTTAGAATCTAAAACAGTTTCTTTCATGATGTAACACAGATAGCTCGGAGAGATAAATAATATCGGACAAGAATATTTATGGATATATCTTCAGAAATATTGAGGATATTTATAAAAAAAGATACCATGATATCTTATAATTCTAGAATCAAAGTGTGATGAAGAAATTCATTCACGATGATTTAGAATGATTAAGGAGCGAGGTAATCGCTGAAGATTTCATCAGAACAGAATCATCAGGATTCTTTATGTACAAATTTAGTCCTTGTGATTTATTTAGAGAGATTTAAGCCAAAGGGCAACGAGGTTGCTAGTACGTCAGCTGGTAATATGGTGGAATATAAAAGGTTCTCCGGTAACAATAAAAGAGCACGCATATATATCAAGGTTATAATAAAGTTGTTTCGAACGAAAATTCGAAGTTGACTTGCCGGAGCTGTGACAAAACTGGGTATCTCGAACAGGAGTTGCAAAGTTATTTTCGGTAATAACATCGCCAAGGAATCATAAGTTCATTTTAAACTTCTACTTAGGTTTCAAGAGTTTTCTAGGTGCATGCCCTTATGCATAAGTTCTTCCTTTCGTAGATAATGTGACGACCCGGAAATTTCCGATCAAATTTAAACTTAATCTCTATATGATTCCAACACGATAAGCAAAGTCTATAATATTGAGTCTCGATAATTTTGGAACTATGTTCGTATATTCAAGTACCCTTTGATTATTCCCGATGATTCACGAACTATTGTGTGTAAATAAATAAGTAAATATATATATATATATATATATATATATATATATATATATATATATATATATATATATATATATATATATATATATATATATATATATAAGTGTATATATATTAAGTTGAAATAACATAATATCATTTAATAATTTGAATTAAATATGTAGAGTAATATACAAAATAATTAAGATATTATTAAAATAAATATATATATAAATTCTATACATAAGTAACATTATATATACTGTAATATATAAATATTAAAGATTCAATAAATTATAGATATGATATAATAAATGGTAATATATTATACGTAATTACAAGCTAAAGTATAATTGTTATATTAATACTATTATTATTACTTTCATTAATATTATTATTAACATTAAAATTAATATTGATATTTGTATCATTAATATTATTATATATACACATAAAATTTGATAAGTATAAATTGTTACATTATTATTGTTAATATTAGTATTATTAATAGATAAAATATAGATATGAGAGTTGGTATATATAAATTTGTATATTATTATTATTAGTAGTATTATTGTTATTATGATTATGATTATAATTAGTATTATTATAATTAGTATTATTATTATTAATAATATTATTGTTATACATTTATAGTAATTATTGTAGTTATCATTGGTAACCATATTATTATTACTATTATAAATTGCATTAATATTATTAAGAGTAATATTATTATATTTATATTTATTATTAAAGTTAACTAAAATCTATAGATATAAATACCGATATAAAAACAGATATATGAATATAGATAGGTATATAAAATACTGATAAATATATAAACTAATATATTTGGAATCAGATACATACAACATCGACTCCTTTTGCACATCCACATCGGATTCTATCAATTATGTTATATCACTAGCTGCTTTATTTTTTGTTTCTTCTTCTTGTTTGTGATTTTCTATTGACATAGCAGACATACGAATCCAATAATCGACTGTCCTTTTGATTTCTAATTCAATCATTCAAAACCAACATCAATTATTCATCAAATAATCTACTGCCACTCGAAAATATAAAGCAGAAATTCAAGGGAACAAGAACCGTCCCTCTGCTCGTGACTTCTATAATCAAAGTTTCAAATTCAAACGAATTTTCAAAAACTAAAATTGCAGTTATGATAGGAATCTTATGAACGAACTTTCTGCAAAAACTCAGGTTTTAATTCTTTAAATTGAGTGTTAATTTTCGAAGTCAAAGTTCTGAAACAAAAGTCAAACAAATTGTTCTTCAGTCAAATTCGCATGTTCTGTTTTGAATTGAGTTAAATTGATAATTTTTATAGTTTATAGAGGTGATTTGCAACATATTTTGTGTTATGAACTTTGGCTAAAACTTTATCAAATTCGAAACCCATTTTTTTCTTCTTCTTCCTTTATTGCGTCGAACAGAAACATGATGTATATATATTTTTTTTTATTTTTTTTGTTATTCAAGTCTTGTAATTTAAATACACTATATCAAAACGTTTTCTGTTTAAACCATAGCATCAAGAAGGGGTGGTTGTGATTAAATTTGATTTTGGTATATCGAAATGGGTTGAAGAAGATGTACTTGGAAATAAATCGGGAATAGGGTAAATAGTAATGGAATAAGATAAAAATCAGAAAAGAGAAACTGGAGGAATGGTTCAAGGTGTTAGCGGTGTTGCGGGAGGTCGCGGGTTCGAGTCCCGGCTTCGGCGGTTTGATATTTTTTTTGGAGCTTTTAAGGTAGTAACCATTTTTATTATTATTATTATTATTATTATTATTATTATTATTATTATTATTATTATTATTATTATTATTATTATTATTATTATTATTATTATTATTATTATTATTATTATTATTATTATTATTATTATTATTATTATTATTGTTATTGTTATTGTTATTGTTATGTATTATTAATTATTGTTATTAATACAAGTATTATTGTTATTAGCAGTATTATTTAGAAATTATTAGTATTAAGATTATTATTACTATAAGTATTATCATTATTGTTAATATTATTGTTAATATTAGTTATTATTATTATTATTATCATCATTACTAATAAAAGCTATCATTTATTATTGCTAATATAATTAAAAGTCACAATTATGACTACTATTATTATCATTATCACTAGTATTATTATTAAGTAATAATATTATTAATATTATCAATTTTATTATTATAAGTAATATTAATATTATTAATCGTACGATTTTAGTATTATTATAAATATTATGATTATGATTAACATTGGTAATATTATTAAAAAAAAAATGATACGATTTATTAGTACTTACATAAATATTAGTATTATTATCATAAGTATATTATTAAGGTTATTATCATTATTTTTACCTTTACTAATATTAACTTAGTATAATTAGAACTACTGTTTTGATAAACAAACGAAATATATATACATAAATATATTTAACACATACAACATAACAAGGTATTTTTTTTTACATATATAAAACGAATATATGAAACCTAAATATATTATTAATATAAATATGATATAACTAATAAGTTATGTATACATATATATAAATTTATTCGATTACGATTATGGGTATTGATAAATATACAAATGATATAGGTTCGTGAATCCGAGGCCAACCCTACACTTGTTAAATGTCGTCATATGTATTTTTACTACAAAATACAGTATGGTGAGTTTCATTTGCCTTTTTACCCTTTATATTTTTGGGCTGAGAATACATGCCCAATTTTTATAAATGTTTTACGAAATAGACACAAGTAATTGAAACTACATTATATGGGTGAATGATCGAAGCCAAATATGCCCCTTTTGCTTGGTAACCTAAGAATTAGTAAACCGATCTACTAATTGACGCGAATCCTAAAGATAGATCTATTGGGCCTAACGAACCCCATCCAAAGTACCGGATGCTTTAGTACTTCGATGTTGTTTATATCATGTTCGAAGGATTTTCCGGAATGATAGGGGATATTCTTATATGCATCTTGTTAATGTCAGTTACCAGGTGTTCACCATATGAATGATTTTTGTCTCTATGCATAGGACGTATATTTATGAGAACTGGAAATAAAATTCTTGTGGTCTATTAAAATGATGGAAATGATTATTTATGTTAAACTAATGAACTCACTAACCTTTTGGTTAACACTTTAAAGCATGTTTATTCTCAGGTATGAAAGAAATCTTCCGCTGTGCATTTGCTCATTTTAGAGATATTACTTGGAGTCATTCATGATATATTTCAAAAGACGTTGCATTCGAGTCGTTGAGTTCATCAAGATTATTATTAAGTCAATTATAGTTGGATATATTCTGAAATGGTATGCATGCCGTCAACTTTCGATGTAATGAAAGATTGTTTTTTCAAAAACGAATGCAATGTTTGTAAAATGTATCATATAGAGGTCAATTACCTCGCGATGAAATCAATTATTGTGAATCATTTATAATCGATATGGACTTCGTCCAGATGGATTAGGACGGGTCTCTACAGTTGGTATCAGAGCGGTGGTCTTAGCGAACCAGGTCTTGCATTAGTGTGTCTAACTGATAGTTGTTTAGATGCATTAGTGGGTCTGGACTTCGACCGTGTCTGCATGTCAAAAGTTTTGCTTATCATTTAGTGTCGAAAATTATTTGCTTATCATCCTTAAAGTCTAGACACGTCTTACTACCTCTATTGTATAGACAGTGTATAGATAAATTCATATCTTAGCGTATCTGTTATTATTACCTTTGCCTGACAGCTTCCGTAGATTCCTCCGTAACTTATGGGATTTTAGTATTATATATGCATATGTAAATTATGTATTACAGGGTACTAATCTACATCCTATAATCTATTTCTTATTGAAAATCCTTCATCTGATCGTATGAGATGAATCCCTCAACCAGTTCGAGTCTCTCAGATTCCGATAACTATTCCGATAGTTATTCCGACAGCTATTTCGACATGGATATTCACCTAAGCTCCGAAAGCAGTGTAAATGAAACGGATCAACCAACTAGTCATCTTCAATTCTGGATGAATTGAGGATGGGTTCATAGTCGACTTAACCAATGGAGACGCGAAGAAGGCGATCCTTTCCACCAACCGAATTCACCTCTTGACGAAAAATATGAATCACTTACCGGCGAACCTGTTCGAAACACCATTTTCTATCTCATTTCCAGGGTATCTCGTCATGACTATATACTATCTCGGATTTTAGATCTTATTCATCCACTCGTCCGAACCGACAATCACCCCGGTGTAATAGAAGAAGTCAACGAGCTTCGAGCTCGGGTAGTGGCTTTGGAGAATATGGTGCAAAGGTTACAAAAACTAGCAGCATCACCAGCAGCATAACCAGTACCACCATCAACAACAGCAACAGTACCATCACCACCACCAACGTCAACATCTGCATCCCACACCTCAACATCACAATCTTTATATTGAACATCAATATCATACGCACCACGGATACCAAAGAGTACCAACAACAATTAACAATGAAGTATTGATCCATAACTTCATTAATATTCTGCGAAGAATATGTGGATCCTAATAGTTTTAGAGATTACTTATTCTAGCTCAAATCGAAAAGCAAATGAGATTAATACCATATTAACTCATTAAACCCATGATTACATCTGAAGAAAATATATATGTATATATGTTTTCATAAAGATTGTAATTAAAAATTCTTTTGTACAATCTGTTAATGGTGAAAATATTTTAACGGGTAGGTAATACCTGAGGAATATTTAAATTTCACATTAACAAGTTACACTGTACAGTCTTTCAATCTGATTCAATAGTCATTTGCTATTATACTTACATCCACTGATATACGAATCTGTTCACTACAAAATAACCATTTTCAATCAATTTCATATTTGGATTTTGACTTATCAAAATCCAATAAGTGGCATAATGAAGAAAACATTGGACAAAATAAAATTTGTTAGAAACAAACAAATTAATTATGAGAAATTTTGTTAAGAATCCACGCTAACTGTTCCTAGCTAATTGATTACATTTTATTTATCGCAATTTTATTTATCGTCATTTAAATTCTGTTATTTATTTTACGCACTTTAAATATCGGGACACGTATACGAGGTTTTGACATATCACATCGACGCATATATATATATATATATATTATTTGGAATCACCGTAGACACTCTATATGCTGTAATGCTAGAGTTCACTATACAGGGTTGAGGTGGATTCTCAAATAATATATATACTTTGAGTTGTGATCGAGTCTGAGACATGTACACGGGTCACGATACGTATTAATTAATTCGAATATTATATATTAAACTATATATGAATTATTGAATTACCAACTGTGGACTACCAATATTGGACAATTAAAATAAATTAAAATATTGATTATAACATATGAAACTAAACCATTCTTCAAGTTTGCCACTTGATTTCATGTAAAACCTCATTTGTATCTTAACGATTACAATCTGCGTACAAATCCTTTGAAATTCCTGAAGATACTTCAAATAATGAACAATTGAGATGATGATCCAACCATATGTTACCAACAGTTGTATCCTAAAAAGCTCTCGAAACCAAAGTCATAATTCGACACGTATCCGTGTCAGATCTTTTGGCATTTACTAGCAAAAATGACTTTTCAATTTCGTTTCAAAATAGACAGTTTTGTCACAGCTCCAGCAAGTAAACTTCGACTTCCCAGTCAGATTAGTCTCATTGTAATCGCGATAAATACATTGCCCTTTCTCCATCATTACTGGGGAACCTTTCATATTCCACCACATCAGCAATAAACTTATTCACAACTTCACTGATCTTTGACCTTCCGAAGAATCATTATATTTATTGGAACTCCATCATTTACTCATCCGCATCTTGTAACGAGAATTGCCATACGAATCATCGGAAATTAGTAATCAGTATTTTGAAATCTAGCAGCATGTCTACGCCAACAGTTATATGTATATATATAACGTCTATCTTCTAGACTTACAAATGTAAAGTTTCTAAAAAACACCTTGAACTGCGAAATAGTTCTTGAAATACTGATGAAGCAGCAAAAACTGTAAATGATCTTAACAGTAAAAAGTTTAATGATAAAGAATAGTGGGTTGGCAAAGCTCAGAAAAAGAGAAGATTTGGAACTGAAAAACGGATTGAGCAAAGTATGAAGGAGGCTGTGGATAAATCACAAGGACAAAATCTACCTTCAAAGAATCAATATGATTCCGTGCCTGTTGAAGTCATTTTTGAATACCTTGCTTCTGAATCTAAACCCTTGCGGACAATATTCTTCATCATCCTCTGATATTAGAAATTTTAAGATATCATCGTATCTTTCATTATAAATATCCTCCATATTTCTGAATATATTTTCATAACCATTCTTATCTGAAATCATTTATTTCCTCGCAATATCTGTATCACATCATAAAGGAAACTGTTTTAGTTTCTAAATTCTGAAGCCTTCGAGTATAAAGTATGAATGTTTTGAAGTAGTGTTGGGAGCTGAAGCATGAGTTAAAATAATATAATGACACATGATCAACGTGATTATATTACAGTAAGTCATGCTGAGTTTCTAAATGGAATATGATGATTCACAGATCATAACGTCATCATGTGCCATGTTACATGACTCTTACATTCCGTTTAAATCTATAAACATATCAAGAACATGTTTTCTTGATAGTCCTATTTTTCCCTTGAATTCTGGTAATTTGACAAGTCAGATTGTACTATTACCGTTTCTTTTTTTAGAACATTAACTATGTTCATTCCGAAATTCATATCTACAAATTTTGGACCATTACAAGAGATGCCTAATCGCAAGAAGAAGAAACGAAGGGACAAAGCTCCGAAATAGAAATTGGAGTATAAATCGCAGCAAATAGGAGGGAGTATTAACTTTGGATGACAGGGATTATAGGAGACAGAAGCAGGAACATCGAAATGTAAGGGAAGATATAAAACCCAACAACATCACATAAATTACAAATCGTGTATATCAATGTTAATCGCAACATAAAGAAACGGGAGAATTAAAAGTACTATAACCCCAAGGGCAAAGTAGAAGTAAACAGATTCCTCTGGAGGAATATGGAAAAGGAAAATGATTGTTGCAATAGTAAGGATAAGGACAAGAATCAGAACTGAATTAAGAATTTTCACAATCTTTTGAATTTGGAAATTGAGTATAGGAGTGGTAAAAATAATGGAACGGAAAAAGTTAATTTATAGTGAAATAATCGATAAAGAAATCAAGACAGATTCTGCATTTAATTAGAGAGATCCTAATTCCCTCAATCCCGAGGAAATCAGATCTTATTCAGATTTCCAAGATTTTCTTCAAATCCCTTGAATTCCGGAATTCAACCATGACTACGTCAAAAGTAAAGACGAATATCTATTACCTTATCCCAATCTTTTGTGATAGCTTCGCTCGTACGTTTTGAGTAATTGAATCATTTTATCCAAATAATTCAATGTGATAAAACTATAATTATCAACTCATATTCGTCATGAAAACATTTTTATTGTTAGCCATGACCATTTCACTCAAATTTCGCGACGAAATTTCTTTAACGTGTAGGTACTGTGACGACCCGGAAATTTTCGGTCAAATTTAAACTTAATCTCTATATGATTCCGACATGATAAGCAAAGTCTATAATATTGAATCTCAACAATTTTGGAATTATGTTCGTATATTCAAGTACCCTTTGATTATTCCCGATGATTCACGAACTATTGTGTGTAAATGAATAAGTGTACATATATATATATATATAAGTGTATATATATAAGTGTATATAAGTGTATATATATAAGTGTATATATATATAAGTGTATATATATAAGTGTATATGTGTGTGTATATATATATATATATATATATATATATATATATATATATATATATATATATATATATATATATATATATATATATATATATATATATATATTTATATATTTATATAAGTGTATATATATTAAGTTGAAACAACATAATATCATTTAATAATTTGAATTAAATATGTAGAGTAATATACAAAATAATTAAGATATTATTAAAATAAATATATATAAATATTTATATAAATTCTATACATAAGTAACATTATATATACTGTAATATATAAATATTAAAGATTCAATAAATTATAGATATGATATAATAAATGGTAATATATTATACGTAATTACAAGCTAAAGTATAATTGTTATATTAATACTATTATTATTACTTTCATTAATATTATTATTAACATTAAAATTAATATTGATATTTGTATCATTAATATTATTATATATACACATAAAATTTGATAAGTATAAATTATTACATTATTATTGTTAATATTATTATTATTAATAGATAAAATATAGATATGAGAGTTGGTATATATAAATTTGTATATTATTATTATTATTATTAGTATTATTGTTATTATGATTATGATTATAATTAGTATTATTATTATTATTAATAATATTATTGTTATACATTTATAGTAATTATTGTAGTTATCATTAGTAACCATATTATTATTACTATTATAAATTGCATTACTATTATTAAGAGTAATATTATTATATTTATATTTATTATTAAAGTTAACTAAAATCTATAGATATAAATACCGATATAAAAACAGATATATGAATATAGATAGGTATATAAAATACTGATAAATATATAAACTGATATATTTGGAATCAGATAGATACAACATCGACTCCTTTTGCACATCCACATCGGATTCTATCAATTATGTTATATCACTAGCTGCTTTATTTTTTGTTTATTCTTCTTGTTTGTGATTTTCTGTCGACATAGCAGACATACGAATCCAATAATTGACTGTCCTTTTGATTTCTAATTCAATCATTCAAAACCAACATCAATTATTCATCAAATAATCTACTGCCACTCGAAAATATAAAGCAGAAATTCAAGGGAACAAGAACCGTCCCTCTGCTCATGACTTCTATAATCAAAGTTTCAAATTCAAACGAATTTTCAAAAACTAAAATTGCAGTTATGATAGGAATCTTATGAACGAACTTTCTGCAAAAACTCAGGTTTTAATTCTTTAAATTGAGTGTGAATTTTTGAAGTCAAAGTTCTGAAACAAAAGTCAAACAAATTATTCTTCAGTCAAATTCGCGTGTTCTGTTTCGAATTGAGTTAATTTGATAATTTTTATAGTTTATAGAGGTGATTTGCAACATATTTCGTGTTATGAACTTTGGCTAAAACTTTATCAAATTCGAAACCCATTTTTTTCTTCTTCTTCCTTTATTGCGTTTACCAGAAACATGATGTATATATTTTTTTTTTATTTTTTTTTGTTATTCGAGTCTTGTAATTTAAATACACTATATCAAAATGTTTTCTGTTTAAACCATAGCATCAAGAAGGGGTGGTTGTGATTAAATTCGATTTTGGTATATCGAAATGGGTTGAAGAAGATGAACTTGGAAATAAATTAGGAATAGGGTAAATAGTAATGGAATAAGATAAAAATCAGAAAAGAGAAACTGGAGGAATGATTCAAGGTGTTAGCGGTGTTGCGGGAGGTCGCGGGTTCGAGTCCCGGCTTCGGCGGTTTGATATTTTTTTTGGAGCTTTTAAGGTAGTAACCATTTTTATTATTATTATTATTATTATTATTATTATTATTATTATTATTATTATTATTATTATTATTATTATTATTATTATTATTATTATTATTATTATTATTATTATTATTATTATTATTATTATTATTATTATTATTATTATTATGATTGTTATTGTTATTGTTATGTATTATTAATTATTGTTATTAATACAAATATTATTGTTATTAGCAGTATTATTTAGAAATTATTAGTATTAAGATTATTATTACTATAAGTATTATCATTATTGTTAATATTATTGTTAATATTAGTTATTATTATTATTATCATCATTACTAATAAAAGCTATCATTTATTATTGCTAATATAATTAAAAATCATAATTATGACTACTATTATTATCATTATCACTAGTATTATTATTAAGTAATAATATTATTAATATTATCAATTTTATTATTATAAGTAATATTAATATTATTAATCGTACGATTTTAGTATTATTATAAATATTATGATTATGATTAACATTGGTAATATTATTATAAAAAAATGATACGATTTATTAGTACTTACATAAATATTAGTATTATTATCATAAGTATATTATTAAGGTTATTATCATTATTTTTACCTTTACTAATATTAACTTAGTATAATTAGAACTACTGTTTTGATAAACAAATGAAATATATATACATAAATATATTTAACACATACAACATAACAAGGTATTTTTTTACATATATAAAACGAATATATGAAACCTAAATATATTATTAATATAAATATGATATAACTAATAAGTTATCTATACATATATATAAATTTATTCGATTACGATTATGGGTATTGATAAATATACAAATGATATAGGTTCATGAATCCGAGGCCAACCCTACACTTGTTAAATGTCGTCATATGTATTTTTACTACAAAATACATTATGGTGAGTTTCATTTGCCTTTTTACCCTTTATATTTTTGGGCTGAGAATACATGCGCAATTTTTATAAATGTTTTACAAAATAGACACAAGTAATTGAAACTACATTATATGGGTGAATGATCGAAGCCGAATATGCCCCTTTTGCTTGGTAACCTAAGAATTAGTAAACTGATCTACTAATTGACGCAAATCCTAAAGATAGATCTATTGGGCCTAACGAACCCCATCCAAAGTACCGGATGCTTTAGTACTTCGATGTTATTTATATCATGTCCGAAGGATTTCTCGAAATGATAGGGGATATTCTTATATGCATCTTGTTAATGTCGGTTACCAGGTGTTCACCATATGAATGATTTTTGTCTCTATGCATGGGACGTATATTTATGAGAACTGGAAATGAAATTCTTGTGGTCTATTAAAATGATGGAAATGATTATTTATGTTAAACTAATGAAATCACCAACATTTTGGTTGACACTTTAAAGCATGTTTATTCTCAGGTATGAAAGAAATCTTCCGCTGTGCATTTGCTCATTTTAGAGATATTACTTGGAGTCATTCATGACATATTTCAAAAGACGTTGAATTCGAGTCATTGAGTTCATCAAGATTATTATTAAGTCAATTATAGTTGGATATATTATGAAATGGTATGCATGCCGTCAACTTTCGATGTAATGAAAGATTGTCTTTTCAAAAACGAATGCAATGTTTGTAAAATGTATCATATAGAGGTCAAGTACCTCACGATGAATTCAACTATTGTGAATCGTTTATAATCGATATGGACTTCGTCCGGATGGATTAGGACGGGTCTCTACAGATAACGTGTGTTTGGATCATCCTCTCGATTGAGGTGTTATCAAGAATCATGAAAGGTTTGAACGCAAATTGTAATCGTCAAGATACAAATGAGGTTTAAGATGAAATCAAGTGGCAAACTTGAAGAAATGTTTAGTTTCATATGTTATAATCAATATTTTAATTCATTTTAATTGTCCAATGTTATTAGTCCACAGTTAGCAGTCCACAATTAGTAGTTCAACAATTCATATATAGTTCAATATATAATATTCAAATTAATTAATACGTGTCGTGCCCCATTATATACATGTCTCAGACTCGATCACAACTCAAAGTATATATATTATTTAGAATCAACCTCAACCCTGTATAGCGAACTCGAGCATTACAGCATATAGAGTGTCTATGGTTATTCCAAATAATATATATAGATGACGTCGATATGATATGTCAAAGCATTGTATATGTGTCTCGATATTTAAAGTGCGTAAAATAAATAACAGAAACTAAATGACGATAAATAAAATTGAGAGAATTAAAATTGCGATATATAAAATGCGATAAATAAATTGCGATAAATAAATTGCGATAAATAAATTGTGATAAATAAAAGGTAATACGGAATTAATAGTGAGCTAGGAACAGTTAGCTAGGATTTTGTTAGCGTGGATTCTTAACAAAATTTCTCATAGTTAATTTGTTTGTTTCTAACAAATTTTATTTTGTCAAATGTTTTCTTCATTATGCCACTTGTTGGATTCTAATAAGTCAAAATCCAATTATGAAATTGAATAAAAATGGTTACTCTGTGGTGAACGGATTCGTATAACTGTGGGTGTAAGTAGGAGAGTAAATGACTGTTGAATCAGATTCGAAGAATGTACAGTGTAACTTACTAATGTGAAAAATAAATATTCCTCGGGTATTACCTACCCGTTAAAATATTTTCACCATTAACAGTTTGTACGAAAGAATTTTTAATTACAATCTTTATGAAAATATATATACATATATATTTTCTTCAGATGTAGTCATGGATTTAATGAGTTAATATGATATTAATCGTATTTGATTTACCGTTAGAACTAGAATATATAATCTCTAAAACATTAGAAATTACATAATCATTATGCAGAACGAAGATAAATGATGTAGAACGATTTCTAGAACGATGATTAAGTTCGAGGTATGGATTGTGATGTTGAGACGTGTGTTTTTGAGGATACGGGTGTTGTTGCTGGTGGTTCTGTTGTTGTCAGTGATGTTGCTGAAGCTGGTAAGTTTTGCACCATATTCTTCAAATTGATTACTCGAGCGCGAAGCTCGTTAACTTCTTCCATTACTCCGGGATGATTGTCGGTCGAAACGAGCGGATGAATAAGGTTTAGAATCTGAGTTATGATATAGTCGTGGTGAGATACTCTGAGAGAGGAAATAGTGTTTCGAACAGGTTCTTCGCCAAGAGGGAAAGTAGGTGGATGGAAAGGATCGTCTTCTTCTTGTCTCCAATGATTAAGTAGGCTACGAACTCATCCCCAATTCATCCAGAACTGAAGATGACTAATTAGTTGATCCATTCCAGTTATACTGCGGCCGAAGCTCGTGTGGAAATCTATATCGGAATAACTGTCAGAATCTGAGGAACTGGAACTAGTTGAAGGATCCATTTCGTACGATCAGGGAATTGATTTTCGATATGAGATAGATTATAGGACTTAGAAACACATAATTTTCATATGTATATAGAATACTAAGATCCTATAAATTACGGAGGAATCTACGTAAGCTGTCAGGAAAGGTCTACAGTAACAGATACGCTATGATATGAATTTTGTCTATACACTATCGATGCACTGAATGTAATAAGATGTGTCTAGACTAAGAATGATAAGCAGTAATTTCTGATAAGAAGTGATAAGCAAAAATTTTGACATGCAGACACGGTCGAAGTCCAGACCCACTAATGCATCTAAATAACTATCAGTTAGACACACTAATGCAAGACCTGGTTCGCTAAGACCACCGCTCTGATACCACCTATAACGACCTGTCCTAATCCATCAGGATGAATACATTACATTTGGTTACATCGTGAGGTACTTGACCTCTATATGATACATTTTATAAACATTGCATTCGTTTTTAAAAGACAAACTTTCTTTACATCGAAAGTTGACGGCATGCATATCATTTCATAATATATCCAACTATAATTGACTTAATAATAATCTTGATGAACTCAACGACTCGAATGCAACGTCTTTTGAAATATGCCATGAATGACTCCAAGTAATATCTTTAAAATGAGCAAATGCACAGCGGAAGATTTCTTTCATACCTGAGAATAAACATGCTTTAAAGTGTCAACCAAAAGGTTGGTGAGTTCATAAGTTTATCGTAAACAATAAAATTCATCATTTTGATAGACCACAAGATTTAAATACACTACACCTATCTCGTGTACGAAACCATTTTTTATAATGCTTGGCAGAGTAGGTTCGTATCCTTTTCTCCCCCGTAGGTTGCCTCGCGATTTTTAAATAACAGTACACATATCTCGTGCACAAAAATATCATACACATAACCTGTGTATAAAATCATTCTCTCGATACATAACATTCACTTTACTTTCATTGCTTGGCTTGGTAACCGACCTTAACATATAATGCGCATCAATAATATCCCCAAAATAGAACATCTCGTTTGTATAATAATAATAAACTTCGAAGTACTAAACACCACGCCCACTAGCCCTTCTGTCTAGTGAACATTCTGGGTGAGGGTGTTAAACCCGGTAGCTACCTTTAGGATTCGCGTGAATTAGGGCTATACCCGTTTCTAATTCTTAGGTTACCAAGCAATAATAATCAGGGGAAAAATTCATATCAATTAGTGGCAATTATCACGTCCAACTAATTCAATCATAATCAACAGAACTTCTATCTGCATAATAATTCATTCGAGGAATGTTTTGTTTGTGTCTATCTCGTCAAACATTTATAAAAGCATTTCATATAATCTCAGTTCAAAATATATTTCAAAAGCATTTAATAAAGAAGTTATAAAATCAGCGCATGTATTCTTAGTCCCAAAAATATAAAGAGTAAAAGGGAGTAAATGAACTCACGATACGATATTTTGTAGTAAAAATATGCATACGACGGAACTGAACAATGCAAGGTTGGCCTCGGATTCACGAACCTATATCATATATATATATATATATTAACACATATATTTGTATTTGAACAAATTTATATATTATATATTTATTAGTTATATCATTTTTATATTAATAACCTATATGTTTCATATATTTTTTTATATATTTAAAGTAAAAATATTATTTTGTTTAATAATAATAATACTACTACTAATAGTTACGAAAGTGATACTATTATTAATGATAAAAATGATAAATTCTATTATTTTTACAATAATAATAATAATAATAATAATAATAATAATAATAATAATAATAATAATAATGGTAATAGTAATACTACCTCAAAGAAGTAGCCTTTAAAAAATGCGCAAGTCCGGGTTTGAACCCGCGACCTCCCACTAACCCAATAATACTCTTAAACCATCGATCCGTCTATCGTTTTTCTAAAATTTTTAACACCCTAAATATATTTAACCCGTCATCTCGTTCACAGAATCGTAAAATAGATGCAGACATAGTAGCTGTGTTCAGGTGGTGGTGATTTGTTCGAACTAGAAGCAAAAGTACAGCAGTTGTGGTGTGCTGCGAAATAGAAACAACAAATATATCGTCGCAGTTTCAGCCCATAAGGAGCCCATCATGATTATTAACCCAATTAGAAGAGATTGGGCTTAAGGAAGTCGGCCCAGTTGGTCTAATCAAAATTCAGGGAATCCACCGATGAAATTTGTAACTTGTGCACATAGCTCTTCATTCATCATCTCTTTCACATCATCATAGTCATCGTGTATCATCATTATCATAACATATATCATTCATGATCATCGTCATCTCGTTCACATCATCATCATTGTATCGTGATCATCATCACCATGATCCTCCGTAACCACTATCATTATCAAAACCCATCACTATTCATCGTCTTCGTTACTCATCATCGTCATCATCATCAACCTATATCATCTTTATCTTCATCATCGTTATTTTAACATCATCACCATAATCGTGTTTCATCATTATATCATCATCACTCCTTAATAAACAAGTGTAAGTGTCGGGTGTGATTCGTATTAGAAAACAGAAGCAAGCAAAATAGATTGATCGAATTGGTTGGTTTTTGGGTGATGATTGAGAGAAAAAAAATATAATGAACAGAGTAGTTGTGGGTTTCTTGGTGATCAGAAAAAGAAAAGGAAAGGCATTAGCGAACAATAGCAATAAATAGAATAGAAATGTTACAAGTTATGGTGGTTCTCGATGGTGATTTGGTGAGTGGTTCCTGGACAGAAATAAAAAGCATTACGTAGATTATCAAGTAATGATAATCCAAAATATACCGTTTACACACGACCATTACATAATGGGTTACAATAAGAATATATTACATCAAAAATAAGTTTCTTGAATGCAGTTTTTACATAATATCATACAAGCATGGACTCTAAATCTTGTACTTATTTTAGTATGCAACAGCGAAAGCTCTTAATAATCACCTGAGAATAAACACGCTTAAAACGTCAACAAAAATGTTGGTGAGTTATAGGTTTAACCTATATATTATCAAATCATAATAATAGACTACAAGATTTCATATTTCAATATACATCCCATACATAGAGATAAAATTCATTCATATGGTGAACACCTGGTAACCGACATTAACAAGATGCATATAAGAATATCCCCTATCATTCCGGGAAATCCTTCGGACATGATAAAAACGAATTCGAAGTACTAAAGCATCCGGTACTTTAGATGGGGTTCGTTAGGCCCAATAGATCTATCTTTAGGATTCGCGTCAATTAGTAGATCGGTTTACTAATTCTTAGGTTACCAAGCAAAAGGGGCATATTTGACTTCGATCATTCACCCATATAATGTAGTTTCAATTACTTGTGTCTATTTCGTAAAACATTTATAAAACTGCATGTATTCTCATCCCAAAATATTAGATTTTAAAAGTGGGACTATAACTCACTTTCACAGATTTTTACTTCGTCGGGAAGTAAGACTTGGCCACTGGTCGATTCACGAACCTATAAAAAATATGTATATATATATCAAAGTATGTTCAAAATATATTTACAACATTTTTAATACATTTTAATGTTTTAAGTTTATTAAGTCAGCTGTCCTCGTTAGTAACCTAAAACTAGTTGTCCAAAGTTAGATGTACAGAAATAAATCGATATATTATCTTGAATCAATCCATGACCCAGTGTATACACGTCTCAGGCTAGATCACAACTCAAAGCATATATATATTTGGAATCAACCTCAACCCTGTATAGCTAACTCCAACATTATTGCATATAGAGTGTCTATGGTTGTTCCAAATAATATATACATGGGTCGATATGATATGTCAAAATATTTGCATACGTGTCTATGGTATCCCAAGATTACATAATATATTAGAATACATGTATAATACAATATAAGTTAGCTAGGATATGATTTTTATAGAATTGTTACACTATTTCCCGTAGCTACAACAATCAAAAATTATCCAATCTTGTTTTACCCATAACTTCTTCGTTTTAAATCCGATTTGAGTGAATAAAATTGCTATGGTTTCATATTGAACTCTATTTTATGAATCTAGACAGAAAAAGTATAGGTTTATAGTCAGAAATATAAGTTACAAGTCATTTTTGTAACGGTAGTCATTTCAGTCGAAAGAACGACGTCTAGATGACCATTTTGGAAAACATACTTCCACTTTGAGTTTAACCATGTTTTTTAGATATAGTTTCATGTTCATAAGAAAAATAATTTTCCCATAAGAACAACTTTTAAATCAAAGTTTATCATAGTTTTTAATTAACTAACCCAAAACAGCCCGCGGTGTTACTACGACGGCGTATATCCGGTTTTACGGTATTTTTCGTGTTTTCCGGTTTTAAATCATTAAGTTAGCACATCATATAGATATAGAACATGTGTTTAGTTGATTTTAAAAGTCAAGTTAGAAGAATTAACTTTTGTTTGCGAACAAGTTTAGAATTAACTAAACTACGTTCTAGTGATTACATGTTCAAATCTTCGAATAAGATAGTTTTATATGTATGAATCGAATAATGTTATGAACATCATTACTACCTAAAGTTTAGTAGTTAAACCTACTAGAAGTGAAAAGAAATGATCTAGCTTTAAAGGATCTTGGATGGCTTGAAAGTTCTTGAAGTAGAATCATGACACGAAAACAAGTTCAAGTAAGATTATCACTCGAATTAAGATAGTTATAGTTATAGGAATTCAATCAAAGTTTGTATATGAGTATTACCTTGATTTATAATGATATCTTACTGTAAACAACAAGGATTTCTTGAGGTTGGATGATCACTTTACAAGATTGGAAGTGTGCTAGTAAACTTGGAAGTATTCTTGATTTTATGAAACTAGAACTTGTAGAATTTATGAAGAACACTTAGAATTGAAGATGGAACTTGAGAGAGATCAATTAGATGAAGGAAATTGAAGAATTAAAGTGTTTATAGGTATTTTTGGTCGTTGGTATATGGATTAGATATAAAGGATATGTAATTTTGTTTTCATGTAAATAAGTCATGAATGATTACTAATATTTTTGTAATTTTATGAGATATTTCATGCTAGTTGCCAAATGATGGTTCCCACATGTGTTAGGTGACTTAAATGGGCTGCTAAGAGCTGATCACTGGAGTGTATATACCAATAGTACATACATTTAGAAGCTGTGTATTGTACGAGTACGAATACGGGTGCATACGAGTAGAATTGTTGATGAAACTGAACGAGGATGTAATTGTAAGAATTTTTGTTAAGTAGAAGTATTTTGATAAGGTCTTGAAGTCTTTCAAAAGTGTATGAATACATATTAAAACACTACATGTATATACATTTTAACTGAGTCGTTAAGTCATCGTTAGTCGTTACATGTAAATGTTGATTTGAAACCTTTAAGTTAACGATCTTGTTAAATGTTGTTAACCCAATGTTCATTATATCTTATGATGTTAAATTATTATATTATCATGATATTATGATATATTAATATATCTTAATATGATATATATACATTTAAATGTCGTTACAACGATAATCGTTACATATATGTCTCGTTTCAAAATCCTTAAGTTAGTAGTCTTATTTTTACATATGTAGTTCATTGTTAATATACATAATGATATGTTTACTTATCATTTATCGTGATTAAACATAGTGTAACAATATCTTAATATGATTCATATGTATTTAGTAAGACGTTGTTATAACGATAATCGTTATATATATCATTTCGAGTTTCTTAATTCAATAAACTCAATTTTATATATATAACTCATTGTTAAAATACCTAATGAGATACTTACTTATCATAATATCATGTTAACTATATATATAATCATATATATGTCATCATATAATTTTTACAAGTTTTAACGTTCGTGAATCACCGGTCAACTTGGGTGGTCAATTGTCTATATGACACCTATTTCAATTAATCAAGTCTTAACAAATTTGATTGTTTAAAATGTTGGAAACACTTAATCATGTAAATAACAATTTAATTTAATATATATAAACATGGAAAAGTTCGGGTCACTACAGTACCTACCCGTTAAATAAATTTTGTCCCGAAATTTTAAGCAGTTGGAGGTGTTGACGTATCTTCTGGAAATAAGTGCGGGTATTTCTTCTTCATCTGATCTTCTCATTCCCAGGTGAACTCGGGTCCTCTACGAGCATTCCATCGAACCTTAACAATTGGTATCTTGTTTTGTTTAAGTCTTTTAACCTCACGATCCATTATTTCAACGGGTTCTTCGATGAATTGAAGTTTCTCGTTGATTTAGATTTCGTCTAACGGAATAGTGAGATCTTCTTTAGCAAAACATTTCTTCAAATTCGAGACGTGGAAAGTATTATGTACAGCCGCGAGTTGTTGAGGTAACTCAAGTCTGTAAGCTACTGGTCCGACACGATCAATAATCTTGAATGGTCCAATATACCTTGGATTTAATTTCCCTCATTTACCAAATCGAACAACGCCTTTCCAAGGTACAACCTTAAGCATGAACATCTCTCCAATTTCAAATTCTATATTTTTTCTTTTAATGTCGGCGTAGCTCTTTTATCGACTTTAGGCGGTTTTCAACCGTTGTTGAATTTGGATGATCTTCTCGGTAGTTTCTTGTATTATCTCCGGACTCGTAATCTGTCTATCCCCCACTTCACTCCAACAAATTGGAGACCTGCACTTTCTACCATAAAGTGCTTCAAACGGTGCCATCTCAATGCTTGAATGGTAGCTGTTGTTGTAGGAAAATTCTGCTAACGGTAGATGTCGATCCCAACTGTTTCCGAAATCAATAACACATGCTCGAAGCATGTCTTCAAGCATTTGTATCGTCCTTTCGCTCTGCCCATCAGTTTGTGGATGATAGGCAGTACTCATGTCTAGACGAGTTCCTAATGCTTGCTGTAATGTCTGCCAGAATCATGAAATAAATCTTCCATCCCTATCAGAGATAATAGAGATTGGTATTCCATGTCTAGAGACGACTTCCTTCAAATACAGTCGTGCTAACTTCTCCATCTTGTCATCTTCTCTTATTGGCAGAAAGTGTGCTGATTTGGTGAGACGATCAACTATTACCCAAATAGTATCAAAACCACTTGCAGTCCTTAGCAATTTAGTGATGAAATCCATGGTAATGTTTTCCCATTTCCATTCTGGGATTTCGGGTTGTTGAAGTAGACCTGATGGTTTCTAATGCTCAGCTTTGACCTTAGAACACGTCAAACATTCTCCTACGTATTTAGCAACATCGGCTTTCATACCTGGCCACAAAAAATGTTCCTTGAGATCCTTGTACATCTTCCCTGTTCCAGGATGTATTGAGTATCTGGTTTTATGAGCTTCTCTAAGTACCATTTCTCTCATATCTCCAAATTTTGGTACCCGAATTCTTTCAGCCCTATACCGGGTTCCGTCTTCCCGAATATTAAGATGCTTCTCCGATCCTTTGGGTATTTCATCCTTTAAATTTCCCTCTTTTATAACTCCTTGTTGCGCCTCCTTTATTTGAGTAGTAAAGTTAGTGTGAATCATTATATTCATAGATTTTACTCGAATGGGTTCTCTATCCTTTCTGCTCAAGGCGTCGGCTACCACATTTGCCTTCCCCAGGTGGTAACAAATCTCAAAGTCGTAACCATTCAACAATTAAATCCACCTACGCTGCCTCATATTCAGTTGTTTCTGATTAAATATGTGTTGAAGACTTTTATTGTCGGTATATATAATACTTTTGACCCCATATAAGTAGTGCCTCCAAGTCTTCAATGCAAAAATAACCGCACCTAATTCCAAATCATGCGTTGTATAATTCTGTTCGTGAATCTTTAATTGTCTAGACGCATAAGCAATTACTTTCGTTCGTTGCATTAATACACAACCGAGACCTTGCTTTGAGGCGTCACAATATATCACAAAATCATCATTCCCTTCAGGTAATGACAATATAGGTGCCGTAGTTAACTTTTTCTTTAACAATTGAAACGCTTTCTCTTGTTCATCTTTCCATTCAAATTTCTTCCCTTTATGCGTTAATGCAGTCAAGGATTTTGCTATTCTGGAAAAGTCTTGGATGAACCTTCTGTAGTAACCAGCTAGTCCTAAAAACTGGCGTATGTGTTTCGGAGTTTTCGGGGTTTCCCACTTTTCAACGGTTTCAATCTTTGCTGGATCTACCTGAATACCTTCTTTGTTCACTATATGACCGAGGAATTGAACTTCTTCCAACCAAAATGCACACTTTGAAAACTTAGCGTACAGTTTTTCTTTTCTCAGCAACTCTAGAACTTTTCTCAAATGTTCTTCGTGCTCTTGATCATTCTTCGAGTAAATAAGTATGTCATCGATGAAAACAATGACAAACTTGTCAAGATATGCCCACACACTCAGTTCATGAGGTCCATGAACACAGCTGGTGCGTTAGTCAATCCAAGTGGCATAACCATAAACTCGTAATGACCGTAACGCGTCCTAAAAGCAGTCTTTGGAATATCATCCTCCTTCACCCGCATTTGATGATATCCAAAACATAAATCGATCTTCGAATAAACATACGAGCCTTGTAGTTGATCAAATAAGTCATCGATTCTCGATAGTGGGTAGCGGTTCTTGATGGTAAGTTTGTTCAACTCTCGGTAGTCGATACACAACCTGAATGTACCATCTTTCTTCTTGACAAACAAAACAGGAGCTCCCCATGGTGATGTGCTTGGTCGAATGAAACCACACTCTAAAAGTTCCTGTAACTGACTTTGTAATTCTTTCATTTCGCTGGGTGTGAGTCTGTATGGAGCACGAGCTATTGGTGCAGCTCCTGGTACAAGGTCTATTTGAAATTCAACGGATCGATGTGGGGGTAATCCCGGTAATTCTTTCGGAAATTCATTGGGAAATTCTTTTGCGACGGGAACATCACTGATGTTCTTTTCTTCAGGTTTAACTTTCTCGATGTGTGCTAGAATGACGTAACAACCTTTTCTTATTAGTTTTTGCGCCTTCAAACTACTAATAAGATTTAATTTCGAGTTGTTCTTTTCTCCGTAGACCATTAAAGGTTTTCCTTTTTCACGCATAATGCGAATTGCATTTTTGTAATAAACGACCTCTGCTCTCACCTTTTTCAACCAGTCCATGCCAATTATTACATCAAAACTCCCTAACTCGACTGGTATTAAATCAATTTTAAACGTTTCATACCCCAGTTTAATTTCTCTCTCCCGACATATATTGTCTGCTGAAATTAATTTACCGTTTGCTAATTCGAGTAAAAATTTACTATCCAAAGGCGTCAATGGGCAACTTAATTTAGCACAAAAATCTCTACTCATATAGCTTCTATCCGCACCCGAATCAAATAAAACATAAGCAGATTTATCGTCAATAAGAAACGTACCCGTAACAAGTTCCGGGTCTTCCTGTGCTTCTGCCGCATTAATATTGAAAACTCTTCCACTGCCCAGCCCATTAGTATTCCCCTGATTCGGGCAATTTCTAATAATATGGCCCGGTTTTCCACATTTATAACAAACAGCGTTGGTATTACTTGCTTCGACACTATTCGTTTCGGCATTACTTGTTCCGGCATTATTTGCTCCCTTAGTTCTGTTAAACTTTGGTCTGTAGATCTCACACTTTGTCGCGCTATGATCATTTCTTTTACACCTGTTGCAAAATGTCGTGCAAAACCCCTGGTGATTTTCTTCACACCTATGACATGGCTGTTTTTGGTTTTTGTTGCCGTTGTTATTATTGAGGTTGTTGTTGGGATTGTTATTGTTGTTGAAACGGTTGTTTTAGTTGTTATTGTTGTTGGGATGTTTGTTGTAGTTATTGTTAGGATTGCGGTTATTGTTGCGATTGTTGTTGCGGTTGTTGGGATAGTTGTTGTGATTGTGGTTGTAATTGTTATTGTTGTTGTACTGGTGACTCTTGTCACCGTTTTCCTCCCACTTCCTCTTGAGTTGTTTCGTGTTGGCTTCTTCGGCCGCCTGCTCTTTAATTCTTCCCTCAATCTGATTTATGAGTTTATGAGCCATTCGACGTGCCTTCTGTATAGAAGCGGGCTCGTGTGAACTCACATCTTCTTGAATCCTTACTGGTAACCCTTTTAAAAACGCGTCGATCTTCTCTTCTTCATCTTCGAATGCTCCCGGAGACAATAGGCACAACTCTGTGAATCGTCGTTCATATGTGGTAACGTCGAACCCTTGTGTTCGTAACTCTCTAAGTTCTGCCTTGAGTTTATTGACTTCGTTTCTAGGACGGTACTGCTCATTCATCAATTGCTTGAATGCCGACCACGGTAGTGCGTAAGCAACATTTTGTCCTACCTGTTCAAGATAGGTGTTCCACCACGTTAACGCAGTACCTGTGAAGGTATGCGTAGCGTACTTAACTTTGTCCTCTTCAGTACACTTACTTATGGCAAACACCGATTCGACTTTCTCGGTCCACCATTTCAATTCAATTGGTCCTTCGGTTCCATCAAATTCCAAAGGTTTGCAGGCAGTGAATTCTTTGTAGGAGCATCCTACACGATTTCTTACGCCGTTAGCTGCATTGCTAGATTCAGAGTTATTGTTGGTATGTAGCGCAACCTGTACTGCGGCTATGTTTGCAGCAAGAAAGGTACGAAATTCTTCTTCGCTCATATTCATGGTGTGTCGAGTAGTCGGTGCCATTTCCTTCAAAATAGCCAACTGAATCGAGTTAATCATACAGAATATTAAGAGTAGTCAATAGTATTTCGTATCATAATATGAACTCATTTATAAAAGTTTTTTCTTCATATTAGCGTTTTATAAGTTTAAATTCGGGTACTACCTACCCGTTAAGTTCATACTTAGTAGCTAATATATAATTCAACTTCTACAATTCCATATGAAAAACTGATTATAATAATATATCATATACAAATATTCTTCAAACTTACAACTTCGCTATATTACATATAACATGAAATATAGTACACTATGATACATGACAGTTTTGAAGATAAATCTAGTTAATACGCAAGTTGTTCAGCAAAGGAAATAAAGACACGTAATTCATAAGTCCAGAAACAAGTCATGCATTCTGGTTTTACCAAGACAACTTCCCCTCCTTGGTCTTGTGGAAAATAACCGTTATGACCATTGGCTAGGCAGCATGTTGTAATTTTGTCAAAAGGACGAGGGTTTCGTAATGTCCAACAGCCCCGTAATAATCTAAAAACCTTGTTTCTCACCCCAACTACTGAATCCGTCACTTGTGGGAAGGTTTTATTTAAAAGCTGCAATCCGATGTTCTTTTTCTCACTTTGGTAAGAAGCGAACATCACTAAACCGTAAGCATAACATGCTTCTTTATGTTGCATGTTAGAAGCTCTTTTTAATTCACGAAATCCTATGTTGGGATATGTTGAGTCAAAATAGGTTCTTAACCCGTAGCGTAAAATTGCATTTGGGTTCCCCGCATTTAATGCTTTAAAGAAAACACGGCGTAACTTACTGTCTCCCCAATGTGATATACCCCACCTATCAAAGGAAAGCCTTTTATAAACTAAGGCATTTCTGGAAAGTCTTTCAAATGTTTGACAAGTTAATTTCGCCATAACTAAATGTGCTGATGAATTCTGACCGACTCTAGACAAGATTTCCTCAATCATATCCTCTGGTAGGTCTTCTAAAATATTCGGTTGTCTATCCTTAACATCCATTTTGTTTTTATACTGTAAAATAGACAAGGATTAGATTCGTAAAAGATAATTAACAAACAATACAAGCAATTTTTACATAGAACATAAAAGTACAAGCATACTACAATATATATAATACACAACATGATTACAACCCTCTAATCTGAATCACTGGTTTCTTCTTCTTCGAACTTGGTTCCTTTTACTAATTTTCTAGGAATATATGGTGTTCCTCTAATACGAGCCGTCATTTTCCATAATGGTTTCGAAAAACCAGGTGGTTTAGAGGTTCCCGGGTCATTGTTACATTTTAGGAAATACGGATGTTGCTGATACATATAAAGTTCATCGGGGTTGGAATCGGGTTTCTCTATTTTTATACCTTTTTCCTTATTATTTTCTTTTGCTTTATTAAATTGGGTCGAGGTAATTTCTATAACATCATCGGAATCCTCATCGGGATTCGATTCATCGGAAAATTGGTAATCTTCCCAATATTTTGCTTCCTCGGCGGAAACACCATTGACCATTTTTAACTTTGGTCTGCTGGTTGAGGATTTTCTTTTATCTAATCGATTTAGAATAGGTATCACTTCCTCCTCTTCTGGTTCCTCTTCTTCCGATTCCTCCTCTTTCGATTCCTCCTCTTCCGGTTCCTCCTCTTCCGGTTCCTATTCGAGAATTTGTGATTCTTCCAAAAATATATTAGACTCTTCATTATTATTAGGTGAATCAATGGAATTTGTACTAGTGGTAGACATCTATCACACAATATCAAACACATTAAGAGGTTAATATATCACATAATATTTACATGTTAATAATATATAGTTTCCAACAAAAGTGTTAAGCAATCGTTTTTAAAGAAAACACGGTCGAAGTCCAGACTCACTAATGTATCCTAACAAACTCGGTAAGACACACTAATGCAATTTTCTGGTTCTCTAAGACCAACGCTCGGATACCAACTGAAATGTCCCGTTCATATTGATTATAAACGTTCCATATTAATTGATTTCGTCGCGAGGTTTTGACCTCTATATGAGACGTTTTTCAAAGACTGCATTCATTTTTAAAACAACCATAACCTTTATTTTATCGATAAAGGTTTAAAAAGAATTACGTAGATTATCAAGTAATGATAATCTAAAATATACCGTTTACACACGACCATTACATAATGGTTTACAATAAGAATATATTACATCAAAAATAAGTTTCTTGAATGTAGTTTTTACATAATATCATACAAGCATGGACTCCAAATCTTGTCCTTATTTTAGTATGCAACAGCAGAAGCTCTTAATAATCACCTGAGAATAAACATGCTTAAAACGTCAACAAAAATTTTGGTGAGTTATAGGTTTAACCTATATATTATCAAATCATAATAATAGACCAAAGATTTCATATTTCAATATACATCCCATACATAGAGATAAAATTCATTCATATGGTGAACACCTGGTAACCGACATTAACAAGATGCATATAAGAATATCCCCTATCATTCTGGGAAATCCTTCGGACATGATAAAAACGAATTCAAAGTACTAAATCATCCGGTACTTTGGATGGGGTTCGTTAGGCCCAATAGATCTATCTTTAGGATTCGCGTCAATTAGTAGATCGGTTTACTAATTCTTAGGTTACCAAGCAAAAGGGGCATATTCGGCTTCGATCATTCACCCATATAATGTAGTCTCAATTAATTATGTCTATTTCGTAAAACATTTATAAAACTGCATGTATTCTCATCCCAAAATATTAGATTTTAAAAGTGGGACTATAACTCACTTTTACAGATTTTTACTTCGTCGGGAAGTAGGACTTGGCCACTGGTCGATTCACGAACCTATAATAAATATATATATATATATATATATATATATATATATATATATATATATATATATATATGTATATATATATGTATATATATATATATATATATATATGTATATATATATATATATATATATATATCAAAGTATGTTCAAAATATATTTACAACATTTTTAATACATTTTAATGTTTTAAGTTTATTAAGTCAGCTGTTCTCGTTAGTAACCTACAACTAGTTGTCCAAAGTTAGATGTACAGAAATAAATCGATATATTATCTTGAATCAATCCACGACCCTGTGTATACACGTCTCAGGCTAGATCACAACTCAAAGCATATATATTTTTGGAATCAACCTCAACCCTGTATAGCTAACTCCAACATCACTGCATATAGAGTGTCTATGGTTGTTCCAAATAATATATATACATGGGTCGATATGATATGTCAAAACATTTGCATACGTGTCTATGGTATCCCAAGATTACATAATATATTAGAATACATGTATAATACAATATAAGTTAGCTAGAACATGATTTGTATAGAATTGTTACAATATTTCCCGTAGCTACAACAATAAAAAAATATCCAATCCTGTTTTACCCATAACTTCTTCGTTTTAAATCCGTTTTGAGTGAATCAAATTGCTATGGTTTCATATTGAACTCTATTTTATGAATCTAGACAGAAAAAGTATAGGTTTATAGTCAGAAATATAAGTTACAAGTCATTTTTGTAAAGGTAGTCATTTCAGTCGAAAGAACGATGTCTAGATGACCATTTTGGAAAACATACTTCCACTTTGAGTTTAACCATGATTTTTGGATATAGTTTCATGTTCATAAGAAAAATCATTTTTCCAGAAGAACAACTTTTAAATCAAAGTTTATCATAGTTTTTAATTAACTAACCCAAAACAGCCCGCGGTGTTACTACGACGGCGTATATCCGGTTTTACGGTGTTTTTCGTGTTTTTCGGTTTTAAATCATTAAGTTAGCACATCATATAGATATAGAACATGTGTTTAGTTGATTTTAAAAGTCAAGTTAGAAGGATTAACTTTTGTTTGCGAACAAGTTTAGAATTAACTAAACTATGTTCTAGTGATTACATGTTCAAATCTCCGAATAAGATAGTTTTATATGTATGAATCGAGTGATGTTATGAACATCATTACTACCTCAAGTTTAGTAGGTAAACCTACTGGAAGTGACAAGAAATGATCTAGCTTCAAAGGATCTTGGATGGCTTGAAAGTTCTTGAAGTAGAATCATGACACGAAAACAAGTTCAAGTAAGATTATCACTCGAATTAAGATAGTTATAGTTATAGGAATTGAATCAAAGTTTGTATATGAGTATTACCTTGATTTATAATGATATCTTACTGTAAACAACAAGGATTTCTTGAGGTTGGATGATCACTTTACAAGATTGGAAGTGAGCTAGTAAACTTGGAAGTATTCTTGATTTTATGAAACTAGAACTTGTAGAATTTATGAAGAACACTTAGAACTTGAAGATGGAACTTGAGAGAGATCAATTAGATGAAGAAAATTGAAGAATGAAAGTGTTTGTAGGTGTTTTTGATCGTTGGTATATGGATTAGATATAAAGGATATGTAATTTTGTTTTCATGTAAATAAGTTATGAATGATTACTAATATTTTTGTAATTTTATGAGATATTTCATGCTAGTTGCCAAATGATGGTTCCCAAATGTGTTAGGTGACTCACATGGGCTGCTAAGAGCTGATCATTGGAGTGTATATACTAATAGTACATACATTTAGAAGCTGTGTATTGTACGAGTACGAATACGGGTGCATACAAGTAGAATTGTTGATGAAACTGAATGAGGATGTAATTGTAAGTATTTTTATTAAGTAGAAGTATTTTGATAAGTGTCTTGAAGTCTTTCAAAAGTGTATGAACACATATTAAAACACTAAATGTATATACATTTTAACTGAGTCGTTAAGTCATCGTTAGTCGTTTCATGTAAATGTTGATTTGAAACCTTTAAGTTAACGATCTTGTTAAATGTTGTTAACCCAATGTTCATTATATCTAATGAGATGTTAAATTATTATATTATCATGATATTATGATATATTAATATATCTTAATATGATATATATACATTTAAATGTCGTTACAACGATAATCGTTACATATATGTCTCGTTTCGAAATCCTTAAGTTAGTAGCCTTGTTTTTACATATGTAGTTCATTGTTAATATACATAATGACATGTTTACTTATCATTTATCATGATTAAACATAGTGTAACAATATCTTAATATGATTCATATGTATTTAGTAAGACGTTGTTATAACGATAATCGTTATATATATCGTTTCGAGTTTCTTAATTCAATAAACTCAATTTTATGTATATAACTCATTGTTAAAATACCTAATGAGATACTTACTTATCATAATATCATGTTAACTATATATATAATCATATATATGTCATCATATAGTTTTTACAAGTTTTAACGTTCGTGAATCATCGGTCAACTTGGGTGGTCAATTGTCTATATGACACCTATTTCAATTAATCAAGTCTTAACAAATTTGATTGCTTAACATGTTAGAAACACTTAATCATGTAAATAACAATTTAATTTAATATATATAAACATGGAAAAGTTCGGGTCACTACAAATATATATTGCAAAAGCATTTAAAAAGGGAGCAAATGAAACTCACGATACTGTATTTTGTAGTAAAAATACATATGACGTCATTGAACAATGCAAGGTTGGCCTCGGATTCACGAACCTATATCATTTTTATTTATATTAACACGTATAATTGTAATCGATCAAATTTATATTTTATATCTTAAATTATATGTCCTACATACTTACTTTGTATATATATTTAAAATAATTAATACTATATAGCTTTAAAAATTCATAATTTGTTATATTAAATACTAAGTTAGATATATTTATATTATTCACTTTATATAATTAATTAGTATGTACTATTACTACAGTGAGTTTACTTTTATAAATATTTATTTAAAATATTTTGATATTATATAGTAATGTTAAATTAAAATGATAATACTTATAATAATAAAAATAATGATATATGCTAATAATGATAATAATACTAATAATAATGTTAAAATATAAGAATGTTATTAATACTACTAATCATAATAATAATACTGATAATAATAATAATAATAATAATTCTAAAAATGATAATTTTATTAATAATGATACTTATATTGATAATATTAATAATAATCATAATAATAATAATATTAATAGTATTAATAATAATAATAATAGTATTAATAATGATGATGATGATAATAATAATAATAATAATAATAATAATAATAATAATAATAATAATAATAATATTAATAATAATAATAATAATAATAATAATAATATTAATAATAATATTAATAACAATAATAATAATGATATTATTATTAATAATAATAATGATAATAATATTAATTGTATTAATGATAGTAATAATAATAGTTATCTTAACCATTATAACACTAACCAATAATAATAATAATGATAACAATAATAACAATAATAATTAATAATAACAAATATATCTTAACTACCTCAAAAGCTTTTCCCAAAAACAAAGTGCCCCAGACAGGGCTCGAACCCATGACCACTCGCTCACCAATAAACGCCTCAAACCATATGTGCTGCTATTACTTTTTTGTCTTAAATCTTAACTAACTTTTATATATCCCGTATAAGTGTTTCTCTCTTCTTCTTTTAAATCACCAACATTATCATCATCAAGTTATCATCAACAACTTCGTTATTTTTATTTTTTTATTTTTTTATTTTTTAGAATATAGAGATAGGAAACAGTAACTACCAATGCATCTGTAGCAGGGAAAATAATTAGGTTTTGGTGGGTTTTGAGGTAAGCCAATTCACAAACCAAAAACACGAACAATAACGGTATCAAATTGTTATTTGGTTCGATCAAGAGGCAGACAACACGGAATCGTTTAATTGATCATCTTTTTCATCATCATCTCATCTTCGATTAAACTATCTAACAGCATAACTTATGATCTTTATCATCGACATCACCTTTACATAATCACCATCACCATTTCTTATCATCACCGATTACTCATCATCTTCTTTTTCATAACGTCATCATGTACGTTATCATAATCATCATCTCGCATCATTACAGCCCACCCTGATTAACATCATCATTGTTCTTCATCTCATCATCACCGTTTACTTCCATCATTATCATCATACAACATCGTCATCATCTTCGATCCCGCCATCATCAATCACATAAAATTACGATCACCCCATCGTCCATTATCATCCTAATTATTATTTTTTTAAAATCATCTTTGTCATCTCTTTATCTTGTAATGACATAATCTTATAAATAATCAAGGTTGAATTATTTACTTCATCAAATAATTCGAGTGATGTAACTGGTTACCAGAGATCACGTTGAAGAATATATTTCGATGTATAATTGGAAAATTATTGACATCAATTGGTAGGTAATCCCATGAGTAAATTAAATAAAATAGTCCCCACATGACTAAGCATCCACTTTACTTTATGGTTTTTAAGACACCATTGTGGGACACCGATATGTTGACAAAAATGGAGAGATGAAACAAGTTGTCGTTGAAAGTCTAAAGTCCTATTGAGGTTTTCAACAATTTGAATCAGAGAAAGGTGGTAGCTCGATTTGAAGTGGGTTTTCGACTGCAGGTGTTGGAGGGACATTAAGAGTACTGTTGATTGTCACAGCGATAGCAGGAATTGTACCCGTACCCGTAGCCGCAACAATAGGTGGTTCATCGTGTTTTGTGTGGGGTTTGATGGTGGTGAGCGACATAAGTGAGGAAGTAGCAGTAAAAAGGAAAGGAAAAATAAATACTAATCATATAAGTAGTAAGAGGGATAGAGGAGGGTGGTTGTATGGTGTTCAAGGTGGTATTTGGTTTGGTCTTTACACGATAGAAAATAGGAATAGAAGCACAACAAATTTTTAATGGTGGTGGTTCATTTGATGTTTAAAGTTGGCAGATGATTTCAAGAGTGGAGGATGGTTGTCAATTAATAACAGAAAATAGAACTTGTTGATGGTGTTGAGTCGTGTTCATCTACCGTAGCAATTTACGTACGTGTGTTCAAAGATAAGCCAAAACGATTACCGTTAGTCACCAAGACCGTTATTGTTCATGAAGCTTATGTCTGGCCCATGATCGTAGAAGTTGAAATAATTGAATTTAGCCACTCATTAGATTGAACGATGGTTAACTACTAGCACAACCATGACTACCACATCTCCATATATACTTGTTTCCAATTCACAGAACCAATAATAGGACAGTGGGTACTAACTTGTTAGTAGTAATCGAATAATTAGAGCTTGTGAGTTTGTGGTGTTCTAATGGTTTTTTAGTTTTGAAGTGACCCGATTGATAAGAAGAACAAGAGAAAAGGATAGTGGTTCAATGATGTTTTAGTTGATGATTAGTAAAGTAGTAGTAGAAAAGAAAAAAGGAATTGGTGAATGATAGTAGTGGGTTCTCGGTTACATATGTATGTATGTTATAAAAAGTGTGGTTGATTGATCATGTATTAAAATGACACACACACACACATATATCTAATAATACAAAGTGGGTTGATAAATTATCATAAAGCAACAAAAATTAAAACGTGTAAGTTGAAAGAACAGTAAAGCCATCGTCGGCATTATTTTCTTTCTACCGACAGTTATCACGGACTGTTAAATCGTACTCCGTTGTTAAATCAGTGAAGGATAAAAAGTGTTCAGAAAAATTCCATATTTTTAAATTAACTATATTTATTTATTTTGGTCATTATGGTATAAAATTCAGTCATTAATTTAATAAATAAAAATTACATCATTTGTCCCTCTCATTTATGGGTAAAATATAAAAAAAATGCTAAAATTAAGTAACTAGATCCTAAATACATTTTTAGTAAGCCTAAAATTTATAGAACTCATTTTCGAATCACTTTTTATTTTAAAATTATCTAAGTTTGAATTTAACTTACTTAATATCAATCAAAACATCAAACGAGTATTACTATTATTTAATATTTATTTTTAATATACTTTTATTTATATATAGATATGTTTTTAAATAATTATTGTAATATCATATTTCATAACAACAATATTTTAAATTATACTTCTAATTATTATCTATATATATATATATACACACACAAATCTATTTAAAATTAATTGTTCGTGAATCGTCGGGAACAGTCGATGGTCAATTGAACAGTTCTAAATTTTTGAGACTTCAACATTACAGACTTTGCTTATCGTATCGGAAACATTAAATTATATAAAGATTAAGTTTAAATTTGGTCAGAAATTTCCGGGTCGTCACAGTACCTACCCGTTAAAGAAATTTCATCCCGAAATTTGATTGGGATGGTCATGGCAGAGAATAAGTATGTTTTCCTGACTCATATGAGCTGATAAATAGAGTTTTATCACTGTTGAGTAATATGGATAAGATGATTCAACTACTCGAAGAGTACGAGTGAAGCTATCACAAAAGAGTGAATTATTAAATGCAGGTTCGTCTTAACCGGTGACGTAGTCACGGTTGATTTCCTGAATTGAAGGGAAAAGATAGAACTATCAAGATAATATGTTCTTGATATGTTTAGAGGCTAGATAGAATGTAAGAGTCGTGTAACATGGCACATGATGACGTTATAATCTGTGAATCATCACGTTCCATTAGAAACTCAGCATGACTTACTGTAATATAATCACGTTGATCAAGTGTCATTATATTATACTAACTCATGCTTCAATTCCCAACATTACTTCAAAAACATTTATAATTTAAACTCGAAGGTTTATAGAATATAGAAACTATACAGTTTCCTTTATGATGTAATAGTGATAACACGAGAAAATAGATGATTTCGGATAAGAATATTTATGAAGATATGTTCAGAAATATTGAGGATATTTACAATGAAAGATACGATAATACCTTAGAATTTTAGATTCAAAGTGTGATGAAGAAATTCATTCACAATGATTTAGAGCGATTAAGGAGTAAGGTATTCGCTAAAGATTTCATCAGAAATAGAATCATCATGATTCTTTAAATACAGGGTTTGGTCCTGGTATTTATCCTTTGTCTCCTTCTTGGTTTGCTCAATCCGTTTTGCAGTTTCAAACTTTTTCTGAGCTTTACCAACACACTATTCTTTATCATAAACTTTTAACTGATTCGGTTGTCTACAGTTTCTACTGCTTCATTCAGCTTTTTCAAAGTTCAGTGTATTGATTCGTAGGCTGAGTACTTTTTCAGAATTTCAGAATAGAAGATCATAATTCTAAGAGATAAATGTTATATGTATACATATAACTGTTGATGTAGACATGCTGCGAGATTTTAAAATACTGATTGCTAATTCCCGGTAATTGATGTGGTAATTCTCGTTATAAGATGTGGGTGAGTATATGAATAGGTTTTAATGAACAAATATAATAGTTCTTCGGAGAGACTTAAGCCAATGAGTAATAAAGTTGCTGGTAAGTTTACTGCTAATGTGGTGGAATGTAAACGGTTCCCCGGTAACGATGATGAAAGGCAAACTTATATATTAAAGTTATAATAGAGTTTATTCGAATGAACAGTCTAAATTGACTTTGCTGAAGCTGTGAAAAAATTGGCTACTTTGGAAAGGGATTTCAAAGTAATTTTTGGTAATAACCACGCCCAAGGAGCTAGCATAGATATGTGTTAAATGTTTACTCAGGTTTCGAGAGTTTCCAGGTGCATAACTATATGCATAAATCTTTTCTTCCGTAGATGAAGTGAAGTTGATTCATCCTCCCGATTGAGGTGTTTTCAAGAATCATGAAAGATTTGAACGCAGATTGTAATCGTCAAGATACAAATGAGGTTTAAGATGAAATCAAGTGACAAACTTGAAGAATTGTTTAGTTTCATATGTTATAGTAAATATTTTAATTCATTTTAATTGTCCAATGTTGGTAGTCCACAGTTAACAGTTCAATAATTTAATATATAATATTCAAATTAATTAATATGTATCGTGACCCGTGTACATGTCTCAGACTCGATCACAACTCAAATTATATATATTATTATAGAATCAACCTCAACCCTGTATAGCTAACTCGATCATTACTGCATATAGAGTGTCTATGGTTATTCTAAATAATATATATAGATGCGTCGATATGATATGTCAAAACCTTGTATACGTGTCCCGATATTTAAAGTGCGTAAAATAAATAACAGAAATTAAATGACGATAAATAAAATTGCGAGAATATAAATTGCGATAATTAAATTGCGATAAATAAAATGTAATCAGTTAGCTAGGAACAGTTAGCGTGGATTCTTAACAAAATTTCTCATAGTTAATTTGTTTGTTTCTAACAAATTTTATTTTGTCCAATGTTTTCTTCATTATGCCACTTGTTGGATTCTGGTAAATCAAAATCCAAATATGAAATTGGATAAAAATGGTTATTCTGCGGTGAACGGATACGTATATTGGTGGTTGTAAGTAGGATAGTGAATGACTGTTGAATCAGATTCGCAGAATGTACCGTGTAACTGATTAAAGTGAAATTTAAATATTCCTCGGGTATTACCTACTCGTTAAAATATTTTTATCATTAACAGTTTGTACAAAAGAATTTTTAATTACAATCTTTATGAAAACATATATACATGTATATTTTCTTCAGATGTAATCATGAATTTATGAGTTAATATGATATTAATCTTCTTTGCCTTTTGGTTTGAGCTAAAATAAATAATCTCTAAGATTTTAGAGATTACATAATTGCTGCCTAATAGTTCTCCAATGAAGTTATGAATCAATACTTCATCGTTGATTCTTATTAGTACTCCTTGGTATCTATGGTAAGTACGATGTTGATGCGCGAGGTACAGATTTTGATGTCGAGGTGTGGGATGCAGATGTTGCTGTTGGTGGTGGTGATGGTACTGTTGGTGTTGTTGCTGGTGGTACTGTTGTTGCCGGTGTTGTTGCTGGTGCTTGTAACCTTTGCACCATATTCTCCAAAACTACTACCCGGGCGCGAAACTCGTTAACTTCTTCTATTACACCTGGGTGATTGTCGATTCGGACGAACGGATAAATAAGATCTAGAATTTGGTATAGTATATAATCGTGACGAGATACTCTGGAAATGAGGCTGAAAATGGTGTTTCGGATAGGTTCGCCGGTAAGTGCTTCAGGTTCTTCCCCAAGAGGACAATGTGGTGGATGGAAAGGATCACCTTCTTCTTGTCTCCAATGATTGAGGAGGCTACGAACCCATCCCCACTTCATCTAGAACAGATGATGATGGATTGGTTGATCCATTCCGGTCACACTGCTTTCAAAGCTTGAGTGGGATTCCATTTCGGAATCCGAGGGACTTGAACTAACAACGAATTCCATTTCATACGATTGAATAAAGGATTTTTCAATTTGAAATCATTTTCCAGCTATTGGATGGTATTCTAATCACATAGAATATCTATATATATATAGAGCAAAAGATTTTGTAGATTACGGAGGAATTTACGGAATATGTCAGGTAAAGTTTACAGTAACAGATACGCTAAGATATGAATTTTGTCTATACACTATTCATGCAATCAATGCAGTAAGATGTGTCTAGACAAGGAATGATAAGCAGATAATTTCCTAAGGATGATAAGTAGATGGTTTTCGACACGAAATGATAAGCAAAATATTTGACATGCAGACACGGTCGAAGTCCAGACTCACTAATGCATCTAAACAACTATCAGTTAGACACACTAATACAAGACCTGGTTCGCTAAGACCACCACTCTGATACCAACTTTCATGACCCGTCCTAATCCATCTGGACGAATACATTACATTTGGTTACATCGCGAGGTACTTGACCTCTATATGATACATTTTACAAACATTGCATTCGTTTTTAAAAGACAAACTTTCATTACATCAAAAGTTGACGACATGCATACCATTTCATAACATATCCAACTATAATTGACTAAATAATAATCTTGATGAACTCGACGACTCGAATGCAACGTCTTTTGAAATATGTCATGAATGACTTCAAGTAATATCTCTAAAATGAGCAAATGCATAGCGAAAGATTTCTTTCATACCTGAGAATAAACATGCTTTCAAGTGTCAACCAAAAGGTTAGTGAGTTCATTAGTTTATCATAAATAATTATTTCCATTATTTTAATAGACCACAAGAATTTCATTTCCATTTCTCATACATATACATCTCATATCAGGCATTTCGCAAACTGCATAGAGATAAAATTCATTCATATGGTGAACGCTTGATAACCGAACTAACAGGATGCAAATAGAATATCCCCATCATTCCGGGACTCTCATCGGACATGATAATCGAAGTACTAAAGCATTCGTAACCCGAATGGGACGTGTCAAGGTCCATAGATCTATCTTTAGGATTCGCGTCAATTAGGGGCCATTTCCCTAATTCTTAGGCTACCAAGCTAAAAAGGGTCATATTCGATTCGATAATCCAACCATAGAATGTAGTTTCGGTTACTTGTGTCTATTTCGTAAAACATTTATAAAAGTAGCGCATGTATTCTCAGTACCAAAAATATATATTGCAAAAGCATTTAAAAAAGGAGCAAATGAAACTCAAGATACTGTATTTTGTAGTAAAAATACATATGACGTCATGGAACAATGCAGGGTTGGCCTCGAATTCACGAACCTATATCATTTATATTTATATTAACACGTATAATTGTAATCGATCAAATTTATATTTTATATCTTAAATTATATGTCCTATATACTTACTTTGTATATATATTTAAAATAATTAATACTATATAGCTTTAAAAATTCATAATTTGTTATATTAAATACTAAGTTAGATATATTTATATTATTCACTTTAAATAATTAATTAGTATGTACTATTACTACAGTGAGTTTACTTCTATAAATATTTATTTAAAATATTTTGATATTATATAGTAATGTTAAATTAAAATGATAATACTTATAATAATAAAAATAATGATATATGCTAATAATGATAATAATACTAATAATAATGTTAAAATATAAGAATGTTATTAATACTACTAATCATAATAATAAAACTGATAATAATAATAATAATTCTAAAAATGATAATTTTATTAATAATGATAATTATATTGATAATATTAATAATAATCATAATAATAATAATAATATTAATAGTATTAATAATAATAATAATAGTATTAATAATGATAATAATAATAATAATAATAATAATAATAATAATAATAATAATAATAATAATAATAATAATAATAATAATAATAATAATAATAATAATAATAAGAATAATAATAATAAGAATAATAATAATAATAATAATAATATTAATAACAATAATAATAATGATATTATTATTAATAATAATAATGATAATAATATTAATTGTATTAATGATAGTAATAATAATAGTTATCTTAACCATTATAACACTAACCAATAATAATAATAATGATAACAATAATAACAATAATAATTAATAATAACAAATATATCTTAACTACCTCAAAAGCTTTTCCCAAAAACAAAGTGCCCCAGACAGGGCTCGAACCCATGACCACTCGCTCACCAATAAACGCCTCAAACCATCTGTGCTGCTATTACTTTTCTGTCTTAAATCTTAACTAACTTTTATATTTCCCGTATAAGTGTTTCTCTCTTCTTCTTTTAAATCACCAACATTATCATCATCAAGTTATCATCAACAACTTCGTTATTTTTATTTTTATTTTTTTAGAATATAGAGATAAGAAACAGTAACTACCAACGCATCTGTAGCAGGGAAAATAATTAGGTTTTGGTGGGTTTTGAGGTAAGTCAATTCACGAACCAAAAACACGAACAATAACGGTATCAAATTGTTATTTGGTTCGATCAAGAGGCAGACAACACGGAATCGTTTCATTGATAATCTTTTTCATCATCATCTCATCATTCGATTAAACTATCTAACAGCATAACTTATGATCTTTATCATCGACATCACCTTTACATAATCACCATCACCATTTCTTATCATCACCGATTACTCATCGTCTTCTTTTTCATAACGTCATCATGTACGTTATCATAATCATCATCTTGCATCATTACAGCCCACCCTGATTAACATCTTGTTCTTCATCTCATCATCACCGTTTACTTCCATCATTATCATCATACAACGTCGTCATCATCTTCGATCCCGCCATCATCAATCACATAAAATTACGATCACCCCATCGTCCATTATCATCCTAATTATTATTTTTTTTAAATCATCTTTGTCATCTCTTTATCTTGTAATGACATAATCTTATAAATAATCAAGGTTGAATTATTTACTTCATCAAATAATTCGAGTGATGTAACTGGTTACCAGAGAGCACGCTGAAGAAAATATTTCGATGTATAATTGGAAAATTATTGACATCAATTGGTAGGTAATCCCGTGAGTAAATTAAATAAAATAGTCCCCACATGACTAAGCATCCACTTTACTTTATGGTTTTTAAGTCACCATTGTGGGACACCGATTTTTTGACAAAATGGAGAGATGAAACAAGTTGTCATTGAAAGTCTAAAGTACTATTGAGGTTTTCAACAATTTGAATCATAGAAAGGTGGTAGCTCGATTTGAAGTGGGTTTTCGACTGCAGGTGTTGGAGGGACTTTAAGAGTACCGTTGATCGTCACAGCGATAGAAGGAATTGTACCCGTACCCGTAGCCGCAACAATAGGTGGTTCATCGTGTTTTGTGCGGGGTTTGATGGTGGTGAGCGACATAAGTGAGGAAGTAGAAGTAAAAAGGAAAGGAAAAATAAATACTAATCGTATAAGTAGTAAGAGAGATAGAGGAGGGTGGTTGTATGGTGTTCAAGGTGGTATTTGGTTTGGTCTTTACACGATAGAAAATAGGAATAGAAGAACAACAAAGTTTTAATGGTGGTGGTTCATTTGATGTTTAAAGTTGGCAGATGATTTCAAGAGTGGAGGATGGTTGTCAATTAATAACAGAAAATAGAACTTGTTGATGGTGTTGAGTCGTGTTCATCTACCATAGCAATTTACGTACGTGTGTGTGCAAAGATAAGCCAAAACGATTACCGTTAGTCACCAAGACCGTTATTGTTCATGAAGCTTATGTCTGGTCCTTGATCGTAGAAGTTGAAATAATTGAATTTAGCCACTCGTTAGATTGAACGATGGTTAACTACTAGCACAACCATGACTACCACATCTCCATATATACCTGTTTCCAATTCACAGAACCAATAATAGGACAGTGGGTACTAACTTGTTAGTAGTAATCAAATAGTTAGAGCTTGTGAGTTCGTGGTGTTCTAATGGTGTTTTAGTTTTGAAGTGACCCGATTGATAAGAAGAACAAGAGAAAAGGATAGTGGTTCAATGATGTTTTAGTTGATGATTGGTAAAGTAGTAGTAGAAAAGAAAAAAGGAATTGGTGAATGATAGTGGTGGGTTCTCGGTTACATATGTATGTATGTTATAAAAAGTTTGGTTGAGTGATCATGTATTAAAATGACACACACACACACACACACACACACACACACACACACACACACATATCTAATAATACAAAGTGGGTTGATAAATTATCATAAAGCAACAAAAATTAAAACGTGTAAGTTGAAAGAACAGTAAAGCCATCGTCGGCATTATTTTCTTTCTACCGACAGTTATTACGGACTGTTAAATCGTACTCCGTTGTTAAATCAGTGACGAATAAAAAGTGTTCAGAAAAATTCCATATTTTTAAATTAACTATATTTATTTATTTTGGTCATTATGGTATAAAATTCAGTCATTAATTTAATAAATAAAAATTACATCAAATGTCCCTCTCATTTATGGGTAAAATATAAAAAAAATGCTAAAATTAAGTAACTAGATCCTAAATACATTTTTAGTAAGCCTAAAATTTATAGAACTCATTTTCAGATCACTTTTTATTTTAAAATTATCTAAGTTTGAATTTAACTTACTTAATATCAATCGAAACATCAAACGAGTATTACTATTATTTAATATTTATTTTTAATATACTTTTATTTATATATAGATATGTTTTTAAATAATTATTATAATATCATATTTCATAACAACAATATTTTAAATTATACTTCTAATTATTATCTATATATATATACACACAAATCTATTTACAATTAATTGTTCGTGAATCGTCGGGAACAGTTGATGGTCAATTGAACAGTTCTAAATTTTTGAGACTTCAACATTACAGACTTTGCTTATCGTATCGGAAACATTAAATTATATAAAGATTAAGTTTAAATTTGGTCGGAAATTTCCGGGTCGTCACAAAAAGAAAAACACAGACGAACCTATTTTAGGGTCAGAGAGTTTCCTCAATGCAGCAGTGTGTCCATCTGCTAAATCTACAACATGAATATAATCCCTTGAGAAATATTCAAATGAAACCATCTTTTAAGTTGAGATCTAAGGGATCAATCAGAGTGCGACCGTGGTGCGATAATCACATGTGATTTAAAAAAATAAAAAAATAAAAAATTTAAAATTTTTATTTTCGATAATTTTTTTTTGTTTTTTCGAATTTTTTTTTTCAATCACAGTAAATAACATGTGATTCTGTATGCCAATCACACGTGATTGTAAAACCCAACCACATGTGATTCTGCATGTCAATTTCAATCACATGTGATTAAAAAAAATTTTATTTAGTAAAATGACGAATTTCAGTAAATTTGTGCTAAAACCTTTAAACACCAAGTTTTTGATCAAAACTTGATCAAATCACCGAATTAAAGTCTGAAATTTTGAAGATATGATCACGAAACGCTAACAAACTTAATCAAATCACCAAATTAAAGTCTGTTTCCTGTTGAAATTTTTTTTTGTTAAAAAAAATTTGTATTTTTTTCAATCACATGTGATTGGATTTGACATGCAAAATCACATGTGATTGAGTTTGAAAATCACATATGATTGGATTTGACATGCTAAATTTAAAAAAAAATCTCGAAAAAAAAATTTTGTTTTTTAATTTTTTCAAAATTTTTTTTATTAATTTTTATTTTTATTTTTTTTTTCCAATCACATGTGATTGTTTTGCCACATGTCGCACTTTGATTGATCCGTTGAATTTCAAGCAAATTATTGAATTCAAAGGATTCCCGTACACGAAATTACATACAAAACAGTTAGCGATTTTATAAATTATAAACTTTTTAATAATAATAAATATTAGAATTAAAAAGTCAGCAGACAAAACATACCCCTGTTCCATCTTTTGTTGAGTAATCGGTTCCAAAAACTGTAAGCGTAGGTAACCTACCAACGGCTACTTGTTGAACATACGGCATAAGATTGTTCGGGATTCCACGTGGGTCCTCGCCAATATCGGGTGGGCCCCAACAGGGTTAAAGTACCGAAGCAATGTTATTTTCCATTTAGAATCAGAAGCGTATATATCCCGACAAATCTCCTCAATCATCAACTGCAAAAGACCCATTTTATCATTAGTCAATACTTCACGTTGACTAAAATAAATATTGACTTAGACCCATTTATACCTTGGTTCGTCCATATGGATTGGCTGCAAAAACTTCACCCATATCCATTTGCCTCTGATTATCACCCTATTGATAACCTTTTTATTGTTTGGTTTACACTTCCTCCTTTTTGTGTTGCCCACCAACTGCTCGATCTTTTGTCTAAAAGAGTATTCAATGGCCTCCCAAACATCTTGATCAGTAGCACATAGAGGGTACGTTCAATAAACTGGTATTTATTCTGGAAAAAAGATAAATTTCATGAAGCCTCAAAATCTCTCCCAATCCGTACATCACCCCAAACAAAAATTTCATCCATCTTTCCCAAACTCAATTCCTCTTCCAATACAACCTCATTTCACCTTTCAACCTTCTTCCAAAACACAAACAAAAAATCACATCTACCCTAAGAAAACAACATTATTTTTGGGGAATTTATCAAAGTTCACCACTGCAAACACCATCAAAGATTCATTGAACACTTTTGGTTTGATTGAAGGTATCTCATGGAAACAATATAGATCATTTGCTTTTGTAAAATTTCACAATATTGACCAGGCTACTCGTGTTTTTCATGAGATGAATGGTTGTTTGATTAATGGTCGAATCTTATTTGTTGGATTTGCCAAAAAAGACCTAAACACTAATATCATACCCAAACCTTTCTCTCAAAAAAATGTAAACAGAACCAACCCCACTTTCAATTCGTCCCCTCCTAAACCCAAAATTAACCTTGCTATCAACCATGAAACAACCAATCGCCTCAAATTAACAGCTCTTGTCGTGGACAGGGAACCAATTAAGGTGCTTAAACTATTCAAATGGCTGAAAAATAGAAGCATTCTAATCGATTCAGTTTCTACTTGGGCCCCTATGGGTATATTGTGACTTGCAAAGATGAAGAAAGCTATTCAAGAATGATTAAAGGTCCTTCCTCTAGCGAACTAGAATTCTTTGACGTCATTCCAATGAAGAATTACACGAACAAGTATATAAGGATTACTAAAATTGCAATCAAAGGAATACCCTTTAACTGTTGTTCTCTTCAAACTGTTCGATTGAAGTAGCTAATTATTTCGGTAGAATGATGCACATTGATTTGTTGTCTCACAATCTTCAAAGACCCGACGTTTTGCAGGCTATCATTGAGATTCATGATCCACGTCCAATTCCCCAATATGTCGATGCTACAATTGAAAACAAATTTAGTTGTAAACTATGGGTTGAGGAGATCTTTGAAGAAGAAATAATGGAAACAGTTGACACCGATATCATTAGAGAATTCAATGAGATGGCCATGTATGATCCAATTTTTCAAACATCTCAGGTCAAGATTCCGGTACCGGAATTTACTCCGATGGCTGCAGATCCGGTTTTAGAGGAAGGAGAAATTAACGTTACTCAAGGGGATTTGAATTTTGAAACCCCAAAGAAGTCAACCCTCCCTTTTATGGCTACCACACCTATAGAGATCCATAATTCAATGGACAAGGTCTCTATTGCAGTTAAAAAACAAAAGACAAAAGCAGAAGAGATTTCTAAAGCTGCAGAGGAAATCAAAGCTTCACTGTTCAAAATCAATTCTGTACTTTATGACCCTGATGAGGTGGAAATTGTCGATAAGTCTTTCTCAACCCCTTCTCCTCACGTGAAACAGGCACCTTTTAACTTAGACTTAAATGACTATCCTGCCCTTAATATTTTTTCTCCCAAAAAACCCTCTCATTCCATTTCACCTGTTAATCTCCCCCACTCTACTGATGAAAATTCCTATAGGACTAAAATGAATTCGTCAAGTCCTAGCAAAATCATCCAAGACAATCAGTGTATTGATCAAGGTTGTAAAGCCTCATGTGAGAAAATCAAAGCAAGATGTTCTTCTGTTACATCTAACGTGGAACCTGTTTTCCACATTAATGAAAGTAAAACCAAAAACAAAGGTAAAGTTACAAGTGTCGATTGGGTTGATAGCATTCCAAATCTCGCGGGTGTTTTCGATACTTCAAGCGAAATTAACCATGTCGTTGGAGATGGTATAAAACTAAAGGATCAATGTCAATTTGGAGGTAAAAAACTCACCTTTAAAGAAGAGATGGCCAATTTTGGGGTAATGATGCAAAACATGGCCGATTACGATACTCCAATCACCAAATCTAAACCATGAGGCTCGCCTCATGGAATACCCGTGGCCTTGGTAACATGACAAGAGGTCGTATGGCGGGTACGTTAGTTAATCGATTTCAATTATTATTCGTTGCTTTTCAAGAAACTGCTTTCCCTTCATGTTATGATTCTTGTTTCAATCCTTTTCTACTGTTAAAGGGTGTTTTTATTTACATCTCTCACAAGTCCATGTCCATGTTGGTAACAGTGGGTGGAATTTATATTTACATCACCCTCTTTCATATTTTAACACTATATATTTTATGGAGTTAGTGACATTGTTGGAAAAGGCTTCTGTTAACATCATGGAAGTTGACCTTGTCGTCTGGTAAGTTTCTGTTGATGGTACCTTTTCGGTATCGGATGCGGTTCGATTATTGGTCCAATCTAATGTTGTCATTTCTCCTACATGGCCAAAAGTTATTTGGGGTTACAAAGACCCGCCCAAAGTAATGTTACATCATTGGCTTGCAATCCACAATAGTATCCCCATTAAAGATGTTATCTTTAAAAGACTTTTTTTTGCCATTGTCTCAATCGATTTTGTGTGTTTGGTGTTTGGAAGAAATCGAGACCGTCAATCACCTATTGTTACGTTGCAAGTGATCTTCCAAAATTTGAGCGATCTCTTTAGATGGTGGAATTTTGCTTGGGCCCTCCCGGGCTTTGATGGCTAGAAACGATCTCCTTTTCAATGGTAAATTCATGTGTCGTTCGGGTTTGGTCCGCAATATCAAGCTAAAATCCTTTTTATGGGCTACAAATCTTAAGCTAGGCAACGGTTTTCTCTCATATGTTTGGGAAAACAATCATTTTCTTTTATGTTTTTAGCATTAATTTCTTTCAATTTGTAATCTCTAATTTGACCGAGCTTGACTCCGTCTATTTACTTTGTATTTGTATCTTCATTTTTTTGATGAAGATCTCTCAAGTAATACAATTCAATTTTTCGCCGTAAAAAAAAAAAAAAAAAGGATTGGCTGCAGATAATGGAAATTCTTTAGTACATGGTACCTCCTTTGGCCAAACTGTAAACAGTCGCTGATGATGAAAACACTAACTGAAATTCAAAAAATAAAAAAAATAAAAAAAATAATTAATAAAAAAATAGTCCCTTAAATACTTTCTTCTATAGTGATACATAACGAAAAGTTATCTATACTATATTTTAAAATACAAATTTGATGATGTTATTAAAAAGCAATTATTCTTCATCAAAAAAATCAAAAAGAAAAAGAAAAAAATTAGAGAGCATCTTGATGATGTCATAACATAATTAATTTAGGATTAATCTATTAATTAATTATAAATACAATGTGATGACTCTCTTGACAATTTTTGTTCGTATAAAACCGTTTGGTTTAATGTTATTGCATCAGGTAATTTGATCGAATCTTTTGGTGTTGCTTTTAAGAATTCCTTCTTGAAGAAGATCGGGGATGGAGGCTCAACTCTCTTTTGGAAAGATAATTGGCTCGAGGATGGTGCATTGATAGATAAACATCAAAAGTTGGCAAGGCTTGATTCGAATTTGGATGCGTTGGTAAAAGATCATGTTGTTTGGGATGGAAACAGCGCGGCTGCCACATGGAGCTGGATCAGGCCGCCGGCAGGTAGGGCTGCACAGGACCTGCGTGACGTCAACAGTAAAATTAGTGGGGTTAAAATGGATCCGGGCTGCAAAGATCGATGGTTATGGGACGCGTGTAATAACGGTACATTTACTACAAAAAAGCTCAACAGTTTAATCGACTCGAAGACAATTCATGTTGGGTCAAACTCGAAAGAAACTCTTAGAAACTGCTTGGTCCCGAAAAAAGTCGAGGTTTTCATTTGGAAAGTGAGAAAAAAAGGTTACCGATACGTACGGAATTGGACAAAAGAGGGATTGATTTACACTCGATTCGTTGTCCACTTTGTGATGACGATATTGAGACGGTAGATCACTCCCTTATCTCGTGCAAAAAGGTTCTTGAAGTTTGGTCTAACGTGTTCAAATGGTGGGGTTTGGGTACATTCTCGTTTACAAGGGTAGAAGATCATTTTTTGGGAAATCAAAATCAAGGTGCGGATGAAGATATTTTACAAGCGGTCATTTGGTCGTGTTGCTACCTCGTGTGGAGAAATAGAAACCAAATGGTGTTCAAAAACAAATGTTGGACCATTCCCAAATGTTGGGCCATTCCCGTGGCATTAAGTGAGATCCAAGTTAAGACTTTCGAATGGATCGCGAAGAGACACAAGAAGAAAAAGATCGATTGTCATACTTGGTTCAATAACCCATCAAGTTTTCTCTAACTTTGTCTAATTTTTTCGTGCATTTTATGTAGTTGCAATCTTAGCACCTACTACTTCGGGTGCGGTTCTGTTTGTTTTCATACATTTGTATCATCTGGTTGAGACATCAATATATATATATATATATATATATATATATATATATATATATATATATATATATATATATATATATATATATATTTTTTTTTTTTTTTTGCCGTTCTAAAAAAATATATATAAAAAAAGCTCTTTTTTATTTAATATTTAATGATTTAATTTCTAACAAGAAATGTAATTAATCTGCACTTTTAGCCGTTTTGCTCTATGAATAAATTAGTTAACCGAATAACATGTTAAAAACAAGTTAAATCAATCACTCTATGTAATCTAAACAAACATAAAAAAATTTATATTCTTTTTGTTCGAATTTTTAAACTTATATGTCAGTCACCAACATCTATATATCTATATAATTATATTATTTAAAAGTAATATTTTAACTGACCCGTGATTTACAGGTCACTTAACTAGTTTCACATAAAGTACTCTTTTTTGTTACCTTTTTGCATCCATAGGCATCCATAACTTCTAATAGGGTTAAAGTACCAATAATATTGTTGTCGTAATACATCAAGGGCTTTTTCACACTTTCGCTATCCGCTTTTACTCCCGAAAAATGAACCACAGCATCAAACCTGATTAGCAAGCAAAATGAGATTCTTGAAAAAAAAAAAAAAAAAAGGTTATAAAAAGATACGGTTTAAAATGAAAGAAACTTACTTCGTTGATGCAAAAAGTCGCTCCAAAGAAGGCTTATCACGAATGTCCATCTGCGCATTATAAGAAGAAAATCAGAATTTTGTAGCTACTTGTAAAAAAAATATGTATATGTACTAGCATATATGTATATAGATGTGTAGGTACTTACATACATACATACTTGAATGTGTGTATTTCTAATATGTAAAATTGTGATGAATTTTATTTATTTATTATTTTGAAAGGCAAGTCCCAATCACCAATTTGTGCAGGTAGCATGCTAGAAATTATTCAACTTTTATTCAACTTTTAAAAGGGTTATTAACTACCAATTAATAGAAATTAGTTTAGTGACCCGTGAATTCACGGGTTTGAAGAAGAAATCTTCACTATAATAAAAATTAATATTTATTATTTTTTAAAAGCAATAGAATCTAAGTATTTTATAGTATTAAAAAATGTTTATACTTTAATTTGTCATTAGGCAAGGCATTTAGTATAAAATAACTTAAAGACTTCTTTCTTTTTTGCTATTGCATCACATTAACCTTTATATTTGTGACTTCTATTGCCACTACTCCAGCTCATCAACACCTTCAAAAATTAAAACACATTAAAAGTATATTAGAACACCTATATACATAAATGAATCAACTATACATTGATAGTAATGTCAATAGTTGCAATAACTTCTACTCCGTATTTCATGAAATATGAGAACATAAATCAAACCACAGAAAAAATAAAATGTTAAAATTCAAATATAAAAATCAGTTATACCATAGCATATAAACAAATTAGAAGTTTGAATAATGCAACCCCCTTGCACAGATTCGAGATTTCACATGACATAAAAGGAAGACAACAAATTGAAGGTTATGTTGAAATCATGCACACATAACACAACTCTTGATTTATGAGTAGATGATGTACATTCAGTTCATCATCACTGATTATGGAAATATATGGGATGTTATCCTTCATACCTTCCATATGATACGCAAAATCTTGCAAGTAAAAAACGTTACTTACCACAAATAACATCATTTATCCTCGAAGAAAATATAGTGAAGAAAATATAGTAACAGGACTATGCCCAGCATTTCGACAATAGAAGTTCCCAGTAGGACACACAGATGTTCCTGCAAAGCCAATAATACCACCACTAAAATAAGATCAACACTCTCAATAATAATGACACAATAGCTACTATCAATTATATCCAAACAATCAATCAATAGCTTCAATTCATGACGATAAATAAATGATAAGCTAGGCGCATCTATGTCGTCAAAGCAATGACAAAATCGTCATTGCCAAAGATAGCACTAATGTTATTATAAGTTTTGTTGATATTTAACCTTTCTACCTCCCACACGGATATTAATTCGCTTAATTAAGCTCCTTATCCAATTGTGTTACATATGTAACAAACTAACAACTATCATGTTTATATTCGTCAAGTATGTTGTTCACCAATATTGTGCAGTAAATAAAGTACATTAATATGCAAAAATCATTACAACATTACAATGTAAATGATAATGCTAAAAACGAACATATATTTTATAGCATTATCCTTCCAGAAAGACAAGCTTTTAGTTGCAATTGTTCTATTTCCAAGTAATATTCGTTTAAATAATAAAAGGTGAAGACAAAAGACAGATTCGACGATTTGAAGACTCAAACGACCAAAAAGCTAAAAGTACAAAGTACAATCCAAGTGGTTCAATTTATTGATGAGAAACGTCTCAAAATCACAAGAGTACAAGCCGCCAAAAGCAAAAGTACAAGATATTAAATTATACAAAAAGGCGTTCGAAAATCCGGAACCGAGACATGAACCAACTATCAACGTGCGACTCAACGGAGCTGAAATTACAAGTCAACTATGCACAAGAATATAATATAATATATAATTAATTATATATATTATTATATATTATATTTATCAGCAGCCCACGTTTAATTCACTATGGTGAGCCGGAATCCAAAGCTCCGCGACTGCGGAGCTGTGAGGAAGAAAAGTACTGCACTCGCGGAGCTGTACAGTTCAAAGTGGGCCTATAACGCATTATGCTCGATTCAATCACCCTTTTTCTTTCTTTCTATCTACGTAAAAAATATATATATATATATATATATATATATATATATATATATATATATATATATATATATATATATATATATATATATATATATATAATTATAATTATATATATATATATATATATATATATATATATATATATATATATATATATATATAATTATAATTATAATTATAATTTAAGTTTAATATTAATAAGGTTATAGTGGCGAATGTTTTAAGTTTGTAAGTCGAAACTCTATCCGTGTAACGCTACGCGATTAATACTCATTGTAAGTTATGTTCAACCTTTTTAAATTAATGTCTCGTAGCTAAGTTATTATTATGCTTATTTAAGCCGAAGTAATCGTGATGTTGGACTAAATATTAAGAGTGGGTTATTGGGCTTTGGACCATAATTGGGGTTTGGACAAAAGACCGACACTTGTGAAAATTGGACTATGGGCTATTAATGGACTTTATATTTATTAAATGATATATCGTTGATTGAATATAGAGATTTATAATTTGACGTGTTTATATATAACCACATACGCTTGGCTGGGTACGGTGGGCGGGATATCTATAAATACTAATAATTATTCATTTGACCGGACACGGGGATGGATTAATAGTCACTGGACTCATTAAAACAGGGGTGAATTACATTCAAGGGTAATTGGTGTAATTGTTAACAAAGTATTAAAACCTTGGATTACACACAGTCGATAACCTGGTGTATTCATTAAACAAAGTATTAAGACCTTGTTACAGTTTAAGTCCCCAATTAGTTGGAATATTTGACTTCGGATATAAGGGTAATTTGACGAAAACTTTCGCACTTTATAATTATGACCGATGGACTATTATGAACAAAACCAGATGGACATATCGAATAATCCAGGACAAAGGACAATTAACCCATGGTAATAAATTAAAATCAACACGTCAAACATCATGATTACGGAAGTTTAAATAAGCATAATTCCTTTATTTTATATCTCATCGCACTTTTATTTATCGTCATTTTATTTATCGTACTTTAAATTATTGCACTTTTAATTATCGTACTTTTATTTTATCGCACTTTTATTTATCGTCATTTACTTTACGCTTTAAATTAAGTTATATTTATATTTAATATTTTACATTTGGTTTTAATTGTGACTTAAGACATAAAATAGACAAACCGGTCATTAAACGGTAAAACTCCCCTTTTATAATAATAATAATGTTACTTATATATATATATATATATATATATATATATATATATATATATATATATTTTTGTACAAATATAGTTTAAAATAAATATAGCGTTAAACTTAGCTAGATCTCTGTGGAACGAACCGGACTTACTAAAAACTACACTACTCTACGATTAGGTACACTGCCTATAAGTGTTGTAGCAAGGTTTAGGTATATCCCATTCTATAAATAAATAAATAATTTGTGTAAAATTATATCGTATTTAATATTATTTCGTAATAAAATATAATAGTATTTCGTATTACCCCTCGCACACATCAGTAAACTTCAATATGCAACATCTCAAGTACAGCATTACGGCGTCTTTTCACTTCTTATTAGATATCAATAAGAACATGACAAATATCAATGCTAAATGCTTAGACACTTAGTGATACGGAGTATATGACATTCCATATAAGTACCTTATATCACTATATTTCCATGTAATTTGAAGCTACCGACGCAGTAATACCTTCACACAGTTTCCCACTTTCAGCAAATGCACCTCTTGATGTGAACTAACAAAAAACATACTTCGCACCATTAATTAGTCCTTACGATCCACCCATATTGCTACTTATAACATTTACTATTGGACTTAGCAACATAAGGTAGCAATAATCATCATGGAAATAGCTCATTCCCATGATACTATTAGCAATTGAAATTGAATAATTTTCCCTAACAATGTAGCTATCCAATGATCTTCTTTCATTATAGTTCCTTATCAGACTAAATTTGTACCACAATTGATCAAATGTTCTTATAAAATACTTTCTTATATTTAGTTGAAAGCATATAGTAGTTGAAAAAAAAAATGAAGAGAATAAATATAAAGAGTATAAATGAATACTGGCTACGCAAATATCACCGTTCTTAACATACATGTTTTATTATTTAAAACTCCTTTTCATTTGGACATTTAATCAAACACTTAGTGTGCCATTAGTGTGCCATCATTGTAGAACCTAGAGTTAATCTGTAACATCCACTTTTTGTATAAAATATTTTGGGCAATTTTTGACAAGTTTTGTAACTACTGGGGGCTGTTATGTAAATAAAAAAAGAAACGAGATAAGGACCTAAATAAGGTCTAATGTCTTTCATTCTTGCATCTAAATCCTTCCATACTTCTCTCTTTAAAGTTCTTGAAACCCTAAGTTGAGGCAAGCTTGATTTAGTGTGAAAAAATTTTGAAACTCTAGTTTTTAGGACATAGAATTTTCTATATCTTCTTCAAAATTTCGAAAAAAAATAAATTATTTTAAGTGTTTAAATTGATAAACATCCAAAATTTTCTGGTTCGTAGTAATAGTTGGATTTATTAGTGGCGAGTTGTGGGCTTCCGATTTAAAGGGTCCTGACTACCTGCTGCATTTATTGGCTATTCGAAACGTGGGCAAAATCAGAAAAGTCTATTAATTTGATAACTTATATAATTTTTTATTTTTATAACTAATAGGATATTCAGTGAATGCACCGAGTAAAAGGTTCACCACCTTTCATACGTTCACCACCTGTAACTCGATCAAGACATCTAGCCAATATCGTCGCCGTTGATTTTTTTTTAGAATCATCATCTAGTCGACCAAGTACTCCAATTCAAATTTCCGATAATCCATTTTTTGAACCCGACCTCACAATTGAGAACCCGGAGGATATTCAAGGACAATTCAGAGATCCTGAACCACAAATCATTCAACCAGAGATTGTCGAGGAAGAAACTATTAAATTAGAATCCCCTAGTGATTCAGATTCAACAAACTCAATTATGGAAAATCAGGAACCTCTAAGTATGGAGGATCGAATGAGAGCTACACGCACTGGCCAAGGTCATGCCATTACTCAACCAGATATTAATGCGCCAGATTATGAAATCAAAGGACAAATCCTACACATGGTAACTAATCAATGCCAATATAGTGGTACGCCAAAAGAAGATCCAAACGAACATCTTCGAACCTTTAATAGGATTTATACTCTATTCAAAATCAGAGAAGTTGAGGATGAACAGATCTATCTCATATTATTTCCCTGGACTTTAAAGGGAGAAGCCAAAGATTGGTTAGAATCATTACCTGAAGGGGCAATTGATACATGGGATGTTTTAGTTGAGAAATTTCTTAAAAGATTCTTTCCGGCATCTAAAGCCGTGAGACTTCAAGGAGAAATTGTTACGTTCACACAAAAGCCAAATGAAACTTTATATGAGGCGTGGACAAGATTCGGAAAGTTGTTGAGAGGATGTCCTCAACATGGTTTAGACACTTATCAAATAGTACAGATATTCTACCAAGGATGCGACATTACTACACGAAAAGACATCGACATAGCAGCTGGTGGTTCCATTATGAAGAAAACCGTAACCGAAGCTTATAAAATTATTGATAACATAGCCTCCCACTCACATGAGTGGCACCAGAAAAAAGATATTCCTCGTTCATCTAAAGCGGCTAGAGCCGATTCTAGCCATGACTTTGATTCCATTTCCGCTAAGTTAGATGCTTTCGAGAGACGAATGGAAAAGATGACTAAAGATATTCACGCAATACAAATTAGTTGTGAGCAGTGTGGAGGACCACATTTGACAAAAGATTGTCTCAGTATTGAACAAACAATGGAACAAAGAGAGAATGTTTCATACATGAACCAAAGGCCTGGAAATAATTATCAAAATAATTATCAACTGCCAAGACCAAACTACAATCAAAATCAGAATTATAACCGAAATATTTCATACAACAACCAACAAGGTCCTAGCAATCAACAAGTATCCAATAATACTTACAATCAACAAAGACCTATTTTTCCAAATAAACCACCACAAACCGATGATAAAAAGCAAAATTTAGAAGATATGATGTCGAAGCTAGTTGAATCTCAAACGTAGTTTTTCACATCTCAGAAACAAACTAATGAACAAAATGCACAAACATTTAGAAATCAACAAGCTTCTATCCAAAATCTGGAACAAGAAGTGAGCAACCTAGCAAGGTTGATAGGTGAAAGGAAACCGGGAAGTCTACCTAGCGATACAAATGCTAACCCCCGAAATGAAATAGCTAAAGCCATTACCACGAGAAGTGGTATTACACTTAAACCACCTGAAGTACCTGTAATTTCTGATGACTCTATTCCTACTCCACAAGCACCACAGCCTGAGCAAGATAAGGAAACAGAACCTTATGTTAAAATCCAAAATCCGGTAGTTGAAAAGGTTAATGAAGATAATACAGTTAAGGCTAAACCTTATGTTAAACCATACCAACCACCACTTCCTTACCCGAGTAAAATGAGAAAAGAAATACTTGAAGCCGAGCAATCCAAATTCTTGGATATGTTTAAACAAATAAATGTCAATCTTCCTTTCATTGATGTAATTTCAGGAATGCCAAGATACGCTAAATTCCTGAAAGATCTAATCACAAATAGAAAGAAAATGGAAGAACTCTCGGTTGTTACAATGAATGCTAATTGTTCTGCAGTGCTGTTGAATAAGATACCAGAAAAACTCTCAGATCCAGGAAGTTTCACAATTTCATGTTTTCTGGGTAGTCTTAATTCAATAGAAGCATTGGCAGACTTAGGTGCTAGTATAAATCTAATGCCATATTCATTATATGCTAAACTAGACCTCGGAGAATTGAAACCAACAAGAATAAGCATACAACTAGCAGATCGATCAGTAAAATATCCTAGAGGGATAATGGAGAACATGCTAGTTAAAGTTGGTACTTTAGTATTTCCAGTAGATTTTGTTATTCTGGACATGGAAGAAGATTCTCGAGTTCCTCTCATATTAGGAAGACCATTCTTAAACACGGCTAAAGCAATAATAGACGTGTTCGGTAAGAAACTGACCCTAAGTATAGAGGACGAGAGTGTTACCTTTTCTGTGGATAGAGCCATGCAACAATCGTAATCTGCTGATGATACATGTTATTATATTCAAACTATAGATTCACATGCAGAATTGTTAGAAGAATTTCCAGAATTACAAGGAACAGGAGAATGTTCTTTAGGAGAAGAAACTGAACCAATTGATGAAGTTGAAATGTTAGCTACACTCATGGCTAATGAATACGAACCAACAACAGAAGAACTTCAAATGCTAAAAGAAGAAGACAGATATTGATATAAATCATCGATAGAAGAACCACCGATATTAGAGTTAAAGCCACTTCCAAACCATTTGAAATACGCTTTTTTACATGGTGAATCTGAATTACCTGTAATAATATCGTCTTCTCTTACGGAAAATGAAAAATCTCAACTCATTTCTGTGCTAAAAGCTCATAAACCAGCTATTGCATGGAAGGTTCATGACATTAAACGAATAAGTCCTTCGTATTGCACACATAAAATCCTTATGGAAGAAGGTCATAAAACATATGTGCAACGCCAACGAAGACTAAATCCTAATATGCAAGATGTTGTTAAGAAAGAAATAATTAAACTGCTCGATGCAGGTTTAATTTATCCAATCTCTGATAGTCCATGGGTAAGCCCAGTTCGATGCGTGCCTAAGAAGGGTGGCATGATTGTCATCACAAATGAAAAAGATGAGCTTATTCCTACTAGGACTGTAACAGGATGGCTTGTTTGTATTGATTATAGAAAACTAAATGACACCACCTAAAAAGATCACTTTGCCTTACCTTTCATTGATCAAATGTTGGAAAGGTTAGCTGGGAATAGTTATTATTGTTTTCTTGACGGTTTCTCCGGATACTTTCAAATTCCAATCGCACCCGAGGACCAAGAGAAAACCACATTCACGTGCCCTTATGGTACTTTTGCTTACAAACGCATGCCATTTGGACTTTGCAACGCCCCTGTAACCTTTCAAAGGTGCATGATGGCGATTTTTCACGACATGATAGAAGAATGCATGGAAGTTTTCATGGATGACTTTTCAGTCTTCGGTGATACTTTTGAAACATGTCTAGTTAATCTTGAACGAATGCTTATTAGATACGAACAATCAAATCTAGTACTTAATTAGGAGAAATGCCATTTCATGGTTAAAGAAGGCATCGTTCTTGGTCATAAAATTTTAAAGGAAGGAATTGAAGTGGATAGAGCTAAAGTAGATGTAATTGCTAAACTTCCACATCCCACCAATGTTAGAGGAGTTAGGAGTTTTCTAGGGCATGTCGGTTTTTACCGACGCTTCATAAAAGATTTTTCTAAAATTGCCACTCCTATGAACAAACTCCTTGAAAAAGATGCTTCATTCATCTTTTCAGATGAATGCATCAAATCTTTTAATATTCTTAGAGAAAAACTCACTAATGCGCCGATCATGATAACTCCAAATTGGAATATACCATTTGAACTCATGTGCAATGCAAGTGATTTTGCAATGGGAGCCGTTTTAGGTCAAAGAATTGAAAAAAGATTTCAACCTATCTATTACGCTAGTAAGACATTACAAGGAGCACAAACGAACTACACAACTACTAAAAAAGAATTCCTTACTATCATCTTTACTTTGACAAATTACGTTCATATCTCGTTCTAGCAAAAACGGTGGTCTATACCGACCATTCTGCTCTTAGATACCTATTTTCAAAACAAGATGCCAAACCAAGATTAATCCATTGGATCTTACTCTTACAAGAGTTCGATATTGAAATCCGAGGCAAAAAGGGAGCAGAAAATCTCGCAGCTGATCATCTTTCTCGCCTTGAAAACCCTGAATTAGAAGTTCTAAATGAATCGGCCATCCAAGATAACTTCCCTGATGAATATCTTTTGAAGATCGATTATAATGAAATTCCATGGTTTGCAGACTATGCTAACTACTTAGTATGTGGATTCCTTGAAAAATGATTGTCGTACCAAAAATGAAAGAAATTCTTTAGTGATATAAAATACTATTTTTGGAAAGATCCACATTTGTTTAAAAGTTGTCCCGATGGAATAATACGCCGATGTGTATTTGGAGATGAAGCTAGTCAAATCTTAAACCATTGTCACACAGGACCAACATGAGGGCATTATGGGCCTCAACTCACAGCAAGAAAAGTTTATGATGCTGGATTCTATTGGCCTACAATTTTCAAAGACGCACAGCTTCTCTGTAAATCCTATGATGCTTGTCAAAGGGCCGGAAAAATAAGTCAATGTGATGAAATGCCACAAAATGTCATTCAAGTATGTGAAGTATTCGACGTTTGAGGTATTGACTTTATGGGTCCATTTCCAAAATCTCATAATAATCTCTAGATTCTCGTTGCCATTGATTATGTATCTAAATGGGAAGAAGTACAAGCTCTCCCAACTAATGATGCACGAGTTGTAGTCAACTTCTTAAAACGTCTTTTTGCTAGGTTCGAAACACCGAAAGCTTTAATAAGTGATCGGGGTACTCATTTTTGTAATAATCAACTTGAGAAAGTTCTCAAAAGATATGAAGTAACTCATAAAATCTCAACTGCTTATCATCCACAAACAAGTGGACAAGTTGAAAATACCAACCGAGCTTTAAAACGTATTCTAGAGAAAACCGTAGGATCAAATCCGAAGGAATGGTCCATGAAATTGGAGGATGCACTCTGGGCTTTTAGAACAGCCTATAAAACTCCAATTGGCACCACACCTTTTAAACTCGTTTACGGAAAAGCATGTCACCTTCCAGTAGAAATTGAGCACAAAGCATTCTGGGCTTTGAAGACATGTAATCTTGATTTACATGAAGCCGGTCGTCTACGGTTAAGTCAACTAAACGAATTAGAAGAATTAAGACATGATGCATATGAAAATTCATTAATCTATAAGGAAAGAACGAAGAAATGGCATGATAAAAGAATCAGAAGTTCAAAAAAATTTAAGGAAGGAGACAGAGTTCTTTTTTTCAATTCACGATTCAAGCTATTTCCTGGAAAATTGAAATCAAGATGGTCTGGACCATTTATAGTCAAAAGAGTTTTCCCATACGGAACAATAGAGTTAATAAATTCAAATGGGATTGAATTTAAAGTTAATGGTCACAGAGTTAAACATTATATACATGGTCCGATGGAAGTTGATAATGAAGTTAATCATAATTTCACCACCCAAGAAAACTCTCAGAATGAAAACGTAAATATGTTGCCAACAACATATGAAAAACCAAAAGTGGAAGATGGAGAGATTTCAAATTGGAGTGATGAAGCAGAATTTCTATATAAACCTCCCATTCCAAGAAACGAAGAAAAATATGAACAAGAAGTTCAAGTAGAAGTGAAAGAATCAAGAAAAGATCACCCGGAAAAGGTTAACAAACCAACTCTACTTACTAAAGTAGGAGACCCATGTGAATTTATCATTTCTTGCTTGCTTAATGATGGTGCTATGTATAATGGGCTCGCAGATTTAGGAGCTAGTACAAATGTTATGCCTCTTTCCTTATACAAAAGATTAGGCGTAGGTAAATTAAGACCAACCAAAATAGGTGTTCAATTATTTGACCAAACCATTAAACACCCGGTTGGAATAGCCAATAATTTACTTGTTAAAGTGGGAAGTTTGACCTTTGTTGCAAATTTCATAGTTATTAATATGGAGGAAGACCTTGATATTCCTCTAATTTTAGGTCGCCCATTTTTAGCAACCACCGAGGCGTTCTTTGATGTAAGAGAAGGTAGAATGACACTTAGGCATGGTGATAAATCGGTCACCTTTGTGAACCGAAAGTTTCAATCTTCACCAACAAAAACTATTGAACCAATAAAAATGCCTAAGTGTGGGGAAGATGAAGAAACACCCAATGATGACCTGATAACAAAGAACCCCATTGTTGATACAAAATTAGATGGACCTGTTGTTAACAGTTCAACGAAGAAAATTTATAAACGGATTCAAGATGCTAGGATTAAGGAGAACTTTAAGTTATGTAACCGATTATTATCCAATTTTTTGCCTAAAGAAAAGGTGATGTTAATTGAATTTGTGAATGTTACAGAGGAAATCAACAAATGGCTTGAAGTAAAAGTCAGAAATATTCAAGTTGTTGATGTTCCAATTGAAGTTAATAATGAAGTTAATCACAATTTCGATACCACAGCTAACTAAGTGTGGGAAGATTCAAATGTTTTAAAGGATAATATAATGCTGTCTAGTATTATATTTTCTATTTTCATGTAGTTCTCGAAAATGGAGTTCGAATGGTCTTTCCCTAGCAGACCCTAAAGAACTAGTCTTCTCCCTCCATTCTGAATTTTTATTTCTTTTAGATTTTACGAGATGAAGAATTCCTTTGATTTGAACCATGGTCTACTACTACATGCTATGATAACTAAACGTAATAATAACATCTTCCCGAGTGAACTGGTATCATTCATAAGAGGCAAAATGGACGAAGTGAGGAAAGAACTCAGGAAGAATCATAATAAGACACATTTTGGTAAAGAAAAATCGAAATCCGCAACAAAAAGAAGAGCACGACACCTTGAAAGATGTCATAAATGCGGAAAATGGTCACATGAAGGTAAATGTTTGAACAATCAAACACATTCCAATTCTGAATTCGTTACTCTATGCAGAGAAGGACCGTTCATATGTTTAGAAGAAAAGTTATTGAAAAATCGAGGTTACGCTTATGTAGCAATTGAAAACCAAATCGAACGACTCTCCTATGAGTCAACTAAAGCAGGTCTCTGAGAATTCAATCTCACAAGTAAGTATGTACAGTTTTTATTTTATTTTATTGCTTTTAACTTTTTGATAATAAACGCTGAATCGTTCGCTATAAAGTATTAAATTGATATTCAATAAAATTAGGTATAATAAACCGAAATTATTGATATCAGACAAAAAATTAATTTATCACTGCGAAATTTACCGTTTATTCATAAGGTAGAAATATCTTTAATCAATCAACTCAAAATATTTCAGAAATTCGTCAGGAGTAAAACTAGGTAATATAGCCGAAATTACTTTACCCAAAAGAGGGACGTATATTTTTGTTAATATTTGATTGATTCAAGTGGGATAAAAGACAAAAAAGATTTTTATTTTTACCTTGTTTTTAAAATTAATATATAACTATATTATTTTTAAATATAAGATTGTAAAATTAATTTATATAAAAAATAATAATATTTATATGAACTTTTATTAATATGCACATTTTAAATTTAAATTTGGTATGAATTTAAAAACAAAAATGTACTTTATTTCATTAAGTTAAAAAATGATTTCTAAAATTCGTCGTGAGTTGAAGACTAGGTCGTTGAACCAAAATTGCTTTACCCAAGGGCGGGACGAGAAATTTTGTTATCATTATTTTTAATCTTATTTAAGTAAAGTATGCAAAAAATATTTAGAAAACCCAAAAATCTTTGCTTTTAAAACAATCGCTTTAAAATGACAAATTTTAAAATTTTGTCAAGGGAAGGACTAGGTAAACATACCGAAACGCCCTCAATCTAAGGAAACAAAATTTTAAAAATTAATTAATTAATTGTTTTAATAGTTAAAGGATTTATAAAAAAAACCGCACTCGCGGAGGTTTGTGTGACCCCACAGCCGCACTCGCGGAGCAAGAAAAACCCAAAACAGATTAAAACTGGTTGATAGACCAGTCCCCATCCCCATTCTCAATATTTCTGCGAAAAATACACACAAAACACTCTAAAATTCACGATTTTTCACCGTTAATCATCAAATTTTTTGCTAAAATCATGTTGAGAAGAATCCTACCAACAAGTTTTTCAAGGAGATCGGTAATTTCTACATCTAAACATTCTTTAATCCGAATTTTTAGTGTTCTCGAGCAAAATTATATCTAATTTGATTTTGATGATTTCTAGTTTAATTGTGCTTAAATTGTTTGTATATTATGCTTGTATAACCTAGATTGATGCTATTTAACATGATTAGAAGCCTTAAACTTCAAATTTTTAACAATCTAAGGTTTGTGTTCTTGAGCAAAATTGGGGCTTTTTGATATAAACGGGTTATGACCGAATTTTGTTGTTAATACATGCTTAAATAAGTAGTGTAACATGTTTAGGTTGCTAAATGATCAAAACTTTGATCCTAAACATGATTTTTGAGCATTAAAGTGGACTTTTTAAGTCTAAAATACATGAACTTGATTAATTTGATATGAATGCCATTTGAAACTCGTTTAATTGCTATAATGATTATTTTTGACATGTTTTAGAAGTTAAATGCTAAGGAACATTGTATACATTTTCATATATGCTTATTTGAAAAAGTGTAGAATTGTTAATATTATGAAAATGCGTATAAAGTTTAATACGGATTAAACATGTCATTATGATTGTTTTAATCTATGATTTTGCTAACACTAATGCATATTTGGATGCACAAAAATTGTGTTTAATGTGTTTTGCAGACTGAAAGGGGTGAATCTTCATCCACATCCCAGGCTCACAATGCTCCTCCTGAGAATGCAGACGAACAGAAGATTAACGACCAATACAGACAAAATCTACCGCATCAATTAATTTCATATTCAAATATACAATTGGCAGATTTACACCCTAATTTAAGATTTGACAGACATTGGATAGATTATCCAAAATATCAGAGGAACACATCCTTTAGTCTAATAATGTTGAAGTGCCTAGGGTAATAGATTGGGATCCATTAGAAACAATGGGATTGGTCGAACCAATCAGAGAATTACTTACACAAAGGTATGGTAATTCTACTTTTAATGATTGGGAACGATTATTCAATATACGTAGGCCTGTATATAGAGAATGGTGTGTCGAATTATTATGTAGTGTTGAAATAAATGATCGGGTAACTAGCTTAACCGATCGGAGTTTTATTAGATTTTTGTTGGGAGGTGTGATACGCCATATGTCTCTACTAGATATGGCTCAGGATTTGTGTATATATACGCATGAGGAACTAGCATCTACTGACTGTCAGAGGTTGATATATAACGGTAGAAGGGTTGATGAAAATTTTGATATGAATGGAATATGGAGTAGAATGACTAGCCATAACCGATTTCATTGGGGAACTCACTCTTATACAGATATTAATAGAGCTGAGCTTAGAGTGATCCATAGGTATTTAGCAAACTCGATTACACAGCGAGGTAGGAATAAAGAAAAGGTAAATGAAAATGATCTATTTTACCTCATGTGTATTAGAGACCCACAGAGCATTGTGAACATACCTTATTGTGTGTGTTATTACTTATCGGTTATGGCGAGGGGTATGCGGCCTAATAGTATAATAGGAGGTGGTATTTTTATTACTTTAATTGCTGAGTATCTCAATGTGGATAGAAGTCAAGGGGGATTATTAGTTACAGTACCAGAACCCCGTGATAGAATTGGTTTGCAAGTGTATCACGGTGCAAAGGTTTTAAAGAAACGACATAACGCTGCAGTACCATATGATGGCACGCATCCACAGGTAGAAAGAGATCAGGAGCAAGGTAATGCGGGAGGAGGGAATCAGATGACAGAAATGCAAATTTTATTGGCCCAAAATGAGTATGAAATGGCTAGACAACGAGCATTTGCAGATTGGAAATATCATCAAAGCCAAATCATAAGCCATTGTGCCTACATAAATACAAACTACATTCCTACTCAACCGGCCATATTTCCTCCCTGGACTATACATACCCGACCACCGTTCCCTACATATAACCCAGCTCAAGCATTCTACAGCACTTACGGCTATGAATGAAATCCCTACTGGAACCATCCTCATCAACCGTAATTTTCTTTTATTCCTATTTTTATTTATTTTGTAACTTGTAATTTTATACTTTTAATACTTCTTTTGATACTGTAATAGTTCTTATAATTTTATAACTTTTATTATTAGATTTTAATAATTTTTGAATGTGGGGTGATATACCCAACTTCAAAAATATGTATATATATGTTTGTAGTTTATCTCATGTACAAAACAGGGTAAAACAGCGCACTTTCAAAGACTGGCATTAAGTTCAGCAAAAGCAACTAATTTTGACGATAAGATGTAAAATAAATGTGATATAACAACTGCAGGAATGAACAAATGATGTGCACCATTTATCATTCAAACAAACAACAATATGTTTGGAAACTTTGGTAAAATTTAATCATTTTTCTATGCTAATCACCCTCAATAATTTAAATTGATACCGATTTCTTGCAAATGAGGGCATTGCAAGATCTTAAGTGTGGGAAGGGATTAAATTCTTTCGGATTTTAAAAAATTGACTTATACACTTGGTTTAATAGCCACAGTTAAACTTTACTAGTAACGCAGTAGTTGTATTAGAATCTAGTGTTCTCTGATAATAAAGAACAGCCCTAGTCTTATATACTGACTACCCACTTCTAGTAAAATTTTTGAAAATTTTTCAACTAAATGAACTCAAAATCATGTTTATACATATTTAAGAACGATAAAACTAGGTGTTAACACCGAAATTATTGTTACCTCAGAAATGACATAAATTGAGAAAAACCCCAAAACGCTTGAATTCATTTAAAATGGAATAGAAGAGAATAAAAAGGCAAAGAAAGAAAAATAAAAGCCAAGTGTGGGAAAAATTTACCAAGTTATTTAGAACATATATCACATATTTTTGTACAAATAATTGAAGATACTTTTGTTTTGGATGATATTAATCAGTTTTACCCAGTTTATTGTAATATAAATGAAAATTAAAAGGAAGTAAAGTCTACCAAAAAAGACACGCGCTTCTTGATTTAGGTCAGGAAGTTGTCGTCCAGATCAGTTGTAGAGTCTACAAAAAACCTTGAAAAGTTTTCTCGAAAATCAGCTGGAAATCCACGGACCTCAGCATCAAACAGGGTCGCTAGGTGGTCAGACGTATCCTAACCATGAGAGGATCTATCTCGTAAAATGGGGAGGGCGCCGTGCAAATTAGCTTGATAAGACTAATGAATCAGACCCTCAGAAAAGGATAATCTCCTTAAAAGATCAAAAATCAGCATTTAAGCCTGATATTACTCAATCCTTGAGATCGACCTTAAAGATTGAGAATTACAAACTCATGGAATTCGATGATATCTAAACTCGAGCTTGAATGAGAAAATATTTTGATCAAAATTACAAACCAATTTGTTTTCTGAAAAACCTATTTTCAATGCGTTCATTACCATTGAACGTAAAATCCTAGGAATTCACCTGGAATTCATTAGGTCACCTGAACCAAATCGGGTGTCAACCGTAAGAACGGTGGTTGCATAGCATGGTCGAAGACAGGACCTTGTGCCAGACCGAAAAATTATAGGGTGATCTTTACTATTGCTCCTACAAAGGATAGTAATTGCATCCGACACATTTTTGACCATGATCATCTGCATGTCATTAGACATTGCCTTAACAGTTGCTTGTTCAACGCTTTTCTTTACAACCGGATGGTAGTTTACCAAAAGGTAATATACGGAACAAGTAAACTGGACATGTTGCTTTCCTAATACAAGGTTAGCAAGTGGGTGACACAAAACCGCAAGTTTTGAGCTAAAATTTTAAAATCTGAAACCCACAAAACCCACAAAAACATTTTGCAAACACCGGTGAAGGGTTATTGCGGAAAACTTATCTAGGGTAAAGCTAGATTGAATTTTTAATCGATCAAATGTTTTCATAAAGATCCAATTTCCTAACGGATTTAAATTTTCATAGTCATGTGGGAATGTAAACCACAACGTTACTATCATTGTTTATACCGCCGTATCAAAATCACTGATGTACAAAGTGTGAAGAATAAAGAAGTGATTCTAGTAAAGTTATATTCAAGTTCTATATTGCTTGAGGACAAGCAACGCTCAAGTGTGAGAATATTTGATAATACTAAAAACGAACATATATTTCATAGCATTATCCTTCCAGAAAGACAAGCTTTTAGTTGCAATTGTTCTATTTCCAAGTAATATTCGTTTAAATAATAAAAGGTGAAGACAAAAGACAGATTCGACGATTTGAAGACGCAAATGATCAAAAAGCTAAAAAGTACAAAGTACAATAAAAGTGGTTCAATTTATTGATGAGAAACGTCTCAAAATCATAAGAGTACAAGCCGCAAAAAGCAAAGTACAAGATATTAAATTATACAAAAAGGCGTTCGAAAATCCAGAACCGAGACATGAACCAACTATCAACGTGCGACTCAACGGAGCTGAAATTACAAGTCAACTATGCACAAGAATATAATATAATATATAATTAATTATATATATTATTATATATTATATTTATCAGCAGCCCACGTTTAATTCACTATGGTGAGCCGGAATCTAAAGCTCCGCGACTGCGGAGCTGTGAGGAAGAAAAGTACCACAATCGCGGAGCTGTACAGTTCAAAGTGGGCCTATAAAAGGCCGCGCATTCTGCTCGATTCAATCACCTCTTTTTCTTTCTTTCTATCTACGTAAATATATATATATAATTTTAATTTTAATTTAAGTTTAATAATAATAAGGTAATAGTGGCGAATGTTTTAAGTTTGTAAGTCAAAACTCTATCCGTGTAATGCTACGCGATTAATACTCATTGTAAGTTATGTTCAACCTTTTTAAATTAATGTCTCGTAGCTAAGTTATTATTATGCTTATTTAAGCCGAAGTAATATTAATGTTGGACTAAATATTAAGACTAGGTTATTGGGCTTTGGACCATAATTGGGGTTTGGACAAAAGACCGACACTTGTGGAAATTGGACTATGGGCTATTAGTGGGCTTTATATTAATTAAATGATATCTCGTTGATTTAATATAGAGATTTATAATTTGACGTGTTTATATATAACCACATACGCTTGATCGGGTACGGTGGGCGGGATATCTATAAATACTAATAATTATTCATTTCACAAGACACGGGGATGGATTAATAGTCACTGGACTCATTAAATAGGGGTGGATTACATTCAAGGGTAATTGGTGTAATTGTTAACAAAGTATTAAAACCTTGGATTACACGCAGTCGATAACCTGGTGTATTCATTCAACAAAGTATTAAGACCTTGTTACAGTTTAAGTCCCCAATTAGTTGGAATATTTGACTTCGGATATAAGGGTAATTTGACGAAGACTTTCGCACTTTATAGTTATGACCGATGGACTATTATGGACAAAACCAGATGGACATATCAAATAATCCAGAACAAAGGATAATTAACCCATGGTAATAAATTAAAATCAACACGTCAAACATCATGATTACGGAAGTTTAAATAAGCATAATTCCTTTATTTTATATCTCATCGCACTTTTATTTATCGTCATTTTATTTATCGGACTTTAAATTATTGCACTTTTAATTATCGTACTTTTATTTTATCGCACTTTTATTTATCGTCATTTACTTTACGCTTTAAATTAAGTTATATTTATATTTAATATTTTACATTAGGTTTTAATTGTGACTTAAGACATAAAATCGACAAACCGGTCATTAAACGGTAAAACCCCCCTTTTTTAATAATAATAATATTACTTATATATATATATATATATTTGTACAAATATAGTTTAAAATAAATATAGCGTTAAACTTAGCTAGATCCCTGTGGAACGAACCGGACTTACTAAAAACTACACTACTCTACGATTAGGTACACTGCCTATAAGTGTTGTAGCAAGGTTTAGGTATATCCCATTCTATAAATAAATAAATAACTTGTGTAAAATTATATCGTATTTAATATTATTTCGTAATAAAATATAATAGTATTTCGTACTACCCCTCGCACACATCAGTAAACTTCAATATGCAACATCTCAAGTACAGCATTACAGCGTCTTTTCACTTCTTATTAGATATCAATAAGAACATCACAAATATCAATGCTAAATGCTTAGACACTTAGTGATACGGAGTATATGACATGCCATATAAGTACCTTATATCACTATATTTCCATGTAATTTGAAGCTACCGACGCAGTAATACCTTCACACAGTTTCCCACTTTTACCAACTGCACCTCTTGATGTGAACTAACAAAAAACATACTTCACACCATTAATTAGTCCTTACGATCCACCCATATTGCTACTTATAATATTTACTATTGGACTTAGCAACATAAGGTAGCAATAATCATCATGGAAATAGCTCATTCCCATGATACTATTAGCAATTGAAATTGAATAATTTTCCCTAACAATGTAGCTATCTAATGATCTTCTTTCATTATAGTCCCTTATCACACTAGATTTGTACCACAATTGATCAAATGTTCTTATAAAATACTTTATTATATTTGATTGAAAGCATATAGTAGTTGAAAAAAAAAATGAAGAGAATAAATATAAAGAGTATAGATGAATACTGGCTACGCAAATATCACCGTTCTTAACATACTTGTTTTATTATTTAAAACTCCTTTTCATTTGGACATTTAATCAAACACTTAGTGTGCCATCATTGTAGAACCTAGAGTTAATCTGTAACATCCACTTTTTGTATAAAATATTTTAGGCAATTTTTGACAAGTTTTGTAACTGCAGGGGGCTGTTATGTAAATAAAAAAGAAACGAGATAAGGACCTAAATAAGGTCTAATGTCTTTCATTCTTACATCTAATTCCTTCCAGACTTCTCTCTTTAAAGTTCTTGAAACCCTAAGTTGAGGCAAGCTTGATTTAGTGTGAAAGGAGGCAATTTCAACTCAAATTAGAGCTTACTCTCCGTTGCTCCAGCTGATAGGCTTCTTTTGTGACTTAAGGTAAACCCTAGAATTCGAATTATATGTATAATCTTTGAATTAATGTTCGGGTTCGATGTAATAGTGGTGATTAACCCTTTTACCTTAAGGTTTTGGGCTTATTGAGTCTCGTATATGGTTGTGTAACACTTGAGTGTGAGTTTTAGGTTGGGTGTTGAATTAGTTGACAAAAAACTCAAAAAGTCAAGTAATTAACCAAGTTCTTGATCAATTAAGTGTTAGGGTTGTTGTTGATTGAACCTGAAGGTTGACTTTAATTAAGTCAAACTAGAGTTTAAGTCAAATTTATGATTTGGTACATAATTACTTAAATTGTAGGGTTTAGTGATAATTTGTGAGCATAATCATTAGTTTACTAGTGATTATGGGTAAACCATAAGTTGGTTAATGGCGTTAAATGTAAATGGGTCAAACTTACACTAATACTAATGTCAAGTTAGTGATAGTTAGTGATATAGCTAAATTGTGTATTTAGCTTAATATGTGATTACTTGAAATAGGTGTTTGCTTTGTTGGTGCTCAAGACTGAAGGATTTTATCACTTGAAAATACAAGGTGAGTGTAATAATTGTGTATATGTATGCGTATTTGAATTAGTAGACTATGAGTTAGACCACGGGACGAGTGAACTATGAGTTAGACCACGAGACGAGTAGACTATGAGTTAGATCACGGGACGAGTGGACTATGAGTTAGACCACAGGACGAGTGGACTATGAGTTAGACCACGGGACGAGTGGACTATGAGTTAGACCACATGACGAGTGGACTATGAGTTAGACCACTAAAGTGGACTATGAGTTAGGTTACTTCTATCTAGTGACTTGTTATGACACACTAGATGACGTAGGGCGACCACCCAGAGTATTGAATGTGTATATGTGTTTTGTATGAGTTACAAATGATATTGTGTTAGCATGCTTGTTGTGTCCGTTATAGAAAAGTTATGTACTTGATGTCGAGCATGCTTGGTGTGGTGTTAAACTTGTGTAAATATATATATATATATATATATATATATATATATATATATATATATATATATATATATATATATATATATATATATATATATATTTATATATTATTACATTCACTAAGTGTAAAGCTTACTTTTTTGTTGTTGACTCTTTTATAGATTTAAGTGCACAGAAGAATAAGGGTAAGTTGGATGGCTAGATAGTTGGTGGACCTTTACGAAATTGGAAGACTTATGTTTTTGGTGGATTTGCTAAGTGGGTATTTCGTCCCGAAAACCATGCTCCAATTTTGTGTCTTTTGGTGTTATATGTCGAATGGGTCACTATTGCCACTTAGTCGCGAAATGGGTCGTAATGCTAGTCTATTACTTAATCGAATTGAAGTTGGAAACAATGTTTTGTATAATTGTCGTGAACAGGGTTTGAATGGTATGTACAGTTTGTAATAGTAAAAAAAATGTTGTTTTCTGGAAATGTGTTCAAGTTCTTTCAAGTGGTATCAGGAGATGGTCCGAGGGATTTAGGTGACCTTTAGATAGGTGCATAGACTTAGATTTTCTGGTGCAAAGTGCTATGTCGGGACTTGTAGGTGTTATAGGTCGAATTGGAAATAGTTAGTGCTTCAATATTTAAGCTAGCTAACTATGTTGTGCAATGTTATGTGCTTATTGTTGTAGTGCTTGTTATGTTAATGCATGTAATCACGTACACGAGGGTAATAATGATTGGCCACCACTATTACGGTCGCGTACTGGGTTATACAAGTGAAGAATAATGAGTGTTGGGTGTGCTAGTGTATATATACATACTATTAATTTATAGCGTGGTGTATGTATATGTTATTGTGTCGATTGTGTATTTGACCGAGTTTAAAATTTCATGATGACTTCTGAAGGTAATGTAGGAGACACCTCTGACAAACGTCAATGAGGGTGGTGAAGACTTAGCCACTCAAATTGGTGTCACGTTAGAAAATTACTCTTCGTTTTTCACCCGTAAATTCAAAGAGGCTTTTCAAGAAGCCGTTACTGACAAAATTTTGAAGATTGTTAAAGAACAAGTATCCCAGGCGGTTCAAGCCTAGTTTGAAAGGAGGTTCCCTAAACCTCCAATTGTTGATGGTGGAGACAGCGAGGGTACTATAGGTGAGGGTGTGGTTTTAGAGGGTGGACGAGATGATGTTCCGAAAAAGAAGTTTGACCTAAAAGACTTCTTAATTACGAATACTCCAACCTATGATGGGACCTTAGATCCACTTAAGAGCACTCGGTGGATTTCTGAGATGGAAGGGTCTTTCCATATTTGTGAATGTCCACCCGAAAAGAAAAAGCGGTTTGGTACTAGTATGTTAAAAGCTGAGGCTAAACGATGATGGGATAAGAAAATCATGTTGCTTGGGGAAGACCGTACGATGAACTTGTCATTGGATGATTTAAAAACGGAATTCTTCAAGGAATTTTGAACTCAGGCGGACATTACTAGACTTCGAAATGAATTACAAAGTATGGAGCAAGGTTCGATGGACTTGAATACTTTCAAGTCTAGTTTCTTTGCCAAAGCTCAGTTTTGCCCTGAATATGCTGGTAATGATCGACTGTTGATGGAAACCTTCCACCGTTTAATGAGCGAGAAATTTCGTGAAAGAATAAGTCTCGGTCATGTCGAGTCTTTTGCCAAGTTGTTTGAAGTGGCGAAAGGGTTTGAAACGAATTTACCTAAAAAGGTAGATCAAACTTCTTCAAAAAGGAAGTTCAAGGCTACAAGTGGGCCAAGTAAGAAAAGTAAAAGTGTGGCAGAAAGTGTCGGGAGTGTTAGGAAAGGCGGTTCCGGATCGTCGCCCCTAAAATGTTATAATTGTGGGCAGAAGGGTCATATTTCTCGTAATTGCACAAATCCATCCCAAGATGCAATCGCTTTTTTTAAATGTCATCATGAAGGTCGCCGAAGGGCAAACTGTCTTAAGTTGACTGATGAAGAAATGAAGAAGGAAGCAGAGAAAAGGTTAGAAAGGGCGGCGGGTCTGCTAGGAGTCAAAATTTTATGATGTCTAGCGAGGAGGCAAAGAAATCCACCGAAGTTGTGTAGGTACTTTTCTGGTTAACTTTAAACTTGTGAAAGTACCGTTTGACTGAGGTGCACATAATTCCTTTGTTGCTTTAAACTCTATGGCTTGTGTGAATCCAATTTTAAGTAATTTAGAGTCGCCGTTAGAGGTAGAGATTGCAGATGGTAAGATTATGATAGCTGTCGGGGTTTATAAAGATTGTGATATAGAGTTTGGATCTGAAAGTTTTAAAATTGACTTGATACCTATCACTTTGGGTGAGTTCGATATTGTTATTGGCATGGATTGGTTTGATCGAAATGAAGCCGATTTTTCGTGTCATGAAAAATTTGTGAAGGTGAAAACTCCTAGTGGGGGAGTTATGATTATTCATGGTGAACAAAGATGACTCATACCCGTTGTAGTGACCCATCCTAATGCATCTGGACGAATACATTACATTTGGTTACATCGCGAGGTACTTGACCTCTATATAATACATTTTTCAAACATTGCATTCGTTTTTAAAAGACAAACTTTCATTACATCGAAAGTTGACATGCATGCATACCATTTCATAATATATCCAAACTATCAATAACTTAATAATAATCTTGTTGAACTCAACGACTCGAATGCAACATCTTTTGAAATATGTCATGAATGACTCCAAGTAATATCTCTAAAATGAGCAAATGCACAGCGGAAGATTTCTTGAATACTTGAGAATAAACATGCTTTCAAGTGTCAACCAAAAGGTTGGTGAGTTCATTAGTTTATCATAATCATTCATTTTCATCATTTTAATAGACCACAAGATTTCATATATTGACACGCGTAACTCGCGAATTAAAATTCATTCATATGGTGAACACCTGGTAATCGACCTTAAAAGGATGCATATAGAATATCCCCATCATTTCGGGACTCACATCTGATATGATAAATCGAAGTACTAAAGCAGTTCAAATTCTCTGACTAGGGCTTGTTAGTGCCCATAGATCTATCTTTAGGATTCGCGTTAATTGGTGGCAATTATCATAAACACCAATTCTTAGGCCACCAAGCTAAAAAGGGGCATATTCGGTTTGATAATCCAACCATAGAATGTAGTTTCAATTACTTGTATCTATTTCGTAAAGCATTTATAAAAGCAGTGCATGTATTCTCAGTCCCAAAAATATATATTGCAAAAGCATTTAAAAAGGGAGCAAATGAAACTCACAATACTGTATTTTGTAGTAAAAATACATATGGCGATATTTGAACAAGTGTAGGGTTGGCCTCAGATTCACGAACCTATATCATTTGTATATATATATATATATATATATATATATATATATATATATATATATATATATATATATATATATATATATATATATATATATATATATATATATATATATATATATATATATTAAAACATGTAATCGTAACTGAACAAATTTATTCATTATATCTTAATTTATATATTATATATTTAATTTGTGTGTATATATATATATATATATATATATATATATATATATATATATATATATATATATATATATATATATATATTCAAAATGATTAATAATTATATAGTTATATTAATATATCCATATATATATATTTATATATTTATATAAATTATTGTTTAGTGTTATATTTAAAAATCATTAGTTTGTTGTATGTACGTATTTAAATAAATAATATTAATAAGTTTGATATATATGGTTATGTGAAATATTAATATAATTATAGTATATGTAATAAGTATATTTCATGTACAAAATATTTATTTGTCTAAAATGATAGTTTTGATAATAATAATAATAATCTACTAGTAATAATAATAATATCTTTATTAATAATAATACTAATAATGATATTGTTAATACATGTTCTTATAATAATAATAGAAATCTTATTAATAATGATAATATTAATAATCATGTTACATAATAATAATACTTTTATCGATAATAATATTAGTAATAACATTAATAATAATCATAATCATAATTGTAACTAGGGTTATGATAATAATAATAAAAATAAATGGTAACTAATATTTATAATACCTAATAATAATAATAATTCTAATAAATAATAATAATGATAAGTGTAATAATAATAATAATAATAATAATAATAATAATAATAATAATAATAATAATAATAATAATAATAATAATAATAATAATAATAACAATAATAATAATGATAATAATAATAGAAAAAAAAAATAAGAGTGTATACCCTTGAAGAGTTTTCTAAAAAGAATTGTCCCATTCGAGACTCGAACCCGTGACCTCTCATTAACCGACCCAACACCCAAACCATCCAAGCTACACTGTCTTTCTGTTATTATACGACCCAAAAATAATTATAACCCGTATTCTAATACTTCGTCTTCCCCAAATTATTCAGTCGACTAGGGAACCCAACACCCAATCAAATAACTAATTATTGTTTGAAATAAAGTTTGAAATTCATTTGTAAATAATCTGTGATGGAAATTGGTTTCACTAAACAAAAGAAATAAAAATTTTAGGGACCTGCTGTGTAGTCGAAGAACTCAACCCAACTCAAACTCCACTTTTGAAATTAAGACAGTTTTAGACAAAAAATTACAAAACGAAATACATTGCAAAACAATCCTAGAAACTTTCTGTATCTTCAATTGGACCTAAAACATCAAATTGAAATCAAATTTCACGATGAACAACATTGTTGACTTTTGAAAATAGAAACTTTGACTCGAAAATTGAGATTCGTTAAGATGAATTGAGAGCTCAAACTTTGCAGAAAGATTTAACAGAGAATTCCTAACAAGGCTACATTTTTAGATTTTGTAAAGTGTTTCGAAATCAAGCAATTTGTTAAATGACACAAGAACAGGCATGGGTCTGATGTTCTTCGTTTATGTTCTGTTTAAACTTCGAATTTGGGATAATGTATAATAGTAATTGGTGATAAGTTGAGTGATTTTGATAATAGCATTGAGAAAACGTTGGTCTTATGTCTCAATTGTGTCGACAGTATAAATCAGTAACAGAATGAAATAAGGAAAACTTAAAAAAAAAACTGTTATTGATTTGTACTGGGTTTGATATTTGTTGAGATTCGATCAATCTTGTCATCAGTTTTAGAGACACAAAACAAAAATATGATGGTAACATGAAACTGATTTCTGAATTATTCTGTATTTTATATATAAATGATAATAATTAATATTAATAATAATACTAATAGTAATTATATTAATAATAATTATAATATCAATAAATAATATTAATGATATTAACTAAAAAAAATATGATAATAATAATATTATTACTTATAACACTAAGTATAATAGATTATATATTTCAAATAAAAATACAAATAATATTTTTTAATAATATTGATATTAATATTAATAATAATAATAATAATAATAATAATAATAATAATACTTATTATAATAATACTAATATTATTAAAGATAATAATAACAATACTATAACAATTTATATATATCAAATTCATATCTATAGATTATATATTTTTAAAATAATATTAATAGTACCGGTATTGATATTAATATTGCAAGTAATAAAAATTCTATTTATAACAACAATAATTATATTTGTATTATATACATGTATTATCTTATGTAATATTCATTATTCATATAATATATCATATAATAGCTTTTATTAATTATTTATTATTTCTAAGAGTTATATATTTTACAATATATTAAAAATCATATATATTTATATATAGGTTCATTTTAAATTATAATTAATTATTTTGTATCTTATTTTTCATATTTAATTCTAATATTTAAATTATATTTTTATAATTTCAAGTTATTATATGTACTTACATTTATATATATATATATATATATATATATATATACACACACACAATATGTATTTACAAACAATTGTTCGTGAATCGTCGAGAATAGTCAAAGGTTAAATAAATTCATGTAAACAGTTCTAAAATTTTTAGATTCAACCTTATAGATTATGCTTATCGTGTCAGAATCTTATAAAGATTAAGTTTAAATTTGGTCGGAAATTTCCGGGTCGTCACAGTACCTACCCGTTAAAGAAATTTTGTCCCGAAATTTAATCGAGGTTGTCATGGCTAACAATAAGGATGTTTTCATGACGCATATGAGTTGATAAAATAGAATTTTATTACAATTGAATAATATAGATAAGATAATTCGATTATTAAAAAGTATAAGCGAAGCTATCGCAAAAGATTGAAATTAAGAGATAGAGATTCGTCTTAACCTTTGACGTAGTCATGGTTGATTTCCGGAATTCAAGGGATTTAAAGAAAATCTTCGAAATCTAAAAGATTTGATTCTTCAGCGAATAAGGAAATTAGGATCTCTATAATTAAATATGGTGATCTGCCTCGATCACTCTGTCTGATATTTCCATTATAAATTAAACTTTTTTCGTTCCATTATTTCTACCACTCCTATACTTAATTCCCAAATTCAAAAGATTATGAAAATGCTTAATCCAGTTCTGATCATTGTTCTTATTCTGACTATCGCAACAATCATTCTCCTCTTCCAACTTCCACTGGAGAAATCTATTTTCTTCTACTTCGCCCTTGGGGTTATAGTGTTTTTAATTCTCTCGTGTCTTTATGTTGCGATAAACATTGACATACACGGTTTGTAATTTATGTGTTGTTATCGGGCTTTATATTCTCCCTTATATTTCGGAACTCCATGCTTTTGTTTTCTCTTCCCGACTTTAAATAAAGCAAGTAATGGTCCAGAATTTATAGGTATGGAGTTTCGAATGAACATAACTAATGTTTTAAGAGAGTAATTGTAATAGCGCGATCTTGATTGGTTAAATTACCAGAAGTTATGGAAGAAAAAAAATAGAAGTATCAAGAAAATATGTTCTTGATATGTTTAGAGATTAGATAGAATGTAGGAGTCGTGTAACATGGCACCTGATGACGGTATGATCTGTGAATCATAATGTTTCATTAAAAACTCAGCATGACTTACTGTAATATAATCACGTTGATCAAGAGTCAGTATATTATACTAACTCATGCATCAATTTCCAACACTACTTCAAAACATTCATAATTTAAATTTGAATTTTTCAGAATTTAGAAACTAAATTAGTTTCCTTTCTGATGTAACACTGATATCGTGAAGAGATAAATGATATCAGATAAGAATAGTTATGAAAATATCTTCAGAATTATCGAGGATATTTATAATGAAAGATACGATGATATCTTAGAATTTCTAATATCGATAGATGATGAATAAGATTTGTTCGTAAAGGTTTAGGATCAGAAGCAAGATATTCGTTAATGACTTCAGCAAATACTGAATCATTTGGATTCTTTGAAGGCAGATTTAGTCTTTGTGATTTGTTCACAGCCTCCTTCATAGTTTCGCATAATTCGCTTTTCGGTACTAAATTTTCTATTGAGCGTTTCCAGCACTCCATTCTTTATCATCATACTTTTGACTGTTAAAGTCATCAACATTTTTCGCTGTTTTATCAGCTTTCTCAAGATTCAAAGAACTGATTCGTAGACTAGATTGCTTTTCAGAATTTTAGAATGGAAGATCATAATTCTAAGAGATAAATGTTATATGTATACATATAAATATTGATGTAAAAACGCTGCGAGATTCAAAATACTAATTGCTGATTTCCCGGTACTTGGTATGGCAATTCTCGTTACAAGATGCGGATGAGTATATGATAGGGTTTTAATGAACAAATATAATGATTTTTCGGAGAGACTTAAGCCAATGAGTAGTGAAGTTGCTGGTAAGTTTACTGCTAATGTGGTGGAATCTAAACGGTTCCCCGGTAACGATGATGAATGGGTAATCTTTATAATAAGGTTTATTCGAATGAAAAATTGAAGCTGATTTGCTGGAGCTGTGACAAAATTGGCTAATTTGAAAAAAAAGATTGCAATGTTATTTTCGGTAATAGCAATGCTAAAGGAGCTAGCACAGATACGTGTTAAACGTTTACTCAGGTTCCGAGTGTTTTCAGGTGCATAACTATATGCATCAATCTTTTCTTCCGTAGATGAAGTGTGGTTGGTTCATCCTCTCGATTGAGGTGTTTTCAAGAATCATGAAAGGTTTGAACGCAGATTGTAATCGTCAAGATACAAATGAGGTTTAAGATGAAATCAAGTGGCAAACTTGAAGAAATGTTTAGTTTCATATGTTATAATCAATATTTTAATTCATTTTAATTGTCCAATGTTAGTAGTCCACAATTAGTTGTCCACAGTTAGTAATTCAACAATTCATATATAGTTTAATATATTATATTCGAATTAATTAATACATGTCATGACCCGTTATATACATGTCTCAGACTCGATCACAACTCAAGGTATATATATTATTTTAGAATCAAGCTTAACCCTGTATAGAGAACTTGATCATTACTGCATATAGAGTGTCTATGGTTATTCTAAATAATATATATATATGACGTCGATATGATATGTCAAAACATTGTATACGTGTCCCGATATTTAAAGTGCATAAAAATAAATAACAGAAATTAAATGACGATAAATAAAATTGCGAGAATTAAAATTGTGATAAATAAATGTAAATAGGAATTAACAGTTAGCTAGGAACAGTTCTAGGATTTTGTTAGCGTGGATTCTTAACAGCATTTCTCATAGTTAATTTGTTTGTTTCTAACAAATTTTATTTGTCCAATGTTTTCTTCATTATGCCAATTGTTGGATTCTGATAGGTTAAAATCCAAATATGAAATTGAATGAAAATGATTATTCTGTGGTGAACGGATTCATATATCTGTGGATGTAAGTAGGATAGTAAATGACCGTTGAATCATATTCGAAGAATGTACAGTGTAACTTATTAATGTGAAATCTAAATATTCCTCGAGTATTACCTACCCGTTAAAATATTTTCACCATTAACATTTTGTACAAAAGAACTTTTAATTAAAATCTTTATGAAAATATATATACATATATATTTTCTTCGGATGTAATCATGGATTTAATGAGTTAATATGATATTAATCTCATTTGCTTTTCGGGTTGAGCTAAAATAAGCAATTTCTAAAACTTTTAGAAACCACATATTCTTCGTAGAATATTTCTTCAATGAAGTTATGGATCAATACTTAATCATTCATTGTTGTTGGTACACCTTGGTATCTATGGTGCGTATGATGTTGATGTTCGTGGGACAGATTGTGATGTTGAGGTGTGGGATGCGGATGTTGCTGTTGGTGGTGATGGTACTATTAATGTTGCTGATGGTGGTACTGTTGTTGCCAGTGATGTTGTTGAAGTTGGTACGTTTTGCACCATATTTTTTAAAGGCTACAACTCGGGTGCGAAGCTCGTTGACTTATTACTCCGGGATGATTGTCGGTAGGAACGGGCGAGTGAATAAGGTTTTGAATTTGAGATAGTATATAATCATGGCATGATATTCGAGAAATGAGGGTGAAAATGTTGTTTCGGACTGGTTCACCGGTAAGTGCTTCAGGTTCTTCGCCAAGAGGTGAACTCGGTTGGTGGAAAGGATCGCCTTCTTCGCTTCTCCATTGATTAAGTCGACTACGAACTTAGCCCCAATTCATCCAGAATTGATGATGGCTGATTGACCGATCCATTCCGGTTGCACTGCTTTTGGAGTTCGAGTGGAAATCCATATCGGAATAGCTGTCGGAATTCGAGGAATTTGAACTAGTTGCGAGTTCCATCTTGTACGGTTAGATAAAGGGTTTTCGATATAAAATGATTTTTAGATATCAGATGATATTCTAATTACATAGAATACTTATGTCTAGAAAAGAAGATCTCGTAGATTACGGAGGAATTTTCGAAAGCTGTCAGGCAAAGTTTACAGTAACAGATACGCTAAGATACGAATTAGCAGATACGCTAAGATATGAATTTTGTCTATACACTATTCATGCATTCAATACAGTAGGATGTGTCTTAGACTTAAGATGATAAGCAGGTAATTTTCGACATCGATTTTCTGGTTCGTAGTAATAGTTGGATTTGTACGTGGACCTGGTTATTGGAGCCAAACAGTACTCAATTATATTGAGACCAAACGAATCCTGCCCCTCTGCTGCATCTTTTGGCTATTCGAAACGTGGGCAAAATTAGAAAAGTCTATTAATTTGATAACTTATATAATTTTTCTTATTTTTATAACTAATAAGATATTCAGTGAATGCACCGAGCAAAACGTTCACCACCTTTTGTACGTTCACCACCTGTAACTCGATCAAGACATCTAGCAAATATTATCGCCGTTGATTTTTCTTTAGAATCTTCATCCAGTCGACCAAGTACTCCAATTCAAATTTTCGATAATCTATTTTTTGAACCCGACCTCACAATTGAGAATTCGGAGGATATTCAGGGACAATTCAGAGATCCTGAACCACTAATCTTTCCTCCGGAACCACCAATCATTCAAACGGAGATTGTCAAGGAACAACCCATTAAATCAGAATCCTATAGTGATTCAGATTCAACAAATTCAATCATGGAAAATCTGGAACCTCTAAGTATGGAAGACCGAATGAGAGCTAAATGCACTGGCCAAGGTCACGCAATTACTCAACCTGACATTAATGCGCCAGATTATGAAATCAAAGGACAAATCCTACACATGGTGACTAATCAATGCCAATTTAGTGGTGCGCCGAAGGAAGATCCAAACGAACATCTTCGTACCTTTAATAGGATCTGTACACTATTTAAAATCTGAGAAGTGGAGGATGAACAGATATATCTCATGTTATTTCCCTGGACTTTAAAGGGAGAAGCCAAAGATTGGTTAGAATCGTTACCTGAAGGGGCGATGGATACATGGGACGTTTTAGTTGAAAATTTTCTTAAACAATTCTTTCCGGCATCTAAAGCCGTGAGACTTCAAGGATAAATAGTCACGTTCACGCAAAAGCCAAATGAAACTTTATATGAAGCTTGGACCAGATTTGGAAAGTTATTAAGAGGATGTCCGCAACATGGTTTAGACACCTGTCAAATAGTACAAATATTCTACCAAGGATGCGACATCACTACAAGAAAAGACATCGATATAGCAGCTGGTGGTTCCATTATGAAGTAAATCGCAACTGACGCTTACAAAATTATTGATAACACTGCTTCCCACTCACATGAGTGGCACCAAGAAAAAGATATCGTTAGATCATCTAAAGCAGCTAGAGCCGATTCTAGCCATGACTTAGATTCCATTTCCGCAAAGATAGATGATGTCGAGAGACGAATGGAAAAGATGACTAAATATATTCACTCAATACGAATTAGTTGTGAGCAGTGTGGAGGACCACATTTGACAAAAGATTGTCTCAGTATTGAACTAACAATGGAACAAAGAGAGAATGTTTCATACATAAACCAAAGGCCTGGAAATAATTATCAGAATAATTATCAACCGCCAAGACCAATCTACAATCAAAATCAGAATTATAACCGAAATGTTCCATACAACAACCAACAAGGTCCAAGCAATCAACAAGTATCCAATAATACTTACAATCAGTAAAGACCTATTTTTCAAAACAAACCACCACAAACCGATGATAAAAAGCCAAATTTAGAAGATATGATGTCGAAGCTAGTTGAATCTCAAACTCAGTTATTCACATCTCAGAAACAAACCAATGAACAAAATGCTCAAGCATTTAGAAATCAACAAGCTTCTATTTAAAATTTGGAACAAGAAGTAAGCAACCTAGCAAGGTTAATAGGTGAAAGAAAACCGGGAAGTTTACCTAGTGATTGTGATGACCCGAAATTTCCGACTAAATTTAAACTTAATCTTTACATAATTCGACACGATAAGCAAAGTCTGTAATATTGAGTCTCGAAAATTATTGAAACTGGTTACATGAAATCATTTGACCTTCGACTGTTCCCGATGATTCACGAACCATTGCTTGTAAATATGTGGATATATATAAATATGTGCATATATAAATATATGTAAATATATAATAACATGAACATTAATAAACTAGCATATACACTTAATTGTTGGAAATAAATATATAAAATAATATGCGATGTAATAAAAACTAATATTATATATAGATATATGTAGTTATGTATATAAATTTTACTTGTAAATATATATAGCTATATTATATATATATATATATATATATATATATATATATATATATATATATATATATATATATATATATATATATATATATATATATATATATATATATATATATATATATATATATATATATATATATATATATATATATTTGTTTTAGTAATTAAAACTTGCTTTTTAAAACTGTTTGCATATAGAAAGAGATTATATTAAAAATAATTAATTTCGAGCCTAATTAGTAAACGTCAGTGACACTCAGTTAACGTTTCGTTAGTTTTAATATAGATACAATATATGTTCATGAATGATTAAGATAAAAGTTGGACTGTAATTTGATTACGAAGATTTTAGATGTGTTAAAAATATTTTTACCTTTTTAAGGTTAAATATTAATACTCCGTGCATATAAATTGGAACAGAAAATAAACAATTATCAAACCTTTTTGATCAGGTTTCAAACAATTAATAAGTGAAATAATTAATTATAATTATCCTAAAAGTTTGGGATTTTTTAGGAACACTTTTATCCGTAACTGTTTAGCAATAGACATAATATAATTGGATACTCCAAATCTCCCCGGTTGCTAAACTATTCAGCTTGTGAACTCTTACTGTGCAATCATGACTTTCATGAGATATTTATATTATTATTATTATTATTATTATTATTATTATTATTATTATTATTATTATTATTATTATTATTATTATTATTATATAATTATTAATTATTATTAATATTATACAAATAAATAAATGTATATGTTCGACTATTTTGGAGAGATCAAAATCTCTCATCTTTATCACCCACACCATCAATCCATCGCCACCACCATGGTTCACCACCACCTCCCACCACTTGACAACAACCGGCTACCACTAAATACCCATTTCTATCATTGCTATTCTATTGTCACGAGCAAGAACTAAACACCATCGTGAACCACCATTAAACTCCATCACCTACCACCTTCCTTTTTCTTCCATCAGACAACCACCACATGACCACCATCTCTCTCACCTTTACTCTCTCTACGATTATTGATTGTGAACTATCACCATTTTCAATTAGTCACCACCTTCGTTAACTATCAACCATGACTACCACCACAACCGGCCATCAACAACCATCACAGCCGCCACCATCAACATTTAGAACCACCACCTCACTCTCTCTCTAGGTATATCTCTCTTCCTCTCCTGCTAAGAAAACCGTCGACCATCATGAATTTTCGGTCTAATCGAACCCCAAGGTTGTTGTTTAGTTTATAGGAAAAGAAAACGAAACCCAAAAAGACGATATAGCTGCTACGGTTTACTGTTACTACCTGTTACTATTCCGGCTACCCATCACCACCTTCTTCATTTCATAACTTCAACTATCGGGCACCATATCAACCTCCAACCCGAATCCCTTTTCTCTCTCTCATCCTCTCTCTCACTTATGATATTATTACTGTTTTCGGTTACGATAAGCACATTAATCCACCACCTCAAGAATCAACCCATAAAACTGCTACAAATTGTTTCTGTTTATTGTTCCGATCAGACAACCCAAGATCGAACAAACCTGTTGCACTTTAATATTTTTCTGATGAAACCACCATTGTTGACCACCAAATGCCACCTTCATATTCATCAAAACCACTCCACAAACCGCTGCTATTTAATCAGCCTATCTGCTACTGTTACGATGAAATGAAGATGATGAGCTGTGAAGATAACACAGTAGTGATCTTAATGACATAAGATTGATGATGAATGAATGATAAAATGTATTCGATGATGATAAGGAATGATGGTAATGAACCGTAATGAAAAGTGATGATGATGGCGAGTTTGAATGATAATGATGAAGAAGATAAAATAGATAGAAAACCAAACGGATTATATTTTATCGCATGCATTATATATCAGAAGTGTAGTAGCAGCAGGGTGGTTCGTTGTGTGTGTTGTTATTCAAGAGGTCCCGAGTTCTATTCTCGCTTCCTACACCATATTTTTTTATTTTACAGCAAATATTGGGTTGGATTGAATCAATTACATATATTGGGCTGAAGTGAAACTGGGCCAGGAAGGGAAATAAATAAAATGGGTTAAATAGTGTTGGGTCTGTGATGTATTTAGAAAAACGGGTTAGTTCAGCTGGTGTGGTGTGTTTTCAGGTTAGCGGGAGATCAAGGGTTCAATTCTGGTCTAGGACATTTCTTTTTAGAAAAGCTTTATGAGGTAGTTTTCTAATTATTATGATTATTAGTATTTTTATTATCATTATTATTAATTAAAAATTATCATTAACATTATTAGTAAAATTGCCATTTTTATCATTATTACTATTTTTATCATGATTAGTATTATTATTAATTATTATTAGTATTAGGTATTATGATTAATATTATTGTTTTTATTATAAAAATAAAATAACTTATTATTATTATTATTATTATTATCAATATCAATATTTTATATATTATTATCATTATATATATATATATATATATATATATATATATATTAACTATCAATACTATTACTTATTATTATTATTAGAGTTATCATCATAACTAGTATTGTTTTTATATGGCAAATAAATATTAAATACTTTTATTAATTATATAAATATTACATATGACAAATTAATGATTTTTGATATGACATCAATTACAAATATATAAATGGATAAATATAACTGTATATATAAATATTCATTATCTTACAAAATAAATATATATAACATATAATTGAAGATATCATATGTAAATAAGGTATATATTTTAATCAAAATTTAGTTATATAACCTACAACACTTAATATATAAGTAGTATATAATTTACAAATGGAATTATGTAATTATATGTTTTAATATATATCTATATATAAATGATATAGGTTCGTGAATCCGAGGCCAACCCTACATTGTTCAGTTGTTAAATGTCGTCATATGTATTTTTACTATAAAATACAGTATGGTGAGTTTCATTTGCTCCCTTTTTAAATGCTTTTGCAATATATATTTTTGGGACTGAGAATACATGCGTTGCTTTTATAAATGCTTTACGAAATAGACACAAGTAATCGAAACTACATTCTATGGTTGGATTATCTAATCAAATATTGCCCTTTTTATAAATTCTGGTAATCTAAGAATTAGGGAACAGACACCCTAATTGACGCGAACTCTAAAGATAGATCTATCGGGCCCAACAAGCCCCATCCAAAGTACCTGATGCTTTAGTACTTCAAAATTTATATCATGTCCGAAGGAGGATCTCGGAATGATGGGGATATTCTTATATGCATATTGTGAATGTCGGTTACCAGGTGTTCAATCCATATGAATGATATTTTTGTCTCTATGCATGGGACGTATGTTTATGAGAAATGAGAATATGAAATCTTGTGGTCTATTAAAACTATGAAATGATTATTTATATTAAACTAATGAACTCACCAACCTTTTGGTTGACACTTGAAAGCATGTTTATTCTCAGGTACGAAAGAAATCTTCCGCTGTGCATTTGCTCATTTTAAAGATATTACTTGGAGTCATTCATGGCATATTTCAAAAGACATTGCATTCGAGTCGTTGAGTTCATCAAGATTATTATTAAGTCGATTATAATTAGATATATTATGAAATGATATGCATGCCGTCAAATTTCGATGTAATGAAAGATTGTATTTTTAAAAACGAATGTAATGTTTGTAAAATGTATCATATAGAGGTCAAGTACCTCGCGATGTAATCAACTGATGTGAATCGTTTATAATCGATATGGACTTCGTCCGGATGGATTAGGACGGGTCCTTTCAGTTGGTATCAGAGCGATGGTCTTAGCGAACCAGGTCTGCAATAGTGTGTCTAACTGATAAGTCGTTAGGATGCATTAGTGAGTCTGGACTTCGACCGTGTCTGCATGTCAAAAGTTTTGCTTATCACTTCGTGTCAAAAATTACCTGCTTATCATTCTTAGAGAATCACTTGCTTATCATTCTTAGTCTAGACACGTTTTACTGCATTGATTGCATGATTAGTGTATGGACAAAATTCATATCTTAGCATATCTGCTAATTCATATCTTAGCGTATCTGTTATTGTAAACTTTGCCTGACATTTTCTATAGATTCCTCCGTAACTTATGGGAATTTAGTATTATATATGCATATGTAAATTATGTATTGCAGGGTACTAATCTACATCCTATAATCTAATTCTTATCGAAAATCCTCCATCTGATCATACGAGATGAATCCTGCAACCAGTTCGAGTCCCTCAAATTTCGATAGCTATTCCGATAGTTATTCCGACAGCTATTTCGACATAGATGTTCACCTAAGCTCCGAAAACAGAGTCATCGGCATGAATCAACCAATCAGTCATTATCAATTCATCTAATGGGTTCGTAGTCGACTTAATTGATGAAAACGCGCAGAAGGCAATCCCTTCCACCAACCGAATCCACCTCTTGACAATGAACCTGAAGCGATTACCGGCGAACCTGTTCGAGACACCATTTTCAGTCTCATTTCTAGGGTAACTCGACAAGATTATATTCTATCCACAATTCTGAACCTTATTCATCCGTTCGTTCCGACCGACAATCATCCTGAAGTAATAAGTCAACGAACTTCGCGCTCGATTAATCAATTCGGAGAATATGGTGCAAAATGTACCAGCTTCAGTAACATCACCGGCACCAACAATACCATCAATAAGAGCACTAATACCATCAACAATCCATGCCTCAATATCTCATTCTGTACCTCGAGTATAATCATCATACTACGTATCGTTCTACATCAATCATCTTCGTTCTTCATGGCGATTATGTAGTCTCTAAAGATTTAGGGATTATTCATTCTAATTCTAATCAAAAACCAAATGAGTTTAATATTATATTAACTCATTAAATCCATGATTACATCTGAAGAAAATATATATGTACATATGTTTTCATTAGGATTGTAATTAAAAATTCTTTTGTACAAAGTGTTAATGGTGAAAATATTTTAACGGGTAGGTAATACCCGAGGAATATTTAGATTTCCCATTAATAAGTTACACTGTACATTTTTCCAATCTGATTCAACAGTCATTTACTATCCTACTTACATCCACTGACATACGAATCTGTTCACCGCATAATAACCTTTTTCATTCAATTTCATATTTGGATTTTGACCTATCAGAATTCGACAAGTGGCATAATGAAGAAAACATTGGACAAAATAAAATTTGTTAGAAACAAACAAATTAACTATGAGAAATTTTGTTAAGAATCCACGCTAACAAAATCCTAGCTAACTGTTCCTAGCTAACTGTTAATTCCTTTTTGTACATTTAATTATCGCAATTTATTTTATCGTAATTTAATTCTCGCAATTTTATTTATTGTCATTTAATTTCTGTTATTTATTTTACGCACTTTAAATATCGGGCCACGTATACAAGGTTTTGACATATCATATCGACGCATATATATATTATTTGGAATAACCATAGACACTCTATATGCAGTAATGATCGAGTTCTCTATACAGGGTTGAGGTTGATTCTATAATAATATATATACTTTGAGTTGTGATTGAGTCTGAGACATGTACACGGGTCACGATACGTATTAATTAATTCGAATATTATATAGTAAACTATATATGAATTATTATTTGTACACTGCTAACTGTGGACTATCAACATTGGACAATTAAAATGAATTAAAATATTGACTATAACATATGAAACTAAACAATTCTTCAAGTTTGCCACTTGATTTCATCTTAAACCTCATTTGTATTTTAATGATTACAATCTGCGTTTAAACCTTTCATGATTCTTGAAAACACCTCAATCGAGAGGATGAACCAACAGAACTTCATCTACGGAAGGAAAAATTTATGCATATAGTTATGCACCTGAGAAACTCTCGACAATTGAGTAAAAGTTTAACACGTAGCCGCATCAGATCCTTTGGCATTTATTAGCAAAAATAACTTTGCGATCCCTTTTCAAAGTAACCAATTTTGTCACAGCTCCAGCAAGTCAACTTTGACTTATCATTCGAAGTAGCCATACTATAATCCTGATATATACGATTACCCTTTTGATACCGGAGAATTCTTTTATATTCCACCATATCACCAGCAGATGTACCAGTAACCTCGTTGCTTCTTGGCATAAATATCTCTGACAAATCATTATATTTATTCATTGAAACCCTATCATATAATCATCCGCATCTTGTAACAAGAACTGCCATACCAATTACCGGGAATCAGCAATCAGTACTTTGAAAACTCACAGCATAGCTACATCAACAGTTATATGTATGACATTTATCTCTAAGAATTACTATCTCTCATTCTGAAATTCTAAAAAGCACTCAGTCACAAATCAATACTCTGAATGTTGAAAAAGCTGACTGAAGCAGCAGAAACCATAGACAACCGTAAACGACCTTAATCATCGGAAGTTTGATGATAACGAATAGTATGTTAGAAAAGCTCAGAAAAAGTGGAACTGGAAAACGGATTGAGCTAACCACGAAGGAGACCAAGGACAAATACAAAGACCAAACCCTATATTCAAAGAATTCAGGTAATTCTGGATTCGTTGAAATCTTTAGAGAATATCTTGCTCCGAAGTCATGTTAAAATCTTGCGGAAAAATCTTCCTCCATCAACCATCGAACTTAGAAATTCCAAAATATCATCATCAATATCTTCGATATTTCTGAGGATATTTTCAAAAATATTCTCGTCCGAAATTATATACCTCTTCGTGCTTCCTGTGTATCATTATATTGGAAACATTTAAGAGAAAATTTTGTACCGAAAAGAAGATTATGCGAAACTATAAAGAAAGCCGTGGACAAATCACAAAGAATAAGTTTGACTTCAAAGAATCTAAATGATTCAATGTCTGCTGAAATCTTTAGCGAATATCTTGCTCGTTACTCTAAACTCTTGCAGACAATAGTTTCTATCATCCTCTGATCTTAGATACTTCGAGATATTATCGTATCTTTCATTATAAATATCCTCCATATTTCTGAAGATATTTTTATAACTATTCTTATCTGAAATCATTAATCTCTTCGTACTATCAGTGTTACATCATATAGAAACTGTTAGTTTCTATATTCTGTAACCTTTCGAGCTTAAAATATGAATGTTATTGAAGTAATGTTGGGAACTGATGCATGAGTTAGTATAATATAATGACACTTGATCAACGTGATTATATTACAGTAAGTCATGCTGGGTTCTAATGGGACATGATGGTTCACAGTAGATCATACCACCATCATGTGTCATGTTACATAACTCTTTCATTCTAATTAAATTCTGAACATATCAAGAAAGTATATTCTTGATAGCTCTATTATCAATGATTCTGGTAATTTGACGAATCAAATCATGCTATTACGTTCTTTCTTGATTATAACATTAAATTCATTCGAAACTCCATACTTACAAAATTCTAGACCATTACTTGTTTTACCAAAGATCGATAGTAGATTAAAAAGATGAAGAGCTCCGAACCATAAAGGAAGATATAAAACTCGACAACAACACTGAAATTACAATAATTAAAAATTAAAACATCACGACAATTAAAAATTAAAAGATTACAATCAAACTACTCGTTGGCGTCAATTTTCATCTGCAAAGTAGCGTTCACCAGTCATTTCACCATCCGTGAGGTACTCTAGAGACATCGGTATTTCTCTTGATGCCTCAACTGCTGCTTCAGCTGATTCATCGAGGTAACGATAACCCAACGTCTCTTCATCTTCAAGAACCGCATACAAAGAAATGCGTTTACCGTGATCTTCAATGTTATCTTTTATAAAGTACCATTGATCATCGGTACACAGAAAACTTGCCCTACAATCCGCATCATAATCGTCTTTATAAAAGAACACAGACGTGAATTTACACGGAACTTTTTCCTTCAGAAAGGATAGCAAGTCTTGGAAACCAACATCACTAATGTCGATATCTTCAAACGAAATACTGTCGCCCCACTTATATTCCTTCATTTGATTACGGAAATCACCTCCGTAATGAACATTGAATGAAACAATCATTGGGGGAAGTGTTAACATTTTGCAGTTTAGGAGTGTTTGATTTTGATTTTGAGAAAGGTGGAAATATAATAGAAATATATGTTTGAGTGTATAAAATGATGTATATGGTTGGTGTTTTTATTGTGTAAAAGTGACCGTTGGGATAGCCGTTGGATTTTTTTTTTTTTTACTAACGGTTAAAAATTTAGGCAAGTTTTTGGGCGAAGGTGGACGATACCCGTTGGGACCTCTCTCATGATAGTTTCATTCGTGCTCTTCGGATAATCGAATTATTTTATCTGTATTATTTTGTAATGATGAAAACTCTATTTATCAGCTCATATTCGTCAAGAAAAACATATTTATTGTTAGCCATGACGACCTCACTCAAATTTCGGGACGAAATTTCTTTAACAGGTAAGTACTGTGATGACCCAGAAATTTCCGGCTAAATTTAAACTTAATCTTTACATAATTCGACATGATAAGCAAAGTCTGTAATATTGAGTCTCGAAAATTATTGAAACTGGTTACATGAAATCATTTGACCTTCGACTGTTCCCGATGATTCACGAACCATTGCTTGTAAATATGTGGATATATATAAATATGTGCATATATAAATATATGTAAATATATAATAACATGAACATTAATAAACTAGCATATACACTTAATTGTTGGAAATAAATATATAAAATAATATGCGATGTAATAAAAACTAATATTATATATAGATATATGTAGTTATGTATATAAATTTTACTTGTAAATATATATAGCTATATTAAATATATATATATATATATATATATATATATATATATATATATATATATATATATATATATATATATATATATATATATATATATATATATATATATATATATTTGTTTTAGTAATTAAAACTTGCTTTTTAAAACTGTTTGCATATAGAAAGAGATTATATTAAAAATAATTAATTTTGAGCCTAATTAGTAAACGTCAGTGACACTCAGTTAACGTTTCATTAGTTTTAATATAGATACAATATATGTTCATGAATGATTAAGATAAAAGTTGGACTGTAATTTGATTACGAAGATTTTAGATGTGTTAAAAATATTTTTACCTTTTTAAGGTTAAATATTAATACTCCGTGCATATAAATTGGAACAGAAAATAAACAATTATCAAACCTTTTTGATCAGGTTTCAAACAATTAATAAGTGAAATAATTAATTATAATTAACCTAAAAGTTTGGGATTTTTTAGGAACACTTTTATCCGTAACTATTTAGCAATAGACACAATATAATTGGATACTCTAAATCTCCCCGGCTGCTAAACTATTCAGCTTGTGAACTCTTACTGTGCAATCATGACTTTCATGAGATATTTATATTATTATTATTATTATTATTATTATTATTATTATTATTATTATTATTATTATTATTATTATTATTATTATTATTATTATTATTATTATTTAATTATTAATTATTATTAATATTATACAAATAAATAAATGTATATGTTCGACTATTTTGGAGAGATCATAATCTCTCATCTTTATCACCCACACCATCAATCCATCGCCACCACCATGGTTCACCACCACCTCCCACCACTTGACAACAACCGGCTACCACTAAATACCCATTTCTATCGTTGCTATTCTATTGTCATGAGCAAGAACTAAACACCATCGTGAACCACCATTAAACTCCATCACCTACCACCTTCCTTCTTCTTCCATCAGACAACCACCACATGACCACCATCTCTCTCACCTTTACTCTCTCTACGATTATTGATTGTGAACTATCACCATTTTCAATTAGTCACCACCTTCGTTGACTATCAACCATCACTACCACCACAACCGGCCATCAACAACCATCACAGCCGCCACCATCAACATTTAGAACCACCACCTCACTCTCTCTAGGTATATCTCTCTTCCTCTCCTGCTAAGAAAACCGTCGGCCATCATGAATTTTCGGTCTAATCGAACCCCAAGGTTGTTGTTAAGTTTATAGGAAAAGAAAATGAAACCCAAAAAGACGATATAGCTGCTACGGTTTACTGTTACTACCTGTTACTATTCTGGCTTCCCATCACCACCTTCTTCATTTCATAACTTCAACCATCGGGCACCATATCAACCTCCAACCCGAATCCCTTTTCTCTCTCTCATCCTCTCTCTCACTTCTGATATTATTACTGTTTTCGGTTACAATAAGCACATTAATCCACCATCTCAAGAATCAACCCATAAAACTGCTACAATTTGTTTCTGTTTATTGTTCTGATCAGAAAACCCAAGATCGAACAAACCTGTTACACTTTAATATTTTTCTGATGAAACCACCATTGTTGACCACCAAATGCCACGTTCATATTCATCAAAACCACACCACAAACCGCTGCTATTTAATCAGCCTATCTGCTACTGTTACGATGAAATGAAGATGATGAGCTGTGAAGATAACACAGTAGCGATCTTAATGACATAAGATTGATGATGAATGAATGATAAAATGTATTCGATGATGATAAGGAATGATGGTAATGAACCGTAATAAAAAGTGATGATGATGGCGAGTTTGAATGATAATGATGAAGAAGATAAAGGAGATAGAAAACCAAACGGATTATATTTTATCGCATGCATTATATATCAGAAGTGTAGTAGCAGCAGGGTGGTTCGTTATGTGTGTTGTTATTCAAGAGGTCCCGAGTTCTATTCTCGCTTCCTACACCATATTTTTTTATTTTACAGCAAATATTGGGTTGGATTGAATCAATTACATATATTGGGCTGAAGTGAAACTAGGCCAGGAAGGGAAATAAATAAAATGGGTTAAATAGTGTTGGGTCTGTGATGTATTTAGAAAAACGGGTTAGTTCAGCTGGTGTGGTGTGTTGTCAGGTTAGCGGGAGATCAAGGGTTCAATTCTGGTCTAGGACATTTCTTTTTAGAAAAGCTTTATGAGGTAGTTTTCTAATTATTATGATTATTAGTATTTTTATTATCATTATTATTAATTAAAAATTATCATTAACATTATTAGTAAAATTGTCATTTTTATCATTATTACTATTTTTATCATGATTAGTATTATTATTAATTATTATTAGTATTAGGTATTATTATTAATATTATTGTTTTTATTATAAAAATAAAATAACTTATTATTATTATTATTATTATCAATATCAATATTTTATATATTATTATCATTATATATATATATATATATATATATATATATATATATATATTAACTATCAATACTATTACTTATTATTATTATTATTAGAGTTATCATCATAACTAGTATTGTTTTTATATGGCAAATAAATATTATATACTTTTATTAATTATATAAATATTACATATGACAAATTAACGATTTTTGATATGACATCAATTACAAATATATAAATGGATAAATATAACTGTATATATAAATATTAATTATCTTACAAAATAAATATATATAACATATAATTGAAGATATCATATGTAAATAAGGTATATATTTTAATCAAAATTTAGTTATATAACCTACAACACTTAATATATAAGTAGTATATAATTTACAAATGGAATTATGTAATTATATGTTTTAATATATATCTATATATAAATGATATTGGTTCGTGAATCCGAGGCCAACCCTACATTGTTCAGTTGTTAAATGTCGTCATATGTATTTTTACTACAAAATACAATATGGTGAGTTTCATTTGCTCCCTTTTTAAATGCTTTTCAAATATATATTTTTGGGACTGAGAATACATGCATTGCTTTTATAAATGCTTTACGAAATAGACACAAGTAATCGAAACTACATTCTATGGTTGGATTATCTAATCGAATATTGCCCTTTTTATAAAGTCTGGTAATCTAAGAATTAGGGAACAAACACCCTAATTGACGCGAACTCTAAAGATAGATCTATCGGGCCCAACAAGCCCCATCCAAAGTACCGGATGCTTTAGTACTTCGAAATTTATATCATGTCCGAAGGAGGATCCCGGAATGATGGGGATATTCTTATATGCATATTGTGAATGTCGGTTACCAGGTGTTCAATCCATATGAATGATATTTTTGTCTCTATGCATAGGACGTATGTTTATGAAAAATGGGAATATGAAATCTTGTGGTCTATTAAAACTATGAAATGATTATTTATGTTAAACTAATGAACTCACCAACCTTTTGGTTGACACTTGAAAGCATGTTTATTCTCAGGTACGAAAGAAATCTTCCGCTCTGCATTTGCTCATTTTAAAGATATTACTTGGAATCATTCATGGCATATTTCAAAAGACGTTGCATTCGAGTCGTTGAGTTCATCAAGATTATTATTAAGTCGATTATAGTTAGATATATTATGAAATGATATGCATGCTGTCAAATTTCGATGTAATGAAAGATTGTCTTTTCAAAAATGAATGCAATGTTTGTAAAATGTATCATATAGAGGTCAAGTACCTCGCGATGTAATCAACTGATGTGAATCGTTTATAATCAATATGGACTTTGTCCGGATGGATTAGGACGGGTCCTTTCAGTTGGTATCAGAGCGATGGTCTTAGCGAACCAGGTCTGCAATAGTGTGTCTAACTGATAAGTCGTTAGGATGCATTAGTGAGTCTGGACTTCGATCGTGTCTGCATGTCAAAAGTTTTGCTTATCACTTCGTGTCAAAAATTACCTGCTTATCATTCTTAGAGAATCACTTGCTTATCATTCTTAGTCTAGACATGTTTTACTGCATTGATTGCATGATTAGTGTATGGACAAAATTCATATCTTAGCATATCTGCTAATTCATATCTTAGCGTATCTGTTATTGTAAACTTTGCCTGACATTTTCTGTAGATTCCTCCGTAACTTATGGGATTTTAGTATTATATATGCATATGTAAATTATGTATTGCAGGGTACTAATCTACATCCTATAATCTATTTCTTATCGAAAATCCTCCATCTGATCGTACGAGATGAATCCTGCAACCAGTTCGAGTCCCTCAGATTCCGATAGCTATTCCGATAGTTATTCCGACAGCTATTTCGACATAGATGTTCACCTAAGCTCCGAAAACAGCGTCATCGGCATGAATCAACCAATCAGTCATTATCAATTCATCTGATGGGTTCGTAGTCGACTTAATTAATGGAAACGCGCAGAAGGCAATCCCTTCCACCAACCGAATCCACCTCTTGACAATGAACCTGAAGCGTTTACCGGCGAACCTGTTCGAGACACCATTTTCAGTCTCATTTCCAGGGTAACTCGACAAGATTATATTCTATCCACAATTCTGAACCTTATTCATCCGCTCGTTCCGACCGACAATCATCCTGAAGTAATAAGTCAACGAACTTTGCGCTCGAATAATCAATTCGGATAATATGGTGCAAAATGTACCAGCTTCAGCAACATCACCGGCACCAACAATACCATCAATAAGAGCACTAATACCATCAACAATCCATGCCTCAATATCTCATTATGTACCTCGAGTATAATCATCATACTACGTATCGTTCTACATCAATCATCTTCGTTCTTCATGGCGATTATGTAGTCTCTAAAGATTTAGGGATTATTCATTCTAATTCTAATCAAAAACCAAATGAGTTTAATATTATATTAACTCATTAAATCCATGATTACATCTGAAGAAAATATATATGTACATATGTTTTCATTAGGATTGTAATTAAAAATTCTTTTGTACAAAGTGTTAATGGTGAAAATATTTTAACGGGTAGGTAATACCCGAGGAATATTTAGATTTCCCATTAATAAGTTACACTGTACATTTTTCCAATCTGATTCAACAGTCATTTACTATCCTACTTACATCCACTGACATACGAATCTGTTCACCGCAGAATAACCTTTTTCATTCAATTTCATATTTGGATTTTGACCTATCAGAATTCGACAAGTGGCATAATGAAGAAAACATTGGACAAAATAAAATTTGTTAGAAACAAACAAATTAACTAAGAGAAATTTTGTTAAGAATCTACGCTAACAAAATCCTAGCTAACTGTTCCTAGCTAACTGTTAATTCCTTTTTGTACATTTAATTATCGCAATTTATTTTATCGTAATTTAATTCTCGCAATTTTATTTATTGTCATTTAATTTCTGTTATTTATTTTACGCACTTTAAATATCGGGACACGTATACAAGGTTTTGACATATCATATCGACGCATATATATATATTATTTGGAATAACCATAGACACTCTATATGCAGTAATGATCGAGTTCTCTATACAGGGTTGAGGTTGATTCTATAATAATATATATACTTTGATTTGTGATCGAGTCTGAGACATGTACACGGGTCACGATACGTATTAATTAATTCGAATATTATATAGTAAACTATATATGAATTATTATTTGTACACTGCTAACTGTGGACTATCAACATTGGACAATTAAAATGAATTAAAATATTGACTATAACATATGAAACTAAACAATTCTTCAAGTTTTCCACTTGATTTCATCTTAAACCTCATTTGTATTTTAATGATTACCATCTGCGTTTAAACCTTTCATGATTCTTGAAAACACCTCAATCGAGAGGATGAACCAACAGAACTTCATCTACGAAAGGAAAAATTTATGCATATAGTTATGCACCTGAGAAACTCTTGACAATTGAGTAAAAGTTTAACACGTAGCCGCATCAGATCCTTTGGCATTTATTAGCAAAAATAACTTTGCGATCCCTTTTCAAAGTAGCCAATTTTGTCACAGCTCCAGCAAGTCAACTTTGACTTATCATTCGAAGTAGCCATACTATAATCCTGATATATACGATTACCCTTTTGATATCGAAGAATTCTTTTATATTCCACCATATCACCAGCAGACGTACCAGTAACCTAGTTGCTTCTTGGCATAAATATCTCTGACAAATCATTATATTTATTCATTGAAACCCTATCATATAATCATCCGCATCTTGTAACAAGAACTGCCATACCAATTACCGGGAATCAGCAATCAGTACTTTGAAAACTCACAGCATAGCTACATCAACAGTTATATGTATGACATTTATCTCTAAGAATTACTATCTCTCATTCTGAAATTCTAAAAAGCACTCAGTTACAAATCAATACTCTGAATGTTGAAAAAGCTGACTGAAGCAGCAGAAACCATAGACAACCGTAAACGACCTTAATCATCGGAAGTTTGATGATAAAGAATAGTATGTTGGAAAAGCTCAGAAAAAGTGGAACTGGAAAACGGATTGAGCTAACCACGAAGGAGACCAAGGACAAATACAAAGACCAAACCCTATATTCAAAGAATTCAGGTAATTCTGGATTCGTTGAAATCTTTAGAGAATATCTTGCTCCGAAATCATGTTAAAATCTTGCGGAAAAATCTTTCTCCATCAACCATCGAACTTAGAAATTCCAAAATATCATCATCAATATCTTCGATATTTCTGAGGATATTTTCAAAAATATTCTCATCCGAAATTATATACCTCTTTGTGCTTCCTGTGTATCATTATATTGGAAACATTCAAGAGAAAATTTTGTACCGAAAAACAGATTATGCGAAACTATAAAGAAAGCCGTGGACAAATCACAAAGAATAAGTTTGACTTCAAAGAATCTAAATGATTCAATGTCTGCTGAAATCTTTAGCGAATATCTTGCTCATTACTCTAAACTCTTGCAGACAATAGTTTCTATCATCCTCTGATCTTAGATACTTCGAGATATTATCGTATCTTTCATTATAAATATCCTCCATATTTCTGAAGATATTTTTATAACTATTCTTATCTGAAATCATTAATCTCTTCGTACTATCAGTGTTACATCATATATAGAAACTGTTAGTTTCTATATTCTGTAAACTTTCGAGCTTAAAATATGAATGTTATTGAAGTAATGTTGGGAACTGATGCATGAGTTAGTATAATATAATGACACTTGATCAACGTGATTATATTACAGTAAGTCATGCTGGGTTCTAATGGGACATGATGGTTCACAGTAGATCATACCACCATCATGTGTCATGTTACATAACTCTTTCATTCTAATTAAATTCTGAACATATTAAGAAAGTATATTCTTGATAGCTCTATTATCAATGATTCTGGTAATTTGACGAATCAAATCATGCTATTACGTTCTTTCTTGATTATAACATTAAATTCATTCGAAACTCCATACTTACAAAATTCTATACCATTACTCGTTTTACTAAAGATCGAGAGTAGATTAAAAAGACGAAGAGCTACGAACCATAAAGGAAGATATAAAACTCGACAACAACACTGAAATTACAATAATTAAAAATTAAAACATCACGACAATTAAAAATTAAAAGATTACAATCAAACTACTCGTCGTCGTCAATTGTCATCTGCAAAATAGCGTTCACCAGTCATTTCACCATCCGTGAGGTACTCTGGAGACATCAGTATTTCTCTTGATGCCTCAACTGCTGCTTCAGCTGATTCATCGAGGTAACGATAACTCAACGTCTCTTCATCTTCAAGAACCGCATACAAAGAAATGCGTTTACCGTGATCTTCAATGGTATCTTTTATAAAGTACCATTGATCATCGGTACACAGAAAACTTGCCCTACAATCCGCATCATAATCGTCTTTATAAAAGAACACAGACGTGAATTCACACGGAACTTTTTCCTTCAGAAAGGATAGCAAGTCTTGTAAACCAACATCACGAATGTCAATATCTTCAAACGAAATACTGTCGCCCCACTTATATTCCTTCATTTGATTACGGAAATCACCTCCGTAATGAACATTGAATGAAACAATCATTGGGGGAAGTGTTAACATTTTGCAGTTTGGGAGTGTTTGATTTTGATTTTGAGAAAGGTGGCGAGTTTGAAAAGTGATGATGATGGCGAGTTTGAATGATAATGATGAAGAAGATAAAGGAGATAGAAAACCAAACGGATTATATTTTATCGCATGCATTATATATCAGAAGTGTAGTAGCAGCAGGGTGGTTCGTTGTGTGTGTTGTTATTCAAGAGGTCCCGAGTTCTATTCTGGCTTCCTACACCATATTTTTTTTATTTTACAGCAAATATTGGGTTGGATTGAATCAATTACATATATTGGGCTGAAGTGAAACTGGGCCAGGAAGGGAAATAAATAAAATGGGTTAAATAGTGTTGGGTCTGTGATGTATTTAGAAAAACGGGTTAGTTCAGCTGGTGTGGTGTGTTGTCAGGTTAGCGGGAGATCAAGGGTTCAATTCTGGTCTAGGACATTTCTTTTTAGAAAAGCTTTATGAGGTAGTTTTCTAATTATTATGATTATTAGTATTTTTATTATCATTATTATTAATTAAAAATTATCATTAACATTATTAGTAAAATTGTCATTTTTATCATTATTACTATTTTTATCATGATTAGTATTATTATTAATTATTATTAGTATTAGGTATTATGATTAATATTATTGTTTTTATTATAAAAATAAAATAACTTATTATTATTATTATTATCAATATCAATATTTTATATATTATTATCATTATCATTATATATATATATATTTTAACTATCAATACTATTACTTATTATTATTATTATTATTAGAGTTATCATCATAACTAGTATTGTTTTTATATGGCAAATAAATATTATATACTTTTATTAATTATATAAATATTACATATGACAAATTAACGATTTTTGATATGACATCAATTACAAATATATAAATGGATAAATATAACTGTATATATAAATATTAATTATCTTACAAAATAAATATATATAACATATAATTGAAGATATCATATGTAAATAAGGTATATATATTAATCAAAATTTAGTTATATAACCTACAACACTTAATATATAAGTAGTATATAATTTACAAATGGAATTATGTAATTATATGTTTTAATATATATCTATATATAAATGATATAGGTTCGTGAATCCGAGGCCAATCCTACATTGTTCAGTTGTTAAATGTCGTCATATGTATTTTTAATACAAAATACAGTATGGTGAGTTTCATTTGCTCCCTTTTTAAATGCTTTTCAAATATATATTTTTGGGACTGAGAATACATGCGTTGCTTTTATAAATGCTTTATGAAATAGACACAAGTAATCGAAACTACATTCTATGGTTGGATTATCTAATCGAATATTGCCCTTTTTATAAAGTCTGGTAATCTAAGAATTAGGGAACAAACACCCTAATTGACGCGAACTCTAAAGATAGATCTATCGGGCCCAACAAGCCCCATCCAAAGTACCGGATGCTTTAGTACTTCGAAATTTATATCATGTCCGAAGGAGGATCCCAGAATGATGGGGATATTCTTATATGCATATTGTGAATGTCGGTTACCAGGTGTTCAATCCATATGAATGATATTTTTGTCTCTATGCATAGGACGTATGTTTATGAGAAATGGGAATATGAAATCTTGTGGTCTATTAAAACTATGAAATGATTATTTATGTTAAACTAATGAACTCACCAACCTTTTGGTTGACACTTGAAAGCATGTTTATTCTCAGGTACGAAAGAAATCTTCCGCTGTGCATTTGCTCATTTTAAAGATATTACTTGGAATCATTCATGGCATATTTCAAAAGACGTTGCATTCGAGTCGTTGAGTTCATCAAGATTATTATTAAGTCGATTATAGTTAGATATATTATGAAATGATATGCATGCTGTCAAATTTCGATGTAATGAAAGATTGTCTTTTCAAAAACGAATGCAATGTTTGTAAAATGTATCATATAGAGGTCAAGTACCTCGTGATGTAATCAACTGATGTGAATCGTTTATAATCGATATGGACTTCGTCCGGATGGATTAGGACGGGTCCTTTCAGTGAAACAAATGCTAACCCCCGGAATGAAACAGTTAAAGCCATTACCACAAGAAGTGGTATTACACTTAAACCACCTGAAATGCTTGTAATTTCTGATGAAGCTATTCCTACTCCACAAGAACCACAATCTGAGCAAGATAAGGAAAAAGAACTGGTAGTTGAAAAAGTTAATGAAGATAACAAAGTTAAGGCAAAACCTTATGTTAAACCATACCAACCACCACTTCCTTACCCGAGTAAAATGAGAAAAGAGAGACTTGAAGCCGAGCAATCCAAATTCTTGGATATGTTTAAACAAATAAATGTAAATCTTCCTTTCATTGATGTGATTTCAGGAATGCCTAGATATGCCAAATTCTTGAAAGATCTAATCACAAATAGAAAGAAAATGGAAGAACTCTCGGCTGTTACTATGAATGCTAATTGTTCTGCAGTGCTTTTGAATAAGATACCAGAAAAATTATCTGATCCAGGAAGTTTCACAATTCCATGTTTTCTGGGAAGTCTTAGTTCAATAGAAGCATTGGCAGACTTAGGTGCTAGTATAAATTTAATGTCGTATTCACTATACGCTAAACTAGACCTTGGAGAATTGAAACCAACACGAATAAGCATACAACTAGCCGATCAATCTGTAAAATATCCTAGAGGGATAATGGAGACCATGCTAGTTAAAGTTGGTACTTTAGTATTTCCAGTAGATTTTGTTATTCTGGACATGGAAGAAGATTCTCGAGTTCCTCTCATATTAGGAAGACCATTCTTAAACACGGCTAAAGCAATAATAGACGTGTTTGGTAAGAAACTGACCCTAAGTATAGAGGACGAGAGTGTTACCTTTTCTGTTGATAGAGCCATGCAACAACCGCAATCTGCAGATGATACATGTTATTATATTCAAACTATAGAATCACATGCAGAATTGTTAGAAGAATTTCCAGAATTACAAGGAATAGGAGAATGTTCTTTAGGAGAAGGAACTGAACCAATTGATGAAACTGAAATGTTAGCTACACTTATAGCTAATGGATATGAACCAACAACAGAAGAAATTCAAATGCTAAAAGAAGACAGATATCAATATAAATCATCGATAGAAGAACCACCGACATTAGAGTTAAAGCCACATCCAAACCATTTGGAATATACTTATTTACATGGTGAATATGAATTACCTGTAATAATATCGTCTTCTCTTACTCAAAATGAAAAATCTCAACTCATTACTATGCTAAAAGCTCATAAACCAGCTATTGCATGGAAAATTCATGATATTAATGGAATAAGTCTTTCGTATTGCACACATAAAATCCTTATGGAAGAAGGTCATAAAACGTATGTGCAACGCCAACGAAGACTAAATCCAAACATGCAAGATGTTGTTAAGAAAGAAATTATTAAACTGCTAGATGCAGGTTTAATTTATCCAATCTCTGATAGTCCATGGGTAAGCCCAGTTCAATGCGTACCTAAGAAGGGTGGCATGACTGTCATCACAAATGAGAAAAATGAGCTTATTCCTACTAGGACTGTAACAGGATGGCGTGTTTGTATTGATTATAGAAAATTAAATGACGCCACCAGAAAAGATCACTTTCCCTTACCTTTCATTGATCAAATGTTGGAAAGATTAGCTGGAAATAGTTACTATTGTTTTCTTGATGGTTTTTCCGGATATTTTTAAATCCCAATAGCACCCGAGGATCAAGTGAAAACCACACTCACGTGCCCTTATGGTACTTTTGCTTACAAAAGCATGCCATTTGGACTTTGCAACACCCCTGCAACCTTTCAAAGGTGCATGATGGCGATTTTTCATGACATGATAGAAGAATACATGGAAGTTTTCATGGATGACTTTTCAGTCTTCGGTGATACATTTAAATCATGTCTAGTTAATCTTGAACGAATGCTTATTAGATGCGAACAATCAAATCTAGTACTTAATTGGGAGAAATGCCATTTCATGGTTAAAGAAGGCATCGTTCTTGGTCATAAAATTTCAAAGGAAGGAATTGAAGTGGATAGAGCTAAAGTAGATGTAATTGCTAAACTTCCACATCCCACCAATGTTAGAGGAGTTAGGAGTTTTCTAGGGCATTTCGGTTTTTACCGATGTTTCATAAAAGATTTTTCTAAAATTGCCACTCCTATGAATAAACTCCTTGAAAAAGATGCTCCATTAATCTTTTCAGATGAATGTATCAAATCTTTTAATATTCTTAAAGAAAAACTCACTAATGCACCGATCATGATAACTCCAAATTGGAATCTACCGTTTGAACTAATGTGCGATGCAAGTGATTTTGCAATGGGAGCCGTTTTAGGTCAAAGGATTGAAAAACAATTTCAACCTATTTATTATGCTAGTAAGACGTTACAAGGAGCACAAACGAACTATACAACTACTGAAAAAGAACTCCTTGCTATTGTCTTTGCTTTTGACAAATTTCGTTCATATCTCGTTCTAGCTAAAACGGTGGTCTATACAGACCATTCTGCTCTTAGATACATATTTTCGAAACAAGATGCTAAACCACGATTAATCCGTTGGATCTTACTCTTACAAGAGTTCGATATTGAAATTCGAGATAAAAAGGGAGCGGAAAATCTCGCCGCTGATCATCTTTCTCGTCTTGAAAATCATGAATTAGAAGTTCTAAATGAATCGGCCATACAAGACAACTTTCCTGATGAATATCTATTGAAGATAGATTATAATGAAATTCCATGGTTTGTAGACTATGCAAACTACTTAGTATGTGGATTCCTTGAAAAAGGATTATCGTACCAAAAACGAAAGAAATTCTTTAGTGATATAAAATACTATTTCTGGGAAGATCCACATTTGTTTAAAAGTTGTCCTGATGGAATAATACGCCGATGTGTATTCGGAGATGAAGCTAGTAAAATCTTAAACCATTGTCACACAGGACTAATAGGAGGGCATTATGGGCCTCAACTTACAGCAAGAAAAGTTTACGATGCTGGATTCTATTGGCCTACAATTTTCAAAGACGCACACCTTCTTTGCAAATCCTGTGATGCTTGTCAAAGGGCCGAAAAAATAAGTCAACGTGATGAAATGCCACAAAATGTCATTCAAGTATGTGAAGTATTTGACGTTTGGGGTATTGAATTTATGGGTCCATTTCCAAAATCTCATAATAATCTATACATTCTCGTTGCCATTGATTATGTATCTAAATGGGCGAAAGCACAAGCTCTCCCGACTAATGATGCACGAGTTGTAGTCAACTTTTTAAAATGTCTTTTTGCAAGGTTCGGAACACCGAAAGCTTTAATAAGTGATCGGGGTACTCATTTTTGTAATAATCAACTTGAGAAAGTTCTCAAAAGATATGGAGTAACTCATAAAATCTCCACTGCTTATCATCCATAAACAAGTGGACAAGTTGAAAATAACAACCGAGCTTTAAAACGTATTCTAGAGAAAATCATAGGATCAAATCCGAAGGAATGGTCCATGAAATTGGAGGATGCACTCTGGGCTTTTAGAACAGCCTACAAAACTCCAATTGGAACCACACCTTTTAAACTCGTTTACGGAAAAGCATGTCATCTTCCAGTAGAAATTGAACACAAAGCATTTTGGGCTTTGAAGACATGTAATCTTGATTTACATGAAGCTGGACGTCTACGGTTAAGTCAATTAAACGAATTAGAAGAATTAAGACATGAAGCATATGAAAATTCGTTAATCTATAAGGAAAGAACGAAGAAATGGCATGATAAAAGAATCAGAAGTTCAAAAGAATTTAAAGAAGCAGACACAGTTCTTCTTTTCAATTCACGATTCAAACTATTTCCTGGAAAATTGAAATCAAGATGGTCTGGACCATTTATAGTCAAAAGAGTTTTCCCATACGGAACAATAGAGTTAATAAATTCAAATGGGATTGAATTTAAAGTTAATGGTCACAGAGTTAAACATTACATACATGGTCCGATGGAAGTTGACAACGAAGTTAATCACAATTTCAACACCACATCTAACTAAGTGTGGGGAGAATCAAATCTTTTTAGGGTAATATGTATTTCTGTTAGAGTTAGATATTCTGTTTTCGTATAGTTCTCGAGAATGGAATCCGAATGGTCTTTCCCTAGCAGACCCTAAAGAACTAGTCTTCTCCCCCCATTCTTAATTTTTATTTTTTTTAGGTTTTACAAGATGAAGACTTCCTGTGAACTAAACCATGGTTTAATGCTACCCGCTTTGATCACTAAACTTAATAATGACACCCTTCCAAGTGAATTGGTATCATTAATCAGAGGCAAATTGGACGGAGTAAGAAAAGAATCCTGGAATGAAAATAATAAGTTACAGTTTGGTAAAGGAAAATCAAAATCCGCAGTGAAAAGAAGAGCACGACACCTTGAAAGATGTCACAAATGCGGAAAATGGTCACACGAAGGAAAATGCTCGACGAATCAGACATATTCCAATACCGAATTCGTTACTTTATGCAGAGATGGACCGTTCATATGTTTCAAAGAAAAAACGTTGAATGCTCGAGGTTACGCCTATGTAGCTATGGAAAACCAATTAGTCCGACTATCTTATGAGTGGGCTAAAGCAGGTCACTAAGAATTCTATTTCACAGGTAAGTATGTACAGTTTTTATGTTTATTTTTATTGCTTTTAACCTTTTGATAATAAACGCTAAATCGTTCGCTATAAAGTATTAAATTGGTATTCAATAAAATTAGGTTTTGCGACCAAAATTATTGATATCATGCAAAAATTTATTACATCACTGCGAAATTTACCGTTTATTCTTAAGTTATAAATATCTTTAATCATTCAACCCAAAATATTTCAAAAATTCGTCATGAGTTAAACTAGGTTATGGAACCGAAATTACTTTACCGAAAAGAGGGGCGTATATTTTTGATAATATTTGATTGATTAAAGTGGGATAAAAGACCAAAAAGATTTTTAATTTTATTTTTACTTTGTTTTTAAAATTAATATTAAATTAATATTATAAACCTTTTAAAATCAATATATTTAAATTTATAAATATTTGAAAAAATTAATATTTTTAATATAAGTTTGTATGTATAAAAATAAAAATATAATATAAATTTGGTGTGAATTTTTAATTTTCATAATATGAATTTTTAATTTTATGCATTTTAAATTTAAGTTTGGTGTGAATTTAAAAACAAAAATTTACTTTATTTCGTTAAGTTAAAAATATGATTTTTAAAATTCGTCGTAAGTTGAAGACTAGGTCATTGAACCGAAATTGCTTTACCCAAGGGAGGGACGAGAACTTTTATTATCATTATCTTTAGCCTTATTGAATTAAAGTATGCCAAAAACATTTAAAAAACCCAAAAATCTTTGCTTTTAAAACCGCGCTTAAAAATGACAAATTTTAAAATTTTGTCGAGGGACGGACTAGGACAACAATCCGAAACGCCCTCATCCTAAAAAGAAATAAAATTTTAATTTTTATTTAATTATATGTTTTAATAAGTATAAGGTATTTATATAAAAAAAAAAAAGCAAAATTTACTGTACCCGAACCCCATGCGATCGCATGGGATTTGGCCTTCCAATCCATGCGATCGCATGGAGCTGGAATTTTGGCCAGAAACAAAAGGCCAGTCGACTGGTCTGTCTCCACACTTAACACACACATATACATACAAAACTCTCTCAAATCCTCACCAAATTTCACCAAATTTTCACCGTAATTCGTCAAATTTCTTGCTCTAATCATGCCAAGGTTCGGATTCTTCAACATAAAGGTTAAAATTATACCCCTAAACTCATAAATTTTCTAGTTTTTGTGATATTTACTAATATTTTACCTAATTTAATTTTATTAATTTCTAGTGTAATTATAGTTAAATTGTTAGTATTTTATGCATGTATAACCTAGATTGATGCTATTTAACATGATTTGAAGCCAAAAACTTCAAAAAATTTAGAAATCTAGGGTTTGTGTTCTTGAGCAATTTGGGGCTTTTTGATATAAAAAGGTTATGGCCAATTTTTGCCATGAATTATTGTTAAATTAAGTAGTGTAACATGTTTAGGTAGTTAAATGATCTAAACTTTGATCCTAAACATGATTTTTGAGAATTAAAGTGGACTTTTTAGGTACAAAATTCATGAACTTGATTAATTTGATATAATTGCCATTTAAGACTTGTTTAATTGTTAGTAATGACTATTTTGACATGTTATTTGAGTTAAATTCTTATGAACTTTGTATACATTTTCATATATGTTTATTTGAAAAAGTGTAGAATTGATAAAATTGTGAAAATGTGTATAAGTTTAATTTTGATTTAACATGTTATTGTAATTGTTTCAAGTTGTTATTTTGCTAACACTAACGCATATTTGGATGCACAAATTTTGTGTTTAATGTGTTTTACAGAAAACCGATAATGCTGGTGCTTCATCATCATCTAGACAACCACAACAAGAACCTGAACCAGAATATGAGCCGCAATACGAGCCAGAACCCGAACAAGAACCACAACAGGAACAACAACATCAACCTGATCAACATGTACCTTATTATGATCCGCTACAATTTGTTGATGCCTTCATAGTATTTCCGATACATCCGCCAGTAGAATACTCAACGATTCCTGAACATACATTGCATCCTAATCTGAGATTCGATAGAAGCTGGAGAGATTACCCGGCATATCATAGTAATAAATTCAAATTAGTAACGAAAGATGTAGAGGTGCCTAGGGTAATTGATTGGAATCCTTTGGAAACGGTACATCTAGCTGACCGTGTTAGACTGCTACTGATTCAAAGGTATGGCAGTTCTTCTTTTACCAATTGGGAACGTCTATTCACCATTCGTAGGCCTGTATATAAGGAATGGTGTGTTGAGCTTATGAGTACTATAGCATTAAATGTAGATGTAGATAGGTTAGATGATAGAAGTTTTCTTAGATTTATACTTGGCCGTAGGATGTACAAGATGTCCATGCTGGACATGGCCAGGGCTTTGCAGATATATACGCCCACTGAATTACTACTACCCTATTGTATTAATTTGATTTATCGTGGTGAAATGGTAGATAGGAATTTTGATGCGAACGCCGTCTGGAGGCGTATGTCAGATTATAATGTTTTTAGGCGGGCAGGAACACATACCTACTTACATATTAACAGAGCCGAGCTTCGTATAATTCATAGATTTTTGGCTAACTAGATTACACAGAGAGGTCACAACAAGGAAATATTGACCTTACATGATTTATTTTACATAAAGTGTATTCGAGACCCAAGAGGCTTTGTTAATATCCCTTACTGTGTTGGTTTTTATTTATCTAAAATGGTGGAAGGAATACAGGAAGGGGGGATAATTGGAGGAGGTGTTTTTGTTACTCTCATTGGAGAGTATTTAGGTGTAGATAGGGACTAAGGGGGTCCACTTTTGGTATGTAGAGAACAGGTTGAGCCTTTAGGATTGAGGGTTTATGCGGGTGCTAAGGTATTAAAGAGTAGACGCAATTAGGCAGTACCCTATGAAGGTAGTCATCCTCAGGTAGAGAGAGGTTCAGACGAGGAAATGGAGGAAGCGGATGACATTAGGGATGTCATTTGGGAGGCTATGACTGATGTCTACCAGCATATAGATGAGGTAGATATGACAAACGCGGAGAGATTTCGTCGGATAAAGCAGTGGCAAGCCCGGAATGATTACGAGCATTCCAAGCAACGACAGTATGATAGATGGGACTATCATCAGCGTCAGATTATGAGCCGGCTGTCACCTCAGGATCACTACGTTCCAACCCGACCAGCTTACTATCCTCCACACCAGCTCGAGATGAGACCGCCATTTACTCTCTACGACCCTAACCAGGCATACCAGTACACCAATCACCAACCATGGAACCCGGACGACGACATGAACTGGAACCCCTATCCAGATTGATTTAGTTCCGGTTGGTAATTTATATGATTTTTTTGGGTTTCTATTTATTTATGTTTAAACATATGATATTGTGATACATTAATGTAGTATTTAATATTTTTATTATTTGGTACTAATATTTCATATTTGATTTGAAAGTGGGATTTTAAGTCCCATTTCAAATTACCATGCATGTTTATATTTGTATGTATGTACATTGTCAATTGTACATAACAGGGTAAAACAGCGCATTTTCAAAGACTGGCATTAAGTTCAGCAAACGCTACTGATTTTGACGATAAAACGAAAAACAAATGTGATGTAACAACAAGACGGAATGAACAAATGATGTGCACCATTTATCATTCAACAAACAAACGCCAATATGTTTGGAAACTTTGGTAAAATGTAATCATTTTTCTACGCTAATCACCCTCAATAAGTTAAATTGTTACTGATTTCTTGCAAATGAGGGCATTGCAAGATCTTAAATGTGGGAAGGGGTTAAATTCTTTCGGATTTTTAAATTTTTTACCTTATACACTCGGTTACCATTAAAAATACTAGTAATGCAGTAGTTGTATTAGAATCTAGTGCTCTCTGATAATAAAGAACAGCCCTAGTCTTATATACTGACTACCCAATTCTAGTAAAATTTTCAAAATTTTCAATTAAATGAATTCAAAATCATGTTTATACATATTTATGAACGATAAAACTAGGTGTTAACACCGAAATTATTGTTACCTCGGAAAGGACATAAATTGGGAAACAAACCAAAATGTTAGAATTCATTTAAAATGGAATAGAGGACAATAAAAATTAAAATAAAAGCCAAGTGTGGAAAAAATTTACCAAGTTATTTAAAAACATAGATCACATATTTTTGTACAAATAATTGAAGATACTTTTGTTTTGGACAAAATTAACCGTTTTACCAGAAAAACTGTAATATATTTGAAAGAAAGATGGATCTACACGATGAATCAATTCCATCATTAAAAGGAAGTAAAGTCTTCTGAAAAAGACACGTGCTTCTTGATTTAGGTCAGAAAGTTGTCGTCCAGACCAGTTGTAGAGTCTACGAAAAACCTTGAAAAGTTTTCTCGAAAATCAGCTGGAAATCTACGGACCTCAGCATCAAATAGGGTCACCAAGTGGTCAGACTTATCCTAACCATGAGAGGATCTGTCTCGTAAAATGGGGAGGACGCCGTGCAAATTAGCTTGATAAGACTAATGAATCAGACCCCCACAAAGGATAATCTCCTTAAAGATTAAAAATCAGCTTTTAGGCCTGATATTATTCAATCCTAGAGATTTTAAAGATTGAGAATTACAAACTCATGGAATTCGATGATATCTAAACTCGAGCTTGAACGAGAAAATATTTTGATCAAAATTACAAACCGATTTGTTTTCTGAAAACCCATTTTCAATGCGTACATTACCATTAAACGTAAAATCCTAGGAATTCACCTGGAATTCATTAGATCACCTGAACCAAATCGGGTGTCAACCATAAGAACGGTGGTTGCATAGCATGGTCGAAGACAAGACCTTGTGCCAGACCAAAAAACTATAGGGTGAGCTTTACTATTGCTCCTACAAAGGATAGTAATTGCATCCGACATGTTATAGACCATAATTAAAATCATGTTAGGGGACATTGCCTTAACAGTTACTTGTTCAACGCTTTCCTTTACAACCAGACGGTAGTTTATCGAAAGGTAATATACGGAGCAAGTATACTGGACGTGTTGTTTTCCTAATACAAGGATAGCAAAGTGGGTGACATAAAACCGCAAGTTTTAAGCTAAAATTTTCAAATATATTTCATAGCATTATCCCTCAAGAAAGACAAGCTTTTAGTTGCAATTGTTCTATTTTCAAGTGATATTCGTTTAAATAATAAAAGGTGAAGACAAAAGACAGATTCGATGAATTGAAGACGCAAACGACCAAAAAGCTCATAAGTAAAGTACAATCAAAGTGGTTCCAATTATTGATAAGAAACGTCTCAAAATTACAAGAGTACAAGATGCGAAACGTAAAGTACAAGATATTAAATTATACGCAAGGACGTTCGAAAAACCGGAACCGGGACCAAAGTCAACTCTCAACGCTCGACGCAACGGACTAAAAATTATGAGTCAACTATGCACAAGAATAAAATATAATATTTAAATAATTATATAAATTATTTATATATTATATATTATAATAAAAACCGTCGGCAGAATGCAAACAAAGACATATGAGTTGAATTCCAGGGCCATGCGATCGCATGGCCAGCATGACCATTTTCCATGTGATCGCATGGCAGTAGGTGGCAGGCCACACCCCTATAAATTCGCGGTTTTGGCTCAGTTAATATTCATCCTATCTCTCTATCTCACTCACGTACATATATATATATATATATATATATATATATATATATATATATATATATATATATATATATATATATATATATATTATAATTTTATTTTTATTTTTAAATTTTAAATTTTAATAATAAGGGTATGTTAGCGATTGTTGTAAGGGTGTAAGTCGAAATTCTGTCCGTGTAACGCTACGCTATTTTTAATCACTGTAAGTTATGGTTAATGTTATTTTTAAATTAATGTCTCGTAGCTAAGTTATTATTATGCTTATTTAATGTCGAAGTAATCGTGATGTTGGGCTAAATATTAAAATTGGGTAATTGGGCTTTGGACCATAATTGGGGTTTGGATAAAAGAATGACACTTGTAGAAATTAGACTATGGGCTATTAATGGGTTTTATATTAACTAAATGATACCTCGTTGATTTAATATATAGACTTATAATTTGACGTACTTATATATAACCACATACGCTTGACTGGGTACGGTGGGCGGGATATCTATAAATACCAATAATTGTTCATTTTACCGGACACGGAACTGGATTAATAGTTAATAGACTTGTTGAAACAGGGGTGGATTACATTCAAGGGTAATTGGTGTAATTGTTAACAAAGTAGTAAAACCTTGGACTACACGCAGTCGATAACCTGGTGTATTCATTAAACAAAGTATTAAGACCTTGTTACAATTCGAATCCCCAATTAGTTGGAATATTTAACTTCGGGAATAAGAATAATTTGACGAAGACTTTTGCACTTTATGATTATGACTGATGGACTATTATGGACAAATCCATATGGACATATCGAATAATCCAGGACAAAGGACAATTAACCCATGGGAATAAACTAAAAATCAACACGTCAAACATCATGATTATGGAAGTTTAAATAAGCATAATTCTTTTATTTCATATTTAATTTCACTTTTAATTATCGCACTTTTATTTATTGTCATTTTATTTAATTGCATTTTTAATTATCGTACTCTTTAATTATCGCAATTTTATTTTATCGCACTTTTATTTATCGCAATTTCATTATCGTTATTTACTTTACGCTTTAAATTAAGTTATATTTATTTTTAATATTTTACATTAGGTTTTAACTGCGACTAAAGTTTTAAAATCGACAAACCGGTCATTAAACGGTAAAAACCCCCTTTATAATAATAATACTACTTATATATATTTTTGTATTTTTACAATTATAAGTTAAAACTAATATAGCGTTAAGCTTGTTTAAAAGATCCATGTGGAACGAACCGGACTTACTAAAAACTACACTACTGTACGATTAGGTACACTGCCTATAAGTGTTGTAGCAAGGTTTAGGTATATCCATTCTATAAATAAATAAATATCTTGTGTAAAATTGTATCGTATTTAATAATATTTCGTTGTAAAAAAATAATACTATTTCATATACCCCTCGCATAACATCAATAACTAAAGCTTGTATTTGATGATTTTTGCCGGAAAAATAGTAACTTAGACGTTCATGGAAGAGAGTGTGTGTTTTGAGAGAGAATTGGGAAGAAAATTGGAAGTGAAATGGAGTAGGTGGTGAGTGGTGAAGGTGAGTGGGGTTAAAAGGAGTTCTTGTTTTTGTTTCCTTGCTCATAAGTCATGCTAGTTGTCTAATTGTTGGTCTACATGTTTGTTGACTATCTAGGGCTGCTAATAGCTGAATTATTATGTGTATATACCAATAGTATATACGTCTAGGAGCTGGGTATTGTACGAGTACGAATACGGTTGCATACGAGTAGAATTGTTGATGAAAATGAATGAGAATGCAATTGTAAGCATTTTTGTTAAGTAGAAGTACCTTGATATGTATCTTGAAGTCTTTCAAAAGTGTACTAATACATCTAAATACACTACATGTATATACATTTTAACTGAGTCGTTAAGTCATCGTTAGTAGTTACATGTAAGTGTTGTTTTGAAACCTTTAAGTTAACGATCTCATTTAATGTTGTTAACCCATTGTTTATTATATCTAATGAGATGTTAAATTATTACATTATCATTATAGTATGATGTATGAATATATCTTAATATGATATATATACATTAAAATGTCGTTACAACGATAATCGTTACATATATGCCTCGTTTCAAAATTCTTAAGTTAGTAGTCTTGTTTTACATATGTAGTTCATTGTTAACATACTTAATGATATATATAATTATCATTTTATCATGTTAAATATAGTGTAACAATATCTTAATATGATACATATGTATTTAGTAAGACGTTGTAATAACGATAATCGTTATATATATCGTTTTGAGTTTCTTAACTTAGTGGTCTCATTTTTATGTATATAACTCATTGTTAATATACTTATGGAGATACTTAATTATCATAATCTCATGTTAACTATATGTATATATATATATATATATATATATATATATATATATATATATATATATATATATATATATATATATATATATATATATATATATCGTCATGTCGTTTTTACAAGTTTTAACGTTCGTGAATCGCCGGTCAATTTGGGTGGTCAATTATATGAAATCTATTTCAATTAATCACGTCTTAATAAGTTTGATTGCTTAACATGTTGGAAACACTTAATCATGTAAATATCAATTTTATTTAATATATATATAAACATGGAAAAGTTCGGGTCACTACAGTACCTACCCGTTAAATAAATTTCGTCCCGAAATTTTAAGCAGTCGGAGGTGTTGACGTATCTTCTGGAAATAAGTGCGGGTATTTCTTCTTCATCTGATCTTCTTATTCCCAGGTGAACTCGGGTCCTCTACGAGCATTTCATCGAACCTTAACAATTGGTATCTTGTTTTGCTTAAGTCTTTTAACCTCACGATCCATTATTTCGACGGGTTCTTCGATGAATTGAAGTTTTTTGTTAATTTGGATTTCGTCTAACGGAATAGTGAGATCTTCTTTAGCAAAACATTTCTTCAAATTCGAGACGTGAAAAGTGTTATGTACAGCCGCGAGTTGTTGAGGTAACTCAAGTCGGTAAGCTACTGGTCCGACACGATCAATAATCTTGAATGGTCCAATATACCTTGGATTTAATTTCCCTCGTTTACCAAATCGAACAACACCTTTCCAAGGTGCAACTTTAAGCATTACCATCTCTCCAATTTCGAATTCTATATCTTTTCTTTTAATGTCAGTGTAGCTCTTTTGTCGACTTTGGGCGGTTTTCAACAGTTGTGGAATTTGGATGATCTTCTCGGTAGTTTCTTGTATTATCTCTGGACTCGTAATCTGTCTATCCCCCACTTCACTCCAAAAAATTGGAGACCTACACTTTCTACCATAAAGTGCTTCAAATGGCGCCATCTCAATACTCGAATGGTAACTGTTGTTGTAGGAAAATTCTGCTAACGGTAGGTGTCGATCCCAACTGTTTTTGAAATCGATAACACATGCTCGTAGCATGTCTTCAAGGGTCTGTATCGTCCTTTCACTTTGCCCATCAGTTTGTGGATGATAAGCAGTACTCATGTCTAGACGAGTCCCCAATGCTTGTTGCAATGTCTGCCAAAATCTTGAAACAAATCTGCCATCCCTATCTGAGATAACAGAGACTCCCTATCTGAGATAACAGAGACTGGTATTCCATTTCTGGAGACAACTTCCTTCAAGTATAATCGCGCCAACTTCTCCATTTTATCATCTTCTCTCATTGGCAGAAAGTGTGCTGACTTGGTAAGACGATCGACTTTTACCCAAATTGTATCATAACCACTTGCAGTCCTTGGCAATTTAGTAATGAAATCCGTGGTAATATTTTTCCATTTCCATTCCGGGATTTCAGGTTGTTGAAGTAGACCTGATGGTTTCTGATGTTCAGCTTTGACCTTAGAACACGTCAAACATTCTCCTACGTATTTAGCAATATCGGCTTTCATACCTGGCCACCAAAAGTGATTCTTGAGATCTTTGTACATCTTCCCCGCTTCAGGATGTATTGAATATCTGGTTTTATGTGCTTCCTAGAGTACCTTTTCTCTCATATCTCCAAACTTTGGTACCCAAATTCTTTCAGCCCTATACCGGGTTCCGTCTTCCCGAATATTAAGATGTTTCTCCGATCCTTTGGGTATTTCATTCTTCAACTTTCCTTCTTTTACAACTCCCTGTTGCGCCTCCTTTGTTTGAGTAGTAAGGTTAGTACGAATAATTATATTCATAGCTTTTACCCGTATAGGTTTTCTGTCCTTTCTACTTAAAGTGTCAGCTACCACATTCGCCTTCCCCGGGTGGTAACGAATCTCAAAGTCGTAATCATTCAACAATTCAATCTACCTACGCTGCCTCATGTTCAGTTGTTTCTGATTAAATATGTGTTGGAGACTTTTGTGGTCGGTATATATAATACTTTTGACCCCATATAAGTAGTGCCTCCAAGTCTTTAATGCAAAAACAACAGCGCCCAATTCCAAATCGTGAGTCATATAATTTTGCTCGTGAATCTTCAATTGTCTGGAAGCATAAGCAATTACCTTCATTCGTTGCATTAATACACAACCGAGGACTTGCTTTGAGGCATCACAATATATCACAAAATCATCATTCCCTTCAGGCAATGACAATATAGGTTTCGTAGTTAACTTTTTCATCAACAATTGAAACACTTTCTCCTGCTCATCCTTCCATTCAAATTTCTTCCCTTTATGCGTTAATGCAGTCAAGGGTTTTGGTATTTTGGAAAAATCTTGGATGAACCTTCTGTAGTAACCAGCCAGTCCTAAAAATTGGCGTATATGCTTCGGAGTTTTCGGGGTTTTCCACTTTTCAACGGTTTCAATCTTTGCCGAATCCACTTGAATACCTTCTTTGTTCACTTTGAAAACTTAGCATACAGTTTTTCTTTCCTTAACAACTCTAGCACTTTTCTCAAATGTTCTTGGTGCTCCTGGTCATTTTTTGAGTAAATAAGTATGTCATCGATGAAAACAATGACAAACTTGTCAAGGTATGGTCCACACACTCGGTTCATGAGGTCCATGAACACAGCTGGTGCGTTAGTCAACCCAAACGGCATAACCATAAACTCGTAATGACCATAACGCATCCTAAAAGCAGTCTTTGGAATATCATCCTCCTTCACCCGCATTTGATGATACCCAGAACGAAAATCAATCTTCGAATAAACCGACGAGCCTTGTAGTTGATCAAATAAGTCATCGATTCTCGGTAGTGGGTAGCGGTTCTTGATGGTAAGTTTGTTCAACTCTCGGTAGTCGATACACAACCTAAATGTACCATCCTTCTTCTTAACAAATAAAACAGGAGCTCCCCACGATGATGTGCCTGGTCGAATGAAACCACGCTCTGAAAGTTCTTATAATTGGTTCTGAAGTTCCTTCATTTCGCTGGGTGCGAGTCTGTATGGGGCACGAGCTATTGGTGCAGCTCCTGGTACAAGGTCTATTTGAAATTCAATGGATCGATGTGGGGGTAATCCCGGTAATTCTTTCGAAAATACATCGGGAAATTCTTTTGCGACGGGAACATCACTGATGTTCTTTTCTTCAGGTTTAACTTCCTCGATGTGTGCTAGAATGACGTAACAACCTTTTCTTATTAGTTTTTGTGACTTCAAACTACTAATAAGATTTAATTTCGCATTGTTCTTTTCTCCGTACACCATTAAAGGTTTTTCTTTTTCAAGCATAATACGAATCGCATTTTTATAACAAACGACCTCTGCTCTCACATTTTTCAACCAGTCCATGCTAATTATTACATCAAAACTCCCTAACTCGACTGGTATTAAATCAATTTTAAACGTTTCATCCCCCAGTTTAATTTCTCTATCCCGACATATATTATCTGCTGAAATTAATTTACCATTTGCTAATTCGAGTAAAAATTTACTATCCAAAGGCGTCAATGGGCAACTTAATTTAGCACAAAAATCTCTACTCATATAGCTTCTATCCGCACCCGAATCAAATAAAACATAAGCAGATTTATCGTCAATAAGAAACGTACCCGTAACAAGCTCCGGGTCTTCCTGTGCTTCTGCCATATTAATATTGAAAACTCTTCCGCGGCCCTGCCCATTAGTATTCCCCTGATTCGGGCAATTTCTACTAAAGTGGCTCGATTTTCCACATCCAAAACAAACTATGGCGGTGTTATTTGTTCCGACATTATTTGTCTTTTTAGTTCTGTTATGCATTGGTCTGTAGATCTCGCACTTCTTCGCACTATGACCATTTCTTTTACACCTGTTACAAAAAGTCGTGCAGAACCCCGGGTGATGCTCTTCACATATCTGGCATGGCTGTTTTTGATTTTTGTTGCCATTGTTGTTATTGAGATTATTGTTGGGATTGTTATTGTTGTTGTTGTTGTTGTTGTTGTTATTGTTATTGGGACGGTTATTGTAGTTGTTGTTGGGACGTTTGTTAAAGTTGCTGTTGCGATTGATGTTGCGGTTGTTGGGATAGTTATTGCGATTGTGGTTGTGATTGTTGTTGTTATATTGGTGACTCTTGTCATTGGTTTCTTCCCACTTTCTCTTGACTTGTTTCATGTTAGCCTCTTCGATCGCCTGCTCTTTAATCCTTCCTTCGATCTGGTTCACTAATTTGTGAGCCATTCGACTTGCCTTTTGTATGGAGGCGGGCTCGTGTGAACTCACATCTTCTTGAATCCTTTCTGGTAACCCTTTTACAAATGCGTCGATCTTCTCTTCTTTGTCTTCGAACGTTCTGGGACACAATAGGCACAATTCTGTGAATCATCGTTCGTACGTGGTGATATCGAAACCTTGCGTTCGTAATCCTCTAAGCTCTACCTTGAACTTATTGACCTCGTTTCTGGGACGATACTGCTCGTTCATCAATTCCTTGAATGCTGACCACGGTAGTGCATAAGCAGCATCTTGTCCTACCTGCTCGAGATAGGTATTTCACCATGTTAATGCCGTACCTGTGAAGGTATGCGTAGCATACTTTACTTTGTCCTCTTCAGTACACTTACTTATGGCAAACACTGATTCGACCTTCTCGGTCCACCGTTTCAATCCAATTGGTCATTCGGTTCCATCAAATTCCAAAGGTTTGCAGGCAGTGAATTCTTTGTAGGAGCATTCTACACGATTTCTTGTGAAATTAGTTCCACTGCTAGATCCAGAGATATTGTTATTATTTTGCATTGCAGCCTGCACTGCGGCTATGTTCGAAGCAAGGAAAACACGGAAGTCTTCCTCACTCATGTTCAAGTTCTGACGAGTCGTCGGTGCCATTTCCTTCAAAAATAGCCAAAAGAATTGAGTTAATCATATAGAATTTTAAGAGTAGTCAATAGTATTTCGTAGCATAGTATGAACTCGTTTATAAAAGCTTTTTCTTCATATTAGCGTTTTATAGTTTTAATTCGGGTAGTGTCTACCCGTTAAGTTCATACTTAGTAGCTATTATACAATTCAACTACTACGATTCTATATGAAAAACTTATTACAATAATATTTCGCGTTCAAACTTTATTCAATATTTTACAAACTTACAATAACGCTATTATACATATAGGATGAAATATAGCACCTAATAACATTGCTACACGGCAGCTATAAAGGCAATTCTAGTTAATACGCAAGTCGTTCAGCAAAAGAAATAAAGACACGTAATTCATAAGTCCAGAAATAAGTCATGCATTCTGGTTTTACTAAGACGACTTCCCATCCTTGGTCTTGTGGAAAGTAACCGTTATGACCATTGGCTAGGCAGCATGTTGTAATGTCGTCAAAAGGACGAGGGTTTCGTAATGTCCAACAGCCCCGTAATAATCTAAAAACCATGTTTCTCACCCCAACTACTGAATCCGTCACTTGTGGGAAGGTTTTATTTAAAAGTTGTAATCCGATGTTCTTTTTCTCACTTTGGTAAGAAGCGAACATCACTAACCCGTAAGCATAACATGCTTCTTTATGTTGCATGTTAGAAGCTCTTTCTAACTCATGAAATCCTATGTTGGGATATGTTGAGTCAAAATAGGTTCTTAACCCGTAGCGTAAAATTTCATTTGGGTTCCCCGCATTTAACGCTTTAAAGAAAACACGGCGTAACTTACGGTCTCCCCAATGTGATATACCCCACCTATCAAAGGAAAGCCTTTTATAAACTAAGGCATTTCTGGAAAGTCTTTCAATTATTTGACAAGTTAATTTAGCCATAACTAATTATGCTGATGAATTCTGACTGACTCTAGACAAGATTTCATCAATCATATCCGCTGGTAGGTCTTCTAAAATATTCGGTCGTCTACCCTTAACGTCCATTTTGTGTTTTTATACTGTAAAATAGACAAGGATTAGATTCGTAAAAAAATAATTAACAAACAATACAAGCAATTTTACATAGAACATAAAAATACAAGCACACTACAATACATATAATACACAACATGATTACAACCCTCTAATCTGAATCACTGGTTTCTTCTTCTTCGGACTTGGTTCATTTTCCTAATTTTCTAGGGATATATGGTGTTCCGCTAATACGAACCGTCGTTTTCCACAATGGTTTAGAAAAACCTGGTGGTTTAGAGGTTCCCGGGTTATTGTTACATTTTAGGAAATACGGATGTTACCGATACATATAAAGTTCATCAGGGTTGGAATCAGGTTTCTCTATTTTTATACCTTTTCCCTTATTATTTTCTTTTGCTTTATTAAATTGGGTCGAGGTAATTTCTATAACATCATCGAAATCCTCATCGGGATCCGATTCATCGGAAAATTGGTAATCTTCCCAATATTTTGCTTCCTGCGGAAACACCATTGACCATTATTAACTTTGGTCCTTTGGTTGAGGATTTTCTTTTATTCAATCGATTTACTGTAGGTATCAATATTTCTTCCTCCGAAACCTCTTCTTCTTCCGGTTCTTCCTCTTCCGGTTCCTCCTCTTCTGGTTCCTCTTCTTCAGGTTCCTCCGCTTCCGGTTCCTCCTCTTCCGGTTCTTCTTCGGGAATTTGTGAATCTTCCCAAAATATATTCGACTCTTCATTATTATTTGGTGATTCGATGGGATTTGTACTTGTGGTAGACATCTATCACACAATATCAAACATATTAAGAGGTTAATATATCACATAATATTTACATGTTAATAATATATAGTTTCCAACAAAAGTGTTAAGCAATCGTTTTTAAAGAAAACACGGTCGAAGTCCAGACTCACTAATGTATCCTAACAAACTCGATAAGACACACTAATGCAAATTTCTGGTTCTCTAAGACCAACGCTCGGATACCAACTGAAATATCCCGTTCATATTGATTATAAATGTTCCATATTAATTGATTTCGTTGCGAGGTTTTGACCTCTATATGAGACGTTTTCAAAGACTGAATTTGTTTTTAAAAATAAACCATAACCTTTATTTTATTTACAAGGTTAAAAGGACACCACCTAGATTATCAGAAATGATAATCTAAAAATATCACACTTACACACTACCAATACATGTTGGTTTACAATATTAATATGTTACAACAAAGTAAATCTCGAATGCAGTTTTAAACAATATTATACAAGCATGCTGACACCATATCTTGTCCATATTTTAGCATGCAACAGCGGAAGCTCTTTAATAATCACCTGAGAATAAACATGCTTTAAACGTCAACAAAAATGTTGGTGAAGTATAGGTTTAACCTATATATTTATCAAATCGTAATAATAGACCACAAGATTCCATATTTCAATATACATCCCATACATAGAGATAAAAATCATTCATATGGTGAACACCTGGTAACCGACATTAACAAGATGCATATAAGAATATCCCCATCATTACGGGACATCCATCGGGCATGATATAAAAACTCGAAGTACTAAAGCATCCGCTACAACGGATGGGGTTTGTTGGGCCTAATAGATCTATCTTTAGGATTCGTGTCAATTAGTAGACTGGTTTACTAATTCTTAGGTTACCAAGCAAAAGGGGCATATTCGGCTTCGATCATTCAACCATAGAAAGTAGTTTCATGTACTTGTGTCTATTTTGTAAAACATTTATAAAGCTGCATGTATTCTCATCCCAAAAATATTAGATTTTAAAAGTGGAACTATAACTCACTTTCACAAATTTTTCCTTCGTCGGGAAATAAGACTTGGCCACGGGTCGATTCACGAACCTATAACAAATATGTACATATATATCAAAGTATGATCGAAATATATTCACAACATTTTTTATTACGTTTTAATGATTTAAGTTTATTAAGTTAGCTGTCCAACGTTAGTAGCCTACAACAAGTTGTCCACAGTTAGCAGTACAGAAATAAATCAATATAAATTATCTTAGATCAATCCATGACCCAGTGTATACAAACCTCAGGATAGATCACAACTCAAAGTATATATATTTTTGGAATCAACCTCAACCCTGTATAGCGAACTCGATCATTACAGCATATAGAGTGTCTATGGTTGTTCCAAATAATATATATAGATGAGTCGATATGATATGTCAAAACATTGTATACGTGTCTATGGTATCTCAAGATTACATAATATATGTTAGAATACATGTATAATACAATATAAGTTAGCTAGGATATGATTAATATAGATTTGTTACCAATTTTCACGTAGCTACAACAAGCAAAATTATCCAATCTTATTTTACCCATAACTTCTTCGTTTTAAAACCGTTTTGAGTGATTCAAGTTGCTATGGTTTCATATTGAACTTAAGTTTATGAATCTAAACATAAAAAGTATAATTTTATAATCGGAAATACAGATTACAAGTCATTTTTTTAAAGGTAGTCATTTCAGTCGAAAGAACGACGTCTTGATGACCATTTTGATAAACATACTTCCACTTTGAGTTTAACCATGATTTTTGGATATAGTTTCATGTTCATAAGAAAAATCATTTTCCCAGAAAAACAAATTTTAAATCAAAGTTTATCATAGTTTTTAATTAACTAACCCAAAACAGCTCGCGGTGTTACTACGACAGTGTATATCCAATTTTACGGTGTTTTTCGTGTTTTCAGGTTTTAAATCATTAAGTTAGCATCTCATATAGATATAGAACATGTGTTTAGTTGATTTTAAAAGTCAAGTTAGAAGGATTAACTTTTGTTTGCGAACAAGTTTAGAATTAACTAAACTATGTTCTAGTGATTAAAAGTTTAAACCTTCGAATAAGGTAGTTTTATATATATGAATCGAATGATGTTATGAACATCATTACAACCTCAGGTTTTGTGGATAAACCTACTGGAAATGAGAAAAATTGATCTAGCTTCAAAGGATCCTTGGATGGCTTGATAGTTCTTGAAGTAGAATCATGACACGAAAACAAGTTCAAGTAAGATTTCCACTAGAAATAAGATTGTTATAGTTATAGAAATTGAATCAAAGCTTGAATATGAATATTACCTTGATTTAGAAAGATAAACTACTGTAAATAACAAAGGTTTCTTGATCTTAGATGATTGCTTGAAATGGATTAGGAAACTTGGAAGTAAATTTGTAAACTTGGAAGTTTTCTTGATGTGTTCTTGAGTAATTGTTTTTATGATGATTATAGGTAATAATCAAAACTTGTATTTGATGATTTTTGTTGGAAAAATAGTAACTTAGACGTTCATGGAAGAGAGTGTGTGTTTTGAGAGAGAATTGGGAAGAAAATTGGAAATGAAATGGAGTAGGTGGTGAGTGGTGAAGGTGAGTGGGGTTAAAAGGAGTTCTTGTTTTTGTTTCCTTGCTCATAAGTCATGCTAGTTGTCTAATTATTGGTTCTACATGTTTGTTGACTATCTATGGCTGCTAAGAGCTGAATTATTATGTGTATATACCAATAGTATATACGTCTAGGAGTTAGGTATTGTACGAGTACGAATACGGTTGCATACGAGTAGAATTGTTGATGAAAATGAATGAGAATGCAATTGTAAGCATTTTTGTTAAGTAGAAGTACTTTGATATGTGTCTTGAAGTCTTTCAAAACTGTACTAATACATCTAAATACACTACATGTATATACATTTTAACTGAGTCGTTAAGTCATCGTTAGTCGTTACATGTAAGTGTTGTTTTGAAACCTTTAAGTTAACGATCTCATTTAATGTTGTTAACCCATTGTTTATTATATCTAATGAGATGTTAAATTATTACATTATCATGATATTACGATGTATGAATATATCTTAATATGATATATCTACATTAAAATGTCGTTACAACGATAATCGTTACATATATGCCTCGTTTCAAAATTCTTAAGTTATTAGTCTTGTTTTACATATGTAGTTCATTGTTAACATACTTAATGATATATATAATTATCATTTTATCATGTTAAATATAGTGTAACAATATCTTAATATGATACATATGTATTTAGTAAGACGTTGTAATAACGATAATCGTTATATATATCGTTTCGAGTTTCTTAACTTAGTAGTCTCATTTTTATGTATATAACTCATTGTTAATATATACTTATGGAGATACTTACTTATCATAATATCATGTTAACTATATGTATATCCATATATATATATCGTCATGTCGTGTTTACAAGTTTTAACGTTCGTGAATCGCCGGTCAATTTGGGTGGTCAATTATATGAAATCTATTTCAATTAATCACGTCTTAACAAGTTTGATTGCTTAACATGTTGGAAACACTTAATCATGTAAATATCAATTTCATTTAATATATATATATAAACATGGAAAAGTTTGGGTCACTACACTCAAGCTCAAGCGTTAGAGCCGGGAAATATTGAGTTTGAAAATATGAAAGGTCAGTATGAGTTACTTGTGAAAAATGAACGCGATTTATTAACTATGCATGGGAGAGTTTGGATACCGTGGAGTAGTGTGATTAAGCAACTTTTGCTTGATGAGGCGCATAAATCAAAATATTCAATCCATCCCGGGGCTACCAAGATGTATTGTGATCTTAAAGAAGTCTATTGTGGCCCGATATGAAACGTGACAATGTTTCTTATGTAGAGGGGTGTATCACCTGTTTACAGGTAAAAGCTGAGCACCAGAAACCGTATGGTATGTTGCAACCTCTTGAGATTCCTAAATGGACATGGGAGCACATTACCATGGATTTTATTACGAAATTTCCAAAGACGGCGAGGACTCAGTATGATACAATTTGGGTAATCGTTGATCGACTGACGAAGAGTGTATTGTTCCTTCCCATTCGGGAAACTTACTCGTCAAAAATGTTGGACAAGTTGTTTATTAAAGAAGTTATCGCGAGACATGGAGTCCCGGTGTCGATTGTTTCAGATAGAGATACCCGTTTCACATCTTGGTTCTGGAACAAGTTTCATGACGATATGGGGACACAATTGAAATTCAGTACAGCTTTTCATCCGTAAACAAATGGCCAAAGTGAACGCACCATCCAGACTTTAGAGGATATGTTGCGTGCGTTTGTAATCGATTTCGGGGGTAGTTGGGACGAGCATTTACCTTTGGTGGAATTTTTGTACAATAATAGTTATCACGCTAGTATTGGAATGCCACCTTGTGAAATGCTTTACGGTAGAAAATGTTGAACTCCGATATGTTGGGGTGAAATTGGTCAAAAGGTGATTGGGAGTACCGAGGTTGTGTTAGAAACAAACCAAAAGATAGAAACGATCCGGGTACGACTAAAAGCGGCTCAAGACCGACAAAAGTCGTACGCGGATAAACGGAGGAGACCGATAGAGTTTCAAATAGGTGATATAGTTATGTTGAAAGTGTCGCCGTGGAAAGGAATCATTCGATTCAGGAAAAGAGGAAAGTTGGGTCCCCATTACATTAAACCTTTTAAAATAATAGAGCGGGTCGGAGAGGTAGCGTATCTGTTGGAATTGCCAGAGAAACTTTCGGGAATTCACAACACTTTTCATGTATCCTATTTACGAAAATGCTTAACTGCACAATCCACAATTGTTCAGTTAGACGAAGTTGAGGTTAACGATAAGCTCGGGTACGTGGAAGAATCGGTTGAAATCGTTGACGAACAAGTTAGACAAGTTCAAAATTGGCCGATTAAATCTTTTAAATTAAAGTGGAAATACGGTAAGGAGTTTGAGTATACGTGTGCAACGGAAGAATCCGTGTTAAAACATTCTCTGTCTATTCATCTAGCTTGGATCACGAGGTCGTGATCTAGTCCAAGTGGGGGAGAATTGTAACATCCACTTTTTGTATAAAATATTTTGGGCAATTTTTGACAAGTTTTGTAACTGCAGGGGGCTGTTATGTAAATAAAAAGAAACAAGATAAGGACCTAAATAAAGTCTAATGTCTTTCATTCTTGCATCTAAATCCTTCCAGACTTCTCTCTTTAAATTTCTTGAAACCCTAAGTTGAGGCAAGCATGATTTAGTATGAAAGGAGGCAATTTCAACTCAAATTGGAGCTTACTCTCCGTTGCTCCAGCTGATAGGCTTCATTTGTGACTTAAGGTAAACCTAGAATTCGAATTATATGTATAATCTTTGAATTGATGTTAGGGTTCGATGTAATAGTGGTGATTAACTCTTTTACCTTAAGGTTTTGGGTTTATTGAGTCTAGTATATGGTTGTGTAACACTTGAGTGTGGGTTTTGGGTTGGGTGTTGAATTAGTTGACCAAAAAGTCAAGTAATTAATCAAGTTCTTGATCAATTAAGTGTTAGGGTTGTTGTTGTTGATTGAACCTGAAGGTTGACTTTAATTAAGTCAAACTAGGGTTTGAGTCAAATTTATGATTTGGTACATAATTACTTAAATTGTAGGGTTTAGTGATAATTTGTGAGCATAATCATTAGTTTACTAGTGATTATGGGTAAACCATGAGTTGGTTAATTGCGTTAAATGTAAATGGGTCAAACTTACACTAATACTAATGTCAAGTTAGTGATAGTTAGTGATATAGCTAAATTGTGTATTTATCTTAATATGTGATTACTTGAAATAGGTGTTAGCTTTATTTGTGCTCAAGACTGAAGGATTGTATCACTTGAAAATACAAGGTGAGTGTAATAATTGTGTATATGTATGCGTATTTGAATTAGTGGACTATGAGTTAGACCACATGACGAGTGGACTATGAGTTAGACCACTGGATGAGTGGACTATGAGTTAGACCACTAAAGTGGACTATGAGTTAGGCCACTTTCTATCTAGTGACTTGTTATGAGACACTAGATGACGTAGGGCGGCCACCCGGGGTATTGAACGTGTATAGGTGTTTTGTATGAGTTACAAATGATATTGTGTTAGCATGCTTGTTGTGTCCGTTATAGAAAAGTTATGTACTTGATGTCGAGCATGCTTGTTGTGGTGTTAAACTTGTGTGTATGTGTGTATATATATATATATATATATATATATATATATATATATATATATATATATATATATATATATATAGTAGAGGGATCAAATAAGAAATTTTTTTGTGTGAGAACCCTGAGAACTCAAAAATACACTGAAATTCGAGCAAAAAGGGGAAATTCGAGCAAAAAAGGTGAAATTCGAGCAAAAATGTGACACGGACGAGCAAAAAAGCTGATAGTCGAGCAAAAATGGAGAAAGTCGAACAAAAAAAAAAGAAGGACGAACAAAAATTTGATATTCGAACAAAAAATGTGTTCTACATTTTTGAAATTCGAACGCAAAAATGTAGAACATATAGGTAGTCGAACAAAAATTTTGATATTCGAACAAAAAATGGTTCTACTTTTTTTAAAAAAAAAAAAAAAAATTTGCTCGGCTATGAAATTTTTGTTCGTCCGTGTTTTGTATTTTTGCTCGAATTCCTCTTTTTTTTGCTCGAATTTAAGTGTATTTAGGTGTTTTTTGGAGGTCCTAGAGTTCTCACACTAAAAAAGTTCTCACTGGATCCTCTCCATATATATATATATATATATATATATATATATATATTATTACATTCACTAAGCGTAAAGCTTACTCTTTTGTTGTCGACTCTTTTATAGATTCAAGTGAAGGATAAGGGTAAGTTGGATGGCTAGATAGTTGGTGGACCTTTGCGAAATTGGAAGACATGTTTTTGGTGGATTTAATGGGTAGTTTGTCCCAAAAACCATGCTCCAATTTTGTGTCTTTTGGTGTTATATATGTCGAATGGGTCACTATTGCCACTTAGTCGCGAAATGGGTCGTTATGCTAGTCTATTACTTAATCGAATTGAAGTTTGAAACAATGTTTTGTATAATTGTCGTGAACAGGGTTTGAATGGTATGTACAGTTTGTAATAGTAAAAAAAATGTTGTTTTCTGAAAATGTGTTTGAGTTCTTTCATAATCAATCACAAAGATGCTTTTTTTTTTTTTTTTTGGCAAAAAACTATAACTTTATAAAACTCGAGCTTCATCAAAAAGATGAAAACCCGCAACAAAGATACAAAACGAGGCACCGAGGCCCGCACAAGACTAAACAACCACTACAAGAACCTAACATGCTAACATTAAAGAACTAAGAAACCAAAAAACTTTATAAACCTACACGTTAACCTTTTATAGAACCTTTTTTCTTAACCTTGAACCCCTTCCTCACTATACGTTTCGGAAGCGCCTTCGAATTAAGCAGTTTACCTTCCACCATAATACATCCTTCAAGATCTTTCGCCACCTCCTCAAAAAAACTAGTAGTCAAACCCGATGTCTTACCTTCATCTGGGCCCAACAACCCAGGCCAATTAAGATGTTTTTTACCTGCAATTTAACAATACCACTTCATTTATTGCTATTAAGAATAAGAGTGGCTTAAAGCATTTAACTGTCTCATTGTAATGAAATCAGCAATAACTTAAAGAAAGAGAACAATTACAAATTCGTAACAGAATTAAAGTTTCACCTGGTAGTTTGGAAATGAAAATCACGTACATGACGTCGTAGACAATGATAGTGGTTGGGTGCAATGGCGCTAAGGAGATGGATGCTAGGGTCGATGACGATGTTAGATATGTGTTGTGGGGGATATGAATAATGAACCCTACTAATAAGTGTTCAAAATCGCAAGTGAGATTGCAGTGGAAGGATTTGGGTGAAGAAAACCTAGAACAAATTGAAAAGAATAAAGAATTGTAAAAAAAGCGAGGCAGGTAGAATAGGAGTTATTTAAATTTTAATTATTTAAGTATTATTTTACGCATGGCATCAGCAAATTACTTTTTACACTCATGTTACAACCCTTAAAGCACATATTACAATTATTATATGCATATAATGACCTCAGCTAAAACACCCATTTATTAGATAGAATAGATAGATGAGTCTGTAAAATCTATAGTAATTTTTGACTACTATATCATTAAATAACGGTTAGTATTAACAACAAGAAACTTAATCAAAAGATGAAAAAACCTTAATCCATAAACAAAAAGTAACTGGGAGAGAGCTCGAGAAGAAAAAAAGCATCATAATCAATAAACAAACTCAACCCAAATATAACTTGATCCCAAACAAAGTTACCACTAACATTGAATGAAAACAACAAGATAAACGCGTAAAACCAACTCAACAATCACGAGCAAGATACAAAAAGCACAACTAACAAAATAATCCTAGGTCGGATTAACAGACTTAGAAGAACCTTTGTGGTCCTTTATTCGGCCAATTTATAATCCCATCAACTTTATAATAGCAATCGTTAGTGTCTCTCTACTTTCTACTTAATAATTTGTTTTGTACAACTGTTAATTCAATAAGTAAAATTGTATTGACTTAATCTAAAAATTGATTTGTGTTGGAAATTTAGTGTAATTGAGGGATTTAATCTACACTTGTAAATGGGTTAGGAGGTACGGAGTGTACACCAATTAAGTGATATATTACCCGGACCCGAAAGTGGTTTTCCATTATCACAAATTTGAGTGATTACGGAAGTATTATTCCTGCACTAGGTGAAACATCTCCATCGTGGAAATAAAACAAACAACTTTATGAAAAGGATTTAATCAATTTCCTTGATTTGGTTGTTGGAAATAAAACAAACAACTTTATGAAAAGGATTTAATCGATTTCTTTGATTTGGTTGTTGGAAATAAAACAAACAACTTTATGAAAAGGATTTGTTTTAGATTTGAAAAGGAAATTGAATTTTATGAAAAAGATTTAATCGATTTCCTTGATTTGGTTGTTGAAAATAAAACAAACAACTTTATGAAAAGGATTTGTTTTAGATTTGAAAAGGAAATTAGTTAGTGAAACATCTCCATCGTGAAATAATACTTGTTTTTGGGTGCCTATAAATAAGGACTATCATTCATGAGAAAAAATAGATACAAAAACACCTTAATACTCTTATGCAAAAGAGTTCTTGTTTACTGCCAATAACAAGAACTAATCTCTGTCTTATCCCAAAGTGATATTCGTGTAACCCAGGCAATAAGGGTCCAATAATTACTTTCAAAAAGTGATACCACGATTCAGTGATTTATCCGGCTATCGACTATTTTACCCTACACGAAAATTCAATAAAACCTCCAACAATCGAAAGTAATTATTTGTTATAATCGATGGCGGCTACGATGAAACACATGACGGCGAATTTCTCTAAACTTGATAAGTGTGAGGGAATTGATTTTAGGAGATGGCAAAAGAAGATGCACTTCTTTCTGAGCAGCATGAGTGTGGTGTACGTACTCATCACACCAATTCCTGAAGATCATGGTGATGATGCCACTGTTGAACAAATTCGAAAAAGGTTCAAGTGGGAGAACGATGACTACATCGCTAGAGGTTTAATCCTCAATGGTATGGCTGATTCCCTTTTTGATATTTACCTAAATGTTGAATCTGCTAAAGAACTATGAGACTGTTTAGAAACCAAGTATATGTCTGAGGATGCTTCTAGTAAAAAGTTCCTTGTGAGTAATTTTAATAATTACAAGATGGTCGATTCTAGACCGGTCTTGGAACAATACAATGAGCTCATTCGTATACTTGGTCAATTCACACAACATAAGATGAACATGGATGAGTCTATTCAAGTCTCAAGAATAATTGATAAACTACCTCCATCTTGGAAAGAATTTAAACATTCTTTGAAACATAAGAAGGAGGAGTTAACTCTTGTTGAGTTGGGTAGTCATCTGCGTATTGAGGAATCCCTCAGGTTGTAGGATAATGACAAGCCAAAGAGCAACGAAGTTGCTGGTACGTCTGTTGTCAATATGGTGAAACATAAAAAGTTCACTAGTAATAATGACAAAAAGGGAAAACATAAACATCAAGGTAATAACAAAGTTGATCCTAATAAGAAGTCTAAATTGACTTGTTGGCTGGACACTTGAAGAGGGATTGCAAGGTTATTTTGGCACTAACAATGCTAAGGGATCTAGCACAAATGGTTCGGGCAATGGTTCGAACAACCAAGCCCCGAAAGGTCAAAATATATTTAATAATTCAATTGAGAATTATTATGTTTCGTATATATCTGAGATTTGTTTTGTGCAGGATGATGATGTTGCGTGGTGGGTTGACTCTGGAGCTACTATTCATGTATGTAAGGATAGATGTTGGTTCAAGACTTACGAGTCGGTAACTGATGGATCAATTCCTCATATGGGAAATGAGTCAACAGCCTCTATTCATGGACGTGGTCGTGTGGATTTAAGTTTTAGTTCTGGAAAGATTGTTTCTTTGTTTAATGTTTTGCATGTACCACAAATTAGGAAAAATTTGGTTTCAAGTAGTATGTTGAATAATTGTGGTTACAAGCAAGTTATTGAATCTGACAAGTTTGTTCTATCTAAAAATGGTTTATTTGTTGGATTTGGTTATTTGAGTAATGGAATGTTTAGACTAAACATTGAACATGTAAGTGTTGATATTGCTTGTATGTCTACTACTAGCATAAATAATTCTATTCTTTGGCATGCTAGACTAGGACATGTACACTTTAAAAGAATGCAAGATATGTCTAAAGATGGATTAATACTGGCCTTTGATATGAACAATGAAAAGTGTAAAACATGTATGTTGACAAAGATCACTAAGAAACCTTTTCAAAATATACATCGTGATACTGAGATTTTGGAATTAATACATAGTGATTTATGTGATTTGCATGCAACTCCTACTTTAGGAAACAAGAAATATTTTGTGACTTTTATTGATGATGCTTCTAGGTTTTGCTATGTTTATTTGTTACATACTAAGAATGAAGCATTAGATAAATTTAAAATATTTAAAACTGAAGTAGAATTACAACAAAAGGCATTGATTAAAAGACTTAGAACGGATAAGGGAGGTGAATACATTGACCAATTGTATTTCCAATCCGTTGGTATTATCCATGAGACCACAGCTCCTTATACTCCACAACAAAATGGTATATCTGAGAGGAAGAATAGGGTCCTCAAAGATGTAGTGACCCGAACTTTTCCATGTTTATATATATTAATTGAGATTGATATTTACATGACTAAATGTTTCCAACGTGTTAAGCAATCAAACTTGTTAAGACTTGATTAAATGAAATAAGTTTCATATAGACAATTGATCACCCATGTTGACCGGCGATTAACGAACGTTACAAAATTGTAAAAATTACATGTTGTGGTATATATATAGACATATATATATGGTTGACATAAGATTATGATGAGTAAGTATCGCACTAAGTATATTAACAATGTGTGATATACATAAGAAATGAGATTACTAAGTTAAGAAACTCGAAATGATATATATAACGATTATCGTTATGATAACGTCTACTAAATACATATGTATCATATTAAGATATTGATACACTATATTTAACATGATAAAATGATATTTAAATATATCATTAAGTGTGTTAACAATGAACTACATATGTAAAAACAAGACTACTAACCTAAGAATTACGAAACGAGACTTATATGTAACGATTATCGTTGTAATGATATTTTAATGTATATATCATATTAAGAGATATTCATACATCATAATATCATGATAAAATAATAATTTAACATCTCATTTGATATAATAAACATTGGGTTAACAACATTAATTGAGATCGTTAACTTAAAGGTTTCAAAACAACACTTACATGTAACGACTAATGAAGACTTAACGACTCCATTAGAATGTATATACATGTTGTGTTTTGATATATATTCTTACACTTTTGAAAGACTTCAAGACACATATCAAAATACTTCTACTTAACAAAAATTCTTACAATTACATCCTCGTTCAGTTTCATCAACAATTCTACTCGTATGCACCTGTATTCATACTCGTACAATACATAACTTTTAGATGTATGTACTATTAGTATATACACTCTAATGATCAGCTCTTAGCAGCCCATGTGAGTCACCTAACATATATGTGAACCATCATTTGGCAACTAGCATGAAATATCTCATAAAATTACAAAAATATGAGTAATCATTCATGACTTATTTACATGAAAACAAAATTACACATCCTTTATATCTAATCCATATACCAACGACCAAAAACACCTAAAAACACTTTAATTCTTCAATTTTCTTCATCTAAGTGATCTCTCTCAAGTTCTATCTTCAAGTTCTAAGTGTTCTTCATAAATTCCATAAGTATAGTTTCATAAAAATCAAGAATACTTCCAAGTTTGCAAGTCTACTTCCAAGCTTTCTAATCCATTCTAAATAATCATCTAAGATCAAGGAACCTTTGTTATTTACAGTAGGTTATCTTTCTAATTCAAGGTAATATTCATATTCAAACTTTGATTCAATTTCTACAACTATAACAATCTTATTTCGAGTGAAAATCTTACTTGAACTGTTTTCGTGTCATGATTCTGTTTCAAGAACTTTCAAGCCATCCAAGGATCCTTTGAAGCTAGATCCATTTTTCTAATTTCCAGTGGTTTTATCCAGAAAACTTGAGGTAGTAATGATGTTCATAACATCATTCGATTCATACATATAAAGCTATCTTATTCGAAGGTTTAAACTTGTAATCACTAGAACATAGTTTAGTTAATTCTAAACTTGTTCGCAAACAAAAGTTAATCCTTCTAACTTGACTTTTAAAATCAACTAAACACATGTTCTATATCTATATTATATGCTAACTTAATGATTTAAAACCTGGAAACACGATGAACACCATAAAATCGGATATACGCGGCCGTAGTGAAACCGAGGGCTGTTTTGGTTTGGATAATTAAAAACTATGATAAACATTGATTTAAAAGTTGTTCTTCTGGGAAAATGATTTTTCTTATGAACATGAAACTATATCCAAAAATCATGGTTAAACTCAAAGTGGAAGTATGTTTTCCAAAATGGTCATCTAGACGTCGTTCTTTCGACTGAAATGACTACCTTTACAAAAACAACTTGTAACCTGTAATTCTAACTATAAACTTATACTTTTTATGTATAGATTCATAAATTTAAGTTCAATATGAAACCATAGCAATTTGATTCACTCAAAACGGATTTAAAATGAAGAAGTTATGGGTAAAACAAGATTGGTTATTTTTGCTTGTTGTAGCTACGTGAAAATTGGTAACAAATCTATATTAATCATATCCTAGCTAACTTATATTGTATTATACATGTATTCTAATATATTATGTAATCTTGGGATACCATAGACACGTATGCAAATGTTTTGACATATCATATCGACCCATCTATATATATTATTTGGAACAACCATAGACACTCTATATGCAGTAATGTTGGAGTTAGCTATACAGGGTTGAGGTTGATTCCAAAAATATATATAGTTTGAGTTGTGATCTAGCCTGAGACGTGTATACACTGGGTCGTGGATTGATTCAAGATAATATATATCAATTTATTTCTGTACATCTAACTGTGGATAATGTCAAAACCCGACCTTAACCATAAGGACGAATACAATAACATATGATTTCATCGCGAGGTATTGACCTCTATATGCGACGTTTTTCAAAAACTGCATTCGTTTTTACAATACAAACCATAACTTTTATTACAAATACAAGGTTTAAACAAGATAATAATGATTATCGTTTAGCGATAATCTTAGACTTACAAACTTTACATGTGATAATAACAATACGACTTCCAACATATTTTACATTACAAATCCTCCGATATGCAGTTTTATTTTTGACCCAAATATGCATACTCAAGATCTTGCTTAAATTCAACATGTTGCAGCAGAAGCTTTTAGTTATCACCTGAGAATAAACATGCTTAAAACGTCAACATAAAGTTGGTGAGATATAGGTTTAATGCCGGCAGCGTTATGAATATAGACCACAAGATTTCATATATAAACGTTTTAATAAAAATATTCTAAGTTGTTGAGCACTTGATAACCATACTTAACATTTAATCAACGTCGCATATTCCCTTTATTATGAAATCTTACTACACCGTACCAAGTGTAATCACCGAAACGAAGTACTGTGCAACCGTTAAATACTGGTCGTCCAGTCAGGTTGGGGTTGTCAGGCCCGATAGATCTATCAACAGGATTCGCGTTTACAATACCGCATGTAAATAGTAGTTACCAAGTTACAGGGAGATATGCCAGTGGTACAACTCAACGTAGAATATATTTTGAAGTACTTGTGTCTATAACGTAAATCATAAAATGCATGTATTCTCATCCCGAAATATTTAGAGTTTAAAAGTGGGACTATATACTCACCTTTTCCTTGAAGGTATTTAACTCGACTTGGTCTCCGATAGATATCACGAACCTAACCATATATATAATATATCAACATATTTTCTTTTCAGGTAATCGTTACATATATATATATACTTATAATACTTTTAATATTTTCTTAGTCCGTAGTTAGCAGTCTGTTGTTAATGGTCCACAATTAGTTGCTCAATAAAATAAATAAAGACCCCATCGTATTCGTATTGATCAGAATTAATCTCGACCCATGGTACCATGTTGTCAAATGACGTGTTGCGTACATAAAGTACCGTGTTGTCAGATGACGTGTTGCGTACAATCATGAGGTCTTATGATTAATCTTCTCGTGTTGTTTACGGGTGGTCCTGAAATATATAAAATCAAATCATAAGTAAATATATATTAAATATTATGTTAATTAGCCAAGATATGATTAATCCGATTTTGTCATAATATGATATATTACAGGTTTTGAAGTGTTTTAAAAATCAAATTAGAAGGATCTATTTAGTTTGCGAACAGGTTTGAAATCATTCAAACTATGTTCTTGTTGTTAAAAATTTTATAACACAAAATAAGATAGCTATATAAATATGAATCGAATAAGATTATGAATAAGGTTACTACCTCAAGTTACTTGGATAAAGCTACTGGAAAAGATAGAAAATAATCTTGATCAAACTTTCTTATGATGATTATAGGTTGTTCATGAAGCTAGTTCTTCATGAGTATTTGCTGAGATTGTGAAGAACACTTAGAGTTCCTAAGAGTGTGTTTTTGGTTAGAGAAAGATGGTTGTAAGAATGAAATGAAAAACCAAGGTGATGGTGATACTTATAGGACAGTCTGGTTGTTGAGGGAACAAGGACAAATTATTGTGTTGAATTTTTGAGTAATAATGTATGCTAGCTTACAAATAAGATTCTCTCTTATCTAGGGTAGATCTAAGGCTGATAAGGATATTGATTTGATGTGTATTTACCAATAGTAAATACGTATAGATGATGGGTATGATACGTTAAAAGAAGCTCAAAATCGGGCTTTTATTTTGGGTCCAACCGGGCCAGGGGCTCTGCCCCTTGGACCCTGCCAGGGGTTGCCACCCCTTGGACCCCGCTTATCGGGGGCGCTGCCCCCGAACCCCCGTCATAATCAAGATAAGTTCAAACAAGTGTGCACTCCACACTTCCCCAAACTTGTTCGATATTTATCAAGATGATTTTTGTTACAAATTAATCCCATTACACTTAAATCATATTAGTGACATAAATCACAACACATTATAGATTGTAAGTATATATGTCAAAGAACGTTACATATAGTTATCGTTTTGAAAACTTAAGTTAGTGGTCTCAAAGTATACTTATAACTCATTGTTGTTAGTTCACAATGAAATGTTAAACCATCCTTAAATCATGTTAAATATGTATAGATATGTACATATACATAATCGTATAATTATCGTGTGTTATATAGTTCGTGATATCATCGGTCAAATTGGACGGTCAAACGTTGTGTAAAACTCTTTTCAAGAATATAAGTCTCAACAGTTTGGATTGCTTATTATGTTGGTAAGGTTTAATTTATGTAAATATTAATCTCATAAGTATAGAACGATCGGAAAATTCCAGGTCGTTACAGATAACTAGTTGTAGGTTATTAACGAGGACAACTGACTTAATACACTCAAATCTTTAAAACATAATAAAAATGGTTGTAATTATATTTTGATCATACTTTGATATATATGTACATATTTGTATAGGTTCGTGAATCGATCCGTGGCCAAGTCTTATTTCCGAGGAAGGAAATATCTGTGAAAGTGAGTTATAGTCCCACTTTTAAAATCTAATATTTTTGGGATGAGAATACATGCAGGTTTTATAAATGATTTACAAAATAGACACAAGTACGTGAAACTACATTCTATGGTTGAATTATCGAAATCAAATATGCCCCTTTTTATTAAGTCTGGTAATCTAAGAATTAGGGAACAGACACCCTAATTGACGCGAATCCTAAAGATAGATCTATTGGGCCTAACAAACCCCATCCCATGTACCTGATGCTTTAGTACTTCAAAATTTATATCATATCCGAAGGGTGTCCCGGAATGATGGGTATATTCTTATATATGCATCTTGTTAATGTCGGTTACTAGGTGTTCACCATATGAATGATTTTTATCTCTATGTATGGGATGTGTATTGAAATATGAAATCTCGTGGTCTATTGTTACGATTTGATATATATAGGTTATGAAGGTATTTCATATGCCCGAGCGACATATTAAATTAATGTGGCTAGTATGTTGTGATCCAAGTCGGGTCATACCCAATAACAAACTTACCGACACCTTAAAACGTATTTAGTCTTGACAATTGGGTCGTTAAATAAATACGCGACACTTGGACAATAGAAAATCGGTTTTCTAAAATATTATCTCTTGAGGTTTCATAGTTTTGAAGCTTCATTCATCATCATTCTTTCAACAAGCTGCTGTCCAGAATTTTGGGTTCAAAGAAGTGGGTTTCTAGCTTGGTTTTAAGATGATTAAGTATCTAAAACATAATCAAGTTCTAGGGTGGTGTTGGTGCATCAAAAGCTTGGGGTTTTACACACTTGTCCATCAACTTCTTGTATCAAACAACCCTCAACTAGCTTGAGGAGGTAAATATATCTTCTCTACTTGTTATATTTGTAAGCATTTATCCAAGACTTGATATTATCATGGAATTTAACTTAATTACTTAACATGTTGACATAAACTTTAAATATTGCTTCCGCTTGTTTTAACTACATTAAATTGGTTTAATGATCAAGTTAACTTTATGAACATGTTGTTTATGAAACTTGTTAAATTCCATCAATGGTATCTAGAGCCGAGGTCTATGGATTATGCTTCTTATATTATCTTTAAACCCACTATATTTGCATTCCAAGTACATGCATGAAAATGGAATACAAAAATTGTCGGGTTTGGGTGGGTTTGATATGTTGGCCGAATTCTTGGAGGTCCCAAAAGGGTTTGGAACTTGCCATTTGGTCAATTTTATTCCATGTTGTTGTTCACAATCAATGCCTTGACCTTATGTTTGAATGCATGTTTGTTTGGTTGATTTATTCATTCATTTGGTTTGTAATAATTTATTCAATTTGGTTTGTAATAATTATTCATTTGGTTATGTAATTTATTTTATATTTGGTATGTAAAATAGATTAGGTTGTATTTTCATTTTCTAGACAAATGTATTAGGATATATTTTGTAACAAGATGAAGAACACAAGAAGATGCATTTGGATGCAAGATTAAGTGGGAGATTTGAAATCTCCTACTTTGTGTTATAACCCCTTAACCGGTGACATTTGTTTTCGGCTAAACAAATGTCTACCAAAATGGCTTGATTGTGAACACATTAATTTTGCATGCTTGGTTATTTATTCTATGATTGTGGATTTTATGTTTGTATGCTACAAGTTAATCACACAAGTTAACAACAAGAAAAATGACAATTTAATTGGTTATATTAAACATTATTAACGACATGCAAAACGTCAATTTAAATTGTTAAATTAAAAACGATTAAAAGGACATTAATAAATGGTTATTAACAACATGATAAGGATCATATATATAAAATGGTTTATATCAAGTAATTGGCTAAAATTACAAGACTTGAAAATGGATTTCAAATGAACCATACACTAAATGCATGTTGGTGTATGGCATGATAGTTTTCTCAAACTAGAATTAATGAAAACTTAAAATCCCTTATTAACAAGGCAAACAAGTTAAACGCCATCCTTTTGTGTGACACTTAAAAATATTAGGGAACTCATAATGGGATAAAGGTCACCTAACCGTTATGAGCAAACTAATATGATTGAGGTAAATTTTGCACGCTTGTGGGATAAAGGTCACCTAACCACTTGTATGTTAAATTTACACGTTTACACAAGTAGGACAACTTGATTTGGGAATCATGAACTTAGGGTCACCGAAGCATGATAAACAAATAGGCATTGATGGGATAATATGCCATGCAAAAGGATTGCATGATCCCATAACTTAGAAGTTGCAAAAGGATTGCAATTGTCATATAATGACTACCTAGCTAAATCAAATGACGGGATAAAGGTCACCTAACCGAAATTTGGTTTACCGTTGGATTCTAAAATTTAATAAATATCAATTGGATTTAAAGCGTATTGATTGTTAAATTAAAATTGATACTTAAATAACTTTGTTAAATTTTGTAGATGGCCGCCAATAACAACAACATTCCGAACGTACCAATAAACTTTAACAACCTATCGTTGAGGTCAATCCTCGAAAAGGAAAAACTCAACCATACGAACTTCATGGATTGGTTCCGCAATCTAAGAATTGTCCTCAAACTAGAGGACAGGGCGTATGTGTTGGAAGACCCCATTCCAGATCAACCGGACGAAGATGATTCGGAAGGCATGGCTTATTGGGAGAAATACTGCACCGATTCGTTGCAAGTTTCTTGCCTCATGCTTGGGACTATGATACCCGAACTCTAAAAGGATTTTGAGCATCATAGTGCATATGACATGATCACACAGTTGAAGGAGATGTTCCTTCAACAAGCTCGTGTCGAGCGCTTTGAAACGGTCCGAGCGCTTCATGCATGTCGGATGGACGGCTCCCAATCCGTTTCATCTTATGTCCTTAAGATGAAAAGCCTAAATGATCGAGCGAACCGTCTAAACTGCAACGTGTCTAATGAATTAGCCACGGACCTCATTCTCAACTCATTGTCAAAAAGGTTTGACACATTTGTAATGAATTACAATATGAATGGTTGGGATAAAAGCATTGGCGAATTACATGCCATGCTTAAGACGACAGAAGCAAGCATGGGTAAAAGGGCTTCACCCGTGTTTACGATCAATGAAGGTGGGTCCAAAAACAATAACACTTCTAAGCCAAAGGCGGCTAAGAGGAAAGGACCCACCTACCAAGGCAAGGGCAAAGGAAAGGGGAAGATGGTTACCCCAACCAACAACAACAAGAAGCAAAAGGTTGCCGAAAAAGCTAACCCCAAGGAAGATCCGTGCTTTGGTTGCGGTGAAATGGGTCATTGGAAACGCAACTGCCCGGTCTACCTAAAGGAGTTGAAGGAAAAGAGGGATGCAGGGCAAACCTCAGGTAATGTATATATGGTATACATTGAGCTTAGTATTACTTCTTCTAATACATGGGTATTAGACACAGGATGTGGAACTCACATTTGCAATTCTATGCAGGGGTTCAAAAGAAGTAAACAAGAAGCGGGAACATCAAGTCTCTACATGGGTAATGGAGCTAAGGTGTACGTAGTAGCTCAAGGAGACTTTATTCTAAAGCTTCCAAGTGGTTTGGAACTTATTTTGAAAAATGTTTTGTATGCACCCGATTTATCGCGAAACATTATTTCTGTATCCCGTTTGAAACAATATGGTTTTAATCTTAATTTCATTAATGATGATATCCATGTTTTTTTAGATAATGTGTTCTATTTTAAGGCTTCACCTTCAAATGGTATTTATGAATTGGTTCATGATGACACATCATACAATAGCTCAATGTTCCATGCAAACACCAAGAAACTCAAAAGGGATTTGAGTGATTCCTACTTATGGCATTGTCGCCTTGGTCACATAAACAAGAACCGAATGCATATACCTCAAAAGAATGGACTTTTGAAATCAAATGAACTAGACTCGTTTGATGTATGTGAATCTTGTTTACAAGGCAAAATGACTAGAGCACCTTTCAAAGGGACCTATGAAAGGGCTAAAGACTTATTGGGATTAATACATTCGGATGTATGTGGACCCTTTAAGCCCATAACTAGGAATGGTGAAAGATACTTCGTTACTTTCATTGACGACTTCAGTCGTTTCGGATATGTCTACTTGTTAAGACACAAGGACGAAACTTTTGGAGCATTCAAAGAATATCAAAACGAAGTACAAAATCAACTCAATAAGACAATCAAGGTACTTCGTACCGATAGAGGAGGTGAATACCTAAGTGATGCTTTCCAAGATCATCTTAGAATTTGTAGGATTATCTCGCAACTTACTCCACCCGGGACACCACAACTTAATGGAGTTTTCGAAAGGAGGAACCGAACCCTAATAGATATGGTTCGATCTATGATGGCTAGAAGCTCGTTACCTCTATCATTTTGGGGTTATTGTCTATGCTCCGTGGCTCGTATTCTAAATATGGCCCCAACCAAGAAAGTGGAACGAACTCCTCATGATATGTGGTTTGGAAAACCTCCATCTCTATCATACTTAAAGGTATGGGGATGTGAAGCTTATCCTAAGCGTTACGTCCCTAACAAGTTGAATGCTCGATCCACGAAGTGTATCTTCATAGGATATCCCAAGGATGATATGGGATACTATTTCTATGATCCAACCGAGCAAAATGTATTTGTTGCTCGAAAGGCTGAATTCCTTGAAACTAAGTTCCTATTGAAAGGAAATAGTGAAAGGAAGATAGATCTTGAAGAGGTTCAATATCAAGTAGATGATACACAATTGGTTGACGCTAGCACTCAACATGAAAATGTTGAGAGTGATCAAATGGATGATCAAAATACACAAGACGTTCGTAGATCTGGTAGGATTAGTAATCCTCCTGAGAGATATGGGTTTCTCATGGATGGTTGCTATGTGGTTGATTTGGATGAACCAACAAACTACCAAGATGCCTTATCAAGGATTGATAAGGATAAATGGCAGGAAGCCATGAACGCTGAGATGCAATCCATGTATGACAACCAAGTTTGGGAACTTGTTGAACAACCTATTGGCTCAAGGCTAGTTGATTGTAAATGGCTTTTCAAAATGAAAACCGACATACATGGAAACTTGGATACATATAAAGCTAGACTTGTAGCAAAAGGTTTCACTCAAACTCAAGGGGTTGACTATGATGAAACTTTTTCGCCTGTGGCAATGCTAAAGTCTATTAGGATATTACTTGCCATTGCTGCTCATTATGATTATGAAATATGGCAAATGGATGTCAAGACCGCTTTCCTAAATGGACATCTTGAGGAAGATGTCTATATGGTTCAACCTGAAGGTTTTGTTGATTCGAAATATTCTAAAAAGGTATGCAAGTTAAAGAAGTCAATCTACAGATTGAAACAAGCATTTAGAATGTGGAATCATCGTTTTAATGAGGAGGCCAAGAAATTTGTTTTCATTAAAAAAGGTGATGAAGCTTGTGTATACAAGAAAGCTAGTGGGAGCACTATCATGTTCCTTGTACTATATGTGGATGATATATTGTTATTTGGAAATGATATTCCGGCAATGAAAGGTGTTAAAACTTGGCTAAGTAAATGCTTCTCCATCAAGGATCTTGGAGAAGCACAATACGTTTTAGGGATTAGGATCTACAGGGATAGATCCAAGAAACTGATAGGTTTGAATCAAAGTGCATACATTGAAAAGATCTTGAAAAGGTTCAAGATGGAGAACTCTAAGAAAGGTTTGGTACCCATTCAAAAGGGAACACTTCTCAGTTCATCTCAGTGCCCCACCACGAAAGATGAACAGGAGAGAATGAAGAAAGTCCCATATGCGTCTGCCATTGGGTCAATCATGTATGCAATGATATGCACTAGACCGGATGTGTCATGCGCTCTTAGCCTGACAAGTAGATACCAGAATAACCCAGGGAACAGTCATTGGATTGCTGTCAAAAGTATATTGAAATACCTTAGGAGGACTAAGGATATGTTTCTGATATATGGGTCTGGTGAGGAGGAACTGGCTGTAAAAGGTTACGTGGATGCGAGTTTCCAAACTGATCGAGATGATTCTCGATCACAATTCGGTTATGTCTTCACGTTAAATGGAGGTGCGGTCTCTTGGAAGAGTTTAAAACATGATGTTGTTGCTTTATCCACTACAGAGTCGGAGCACATTGCCGCCTCATTGGTAGCTCAGGAAGCTGCATGGATGAAGAAATTCATCGACGACTTAGGAGTAGTCCCTTCCATTCAGGACCCTCTTGAGATCTTTTGTGACAACGAGGGTGTGATTGCTCAAATCAAGGAACCTCGTGCTCACCAAAAGACCCGTCACATTGAGCGGAGATTCAACTACATAAGGGATGAAGTTGAAAAGGGAAAGATATGTATTCGCAAAGTTCACACAGATCTTAATATAGTGGATCCTCTCACGAAGCTCTTACATGGATCAAAACATGCAGGACATGTTTGTGCATTAGGGATTCGATATTCTAGTGATTGGTCATGATCTGTTTTAAGTATTGTAACGGAATGAAATTGCTCAAACTCATTAATATAATTATGGTATTAATTTATTTTGAGTTATGTTCCTATTTTGCATATTTTATCCATGAATAAGCTATTATTCTAAATTTCGTAGTCGATCACATTTGTGGGAACAAGTGTGAGTTTTAGACTATTATGAACTTGGATTGGTATACATTCAGGATGAATGTGGGGCAAGGTGGCTGCCAAGGTTCATAGATATTTGTGGGATACAAATATTGGAAGACCCGCTCTCAAGATTCACTGAACGGAACCTTTGTGGTTGATCACATGTAATCTTGAATAAAGGCGAATGTCATTGTATCCTCTGACCTGAGATACATATTGGGTTCAGATATTTACCAAATATTTAGCCTTGATTCTTTCCTTCGCTATTCTGAAATATGGTAGCCCATAAGGAAGAACTCAGGTGTAATACAAAGTATATATCTAGGACGTATGTAGTCAAGATGGAATTTGTCCCTCTTATTCGTTGAGAGTCAGATGTATAAGGCCTGATAAAGTTAAATCTAAAAGAGAGTGATCACTCTGTATCTCTTGGATTTAACATGACATCTAGGATGAAAGGATATAATGAAAGATTCACCTATTCATATTCGAGATGGGAACTCGAAAGGGATGATGTTATTGAATGGCACAAAGTCATAACATATTGGGGGTGATGGACGGTCGTTAGGGGTGGTATCCATCACTTGCATTAATTTCTTATGTTTCTCGTGCAAGTGGGAGATTGAAGGTATTTCGTATGCCCGAGCGACATATTAAATTAATGTGGCTAGTATGTTGTGATCCAAGTCGGGTCATACCCAATAACAAACTTACCGACACCTTAAAACGTATTTAGTCTTGACAATTGGGTCGTTAAATAAATACGCGACACTTGGACTTTAGAAAATCGGTTTTCTAAAATATTATCTCTTGAGGTTTCATAGTTTTGAAGCTTCATTCGTCATCATTCTTTCAACAAGCTGCTATCCAGAATTTTGGGTTCAAAGAAGTGGGTTTCTAGCTTAGTTTTAAGGTGATTAAGTATCTAAAACATAATCAAGTTCTAGGGTGGTGTTGGTGCATCAAAAGCTTGGGGTTTTATACATTTGTCCATCATCTTCTTGTATCAAACAACCCTCAACTAGCTTGAGGAGGTAAATATATCTTCTCTACTTGTTATATTTGTAAGCATTTATCCAAGACTTGATATTATCATGGAATTTAACTTAATTACTTTAACATGTTGACATAAACTTTACATATTGCTTCCGCTTGTTTTAACTACATTAAATTGGTTTAATGATCAAGTTAACTTTATGAACATGTTGTTTATGAAACTTGTTAAATTCCATCAGGTTAAACCTATAACTCACCAATATTTTTGTTGACGTTTAAAGCATGTTTATTCTCAGGTGAATACTAACAGCTTCCGCTGTTGCATACTAAAATAAGGACAAGATTTGGAGTCCATGTTTGTATGATATTGTGTAAAAACTGCATTCAAGAAACATATGTCGATGTAATATATTTCTATTGTAAACCATTATGTAATGGTCATGTATAAACAGTATATTTTAGATTATCATTATTTGATAATCTACGTAATGCTTTTAAAACCTTTATTGATAAAATAAAGGTTATGGTTGTTTTATAAATGAATGCAGTCTTTGAAAAACGTCTCATATAGAGGTCAAAATCTCGCAACGAAATCAATTAATATGGAACGTTTATAATCAATATGAACGGGACATTTCAGTTGGTATCCGAGCGTTGGTCTTAGAGAACCAGAAAATTGTATTAGTGTTTCTTACCGAGTTTGTTAGGATGCATTAGTGAGTCTGGACTTCGACCGTGTTTTTTTTCAAAAGCGATTGCTTAACATTTTTTTTGTTGGAAACTATATATTATTAACATGTAAATATTATGTGATATATTAATCTCTTAACGTGTTTGATATTGTGTGATAGATGTCTACCTCTAGTACAAATCCCATTGATTCACCTAATAATAATGAAGAGTCGAATATATTTTGGGAAGATTCACAAATTTCCGAAGAGGAACCGGAAGAGGAGGAACCGGAAGAAGAGGAACCAGAAGAGGATGAATCGGAAGAGGAGGAACCAGAAGAAGAAGAGGTTCCGAAGGAAGAAATATTGATACATATAGTAAATCGATTAAATAAAAGAAAATCCTCAACCAACGGACCAAAGTTAATAATGGTCAATGGTGTTTCCGCCGAGGAAGCAAAATATTGGGAAGATTACCAATTTTTCGATGAATCGGATACCGATGAGGATTCCGATGATGTTATAGAAATTACCTCGACCCAATTTAATAAAGCGAAAGAAAATAATAAGGGAAAAGGTATAAAAATAGAGAAACCCGATTCCAATCCCGATGAACTTTATATGTATCGACAACATCCGTATTTCCTAAATTGTAACAATGACCCGGGAACCTCTAAACCACCAGGTTTTACTAAACCATTATGGAAAATGACGGATCGTATTAGTGGAACACCATATATTCCTAGAAAATTAGGAAAACGAACCAAGTCCGAAGAAGAAGTAACCAGTGATTCAGATTAGAAGGTTGTAATCATGTTGTGTATTATATGTATTGTAGTGTGCTTGTACTTTTATGTTCTATGTAAAAATTGCTTGTATTATTTGTTAATTATCTTTTACGAATCTAATCCTTGACTATTTTACAGTATAAAAACAAAATGGACGTTAAGGGTAGACAACCGAATATTTTAGAAGATCTACCAGAGGATATGATTGAGGAAATCTTGTCTAGAGTTGGTCAGAATTCATAAGCACATTTAGTTATGGCGAAATTAACTTGTCAAACATTTGAAAGACTTTCCAGAAATGCCTTAGTTTATAAAAGGATTTCCTTTGATAGGTGGGGTATATCACATTGGGGAGACCGTAAGTTACGCCGTGTTTTCTTTAAAGCGTTAAATGCGGGGAACCCAAATGCAATTTTACGCTACGGGTTAAGAACCTATTTTGACTCAACATATCCCAATATAGGATTTCGTGAATTAGAAAGAGCTTCTAACATGGATCATAAAGAAGCATGTTATGCTTACGGGTTAGTGATGTTCGCTTCTTACCAAAGTGAGAAAAAGAACATCGGATTGCAACTTTTAAATAAAACCTTCCCACAAGTGACGGATTCAGTAGTTGGGGTGAGAAACAAGGTTTTTAGATTATTACGGGGCTGTTGGACATTACGAAACCCTCGTCCTTTTGACGACATTACAACATGCTGCCTAGCTAATGGTCATAACGGTTATTTTCCACAAGACCAAGGATGAGAAGTCGTCTTAGTAAACCCAGAATGCATGACTTGTTTCTGGACTTATGAATTACGTGTCTTTATTTCCTTTGCTGAACAACTTGCGTATTAACTAGCTTTATCTTCAAAACTGTCTTGTATCATAGTGTACTATATTTCATGTTATATGTAATATAGCGAAGTTGTAAGTTTGAAGAATATTTGTATGTGATATATTATTATAATCAGTTTTTCATATGGAATTGTAGTAGTTAAATTGTATATTAGCTACTAAGTATGAACTTAACGGGTAGGTAGTACCCGAATTTAAAATTATAAAACGCTAATATGAAGAAAAAGCTTTTATAAATGAGTTCATATTATGCTATGAGATACTATTGACTACTCTTAATATTCTGTATGATTAAATTGTTTCATTTAACTATTTTGAAGGAAATGGCACCGACTACTCGACACACCTTGAATATGAGCGAAGAGGAATTTCGTGCCTTTCTTGCTTTAAACATAGCCGCAGTACAGGCCGCGCTACATACCAACAATAACTCTGAATCTAGCAATGCAGCTAACGGCGCAAGAAATCGTGTAGGATGCTCCTACAAAGAATTCACTTCCTGCAAACCTTTGGAATTTGATGGAACCGAAGGACCAATTGGATTGAAACGGTGGACCGAGAAAGTCGAATCGGTGTTTGCCATAAGTAAGTGTACTGAAGAGGACAAAGTGAAGTACGCTACGCATACCTTCACAGGTATTTCGTTAACATGGTGGAATACCTATCTAGAGCAAGTGGGACAAGATGCTGCTTACGCGCTACCGTGGTCAGCATTCAAGCACTTGATGAACGAGAAGTACCGTCCCAGAACCGAGGTCAATAAGCTCAAGTCAGAACTTAGAGGGTTACGAACACAGGGATTCGATATTACTTTGTATGAAAGACGATTCACAGAATTGTACCTATTGTGTTCGAGAGCGTTCGAAGATGAGGAAGAGAAGATCAATGCGTTTGTGAAAGGGTTACTGGAGAGGATCCAAGAAGATATAAGTTCACACGAGCCTGCCTCCATACAAAAGGCATGTAGAATGGCTCACAAACTAGTGAACCAGATTGAGGGAAGAATTAAAGAACAGGCGGCTGAAGAGGCCAACGTGAAGTTAGTCAAAAGAAAGTGGGAGGAAAACGGTGATAAGAGTCACCAAAACAACAACAACTATCCCAACAATCGCAACATCAATCGCAACTACAACAAACGGCACAACAACAACAACAACAACAACAACTACAACAATCATTCCAACAACAATAACAACCGCAACAACAACAACAACAATCAGAAGCAGCTATGCCAAAGGTGTGAAAAGTATCACTCGGGGTTTTGCACAAAATTTTGCAACAAGTGTAAAAGAAATGGTGATAGCGCGGCGAAATGTGAGGTCTACGGACCAGGGGTTAACAGAACGACAGGATCAAATGGTGTTGGAATGAGTAATGGCGGAGCAAGTAGTGTCGGAGCAAGTTATGCCAATGTAGTTTGTTATAAATGTGGAAAACCGGGCCACATTATTAGAAATTGCCCGAACCAAGAGAACACAAATGGACAAGGCCGCGGAAGAGTTTTCAATATTAATGCGGCAGAGGCACAGGAAGACCCGGAGCTTGTTACGGGTACGTTTCTTATTGACAATTAATCTGCTTACGTTTTATTTGATTCGGGTGCGGATAGAAGGTATATGAGTAGAGATTTTTGTGCTAAATTAAGTTGTCTATTGACGCCGTTGGATAGTAAATTTTTACTCGAATTAGCAAACGGTAAATTAATTTCAGCAGATTATATATGCCGGAATCGAGAAATTAAACTGGGTAGCGAAATATTTAAGATTGATTTGATACCAGTAGAGTTAGGGAGTTTTGATGTAATAGATGGCATGGACTGGCTGAAGGAGATGAAAGCAGAGATCGTATGTTACAAAAATGCAATTCGCATTGTACGAGAAGAAGGAGAACCCTTAATGGTGTACGGTGAAAAGGGCAACACGAAGCTACATCTTATTAGTAATTTGAAGGCACAAAAACTAATAAGAAAAGGTTGCTATGCTGTTCTAGCACACGTCGAAAAAGTACAAACTGAAGAAAAGATCATCAGTGATGTTCCCGTCGCAAAAGGATTTCCCGATGTATTTCCGAAAGAATTACCGGGATTACCCCCACATCGATCCGTTGAATTTCAAATAGACCTTGTACCAGGAGCTGCACCAATAGCTCGTGCTCCATACAGACTCGCACCCAGCAAAATGAAAGAATTACAAAGTCAGTTATAGGAACTTTTAGAGCGTGGTTTCATTCGACCAAGTACATCACCATGGGGAGCTCCTGTTCTGTTTGTGAAGAAGAAAGATGGTACATTCAGGTTGTGTATCGACTACCGAGAGTTGAACAAACTTACCATCAAGAACCGCTACCCACTACCGAGAATTGACGACTTATTTGATCAACTACAAGGCTCGTCTATTTATTCGAAGATCGATTTACGTTCTGGATATCATCAAATGCGAGTAAAGGAGGATGATATTCCAAAAACTGCTTTTAGGACGCGTTATGGTCATTACGAGTTTATGGTTATGCCATTTGGATTGACTAACGCACCAGCTGTGTTCATGGACCTTATGAACCGAGTGTGTGGGCCATATCTTGACAAGTTTTTCATTGTTTTCATCGATGACATACTTATTTACTCAAAGAATGATCAAGAGCACGAAGAACATTTGAGAAAAGTGCTAGAAGTATTGAGGAAAGAAAAACTGTACGCTAAGTTTTCGAAGTGTTCATTTTGGTTGGAAGAAGTTCAATTCCTCGGTCACATAGTGAACAAAGAAGGTATCCAGGTGGACCCGGCAAAGATCGAAACCGTTAAAAAGTGGGAAACCCCGAAAACTCTGAAACACATACGCCAGTTTTTAGGACTAGCTGGTTACTACAGAAGGTTCATCCAAGACTTTTCCAGAATAGCAAAACCCTTAACTGCATTAACGCATAAAGGGAAGAAATTTGAATGGAAAGATGAGCAGGAGAAAGCGTTTCAATTGTTAAAGAAAAAGTTAACTACGGCACCTATATTGTCATTACCTGAAGGGAATGATGATTTTGTGATATATTGTGACACCTCAAAGCAAGGTCTCGGTTGTGTATTAATGCAACGAACGAAAGTAATTACTTATGCGTCTAGACAATTGAAGATTTACGAACAGAATTATACGACGCATGATTTGGAATTAGGCACGGTTGTTTTTACATTAAAGACTTGGAGGCACTACTTATATGGGGTCAAAAGTATTATATATACCGACCACAAAAGTCTTCAACACATATTTAATCAGAAACAACTGAATATGAGGCAGCGTAGGTGGATTGATTTGTTGAATGATTATGACTTTGAGATCCGTTACCACCCGGGGAAGGCAAATGTGGTAGCCGACGCCTTGAGCAGAAAGGACAAAGAACCCATTCGAGTAAACGCTATGAAGGAGGCGCAACAAAGAGTTTTAAAAGAGGGAAATTTAAAAGATGAAATACCCAAAGGATCGGAGAAGCATCTTAATATTCAGGAAGATGGAACCCGGTATAGGGCTGAAAGAATTTGGGTACCAAAATTTGGAGATATGAGAGAAATGGTACTTAGAGAAGCTCATAAAACCATATACTCAATACATCCTGGAACGGGGAAGATGTACAAGGATCTCAAGAAACATTTTTGGTGGCCAGGTATGAAAGCCGATGTTACTAAATACGTAGGGGAATGTTTGACATGATCTAAGGTCAAAGCAGAACATCAGAAACCATCAGGTCTACTTCAACAACCCGAAATCCCCGAATGGAAATGGGAAAACATTACCATGGATTTCATCACTAAATTGCCAAGGACTGCAAGTGGTTTTGATAATATTTGGATAATAGTTGATCGTCTCACCAAATCAGCACACTTCCTGCCAATAAGAGAAGATGACAAGATGGAGAAGTTAGCACGACTGTATTTGAAGGAAGTCGTCTCCAGATATGGAATACCAATCTCTATTATCTCTGATAGGGATGGCAGATTTATTTCAAGATTCTGGCAGATATTACAGCAAGCATTAGGAACTCGTCTAGACATGAGTACTGCCTATCATCCACAAACTGATGGGCAGAGCGAAAGGACGATACAAACGCTTGAAGACATGCTACGAGCATGTGTTATTGATTTCGGAAATAGTTGGGATCGACACCTACCGTTAGCAGAATTTTCCTACAACAACAGTTATCATTCTAGTATTGAGATGGCGCCGTTTGAGGCACTTTATGGTAGAAAGTGTAGGTCTCTGATTTGTTGGAATGAAGTGGGGGATAGACAGATTACGGGTCCGGAGATAATACAAGAAACTACCCAGAAAATCATCCAAATTCAACTACGATTGAAAATCGCCCAGAGTCGACAAAAGAGCTACGCGGACAGTAAAAGAAAAGATATAGAGTTTGAAATTGGAGAAATGGTCATGCTTAAGGTTTCACCTTGGAAAGGCATTGTTCGATTTGGTAAACGGGGGAAACTAAATCCAAGGTACATTGGACCATTCAAGATTATAGATCGTGTCGGACCAGTAGCTTACCAACTGGAGCTACCTCAACAACTCGCGGTTGTACATAACACTTTTCACGTCTCGAATTTGAAGAAATATTTTGCTAAAGAAGATCTCACTATTCTGTTGGACGAAATCCAAATCAATGAAAAACTTCAATTCATTGAAGAACCCGTCGAAATAATGGATCGTGAGGTTAAGAGACTTAAGCAAAACAAGATACCGATTGTTAAGATTCGATGGAATGCTCGTAGAGGACCCGAGTTCACCTGGGAGCATGAAGATCAGATGAAGAAGAAATACCCGCATCTATTTCCAGAAGATTCGTCAACACCTTCAACAGCTTAAAATTTCAGGACGAAATTTATTTAACGGGTAGGTACTGTAGTGACCCGAACTTTTCCATGTTTATATATATTAACTGAGATTGATATTTACACGACTAAATGTTTCCAATGTGTTAAGCAATCAAACTTGTTAAGACTTGATTAAATGAAATAAGTTTCATATAGACAATTGATCACCCATGTTGACCGGCGATTCACGAACGTTACAAAATTGTAAAAATTACATGTTGTGGTATATATATAGACATATATATATGGTTGACATAAGATTATGATGAGTAAGTATCGCACTAAGTATATTAACAATGTGTGATATACATAAGAAATGAGATTACTAAGTTAAGAAACTCGAAATGATATATATAACGATTATCGTTATGATAACGTCTACTAAATACATATGTATCATATTAAGATATTGATACACTATATTTAACATTATAAAATGATATTTAAATATATCATTAAGTGTGTTAACAATGAACTACATATGTAAAAACAAGACTACTAACCCAAGAATTACGAAACGAGACTTATATGTAACGATTATCGTTGTAACGATATTTTAATGTATATATCATATTAAGAGATATTCATACATCATAATATCATGATAATATAATAATATAAAATCTCATTTGATATAATAAACATTGGGTTAACAACATTAATTGAGATCATTAACTTAAAGGTTTCAAAACAACACTTACATGTAACGACTAACGAAGACTTAACGACTCCATTAGAATGTATATACATGTTGTGTTTTGATATATATTCTTACAATTTTGAAAGACTTCAAGACACATATCAAAATACTTCTACTTAACAAAAATGCTTACAATTACATCCTCGTTCAGTTTCATCAACAATTCTACTCGTATGCACCCGTATTCGTACTCGTACAATACACAGCTTTTAGATGTATGTACTATTGGTATATACACTCCAATGATCAGATCTTAGCAGCCTATGTGAGTCACCTAACATATGTGGGAACCATCATTTGGCAATTAGCATGAAATATCTCATAAAATTACAAAAATATGAGTAATCATTCATGACTTATTTACATGAAAACAAAATTACACATCCTTTATATCTAATCCATATACCAACGACCAAAAACACCTACAAACACTTTCATTCTTCAATTTTCTTCATCTAAGTGATCTCTTTCAAGTTCTATCTTCAAGTTCTAAGTGTTCTTCATAAATTCCATAAGTATAGTTTCATAAAAATCAAGAATACTTCCAAGTTTGCAAGTCTACTTCCAAGCTTTCTAATCCATTCCAAGTAATCATCTAAGATCAAGGAACCTTTGTTATTTACAGTAGGTTATCTTTCTAATTCATGGTAATATTCATATTCAAACTTTGATTCAATTTCTACAACTATAACAATCTTATTTCGAGTGAAAATCTTACTTCAACTGTTTTCGTGTCATGATTCTGTTTCAAGAACTTTCAAGCCATCCAAGGATCCTTTGAAGCTAGATCCATTTTTCTCATTTCCAGTGGTTTTATCCAGAAAACTTGAGGTAGTAATGATGTTCATAACATCATTCGATTCATACATATAAAGCTATCTTATTCGAAGGTTTAAACTTGTAATCACTAGAACATAGTTTAGTTAATTCTAAACTTGTTCGCAAACAAAAGTTAATCCTTCTAACTTGACTTTTAAAATCAACTAAACACATGTTATATATCTATATGATATGCTAACTTAATGATTTAAAACCTGGAAACACGATGAACACCATAAAATCGGATATACGCCGTCGTAGTGAAACCGGGGGCTGTTTTGGTTTGGATAATTAAAAACTATGATAAACTTTGATTTAAAAGTTGTTCTTCTGGGAAAATGATTTTTCTTATGAACATGAAACTATATCTAAAAATCATGGTTAAACTCAAAGTGGAAGTATGTTTTCCAAAATGGTCATCTAGACGTCGTTCTTTCGACTGAAATGACTACCTTTACAAAAAAAACTTGTAACCTATAATTCTGACTATAAACTTATACTTTTTATGTATAGATTCATAAATTTAAGTTCAATATGAAACCATAGCAATTTGATTCACTCAAAACGGATTTAAAATGAAGAAGTTATGGGTAAAACAAGATTGGTTATTTTTGCTTGTTGTAGCTACGTGAAAATTGGTAACAAATCTATATTAATCATATCCTAGCTAACTTATATTATATTATACATATATTCTAATATATTATGTAATCTTGGGATACCATAGACCCGTATGCAAATGTTTTGACATATCATATCGACCCATCTATATATATTATTTGGAACAACCATAGACACTCTATATGCAGTAATGTTGGAGTTAGCTATACAGGGTTGAGGTTGATTCCAAAAATATATATAGTTTGAGTTGTGATCTAGCCTGAGACGTGTATACACTGGGTCGTGGATTGATTCAAGATAATATATATATCGATTTATTTCTGTACATCTAACTGTGGACAACTAGTTGTAGGTTATTAACGAGGACAGCTGACATAATACACTCAAATCTTTAAAACATAATAAAAATGGTTGTAATTATATTTTGATCATACTTTGATATATATGTACATATTTGTATAGGTTCGTGAATCAATCCGTAGCCAAGTCTTATTTCCGAGGAAGGAAATATCTATGAAAGTGAGTTATAGTCCCACTTTTAAAATCTAATATTTTTGGGATGAGAATACATGCAGGTTTTATAAATGATTTACAAAATAGACACAAGTACGTGAAACTATATTCTATGGTTGAATTATCGAAATCGAATATGCCCCTTTTTATTAAGTCTGGTAATCTAAGAATTAGGGAACAGACACCCTAATTGACGCGAATCCTAAAGATAGATCTATTGGGCCTAACAAACCCCATCCAAAGTACCGGATGCTTTAGTACTTCGAAATTTATATCATATCCGAAGGGTGTCCCGGAATGATGGGGATATTCTTATATATGCATCTTGTTAATGTCGGTTACCAGGTGTTCACCATATGAATGATTTTTATCTCTATGTATGGGATGTGTATTGAAATATGAAATCTTGTGGTCTATTGTTACGATTTGATATATATAGGTTAAACCTATAACTCACCAACATTTTTGTTGACGTTTAAAGCATGTTTATTCTCAGGTGAATACTAAGAGCTTCCGCTGTTGCATACTAAAATAAGGACAAGATTCGGAGTCCATGTTTGTATGATATTGTGTAAAAACTGTATTCAAGAAACATATGTCGATGTAATATATTTCTATTGTAAACCATTACGTAATGGTCATGTGTAAACAGTATATTTTAGATTATCATTATTTGATAATCTACGTAATGCTTTTAAAACCTTTATTGATAAAATAAAGGTTATGGTTGTTTTATAAATGAACGCAGTCTTTGAAAAACGTCTCATATAGAGGTCAAAACCTCGCAACGAAATCAATTAATATGGAACGTTTATAATCAATATGAACGAGACATTTCAAAAGAGATGGTTAATTCCATGTTATCCTATTCGGGTTTAAGTAAGGGATTTTGGGGAGAAGCTATATTAACAGCTTGTTATTTGCTTAATAGAGTTCCTAACAAAAGGAACAAGATTACACCTTATGAACTTTAGAATAAAAGAAAACCTAACTTGAACTATCTTCGGGTATGGGGTTGTAGGGCTGTTGTAAGACTGTCTGATCCCAAGAAGAAAAGTTTGGGTGAAAGAGGTATAGATTGCATATTTATTGGATATGTTGAACATTCCAAGGCGTATAGGCTCTATGTTATAGAGCCTAATGAGTTTGTCTCAATTAATTCTGTGATTGAATCAAGGGATGCAATCTTTGATGAAAATCGATTTTCATCTATACCTAGACCAAAGGATATGATTCCAAGTAACAATGGAATCAATAAGGATTGTAATGATGAAGTCTCTGAAAAGGCTGTTGATCAGTCACTTGAGATTCGAAAAAGCAAAAGAAAAGGGAAACCTAAATCATTTGGACCTGATTTTAAGTTATACTTAATTGAAGGTTCTAGGGATGATGTTTCTACCCAATATTCGTATTGTTTCAATGTTGATAATGATCCTAAAACATATGATGAAGCAATGAGGTCTCAGGATGTTGCATTCTGGAAAGAGGCAATTAATGATGAGATGGATTCTATCATGGGCAATAACACTTGGGTGTTAGCTGATCTACCTCCTGGTTGCAAACTTTTGGGTTGCAAATGGATCTTCAAAAAGAAGATGAAGGTAGATGGAACTATTGAAAAGTTCAAGGCAAGGTTAGTCATTCAAGGCTTTAGACAAAAGTCTGGAATTGACTATTTTGATACTTATGCTCCCGTGGCACGTATCACTACCATTAGACTGTTGTTTGCTTTGGCTACAATTCACAATCTGGTTATTCACCAGATGGATGTGAAGACAGTATTCTTGAATGGTGAATTGGATGAAGAGGTTTATATGAACTAACCTCAAGGCTTTGTCATGCCAGGTAATGAAGGCAAGGTGTGCAAACTTGTGAAGTCCTTATATGGTTTGAAACAAGCACCTAAGCAATGGCATCAGAAATTTGATGAAGTGGTTTTATCTAGTGGTTTTAAATTAAACCAAGCAGATAAATGTGTATACAGCAAATTTGATGATTCTGGTAAAGGAGTTATAATTTGTTTATATGTTGATGACATGTTAATCTTTGGGACTGACCAAAGTCAGGTTGATTTAACAAAAGAATTTTTGTCATCAAAATTCTCCATGAAAGATATGGGGGAGGCTGACGTTATCCTTGGCATTAGGATCAAACGTGAAAGCAAAGGAATTTCGATTTGTCAATCTCATTATGTTGAGAAGGTGTTGAAAAAGTTCAATTGCTTTGAATGTACTCCTGTGAGTACCCCTGTTGATCCAAGTGAGAAGCTTATGCCTAATCAAGGTGAAGCTGTATCACAACTTGAGTATTCTCAGGTGATTAGTTGTTTGATGTACGCCATGACTTGTACAAGGCCGGATATTTCTTTTGCTGTGGGAAAACTGAGTAGATATACTAGTAACCCTAGTACTCATCACTGGCAAGCAATTAGGCGGGTACTGAAGTACTTGAAGAAAACTATGGACTATAGTTTATATTATAATGGGTTTCCTTCGGTAATAGAAGGATATTCTGATGCGAGTTGGATAACCAATATTGAAGATCATTCTTCAACGAGTGGTTGGGTGTTCTTGCTTGGGGGAGGTGCTATTTCATGGGCTTCTAAGAAGCAGACGTGTATTACCAACTCAACGATGGAATCTGAGTTTGTTGCTTTAGCTGCTGCTGGTAAAGAAGCAGAATGGCTTAGAAACTTGATCCATGAGATACCATTATGGCCTAAACCTATAGCACCCATGTCTATCCATTGTGATAGTGCTGTGACATTGGCAAAGGCTTATAGCCAGATGTACAATGGAAAGTCTAGACACTTAGGTGTCAGACATAGCATGATTCGTGAACTCATCATGAATGGGGTGATTTCTATAGTGTTCGTCAGGTCACAACAGAATTTAGCTGATCACTTGACAAAGGGATTGGCAAGAGACTTGGTTGACAAGTCTGCTGTGGGGATGAGTTTAAAGTCCACATAAATGTCTAATTATAAGATACCCAATTCCCTTCCAATGAAAATTAGAAGTTGAATTCAATGCGGAAGGCTTATACTTAGAAATTTGGAGTACATAAATTTTATATCATCCCAAGGTAAGGTATGTACTCGGACCCGCTGAAGGTGAGGTTGAAGTCTAGCTTCTTAACAGTTTATTTGAAAAAGTGCAAGAGCAGGTGCATGACTGAAGTGAACTACCTATGTGAATGTGAAGTTTTGCCGCTTCAACAAAGCTTGGACTTTTAGCTTTGGCTACATTCATGAAAGGATATGGACACATGGCTTGTAAAGTATCAGGATAGCTTTAGAGTATTTGAAAACTTATGTGTATATTATTTTCAGTTATTCAAATGGGTTGAAGGGTTCAATTCTTAGAACACCCTGATTCTCGAATATTTGGAATGTGTAATGTACTAAGGTGAAAATTCAATCTTCAAGATATTTTCATTTATGCAGGAGTTTTTGTTTTAATTTGTTTAATTCTCATGAAACGAATTGCACTAAATTGGGGAGGATTGTTGGAAATTTAGTGTAATTGAGGGATTTAATCTACACTTGTAAATGGGTTAGGAGGTACGGAGTGTACACCCATTAAGTGATAGATTACCCGGACCCGAAAGTGATTTTCCATTATCACAAATTTGAGTGATTACGGAAGTATTATTCCTGCACTAGGTGAAACATCTCCATTGTGGAAATAAAACAAACAACTTTATGAAAAGGATTTAATCGATTTCCTTGATTTGGTTGTTGGAAATAAAACAAACAACTTTATGAAAAGGATTTAATCGATTTCTTTGATTTGGTTGTTGGAAATAAAACAAACAACTTTATGAAAAAGGATTTGTTTTAGATTTGAAAATGAAATTGAATTTTATGAAAAGGATTTAATCGATTTCCTTGATTTGGTTATTGGAAATAAAACAAACAACTTTATGAAAAGGATTTGTTTTAGATTTGAAAAGGAAATTAGTTAGTGAAACATCTCAATCGTGGAATAATACTTGTTTTTGGGTGCCTATAAATAAGGACTATCATTCATGAGAAAAAATAGATACAAAAACACCTTAATACTCTTATGCAAAAGAGTTCTTGTTTACTGCCAATAACAAGAACTAATCTCTGTCTTATCCCAAAGTGATATTCGTGTAACCTAGGCAATAAAGGTCGAATAATTACTTTCGGAAAGTGATACCACGATTCAGTAATTTATCCGGCTATCGATTATTTTAGCCTACACGAAAATTTAATAAAACCTCCAACAATTTGTTTTTAGATGATATAAAATCAGGCACCATTTTCTTAAACAGAAACATAGAGAACATGACTTAATAACCAAACCCCTTACTATTAGTTGAGAAGATAAAGTATGTTTTTTCTTTTTCATGACATCATTTATTTATTGTTTAGAAATAGAAAGTCATAAATTAAGAAGATAATCTTAAAAACAATGTCACTTTCATTGAAGATTTTTGGTCGGCATAAATAGGAGTCATCTAGGCGTGTAATTTATGAATGTCAAGTCATGTGACGTGAGGTTTGTATTTTAATTTTATGTTACACTTAAGTATGTGCGTATTTATTCGTTTCAAACTTAATTAAGAACTAAATAATTAAGGTCTCGTGTGATAAAACAAAGTGTATTTACCATTCAATTACGGTGGTTAACATTTTTTTTTTCACAAGTGGAACACATAAGGATTTTTATCCTGTATCCATTTAGAAATCAGTAAGGATTTTTATCGTATATATTCTTCATAAGCTTAATAATCACATATTTATCCACATAAACATGATTATATCATATATATGCCATTCTAACCTTTATATATAACATATTTACCTAATTAAAAATGATAATATCATATATGCCATTTTAAACACTTATATCCATCACATAAACTCATTTATTCAACCATCAATAATTTTCTTGGTTGACATCAACGATATCCAAATGGACTTAATATTATAAACGTCGTTTTTTTTTTTTTTTTTCATTTGGTGGAGATCAACGCTATCCAATTTATAATTTTGTACTCCGAACTACTTACTTTAGGTGACAAGTTCAAGTCTGATTCAACACATTTACTTGTGTTGATTGGGGTTGTGCTTAATAATAAATGGGTCAATTTCAAAAAATGAATAGGAATAATAAGGTGTTTCGCAAAATAGGAATGGGATCCTGCTACCATTCTATCACAAAATGCTAATGGTCGATTAACTCGGGAACGTACGTCTTGTTGGTATTGGTTAATATACGGGTATTGGTTTCTGGGATATTTACTCGCTGTTGTAGTGAATTATTCATGAGTGTAAATACAGTCAATTAGTGCCCATTGTAATAGCTTCATATTTCGTGATTAAGCATTATATGTATATACACTATATCGTACCAGCCGTTTTATTAATAAATAATAGTTTTGCTTTTGAAAAAAAAGGAAAAAAAACGATTGCACTTTCCATCATTCGATGAATGGGTATATGTGATGTACTGATGTATGTAAATGTTTATAATGGGCATATATGATATTATCATTTTTAAATGGGTAAATATGTTAAATATAAATGTTAAGAATGGGACATGTTTATGTGAGTATATACGTGATTATCAATGTTAGGAAGGGTATATATATGATAAAACCCCGATTAATAATAACAAACGGGACTAGTTGTAACAACTAATTAGAAAAGGTACTTACTAGATGGCTCGTGACTTGCGGTTACGTGAAACATAATTCATGTGACAATAATAACTTCCTTTTTCTATAAATTTTTACTCGTAAGTTCAATCAAAACTAGTTTAAAACCCGCGAATTCGCTGAATTATGATAGTTGTGCTTTTTAATTGAAATTTTCTGTATTTGAGATTCCAAGATAGAGGCAAAATATCGTATAAGTTTGGAAAAAACATATGCAATAGAATGAATTTGAACTATCAATGTACAAATAAGTAACGTAAGTAACGAAGAAATGACTACAAACCGATATGAGTAGAAGTAATTACTTTCCATGGTACAAAGTCATCACATCTGATTGCATTGTCATTTCAAATATAAGCTATCAACACTCAAGTCTTAATGTTCAGTTACATAGACACCAATTTCTTTTGAAACGTTGAGTTCTTCCCTCCATATGCACCAATTAACAAACCACAAAATTAAAACAAACAACTTCCTATTCAAACATCAAACATATACAAATTACACGTAAACACACACATGTATAGTCAGTATTAAGCATTAATGGCTAATCATTGAACATATCGATCTATTTTTTTTTTTGTCGCAAAGACAACACGATCCGAAGCACAAGAGGCTGTTGACTCTATTTGAAAGTTTGGGTAGATAGAGTCAATGCGGTCACGTAGAGGACTTTGGAGAATGTTTATCATTGGTCATAGGGGCATGATTTATGACAATATCATCATTATGCGATGCTTTTGTTCTATCATCCGTCTTGAGAGGAGAATTAGTGAGGTAGGATCTAACAAATTTAACCTCAAGGGGTGGCCTAGTGGTTAAGTGCTTGGGAATCTTTAAAGATCTGGTTTTAATCCTCAGTAGCTACAATTTGGGAGCTTGTCTTCAAAAAAAAAAAAAAAAAAAAAAAAAAAAAAAAAGATTTAACAAATCTCTCATGTTTTAATTCAAACTAAGTAACTACTGCTTATTTGCTTCCTTCTTAGTTCCTGTATGTACTACGCATGAAGTGTACTCCTATTGAAATGTCCCGTTCATATTGATTATAAACGTTCCATATTAATTGATTTCGTTGCGAGATTTTGACCTCTATATGAGACATTTTTCAACGACTGCATTCGTTTTTAAAACAAACCATAACCTTTATTTTATCGACAAGGTTAAAAGGACACCACCTAGATTATCAAAAATGATAATCTAAAAAATATCACACTTACACACTACCAATACATATTGGTTTACAATATTAATATGTTACAACAAAGTAAATTTTGAATGCAGTTTTAAACAATATTATACAAGTATGCTGACTCCAAATCTTGTCCATATATTAGCATGCAACAGCGGAAGCTCTTAATAATCACCTGAGAATAAAATTCTTTAAACGTCAACAAAAATGTTGGTGAGTTATAGGTTTAACCTATATATTTAAATCGTAATAATAGACCACAAGATTTCATATTTCAATATACATCCCATACATAGAGACAAAAATCATTCATATGGTTCGAACACCTGGTAATCGACATTAACAAGATGCATATAAGAATATCCCCTATCATTCCGGGACATCCATCGGACATGATAAAACAACATCGAAGTACTAAAGCATCCGCTACAACGGATGAGATTTGTTGGGCCCAATAGATCTATCTTTAGGATTCGCGTCAATTAGTAGACTGGTTTACTAATTCTTAGGTTGCCATGTAAAAGGGGCATATTGGGCTTCGATCGTTCAACCATAGAAAGTAGTTTCATGTACTTGTGTCTATTTTGTAAAACATTTATAAAGCTGCATGTATTCTCATCCCAAAAATATTAGATTTTAAAAGTGGGACTATAACTCACTTTCACAGATTTACTTCGTCGGGAAGTAAGACTTGGCCACTGGTCGATTCACGAACCTATAACAAATATGTACATATATATCAAAGTATGTTCAAAATATATTTACAACATTTTTAATACGTTTTAATGTTTTAAGTTTATTAAGCCAGCTGTCCTCGTTAGTAACCTACAACTAGTTGTTCACAATTAGATGTACAGAAATAAATAGATATATATTATCTTGAATCAAACCACGACCCAGTGTATACACGTCTCAGGCTAGATCACAACTCAAAGTATATATATTTTTGGAATCAACCTCAACCCTGTATAGCTAACTCCAACATTACTGCATATAGAGTATCTATGGTTGTTCCAAATAATATATATACATTGGTCGATATGATATGTCAAAACATTTGCATATGTGTCTATGGCATCCCAATATTACATAATATATTAGAATATATGTATAATACAATATAAGTTAGCTAGGATATGATTTGTATAGAATTGTTACAATATTTCCCGTAGCTACAACAATCAAAAATATCCAATCTTGTTTTACCCATAACTTCTTCGTTTTAAATCCGTTTTGAGTGAATCAAATTGCTATGGTTTCATATTAAACTCTATTTTATGAATCTAAACAGAAAAAGTATAAGTTAATAGTCGGAAATATAAATTACAAGTCGTTTTTGTAAGAGATAGTCATTTCAGTCGAAAGAACGACGTCTTGATGACCATTTTGAAAAACATACTTCCACTTTGAGTTTAACCATGATTTTTGGATATAGTTTTATGTTCATAAGAAAAATCATTTTCCCATAAGAACAACTTTTAAATCAAAGTTTATCATAGTTTTTAATTTATCAAACCCAAAACAGCTCGCGGTGTTACTACGACGGCGTATGTCCGGTTTTACGGTGTTTTTCGTGTTTCCAGGTTTTAAATCATTAAGTTAGCATATCATATAAATATAGAACATTTGTTTAGTTGATTTTAAAAGTCAATTTAGAAGGATTAACTTTATTTACGAACAAGTTTAGAATTAACTAAACTATGTTCTAGTGATTACAAGTTTAAATCTTCGAATAAGATAGTTTTATATGTATGAATCGAATGATGTTATGAACATCATTACTACCTTAATTTTAGTAGGTAAACCTACTGGAAATGAGAAAAAAATAGATCTAGCTTCAAAGGATCCTTGGATGGCTTGAAAGTTCTTGAAGCAGAATCATGACACGAAAATAAGTTCAAGTAAGATTTCCACTCGAAATAAGATTGTTATAGTTATAGAAATTGAATCAAAGTTTGAATATGAGTATTACCTTGTATTAGAAAGATATCTTACTGTAAATAAGAAAGATTTCTTGAGGTTGAATGATCACTTTACAAGATTGAAAGTAAGCTAGCAAACTTGGAAGTATTCTTGATTTTATGAAACTAGAACTTATAGAATTTATGAAGAACACTTAGAACTTGAATATAGAACTTGAGAGAGATCAATTAGATGAAGAAAATTGAAGAATGAAAGTGTTTGTATATGTTTTTGGTCGTTGGTATATGGATTAGATATAAAGGATGTGTAATTTTGTTTACTTGTAAACAAGTCATGAATGATTACTAATATTTTTGTAATTTTATGAGATATTTCATGCTAGTTGCTAAATGATAGTTCCCACATGTGTTAGGTGACTCAAATGGGCTACTAAGAGCTGATAATTGTAGTTTATATACCAATAGTACATACATCAAAAATCTGTGTTGATGAAACTGAACGAGGATGTAATTGTAAGCATTTTTGTTAAGTAGAAGTATTTTGATAAGTGTCTTGAAGTCTTTTAAAAGTGTAAGAATACATATTAAAACACTACATGTATATACATTTTAACTGAGTCGTTAAATCATCGTTAGTCGTTATATGTAAATGTTGTTTTGAAACCTTTAGGTTAACGATCTTGTTAAATGTTGTTAACCCATTGTTTATTATATCTAAAGAGATGTTAAATTATTAAATTATAATGATATTATGATATATTAATATATCTTAGTTGTGATGACCCGAGAATTTCTGATAAAATTTAAACTTAATCTTTATATGAAATTCGATATGATAAGCAAAGTCTGTACTGTTGAGTCTCAAAACATGTGAACTATTTTCATGGAATCATTACCATTCGACCATTACCGACGAGTCACGAACAATTGTTTGTAGATAAATGTGTATATATATATATATATATATATATATATATATATATATATATATATATATATATATATATATATATAATAATTGGAAATAATAAAATATAATTGAAAAATTAGAATCAAATATGTAAAAAAAATGCAAGATTTTAAAGTTATTATTAAAGTAAATCTATATATAAACATATATGATTTATGTACATAATTATTATTTTATGTACATTGTAATATATATTAAAACATATAAGAATTTAATACTCAATATAGATTATTATATAAAATACATATTATAGTTTCTAAATATTACATAATCAATAATATGTAATATTAACATATTAAATTACAAATTAAAATATAATTGTTATTACTTTCATTATTGTTGTTAATGTTAACATTGATTTTAATATTAAAATCAATATTAGTAATATTATTGTTTTCAAAATATAATACTTATATGTAAAATTTGATACATTTAATGTGTTATAATATTATGGTTATTATCATATTATTATTATTATTATTATTATTATTATTATTATTATTATTATTATTATTATTATTATTATTATTATTATTATTATTATTATTATTAAAACAGTATTATTTTCTTTTAATATTGTAGTATTATTAGTATTATTATTAATGTATGTATATTTATTAATTATTAATAATTTTTCATTATAAATAAAAGCAATTAAAAATCATGTTTGTTATATGTCCCTATCTATTTTACAACTTTTTCTTCTCCTTCTGTTTGTAAAATTTAACATTGTCGACTCAATATATGATACAAAACAAAATCTGTTTAATGTTGTTATCATACTATTTGTGAGTTACAAAATTCGTACAAATTGATTCCAGTACAACAAGTAAATCCAGAATCTGTTTAAGATCCACATCAAGTCATATTTTTTTTTTCTTTCTTTTACTTCTATTCTTGTCTGTTTAGCTGAAATTGTCGACCACCATTTGCAATAAACCAAGGGATTCACTCAAAGATATTAACACTTTCAAACGACTTTACATCCTCAGTATCACTTATCAATTACATCAGCCATCAAACACTTGCAACCATCACCCTCACGATACAACAACCACTTTTCATATATTTTTTTTCCGATCGAACACACACTTGCTCGATCACCTTCATACCCCCCACAACCATCGAACGGCTTGTTAGCTCATGACTCTTATTCGATCGTAACCCTCTAAACCCAATCACCATGCCACCCTCAAACTCTTTTCTCTCTCTCTCTCTCTCTCTCTCTCTCTCTCTCTCTCTCTCTCTCTCTCTTCATTTTCTACTTCCATCTTATTGAAACCACGAACAATCAACCAACATAAACCATAATCTATCGACGCTGCCACACTACTAGCTATCAAACAGAAACGTGGGACAAGACTGTCTTCGTTGCAGCTGATACATCTGTGATGTTTCTATTCAAAAACCACAATATGGAGAACCTGTCACCTATTACTAGTCACCCGATTACTTTGCTGCATACTTTCTGATTACTACTCACCTGTTACCGGTTGTTGTTGTGTTTCCGTTACTGCAGTGAATCACCATCACAATTAACCACCATCATCAATTATTTTTTTCCTGATTAATCGCTACTCTTGCTTCTATCCAAATATATAAGTGAAGAAGATAATGGAGTTGTGATGATTGAAAGATAATAACAACGTGTTCTTTTCTTTTAATTTTGGCCGACAACTAAACCAAATATCCACTTAATTATTTAGTAGGGTTGCTTGCTGGATCCCACGATTTTTTTTATCAACAAACTGATCAAACCTATCTGATTTAAAATCGGGCAACTGGATCCCTTATTAGACGGGCTGCTAATGTAAACAGGTTTGGGCTCGTGTGGTTTAAACGATTGGGCTAGAGCTGGACTGCTATTCGTTAAACAGACAACATTAAATAAAATTGGATGGTAAACTAGAACAGAAAAGGGAAAGCAGAAGAGTGGCTGGGTGTATGTATGGTTTAGGATAGATCACGGGTTCGATTCCAGGATGGGTCATGCATTTTTTTAAAGCTCCTTTTCTAAGGTAGTCTAACATTTTATTATTATTATTATTATTATTATTATTATTATTATTATTATTATTATTATTATTATTATTATTATTATTATTATTATTATTATTATTATTATTATTATTATTATTATTATTATTGTTGTTGTTGTTGTTTTTGTTGTTATGAGTATTATTGCTATTGTTATTGTTATTAATATTAGTATTGGTATCTTTTTACAAATATTAGAATTGTTAATATTAACATAAATATTATTAATTATATTATCACGAGTATTATTATTATGTAAGTACTAAAATCGATTTCATAATGATCACTAACCATAAAATTTATATTTTACAAGTATTATTATTAATATCATTATTATTATCTAATAGAATTATTATTAACATAAATATATTATTAATGTTACTATCATTATTTGTACTAATATTAACTTAGTATAATTTGAACTGCTGTTTCGATAAACAAATGAAATACATACATAAATTTAGATATCTAACACATATAACATAACAAAATTTAATATTTTTATATACAAAAAGAACATATAAAGTATATATAGATTATTAACATAAAAATGATATAACTAATACATTTATATATATGTGTGTGTTCAATTACAACTATGAATATTAATAAATATACAAATGATATAGGTTCGTGAATCCGAGGCCAACCCTACATTTGTTCAATATCGTAATATGTATTTTTACTACAAAATACAATATGGTGAGTTTCATTTACCCCTTTTTACTCTTTACATTTTTGGGTTGAGAATACATGCAAATGCTTTATTAAATGTTTAACAATATTTATATGCGTGAGTTTTATTTGCTCCCTTTTTAAATGCTTTTGCTATATATATTTTTGGGACTGAGAATACATCCTCTGCTTTATAAATGTTTGACGAAATAGACACAAGTACTTAAAACTACATTCTATGGCTGGATTATTAAACCGAATATGCCCCCTTTATAGTCTAGTAATCTAAGAATTAGGGAACAGACACCCTAATTGACGCGAATTCTAAAGATAGATCTATTGGGCCTAATAAACCCCATCCAAAGTACCGGATGCTTTAGTACTTCAAAATTTATATCATGTCCGAAGGAGGATCCCGGAATGATAGGGGATATTCTTATATGTATCTAGTTAATGTCGGTTACCAGGTGTTCACCATATGAATGATTATTTGTGTCTCTATGCATGGGACGTATATTTATGAGAATTGGAAATATGAAATCTTGTGGTCTATTAAAATGATGGAAACGATTGTTTATGTTAAACTAATGAACTCACCAACCTTTTGGTTGACACTTTAAAGCATGTTTATTCTCAGGTATGAAAGAAATCTTCCGCTATGCATTTGCTCATTATAAGGACATTACTTGGAGTCATTCATGGCATATTTCAAAAGACGTTGCTTTCGAGTCGTCGAGTTCATCAAGATTATTATTAAGTCAATTATAGTTGAATATATTATGAAATGGTATGCATGTCATCAACTTTTGTTGTAATGAAAGATTGTCTTTTCAAAAACGAATGCAATGTTTGTAAAATGTATCATATAGAGGTCAAGTACCTCGCGATGAAATCAACTGTTGTGAATCGTTTATAATCGATATGGACTTCGTCCGGATGGATTAGGACGGGTCCTTACAATTGGTATCAGAGCGGTGGTCTTAGCGAACCAGGTCTGCATTAGTGTGTCTAACTGATAAGTCGTTAGGATGCATTAGTGAGTCTGGACTCCGACCATGTCTGCATGTCAAAAGTTTTGCTTATCATTTCGTGTCGAAAATTTCCTGCTTATCATTCTTAGGGAATCACTTTCTTATCATTCTTAGTCTAGACACGTTTTACTGCATTGACTGCATGAATAGTATATAGAGAAAAATTATATCTTAGCGTATCTGCTACTTCGTATCTTAGCGTATCTGTTACTGTAACTTTGCCTGACAACTTTCGTAGATTCCTCCGTAACTTATGGGATTTTAGTATTATATATGCATATGTAAATTATGTATTACAGGGTACTAATCTACATCCTATAATCTATTTCTTATCGAAAATCATTCATCTGATCATACGAGATGAATCCTGCAACCAGTTCGAGTCCCTCAGATTCCGATAACTATTCCGATAGTTATTTCGACAGCTATTCCGACATAGATGTCCACCTAAGCTCCGAAAACAGCGTCATCGGCATGAATCAACCAATCAGCCATTATCAATTCATCTGATGGGTTCGTAGTTGACTTAATTAATGGAAACGCACAGAAGGAAATCCCTTCCACCAACCGAATTCACCTCTTGACAATGAATCTGAAGCGTTTACCGGCGAACCTGTACGATACACCATTTTCAGTCTCATTTCTAGGGTAACTCGACAAGATTATATTCTATCCACAATTCTGAACCTTATTCATCCTCTCGTTCCGATCGACAATCATCCTGGACTAATAAGTCAACGAACTTGGTGCTCGAATAATCAATTCGAAGAATATGGTGCAAAATGTACCAGCTTCAGCAACATCACCGACACCAACAGTACCATCAATAACAGCACCAGTACCATCAATAATCCATGCTTCAATATCATCATCTGTACTTTGAGTATGATCTTCGTTCTACGTATCGTTCTACCTCATTTATCTTCGTTCGACATGGCGAATATGTAATCTCTAAAGTTTTAGAGATTATTTATTCTAGTTCCAACCAAAAAGCAAATGAGTTTAATATCATATTAACTCATTAAATCCATGAATACATCTGAAGAAAATATATATGTATATATGTTTTCATAAAGATTGTAATTAAAATTTCTCTTGTACAAACTGTTAATGGTGAAAATATTTTAACGGGTAGGTAATACCCGAGGAATATTTAAATTTCACATTAATAAGTTACATTGTACGTTCTCCGAATCTGTTTCAACAGTCATATACTATCCTACTTACAACCACCAATATACGAATCCGTTCACCACTGAATACCCATTTCCGTTCAAATTTCATATTTGAATTTTGACCTATCAGAATCCAACAAGTGGCATAATGAAGAAAACATTTGACGGAATAAAATTTGTTAGAAACAAATAAAGTAACTATGAGAAATTTTGTTAAGAATCCACACTAACAAAATCCTAGCTAACTGTTCCTAGCTAACTGTGGACTAATCAACTGAGGACTACCAACAGTGGACAATTAAAATGATTTAAAATATTGATTATAACATATGAAACTAAACAATACTTCAAGTTTGCCACTTGATTTTCATCTTAAACCTCATTTGTATATTGACTAGTACAATCTGTGTTCAAACCTTTCATGATTTTTGAAAACACCTCAATCGAGAGAATGAACCAACCGCACTTCATCTACGGAAGAAAATATTGATACATATAGGTATGCCTCTGAAAAACACTCGGAACATGAGTAAACGTTTAACTCATATCTGTGCTAATTCCTTTAGTGTTATTATTACCCAAAAATAACTTGATGATTGCTTTCAAAGTAGCAAATTTTGTCACAGCTCCAGCAAGTCAACTTCGACTTTTCATTCGAAACAATCTTATTATCACCTTGATATATATGTATGTTCTTTTATTATTTTATGTTCCACCATAGTACCATCAGCGTTTAATCATCTAAAAACATAATTCCCTTGAAACCACCTCGAATTGATAAACGATGATTCAGATATGGTAGCATTAAATGCAGAGGAAACAGCAAAAATCGTAGATGGTCTAAACGGCCAACAGTTTGATAATAAAGAATGGAGTATTGGAAACATTCAATAGAAAATTTGGTACCAAAAAGCGGATTATGCGAAACCATAAAGGAAGCCGTGGACAAATCACAAAGAATAAGTTTGACTTCAAAGAATCCAAATGATTCTGTTCCTGATGAAATCTTTAGCGAATACCTTGCTTCCGAATCTAAACTCTTACGGATAATTCTTCTTCATCATCCATCGATATTAGAAATTCCAAGATATCATCATATCTTTCATTATAAATGTCCTCCATATTTCTGAAGATATTTTTCATAACTATCCTTATCTGAAATCATTAATCACTTCGTGCTATCAGTGTTACGTCATATAGAAACTGTTAGTTTCTATATTCTGTAAACCTTCGAACTTAAAATATGAATGTTATTGAAGTAATGTTGGGAACTGATACATGAGTTAGTATAATATAATGACACTTGATCAACGTGATTATATTACAGTAAGTCATGCTGAGCTTCTACTGGAACGTGATGATTCACAGATCATACCGTCATCACGTGACATGTTACATAACTCTTTCATTCAAATTAACTTCTGAACATATCAAGAAAATATATTCTTGATAGTTCTATTCTCAGTGATTCTGGTAATTTGACAAATCAAATCGTGCTATTACGTTCTTTCTTGCTTAGAACATTAAGTTCATTCGAAACTCCATACCTACAAATTCTGGACCAATACTTGCGAAAAGAAAACAAAAGCATAGAGCTTTGAAATATAAGGGAGACTATAAAGCCCGATAACAACACATAAATTACAAACCATGTATAACAATGTTTATCGCAACATAAAGACACGGGAGAATTAAAAGCACTATAACCCCAAGGGCAAAGTAGAAGTAAGCAGATTCCTTTGGTGGAAGTTGGAAAAGGAGAATGATTATTGCGATAGTAAGGATGAGGACAAGGATCAGAACTGGATTAAGCATTCTCAAACTCTTTGGAAATGTGGTAAAAATTAATGGAACGGAAAAGGGTGAATTTTTAGTGAAAATATCAGACAAAGCAATCAAGGCAGATCATCGAATTTAATTATAGAGATCTTAACTTCCTTATTCACCGAAGAATCAAATCTTATAGATTTCGAAGATCTTCTTTAATCCCTTGAATTTCGGAATTCAACCCGGACTACATCAAAAGATAAGACGCATCTTATTTTCTAAATTCAACCATGACTAGTCAAAAGTTATGATGGAACTTGTCTTTCTGATTTCATTCTTTTGTGATAGCTCCACTCGTACTCTTCGAGTAATCAAATTATCTTATCCATATTACTCAACAGTAATAAAACTCTATTTATCAGCTCATATTCGTCATAAAAACATTCTTATAGTTAGCCATGACGACCCCACTCAAATTTCGGGACGAAATTTCTTTTAACGGGTAGGTACTGTGATGACCCGGGAATTTCCGACCAAATTTAAACTTAATCTTTATATGAAATTCGATATGATAAGCAAAGTCTGTACTGTTGAGTCTCAAAACATGTGAACTATTTTCATGGAATCATTACCATTCGACCATTACCGACGAGTCACGAACAATTGTTTGTAGATAAATGTGTGTATATATATATATATATATATATATATATATATATATATATATATATATATATATATATATGTATATATATAATAATTGGAAATAATAAATATAATTGAAAAATTAGAATCAAATATGTAAAATAAAAAATGCAAGATTTTAAAGTTATTATTAAAGTAAATCTATATATAAACATATATGATTTATGTACATAATTATTATTTTATGTACATTGTAATATATATTAAAACATATAAGAATTTAATACTCAATATAGATTATTATATAAAATACATATTATAGTTTCTAAATATTACATAATCAATAATATGTAATATTAAAATATTAAATTACAAATTAAAATATAATTGTTATTACTTTCATTATTGTTGTTAATGTTAACATTGATTTTAATATTAAAATCAATATTAGTAATATTATTGTTTTCAAAATATAATACTTATATGTAAAATTTGATACATTTAATGTGTTATAATATTATGGTTATTATCATATTATTATTATTATTATTATTATTAAAACAGTATTATTTTCTTTTAATATTGTAGTATTATTATTATTAATGTATGTATATTTATTAATTATTAATAATTTTTCATAATAAATAAAAGCAATTAAAAATCAAGTTTGTTATGTGTCCCTATCTATTTTACAACTTTTTCTTCTCCTTCTGTTTGTAAAATTTAACATTGTCGACTCAATATATGATACAAAATAAAATCTGTTTAACGTTGTTATCATACTATTTGTGAGTTACAAAATTCGTACAAATTGATTCCAGTACAACAAGTAAATCCAGAATCTGTTTAAGATCCACATCAAGTCATATTTTTTTTTTCTTTCTTTTACTTCTATTCTTGTCTGTTTAGCTGAAATTGTCGACCACCATTTGCAATAAACCAAGGGATTCACTCAAAGATATTAACACTTTCAAACGACTTTACATCCTCAGTATCACTTATCAATTACATCAGCCATCAAACACTTGCAACCATCACCCTCACGATACAACAACCACTTTTCATATATTTGTTTCCGATCGAACACACACTTGCTCGATCACCTTCATACCCCCCACAACCATCGAACGGCTTGTTAGCTCATGACTCTTATTCAATCGTAACCCTCTAAACCCAATCACCATGCCACCCTCAAACTCTTTTCTCTCTCTCTCTCTCTCTCTCTCTCTCTCTCTCTCTCTCTCTCTTCATTTCCTACGTCCATCTTATTGAAACCACGAACAATCAACCAAAATAAACCATTATCTATCACCGCTGCCACACTACTAGCTATCAAACAGAAACGTGGGACAAGACTGTCTTCATTGCAGCTGATACATCTGTGATGTTTCGATTCAAAAACCACAATATGGAGAACCTGTCACCTGTCACTAGTCACCCGATTACTTTGCTGCATACTTTCTGATTACTACTCACCTGTTACCGGTTATTGTTGTGTTTCCATTACTGCAGTGAATCACCGTCACAATTAACCACCATCATTAATTATTTTTTTTCCGGATTAATTGGTACTCTTGCTTCTATCCAAATATATAAGTGAAGAAGATAATGGAGTTGTGATGATTGAAAGATAATAACAACCTGTTCTTTTCTTTTAATTTTGGCCGACAACTAAACCAAATATCCACTTAATTATTTAGTAGGGTTGCTTGCTGGATCCCACAATTTTTTTTATCAACAAACTGATCAAACCTATCTGATTTAAAATCGGGCTACTGGATCCCTTATTAGACGGGCTGCTAATGTAAACAAGTTTGGGCTCATGTGGTTTAAACGATTGGGCTAGAGCTGGACTGCTATTCGTTAAACAGACAACATTAAATAAAATTGGATGGTAAACTAGAACAGAAAAGGGAAACAGAAGAGTGGCTGGGTGTGTGTATGGTTTAGGATAGATCACGGGTTCGATTCCAGGATGGGTCATGCATTTTTTTAAAGCTCCTTTTCTAAGGTAGTCTAACATTTTATTTACTTATTATTATTATTATTATTATTATTATTATTATTATTATTATTATTATTATTATTATTATTATTATTGTTGTTGTTGTTGTTGTTGTTGTTGTTGTTGGTGTTGTTGTTGTTGTTGTTGTTGTTGTTGTTGTTGTTGTTGTTGTTGTTGTTGTTGTTGTTGTTGTTGTTGTTGTTGTTGTTGTTGTTGTTGTTGTTGTTGTTGTTGTTGTTGTTGTTGTTGTTGTTGTTATGAGTATTATTGCTATTGTTATTGTTATTAATATTAGTATTGGTATCTTTTTACAAATATTAGAATTGTTAATATTAACATAAATATTATTAATTATATTATCACGAGTATTATTATTATGTAAGTACTAAAATCGATTTCATAATGATCACTAATCATAAAATTTATATTTTACAAGTATTATTATTAATATCATTATTATTATCTAATAGAATTATTATTAACATAAATATATTATTAATGTTACTATCATTATTTGTACTAATATTAACTTAGTATAATTTGAACAGCTGTTTCGATAAACAAATGAAATACATACATAAATTTAGATATCTAACACATATAACATAACAAAATTTAATATTTTTATATACAAAAAGAACATATAAAGTATATATAAATTATTAACATAAAAATGATATAACTAATACATTTATATATATGTGTGTGTTCAATTACAACTATGAATATTAATAAATATACAAATGATATAGGTTCGTGAATCCAAGGCCAACCCTACATTTGTTCAATATCGTAATATGTATTTTTACTACAAAATACAATATGGTGAGTTTCATTTACCCTTTTTACTCTTTACATTTTTGGGCTGAGAATACATGCAAATGCTTTATTAAATGTTTTACAATATTTATATGCGTGAGTTTCATTTGCTCCCTTTTTAAATGCTTTTGCTATATATATTTTTGGGACTGAGAATACATGCGCTGCTTTATAAATGTTTGACGAAATAGACACAAGTACTTAAAACTACATTCTATGGCTGGATTATTAAACCGAATATGCCCCCTTTATAGTCTGGTAATCTAAGAATTAGGGAACAGACACCCTAATTGACGCGAATCCTAAAGATAGATCTTTTGGGCCTAACAAACCCCATCCAAAGTACCGGATGCTTTAGTACTTCGAAATTTATATCATGTCCGAAGGAGGATCCCAGAATGATAGGAGATATTCTTATATGTATCTAGTTAATGTCGGTTACCAGGTGTTCACCATATGAATGATTATTTTTGTCTCTATGCATGGGACGTATATTTATGAGAATTGGAAATATGAAATCTTGTGGTCTATTAAAATGATGGAAACGATTGTTTATGTTAAACTAATGAACTCACCAACCTTTTGGTTGACACTTTAAAGCATGTTTATTCTCAGGTACGAAAGAAATCTTCCGCTGTGCATTTGCTCATTATAAGGACATTACTTGGAGTCATTCATGGCATATTTCAAAAGACGTTGCATTCGAGTCGTCGAGTTCATCAAGATTATTATTAAGTCAATTATAGTTGAATATATTATGAAATGGTATGCATGTCATCAACTTTCGTTGTAATGAAAGATTGTCTTTTCAAAAACGAATGCAATGTTTGTAAAATGTATCATATAGAGGTCAAGTACCTCGCGATGAAATCAACTGTTGTGAATCGTTTATAATCGATATGGACTTTGTCCGGATGGATTAGGACGGGTCCTTACATTAGTATGATATATATACAGTTAAATGTTGTTACAACAATAATCGTTACATATATGTCTCGTTTCGAAATCATTAAGTTAGTAGTCTTGTTTTTACATATGTAGTTCATTGTAAATACACTTAATGACATGTTTACTTATCATTTATCATGATTAAACATAGTGTATCAATATCTTAATATGATTCATATGTATTTAGTAAGACGTTGTTATAATGATAATCGTTATATATACCGTTTCGAGTTTCTTAATTCAATAAACTCAATTTTATGTATATAACTCATTGTTAAAATACCTAATGAGATACTTACTTATTATAATATCATGTTAACTATATATATATATATATATATAATCATATATATGTCATCATATAGTTTTTACAAGTTTTAACGTTCGTGAATCACCGGTCAACATGGGTGGTCAATTTTCTATATGAAACCTATTTTAATTAATCAAGTCTTAACAAATTTGATTGCTTAAAATGTTGGAAACACTAAATCATGTAATTATCAATTTCATTTAATATATATAAACATGGAAAAGTTCGGGTCACTACAGTACCTACCCGTTAAATAAATTTCGTCCCGAAATTTTAAGCAGTTGGAGGTGTTGACATATCTTCTGGAAATAAGTGCGGGTATTTCTTCTTCATCTGATCTTCTCGTTCTCAGGTGAACTTGGATCCTCTACAAGCATTCCATCGAACCTTAACAATTGGTATCTTGTTTTGCTTATGTCTTTTAACTTCACGATCCATTATTTCGACGGGTTCTTCGATGAATTGAAGTTTTTCGTTGATTTGAATTTCATCTAACGGAATAGTGAGATCTTCTTTAGCAAAACATTTCTTCAAATTCGAGATGTTGAAAGTGTTATGTACAGCCGCGAGTTATTGAGGTAACTCAAGTCGGTAAGCTACTGGTCCGACACGATCAATAATCTTGAATGGTCCAATATACCTTGGATTTAATTTCCCTCATTTACCAAACCATACAACGCCTTTCCAAGGTGCAACTTTAAGAATGACCATCTCTCCAATTTCAAATTCTATATCTTTTCTTTTAATGTCAGCGTAGCTCTTTTGTCGACTTTGGGCGGTTTTCAACCGTTGTTGAATTTGGATGATCTTCTTGGTAGTTTTTTGTATAATCTCTGGACCCGTAATCTATCTATCCCTCACTTCACTCCAACAAATCAGAGACCTGCACTTTCTACCATAAAGTGCTTCAAATGGAGCCATCTCAATGCTTGAATGGTAGCTGTTGTTGTAGGAAAATTCTGCTAACGGAAGGTGTCGATACCAACTGTTTTCGAAATCAATAACACATGCTCATAGCATGTCTTCAAGCATTTATATCATCCTTTCGCTCTGCCCATCAGTTTGTGGATGATAGGCAGTATTCATGTCTAGAAGAGTTCCAAATGCTTGCTGTAATGTCTGCCAGAATCTTGAAATAAATCTGCCATCCCTATCAGAGATAATAGAGATTGGTATTCTATGTCTGGAGACGACTTCCTTCAAATACAATTGTGCTAACTTCTCCATCTTTTCATCTTCTCTTATTGGCAGGAATTGTGCTGATTTGGTGAGACGATCAACTATTACCCAAATAGTATCAAAACCACTTGCAGTCCTTGGCAATTTAGTGATGAAATCCATGGTAATGTTTTCCCATTTCCATTCCAGGATTTCGGGTTGTTGAAGTAGACCTGATGGTTTATGATGCTCCGATTTGACCTTAGAACACGTCAAACATTCTCCTACGTATTTAGCAACATCGGCTTTCATACCCGGCCACCAAAAATGTTTCTTGAGATCCTTGTACATCTTTCCTGTTCCAGGATGTATTGAGTATCTGGTTTTATGAGCTTCTCTAAGTACCATTTCTCTCATATCTCCAAATTTTGGTACCCAAATTCTTTCAGCCCTATACCGGGTTCCGTCTTCCCGAATATTAAGATGCTTCTCCGATCCTTTGGGTATTTCATCCTTTAAATTTCCCTCTTTTAAAACTCCTTGTTGCGCCTCCTTTATTTGATTAGTAAGGTTAGTGTGAATCATTATATTCATAGATTTTACTCGAATGGGTTTTCTGTCCTTTCTGCTCAAGGCGTCGGCTACCACATTTGCCTTCCCCGGGTGGTAACGAATCTCAAAGTCGTAATCATTCAACAATTCAATCCACCTGCACTGCCTCATATTCAGTTGTTTCTGATTAAATATGTGCTGAAGACTTTTGTGGTCGGTATATATAATACTTTTGACCCCATATAAGTAGTGCCTCCAAGTCTTTAATGCAAAAACAACCGCGCCTAATTCTAAATCATGCGTCGTATAATTCTGCTCGTGAATCTTCAATTGTCTAGACGTATAAGCAATTACCTTTGTTCGTTGCATTAATACACAACCGAGACCTTGCTTTGAAGCATCACAATATATCACAAAATCATCATTCCCTTCAGGTAATGACAATATAGGTTCCGTAGTTAACTTTTTCTTTAACAATTGAAACGCTTTCTCTTGTTCATCTTTCCATTCAAATTTCTTCCCTTTATGCGTTAATGCAGTCAAGGGTTTTGCTATTCTGGAAAAATCTTGGATGAACCTTCTGTAGTAACCAGCTAGTCCTAAAAATTGGCATATATGCTTCGGAGTTTTCGGGGTTTCCCATTTTTCAACGGTTTCAATCTTTGCTGGATCCACCTGAATACCTTCTTTGTTCACTATGTGACCGAGGAATTGAACTTCTTCCAACCAAAATGCACACTTTGAAAACTTAGCGTACAGTTTTTTTTTTCTCAGCAACTCTAGCACTTTTCTTAAATGTTCTTCATGCTCTTGATCATTCTTCGAGTAAATAAGTATGTTATCGATGAAAACAATGACAAATTTGTTAAGATATGGCCCCCACACTCGGTTCATGAAGTCCATAAACACAGCAGGTGCGTTTGTCAATCCAAACGGCATAACCATAAACTCTTAATGACCGTAACGCGTCCTAAAAGCAGTTTTTGGAAAATCATCCTCCTTCACCCGCATTTGATGATATCCAGAACGTAAATCAATTTTTGAATAAACCGACGAGCCTTGTAGTTGATCAAATAAGTCTTCGATTCTCGGTAGTGGGTAGCGGTTCTTGATGGTAAGTTTATTCAACTCTCGGTAGTCGACGCACAACCTAAATGTACCATCATTCTTCTTGACAAACAAAACAGGAGATCCCCACGGTGATGTGCTTGGTCGAATGAAACCACGCTCTAAAAGTTCTTATAATTGGCTCTGAAGTTCCTTCATTTCGCTGGGTGCGAGTCTGTATGGAGCACGAGCTATTGGTGCAGCTCCCGGTACAAGGTCTATTTGAAATTCAACGGATCGGTGTGGAGGTAGTCCCGGTAATTCTTTCGGAAATACATTGGGAAATTCTTTTGCTACGGGAACATCATTGATGTTCTTTTCTTCGGAATTGATTTTCTTGACATGTGCTAGCACAACATAGCAACCTTTTCTTATTAGTTTTTGTGCCTTCAGATTACTAATAAGATTTAACTTCGCGTTGCTCTTTTCTCCGTACACCATTAAGGGTTTTCCTTTTTCTCGTATAATGCAAATTGCATTTTTGTAACAAACGATCTCTGCTTTCACTTCTTTCAACCAGTCCATATCGATTATCACATCAAAACTCCCTAACTCTACTGGTATCAAGTCAATCTTAAATGTTTCGCTAACCAGTTTAATTTCTCGATTCCGACATATATTATCTGCTGTAATTAATTTACCGTTTGCTAATTCGATTAAAAATTTATTATCCAAGGGCGTCGGTGAACAACTTAGTTTAGCACAAAAATCTCGACTCATATAGCTTCTATCCGCACCCGAATCAAATAAAACATAAGCAGATTTATTGTCAATGAGAAACGTACCCGTAACAAGCTCCGGGTCTTCCTGCGCTTCTGCCGTATTAATATTGAAAACTCTTCCGCGGCCCTGCCCATTAGTATTCCCCTGATTCGGGCAATTTCTACTAAAGTGGCCCGTTTTTCCACATCCAAAACAAACTATGGCGGTGTTATTGGTTTCGACATTATTTGTCCCTTTAGTTCTATTATGCATTGGTCCGTAGATTTCGCACTTCTTCGCGCTATGACCATTTCTTTTACACCTGTTGCAAAATGTCGTGTAGAACCCCATGTGATGCTCTTCACATCTTTGGCATGGTTGTTGATAAGGCTAAAAAGAAACATATATTTCATAGCAATATCCCTTCTAAATAATAGGTTTTCATATGTAATTGTATTATATTTTCATTGTAATTGTTTAAATAAATAAGTGCGAAGACAAAAGGTGAAAACGAAGATTTGAAGACACAAACGTCCAAAAAGCTCAAATGTACAAGATACAATTCAAAAGGTTCAATTTATTGATGAGAAACGTCTAAAAATGACAAGTGATGTCGAACGAGGTGTATATAAAATAGTTATTAATTTTAGCAGAAAACACTATTAAATACGATACAATTTTACACAAGATATTTATTTATTTATAGAATGGATATACTTAAACCTTGCTACAACACTTATAGGCAGTGTACCTAATCGTACAGTAGTGTAGTTTTTTAGTAAGTCCGGTTCGTTCCACAGGGAAATCTTTAAACAAAGCTCAACGCTATATTAGTTTACTTTCATAAAAATACAAATATATATATAAGTGATATTATTATTATAAAGGGGGGTTTTTACCGTTTAATGACCGGTTTGTCGATTTTAAAACTTTAGTTGCAGTTAAAACCTAATGTAAAATATAAAATAAATACAAGACTTTAAATTAAAGCGTAAAGTAAATAACGATAATGAAATTGCGAATAATAAAAATGCGATAAAATTAAATTGCGATAATTAAAAGTACGATAATTAAAAATGCGATTAAATAAAATAACAATAAATAAAAGTGCGATAATTAGAAGTGCAATTAAATATAAAATAAAGGAAATTAAATATGAAATAAAAGAATTATGCTTATTTAAACTTCCGTAATTCATGATGTTTGACGTGTTGATTTTAGTTTTATGCCCATGGGTTAATTGTCCTTTGTCCTGGATTATTTAATATGTCCGTCTGGTTTTTGTCCATAACAGTCCATCAGTCATAAATATAAATTGCAAGTGTCCTTGTCAAATTATTATTATACCCGAAGATAAATATTCCAACTAATTGGGGATTCGAATTGTAACAAGGTTTTAATACTTTGTTTAATGAATACACCAGGTTATCGACTGCGTGTAAACCAAGGTTTTACTACTTTGTTAACAATTACACCAATTACCCTTGAATGTAATTTCACCCCTGTTTTGATTATCCTAGTGGCTATTAATCCATTCCCGTGTCCGGTTAAATGAACGATTATTCGTACATATAAATACCCCGCCCATCGTGTCCGATCGAGTTTATATGGTAATTTATAGGGACGCCCAATTGTAAATCTTTTATATTAACATTAACAAACTTTCATTTAGTTAAACAAATATAAAGCCCATTAATAGCCCATAGTCTAGTTTCCACAAGTGTCGTTCTTTTGTCCAAACCCCAATTATGGTACAAAGCCCAATTACCCAATTTTAGTAATTAGCCCAACATCATGATTACTTCGTTTTAAATAAGCATAATATTAACTTAGCTACGAGACATTAATGTAAAAAGGTTGAACATAACTTACAATGATTAAAAATAGCGTAGCGTTACACGGACAGAATTTCGACTTACACCCTTACAACATTCGCTAACATACCCTTATTATTAGAATTATAATTAAAATTAAAATATAAATTATAAATATAATTATATTTACGTATGAAGAGGAAGAGAAAAAGGATGTTTAAAACTCGGCAGAAAACTGGCTTTTTATAGGACCTGACCAGCAATCTCACACCATGCGACTCGCATGGATTTGTGCTTCTGGCCATGCGAGTCGCATGGCCACCCTGGATCCAGCCAACTACTTTGTTTTCTTCTTTGCCGACGTAATATAATAATAATAATATATATAATATATAATTATATATAATTATATATATATTATATTATATTCTTGTGCATAGTAGACTAGATATTTTTGGTCCGTTGCGTCGGGCGTTTCTTCTTGGCTCAGGTCCCGGTTCCGGATTTTCGGACGTCCTCGCGTATTATTTTAAATCGCGTACTTTGCGTCTTGTAACTTGTACTCTTGTCATTTTGAGACGTTCCTCATCAATATTTTGAACCTTTTTAATTGTATCTTGTATTAATTAGCTCTTTGGACCTTTTTGTCTTCAATTTGTCGAATCTGCCTTTTGTCTTCACCTTTTATTATTTAAACGAATATCTCTTGTAAATAGAACAATTGCAACTAAAAGCTTGTCTTTCTTGAGGAATAATGCTATGAAATATATGTTCGTTTTTAGCATTATCAAATATTCCCACACTTGAGCGTTGCTTGTCCTCAAGCAATATCGTCTTGAAATACTAGAATCACTTCTTTATTCTTCACACTTTGTACATCAGTGATTTCTATACGGCGGTATAAACAATGGAAGTAACGATATGGTTTACAGTCCCACATGACTATAAAAATTTAGATCCATTAAGGAAATTGGATCTTTATGAAAACATTTGATCTTTCGAAATCTAGTTTTTACCCTAGATTAGTTTTCCGGAATAACCCTTTACCGGTGTTTTGCAAAATATTTTTGTGGGTTTGGTGGGTTTCAGATTTGAAAATTTTAGCTCAAAACTTGCGGTTTTGTGTCACCCACTTGCTAACCTTGTATTTGGAAAGCAACACGTCCAGTTTACTTGTCCCGTATATTACCTTTCGGCAAACTACCGTCCGGTTGTAAAGGAAAGCGTTGAACAAGCAACTGTTAAGGCAATGTCCCGTGACATGCTTTTGATTATGGTCTATAACGTGTCGGACGCAATTACTATCCTTGGTAGGAGCAATAGTAAAGCTCACCCTTATAATTTGTCGGTTTGGCACAAGGTCCTGTCTTTGACCATGCTATGCAACCACCGTTCTTACGGTTGACACCCGATTTAGTTCAGGTGACCTAGTGAATTCCAGGTGAATTCCTAGGATTTTACGTTCAATGGTAATGAACGCATTGAAAATTGGGTTTTCAGAAAACAAATCGGTTTGTATTTTTGATCAAAATATTTTCTCGTTCAAGCTCGAGTTTAGATATCATCGAATTCCATGAGTTTGTAATTCTCAATCTTTAAGGTCAATCTCTAGGATTGAGTAATATCAGTCTTAAAAGCTGATTTTTAATCTTTAAGGAGATTATCCTTTCTGGGGATCTGATTCATTAGTCTTATCCAGCTAATTTGCATGGTGCCTCCCCATTGTACGAGATAAATCCTTCTCATGGTTAGGATAAATCTGACCACTTGGCGACCCTGTTTAATGCTGAGGTCCGTGGATTTCCTGCTGATTTTAGTGATGACTTTTCTAGATTTTTCGTCAACCTACAGCTGGTCTGAACGACAACTTCATGACCTAAATCAAGAAGCGCGTTTCTTTTTCGGAAGACTTTACTTCCTTTTAATGATGGAATTGATTCATCGTGTAGATCCATCTTTCTTACAGTAAATCGGGTAAAACTGATTAGTATCGTCCAAAGCAAAAGTACCTGCAATAATTCTTATACAAAAATGTGATAGATAGTTTTTAATTGAATAACTTGGTACATTCTCCCCACACTTAGTTTCTTTCTTTGCCTTTTTATTCTCCTTTATTCCATTTTAAATGAATTCAAGCGTTTTAGGTTGTTTCTCAATTTATGTCCTTTTTGAGGTAACAATAATTTCGGTGTTAAAACCTAGTTTTATCGTTCATAAATATGTATAAACATGATTTTTAGTTCATTTAATTGAAAATTTTGAAAAATTTTACTAGAATTGGGTAGTCAGTATATAAGACTAGGGCTGTTCTTTTTTATCAGAGAGCACTAGATTCTAATACAACTACTGCTTTACTAGTATTTTTAATGGTAACCAAGTGTTTAATATAAAAATTTTAAAATCCGAAAGAATTTAACCCCTTCCCACACTTAAGATCTTGCAATGCCCTCATTTGCAAGAAATCAGTAACAATTTAAATTATTGAGGGTGATTAGTGTGAAAATGATTAAATTTTTACCAAAGTTTCCAAATATATTGGCGTTTGTTTGCTGAATGATAAATGGTGCACGTCATTTGTTCATTCCGTCTTGTTGTTATTTCACATATATTTTGCATCATTGTCGTCAAAATTACTTGCTTTTGCTGAACTTAATGCCAGTCTTTGAAAACGCTTTGTTTTACCCTGTTTTGTGCATAAAATAGAATACATACAATACAAATATAATCATACATGTAATTTGAAATGGAACTTTGGCATCCCACTTTCAAACTATAAGAAAAATATTAGTACACAATAATAATAGAAATATCAAACATTACATAAACGTAATAAAATGTTAAGTGTTTAAAATAAAAATAAAAATTACCAACTTATCTCTACTGATCAGGAGGTGGGTTAGGAGGAAAATTAGGATATGGATCCCAATTCATGTTCGCGTCCGGGTTCCATGGCTGATTATAGGTGAACTGGTATGCTGCGTCATAATCATATGAATCATAGGGTGGTCTCATTTCTGGCTGATGTGCGGGATAGTATGCGGGTCGGGTCGGATAATACATCTCGCCAGGCTGCAACTGGCTTATAATTTGGCGCTGATGATAATCCCATCGGCCATGCTCTCGTTGCCGGGAATGCTCGTAGTCATTCCGGCGTTGCCATGCCTCGTACTGCATATGCCTATCATAGTTCGTCATGTATTCATCCTCCATACGAACGCCTAAATCAAGAGCAGTCTCCCGAACAACTCCTATAATGTTGTTCGCCTCCTCCATCTCGTCATCCGAACCTCTCTCTACCTGTCGCTGAGGTCCCTCGTATCGATTTACCCGACCACGTCTCATCAATAATACCCTTGCACCGTGATAAAGGTTTGAACTTATAGTTTCACCTCCGTCCTCTATTTCGTTCATTGGACCCCCTTGGTGCTTATCCACACCTAAATACTCTCCAATGAGAGTAATGAAAATACCACCACCTATAATACTCCCCGATTTCATCCCCGAAACTACATTAGCGAGATAATAACCAACACAATAGGGAATGTTAACGAAACTCCTCGGGTCTCTAATACACTTGAGGTAGAACAAATCGTTTACGGTCAATTTCTCCTTATTCCTACCCCTTTGTGTAATTGTGTTTGCTAAGAATCTATGAATTACCCGGAGTTCAGCTCTGTCTATATCTAAGTATGTATGATTTCCACTGGCGTGAAATTCATTAAAGTGGGACATACGCCTCCAGACAGCGTTAATATCAAATTCCCTATCTACCCTTTCTCCTTGGGCAATCAAGCTATTACAGTCGGGGCTCAAAAGTTCAGCAGGGGTGTAAATCTGTAAGGCCCTAGCTAAATCTATCATGGACATTCTGTACATGCGTCCACCTAACAAAAATCTAATAAAGCTTCTATCATCTATCCTCCTAACATCACTGTTTAACTTAATAGTACTAAGTAATTCTATACACCATTCCCTATATATGGTTCTACGAATGGAAAATAGGCGCATCCAATCGTTAAACTGAGAATTACCATACCTTTGCACCAATAATTCCCGAATCGGTTCGGCGAGGTCAACTGTTTCCAAAGGTACCCAGTCAATTGCCCTTGGCATTTCAACAACCTTAAAGTAGAGAATGTGCATGTTCTTTTGATAATCTGGATACTCTATCCAACATCGATCAAATCTCAGATTTGGGTGTAACTGATCTTCATTAATGTCTAAGCTCAGAATCCTTTGATGTGGAGCGAATTGACGAAACTGATTCACGAATAATTGATCTTGATCGTGATATGGAATATGTTGCTCCTCCTGTTCTTCTTCTTCTTGTTGCATATGTTGTTCTTGTTCATGAAACATTTCCGGTTCGGGCTCTGGTTGCCTGGACGATGATGCTCCTGAACCTCCAGTATCGGCTTTCTGTAAAACACATTAAACACAAAAATTGTGCATCCAAATATGCATTAGTGTTAGCAAAATAATAACTTGAAACAATTATGATGACATGTTCAATTCATAACACATTTTATACACATTTTCTTAACAATAACAATTCTACACTTTTACATACGAAAATGTGTACAATGTTTTATCACATTTAAACTCTTAAACATGTCAACAATAATCATTATAGCAATTAAACACTTGTTACATGGCATTCAAATCAAACTAGTGCTCATTTTCATATTTTTGTCAAGTCTATACTTTGTCAAATAAACATATACGAAAAATGTACATCAAGTTCATAAGCATTTATCTCAAATAACATGCCAAAATAATCACTACTAGCAATGAAACAAGTTTCAAATGGCCTTTATATCAATCTATCCAAGTTCATGAATTTTTGGACTTAAAAAGTCCACTTTAATTCTCAAAAACATGTTTAGGCTCAAAGTTTGGATCAATTAACTACCTAGACATGTTACACTACTCAATTTAGCAACAATTCATGACAAAAATCGGCCATAACCTGTTTATATCAAAAAGCCCCAAATTGCTCAAGAACACAAACCCTAGATTCTTAAAAATTTGAAGTTTTTAGCTTCAATTCATGTTAAATAGCTTCTATCTAGGATATACATGCATAATATAACAACAATTTAGCTCTAATTACACCTAAATTTAACAAAATCAAAATATAAATTTTCTAGCTCAAGAACACAAAAATTCGAATTTAAAGAGATTAGGGGTGAAATCTTTACCTTTCTCCTGAAGGGGTTGAGACTACTGAATCTAGGCATAATTGTTGTGAAGTTTTGCAAGAAATTTGGTGAAAAATGGCGGATTTTTGAGAGGATTTGGGAGAGTTTTCGTGTATATGTGTGTGTATTTGTGAAAGAAGCAGAACTCGGCTGAGCTTTTGATCCTGTCCAGTTTTTATCTGTCATGCGAGTCGCATGACTTTGTAGCCTACCCCCATGCGACTCGCATGGGGGTATTTTCCAGGTATTTTTTAATTTTTTTTTTTTTTTTTTTTTTTTTTTTTTTTTTTTATAAAACCTTATACTTTTAAAACATAGAATTAAATAAAATTTTAAAAATTTTGTTTCTTTTTAAGACGAGGTCGTTTCGGGACGATGCCCTAGTCCGTCCCTCGACAAAATTTTAAAATGTGTCTTTTTGTAGCGATTGTTTTAAAAGCTAAGATTTTTGGGTTTTTTAATGTTTTTGGCATACTTTAAATCAATAAGATTAAAAATAATGATAATAAAAGTTCTCGTCCCTCCCTCGGGTAAAGCAATTTCGGTTCAAAGACCTAGTCTTCAACTTACGACGAATTTTTAAAAATCATATTTTTAACTTAATGAGATAAAGTAAATTTTTGTTTTTAAATTCACACAACTTAAATATAAAATTCAAAATTAATAAAAATTAAAAATTCACACCAAACTTAATTTAAAAATTCATATTATAAATTCACATCAAACTTATATTAATTTTTCAAATATTTACAATTTTAAAAATATTGTTTTTACAAAGTTTACAATATTAATTTAAGATTTAAATATTAATTTTAAATATGGTAAAAATAAAATTAAAAATCTTTTTGTCTTTTTATCCCACTTTAATCAATCAAATATTATCAAAAATATGCGCCCCTCTTTTCGGTAAAGTAATTTCGGTTCCAAGACCTAATTTAACTCATGACGAATTTTTGAAATATTTTGGGTTGATTGATTAAAGATATTTATACCTTAAGAATAAACGTTAAATTTCGCAGTGATGTAATAAATTTTTGAATGATATCAATAATTTCGGTCGCCAAACCTAATTTTATTTAATACCAATTTAATACTTTTTAGCGAACAAATTAGCGTTTATTATCAAAAGGTTAAAAATAAAAATAAAAATAAAAACTGTACAGACATACCTGTGAAATAGATTTCTTAGTTATATGATCTATTATATTCATAAGATAGTCGGTTTAATTGATTTTCCATGGCTCCATAGGCGTAACCTCGAGCATTCAGTGTCTTTTCTTCTAAACATATGAACGGTCCTTCTCTGCATAAAGTAACAAATTCGGTATTTGAATAGGTTTGATTATTTGAACATTTACCTCCATGTGACCATTTTCCGCATTTGTGACATCGTTCTAGGTGTCGTGCTCTTCTTTTCGTTGCGGATTTTGATTTTCCTTTACCAAATTGTAACTTATTATCTTCGCATCTGGATCCTTTTCTAACTCCGTCCATTCTTTCTCTGATTACTGATACTATTTCACTCGGTAGTATGTCATTATTACGTTTAGTGATCAAAGCGTGTAGCATTAGACCATGGTTTAATTCACAGGCAGTCTTCATTTCGTAAAAACCTAAAAAAAATAAAAATTCAGAATGGGGGGAGAAGACTAGTTCTTTAGGGTCTGCTAGGGAAAGACCATACGTGTTCCATTTTCGAGAACTACACGAAAACAGACAATCTAACTCTAACAGAAATATATATTATCCTTTAAAGACTTGATTCTCCCCACACTTAGTTAGCTGTGGTGTCGAAATTGTGATTAACTTCGTTGTCGACTTCCATCGGACCGTGTATGTAATGTTTAACTCTGTGACCATTAACTTTAAATTCAATCCCATTTGAATTTATTAATTCTATCGTTCCGTATGGGAAAACTCTTTTGACTATGAATGGTCCAGACCATCTTGATTTCAATTTTCCAGGAAATAGCTTGAATCGTGAATTGAAAAGAAGAACTCTGTCTCCTTCTTTGAATTCTTTTGAACTTCTGATTCTTTTATCATGCCATTTCTTCGTTCTTTCTTTATAGATTAACGAATTTTCGTATGCTTCATGTCTTAATTCTTCTAATTCGTTTAGTTGACTTAATCGTAGACGTCCGGCTTCATGTAAATCAAGATTACATGTCTTCAAAGCCCAAAATGCTTTGTGTTCAATTTCTACTGGAAGATGACATGCTTTTCCATAAACAAGTCTAAAAGGTGTGGTTCCAATTGGAGTTTTGTAGGCTGTTCTAAAAGCCCAGAGTGCATCCTCCAATTTAATGGACCATTCCTTTGAATTTGATCCTACGGTTTTCTCTAGAATACGTTTTAAAGCTCGGTTGGTATTTTCAACTTGTCCACTTGTTTGTGGATGATATGCGGTGGAGATTTTATGAGTTACTCCATATCTTTTAAGAACTTTCTCAAGTTGATTATTACAGAAATGAGTACCCCGATCACTTATTAAAGCTTTCGGTGTTCCAAACCTTGCAAAAAGACGTTTTAAAAAGTTGACTACAACTCGTGCATCGTTAGTTGGGAGAGCTTGTGCTTCCGCCCATTTAGATACATAATCAATGGCTACGAGTATATATAGATTATTATGAGATTTTGGAAATGGACCCATAAAGTCAATACCCCAAATGTCAAATACTTCACATACTTGGATGACATTTTGTGGCATTTCATCACGTTGACTTATTTTTTCGGCCCTTTGACATGCATCACAGGATTTGCAAAGAAGGTGTGCGTCTTTGTAAATTGTAGGCCAATAGAATCCAGCTTCATAAACTTTTCTTGCTGTTAGTTGAGGCCCATAATGCCCTCCTGTTGGTCCTGTGTGACAATGGTTTAAAATTTTACTAGCTTCATCTCCAAATACACATCGGCGTATTATTCCATCGGGACAACTTTTAAACAGATGTGGATCTTCCCAGAAATAGTGTTTTATATCACTGAAGAATTTCTTTCGTCTTTGGTACGATAATCCTTTTTCAAGGAATCCACAAACTAAGTAGTTTGCATAGTCTGCAAACCATGGGATTTCTTTATAATCTATCTTCAATAGATATTCATCAGGGAAGTTATCTTGTATGGCTGATTCATTTAGAACTTCTAATTCGGGGTTTTCAAGACGAGAAAGATGATCAGCGGCGAGATTTTCTGCTCCTCTTTTATCTCGGATTTCAATATCAAACTCTTGTAAGAGTAAGATCCAACGGATTAATCTTGGTTTAGCATCTTGTTTTGAAAATAGGTATCTAAGAGCAGAATGGTCGGTATAGACCACCGTTTTTGCTAGAACGAGATATGATCGAAATTTGTCAAAAGCAAAGACAATAGCAAGGAGTTCTTTTTCAGTAGTTGTATAGTTCGTTTGTGCTCCTTGTAATGTCTTACTAGCATAATATATAGGTTGAAATCGTTTTTCAATCCTTTGTCCTAAAACGGCTCCCATTGCAAAATCACTTGCATCGCACATTAGTTCAAATGGTAGATTCCAATTTGGTGTTATCATGATCGGTGCATTAGTGAGTTTTTCTTTAAGAATATTAAAAGATTTGATACATTCATCTGAAAAGATGAATGGCGCATCCTTTTCTAGGAGTTTATTCATAGGAGTGGCAATTTTAGAAAAATCTTTTATGAAACGTCGGTAAAAACCGGCATGCCCTAGAAAACTCCTAACTCCTCTAACATTGGTGGGATGTGGAAGTTTAGCAATTACATCTACTTTAGCTCTATCCACTTCGATTCCTTCTTTTGAAATTTTATGTCCAAGAACGATGCCTTCTTTAACCATGAAATGGCATTTCTCCCAATTAAGTACTAGATTTGATTTTTCGCATCTAATTAGCATTCGTTCCAGATTAATTAGACATGATTTAAATGTATCACCGAAGACTGAAAAGTCATCCATGAAAACTTCCATGCATTCTTCTATCATGTCATGAAAAATCGCCATCATACACCTTTGAAAGGTTGCAGGGGCGTTACAAAGTCCAAATGGCATGCGTTTGTAAGCAAAAGTACCATAAGGGCACGTGAATGTGGTTTTCTCTTGGTCTTCGGGTGCTATTGGAATTTGAAAATATCCGGAAAATCCATCTAGAAAACAATAGTAACTATTTCCGGCTAATCTTTCCAACATTTGATCTATGAAAGGTAAGGGAAAGTGATCTTTTCTGGTGGCGTCATTTAATTTTCTATAATCAATACATACACGCCATCCTGTTACAGTCCTAGTAGGAATAAGCTCATTTTTCTCATTTGTAATGACAGTCATGCCACCCTTCTTAGGTACGCATTGAACTGGGCTTACCCATGGACTATCAGAAATTGGATATATCAAACCTGCATCTAGCAGTTTAATAATCTCTTTCTTAACTACATCTTGCATATTAGGATTTAGTCTTCGTTGGCGTTGCACATACGTTTTATGACCTTCTTCCATAAGGATTTTATGTGTGCAATACGAAGGACTTATTCCTTTAATATCATGAATCTTCCATGCAATGGCTGGTTTATGAGCTTTCAACACAGAAATGAGTTGTGATTTCTCATTTTCAGTAAGAGAAGACGATATTATTACAGGTAATTCAGATTCACCATGTAAATAAGCGTATTCCAAATGGTTTGGAAGTGGCTTTAACTCTAATTTCGGAGGTTCTTCTATCGATGATTTATATCGATATCTGTCTTCTTCTTTTAGCATTTGAATTTCTTCTGTTGTTGGTTCATATCCATTAGCTATAAGTGTAGCTAACATTTCAGCTTCATCAATTGGTTCATTACCTTCTCCTAAAGAACATTCTCCTGTTCCTTGTAATTCTGGAAATTCTTCTAATAATTCTGCATGTGCATCTATGGTTTGAATATAATAACATGTATCATCTGCAGATTGTGGTTGTTGCATTGCTCTATCAACTGAAAAGGTAACACTCTCATCCTCTATACTTAGGGTCAGTTTTTTACCGAACACGTCTATCATTGCTTTAGCCGTGTTTAAGAATGGTCTTCCTAATATAAGAGGAACTTGAGAATCTTCTTCCATGTCCAGAACAACAAAATCTACTGGGAATACTAAAGTACCAACTTTAACTAGCATGTTTTCCATTATCCCTCTAGGATATTTTATTGATCTATCGGCTAGTTGTATGCTTATTCTGGTTGGTTTTAATTCTCCAAGGTCTAGTTTAGCGTATAGTGAATACGGCATTAGATTTATACTAGCACCTAAGTCTGCCAATGCTTCTATTGAACTAAGACTACCCAGAAAACATGGAATTGTGAAACTTCCTGGATCAGATAGTTTTTCTGGTATCTTATTTAACAGCACTGCTGAACAATTAGCATTCATAGTAACAGCCGAGAGTTCTTCCATTTTCTTTCTATTCGTGATTAGATCTTTCAAGAATTTAGCATATCTTGGCATTCCTGAAATCACATCAATGAAAGGAAGATTTACATTTATCTGTTTAAACATATCCAAGAATTTGGATTGCTCGGCTTCAAGTTTTTCCTTCTTCATTTTACTCGGGTAAGGAAGTGGTGGTTGGTATGGTTTAACATAAGGTTTATCCTTAACTGTGTTATCTTCATTAACCTTTTCAACTACCGGTTCTTTTTCCTTATCTTGATCAGGTTGTGGTTCTTGTGGAGTAGGAATAGTTTCATCAGAAGTTACAGGTATTTCAGGTGGTTTAAGTGTTGTACCACTTCTTGTGGTAATAGCTTTAGCTGTTTCATTCCGGGGGTTAGCATTTGTATCACTAGGTAAACTTCCCGGTTTTCTTTCACCTATTAACCTTGCTAGGTTACTTACTTCTTGTTCCAGATTTTGAATAGAAGCTTGTTGATTTCTAAATGCTTGAGCATTTTGTTCATTGGTTTGTTTTTGAGATGTGAAAAACTGCGTTTGAGTTTCAACTAGCTTCGTCATCATATCTTCTAAATTCGGCTTTTTATCATCGGTTTGTTGTGGTGGTTTGTTTTGAAAATTAGGTCTTTGCTGATTATAAGTATTATTGGATACTTGTTGATTGCTAGGACCTTGTTGGTTGTTGTATGGAATATTTCGGTTATAATTCTGGTTTTGATTGTAAATCGGTCTTGGCGGTTGATAATTATTCTGATAATTATTTCCAGGCCTTTGGTTTATGTATGAAATATTCTCTCTTTGTTCCATTGTTAATTCAATACTGAGACAATCTTTTGTCAAATGTGGTCCTCCACACTGCTCACAACTAATTCGTATAGCATGAATATCTTTAGTCATCTTTTCCATTCGTCTCTCGAAAGCATCTATCTTTGCGGAAATGGAATCTAAGTCATGGCTAGAATCAGCTCTAGCTGCTTTAGATGATCTAATGACATCTTTTTCTTGGTGCCACTCATGTGAGTGGGAAGCAGTATTATCAATAATTTTGTAAGCATCAGTTTCGGTTTTCTTCATAATAGAACCACCAGCTGCTATATCTATGTCTTTCCTTGTAGTGATGTCGCATCCTTGGTAGAATATTTGTACTATTTGACAGGTGTCTAAACCATGTTGCGGACATCCTCTTAACAACTTTCCATATCTTGTCCACGCCTCATATAGAGTTTCATTTGGCTTCTGTGTGAACGTAACAATTTCTGCTTGAAGTCTTACGGCTTTAGATGCAGGAAAGAATTGTTTAAGAAATTTGTCAATTAAAACGTCCCATGTATCGATCGCTCCTTCAGGTAATGATTCCAACCAATCTTTGGCTTCTCCCTTTAAAGTCCAGGGAAATAACATGAGATATATCTGTTCATCCTCCACTTCTCGTATTTTAAATAGTGTGCAGATTCTATTAAAGGTACGTAGATGTTCATTTGGATCTTCCTTCGGCGCACCACTAAATTGGCATTGATTAGTCACCATGTGTAGAATTTGTCCTTTGATTTCATAATCTGGCGCATTAATGTCTGGATGAGTAATTGCGTGACCTTGGCCAGTGCGTTTAGCTCTCATTCGGTCTTCCATACTTAAAGGTTCCAGATTTTCCATAATTGAATTTGTTGACTCGGTATCACTAGATGATTCTGATTTAATAGTTCGTTCCTCAACAATCTCTGTTTGAATGATTGGTGGTTCCGGAGGAAAGTTTAATGGTTCAGGATCTACGAACCGTTCCTGAATATTCTCCGGATTCTCAATTGTGAGGTTGGGTTCAAAAAATGGATTATCGGAAATTTGAACTGAAGTACTTGGTTGACTGGATGACGATTCTAAAGAAAAATAAACGGCGGTTATATTTGTTAAACGATGTCTTGATCTAGTTACAGGTGGTGAACGTACAAAAGGTGATGAACGTCTTGCTCGGTGCATTCACTGAATATCCTATTAGTTTTTAAAAGGAAAGAAAAATTATAATAAGTTATCCAATCAATAGACTTTTCTGATTTTGCCCACGTTTCGAATAGCCAAAAGATGCAGCAGAGGGGCAGGATTCGTTTGGTCTCAATATAATTGAGGACTGTTTGGCTCCAATAACCCGGTCCACGTACAAATCCAACTATTACTACGAACCAGAAAATTTTGATGTCTATTAATTTAACTACTCAAAATAAGTTTTCGTAATTTTAAGAAATTTAGATAAGAAGTAGAAAAAATTCTAAGTCCTAAAAACTAGAATGGCGAGAAATAAGAAAGACAAAGAGTTCGTCGCAAAAGGTCGAAAAAGAAAAATGGTTGAAAAATAAAAGGTGACGGAAAAATAAAAGAAACTTATAAAAACTTAAAAATACTTAACTAACCTAACCTTATTACTACAACTAACTTAAAATTATAATCGCAAATTGATATTACTAATTGGAATGATAATTGATACATAGTAAAAGGTCTAAAAATATTAAAGCTTACAGGAGAAACTAAATCCCGAATGGAAATAACTTAAAAAGAAACTAAAACTTAAAAAGGCGTCGCAAAATTCTAAAGCACCTAAATCTTAGTCTAAAGAAAAAGCACTTAAGGAATTCTACGGCAAAGCCTAAAAATCTAGGAGTAAAAATAACTATAGCAAAAACTAAGTTTAAAATTAAATATGAGCTAAAAATACAAATATTACGCTACAACGATTAAAAAGGGACAAAATATAAAAGTTATAAAAAGTTATAAAAATATTAGATTTTATAAAAATATTATTTTTATATTATATAATAAAAGTATTAAATTTATAATAAATAAAACTAGTTTAAAAGTAATATAAATAAAATAAAGTAAAAACTTAATTATAATAATAATAATAAGATTTAGGGTTTAATTAATAATAATAATATATTAACCGTAATAAATGCGAAATTAGGGTTTGGATGTGGCCCTGTCAGACCCCTCATGCGACTCGCATGGGGTTTAGTAGAAATATCATGCGACTCGCATGGTGTTCGGATCCAGGCCAAAAGTTGGGCTGCTACAGTACCTTGGCCCGATTACTTATTTTTTTTTTTTTCTGTTTTTCTATTTAAATAAAATATATATATATATAATTAAAATAAAACTTAATTTTAAAAACTAAAAATAATCTTAAAATACTTTATAATTTTGTAAATAAAAATCTTAAAAATATATATAAGTATATTATTATTTTTTTTTTATATATTTTTTAATTTTTTTAAAAATATAAATTTTACCAAAACTAATTATAACTTAAAAATTAAAAATATGGCGTTTCGCTTCGGCGAATGTTCCCCGGCAGCGGCGCCAAAAATACTTGATGTCGAACGAGGTGTATATAAAATAGTTATTAATTTTAGCAGAAAACACTATTAAATACGATACAATTTTACACAAGATATTTATTTATTTATAGAATGGATATACTTAAACCTTGCTACAACACTTATAGGCAGTGTACCTAATCGTACAGTAGTGTAGTTTTTTAGTAAGTCCGGTTCGTTCCACAGGGAAATCTTTAAACAAAGCTCAACGCTATATTAGTTTACTTTCATAAAAATACAAATATATATATAAGTGATATTATTATTATAAAGGGGGGTTTTTACCGTTTAATGACCGGTTTGTCGATTTTAAAAATTTAGTTGCAGTTAAAACCTAATGTAAAATATAAAATAAATACAAGACTTTAAATTAAAGCGTAAAGTAAATAACGATAATGAAATTGCGAATAATAAAAATGCGATAAAATTAAATTGCGATAATTAAAAGTACGATAATTAAAAATGCGATTAAATAAAATAACAATAAATAAAAGTGCGATAATTAGAAGTGCAATTAAATATAAAATAAAGGAAATTAAATATGAAATAAAAGAATTATGCTTATTTAAACTTCCGTAATTCATGATGTTTGACGTGTTGATTTTAGTTTTATGCCCATGGGTTAATTGTCCTTTGTCCTGGATTATTTAATATGTCCGTCTGGTTTTTGTCCATAACAGTCCATCAGTCATAAATATAAATTGCAAGTGTCCTTGTCAAATTATTATTATACCCGAAGATAAATATTCCAACTAATTGGGGATTCGAATTGTAACAAGGTTTTAATACTTTGTTTAATGAATACACCAGGTTATCGACTGCGTGTAAACCAAGGTTTTACTACTTTGTTAACAATTACACCAATTACCCTTGAATGTAATTTCACCCCTGTTTTGATTATCCTAGTGGCTATTAATCCATTCCCGTGTCCGGTTAAATGAACGATTATTCGTACATATAAATACCCCGCCCATCGTGTCCGATCGAGTTTATATGGTAATTTATAGGGACGCCCAATTGTAAATCTTTTATATTAACATTAACAAACTTTCATTTAGTTAAACAAATATAAAGCCCATTAATAGCCCATAGTCTAGTTTCCACAAGTGTCGTTCTTTTGTCCAAACCCCAATTATGGTACAAAGCCCAATTACCCAATTTTAGTAATTAGCCCAACATCATGATTACTTCGTTTTAAATAAGCATAATATTAACTTAGCTACGAGACATTAATGTAAAAAGGTTGAACATAACTTACAATGATTAAAAATAGCGTAGCGTTACACGGACAGAATTTCGACTTACACCCTTACAACATTCGCTAACATACCCTTATTATTAGAATTATAATTAAAATTAAAATATAAATTATAAATATAATTATATTTACGTATGAAGAGGAAGAGAAAAAGGATGTTTAAAACTCGGCAGAAAACTGGCTTTTTATAGGACCTGACCAGCAATCTCACACCATGCGACTCGCATGGATTTGTGCTTCTGGCCATGCGAGTCGCATGGCCACCCTGGATCCAGCCAACTACTTTGTTTTCTTCTTTGCCGACGTAATATAATAATAATAATATATATAATATATAATTATATATAATTATATATATATTATATTATATTCTTGTGCATAGTAGACTAGATATTTTTGGTCCGTTGCGTCGGGCGTTTCTTCTTGGCTCAGGTCCCGGTTCCGGATTTTCGGACGTCCTCGCGTATTATTTTAAATCGCGTACTTTGCGTCTTGTAACTTGTACTCTTGTCATTTTGAGACGTTCCTCATCAATATTTTGAACCTTTTTAATTGTATCTTGTATTAATTAGCTCTTTGGACCTTTTTGTCTTCAATTTGTCGAATCTGCCTTTTGTCTTCACCTTTTATTATTTAAACGAATATCTCTTGTAAATAGAACAATTGCAACTAAAAGCTTGTCTTTCTTGAGGAATAATGCTATGAAATATATGTTCGTTTTTAGCATTATCAAATATAAAATACTTGATGTCGAACGAGGTGTGTATAAAATAGTTATTAATTTTAGCAGAAAACACTATTAAATACGATACAATTTTACACAAGATATTTATTTATTTATAGAATGGATATACTTAAACCTTGCTACAACACTTATAGGCAGTGTACCTAATCGTACAGTAGTGTAGTTTTTTAGTAAGTCCGGTTCGTTCCACAGGGAAATCTTTAAACAAAGCTCAACGCTATATTAGTTTACTTTCATAAAAATACAAATATATATATAAGTGATATTATTATTATAAAGGGGGGTTTTTACCGTTTAATGACCGGTTTGTCGATTTTAAAACTTTAGTTGCAGTTAAAACCTAATGTAAAATATAAAATAAATACAAGACTTTAAATTAAAGCGTAAAGTAAATAACGATAATGAAATTGCGAATAATAAAAATGCGATAAAATTAAATTGCGATAATTAAAAGTACGATAATTAAAAATGCGATTAAATAAAATAACAATAAATAAAAGTGCGATAATTAGAAGTGCAATTAAATATAAAATAAAGGAAATTAAATATGAAATAAAAGAATTATGCTTATTTAAACTTCCGTAATTCATGATGTTTGACGTGTTGATTTTAGTTTTATGCCCATGGGTTAATTGTCCTTTGTCCTGGATTATTTAATATGTCCGTCTGGTTTTTGTCCATAACAGTCCATCAGTCATAAATATAAATTGCAAGTGTCCTTGTCAAATTATTATTATACCCGAAGATAAATATTCCAACTAATTGGGGATTCGAATTGTAACAAGGTTTTAATACTTTGTTTAATGAATACACCAGGTTATCGACTGCGTGTAAACCAAGGTTTTACTACTTTGTTAACAATTACACCAATTACCCTTGAATGTAATTTCACCCCTGTTTTGATTATCCTAGTGGCTATTAATCCATTCCCGTGTCCGGTTAAATGAACGATTATTCGTACATATAAATACCCCGCCCATCGTGTCCGATCGAGTTTATATGGTAATTTATAGGGACGCCCAATTGTAAATCTTTTATATTAACATTAACAAACTTTCATTTAGTTAAACAAATATAAAGCCCATTAATAGCCCATAGTCTAGTTTCCACAAGTGTCGTTCTTTTGTCCAAACCCCAATTATGGTACAAAGCCCAATTACCCAATTTTAGTAATTAGCCCAACATCATGATTACTTCGTTTTAAATAAGCATAATATTAACTTAGCTACGAGACATTAATGTAAAAAGGTTGAACATAACTTACAATGATTAAAAATAGCGTAGCGTTACACGGACAGAATTTCGACTTACACCCTTACAACATTCGCTAACATACCCTTATTATTAGAATTATAATTAAAATTAAAATATAAATTATAAATATAATTATATTTACGTATGAAGAGGAAGAGAAAAAGGATGTTTAAAACTCGGCAGAAAACTGGCTTTTTATAGGACCTGACCAGCAATCTCACACCATGCGACTCGCATGGATTTGTGCTTCTGGCCATGCGAGTCGCATGGCCACCCTGGATCCAGCCAACTACTTTGTTTTCTTCTTTGCCGACGTAATATAATAATAATAATATATATAATATATAATTATATATAATTATATATATATTATATTATATTCTTGTGCATAGTAGACTAGATATTTTTGGTCCGTTGCGTCGGGCGTTTCTTCTTGGCTCAGGTCCCGGTTCCGGATTTTCGGACGTCCTCGCGTATTATTTTAAATCGCGTACTTTGCGTCTTGTAACTTGTACTCTTGTCATTTTGAGACGTTCCTCATCAATATTTTGAACCTTTTTAATTGTATCTTGTATTAATTAGCTCTTTGGACCTTTTTGTCTTCAATTTGTCGAATCTGCCTTTTGTCTTCACCTTTTATTATTTAAACGAATATCTCTTGTAAATAGAACAATTGCAACTAAAAGCTTGTCTTTCTTGAGGAATAATGCTATGAAATATATGTTCGTTTTTAGCATTATCAAATATTCCCACACTTGAGCGTTGCTTGTCCTCAAGCAATATCGTCTTGAAATACTAGAATCACTTCTTTATTCTTCACACTTTGTACATCAGTGATTTCTATACGGCGGTATAAACAATGGAAGTAACGATATGGTTTACAGTCCCACATGACTATAAAAATTTAGATCCATTAAGGAAATTGGATCTTTATGAAAACATTTGATCTTTCGAAATCTAGTTTTTACCCTAGATTAGTTTTCCGGAATAACCCTTTACCGGTGTTTTGCAAAATATTTTTGTGGGTTTGGTGGGTTTCAGATTTGAAAATTTTAGCTCAAAACTTGCGGTTTTGTGTCACCCACTTGCTAACCTTGTATTTGGAAAGCAACCGACCCGCATACTATCCCGCACATCAGCCAGAAATGAGACCACCCTATGATTCATATGATTATGACGCAGCATACCAGTTCACCTATAATCAGCCATGGAACCCGGACGCGAACATGAATTGGGATCCATATCCTAATTTTCCTCCTAACCCACCTCCTGATCAGTAGAGATAAGTTGGTAATTTTTATTTTTATTTTAAACACTTAACATTTTATTACGTTTATGTAATGTTTGATATTTCTATTATTATTGTGTACTAATATTTTTCTTATAGTTTGAAAGTGGGATGCCAAAGTTCCATTTCAAATTACATGTATGATTATATTTGTATTGTATGTATTCTATTTTATGCACAAAACAGGGTAAAACAAAGCGTTTTCAAAGACTGGCATTAAGTTCAGCAAAAGCAAGTAATTTTGACGACAATGATGCAAAATATATGTGAAATAACAACAAGACGGAATGAACAAATGACGTGCACCATTTATCATTCAGCAAACAAACGCCAATATATTTGGAAACTTTGGTAAAAATTTAATCATTTTCACACTAATCACCCTCAATAATTTAAATTGTTACTGATTTCTTGCAAATGAGGGCATTGCAAGATCTTAAGTGTGGGAAGGGGTTAAATTCTTTCGGATTTTAAAATTTTTATATTAAACACTTGGTTACCATTAAAAATACTAGTAAAGCAGTAGTTGTATTAGAATCTAGTGCTCTCTGATAAAAAAGAACAGCCCTAGTCTTATATACTGACTACCCAATTCTAGTAAAATTTTTCAAAATTTTCAATTAAATGAACTAAAAATCATGTTTATACATATTTATGAACGATAAAACTAGGTTTTAACACCGAAATTATTGTTACCTCAAAAAGGACATAAATTGAGAAACAACCTAAAACGCTTGAATTCATTTAAAATGGAATAAAGGAGAATAAAAAGGCAAAGAAAGAAACTAAGTGTGGGGAGAATGTACCAAGTTATTCAATTAAAAACTATCTATCACATTTTTGTATAAGAATTATTGCAGGTACTTTTGCTTTGGACGATACTAATCAGTTTTACCCGATTTACTGTAAGAAAGATGGATCTACACGATGAATCAATTCCATCATTAAAAGGAAGTAAAGTCTTCCGAAAAAGAAACGCGCTTCTTGATTTAGGTCATGAAGTTGTCGTTCAGACCAGCTGTAGGTTGACGAAAAATCTAGAAAAGTCATCACTAAAATCAGCAGGAAATCCACGGACCTCAGCATTAAACAGGGTCGCCAAGTGGTCAGATTTATCCTAACCATGAGAAGGATTTATCTCGTACAATGGGGAGGCACCATGCAAATTAGCTGGATAAGACTAATGAATCAGATCCCCAGAAAGGATAATCTCCTTAAAGATTAAAAATCAGCTTTTAAGACTGATATTACTCAATCCTAGAGATTGACCTTAAAGATTGAGAATTACAAACTCATGGAATTCGATGATATCTAAACTCGAGCTTGAACGAGAAAATATTTTGATCAAAAATACAAACCGATTTGTTTTCTGAAAACCCAATTTTCAATGCGTTCATTACCATTGAACGTAAAATCCTAGGAATTCACCTGGAATTCACTAGGTCACCTGAACTAAATCGGGTGTCAACCGTAAGAACGGTGGTTGCATAGCATGGTCAAAGACAGGACCTTGTGCCAAACCGACAAATTATAAGGGTGAGCTTTACTATTGCTCCTACCAAGGATAGTAATTGCGTCCGACACGTTATAGACCATAATCAAAAGCATGTCACGGGACATTGCCTTAACAGTTGCTTGTTCAACGCTTTCCTTTACAACCGGACGGTAGTTTGCCGAAAGGTAATATACGGGACAAGTAAACTGGACGTGTTGCTTTCCAAATACAAGGTTAGCAAGTGGGTGACACAAAACCGCAAGTTTTGAGCTAAAATTTTCAAATCTGAAACCCACCAAACCCACAAAAATATTTTGCAAAACACCGGTAAAGGGTTATTCCGGAAAACTAATCTAGGGTAAAAACTAGATTTCGAAAGATCAAATGTTTTCATAAAGATCCAATTTCCTTAATGGATCTAAATTTTTATAGTCATGTGGGACTGTAAACCATATCGTTACTTCCATTGTTTATACCGCCGTATAGAAATCACTGATGTACAAAGTGTGAAGAATAAAGAAGTGATTCTAGTATTTCAAGACGATATTGCTTGAGGACAAGCAACGCTCAAGTGTGGGAATATTTGATAATGCTAAAAACGAACATATATTTCATAGCATTATTCCTCAAGAAAGACAAGCTTTTAGTTGCAATTGTTCTATTTACTGAAAAGGTAACACTCTCATCCTCTATACTTAGGGTCAGTTTTTTACCGAACACGTCTATCATTGCTTTAGCCGTGTTTAAGAATGGTCTTCCTAATATAAGAGGAACTTGAGAATCTTCTTCCATGTCCAGAACAACAAAATCTACTGGGAATACTAAAGTACCAACTTTAACTAGCATGTTTTCCATTATCCCTCTAGGATATTTTATTGATCTATCGGCTAGTTGTATGCTTATTCTGGTTGGTTTTAATTCTCCAAGGTCTAGTTTAGCGTATAGTGAATACGGCATTAGATTTATACTAGCACCTAAGTCTGCCAATGCTTCTATTGAACTAAGACTACCCAGAAAACATGGAATTGTGAAACTTCCTGGATCAGATAGTTTTTATGGTATCTTATTTAACAGCACTGCTGAACAATTAGCATTCATAGTAACAGCCGAGAGTTCTTCCATTTTCTTTCTATTCGTGATTAGATCTTTCAAGAATTTAGCATATCTTGGCATTCCTGAAATCACATCAATGAAAGGAAGATTTACATTTATCTGTTTAAACATATCCAAGAATTTGGATTGCTCGGCTTCAAGTTTTTCCTTCTTCATTTTACTCGGGTAAGGAAGTGGTGGTTGGTATGGTTTAACATAAGGTTTATCCTTAACTGTGTTATCTTCATTAACCTTTTCAACTACCGGTTCTTTTTCCTTAACCCCTGTTTTGATTATCCTAGTGGCTATTAATCCATTCCCGTGTCCGGTTAAATGAACGATTATTCGTACATATAAATACCCCGCCCATCGTGTCCGATCGAGTTTATATGGTAATTTATAGGGACGCCCAATTGTAAATCTTTTATATTAACATTAACAAACTTTCATTTAGTTAAACAAATATAAAGCCCATTAATAGCCCATAGTCTAGTTTCCACAAGTGTCGTTCTTTTGTCCAAACCCCAATTATGGTACAAAGCCCAATTACCCAATTTTAGTAATTAGCCCAACATCATGATTACTTCGTTTTAAATAAGCATAATATTAACTTAGCTACGAGACATTAATGTAAAAAGGTTGAACATAACTTACAATGATTAAAAATAGCGTAGCGTTACACGGACAGAATTTCGACTTACACCCTTACAACATTCGCTAACATACCCTTATTATTAGAATTATAATTAAAATTAAAATATAAATTATAAATATAATTATATTTACGTATGAAGAGGAAGAGAAAAAGGATGTTTAAAACTCGGCAGAAAACTGGCTTTTTATAGGACCTGACCAGCAATCTCACACCATGCGACTCGCATGGATTTGTGCTTCTGGCCATGCGAGTCGCATGGCCACCCTGGATCCAGCCAACTACTTTGTTTTCTTCTTTGCCGACGTAATATAATAATAATAATATATATAATATATAATTATATATAATTATATATATATTATATTATATTCTTGTGCATAGTAGACTAGATATTTTTGGTCCGTTGCGTCGGGCGTTTCTTCTTGGCTCAGGTCCCGGTTCCGGATTTTCGGACGTCCTCGCGTATTATTTTAAATCGCGTACTTTGCGTCTTGTAACTTGTACTCTTGTCATTTTGAGACGTTCCTCATCAATATTTTGAACCTTTTTAATTGTATCTTGTATTAATTAGCTCTTTGGACCTTTTTGTCTTCAATTTGTCGAATCTGCCTTTTGTCTTCACCTTTTATTATTTAAACGAATATCTCTTGTAAATAGAACAATTGCAACTAAAAGCTTGTCTTTCTTGAGGAATAATGCTATGAAATATATGTTCGTTTTTAGCATTATCAACAAGTGTACAAGTTACAAAACGCAAAGTACAAGATATTAAATTATACGAAAGGACGTTCGAAAATCCGGAACCGGTACCCGAGCCAACTATCAACGCTCGACGCAACGGAGCTGAAAGTACAAGTCAACTATGCACAAGAATATAATATAATATTTAAATAATTCATAATAAGAATAATAATAAATAATAAAAAGTTGTTAATTGAGCATAGTTAAGGGGTCATAAGTGAAAATTTCAATTCAATATTTGCCTATAAAAGGCAATTCATTTGATCGATTTATGTACACCTTTTCTTCTTTCTTTCTCTTTACATGTAATATATATATTTATAATTATAATTTTAATTTTAGTTTAAGTTTAATAATAATTGGGTTATTGTAAGGAATGTTTTACGGGTTTTAAAGTCGAAACTCTGTCCGTGTAACGCTACACAATTAATAATCACTGTAAGTTATGTTCTTCCTTTTTAAATTAATGTCTCGTAACTAAGTTATTATTATGCTTATTTAAGCCGAAGTAATCGTGATGTTTGACTAAATATTAAGACGGGGTTATTGGATTTTGTACCATAATTAAGGTTTGGGCAAAAGACCGACACTTGTGGAAATTGAACTATTGACTATTAATAGATGGGGGGTATTGTCTAATTGAGTGACAACTCATTGGAGTCTGTCGAACCAATCTTCAAATTAATTATCCTAATAATTAATAATGATTATGGTTGTCCTATTTAGTGACGTTCATATGGAATCTATTATAATCATTTAATTAATTATTCGGGTTGGGTAATTGATTATTCAAACTGATCAAGTGGGTAAATTAATATACATATCTAATCAAAACAGGGGTGGATTACATACAGTGATAACTGGTGTAATTGTTGACAGAAGTGATAACTGCGTCACAGTTTAAATCCTTAATTAGTTGAAATATTTGACTTCGGGTATAAGGGTAATTTGACGAGGACACTCGCACTTTATATTTATGACCGATGGACTATTATGGACAAAAACCAGATAGGTATCAAATAAACCATGACAAAGGACAATTAACCCGAGTAACAATTAATTAAAATCAAAAAGTTAAATATCATGATTACGGAAGTTTAAATACGCATAATCCTTTTATTTCATATTCTATCGAAATTTTATTTATTGTTATTTTATTTATCATCATTTATATATTTTACGCACTTTAATTATTGTCATTTATCTTTACGCTTAAAAATATAAAATCGACAAACCGGTCATTAAACGGTAAAAAACCCCCTTTTATAATAATATTACTACTTATATATATATATATATATATATATATATATATATATATATATATATATATATATATATATATATATATATATATATATATATATATATATATATATATATATATATATATATATATAGTTTTATAAAAATATAGTACGTAATCACTAGCTCCCTGTGGAACGAACCGGACTTACTAAAAACTACACTACTCTACGATTAGGTACACTGCCTATAGTGTTGTAGCAAGGTTTAGGTATATCCCATCCGTAAATTAATAAAACTTGTGTCATATTTTGTAGTATTTTGTATTAAAAATAATACTACTTCGTACCCTCACGCTACATCATCAAGTTTTTGGCGCCGCTGCCGGGGAGCGCTAAAACGCTATATTTTTAATTTATATCTGTAAAAATATAGTTATAAAAAAAATAATTTCGGGGACACTTTTTGTGTTTTCACGGGGTATTTAAGTTTTTTTTTTTAGTTTTTGATTGATTAAAGATATATTAATTTAAATATAAAAATTTAATAAATATAATAATATAATAATATTGAAATAAAATATAATAATATAATAATATTTTAGAATCAAATTTGATACGTAAAAGTTTTAAAAGTTTTAAAAAGTCGTATTTATTAAATATTTCAGGGGTATATTATGTAAGTTATAATTAATAATTTCTATAATGTCGCTTTCATGTGAATAGTAAATTAATTAATTTCTTTCCTTTACTATTTTGAATCGTAAAAGTTTTAAAAGTTTTAAAAAGTCGTATTTATTAAATATTTCAGGGGTATATTATGTAACTTGCAATTAATAATTTCTATCATGTCGCTTTCATGTGAATAGTAAATTAATTAATTTATTTTCATTTACTATTCATGAATAGTAAATGAGTTAAAAAAAAAGTTTTGAAAAAAAATAATAATAATAAAAAAATTATTAATTCCTTTAAAAAAAAAATTTGTGTAAAAAAAATCATTTTTTTTAAAGAAAAAAAATTCGTTTTAAAAAAAAATTGTAAAAAAAATCGTTTTTTTTAAAGAAATTTTTTTTAAAAAAAAAAGTTTAAAAAAAAATATATATAAAAAAAAAAAAAAATTTTTTAAAAATTTTTAAATCCCTAAAAAACGAAATATAAAAAAAAAATTAAAAAAAAGGTTTTTTTTATTACCTTTAGATTTTTAGACTCTAGTTACAATTTTTAGTATTAAGTTTAGTTTTGCCATAGTTATTTTTATTTCTAGAATTTTTAGGTTTGCCGTAAAATTCCTTAAGTGCTTATTCCTTAGACTAAGATTTATGTGCTTTAGAATTTTGCGACGCCGTTTTTCGCGCTAGTTTCTTATTTTTATTTTTCGACGCCTATTTTTCGACCTTTTATTTTTCGACGCGTTTTTTTTTCTTTCTTATTTCTCGCTATTCTAGTTTTAGGATAAGATTTTTATTCTACTTCTTATCTAAATTTCTTAAAATTACGAAAATTTATTTTAAGTGGTTAAATTGATAGACATCAAAATTTTCTGGTTAGTAGTAATAGTTGGATTTGTACGTGGACCGGGTTATTGGAGCCAAACAGTACTCAATTATATTGAGACCAAACGAATCCTGCCCCTCTGCTGCATCTTTTGGCTATTCGAAACGTGGCAAAATCAGAAAAGTCTATTAATTGGATAACTTATATAATTTTTCTTTCCTTTTAAAAACTAATAGGATATTCAGTGAATGCACCGAGTAAAACGTTCACCACCTTTCATACGTTCACCACCTATAACTCGATCAAGACATCTAGCCAATATTGTCGCCGTTGATTTTTCTTTAGAATCATCATCTAGTCGACCAAGAACTCCAACTCAAATTTCTGATAATTCATCTTTTGAACCCGACCTCACAATTGAGAATCCGGAGAATATTCAGGGACAATTCCAAGATCCAGAACCACTAATCATTCCTCCTGAACCACAAACTATTAAATCAGAATCTTCTAGTGATTCGTATTCAACAAATTCAATTATGGAAAATCTGGAACCTCTAAGTATGGAAGACTGAATGAGAGCCACACGCACGGGCCAAGGTCACGCCATTATTATGCCAGACATTAATGCGCCAGATTATGAAATCAAAGGACAAATCCTACACATGGTAACTAATCAGTGCCAATATAGTGGTGCGCCGAAGGAAGATCCAAACGAACATCTTCGTACGTTTAATAGGATCTGTACACTATTCAAAATCCGAGAAGTTGAGGATGAACAGATCTATCTCATGTTGTTTCCCTGGACTTTAAAGGGAGAAGCCAAAGATTGGTTAGAATCGTTACCTGAAGGGGCGATTGACACATGGGATGTTTTAGTTGAGAAATTTCTTAAAAGATTCTTTCCGGCATCTAAAGCCATGAGACTTCAGGGAGAAATTGTTACGTTCACACAAAAGTCAAATGAAACTCTATATGAGGCGTGGACAAGATTTGGAAAGTTGTTGAGAGGATGTCCTCAACACGGTTTAGACACTTATCAAATAGTACAAATATTCTACCAAGGTGTCAACGTTGCTACACGAAAAGACATCGACATAACAGCTGGTGGTTCCATTATGAAGAAAACCGCAACTGAAGCTTACAAAATTATTGATAACACAGCCTCCCACTCTCATGAGTGGCACCAAGAGAAAGATATATATCGTTCATCTAAAGCGGCTAGAGCCGATTCTAGCCATAACTTTGATTCCATTTCCGCAAAAATAGATGCTTTCGAGAGACGAATGGAAAAGATGAATAAAGATATTCACGCAATACGAATCAGTTGTGAGCAATGCGGTGGACCACACTTAATGAAAGACTGTCACATTGAACAAACGATGGAACAACGTGATAATGTTGTCTACATGAACCAAAGGCTGGAAAATAGTTATCAGAATAATTATCAACCACCAAGGCCAAACTTCAATCGAAATCAAAACATTCTTTACAATCCAAAAGGACCCGACAATAACTCGTATAACCAACAAGGTCCGAATAACCAACCAACTCAAAATAACACTTTCAATCAACAAAGACCTGGCTTGTATAAACCACCACAACAAACCGAAGAGAAAAAGTCAAATCTGGAAGAAGTGGTATTTAAGCTAGTTGAATCTCAAACACAATTTATTGAAACTCAAACTCAAACGAATGAGAGGTTTGATCAGTCATTTAGAACTCAACAAGCTTCTATTTTGAATCTAGAAAAACAAGTAGGTACTCTTGTTAGATTGATGAGTGAAAGGAAACAAGGAAAGCTAACGAGTAATACTGAAGTAAATCCTCGGAATGAAAATGTTAATATGGTTTCAACAAATTCTGAAAAACCAGCATCAGAAGATGGGGAGGTTTTAGATGTAAGTAACAATGAAGAAGTTACACCACCACCACCACCCGAGTATGTAAAGCCAGTGGTGGCACCATAGAGACCACCCATCCCGTTTCCAAGAAAAGGAGTTGAGTATGAGCAAGTAATAAGTAATAAAGTTTGTGATACCTCTGGAAAGAAGAAGAAGAAGAATAAAAAAGTGCAAGAAACAAAAACAGTAGAAGTAAACCCGGTGAAGACAGTTCCACCAAATCCTCCACCTAGGGTAGGTGATCCGGGTGAATTTATTGTTCCTTGTCTACTTAGTGACTGTGTCATGTATGATGCACTAGCAGATTTAGGTTCAAGTGTGAGTGTTATGCCTCTTTCATTATATAAGAGATTAGGTGTAGGTGAGTTAACTCCAACGGATATGAGTGTTCGACTCCTTGATCAAACCATTAAGCACCCAGTTGGAATTGCTGACAACCTACCCGTTCAAGTAGGTAATTTAACCTTTCTAGTCGAATTCATTGTCATTGACATAGAAGAGGACTCAAACGTTCCTCTAATTTTAGGTCGACCATTCTTAACTTCCACCGGGGCGTTATTTGATGTAAGAAAGGGTAGAATGACACTTAGTAATGATGAGAAATCGATCACCTTTATGATTCAAAAGTCTAAATATCCACAAACCAAAACCGTTGAACCGACAAAAACGATTGGTAAGAACCATGTTGTTTTACCAACTCCAACGGTAATGCTTAACAATAATAGAACGCCTAAGTGTGGGGAAAATGAAGTAACAACTAATGATGACTTGATAATAAAGAACCCCATAGTTGATACGAAATTAAATGACCCCGTTATTAACAGTTCAATGAAGAAACTTTTTAAACGGGTTATTGATGCTAAAAGTAAGGGGAACTTTAAGTTATATAACCGGTTAGTATCCAATCTGTCGCCTAAAGAAAAGGCGAAACTAGTTGAATTTGTGGATATTACGGAAAAAGCTGGTCACTGGCTTAAAGCAAAAGTCACAGATATGCAAGTTGATTATGGTCCAAGAGAAATTGACGATGAAGTTAATCACAATTTCGACACCACATCTACCTAAGTGTGAGGAGATTCAAATATTCTAAAAAGAAAATGCTGTTTGGAGTTAGTTGTTCTGTTCTCGTGTAGTTCCGAGAATGGAATCCGATTGGTCTTTTCCACTAGCAGACACTAAAGAACTAGTTTTCTCCCCCCATTCTGAATTTTTTTGTTTTTTAGGTTTTATATGAAATTAATATGTTTTCTTTTTAAGTTTTGTGTGAATTTAAAAACAAAAATTTACTTTATTTCATTAAGTTGAAAAAAAATGATTTCTAAAATTCGTCGTGAGTTGAAGACTAGGTCGTTGAGCCGAAATTACTTTACCCGAGGGCGGGGCGAAAAATTTTGTCATCATTATTTTTAATTTTATTGATTTAAATTATGCAAAAAAAAAATATATTTGATTTTATAAATTTTTGAACGTGGGGTAATATACCCAACTTTAAAAATATGTATATATGTTTGTATTTTATCATGTAAACAACAGGGTAAAACAACGCACTTTCAAAGACTAACATTAAGTTCAGCGAAAGCTACTAATTTTGACGACAAGATGCAAAACAACAAATGTGATATAATAAATGAAGGAATGAACGATGAGGCGCACCATCTATCATTCGACGAGCTTTGTAATTACAAACTGGGTATTTTTAATCACTTTTCTACACTAATCACCCTCATGAATTTATAATTATAGTATGATTTCATGTAAATGAGGGCATTGCATGATCTCAAGTGTGGGGAAGGGTTATAAATTCTCTCGGGTTTATACTTGGCTTATTTTCTAAATATTACGAAAATTTTAAAATTTTTTAACTAAATGAATTCAAAATCATGTTTATACATATTTATGAACGATAAAACTAGGTGTTAATGCCGAAATTATTGTTACCTCGGAAAGGATATAAATTGAGAAACAACTAAAATGCTTGAATTTATTTATTAAGATATAAAAAGACGCATGAAAAAAGCCAAGTGTGGGGAGAATGTACCAAGTTATTCAATTAAAAACTATCTATCACATGTTTTTGTAAATTTATTGCAGGTGCTTTTACTTTGGACTAAATTAACTGGTTTACCCGATTTACTGTAAGAAAGATGGATCTACACGATGAATCATTTCCATCATTAAAAGGAAGTAAAGTCTTCCGAAAAAGAAACGCGCTTCTTGATTTAGGTCATGAAGTTGTCGTCCAGACCAGCTGTAGGTTGACGAAAAATCTAGAAAAGTCATCTCTAAAATCAGCAGGAAATCCACGGACCTCAGCATCAAACAAGGTCGCCATGTGGTCAGATTTATCCTAACCATGAGAAGGATTTATCTCGCACAATGGGGGGCACCGTGCAAATTAGCTTGATAAGACTAATGAATCAAATTCCCAGAAAGGATAATCTCCTTAAAGATCAAAAATCAGCTTTTAAGACTGATATTACTCAATCCTAGAGATTGACCTTAAAGATTGAGAATTAGAAACTCATGGAATTCAATGATATCTAAACTCGAGCTTGAACGAGAAAATATTTTGATCAAAAATAAAACCGATTTGTTTTCTGAAAACCTATTTTCAATGCGTTCATTACCATTGAACGTAAAATCCTGAGAATTCATCAGAATTCATTAGGTCACCTGAACCAAATCGGGTGTCAACCGTAAGAAACGGTGGTTGCATAGCATGGTCGGAGACAGGACCTTATGGCAGACCGAAAAATCATAGGATGATCTTTACTATTGCTTCTACAAAGAATAGTACTAGCATCCGGCACGTTTTAAGACCATAATCATATGCATGTCATTAGACATTGCCTTAACAGTTTCTTGTTCATCGCTTTCCTTTACAACCGGACGGTAGTTTACCGAAAGGTAATATACGGAACAAGTAAACTGGACGTGTTGCTTTCCCAATACAAGGTTAGCAAGTGGGTAACACAAAACCACAAGTGTTGAGCTAAAATTTTCAAATCTGAAACCCACACAACCCACAAAAATATTTTGCAAACACCGGTGAAGGGTTATTTCGGAAAACTTATCTAGGGTAAAAGCTAGATTAAATTTTCAAAAAGATCAAATGTTTTCATAAAGATCCAATTTCCTTAAGGATCTACATTTTCATAGTCATGTGGGACTGTAAACCACCTTTCAAATGTGCACTTTGCTTTGGAAACCGAAAGTAAATCAGCTATTTGATTGCAAGTGTCGTTGACCTAAACCCGAGGCAACTGTGGATGACACACCCACCTTTAACCATGGTTCTATCATTACTATCATTGTTTATACCACCATATCAAAATCACTAATGTACAAAGTGTGATGAATAAAAAAGTGATTCATGTATGTTTTTATTTCAAGTTCTGTATTGCTTGAGGACAAGCAACGCTCAAGTGTGGGGATATTTGATAAGGCTAAAAAGGAACATATATTTCATAGCAATATCCCTTCTAAATAATAGGTTTTCATATGTAATTGTATTATATTTTCATTGTAATTGTTTAAATAAATAAGTGCGAAGACAAAAGGCGAAAACGAAGATTTGAAGACACAAACGTCCAAAAAGCTCAAATGTACAAGATACAATTCAAAAGGTTCAATTTATTGATGAGAAACGTCTAAAAATGACAAGAGTACAAGTTACAAAACGCAAAGTACAAGATATTAAATTATACGAAAGGACGTTCGAAAATTCGGAACCGGTACCCGAGCCAACTATCAACGCTCGACGCAACGGAGCTGAAAGTACAAGTCAACTATGCACAAGAATATAATATAATATTTAAATAATTCATAATAAGAATAATAATAAATAATAAAAAGTTGTTAATTGAGCAAAATTAAGGGGTCATAAGTGAAAATTTCAATTCAATATTTGCCTATAAAAGGCAATTCATTTGATCGATTTATGTACACCTTTTCTTCTTTCTTTCTCTTTACATGTAATATATATATTTATAATTATAATTTTAATTTTAGTTTAAGTTTAATAATAATTGGGTTATTGTAAGGAATGTTTTACGGGTTTTAAAGTCGAAACCCTGTCCGTGTAACGCTACACGATTAATAATCACTGTAAGTTATGTTCTTCCTTTTTAAATTAATGTCTCATAACTAAGTTATTATTATGCTTATTTAAGCCGAAGTAATCGTGATGTTTGACTAAATATTAAGACGGGGTTATTGGATTTTGTACCATAATTAAGGTTTGGGCAAAAGACCGACACTTGTGGAAATTGGACTATTGACTATTAATAGATGGGGGGTATTGTCTAATTGAGTGACAACTCATTGGAGTCTGTCGAACCTATCTTCAAATTAATTATCCTAATAATTAATAATGATTATGGTTGTCCTATTTAGTGACGTTCATATGGAATCTATTATAATCATTTAATTAATTATTCGGGTTGGGTAATTGATTATTCAAACTGATCAAGTGGGTAAATTAATATACATATCTAATCAAAACAGGGGTGGATTACATACAGTGATAACTGGTGTAATTGTTGACAGAAGTGATAACTGCGTCACAGTTTAAATCCTTAATTAGTTGAAATATTTGACTTCGGGTATAAGGGTAATTTGACGAGGACACTCGCACTTTATATTTATGACCGATGGACTATTATGGATAAAAACCAGATAGGTATCAAATAAACCATGACAAAGGACAATTAACCCGAGTAACAATTAATTAAAATCAAAACGTTAAACATCATGATTACGTAAGTTTAAATAAGCATAATCCTTTTATTTCATATTCTATTGAAATTTTATTTATTGTTATTTTATTTATCGTCATTTATATATTTTACGCACTTTAATTATTGTCATTTATCTTTACGCTTAAAAATATAAAATCGACAAACCGGTCATTAAACGGTAAAAAACCCCCTTTTATAATAATATTACTACTTATATATATATATATATATATATATATATATATATATATATATATATATATATATATATATATATATATATATATATATATATATATATATATATATATATATATATAGTTTTATAAAAATATAGTACGTAATCACTAGCTCCCTGTGGAACGAACCGGACTTACTAAAAACTACACTACTCTACGATTAGGTACACTGCCTATAGTGTTGTAGCAAGGTTTAGGTATATCCCATCCGTAAATTAATAAAACTTGTGTCATATTTTGTAGTATTTTGTATTAAAAATAATACTACTTCGTACCCTCACGCTACATCATCAGTTGTTTTTGGTTTTTGTTGCCGTTGTTGTTATTGGGATTGTTGTTGGAATTTTTATTGTTGTTGTTGTTGTTGTTGTTATTGTTTTTGGGACGGTTATTGTAGTTGTTGTTGGGACGTTTGTTGAAGTTGTTATTGTGACTGATGTTGCGGTTTTTGGGATAGTTATTGCGATTGTGGTTGTGATTGTTGTTGTTATATTGGTGACTCTTGTCATTGGTTTCTTCCCACTTTCTCTTGACTTGTTTCATGTTAGCCTCTTCGGTCACCTGCTCTTTAATCCTTCCTTCGATCTGGTCCACTAATTTGTGAGCCATTCAACTTGCCTTTTGTATGGAGGTGGGCTCGTGTGAACTCACATCTTCTTGAATTCTTTCCGGTAACCCTTTTACAAATGCGTCGATCTTCTCTTCTTCGTCTTCGAACGTTCTGGGACACAATAGGCACAATTCTGTGAATCGTCGTTCGTACGTGGTGATATCGAAACCTTGCGGTCGTAATCCTCTAAGCTCTACCTTGAGCTTATTGACCTCGTTTCTAGGACGATACTGCTCGTTCATCAATTGCTTGAATGCTGACCACGGTAGTGCGTAAGCAGCATCTTGTCCTACCTGCTCGAGATAGGTATTCCACCATGTTAACGCCGTACCTGTGGAGGTATGCGTAGTGTACTTTACTTTGTCCTCTTCAGTACACTTACTTATGGCAAACACCGATTCGACCTTCTCGGTCCACCGTTTCAATCCAATTGGTCCTTCGGTTCTATCAAATTCTAAAGGTTTGCAGGCAGTGAATTCTTTGTAGGAGCATCCTACACGATTTCTTGCGGAATTAGTTCCACTGATAGATCCAGAGTTATTGTTATTTTGCATCGCAGCCTGCACTGCGGCTATGTTTGCTATAAGGAAAACACGGAAGTCTTCCTCACTCATGTTCAAGTTCTGACGAGTCGCCGGTGCAATTTCCTTCAAAAATAGCCAAAAGAATTGAGTTAATCATATAGAATTTAAGAGTAGTCAATAGTATTTCAAAGCATAATATGAACTTATTTATAAAAACTTTTTCTTCATATTAGCATTTTATAGTTTTAATTAGGGTAGTACCTACCCGTTAAGTTCATACTTAGTAGCTATTATACAATTCAACTACTACGATTCTATATGAAAAACTTTTTTTTTACAAAAAAAATTTCGCGTTCAACTTTATACAATATTTTACAAACTTACAATACCACTATTATACATATAGGATGAAATATAGCACATAATAACTTTGCTACTCGGCAGCTATGAAGGCAATTCTAGTTAATACGCAAGTTGTTCAGCAAAAGAAATAAAGACACGTAATTCATAAGTCCAGAAACAAGTCATGCATTCAGGTTTTACTAAGACGACTTCTCATCCTTGATCTTGTAGAAAGTAACTGTTATGACCATTGGCTAGGCAGCATGTTGTAATGTCGTCAAAAGGACGAGGATTTCGTAATGTCCAACATCCCCGTAATAATCTAAAAACCTTGTTTCTCACCCCAACTACTGAATCCGTCACTTGTGGGAAGGTTTTATTTAAAAGTTGTAATCCGATGTTCTTTTTCTCACTTTGGTAAGAAGCGAACATACTAACCCGTAAGTATAACATGCTTCTTTATGTTGCATGTTAGAAGCTCTTTCTAACTCACGAAATCCTATGTTGGATATGTTGAGTCAAAATATGTTCTTTGTGAAGACCCGTCCTAATCCATCCGGACGAAGTCCATATCGATTATAAACGATTCACAACAGTTGATTACATCACGAGGTACTTGACCTCTATATGATATATTTTACAAACATTGCATTCGTTTTTGAAAAGACAATCTTTCATTACATCAAAAGTTGACGGCATGCATACTATTTTATAATATATCTAACTATAATTGACTTAATAATAATCTGGATGAACTCGACGACTCGAATGCAACGTCTTTCGAAATATGTCATGAATGACTCCAAGTAATATGAGCAATTTCACAGCGAAAGACTTCTTTCATACCTGAGAATAAACATGCTTTAAAGTGTCAACCAAAAGGTTGGTGAGTTCATTAGTTTAACATAAATAATCATTTCATAATTTTAATAGACCACAAGATTTCATATTTCTATTTCTCATAAACATACGTCCCATGCATAGAGACAAAAATATCATTCATATGGATTGAACACCTGGTAACCGACATTCACAATATGCATATAAGAATATCCCCATCATTCCGGGATCCTCCTTCGGACATGATATAAATTTTGAAGTACTAAAGCATCCGGTACTTTGGATGGGGCTTGTTGGGCCTGATAGATCTATCTTTAGGATTCGCGTCAATTAGGGTGTCTGTTCCCTAATTCTTAGATTACCAGACTATAAAGGGGCATATTTGGTTTAATAATCCAGCCATAGAATGTAGTTTTAAGTACTTGTGTCTATTTGGTCAAACATTTATAAAAGCAGCGCATGTATTCTCAGTCCCAAAAGTATATATTGCAAAAGCATTTAAAAAGGGAGTAATGAAACTCACGCATATAATTATTGTAAAACAGTTAATAAAGCATTTGCATGTATTCTCAGCCCCAAAAATATAAAGAGTAAAAGGGAATCAAATGAAACTCACCTAATGTATTTTGCAGTAAAAATACATATAACGCCATTGAACAACTAAACAAATGCAGGGTTGGCCTCGGATTCACGAACCTATATCATTTATATATTTATTAATATACATAGTTGTAATCGAACAATATATATTATAACTTTATATATTGTTTATTTAATTTGTATATATATATGTTTGAAAATGATTATATATATATATATATATATATATATATATATATATATATATATATATATATATATATATATATATATATATATATATATATATTAAAAATACTTAATTTGTTTTATATGTGTATTTATATAAAAATTGTTAATATAAGATATTCATACTTGTGTGTAATATTATTTATGAGTATATTTTTATATACTTAATAATATGGTAATTTAAAGTTTTATTTGATTATAATGATAATATTAATAATGACATTATTTATAATAATAATAATTATAATAAGAATCATAGTAATAATAATAGTGACAATAATAATAATATTAATATCTTAAGATTTTAACAATTTTATGTCTGTACGTACATATATGTAAATACTATGTTTATAAATTTTCATGTTCATAGCTATGTTATTTATATCCTAATCAATATAAACTTTATAGTTATATACATATTTACTTATTCAATATCATACGATTTTAGTTCATAAACTTTTAATACTTAACTATAATCTTAATTGTAACAATAGTCATAATAATAATAGTAAATGATCTAATTGATAAAAATTTTAATAGTAACAATAATTATAAGAATATTAATAATAGTAATGATATTATTAATGATTATACTTATGTTAATAATAATAATAGTCATAATCATAATCATAATAATAATAATAATAATACATGTATTAGATAAAATTCATAATACTTATTCATAAGGTGATAATAGCTATAACATTAATAATAACAATAACAATAATAATAACAATAATAATAATAATAATTAGATTAGTAATAATAATAATAATAATAATAATAATAATAATAATAATAATAATAATAATAATAATAATAATAACAATAATAATGATTTTTGAAATGAAAAACTACCTCAAAAAGTGTTTAACAAAAATAATTGGCACTAGCAAGGATCAAACCCGAGACCTCTAGCTACCACGCAAACAATCAAGACCATTCCTCCACCCATTCCTTTCCTGAATTAATACGGATTTAAATTCTTTTAACCCATTTCATATTCTGTTTCTTTTTTTCTTCTTCTTCCATTTAAACTAGTCGACCAGGGATTTGAGTAGCAAGACACTTATTAAAATTTTTGGATTTGTATACAAATTTGAAACAATTAAACAACTGTAACTTCCAAACTAATAGCAAAATTCACGAAAAAAAATATGAAAAGAACAAGCAGCCTCGGTCGCTGTTTAAAAGAAAAAAATTATGTTTTCGATTTACAGAACTTATTAGACAAACATTATAATACGAAAAAGATTGTAATCCATTCCCAGAAACTATCTCAATCGTCAATTGATTCAGAAACATCAACACGAAAGCAAATTTGATCCATGAACAAATGTTGACTTTTGAAACATAAAACTTTGACTCCGAAATTCTTACACGATATAGAAAATTGGAAGGTGCGATTTTACAGGAAGTTTCACTAAACAATTTCTAATAACATTGCAATATTACATTTTTAAATTATTTTCGAATTCGATTATTTGGAAAAATATGGAAGAACAGAGGTACCTGCTATGGTTCTTCAATTATTTTCGGTTTTTCTTCAGAAATTAAAAGCAGATATCGTGTTTGTGAATGGTTATCATAATATAAATTCGAACAGTTTCACCTAACGAGTGATATTGATTGATTTATATATAAAAAAAATTTGTGTCGACAGCTAATACTCAGGACAAAAAAATATATAAAAAAAATAAAAATAAAAATATAGAAAAAGGATACTAAACAGAATTTGCTGGTATTCATCAACTGGTTTCGGTAACACACAAAATCAGAGATAAGAATCAATTTTTAAGCAGTAGGAGAATTAAAGTAGATAGTGATAGCACCGATTTCTATTAACAGTCCTTATTCTTGAAATAAATTAATATTAATAATTACTAATTAATAATAATTATATTAATGGTACAATTTTATTAGTAATAATATTAATAATATTGTTAAAGATATTAATACAAAAAGTGGTAATTCTATCATGATAATACTAGTAACATTAATAACAATATTAATAATTTTATTAATGATAATAATAAGTAATAATAAAAATAATGATATTTATATTAATATTAGTATTAATATTAGTATTTATAATGATAATGAAAGTATAAATTTTAATACAACAACTATATTTTAAATTATATTACATATTATTAATTATATAATATAATCATATATCATATGATAATCCTTATTAAATATTTATTATTTATAATTTATATAGTATATTATAATTAATCATAGTAATCATATATATTTATATATAGATTCAATTTAAAATTTACACTTAATTATTTTGTGTCTTTTTTTTTAAATAATTAATTCAAATGTTAAAATTATACTTTATAAATTTCAAATTATTATATATACTTACATTTATTTATATATATGTATATATATATATATATATATATATATATATATATATATATATATATATATATATATTTATTTATTTATCAATAATGGTTCGTAAATCGTCAGGAATCGTCAAAGGTTAAATGCATTCATGAAAAGTAGTTCACACATTTTAGGACTTAACCTAACAGACTGAGCTTATCGTATCGAAATCATATAAAGATTAAGTTTAAATTTGGTCGAAAATTTCCGGGTCGTCACAGTACCTACCCGTTAAAGAAATTTCTTCCCGAAATTTGAGTGAGGTGGTTATGGCTAACAATAAAAATGTTTTCATGACGAAAATGAGTTGATAAATTGAGTTTTATCATCATTGAGTAATATGGATAAAAATTATTCGATTATTCGAAAAGTACGAATGAAGCTATCACCAAAGAGTGAAATAGGAAAGTAAAGATTCATCTTAACTTTTGACGTTGTCTTTGTTGATTTCCGGAATTCAAGGGATTTAAAGAAAATCTTTGAAATCTATAAGATCTGATTCTTCGGCGAATAAGGAAATTAGAATCTCTCTAATTAAATGCGGAGATCTGCCTTGATTGCTCTGTCAGATATTTCCATTATAAATTAAATCTTCCGTTCCATTATCCTCACCATTCCTATACTTTCTTTCTTAGTTCGTACATCCAAAAGATTATGAAAATGCTTAATCCAATTCTAAACCCTGATATTTTCCTAATCATCATTTCTGTCATCCTTCTTTTTAATCTTCCACCAGAAAATCTGTTTACTTTAATATATCCTTGGAGTGACACTATTCTTAATTATACCGTGTCTTTATATTGTTATTCTTATTATTATCCATGGTTTGTACCTTCCGTGTTGTCATTGGGCTTTATATTTTCCCTTATACTTCGGAGTCCCTACTTCCGTCTTCTATAATCATTGTCATTCACAGTTAATGCTCTCTTTCCTTTGCTGCGATTTATACCCCAATTTCTATTTCAGAGCTTTGTCCCTCCGTTTCTTCTTCTTACGATTAAGCACCGCTTGTAATGGTCTAGAATTCGCAGATATAAGTTTTAGAATGAACCTTGTTAATGTTCTAAGAAGGGAATGGTAATGGCACGATATTGATTGATTAAATTACCAGAATACCCTGGAAGAGACCGAATCATCAAGAAATATTTTCTTGATATTTTAAAGATTTAAATAGAATACAAGAGTCGTGTAACATGGCACATGATGACGTTAGAGTCTGTGAATCATCACGTTCCATTAGAAACTCAACATGACTTACTGTAATATAATCACGTTGATCAAGTGTCATTATATTATACTAATTCATGCATCAATTTCTTTACATTTCTCCAGAATTTATTCATAAATTAAACTTAGATTTTTCAGAAGTTTCCAATATAATGAAACACAGGAAGCACGAAGAGGTATATAATTTCGGACGAGAATATTTATGATAATATCCTCAGAAATATCGAAGATGTTGATGATGATATTTTGGAATTTCTAAGTTCGATGGTTGACGGAGAAAGATTATCCGCAAGATTTTAACATGACTTCGGAGCAAGGTATTCTCTAAAGATTTCAACGGATCCAAAATTATCTGGATTCTTTGAATATAGGGTATGGTCCTTGTATTTGTCCTTGGTCTCCTTCATAGGTAGCTCAATCTGTTTTTCAATACCCAATTTTCTATCGAGCGTTCCTAACACTCCTTTCTTTATCATCAAACTTTTGGCTGTTTAGACCATCTACCATTTTTCTTTGTCCTCTGCATTTAATGCTTATGATATCTGAATCATCGGTTATTAATCCGAGGTGGTTTCAGGAGAATTGTGTTTTTAGATGATTAAACGCTGATGGTAACATGGTGGAATATGAAAGGTTCCCTGGTAACAATAAAAGAGTACGCGTATATATCAACGTTATAATAAGGTTGTTTCGTACGAAAAGTCAAAGTTGTCTTGCTGGAGCTGTGACAAAATTGGCTATTTTGAAGAAGAACTGCAAAGTTATTTTGGGTGATAATAACACTAAAGAAATTAGCACAGCTATGTGTTAAACGTTTACTCATTTTCTGAGAGTTTTTCAAGTGCATAACTATATGCATCAATCTTTTCTTCTGTAGATGAAGTGTGGTTGGTTCATCCTATCGATTGAGGTGTTTTCAAGAATCATGAAAGGTTTGAACGCATATTGTAATCGTCAAGATATAAATGAAGTTTAGGATGAAATCAAGTGGCAAACTTGAAGAATTGTTTAGTTTCATATGTTATAATCAGTATTTTAATTCATTTTAATTGTCCAATATTATTAGTCCTCAGTCGATAGTCCACAGTTGACAGTCCAATAATTCATTTATAGTTTAATATATAATATTCGAATTAATTAATACATATCGTGACCCGTGTACATGTCTCAGACTCGATCACAACTCAAATTATATATATTATTGTAGAATCAACCTCAACCCTGTATAGAGAACTCGATCATTACTGCATATAGAGTGTCTATGGTGATTCCAAAAAATATATATAGATGCGTCGATATGATATGTCAAAACCTTGTATACGTGTCCCGATATTTAAAGTGCGTAAAATAAATAACAGAAATTAAATGACGATAAATAAAGTGTGTAAAGTAAATAACAGAAATTAAATGACGATAAATAAAGTGCGTAAAGTAAATAACATAAATTAAATGACGATAAATAAAATTGCGATAATTAAATTGCGATAAATAAATTGCGATAAATAAAATGTAATCAGTTAGCTAGGAACAGTTAGCGTGGATTCTTAACAAAATTTCTCATAGTTAATTTGTTTGTTTCTAACAAATTTTATTTTGTCAAATGTTTTCTTCATTATGCTACTTGTTGGATTCTGATAAATCAAAATCCCAATATGAAATTTGAATTTGAATGAAAATAGTTATTCTTTGGTGAACGGATACGTAAATCGGTGGTTGTAAATAGGATAGTAAATGATCGTTGAATCAAGTTCGTAGAATGTACAGTGTAACTTATTAATGTGAAATCTAAATATTCCTCGGGTATTACCTACTGAGACGACCCGACCCAATCCATAGGGACGAATACAATAACATATGATAACATTGCGAGGTACTTGACCTCTATATGATACATTTTACAAACGTTGCATTTATTCTTAAAAGGCAAACTATCATTACATCAATATTTGACATTTTCGTCTAACATTTCATAATATCCAAATGACCTAATCTGTCATTTACTTATTTATATTCTCTATTGAACTCCAATGACTCGAATGCAACGTCTTTGTATCATGGCTTAAAAGGTCCCAAGTAGTATCCTTAACATGAGCTAATGCACAGCGGAAGACTTAATTCATACCTGAGAATAACATGCTTTAAAACGTCAACATAAAGTTGGTGAGATATATAGGTTTGATGCTAGCAGCGTTATAACAATGGAACACAAGATTTCATATATAAACATTTTAATAAAAATATTCTAAGTGGTTGAGCACTTGGTAACCATACTTAACATTTAATCACGTCGCATATTCCCTTTATTATGAAATCTTACTACACCGTACCAAGGTGTAGTCACGAAACGAAGTACTGTGCAACCGTTGAATACTGGTCGACCAGTCCGGTTGGGGTTGTCAGGCCCGATAGATCTATCAACAGGATTCGCGTTTACAATACCGCTGTAAATATTAGTTACCAAGCTACAGGGAAGTATGCCAGTGGTACAACTCAACGTAGAATATATTTTTCAGTTACTTGTGTCCATAGCGTAAAACATAAAATACATGTATTCTCATCCCGAAATATTTAGAGTTTAAAAGTGGGACTATATACTCACTTTTGTCTTGAAGATATGTAATTTCGACTTGGTCTCCGATTGATATCACGAACCTATCCATATATAATATATCAATACCTTTTCTTTTTAAACAATCGTCACATATATATACTTATAATACTTTTAATACTTTTAATAATTCCTTAGTCCGTAGTTAGCAGTCCGATGTTAGTAATTCAATTTTAATGGTTCATATTTAGTTGTTTAATAAACCCCCAATGAAATAAATAAATCCCCCATCGTATATGTATTGGTCGAGATTAATCTTGACCCATGATACCGGTGTTGTCAAATGACGTGTTGCGTACATAAAGTACCGGTGTTGTCAAATGACGTGTTGCGTACAATCATGGGATCTTATGATTAATCTTCTCGTATTGTTTACGGGTGATCCTGAACCATATAAAATTAAATTATGAGTACATATGTATAAAATATCATGTTACTTTAGGAAGATGTGATTTATTTAATTTTCTCCAATTATTTTCGTGGCTAAACTAGTCTTGGATATCCGATTTTGTTTTGGTCATAATTTCTTCGTTACAACTCCGTTTTCGTTGATTCAACTTTCCACTTCCTTGGATCGAGTCCCTCTTTAAGAATATGAACTGTAAATACCTTAGTTTGTATTCGAAATCATAGGTCATAGGTCAAATTTTGGTGAAACTTATGAAGTTAATCATTTTTGTTACAAAAACATCATTTAATGACCATTTTTCTAAAAATACTTATACTATGAATTAAATCATGAAATTTTTATGTGTTAACATATTCATAAGAAATATCATTTTTCCAGAATATAAACCTCCAATTCAAAGTTCAAGATGGTTTTTAATTATCCAACCCAAAACAGCCCCCGGTTGCACTCCGACGTCATAAAAACAGTTTTTTTAAGGTATTCTTTGAAAAACCAAGTTATACCTTGTTAAATTAGCATATATTTAAGTTATATTATAGGTCTTGAAGTATTTTAAAAGTTAAGTTAGAAGGATCTATTTAGTTTGTAAACAAGTTTGAAATCATTCAAACTATGTTTTTGTTGTTAAAATTGTATACCATACAATAAGATAGCTATATATATATGAATCGAATAAGGTTATGAACAAAGTTACTACCTCAAGTTACTTGGACAAGATTGCTGTAAAAGAGGAGTAAAAACCTAGAACCAAAAGAGTGATGAAATTGGATGAAAGATTGGAAGCAACTTAAGACATAAACTTGAATTGAAAGTTGTATTTTTGTAGTGTTTTTGTTGATCTTTTTATGGTGGTGTTTAAGGTGATTCTTGAGAGGATTTTTGCTGGAGTTCTTAGAGAGACATGAGGCTAGTAAGTGTGTGTGTTTAGCTAGAGAAATGATGTTCCAAAAATTGAAAATGGATGCATGTATTTATGGTGGTGTAAAAGGTGTATAAATTTGTAATTTTGTGAAAAGATCTTTTAATCATGTGAAATTGTCATACTAAATAACAAAAGTAGTTACCTTATACATAAGGCATGAACAAGGGCTGGTTGGTGGTGATTTGATGTGTATATACCAATAGTAAATACGTATAGAAGCTAGGTATGATACGAGTACATATACTCTAGATATACGTATAGAAATCTTGTGAAAAATGGAATAAGGATTCAAATATAGCTATCTTTTGTGAATATACTTATATTGTTTTATGTATTTAAGTCTTTAAAAGTGATTAAATACATTATATATACGATATATGTATAAACATTATAGGTCGTAAGTATTTATGTCAAATAACGTTACGTATAGTTATCGTTTTGAAAGCTTAAGTTAGTAGTTTCAAAATATACTTATAACTTATTGTTATTAATACAAAATGAGATATTTAAACATCCTTAAATCATGTTAAATATGTATATATACATATATATACACAAACGTATAATTAACATATATTGTATAGTTCGTGATATCATCGGTCAAACTAGACGGTTAAACGTTATGTAAAACTCTTTTCAAAATCATAAATCTCAACAATTTAGATTGCTTATCATTTTGGTAAGTTTTAATTTATGTAAATATTAATCTTATAAGTGTAAAACGATCGGAAAAATCCGGGTCGTTACAGTACCCACCCGTTAAAGAAATTTCGTCCCGAAATTTGGTAGAGGTTGTCATAAATAACAATAGGAATGTTTTCATGACGAATATGAGGTATTAATAGAGTTTTATCATTATTGGAAGATATGGATAAAACGATTCGGTCATGTGAAGCGCACGAGTGAAGCTATCACAAAAGAATGAAATGAGTGAATATAGAATTGTTTTAACCGATGTCGAGATTAGGATTGATTTCCAGAATTTAAGGGATTTAAAGAAAATCTTATGTAATAAGATTTGGTTCTTCGATGATTTAGAAAACATGATCTCCTTTGATTTAATGCGATAATCTGTTTCGATTTCTTTGTCGGATATTTCACTATAAATCCACCTCCTTCCCTTTCTTACTTCCATACCTCACATCTCTTACTCTTCCTCCTCTAATTCATACCTTAAGGTATCCTTTAAAATGCTTCATCCCGTTCTGATTTTTGTTATACTTCTAACTTTCATATCTTTCATTCTTCTCTTTCATCTACCGCTAGAAGAATCTATTCACTTTTATGATTTTCTTGGAATTATAATGTTTCTAATTCTCCCGTGTCTTTACGTCGCCATACGTATTGATACACATGGTTTGTAGTTTCTGGGTGGTTATTGGGTTTGATATCTTTCCTTATATTTTGATGCTCCTGCTTCTGTTTTCCATAATCATTGTCATCCATAGTTAATACTCTCTCCTATTTGCTGTAATCTATACCCCAATTTCTATTTTGGGACTTTGTCCCTTCGTTTCTTCTTCCCGTCCTTGAGTCAAGCGATCAATAGTTCGAAATTCGTAGGTATAAAATTCAGAATGAACATAGCTAATGCTCTAAGAAAGGAATGGTAATGGCACGATTTTGATTTGTCAAATTACCAGAATATCCAGGAAAATAGAACTATCAAGATGATTTGTTCTTAATATGTTTCGGAATTGGATAGAATGTAAAAGTCGTGTAACATGGCACATGATGACGGTACTGTGAATCATCATATTCCATTAGAAACTTAACATGACTTACTGTAATATAATGAAGTTGATCAAGTTTCATTATATTATACTAGTTCATGCATCAGTTCCCAACACTGCTTCAGAACATTCCTATTTTAAACTTGAAGGATTTAGAAACTAACACAGTTTCCTTTATATTGTAACGCAGATATTACAGAGAGATAAATGATTTCAGATAAGGATAGTGGTGAAAATATCTTCAGAAATATTGAGGATATTTATAATGAAAGATATGATAATATCTTGGAATTTCTAATGTCGAAGGATGATGATGAAGATTGACCCGTAAGGGTTTAGATTCAGAAGCAAGGTGTTTGCTACAGAATCGTCATAATTCTTTATGTACAAGTTTAGTCCTTGTAACTTGTTCAGAGTCTCCTTCATGGTTTGTTCAATCCGGTTTTCAGTACCAATTTTCTATCGAGCGTTCCTAACACTTCCTTCTTTTATCATCAACATTTGGTCATTAAGACCTTCTACAACATGCTGCTTCGTCAGTATTTTCAAAGTTATCGGATCTGGGTCATTGGTTATCAAACCAAGATGGTTTAAGGAGAATTGTATTTTTAGATGATTAAACGTTGATGGTAATATGATGGAATATAAAAGGTTCTCCGGTAACGATGACGAAAGAACAACGTATATATATATATATATTGAGATTGTAATAAGAGTAGTCTTACTGAGATATCGAAGTGGAGCTGTGACAAAATTAGTTAATTGAAAAGGAATCGCGTGATTGTTTTTGCTAATGGATGATAAGGAATTCGATGCGGATACGTTTTAACTATAACTTCGAGTTCAAAAATTTTTAGGTGCATAACTGTATGCATAAATCTTTATTCCGTAGACGAGGTGCGGCTGGTTGAACTTCTCGATCGAGATGTTTTCAAGAATCATGAAAAGTTGTGAATGCGAATTGTAATTGTCAAGATACAAATGAGGTTTAAAATAGAATCAAGTGGCAAACTTGAAGGATTGTTTAGTTTCATATGTAATAATCATCATTTTAACTCATTTTTAATTGTCCAAAGTTAGCAGTCCAATAGTCCGATTGTCCAATGGTTCAATAAATTCATATATGAACTAAATATATAATATTCGAATTACTTAATACGTATCGTGACCCGTGTACTGGTCTCGGTGTCGATCACAACTCAAAGTATATATATATTTTGGAATCAACTCCGACCCTGTATAGCCAACTCCCACCTTCACATATAGAGTGTCTATGGTTGTTCCGAAATATATATATAGATGGATCAATATGATAAGTCGAAACCTTGTATACGTGTCCCGTTATTTAAAATGCGTAAAATAAATAAATATATATCATGACCCATTATACAACGTGTTGTCTCAGAATTAATCCGACGTGTTGTTGTACATGTGTCCCGACGGTATGTAAAGTACAGAAATTAAAATTGCAAGAATGTAAATTGCGATAAATTAAATATTAATCAGTTAGCTGGGAACAGTTAGCCGGAACAGTTAGCGTGTAATCCTATCACAATTTCAATTAATTAATTCATCTGTTTCTAACAATTTTTATTTTGCCAATGTTTCTTCATTATGCCACTTGTTGGATTCGGATAGGTAAAAATCCAAATATGAAATTTAAATGGAAATGGTTAATCTGGGGTGAACGGATACGTATATGGGTAATTGTAAGTGGGATAATAAATGATCGTTGAATCAGATTCGAAGAATGTACAGTGTAACTTGTTAATGTGAATTCTAAATATTCCTTGGGTACTACCCACCCGTTAAAATATTTTCATCATTAACAGTTTGTACGAATGAAATTTTTAATTACAATCTTTATGAAAATATATTTGCATATATATTTTCTTCGGAGGTAACTATGAATTTAATGAGTCAATAAAATATTCAACTCATTTGATTTATCGTTATTACTAGATTACATAATCTCCAAAACATTAGAGATTACATAATCGTCATGTCGAACGAAGAACGATACGTAAAGAAGAGGTAATCGGTGTAGAATGATATGTAGAACAAAGATCATATTCGAAGTTCAGATGATGATGTTGAGGTACGTGGTGTGGATGTGATTGTTGGTGGTGGTAATGATACGGTTGGTGTTGATGCTGATGATGTCGTTGACGTCGATGATGCTACTGGTACTGAAGATTGCGAGGTTGATGTTGTTAACGGTACTGGTTATGCTGCTGGTGCTGCTGCTGGTGTTTGTAACCTTCGCACCGTGTTCTCCAAAGCCGTCACACGAGCGCGAAGTTTGTTAATTTCTGCTAGTACACCAGGATGATTGGCGGTTGGAGTGAGCGAATGAACAAGATCCGAAATATGGGATAGGATATAATCGTGATGAGATACTCGAGAAATGAGAGAGAAAATGGTTTCTCGAACAGGTTCGCCGGTAAGTGCTTCAGGTTCGTCGCCAATGGGGCAATTCGGTGGGTGAAAGGGATCACCTTCTTCTTGTCTCCAATAATTTAGTATACTACGAACCCATCCCCAATTCATCCAGAATAGATGATGAGAAATTGGTTGATCCATTCCAGTGACGCTGCCTTCGGAGCCCGAATGGAAATCCATATCAGCGTAGCTGTCGGAGTCGGAGGAATTCGAACTGGACGCGGAGTTCATCTTGTACAGTCGGGGAAATGAATTTTTGGTTTGGAATAGATTATAGGAGTTGGGTTTGGTATTCTTCAATACATAATTTACATATGTATTTATAATACTCAAAATCCCGTGAATTACGGAGAATCTTTGAAATTCGTCAGGCAATGTCTATAGCAACAGATACGCTAGGATACGAATTTTGTCTATACACTATCGATGCACCAAATGCAGTAAGACGTGTCTAGACTTAAGAATACTAAGCAGGCAATTCTTAAGGATGATAAGCAGATGATTTTCGACTAGATATGATAAGCAAAACTTTTGACATGTAGACACGGTCAAAGTCCAGACTCACTAATGCATCCTAACAACTACCAGTTAGACACACTAATGCAAGGCCTGGTTCGCTAAGACCAACGCTCTGATACCACATGAGACGACCCGACCCAATCCATAGGGACGAATACAATAACATATGATAACATTGCGAGGTACTTGACCTCTATATGATACATTTTACAAACGTTGCATTTATTCTTAAAAGGCAAACTATCATTACATCAATATTTGACATTTTCGTCTAACATTTCATAATATCCAAATGACCTAATCTGTCATTTACTTATTTATATTCTCTATTGAACTCCAATGACTCGAATGCAACGTCTTTGTATCATGGCTTAAAAGGTCCCAAGTAGTATCCTTAACATGAGCTAATGCACAGCGGAAGACTTAATTCATACCTGAGAATAACATGCTTTAAAACGTCAACATAAAGTTGGTGAGATATATAGGTTTGATGCTAGCAGCGTTATAACAATGGAACACAAGATTTCATATATAAACATTTTAATAAAAATATTCTAAGTGGTTGAGCACTTGGTAACCATACTTAACATTTAATCACGTCGCATATTCCCTTTATTATGAAATCTTACTACACCGTACCAAGGTGTAGTCACGAAACGAAGTACTGTGCAACCGTTGAATACTGGTCGACCAGTCCGGTTGGGGTTGTCAGGCCCGATAGATCTATCAACAGGATTCGCGTTTACAATACCGCTGTAAATATTAGTTACCAAGCTACAGGGAAGTATGCCAGTGGTACAACTCAACGTAGAATATATTTTTCAGTTACTTGTGTCCATAGCGTAAAACATAAAATACATGTATTCTCATCCCGAAATATTTAGAGTTTAAAAGTGGGACTATATACTCACTTTTGTCTTGAAGATATGTAATTTCGACTTGGTCTCCGATTGATATCACGAACCTATCCATATATAATATATCAATACCTTTTCTTTTTAAACAATCGTCACATATATATACTTATAATACTTTTAATACTTTTAATAATTCCTTAGTCCGTAGTTAGCAGTCCGATGTTAGTAATTCAATTTTAATGGTTCATATTTAGTTGTTTAATAAACCCCCAATGAAATAAATAAATCCCCCATCGTATATGTATTGGTCGAGATTAATCTTGACCCATGGTACCGGTGTTGTCAAATGACGTGTTGCGTACATAAAGTACCGGTGTTGTCAAATGACGTGTTGCGTACAATCATGGGATCTTATGATTAATCTTCTCGTATTGTTTACGGGTGATCCTGAACCATATAAAATTAAATTATGAGTACATATGTATAAAATATCATGTTACTTTAGGAAGATGTGATTTATTTAATTTTCTCCAATTATTTTCGTGGCTAAACTAGTCTTGGATATCCGATTTTGTTTTGGTCATAATTTCTTCGTTACAACTCCGTTTTCGTTGATTCAACTTTCCACTTCCTTGGATCGAGTCCCTCTTTAAGAATATGAACTGTAAATACCTTAGTTTGTATTCGAAATCATAGGTCATAGGTCAAATTTTGGTGAAACTTATGAAGTTAATCATTTTTGTTACAAAAACATCATTTAATGACCATTTTTCTAAAAATACTTATACTATGAATTAAATCATGAAATTTTTATGTGTTAACATATTCATAAGAAATATCATTTTTCCAGAATATAAACCTCCAATTCAAAGTTCAAGATGGTTTTTAATTATCCAACCCACAACAGCCCCCGGTTGCACTCCGACGTCATAAAAACAGTTTTTTTAAGGTATTCTTTGAAAAACCAAGTTATACCTTGTTAAATTAGCATATATTTAAGTTATATTATAGGTCTTGAAGTATTTTAAAAGTTAAGTTAGAAGGATCTATTTAGTTTGTAAACAAGTTTGAAATCATTCAAACTATGTTTTTGTTGTTAAAATTGTATACCATACAATAAGATAGCTATATATATATGAATCGAATAAGGTTATGAACAAAGTTACTACCTCAAGTTACTTGGACAAGATTGCTGTAAAAGAGGAGTAAAAACCTAGAACCAAAAGAGTGATGAAATTGGATGAAAGATTGGAAGCAACTTAAGACATAAACTTGAATTGAAAGTTGTATTTTTGTAGTGTTTTTGTTGATCTTTTTATGGTGGTGTTTAAGGTGATTCTTGAGAGGATTTTTGCTGGAGTTCTTAGAGAGACATGAGGCTAGTAAGTGTGTGTGTTTAGCTAGAGAAATGATGTTCCAAAAATTGAAAATGGATGCATGTATTTATGGTGGTGTAAAAGGTGTATAAATTTGTAATTTTGTGAAAAGATCTTTTAATCATGTGAAATTGTCATACTAAATAACAAAAGTAGTTACCTTATACATAAGGCATGAACAAGGGCTGGTTGGTGGTGATTTGATGTGTATATACCAATAGTAAATACGTATAGAAGCTAGGTATGATACGAGTACATATACTCTAGATATACGTATAGAAATCTTGTGAAAAATGGAATAAGGATTCAAATATAGCTATCTTTTGTGAATATACTTATATTGTTTTATGTATTTAAGTCTTTAAAAGTGATTAAATACATTATATATACGATATATGTATAAACATTATAGGTCGTAAGTATTTATGTCAAATAACGTTACGTATAGTTATCGTTTTGAAAGCTTAAGTTAGTAGTTTCAAAATATACTTATAACTTATTGTTATTAATACAAAATGAGATATTTAAACATCCTTAAATCATGTTAAATATGTATATATACATATATATACACAAACGTATAATTAACATATATTGTATAGTTCGTGATATCATCGGTCAAACTAGACGGTTAAACGTTATGTAAAACTCTTTTCAAAATCATAAATCTCAACAATTTAGATTGCTTATCATTTTGGTAAGTTTTAATTTATGTAAATATTAATCTTATAAGTGTAAAACGATCGGAAAAATCCGGGTCGTTACACCTACCCGTTAAAATATTTTCACCATTAACAGTTTGTACAAAAGAATTTTTAATTACAATCTTTTTGAAAACATATATACATATATATTTTCTTCAGATGTAATCATGGATTTAATGAGTCAATATGATATTAAACTCATTTGATTTATCATTAGAACAAGAATATATAATCTCTAACATATTAGAGATTACATAATCACCATGTCGAACGAAGATAAATGATGTAGAACGATTCGTAGAACAATAATTATATTCGAGGTACAAAATGAGATGTCGAGGCATGGATTGTTAATGGTACTGGTGTTGTTACTGATGGTTCTGTTGATGCCGGTGATGTTGCTGAAGCTGGTTAGTTTTGCACCATGTTCTCCAAATTGATTACTCGAGTGCGAAGCTCGTTGACTTCTTCGATTACCCCGGGATGATTGTCGGTCGGAACGAGCGGATGAATAAGGTTTAGAATCTGAGTTATGATATAGCCGTGGCGAGATATTTGGGAAATGAGGGTGAAATGGTGTTACGAATAGGTTCGCCGGTAAGTGCTTCAGGTTCTTTGCCAAAAGGTGAATTCGGTTAGTGGATGGGATCGCCTTCTGCGCGTCTCCATTGATTAAGTCGACTATGAATCCATCAGATGAATTGGGGATGGATGATTGGTTGATTCATTCTGGTGTCGTTGCTTCCAGAGCTTAGATGACTATCCATTCTGAATAACTTTCGGGATAACTATCGGAATAGCTGTCGGAATCCGAGGGACTCGATCTAGTTGAGGGATTCATCTCGTACGATCAGATGAAGGATTTTCAATAAGAAATAGATTATAGGACGTAGATTAGTATCCTGCAATACATAATTTACATATACATATATAATACTAAAATCTCATAAGTTACGGAGAAATCTACGGAAGCTGTCAGGCAAAGATAACAATAACAGATACGATAAGATATGAATTAGCAGATACGCTAAGATATGAATTTTGTCTATACACTTTTCATGCAGTCAATGCAATAAGATGTGTCTAGACTAAGAATAATGAGCAGGTAATTTACTAAAGATGATAAGTAAATGATTTTTGACACGAAATGATAAGCAAAACTTTTGACATGCAGACACGGTCGAAGTCCAGACTCACTAATGCATCCTAACAACTACTAGTTAGACTCAATAATGCAAGACCTGGTTCGCTATGACCACCGCTCTGATATCAACTGTGAAGACCCGTCCTAATCCATCCGGACGAAGTCCATATCGATTATAAACGATTCACAACAGTTGATTACATCACGAGGTACTTGACCTCTATATGATATATTTTACAAACATTGCATTCGTTTTTGAAAAGAAAATCTTTCATTACATGAAAAGTTGATGACATGCATACTATTTTATAATATATCTAACTATAATTGACTTAATAATAATCTTGATGAACTCGACGACTCGAATGCAACGTCTTTCGAAATATGTCATGAATGACTCCAAGTAATATGAGCAATTTCACAGCGAAAGACTTCTTTCATACCTGAGAATAAACATGCTTTAAAGTGTCAACCAAAATGTTGGTGAGTTCATTAGTTTAACATAAATAATCATTTCATAATTTTAATAGACCACAAGATTTCATATTTCTATTTCTCATAAAGATACGTCCCATGCATAGAGACAAAAATATCATTCATATGGATTGAACACCTGGTAACCGACATTCACAATATGCATATAAGAATATCCCCATCATTCCGGGATCCTCCTTCGGACATGATATAAATTTCGAAGTACTAAAGCATCCGGTACTTTGGATGGGGCTTGTTGGGCCCGATAGATCTATCTTTAGGATTCGCGTCAATTAGGGTGTCTGTTCCCTAATTCTTAGATTACCAGACTATAAAGGGGCATATTCGGTTTAATAATCCAGCCATAGAATGTAGTTTTAAGTTCTTGTGTCTATTTCGTCAAACATTTATAAAAGCAGCGCATGTATTCTCAGTCCCAAAAGTATATATTGCAAAAGCATTTAAAAAGGGAGTAATGAAACTCACGCATATAATTATTGTAAAACAGTTAATAAAGCATTTGCATGTATTCTCAGCCCCAAAAATATAAAGAGTAAAAGGGAATCAAATGAAACTCACCTAATGTATTTTGTAGTAAAAATACATATAACGCCATTGAACAACTAAACAAATGCAGGGTTGGCCTCGGATTCACGAACCTATATCATTTGTATATTTATTAATATACATAGTTGTAATCGAACAATATATATTATAACTTTATATATTGTTTATTTAATTTGTATATATATATGTTTGAAAATGATTATTATTTATATAGTTATATATATATATATATATATATATATATATATATATATATATATATATATATATATATATATATATATATATATATATATATATATATATATATATATATATATATATATATATATTAAAAATACTTAATTTGTTTTATATGTGTATTTATATAAAAATTGTTAATATAAGATATTCATACTTGTGTGTAATATTATTTATGAGTACATTTTTATATACTTAATAATATGGTAATTTAAAGTTGTATTTGATTATAATGATAATATTAATAATGACATTATTTATAATAATAATAATTATAATAAGAATCATAGTAATAATAATAGTGACAATAATAATAATAGTAATATCTTAAGATTTTAACAATTTTATGTCTGTACGTACATATATGTAAATACTATGTTTATAAATTTTCATGTTCATAGCTATGTTATTTATATTCTAATCAATATAAACTTTATAGTTATATACATATTTACTTATTCAATATCATACGATTTTAGTTCATAAACTTTTAATACTTAACTATAATCTTAATTGTAACAATAGTCATAATAATAATAGTAAATGATCTAATTGATAAAAATTTTAATAGTAACAATAATTATAAGAATATTAATAATAGTAATGATATTATTAAATATTATACTTATGTTAATAATAATAATAGTCATAATCATAATAATAATAATAATAATACATGTATTAGATAAAATTCATAATACTTATTCATAAGGTGATAATAGCTATAACATTAATAATAACAATAACAATAATAATAACAATAATAATAATAATAATAATAATAATAATAATAATAATAATAATAATAATAATAATAATAATAATAATTAGATTAGTAATAATAATAATAATAATAATAATAATAATAATAATAATAATAATAATAATAATAATAATGATAATGATTTTTGAAATGAAAAACTACCTCAAAAAGTGTTTAACAAAAATAATTGGCACTAGCAAGGATCCAACCCGAGACCTCTAGCTACCATGCAAACAATCAAGACCATTCCTCCACCCATTCCTTTCCTGAATTAATACGGATTTAAATTCTTTTAACCCATTTCATATTCTATTTCTTTTTTTCTTCTTCTTCCATTTAAACTAGTCGACCATGGATTTGAGTACCAAGACACTTATTAAAATTTTTGGATTTGTATACAAATTTGAAACAATTAAACAACTGTAACTTCCAAACTAATAGCAAAATTCACGAAAAAAAAATGAAAAGAACAAGCAGCCTCGGTCGCTGTTTAAAAGAAAAAAAATTATGTTTTCGATTTACAGAACTTATTAGACAAACATTATAATACGAAAAAGATTGTAATCCATTCCCAGAAACTATCTCAATCGTCAGTTGATTCAAAAACATCAACACGAATGCAAATTTGATCCAAGAACAAATGTTGACTTTTGAAACATAAAACTTTGACTCCAAAATTCTTACACGATATAGAAAATTGGAAGGTGCGATATTACAGGAAGTTTCACTAAACAATTTCTAATAACCTTGCAATATTACATTTTTAAATTATTTTTGAATTCGATTATTTGGAAAAATATGGAAGAACAGAGGTACCTGCTATGGTTCTTCAATTATTTTCGGTTTTTCTTCAGAAATTAAAAGCAGATATTGTGTTTGTGATTGGTTATCATAATATAAATTCGAACAGTTTCACCTAACGAGTGATATTGATTGATTTATATAAAAAAAAAATTGTGTCGACAGCTAATACTCAGGACAAAAAAATATATATAAAAAAAATAAAAATAAAAATATAGAAAAAGGATACTAAACAGAATTTGTTGGTATTCATCAACTAGTTTCGGTAACACACAAAATCAGAGACAAGAATCAATTTTTAAGCAGTAGGAGAAATAAAGTAGATAGTGATAGCACCAATTTCTATTAACAGTCCTTATTCTTGAAATAAATTAATATTAATAATTACTAATTAATAATAATTATATTAATGGTACAATTTTATTAGTAATAATATTAATAATATTGTTAAAGATATTAATACAAAAAGTGGTAATTCTATCATGATAATACTAGTAACATTAATAACAATATTAATAATTTTATTAATGATAATAATAAGTAATAATAAAAATAATGATATTTATATTAATATTAGTATTAATATTAGTATTTATAATGATAATGAAAGTATAAATTTTAATACAACAACTATATTTTAAATTATATTACATATTATTAATTATATAATATAATCATATATCATATGATAATCCTTATTAAATATTTATTATTTATAATTTATATAGTATATTATAATTAATCATAGTAATCATGTATATTTATATAGATTCAATTTAAAATTTACACTTAATTATTTTGTGTCTTTTTTTTATAAATAATTAATTAAAATATTAAAATTATACTTTATAAATTTCAAATTATTATATATACTTACATTTATTTATATATATGTATGTATATATATACATATATATATATATATATATATATATATATATATATATATATATATATATATATATATATATATATATATATATATATATATATATATATATATATATATATATATATATATATATATATATATATATATTTATCAATAATGGTTCGTGAATCGTCAGGAATCGTCAAAGGTTAAATGCATTCACGAAAAGTAGTTCATACATTTTGGGACTTAACCTAACAGACTTTGCTTATCGTATCGAAATCATATAAAGATTAAGTTTAAATTTGGTCGAAAATTTCCGGGTCGTCACATTCTTAACCCGTAACGTAAAATTGCATTTGGGTTCCCCGCATTTAATGCTTTAAAGAAAATACGGCATAACTTACGGTCTCCCCAATGTGATATACACCACCTATAAAAGGAAAGCCTTTTATAAACTAAGGCATTTTTGGAAAGTCTTTCAAATGTTTGTCAAGTTAATTTCGCCATAACTAAATGTGCTGATGAATTCTGACCGACTCTAGACAAGATTTCCTCAATCATATCCTCTGTTAGATCTTCTAAAATATTCGGTTGTCTACCCTTAACGTCCATTTTATTTTTATACTGTAAAATAGACAAGGATTAGATTCGTAAAAGATAATTAACAAACAATATAAGAAATTTTTACCTAGAACATAAAAGTACAAGCACACTATAATACATATAATACACAACATGATTACAACCCTCTAATCTGAATCGCTGGTTTCTTCTTCTTCGGACTTGGTTCACTTTCCTAATTTTCTAGGGATATATGGTGTTCCTCTAATACTAGCCGTCATTTTCCACAATGGTTTAGAAAAACCTGGTGGTTTAGAGGTTCCCGGGTTATTGTTACAATTTAGGAAATACGAACGTTGCTGATACATATAAAGTTCATCGGGGTTGGAATCAGGTTTCTCTATTTTTATACCTTTTCCCTTATTATTTTCTTTTGCTTTATTAAATTGGGTCGAGGTAATTTCTATAACATCATCGGAATCCTCATCGGGATCCGATTCATCGGAAAATTGGTAATCTTCCCAATATTTTGCTTCCTTGGCGGAAACACCATTGACCATTATTGACTTTGGCCCATTGGTTGAGGATTTTCTTTTATTTACTCGATTTACAGTAGGTATCAATATTTTTTCCTCCGGAACCTCTTCTTCTTCTGGTTCTTCCTCTTCCGGTTCCTCCTCTTCCGGTTCCTCCTCTTCCGGTTCTTCTTCGGGAATTTGTGAATCTTCCCAAAGTATATTCGACTCTTCATTATTAATAGGTGAGTCGATGGGATTTGTACTAGTGGTAGACATCTATCACACAATATCAAACACATTAAGAGGTTAATATATTACATAATATTTACATGTTAATAATATATAGTTTCCAACAAAAGTGTTAAGCAATCGTTTTTAAAGAAAACACGGTCGAAGTCCAGACTCACTAATGTTACCTAACAAACTCGATAAGACACACTAATACAAATTTCTGGTTCTCTAAGACCAACGCTCGGATACCAACTGAAATGTCCCGTTCATATTGATTATAAACATTCCATATTAATTGATTTCGTTGCGAGGTTTTGACCTCTATATGAGACATTTTTCAAAGACTGCATTCGTTTTTAAAACAAACCATAACCTTTATTTTATCGACAAGGTTAAAAGGACACCACCTAGATTATCAGAAATGATAATCTAAAAAATATCACACTTACACACTACCAATACATATTGGTTTACAGTATTAATATGTTACAACAAAGTAAATTTTGAATGCAGTTTTAAACAATATTATACAAGCATGCTGACTCCAAATCTTGTCCATATATTAGCATGCAACAGCGGAAGCTCTTAATAATCACCTGAGAATAAACATGCTTTAAACGTCAACAAAAATGTTGGTGAGTTATAGGTTTAACCTATATATTTAAATCGTAATAATAGACCACAAGATTTCATATTTCAATATACATCCCATACATAGAGACAAAAATCATTCATATGGTTCGAACACCTGGTAACCGACATTAACAAGATGCATATAAGAATATCCCCTATCATTCCGTGACATCCATCAGACATGATAAAACAACATCGAAGTACTAAAGCATTCGCTACAACGGATGGGGTTTGTTGGGCCCAATAGATCTCGTCAATTAGTAGACTGGTTTACTAATTCTTAGGTTACCAAGTAAAAGGGGCATATTCGGTTTCGATCGTTCAACCATAGAAAATAGTTTCATGTACTTGTGTCTATTTTGTAAAACATTTATAAAGCTGCATGTATTCTCATCCCAAAAATATTAGATTTTAAAAGTGGGACTATAACTCACTTTCACAGATTTACTTCGTCGGGAAGTAAGACTTGGCCACTGGTCGATTCACGAACCTATAACAAATATGTACATATATATCAAAGTATGTTCAAAATATATTTACAACATTTTTAATACGTTTTAATGTTTTAAGTTTATTAAGCCAGCTGTCCTCGTTAGTAACCTACAACTAGTTGTCCACAATTAGATGTACAGAAATAAATCGATATATATTATCTTGAATCAATTCATGACCCAGTGTATACACGTCTCATGCTAGATCACAACTCAAAGTATATATATTTTTGTAATCAACCTCAACCCTATATAGCTAACTCCAACATTACTGCATATAGAGTGTCTATGGTTGTTCCAAATAATATATATACATGGGTCGATATGATATGTCAAAACATTTGCATACGTGTCTATGGTATCCCAAGATTACATAATATATTAGAATACATGTATAATACAATATAATTTAGCTAGGATATGATTTGTATATAATTGTTACAATATTTCTCGTAGCTACAACAATCAAAAATATCCAATCTTGTTTTACCCGTAACTTCTTCGTTTTAAATCCGTTTTGAGTGAATCAAATTGCTATGGTTTCATATTGAACTCTATTTTATGAATCAAAACATAAAAAGTATAGGTTTATAGTCAGAAATATAAGTTACAAGTTGTTTTTGTAAGAGATAGTCATTTCAGTCGAAAGAACGACGTCTTGATGACCATTTTTGAAAAACATACTTCCACTTTGAGATTAACCATGATTTTTGGATATAGTTTCATGTTCATAAGAAAAAACATTTTCCCAGAAGAACAACTTTTAAATCAAATTTTATCATAGTTTTTAATTATCAAACCCAAAACAGCCCGCGGTGTTACTACGACGGCGTACGGTGTTTTTCGTGTTTCCAGGTTTTAAATCATTAAGTTAGCATATCATATAGATATAGAACATGTATTTAGCTGATTTTAAAAGTCAAGTTAGAAGGATTAAATTTATTTGCGAACAAGTTTAGAATTAACTAAACTATGTTTTAGTGATTACAAGTTTAAATCTTCGAATAAGATAGTTTTATATGTATGAATCGAATGATGTTATGAACATCATTACTACATTAATTTTAGTAGGTAAACCTACTGGAAATGAGAAAAAAAATAGATCTAGCTTCAAAGGATCCTTGGATGGTTTGAAAGTTCTTGAAGCAGAATCATGACACGAAAACAAGTTCAAGTAAGATTTTCACTCGAAATAAGATTGTTATAGTTATAGAAATTGAATCAAAGTTTAAATATGAGTATTACCTTGTATTATAAAGATGTCTTACTGTAAATAAGAAAGATTTCTTGAGGTTGGATGATCAATTTACAAGATTGGAAGTAAGCTAGCAAACTTGGAAGTATTCTTGATTTTATGAAACTAAAACTTATAAAATTTATGAAGAACACTTAGAACTTGAAGATAGAACTTTATAGAGATCAATTAGATGAATAAAATTGAAGAATGAAAGTGTTTGTAGGTGTTTTTGGTCGTTGGTATATGGATTAGATATAA